>NW_028155458.1:0-1359000 GCF_963514095.1 Eutrigla gurnardus | reverse complement strand
TCCACATGTCTCCATGTGATAGACTGGTTACCTGTCTGTCTTTACATGTCTCCCTGTGATAGACTGGTTACCTGTCTGTCTCTACATGTCTCCCTGTGATAGACTGGTTACCTGTCTGTCTCTACATGTCAGCCCTGTGATAGACTGGTTACCTGTCTGTCTCTACATGTCCCCCTGTGATAGACTGGTTACCTGTCGGTCTCTACATGTCTCCCTGTGATAGACTGGTTACCTGTCTGTCTCTACATGTCTCCATGTGATAGACTGGTTACCTGTCTGTCTCTACATGTCAGCCCTATGATAGACTGGTTACCTGTCTGTCTCTACATGTCAGCCCTGTGATAGACTGGTTACCTGTGTGTCTCTACATGTCAGCCCTGTGATAGACTGGTTGCCTGTCTGTCTCTACATGTCAGCCCTGTGATAGACTGGTTACCTGTCTGTCTCTACATGTCTCCCTGTGATAGACTGGTTGCCTGTCTGTCTCTACATGTCAGCCCTGTGATAGACTGGTTACCTGTCTGTCTCTACATTTCTCCCTGTGATAGACTGGTTACCTGTCTGTCTCTACATGTCTCCCTGTGATAGACTGGTTACCTGTCTGTCTTTACATGTCTCCCTGTGATAGACTGGTTACCTGTCTGTCTCTACATGTTTCCCTGTGATAGACTGGTTACCTGTCTGTCTCTACATGTCAGCCCTGTGATAGACTGGTTACCTGTCTGTCTCTACATGTCCCCCTGTGATAGACTGGTTACCTGTCGGTCTCTACATGTCTCCCTGTGATAGACTGGTTACCTGTCTGTCTCTACATGTCTCCCTGTGATAGACTGGTTACCTGTCTGTCTCCACATGTCTCCATGTGATAGACTGGTTACCTGTCTGTCTCTACATGTCCCCCTGTGATAGACTGGTTACCTGTCTGTCTCTACATGTACCCCTGTGATAGACTGGTTACCTGTCTGTCTCTACATGTCGGCCCCATGATAGACTGGTTACCTCTCTGTCTCTACATGTCTCCCTGTGATAGACTGGTTACCTGTCTGTCTCTACATGTCTCCCTGTGATAGACTGGTTACCTGTCTGTCTCTACATGTCGGCCCTGTGATAGACTGGTTACCTGTCTGTCTCTACATGTCGGCCCTGTGATAGACTGGTTACCTGTCTGTCTCTACATGTCTCCCTGTGATAGACTGGTCACCTGTCTGTCTCTACATGTCTCCCTGTGATAGACTGGTTACCTGTCTGTCTTTACATGTCTCCCTGTGATAGACTGGTTACCTGTCTGTCTCTACATGTCTCCCTGTGATAGACTGGTTACCTGTCTGTCTCTACATGTCAGCCCTGTGATAGACTGGTTACCTGTCTGTCTCTACATGTCCCCCTGTGATAGACTGGTTACCTGTCGGTCTCTACATGTCTCCCTGTGATAGACTGGTTACCTGTCTGTCTTTACATGTCTCCCTGTGATTGACTGGTTACCTGTCTGTCTCCACATGTCTCCATGTGATAGACTGGTTACCTGTCTGTCTCTACATGTCAGCCCTATGATAGACTGGTTACCTGTCTGTCTCTACATGTCAGCCCTGTGATAGACTGGTTACCTGTCTGTCTCTACATGTCAGCCCTGTGATAGACTGGTTACCTGTCTGTCTGTACATGTCTCCCTGTGATAGACTGGTTACCTGTCTGTCTCTACATGTCTCCCTGTGATAGACTGGTTACCTGTCTGTCTCTACATGTCAGCCCTGTGATAGACTGGTTACCTGTCTGTCTCTACATGTCTCCCTGTGATAGACTGGTTACCTGTCTGTCTCTACATGTCTCCCTGTGATAGACTGGTCACCTGTCTGTCTCTACATGTCTCCCTGTGATAGACTGGTTACCTGTCTGTCTTTACATGTCTCCCTGTGATAGACTGGTTACCTGTCTGTCTCTACATGTCTCCCTGTGATAGACTGGTTACCTGTCTGTCTCTACATGTCTCCCTGTGATAGACTGGTTACCTGTCTGTCTCTACATGTCCCCCTGTGATAGACTGGTTACCTGTCTGTCTCTACATGTCAGCCCTATGATAGACTGGTTACCTGTCTGTCTCTACATGTCAGCCCTGTGATAGACTGGTTACCTGTCTGTCTTTACATGTCTCCCTGTGATAGACTGGTTACCTGTCTGTCTCTACATGTCTCCCTGTGATAGACTGGTTACCTGTCTGTCTCTACATGTCAGCCCTGTGATAGACTGGTTACCTGTCTGTCTCTACATGTCCCCCTGTGATAGACTGGTTACCTGTCGGTCTCTACATGTCTCCCTGTGATAGACTTGTTACCTGTCTGTCTCTACATGTCTCCCTGTGATAGACTGGTTACCTGTCTGTCTCCACATGTCTCCATGTGATAGACTGGTTACCTGTCTGTCTCTACATGTCAGCCCTATGATAGACTGGTTACCTGTCTGTCTCTACATGTCAGCCCTGTGATAGACTGGTTACCTGTCTGTCTCTACATGTCAGCCCTGTGATAGACTGGTTGCCTGTCTGTCTCTACATGTCAGCCCTGTGATTGACTGGTTACCTGTCTGTCTTTACATGTCTCCCTGTGATAGACTGGTTACCTGTCTGTCTCTACATGTCTCCCTGTGATAGACTGGTTACCTGTCTGTCTCTACATGTCAGCCCTGTGATAGACTGGTTACCTGTCTGTCTCTACATGTCCCCCTGTGATAGACTGGTTACCTGTCGGTCTCTACAAGTCTCCCTGTGATAGACTGGTTACCTGTCTGTCTCTACATGTCGGCCCTGTGATAGACTGGTTACCTGTCTGTCTCTACATGTCAGCCCTGTGATAGACTGGTTGCCTGTCTGTCTCTACATGTCAGCCCTGTGATAGACTGGTTACCTGTCTGTCTCTACATGTCTCCCTGTGATAGACTGGTTACCTGTCTGTCTCTACATGTCAGCCCTGTGATAGACTGGTTACCTGTCTGTCTCTACATGTCTCCCTGTGATAGACTGGTTGCCTGTCTGTCTCTACATGTCAGCCCTGTGATAGACTGGTTACCTGTCTGTCTCTACATGTCTCCCTGTGATAGACTGGTTACCTGTCTGTCTCTACATGTCTCCCTGTGATAGACTGGTTACCTGTCTGTCTTTACATGTCTCCCTGTGATAGACTGGTTACCTGTCTGTCTCTACATGTCTCCCTGTGATAGACTGGTTACCTGTCTGTCTCTACATGTCAGCCCTGTGATAGACTGGTTACCTGTCTGTCTCTACATGTCCCCCTGTGATAGACTGGTTACCTGTCGGTCTCTACATGTCTCCCTGTGATAGACTGGTTACCTGTCTGTCTCTACATGTCTCCATGTGATAGACTGGTTACCTGTCTGTCTCTACATGTCAGCCCTATGATAGACTGGTTACCTGTCTGTCTCTACATGTCAGCCCTGTGATAGACTGGTTACCTGTGTGTCTCTACATGTCAGCCCTGTGATAGACTGGTTGCCTGTCTGTCTCTACATGTCAGCCCTGTGATAGACTGGTTACCTGTCTGTCTCTACATGTCTCCCTGTGATAGACTGGTTGCCTGTCTGTCTCTACATGTCAGCCCTGTGATAGACTGGTTACCTGTCTGTCTCTACATTTCTCCCTGTGATAGACTGGTTACCTGTCTGTCTCTACATGTCTCCCTGTGATAGACTGGTTACCTGTCTGTCTTTACATGTCTCCCTGTGATAGACTGGTTACCTGTCTGTCTCTACATGTCTCCCTGTGATAGACTGGTTACCTGTCTGTCTCTACATGTCAGCCCTGTGATAGACTGGTTACCTGTCTGTCTCTACATGTCCCCCTGTGATAGACTGGTTACCTGTCGGTCTCTACATGTCTCCCTGTGATAGACTGGTTACCTGTCTGTCTCTACATGTCTCCCTGTGATAGACTGGTTACCTGTCTGTCTCCACATGTCTCCATGTGATAGACTGGTTACCTGTCTGTCTCTACATGTCCCCCTGTGATAGACTGGTTACCTGTCTGTCTCTACATGTACCCCTGTGATAGACTGGTTACCTGTCTGTCTCTACATGTCGGCCCCATGATAGACTGGTTACCTCTCTGTCTCTACATGTCTCCCTGTGATAGACTGGTTACCTGTCTGTCTCTACATGTCTCCCTGTGATAGACTGGTTACCTGTCTGTCTCTACATGTCGGCCCTGTGATAGACTGGTTACCTGTCTGTCTCTACATGTCGGCCCTGTGATAGACTGGTTACCTGTCTGTCTCTACATGTCTCCCTGTGATAGACTGGTCACCTGTCTGTCTCTACATGTCTCCCTGTGATAGACTGGTTACCTGTCTGTCTTTACATGTCTCCCTGTGATAGACTGGTTACCTGTCTGTCTCTACATGTCTCCCTGTGATAGACTGGTTACCTGTCTGTCTCTACATGTCAGCCCTGTGATAGACTGGTTACCTGTCTGTCTCTACATGTCCCCCTGTGATAGACTGGTTACCTGTCGGTCTCTACATGTCTCCCTGTGATAGACTGGTTACCTGTCTGTCTTTACATGTCTCCCTGTGATTGACTGGTTACCTGTCTGTCTCCACATGTCTCCATGTGATAGACTGGTTACCTGTCTGTCTCTACATGTCAGCCCTATGATAGACTGGTTACCTGTCTGTCTCTACATGTCAGCCCTGTGATAGACTGGTTACCTGTCTGTCTCTACATGTCAGCCCTGTGATAGACTGGTTACCTGTCTGTCTGTACATGTCTCCCTGTGATAGACTGGTTACCTGTCTGTCTCTACATGTCTCCCTGTGATAGACTGGTTACCTGTCTGTCTCTACATGTCAGCCCTGTGATAGACTGGTTACCTGTCTGTCTCTACATGTCTCCCTGTGATAGACTGGTTACCTGTCTGTCTCTACATGTCTCCCTGTGATAGACTGGTCACCTGTCTGTCTCTACATGTCTCCCTGTGATAGACTGGTTACCTGTCTGTCTTTACATGTCTCCCTGTGATAGACTGGTTACCTGTCTGTCTCTACATGTCTCCCTGTGATAGACTGGTTACCTGTCTGTCTCTACATGTCTCCCTGTGATAGACTGGTTACCTGTCTGTCTCTACATGTCCCCCTGTGATAGACTGGTTACCTGTCTGTCTCTACATGTCAGCCCTATGATAGACTGGTTACCTGTCTGTCTCTACATGTCAGCCCTGTGATAGACTGGTTACCTGTCTGTCTTTACATGTCTCCCTGTGATAGACTGGTTACCTGTCTGTCTCTACATGTCTCCCTGTGATAGACTGGTTACCTGTCTGTCTCTACATGTCAGCCCTGTGATAGACTGGTTACCTGTCTGTCTCTACATGTCCCCCTGTGATAGACTGGTTACCTGTCGGTCTCTACATGTCTCCCTGTGATAGACTTGTTACCTGTCTGTCTCTACATGTCTCCCTGTGATAGACTGGTTACCTGTCTGTCTCCACATGTCTCCATGTGATAGACTGGTTACCTGTCTGTCTCTACATGTCAGCCCTATGATAGACTGGTTACCTGTCTGTCTCTACATGTCAGCCCTGTGATAGACTGGTTACCTGTCTGTCTCTACATGTCAGCCCTGTGATAGACTGGTTGCCTGTCTGTCTCTACATGTCAGCCCTGTGATTGACTGGTTACCTGTCTGTCTTTACATGTCTCCCTGTGATAGACTGGTTACCTGTCTGTCTCTACATGTCTCCCTGTGATAGACTGGTTACCTGTCTGTCTCTACATGTCAGCCCTGTGATAGACTGGTTACCTGTCTGTCTCTACATGTCCCCCTGTGATAGACTGGTTACCTGTCGGTCTCTACAAGTCTCCCTGTGATAGACTGGTTACCTGTCTGTCTCTACATGTCGGCCCTGTGATAGACTGGTTACCTGTCTGTCTCTACATGTCAGCCCTGTGATAGACTGGTTGCCTGTCTGTCTCTACATGTCAGCCCTGTGATAGACTGGTTACCTGTCTGTCTCTACATGTCTCCCTGTGATAGACTGGTTACCTGTCTGTCTCTACATGTCAGCCCTGTGATAGACTGGTTACCTGTCTGTCTCTACATGTCTCCCTGTGATAGACTGGTTGCCTGTCTGTCTCTACATGTCAGCCCTGTGATAGACTGGTTACCTGTCTGTCTCTACATGTCTCCCTGTGATAGACTGGTTACCTGTCTGTCTCTACATGTCTCCCTGTGATAGACTGGTTACCTGTCTGTCTTTACATGTCTCCCTGTGATAGACTGGTTACCTGTCTGTCTCTACATGTCTCCCTGTGATAGACTGGTTACCTGTCTGTCTCTACATGTCAGCCCTGTGATAGACTGGTTACCTGTCTGTCTCTACATGTCCCCCTGTGATAGACTGGTTACCTGTCGGTCTCTACATGTCTCCCTGTGATAGACTGGTTACCTGTCTGTCTCTACATGTCTCCCTGTGATAGACTGGTTACCTGTCTGTCTCCACATGTCTCCATGTGATAGACTGGTTACCTGTCTGTCTCTACATGTCAGCCCTATGATAGACTGGTTACCTGTCTGTCTCTACATGTCAGCCCTGTGATAGACTGGTTACCTGTCTGTCTGTACATGTCTCCCTGTGATAGACTGGTTACCTGTCTGTCTCTACATGTCTCCCTGTGATAGACTGGTCACCTGTCTGTCTCTACATGTCTCCCTGTGATAGACTGGTTACCTGTCTGTCTTTACATGTCTCCCTGTGATAGACTGGTTACCTGTCTGTCTCTACATGTCTCCCTGTGATAGACTGGTTACCTGTCTGTCTCTACATGTCAGCCCTGTGATAGACTGGTTACCTGTCTGTCTCTACATGTCCCCCTGTGATAGACTGGTTACCTGTCGGTCTCTACATGTCTCCCTGTGATAGACTGGTTACCTGTCTGTCTCTACATGTCAGCCCTGTGATAGACTGGTCACCTGTCTGTCTCTACATGTCAGCCCTATGATAGACTGGTTACCTGTCTGTCTCTACATGTCAGCCCTGTGATAGACTGGTTACCTGTCTGTCTTTACATGTCTCCCTGTGATAGACTGGTTACCTGTCTGTCTCTTCATGTCTCCCTGTGATAGACTGGTTACCTGTCTGTCTCTACATGTCAGCCCTGTGATAGACTGGTTACCTGTCTGTCTCTACATGTCCCCCTGTGATAGACTGGTTACCTGTCGGTCTCTACATGTCTCCCTGTGATAGACTGGTTACCTGTCTGTCTCTACATGTCTCCATGTGATAGACTGGTTACCTGTCTGTCTCTACATGTCAGCCCTATGATAGACTGGTTACCTGTCTGTCTCTACATGTCAGCCCTGTGATAGACTGGTTACCTGTGTGTCTCTACATGTCAGCCCTGTGATAGACTGGTTGCCTGTCTGTCTCTACATGTCAGCCCTGTGATAGACTGGTTACCTGTCTGTCTCTACATGTCTCCCTGTGATAGACTGGTTGCCTGTCTGTCTCTACATGTCAGCCCTGTGATAGACTGGTTACCTGTCTGTCTCTACATTTCTCCCTGTGATAGACTGGTTACCTGTCTGTCTCTACATGTCTCCCTGTGATAGACTGGTTACCTGTCTGTCTTTACATGTCTCCCTGTGATAGACTGGTTACCTGTCTGTCTCTACATGTCTCCCTGTGATAGACTGGTTACCTGTCTGTCTCTACATGTCAGCCCTGTGATAGACTGGTTACCTGTCTGTCTCTACATGTCCCCCTGTGATAGACTGGTTACCTGTCGGTCTCTACATGTCTCCCTGTGATAGACTGGTTACCTGTCTGTCTCTACATGTCTCCCTGTGATAGACTGGTTACCTGTCTGTCTCCACATGTCTCCATGTGATAGACTGGTTACCTGTCTGTCTCTACATGTCCCCCTGTGATAGACTGGTTACCTGTCTGTCTCTACATGTACCCCTGTGATAGACTGGTTACCTGTCTGTCTCTACATGTCGGCCCCATGATAGACTGGTTACCTCTCTGTCTCTACATGTCTCCCTGTGATAGACTGGTTACCTGTCTGTCTCTACATGTCTCCCTGTGATAGACTGGTTACCTGTCTGTCTCTACATGTCGGCCCTGTGATAGACTGGTTACCTGTCTGTCTCTACATGTCGGCCCTGTGATAGACTGGTTACCTGTCTGTCTCTACATGTCAGCCCTGTGATAGACTGGTTGCCTGTCTGTCTCTACATGTCAGCCCTGTGATAGACTGGTTACCTGTCTGTCTCTACATGTCTCCCTGTGATAGACTGGTTACCTGTCTGTCTCTACATGTCTCCCTGTGATAGACTGGTTACCTGTCTGTCTCTACATGTCAGCCCTGTGATAGACTGGTCACCTGTCTCTCTCTACATGTCAGCCCTGTGATAGACTGGTTACCTGTCTGTCTCTACATGTCTCCCTGTGATAGACTGGTTACGTGTCTGTCTCCACATGTCTCCATGTGATAGACTGGTTACCTGTCTGTCTCTACATGTCAGCCCTATGATAGACTGGTTACCTGTCTGTCTCTACATGTCAGCCCTGTGATAGACTGGTTACCTGTCTGTCTGTACATGTCTCCCTGTGATAGACTGGTTACCTGTCTGTCTCTACATGTCTCCCTGTGATAGACTGGTTACCTGTCTGTCTCTACATGTCAGCCCTGTGATAGACTGGTCACCTGTCTGTCTCTACATGTCAGCCCTGTGATAGACTGGTTACGTGTCTGTCTCCACATGTCTCCATGTGATAGACTGGTTACCTGTCTGTCTCTACATGTCAGCCCTATGATAGACTGGTTACCTGTCTGTCTCTACATGTCAGCCCTGTGATAGACTGGTTACCTGTCTGTCTGTACATGTCTCCCTGTGATAGACTGGTTACCTGTCTGTCTCTACATGTCTCCCTGTGATAGACTGGTTACCTGTCTGTCTCTACATGTCAGCCCTGTGATAGACTGGTTACCTGTCTGTCTCTACATGTCTCCCTGTGATAGACTGGTTACCTGTCTGTCTCTACATGTCCCCCTGTGATAGACTGGTTACCTGTCGGTCTCTACATGTCTCCCTGTGATAGACTGGTTACCTGTCTGTCTCTACATGTCTCCCTGTGATAGACTGGTTACCTGTCTGTCTCCACATGTCTCCATGTGATAGACTGGTTACCTGTCTGTCTCTACATGTCCCCCTGTGATAGACTGGTTACCTGTCTGTCTCTACATGTACCCCTGTGATAGACTGGTTACCTGTCTGTCTCTACATGTCGGCCCCATGATAGACTGGTTACCTCTCTGTCTCTACATGTCTCCCTGTGATAGACTGGTTACCTGTCTGTCTCTACATGTCTCCCTGTGATAGACTGGTTACCTGTCTGTCTCTACATGTCGGCCCTGTGATAGACTGGTTACCTGTCTGTCTCTACATGTCGGCCCTGTGATAGACTGGTTACCTGTCTGTCTCTACATGTCAGCCCTGTGATAGACTGGTTGCCTGTCTGTCTCTACATGTCAGCCCTGTGATAGACTGGTTACCTGTCTGTCTCTACATGTCTCCCTGTGATAGACTGGTTACCTGTCTGTCTCTACATGTCTCCCTGTGATAGACTGGTTACCTGTCTGTCTCTACATGTCAGCCCTGTGATAGACTGGTCACCTGTCTGTCTCTACATGTCAGCCCTGTGATAGACTGGTTACCTGTCTGTCTCTACATGTCAGCCCTGTGATAGACTGGTCACCTGTCTCTCTCTACATGTCAGCCCTGTGATAGACTGGTTACCTGTCTGTCTCTACATGTCTCCCTGTGATAGACTGGTTACGTGTCTGTCTCCACATGTCTCCATGTGATAGACTGGTTACCTGTCTGTCTCTACATGTCAGCCCTATGATAGACTGGTTACCTGTCTGTCTCTACATGTCAGCCCTGTGATAGACTGGTTACCTGTCTGTCTGTACATGTCTCCCTGTGATAGACTGGTTACCTGTCTGTCTCTACATGTCTCCCTGTGATAGACTGGTTACCTGTCTGTCTCTACATGTCAGCCCTGTGATAGACTGGTTACCTGTCTGTCTCTACATGTCTCCCTGTGATAGACTGGTTACCTGTCTGTCTCTACATGTCTCCCTGTGATAGACTGGTCACCTGTCTGTCTCTACATGTCTCCCTGTGATAGACTGGTTACCTGTCTGTCTTTACATGTCTCCCTGTGATAGACTGGTTACCTGTCTGTCTCTACATGTCAGCCCTGTGATAGACTGGTTACCTGTCTGTCTCTACATGTCAGCCCTGTGATAGACTGGTTACCTGTCTGTCTCTACATGTCCCCCTGTGATAGACTGGTTACCTGTCGGTCTCTACATGTCTCCCTGTGATAGACTGGTTACCTGTCTGTCTCTACATGTCTCCCTGTGATAGACTGGTTACCTGTCTGTCTCCACATGTCTCCATGTGATAGACTGGTTACCTGTCTGTCTCTACATGTCAGCCCTATGATAGACTGGTTACCTGTCTGTCTCTACATGTCAGCCCTGTGATAGACTGGTTACCTGTCTGTCTCTACATGTCAGCCCTGTGATAGACTGGTTACCTGTCTGTCTGTACATGTCTCCCTGTGATAGACTGGTTACCTGTCTGTCTCTACATGTCTCCCTGTGATAGACTGGTTACCTGTCTGTCTCTACATGTCAGCCCTGTGATAGACTGGTTACCTGTCTGTCTCTACATGTCTCCCTGTGATAGACTGGTTACCTGTCTGTCTCTACATGTCTCCCTGTGATAGACTGGTCACCTGTCTGTCTCTACATGTCTCCCTGTGATAGACTGGTTACCTGTCTGTCTTTACATGTCTCCCTGTGATAGACTGGTTACCTGTCTGTCTCTACATGTCTCCCTGTGATAGACTGGTTACCTGTCTGTCTCTACATGTCTCCCTGTGATAGACTGGTTACCTGTCTGTCTCTACATGTCCCCCTGTGATAGACTGGTTACCTGTCTGTCTCTACATGTCAGCCCTATGATAGACTGGTTACCTGTCTGTCTCTACATGTCAGCCCTGTGATAGACTGGTTACCTGTCTGTCTCTACATGTCCCCCTGTGATAGACTGGTTACCTGTCGGTCTCTACATGTCTCCCTGTGATAGACTGGTTACCTGTCTGTCTCTACATGTCTCCCTGTGATAGACTGGTTACCTGTCTGTCTCCACATGTCTCCATGTGATAGACTGGTTACCTGTCTGTCTCTACATGTCCCCCTGTGATAGACTGGTTACCTGTCTGTCTCTACATGTACCCCTGTGATAGACTGGTTACCTGTCTGTCTCTACATGTCGGCCCCATGATAGACTGGTTACCTCTCTGTCTCTACATGTCTCCCTGTGATAGACTGGTTACCTGTCTGTCTCTACATGTCTCCCTGTGATAGACTGGTTACCTGTCTGTCTCTACATGTCGGCCCTGTGATAGACTGGTTACCTGTCTGTCTCTACATGTCGGCCCTGTGATAGACTGGTTACCTGTCTGTCTCTACATGTCAGCCCTGTGATAGACTGGTTGCCTGTCTGTCTCTACATGTCAGCCCTGTGATAGACTGGTTACCTGTCTGTCTCTACATGTCTCCCTGTGATAGACTGGTTACCTGTCTGTCTCTACATGTCTCCCTGTGATAGACTGGTTACCTGTCTGTCTCTACATGTCTCCCTGTGATAGACTGGTTACCTGTCTGTCTCTACATGTCAGCCCTGTGATAGACTGGTCACCTGTCTGTCTCTACATGTCAGCCCTGTGATAGACTGGTCACCTGTCTCTCTCTACATGTCAGCCCTGTGATAGACTGGTCACCTGTCTCTCTCTACATGTCAGCCCTGTGATAGACTGGTTACCTGTCTGTCTCTACATGTCTCCCTGTGATAGACTGGTTACGTGTCTGTCTCCACATGTCTCCATGTGATAGACTGGTTACCTGTCTGTCTCTACATGTCAGCCCTATGATAGACTGGTTACCTGTCTGTCTCTACATGTCAGCCCTGTGATAGACTGGTTACCTGTCTGTCTGTACATGTCTCCCTGTGATAGACTGGTTACCTGTCTGTCTCTACATGTCTCCCTGTGATAGACTGGTTACCTGTCTGTCTCTACATGTCAGCCCTGTGATAGACTGGTTACCTGTCTGTCTCTACATGTCTCCCTGTGATAGACTGGTTACCTGTCTGTCTCTACATGTCTCCCTGTGATAGACTGGTCACCTGTCTGTCTCTACATGTCTCCCTGTGATAGACTGGTTACCTGTCTGTCTTTACATGTCTCCCTGTGATAGACTGGTTACCTGTCTGTCTCTACATGTCAGCCCTGTGATAGACTGGTTACCTGTCTGTCTCTACATGTCAGCCCTGTGATAGACTGGTTACCTGTCTGTCTCTACATGTCCCCCTGTGATAGACTGGTTACCTGTCGGTCTCTACATGTCTCCCTGTGATAGACTGGTTACCTGTCTGTCTCTACATGTCTCCCTGTGATAGACTGGTTACCTGTCTGTCTCCACATGTCTCCATGTGATAGACTGGTTACCTGTCTGTCTCTACATGTCAGCCCTATGATAGACTGGTTACCTGTCTGTCTCTACATGTCAGCCCTGTGATAGACTGGTTACCTGTCTGTCTCTACATGTCAGCCCTGTGATAGACTGGTTACCTGTCTGTCTGTACATGTCTCCCTGTGATAGACTGGTTACCTGTCTGTCTCTACATGTCTCCCTGTGATAGACTGGTTACCTGTCTGTCTCTACATGTCAGCCCTGTGATAGACTGGTTACCTGTCTGTCTCTACATGTCTCCCTGTGATAGACTGGTTACCTGTCTGTCTCTACATGTCTCCCTGTGATAGACTGGTCACCTGTCTGTCTCTACATGTCTCCCTGTGATAGACTGGTTACCTGTCTGTCTTTACATGTCTCCCTGTGATAGACTGGTTACCTGTCTGTCTCTACATGTCTCCCTGTGATAGACTGGTTACCTGTCTGTCTCTACATGTCTCCCTGTGATAGACTGGTTACCTGTCTGTCTCTACATGTCCCCCTGTGATAGACTGGTTACCTGTCTGTCTCTACATGTCAGCCCTATGATAGACTGGTTACCTGTCTGTCTCTACATGTCAGCCCTGTGATAGACTGGTTACCTGTCTGTCTTTACATGTCTCCCTGTGATAGACTGGTTACCTGTCTGTCTCTACATGTCTCCCTGTGATAGACTGGTTACCTGTCTGTCTCTACATGTCAGCCCTGTGATAGACTGGTTACCTGTCTGTCTCTACATGTCCCCCTGTGATAGACTGGTTACCTGTCGGTCTCTAAATGTCTCCCTGTGATAGACTGGTTACCTGTCTGTCTCTACATGTCTCCCTGTGATAGACTGGTTACCTGTCTGTCTCCACATGTCTCCATGTGATAGACTGGTTACCTGTCTGTCTCTACATGTCAGCCCTATGATAGACTGGTTACCTGTCTGTCTCTACATGTCAGCCCTGTGATAGACTGGTTACCTGTCTGTCTCTACATGTCAGCCCTGTGATAGACTGGTTGCCTGTCTGTCTCTACATGTCAGCCCTGTGATAGACTGGTTACCTGTCTGTCTCTACATGTCTCCCTGTGATAGACTGGTTACCTGTCTGTCTCTACATGTCTCCCTGTGATAGACTGGTTACCTGTCTGTCTCTACATGTCAGCCCTGTGATAGACTGGTCACCTGTCTGTCTCTACATGTCAGCCCTGTGATACACTGGTTACCTGTCTGTCTCTACATGTCAGCCCTGTGATAGACTGGTCACCTGTCTCTTTCTACATGTCAGCCCTGTGATAGACTGGTTACCTGTCTGTCTCTACATGTCTCCCTGTGATAGACTGGTTACGTGTCTGTCTCCACATGTCTCCATGTGATAGACTGGTTACCTGTCTGTCTCTACATGTCAGCCCTATGATAGACTGGTTACCTGTCTGTCTCTACATGTCAGCCCTGTGATAGACTGGTTACCTGTCTGTCTGTACATGTCTCCCTGTGATAGACTGGTTACCTGTCTGTCTCTACATGTCCCCCTGTGATAGACTGGTTACCTGTCGGTCTCTACATGTCTCCCTGTGATAGACTGGTTACCTGTCTGTCTCTACATGTCTCCCTGTGATAGACTGGTTACCTGTCTGTCTCCACATGTCTCACTGTGATAGACTGGTTACCTGTCTGTCTCCACATGTCTCCCTGTGATAGACTGGTTACCTGTCTGTCTCTACATGTCGGCCCTGTGATAGACTGGTTACCTGTCTGTCTCTACATGTCAGCCCTGTGATAGACTGGTTGCCTGTCTGTCTCTACATGTCAGCCCTGTGATAGACTGGTTACCTGTCTGTCTCTACATGTCTCCCTGTGATAGACTGGTTACCTGTCTGTCTCTACATGTCAGCCCTGTGATAGACTGGTTACCTGTCTGTCTCTACATGTCTCCCTGTGATAGACGGGTTGCCTGTCTGTCTCTACATGTCAGCCCTGTGATAGACTGGTTACCTGTCTGTCTCTACATTTCTCCCTGTGATAGACTGGTTACATGTCTGTCTCTACATGTCTCCCTGTGATAGACTGGTTACCTGTCTGTCTTTACATGTCTCCCTGTGATAGACTGGTTACCTGTCTGTCTCTACATGTCTCCCTGTGATAGACTGGTTACCTGTCTGTCTCTACATGTCAGCCCTGTGATAGACTGGTTACCTGTCTGTCTCTACATGTCCCCCTGTGATAGACTGGTTACCTGTCGGTCTCTACATGTCTCCCTGTGATAGACTGGTTACCTGTCTGTCTCTACATGTCCCCCTGTGATAGACTGGTTACCTGTCTGTCTCTACATGTACCCCTGTGATAGACTGGTTACCTGTCTGTCTCTACATGTCGGCCCCATGATAGACTGGTTACCTGTCTGTCTCTACATGTCTCCCTGTGATAGACTGGTTACCTGTCTGTCTCTACATGTCTCCCTGTGATAGACTGGTTACCTGTCTGTCTCTACATGTCGGCCCTGTGATAGACTGGTTACCTGTCTGTCTCTACATGTCGGCCCTGTGATAGACTGGTTACCTGTCTGTCTCTACATGTCAGCCCTGTGATAGACTGGTCACCTGTCTCTCTCTACATGTCAGCCCTGTGATAGACTGGTTACCTGTCTGTCTCTACATGTCTCCCTGTGATAGACTGGTTACCTGTCTGTCTCTACATGTCAGCCCTGTGATAGACTGGTTACCTGTCTGTCTCTACATGTCTCCCTGTGATAGACTGGTTACCTGTCTGTCTCTACATGTCTCCCTGTGATAGACTGGTCACCTGTCTGTCTCTACATGTCTCCCTGTGATAGACTGGTTACCTGTCTGTCTTTACATGTCTCCCTGTGATAGACTGGTTACCTGTCTGTCTCTACATGTCTCCCTGTGATAGACTGGTTACCTGTCTGTCTCTACATGTCAGCCCTGTGATAGACTGGTTACCTGTCTGTCTCTACATGTCCCCCTGTGATAGACTGGTTACCTGTCGGTCTCTACATGTCTCCCTGTGATAGACTGGTTACCTGTCTGTCTCTACATGTCTCCCTGTGATAGACTGGTTACCTGTCTGTCTCCACATGTCTCCCTGTGATAGACTGGTTACCTGTCTGTCTCCACATGTCTCCCTGTGATAGACTGGTTACCTGTCTGTCTCTACATGTCGGCCCTGTGATAGACTGGTTACCTGTCTGTCTCTACATGTCAGCCCTGTGATAGACTGGTTGCCTGTCTGTCTCTACATGTCAGCCCTGTGATAGACTGGTTACCTGTCTGTCTCTACATGTCTCCCTGTGATAGACTGGTTACCTGTCTGTCTCTACATGTCAGCCCTGTGATAGACTGGTTACCTGTCTGTCTCTACATGTCTCCCTGTGATAGACGGGTTGCCTGTCTGTCTCTACATGTCAGCCCTGTGATAGACTGGTTACCTGTCTGTCTCTACATTTCTCCCTGTGATAGACTGGTTACATGTCTGTCTCTACATGTCTCCCTGTGATAGACTGGTTACCTGTCTGTCTTTACATGTCTCCCTGTGATAGACTGGTTACCTGTCTGTCTCTACATGTCTCCCTGTGATAGACTGGTTACCTGTCTGTCTCTACATGTCAGCCCTGTGATAGACTGGTTACCTGTCTGTCTCTACATGTCCCCCTGTGATAGACTGGTTACCTGTCGGTCTCTACATGTCTCCCTTTGATAGACTGGTTACCTGTCTGTCTCTACATGTCCCCCTGTGATAGACTGGTTACCTGTCTGTCTCTACATGTACCCCTGTGATAGACTGGTTACCTGTCTGTCTCTACATGTCGGCCCCATGATAGACTGGTTACCTGTCTGTCTCTACATGTCTCCCTGTGATAGACTGGTTACCTGTCTGTCTCTACATGTCTCCCTGTGATAGACTGGTTACCTGTCTGTCTCTACATGTCGACCCTGTGATAGACTGGTTACCTGTCTGTCTCTACATGTCGGCCCTGTGATAGACTGGTTACCTGTCTGTCTCTACATGTCAGCCCTGTGATAGACTGGTTGCCTGTCTGTCTCTACATGTCAGCCCTGTGATAGACTGGTTACCTGTCTGTCTCTACATGTCTCCCTGTGATAGACTGGTTACCTGTCTGTCTCTACATGTCTCCCTGTGATAGACTGGTTACCTGTCTGTCTCTACATGTCAGCCCTGTGATAGACTGGTCACCTGTCTGTCTCTACATGTCAGCCCTGTGATAGACTGGTTACCTGTCTGTCTCTACATGTCAGCCCTGTGATAGACTGGTCACCTGTCTCTCTCTACATGTCAGCCCTGTGATAGACTGGTTACCTGTCTGTCTCTACATGTCTCCCTGTGATAGACTGGTTACGTGTCTGTCTCCACATGTCTCCATGTGATAGACTGGTTACCTGTCTGTCTCTACATGTCAGCCCTATGATAGACTGGTTACCTGTCTGTCTCTACATGTCAGCCCTGTGATAGACTGGTTACCTGTCTGTCTGTACATGTCTCCCTGTGATAGACTGGTTACCTGTCTGTCTCTACATGTCTCCCTGTGATAGACTGGTTACCTGTCTGTCTCTACATGTCAGCCCTGTGATAGACTGGTTACCTGTCTGTCTCTACATGTCTCCCTGTGATAGACTGGTTACCTGTCTGTCTCTACATGTCTCCCTGTGATAGACTGGTCACCTGTCTGTCTCTACATGTCTCCCTGTGATAGACTGGTTACCTGTCTGTCTTTACATGTCTCCCTGTGATAGACTGGTTACCTGTCTGTCTCTACATGTCTCCCTGTGATAGACTGGTTACCTGTCTGTCTCTACATGTCTCCCTGTGATAGACTGGTTACCTGTCTGTCTCTACATGTCCCCCTGTGATAGACTGGTTACCTGTCTGTCTCTACATGTCTCCCTGTGATAGACTGGTTACCTGTCTGTCTCTACATGTCTCCCTGTGATAGACTGGTTACCTGTCTGTCTCTACATGTCCCCCTGTGATAGACTGGTTACCTGTCTGTCTCTACATGTCTCCCTGTGATAGACTGGTTACCTGTCTGTCTCTACCTGTCGGCCCCATGATAGACTGGTTACCTGTCTGTCTCTACATGTCTCCCTGTGATAGACTGGTTACCTGTCTGTCTCTACATGTCTCCATGTGATAGACTGGTTACCTGTCTGTCTCTACATGTCAGCCCTATGATAGACTGGTTACCTGTCTGTCTCTACATGTCAGCCCTGTGATAGACTGGTCACCTGTCTCTCTCTACATTTCAGCCCTGTGATAGACTGGTTACCTGTCTGTCTCTACATTTCTCCCTGTGATAGACTGGTTACGTGTCTGTCTCCACATGTCTCCATGTGATAGACTGGTTACCTGTCTGTCTCTACATGTCAGCCCTATGATAGACTGGTTACCTGTCTGTCTCTACATGTCAGCCCTGTGATAGACTGGTTACCTGTCTGTCTGTACATGTCTCCCTGTGATAGACTGGTTACCTGTCTGTCTCTACATGTCTCCCTGTGATAGACTGGTTACCTGTCTGTCTCTAAATGTCAGCCCTGTGATAGACTGGTTACCTGTCTGTCTCTACATGTCTCCCTGTGATAGACTGGTTACCTGTCTGTCTCTACATGTCTCCCTGTGATAGACTGGTCACCTGTCTGTCTCTACATGTCTCCCTGTGATAGACTGGTTACCTGTCTGTCTTTACATGTCTCCCTGTGATAGACTGGTTACCTGTCTGTCTCTACATGTCTCCCTGTGATAGACTGGTTACCTGTCTGTCTTTACATGTCTCCCTGTGATAGACTGGTTACCTGTCTGTCTCTACATGTCTCCCTGTGATAGACTGGTTACCTGTCTGTCTCTACATGTCAGCCCTGTGATAGACTGGTTACCTGTCTGTCTCTACATGTCCCCCTGTGATAGACTGGTTACCTGTCGGTCTCTACATGTCTCCCTTTGATAGACTGGTTACCTGTCTGTCTCTACATGTCCCCCTGTGATAGACTGGTTACCTGTCTGTCTCTACATGTACCCCTGTGATAGACTGGTTACCTGTCTGTCTCTACATGTCGGCCCCATGATAGACTGGTTACCTGTCTGTCTCTACATGTCTCCCTGTGATAGACTGGTTACCTGTCTGTCTCTACATGTCTCCCTGTGATAGACTGGTTACCTGTCTGTCTCTACATGTCGACCCTGTGATAGACTGGTTACCTGTCTGTCTCTACATGTCGGCCCTGTGATAGACTGGTTACCTGTCTGTCTCTACATGTCAGCCCTGTGATAGACTGGTTGCCTGTCTGTCTCTACATGTCAGCCCTGTGATAGACTGGTTACCTGTCTGTCTCTACATGTCTCCCTGTGATAGACTGGTTACCTGTCTGTCTCTACATGTCTCCCTGTGATAGACTGGTTACCTGTCTGTCTCTACATGTCAGCCCTGTGATAGACTGGTCACCTGTCTGTCTCTACATGTCAGCCCTGTGATAGACTGGTTACCTGTCTGTCTCTACATGTCAGCCCTGTGATAGACTGGTCACCTGTCTCTCTCTACATGTCAGCCCTGTGATAGACTGGTTACCTGTCTGTCTCTACATGTCTCCCTGTGATAGACTGGTTACGTGTCTGTCTCCACATGTCTCCATGTGATAGACTGGTTACCTGTCTGTCTCTACATGTCAGCCCTATGATAGACTGGTTACCTGTCTGTCTCTACATGTCAGCCCTGTGATAGACTGGTTACCTGTCTGTCTGTACATGTCTCCCTGTGATAGACTGGTTACCTGTCTGTCTCTACATGTCTCCCTGTGATAGACTGGTTACCTGTCTGTCTCTACATGTCAGCCCTGTGATAGACTGGTTACCTGTCTGTCTCTACATGTCTCCCTGTGATAGACTGGTTACCTGTCTGTCTCTACATGTCTCCCTGTGATAGACTGGTCACCTGTCTGTCTCTACATGTCTCCCTGTGATAGACTGGTTACCTGTCTGTCTTTACATGTCTCCCTGTGATAGACTGGTTACCTGTCTGTCTCTACATGTCTCCCTGTGATAGACTGGTTACCTGTCTGTCTCTACATGTCTCCCTGTGATAGACTGGTTACCTGTCTGTCTCTACATGTCCCCCTGTGATAGACTGGTTACCTGTCTGTCTCTACATGTCTCCCTGTGATAGACTGGTTACCTGTCTGTCTCTACATGTCTCCCTGTGATAGACTGGTTACCTGTCTGTCTCTACATGTCCCCCTGTGATAGACTGGTTACCTGTCTGTCTCTACATGTCTCCCTGTGATAGACTGGTTACCTGTCTGTCTCTACCTGTCGGCCCCATGATAGACTGGTTACCTGTCTGTCTCTACATGTCTCCCTGTGATAGACTGGTTACCTGTCTGTCTCTACATGTCTCCATGTGATAGACTGGTTACCTGTCTGTCTCTACATGTCAGCCCTATGATAGACTGGTTACCTGTCTGTCTCTACATGTCAGCCCTGTGATAGACTGGTCACCTGTCTCTCTCTACATTTCAGCCCTGTGATAGACTGGTTACCTGTCTGTCTCTACATTTCTCCCTGTGATAGACTGGTTACGTGTCTGTCTCCACATGTCTCCATGTGATAGACTGGTTACCTGTCTGTCTCTACATGTCAGCCCTATGATAGACTGGTTACCTGTCTGTCTCTACATGTCAGCCCTGTGATAGACTGGTTACCTGTCTGTCTGTACATGTCTCCCTGTGATAGACTGGTTACCTGTCTGTCTCTACATGTCTCCCTGTGATAGACTGGTTACCTGTCTGTCTCTAAATGTCAGCCCTGTGATAGACTGGTTACCTGTCTGTCTCTACATGTCTCCCTGTGATAGACTGGTTACCTGTCTGTCTCTACATGTCTCCCTGTGATAGACTGGTCACCTGTCTGTCTCTACATGTCTCCCTGTGATAGACTGGTTACCTGTCTGTCTTTACATGTCTCCCTGTGATAGACTGGTTACCTGTCTGTCTCTACATGTCTCCCTGTGATAGACTGGTTACCTGTCTGTCTCTACCTGTCGGCCCCATGATAGACTGGTTACCTGTCTGTCTCTACATGTCTCCCTGTGATAGACTGGTTACCTGTCTGTCTCTACATGTCTCCCTGTGATAGACTGGTTACCTGTCTGTCTCTACATGTCGGCCCTGTGATAGACTGGTTACCTGTCTGTCTCTACATGTCAGCCCTGTGATAGACTGGTTGCCTGTCTGTCTCTACATGTCAGCCCTGTGATAGACTGGTTACCTGTCTGTCTCTACATGTCTCCCTGTGATAGACTGGTTACCTGTCTGTCTCTACATGTCAGCCCTGTGATAGACTGGTTACCTGTCTGTCTCTACATGTCTCCCTGTGATAGACTGGTTGCCTGTCTGTCTCTACATGTCAGCCCTGTGATAGACTGGTTACCTGTCTGTCTCTACATGTCTCCCTGTGATAGACGGGTTGCCTGTCTGTCTCTACATGTCAGCCCTGTGATAGACTGGTTACCTGTCTGTCTCTACATTTCTCCCTGTGATAGACTGGTTACATGTCTGTCTCTACATGTCTCCCTGTGATAGACTGGTTACCTGTCTGTCTTTACATGTCTCCCTGTGATAGACTGGTTACCTGTCTGTCTCTACATGTCTCCCTGTGATAGACTGGTTACCTGTCTGTCTCTACATGTCAGCCCTGTGATAGACTGGTTACCTGTCTGTCTCTACATGTCCCCCTGTGATAGACTGGTTACCTGTCGGTCTCTACATGTCTCCCTGTGATAGACTGGTTACCTGTCTGTCTCTACATGTCCCCCTGTGATAGACTGGTTACCTGTCTGTCTCTACATGTACCCCTGTGATAGACTGGTTACCTGTCTGTCTCTACATGTCGGCCCCATGATAGACTGGTTACCTGTCTGTCTCTACATGTCTCCCTGTGATAGACTGGTTACCTGTCTGTCTCTACATGTCTCCCTGTGATAGACTGGTTACCTGTCTGTCTCTACATGTCGGCCCTGTGATAGACTGGTTACCTGTCTGTCTCTACATGTCGGCCCTGTGATAGACTGGTTACCTGTCTGTCTCTACATGTCAGCCCTGTGATAGACTGGTCACCTGTCTCTCTCTACATGTCAGCCCTGTGATAGACTGGTTACCTGTCTGTCTCTACATGTCTCCCTGTGATAGACTGGTTACCTGTCTGTCTCTACATGTCAGCCCTGTGATAGACTGGTTACCTGTCTGTCTCTACATGTCTCCCTGTGATAGACTGGTTACCTGTCTGTCTCTACATGTCTCCCTGTGATAGACTGGTCACCTGTCTGTCTCTACATGTCTCCCTGTGATAGACTGGTTACCTGTCTGTCTTTACATGTCTCCCTGTGATAGACTGGTTACCTCTTTACATGTCTCCCTGTGATAGACTGGTTACCTGTCTGTCTCTACATGTCTCCCTGTGATAGACTGGTTACCTGTCTGTCTCTACATGTCTCCCTGTGATAGACTGGTTACCTGTCTGTCTCTACATGTCCCCCTGTGATAGACTGGTTACCTGTCTGTCTCTACATGTCTCCCTGTGATAGACTGGTTACCTGTCTGTCTCTACATGTCTCCCTGTGATAGACTGGTTACCTGTCTGTCTCTACATGTCCCCCTGTGATAGACTGGTTACCTGTCTGTCTCTACATGTCTCCCTGTGATAGACTGGTTACCTGTCTGTCTCTACATGTCGGCCCCATGATAGACTGGTTACCTGTCTGTCTCTACATGTCTCCCTGTGATAGACTGGTTACCTGTCTGTCTCTACATGTCTCCCTGTGATAGACTGGTTACCTGTCTGTCTCTACATGTCGGCCCTGTGATAGACTGGTTACCTGTCTGTCTCTACATGTCAGCCCTGTGATAGACTGGTCACCTGTCTCTCTCTACATGTCAGCCCTGTGATAGACTGGTTACCTGTCTGTCTCTACATGTCTCCCTGTGATAGACTGGTTACGTGTCTGTCTCCACATGTCTCCATGTGATAGACTGGTTACCTGTCTGTCTCTACATGTCAGCCCTATGATAGACTGGTTACCTGTTTGTCTCTACATGTCAGCCCTGTGATAGACTGGTTACCTGTCTGTCTGTACATGTCTCCCTGTGATAGACTGGTTACCTGTCTGTCTCTACATGTCTCCCTGTGATAGACTGGTTACCTGTCTGTCTCTACATGTCAGCCCTGTGATAGACTGGTTACCTGTCTGTCTCTACATGTCAGCCCTGTGATAGACTGGTTACATGTCTGTCTGTACATGTCTCCCTGTGATAGACTGGTTACCTGTCTGTCTCTACATGTCTCCCTGTGATAGACTGGTTACCTGTCTGTCTCTACATGTCAGCCCTGTGATAGACTGGTTACCTGTCTGTCTCTACATGTCTCCCTGTGATAGACTGGTCACCTGTCTGTCTCTACATGTCAGCCCTATGATAGACTGGTTACCTGTCTGTCTCTACATGTCAGCCCTGTGATAGACTGGTTACCTGTCTGTCTCTACATGTCAGCCCTGTGATAGACTGGTTACCTGTCTGTCTGTACATGTCTCCCTGTGATAGACTGGTTACCTGTCTGTCTCTACATGTCTCCCTGTGATAGACTGGTTACCTGTCTGTCTCTACATGTCAGCCCTGTGATAGACTGGTTACCTGTCTGTCTCTACATGTCTCCCTGTGATAGACTGGTTACCTGTCTGTCTCTACATGTCTCCCTGTGATAGACTGGTCACCTGTCTGTCTCTACATGTCTCCCTGTGATAGACTGGTTACCTGTCTGTCTTTACATGTCTCCCTGTGATAGACTGGTTACCTGTCTGTCTCTACATGTCTCCCTGTGATAGACTGGTTACCTGTCTGTCTCTACATGTCTCCCTGTGATAGACTGGTTACCTGTCTGTCTCTACATGTCCCCCTGTGATAGACTGGTTACCTGTCTGTCTCTACATGTCTCCCTGTGATAGACTGGTTACCTGTCTGTCTCTACATGTCTCCCTGTGATAGACTGGTTACCTGTCTGTCTCTACATGTCCCCCTGTGATAGACTGGTTACCTGTCTGTCTCTACATGTCTCCCTGTGATAGACTGGTTACCTGTCTGTCTCTACATGTCGGCCCCATGATAGACTGGTTACCTGTCTGTCTCTACATGTCTCCCTGTGATAGACTGGTTACCTGTCTGTCTCTACATGTCTCCCTGTGATAGACTGGTTACCTGTCTGTCTCTACATGTCCCCCTGTGATAGACTGGTTACCTGTCTGTCTCTACATGTCTCCCTGTGATAGACTGGTTACCTGTCTGTCTCTACATGTCTCCCTGTGATAGACTGGTTACCTGTCTGTCTCTACATGTCCCCCTGTGATAGACTGGTTACCTGTCTGTCTCTACATGTCTCCCTGTGATAGACTGGTTACCTGTCTGTCTCTACCTGTCGGCCCCATGATAGACTGGTTACCTGTCTGTCTCTACATGTCTCCCTGTGATAGACTGGTTGCCTGTCTGTCTCTACATGTCAGCCCTGTGATAGACTGGTCACCTGTCTGTCTCTACATGTCTCCCTGTGATAGACTGGTTACCTGTCTGTCTCTACATGTCCCCCTGTGATAGACTGGTTACCTGTCTGTCTCTACATGTCTCCCTGTGATAGACTGGTTACCTGTCTGTCTCTACATGTCGGCCCCATGATAGACTGGTTACCTGTCTGTCTCTACATGTCTCCCTGTGATAGACTGGTTACCTGTCTGTCTCTACATGTCTCCCTGTGATAGACTGGTTACCTGTCTGTCTCTACATGTCGGCCCTGTGATAGACTGGTTACCTGTCTGTCTCTACATGTCAGCCCTGTGATAGACTGGTCACCTGTCTCTCTCTACATGTCAGCCCTGTGATAGACTGGTTACCTGTCTGTCTCTACATGTCTCCCTGTGATAGACTGGTTACGTGTCTGTCTCCACATGTCTCCATGTGATAGACTGGTTACCTGTCTGTCTCTACATGTCAGCCCTATGATAGACTGGTTACCTGTCTGTCTCTACATGTCAGCCCTGTGATAGACTGGTTACCTGTCTGTCTGTACATGTCTCCCTGTGATAGACTGGTTACCTGTCTGTCTCTACATGTCTCCCTGTGATAGACTGGTTACCTGTCTGTCTCTACATGTCAGCCCTGTGATAGACTGGTTACCTGTCTGTCTCTACATGTCTCCCTGTGATAGACTGGTTACCTGTCTGTCTCTACATGTCTCCCTGTGATAGACTGGTCACCTGTCTGTCTCTACATGTCTCCCTGTGATAGACTGGTTACCTGTCTGTCTTTACATGTCTCCCTGTGATAGACTGGTTACCTGTCTGTCTCTACATGTCTCCCTGTGATAGACTGGTTACCTGTCTGTCTCTACATGTCAGCCCTGTGATAGACTGGTTACCTGTCTGTCTCTACATGTCCCCCTGTGATAGACTGGTTACCTGTCGGTCTCTACATGTCTCCCTGTGATAGACTGGTTACCTGTCTGTCTCTACATGTCTCCCTGTGATAGACTGGTTACCTGTCTGTCTCCACATGTCTCCATGTGATAGACTGGTTACCTGTCTGTCTCTACATGTCAGCCCTATGATAGACTGGTTACCTGTCTGTCTCTACATGTCAGCCCTGTGATAGACTGGTTACCTGTCTGTCTCTACATGTCTCCCTGTGATAGACTGGTTACCTGTCTGTCTCTACATGTCTCCCTGTGATAGACTGGTTACCTGTCTGTCTCTACATGTCAGCCCTGTGATAGACTGGTTACCTGTCTGTCTCTACATGTCTCCCTGTGATAGACTGGTTACCTGTCTGTCTCTACATGTCTCCCTGTGATAGACTGGTCACCTGTCTGTCTCTACATGTCTCCCTGTGATAGACTGGTTACCTGTCTGTCTTTACATGTCTCCCTGTGATAGACTGGTTACCTGTCTGTCTCTACATGTCTCCCTGTGATAGACTGGTTACCTGTCTGTCTCTACATGTCTCCCTGTGATAGACTGGTTACCTGTCTGTCTTTACATGTCCCCCTGTGATAGACTGGTTACCTGTCTGTCTCTACATGTCTCCCTGTGATAGACTGGTTACCTGTCTGTCTCTACATGTCTCCCTGTGATAGACTGGTTACCTGTCTGTCTCTACATGTCCCCCTGTGATAGACTGGTTACCTGTCTGTCTCTACATGTCTCCCTGTGATAGACTGGTTACCTGTCTGTCTCTACATGTCTCCCTGTGATAGACTGGTTACCTGTCTGTCTCTACATGTCTCCCTGTGATAGACTGGTTACCTGTCTGTCTCTACCTGTCGGCCCCATGATAGACTGGTTACCTGTCTGTCTCTACATGTCTCCCTGTGATAGACTGGTTGCCTGTCTGTCTCTACATGTCAGCCCTGTGATAGACTGGTTACCTGTCTGTCTCTACATGTCTCCCTGTTATAGACTGGTTACCTGTCTGTCTCTACATGTCTCCCTGTGATAGACTGGTTACCTGTCTGTCTTTACATGTCTCCCTGTGATAGACTGGTTACCTGTCTGTCTCTACATGTCTCCCTGTGATAGACTGGTTACCTGTCTGTCTCTACATGTCAGCCCTGTGATAGACTGGTTACCTGTCTGTCTCTACATGTCTCCCTGTGATAGACTGGTTGCCTGTCTGTCTCTACATGTCAGCCCTGTGATAGACTGGTTACCTGTCTGTCTCTACATGTCTCCCTGTGATAGACTGGTTACCTGTCTGTCTCTACATGTCTCCCTGTGATAGACTGGTTACCTGTCTGTCTTTACATGTCTCCCTGTGATAGACTGGTTACCTGTCTGTCTCTACATGTCTCCCTGTGATAGACTGGTTACCTGTCTGTCTCTACATGTCAGCCCTGTGATAGACTGGTTACCTGTCTGTCTCTACATGTCCCCCTGTGATAGACTGGTTACCTGTCGGTCTCTACATGTCTCCCTGTGATAGACTGGTTACCTGTCTGTCTCTACATGTCTCCCTGTGATAGACTGGTTACCTGTCTGTCTCCACATGTCTCCATGTGATAGACTGGTTACCTGTCTGTCTCTACATGTCAGCCCTATGATAGACTGGTTACCTGTCTGTCTCTACATGTCAGCCCTGTGATAGACTGGTTACCTGTCTGTCTCTACATGTCAGCCCTGTGATAGACTGGTCACCTGTCTCTCTCTACATGTCAGCCCTGTGATAGACTGGTTACCTGTCTGTCTCTACATGTCTCCCTGTGATAGACTGGTTACGTGTCTGTCTCCACATGTCTCCATGTGATAGACTGGTTACCTGTCTGTCTCTACATGTCAGCCCTATGATAGACTGGTTACCTGTCTGTCTCTACATGTCAGCCCTGTGATAGACTGGTTACCTGTCTGTCTGTACATGTCTCCCTGTGATAGACTGGTTACCTGTCTGTCTCTACATGTCTCCCTGTGATAGACTGGTTACCTGTCTGTCTCTACATGTCAGCCCTGTGATAGACTGGTTACCTGTCTGTCTCTACATGTCTCCCTGTGATAGACTGGTTACCTGTCTGTCTCTACATGTCTCCCTGTGATAGACTGGTCACCTGTCTGTCTCTACATGTCTCCCTGTGATAGACTGGTTACCTGTCTGTCTTTACATGTCTCCCTGTGATAGACTGGTTACCTGTCTGTCTCTACATGTCTCCCTGTGATAGACTGGTTACCTGTCTGTCTCTACATGTCAGCCCTGTGATAGACTGGTTACCTGTCTGTCTCTACATGTCCCCCTGTGATAGACTGGTTACCTGTCGGTCTCTACATGTCTCCCTGTGATAGACTGGTTACCTGTCTGTCTCTACATGTCTCCCTGTGATAGACTGGTTACCTGTCTGTCTCCACATGTCTCCATGTGATAGACTGGTTACCTGTCTGTCTCTACATGTCAGCCCTATGATAGACTGGTTACCTGTCTGTCTCTACATGTCAGCCCTGTGATAGACTGGTTACCTGTCTGTCTCTACATGTCTCCCTGTGATAGACTGGTTACCTGTCTGTCTCTACATGTCTCCCTGTGATAGACTGGTTACCTGTCTGTCTCTACATGTCAGCCCTGTGATAGACTGGTTACCTGTCTGTCTCTACATGTCTCCCTGTGATAGACTGGTTACCTGTCTGTCTCTACATGTCTCCCTGTGATAGACTGGTCACCTGTCTGTCTCTACATGTCTCCCTGTGATAGACTGGTTACCTGTCTGTCTTTACATGTCTCCCTGTGATAGACTGGTTACCTGTCTGTCTCTACATGTCTCCCTGTGATAGACTGGTTACCTGTCTGTCTCTACATGTCTCCCTGTGATAGACTGGTTACCTGTCTGTCTTTACATGTCCCCCTGTGATAGACTGGTTACCTGTCTGTCTCTACATGTCTCCCTGTGATAGACTGGTTACCTGTCTGTCTCTACATGTCTCCCTGTGATAGACTGGTTACCTGTCTGTCTCTACATGTCCCCCTGTGATAGACTGGTTACCTGTCTGTCTCTACATGTCTCCCTGTGATAGACTGGTTACCTGTCTGTCTCTACATGTCTCCCTGTGATAGACTGGTTACCTGTCTGTCTCTACATGTCTCCCTGTGATAGACTGGTTACCTGTCTGTCTCTACCTGTCGGCCCCATGATAGACTGGTTACCTGTCTGTCTCTACATGTCTCCCTGTGATAGACTGGTTGCCTGTCTGTCTCTACATGTCAGCCCTGTGATAGACTGGTTACCTGTCTGTCTCTACATGTCTCCCTGTTATAGACTGGTTACCTGTCTGTCTCTACATGTCTCCCTGTGATAGACTGGTTACCTGTCTGTCTTTACATGTCTCCCTGTGATAGACTGGTTACCTGTCTGTCTCTACATGTCTCCCTGTGATAGACTGGTTACCTGTCTGTCTCTACATGTCAGCCCTGTGATAGACTGGTTACCTGTCTGTCTCTACATGTCTCCCTGTGATAGACTGGTTGCCTGTCTGTCTCTACATGTCAGCCCTGTGATAGACTGGTTACCTGTCTGTCTCTACATGTCTCCCTGTGATAGACTGGTTACCTGTCTGTCTCTACATGTCTCCCTGTGATAGACTGGTTACCTGTCTGTCTTTACATGTCTCCCTGTGATAGACTGGTTACCTGTCTGTCTCTACATGTCTCCCTGTGATAGACTGGTTACCTGTCTGTCTCTACATGTCAGCCCTGTGATAGACTGGTTACCTGTCTGTCTCTACATGTCCCCCTGTGATAGACTGGTTACCTGTCGGTCTCTACATGTCTCCCTGTGATAGACTGGTTACCTGTCTGTCTCTACATGTCTCCCTGTGATAGACTGGTTACCTGTCTGTCTCCACATGTCTCCATGTGATAGACTGGTTACCTGTCTGTCTCTACATGTCAGCCCTATGATAGACTGGTTACCTGTCTGTCTCTACATGTCAGCCCTGTGATAGACTGGTTACCTGTCTGTCTCTACATGTCAGCCCTGTGATAGACTGGTTACCTGTCTGTCTGTACATGTCTCCCTGTGATAGACTGGTTACCTGTCTGTCTCTACATGTCTCCCTGTGATAGACTGGTTACCTGTCTGTCTCTACATGTCAGCCCTGTGATAGACTGGTTACCTGTCTGTCTCTACATGTCTCCCTGTGATAGACTGGTCACCTGTCTGTCTCTACATGTCAGCCCTATGATAGACTGGTTACCTGTCTGTCTCTACATGTCAGCCCTGTGATAGACTGGTTACCTGTCTGTCTCTACATGTCAGCCCTGTGATAGACTGGTTACCTGTCTGTCTGTACATGTCTCCCTGTGATAGACTGGTTACCTGTCTGTCTCTACATGTCTCCCTGTGATAGACTGGTTACCTGTCTCTCTCTACATGTCAGCCCTGTGATAGACTGGTTACCTGTCTGTCTCTACATGTCTCCCTGTGATAGACTGGTTACCTGTCTGTCTCTACATGTCTCCCTGTGATAGACTGGTCACCTGTCTGTCTCTACATGTCTCCCTGTGATAGACTGGTTACCTGTCTGTCTTTACATGTCTCCCTGTGATAGACTGGTTACCTGTCTGTCTCTACATGTCTCCCTGTGATAGACTGGTTACCTGTCTGTCTCTACATGTCTCCCTGTGATAGACTGGTTACCTGTCTGTCTCTACATGTCCCCCTGTGATAGACTGGTTACCTGTCTGTCTCTACATGTCTCCCTGTGATAGACTGGTTACCTGTCTGTCTCTACATGTCTCCCTGTGATAGACTGGTTACCTGTCTGTCTCTACATGTCCCCCTGTGATAGACTGGTTACCTGTCTGTCTCTACATGTCTCCCTGTGATAGACTGGTTACCTGTCTGTCTCTACATGTCGGCCCCATGATAGACTGGTTACCTGTCTGTCTCTACATGTCTCCCTGTGATAGACTGGTTACCTGTCTGTCTCTACATGTCTCCCTGTGATAGACTGGTTACCTGTCTGTCTCTACATGTCGGCCCTGTGATAGACTGGTTACCTGTCTGTCTCTACATGTCAGCCCTGTGATAGACTGGTCACCTGTCTCTCTCTACATGTCAGCCCTGTGATAGATTGGTTACCTGTCTGTCTCTACATGTCTCCCTGTGATAGACTGGTTACGTGTCTGTCTCCACATGTCTCCATGTGATAGACTGGTTACCTGTCTGTCTCTACATGTCAGCCCTATGATAGACTGGTTACCTGTCTGTCTCTACATGTCAGCCCTGTGATAGACTGGTTACCTGTCTGTCTGTACATGTCTCCCTGTGATAGACTGGTTACCTGTCTGTCTCTACATGTCTCCCTGTGATAGACTGGTTACCTGTCTGTCTCTACATGTCAGCCCTGTGATAGACTGGTTACCTGTCTGTCTCTACATGTCTCCCTGTGATAGACTGGTTACCTGTCTGTCTCTACATGTCTCCCTGTGATAGACTGGTCACCTGTCTGTCTCTACATGTCTCCCTGTGATAGACTGGTTACCTGTCTGTCTTTACATGTCTCCCTGTGATAGACTGGTTACCTGTCTGTCTCTACATGTCTCCCTGTGATAGACTGGTTACCTGTCTGTCTCTACATGTCAGCCCTGTGATAGACTGGTTACCTGTCTGTCTCTACATGTCCCCCTGTGATAGACTGGTTACCTGTCGGTCTCTACATTTCTCCCTGTGATAGACTGGTTACCTGTCTGTCTCTACATGTCTCCCTGTGATAGACTGGTTACCTGTCTGTCTCCACATGTCTCCATGTGATAGACTGGTTACCTGTCTGTCTCTACATGTCAGCCCTATGATAGACTGGTTACCTGTCTGTCTCTACATGTCAGCCCTGTGATAGACTGGTTACCTGTCTGTCTCTACATGTCTCCCTGTGATAGACTGGTTACCTGTCTGTCTCTACATGTCTCCCTGTGATAGACTGGTTACCTGTCTGTCTCTACATGTCAGCCCTGTGATAGACTGGTTACCTGTCTGTCTCTACATGTCTCCCTGTGATAGACTGGTTACCTGTCTGTCTCTACATGTCTCCCTGTGATAGACTGGTCACCTGTCTGTCTCTACATGTCTCCCTGTGATAGACTGGTTACCTGTCTGTCTTTACATGTCTCCCTGTGATAGACTGGTTACCTGTCTGTCTCTACATGTCTCCCTGTGATAGACTGGTTACCTGTCTGTCTCTACATGTCTCCCTGTGATAGACTGGTTACCTGTCTGTCTCTACATGTCCCCCTGTGATAGACTGGTTACCTGTCTGTCTCTACATGTCTCCCTGTGATAGACTGGTTACCTGTCTGTCTCTACATGTCTCCCAGTGATAGACTGGTTACCTGTCTGTCTCTACATGTCTCCCTGTCATAGACTGGTTACCTGTCTGTCTCTACATGTCTCCCTGTGATAGACTGGTTACCTGTCTGTCTCTACATGTCGGCCCTGTGATAGACTGGTTACCTGTCTGTCTCTACATGTCAGCCCTGTGATAGACTGGTTGCCTGTCTGTCTCTACATGTCAGCCCTGTGATAGACTGGTTACCTGTCTGTCTCTACATGTCTCCCTGTGATAGACTGGTTACCTGTCTGTCTCTACATGTCAGCCCTGTGATAGACTGGTTACCTGTCTGTCTCTACATGTCTCCCTGTGATAGACTGGTTGCCTGTCTGTCTCTACATGTCAGCCCTGTGATAGACTGGTTACCTGTCTGTCTCTACATGTCTCCCTGTGATAGACTGGTTACCTGTCTGTCTCTACATGTCTCCCTGTGATAGACTGGTTACCTGTCTGTCTTTACATGTCTCCCTGTGATAGACTGGTTACCTGTCTGTCTCTACATGTCTCCCTGTGATAGACTGGTTACCTGTCTGTCTCTACATGTCAGCCCTGTGATAGACTGGTTACCTGTCTGTCTCTACATGTCAGCCCTGTGATAGACTGGTTACCTGTCTGTCTCTACATGTCCCCCTGTGATAGACTGGTTACCTGTCGGTCTCTACATGTCTCCCTGTGATAGACTGGTTACCTGTCTGTCTCTACATGTCTCCCTGTGATAGACTGGTTACCTGTCTGTCTCCACATGTCTCCATGTGATAGACTGGTTACCTGTCTGTCTCTACATGTCAGCCCTATGATAGACTGGTTACCTGTCTGTCTCTACATGTCAGCCCTGTGATAGACTGGTTACCTGTCTGTCTCTACATGTCAGCCCTGTGATAGACTGGTTACCTGTCTGTCTGTATATGTCTCCCTGTGATAGACTGGTTACCTGTCTGTCTCTACATGTCTCCCTGTGATAGACTGGTTACCTGTCTGGCTCTACATGTCAGCCCTGTGATAGACTGGTTACCTGTCTGTCTCTACATGTCTCCCTGTGATAGACTGGTCACCTGTCTGTCTCTACATGTCAGCCCTATGATAGACTGGTTACCTGTCTGTCTCTACATGTCAGCCCTGTGATAGACTGGTTACCTGTCTGTCTCTACATGTCAGCCCTGTGATAGACTGGTTACCTGTCTGTCTGTACATGTCTCCCTGTGATAGACTGGTTACCTGTCTGTCTCTACATGTCTCCCTGTGATAGACTGGTTACCTGTCTGTCTCTACATGTCAGCCCTGTGATAGACTGGTTACCTGTCTGTCTCTACATGTCTCCCTGTGATAGACTGGTTACCTGTCTGTCTCTACATGTCTCCCTGTGATAGACTGGTCACCTGTCTGTCTCTACATGTCTCCCTGTGATAGACTGGTTACCTGTCTGTCTTTACATGTCTCCCTGTGATAGACTGGTTACCTGTCTGTCTCTACATGTCTCCCTGTGATAGACTGGTTACCTGTCTGTCTCTACATGTCTCCCTGTGATAGACTGGTTACCTGTCTGTCTCTACATGTCTCCCTGTGATAGACTGGTTACCTGTCTGTCTCTACATGTCTCCCTGTGATAGACTGGTTACCTGTCTGTCTCTACATGTCCCCCTGTGATAGACTGGTTACCTGTATGTCTCTACATGTCTCCCTGTGATAGACTGGTTACCTGTCTGTCTCTACAAGTGTCCCTGTGATAGACTGGTTACCTGTCTGTCTCTACATGTCCCCCTGTGATAGACTGGTTACCTGTCTGTCTCTACATGTCTCCCTGTGATAGACTGGTTACCTGTCTGTCTCTACATGTCGGCCCCATGATAGACTGGTTACCTGTCTGTCTCTACATGTCTCCCTGTGATAGACTGGTTACCTGTCTGTCTCTACATGTCTCCCTGTGATAGACTGGTTACCTGTCTGTCTCTACATGTCGGCCCTGTGATAGACTGGTTACCTGTCTGTCTCTACATGTCAGCCCTGTGATAGACTGGTTGCCTGTCTGTCTCTACATGTCAGCCCTGTGATAGACTGGTTACCTGTCTGTCTCTACATGTCTCCCTGTGATAGACTGGTTATGTGTCTGTCTCTACATGTCAGCCCTGTGATAGACTGGTTACCTGTCTGTCTCTACATGTCTCCCTGTGATAGACTGGTTGCCTGTCTGTCTCTACATGTCAGCCCTGTGATAGACTGGTTACCTGTCTGTCTCTACATGTCTCCCTGTGATAGACTGGTTACCTGTCTGTCTCTACATGTCGGCCCTGTGATAGACTGGTTACCTGTCTGTCTCTACATGTCAGCCCTGTGATAGACTGGTTGCCTGTCTGTCTCTACATGTCAGCCCTGTGATAGACTGGTTACCTGTCTGTCTCTACATGTCTCCCTGTGATAGACTGGTTACCTGTCTGTCTCTACATGTCTCCCTGTGATAGACTGGTTACCTGTCTGTCTCTACATGTCAGCCCTGTGATAGACTGGTCACCTGTCTGTCTCTACATGTCAGCCCTATGATAGACTGGTTACCTGTCTGTCTCTACATGTCAGCCCTGTGATAGACTGGTTACCTGTCTGTCTTTACATGTCTCCCTGTGATAGACTGGTTACCTGTCTTTCTCTACATGTCTCCCTGTGATAGACTGGTTACCTGTCTGTCTCTACATGTCAGCCCTGTGATAGACTGGTTACCTGTCTGTCTCTACATGTCCCCCTGTGATAGACTGGTTACCTGTCGGTCTCTACATGTCTCCCTGTGATAGACTGGTTACCTGTCTGTCTCTACATGTCTCCCTGTGATAGACTGGTTACCTGTCTGTCTCCACATGTCTCCATGTGATAGACTGGTTACCTGTCTGTCTCTACATGTCAGCCCTATGATAGACTGGTTACCTGTCTGTCTCTACATGTCAGCCCTGTGATAGACTGGTTACCTGTCTGTCTCTACATGTCAGCCCTGTGATAGACTGGTTACCTTTCTGTCTCTACATGTCTCCCTGTGATAGACTGGTTACCTGTCTGTCTCTACATGTCTCCCTGTGATAGACTGGTCACCTGTCTGTCTCTACATGTCTCCCTGTGATAGACTGGTTACCTGTCTGTCTTTACATGTCTCCCTGTGATAGACTGGTTACCTGTCTGTCTCTACATGTCTCCCTGTGATAGACTGGTTACCTGTCTGTCTCTACATGTCTCCCTGTGATAGACTGGTTACCTGTCTGTCTCTACATGTCTCCCTGTGATAGACTGGTTACCTGTCTGTCTCTACATGTCTCCCTGTGATAGACTGGTTACCTGTCTGTCTCTACATGTCCCCCTGTGATAGACTGGTTACCTGTATGTCTCTACATGTCTCCCTGTGATAGACTGGTTACCTGTCTGTCTCTACATGTCAGCCCTGTGATAGACTGGTTACCTGTCTGTCTGTATATGTCTCCCTGTGATAGACTGGTTACCTGTCTGTCTCTACATGTCTCCCTGTGATAGACTGGTTACCTGTCTGGCTCTACATGTCAGCCCTGTGATAGACTGGTTACCTGTCTGTCTCTACATGTCTCCCTGTGATAGACTGGTCACCTGTCTGTCTCTACATGTCAGCCCTATGATAGACTGGTTACCTGTCTGTCTCTACATGTCAGCCCTGTGATAGACTGGTTACCTGTCTGTCTCTACATGTCAGCCCTGTGATAGACTGGTTACCTGTCTGTCTGTACATGTCTCCCTGTGATAGACTGGTTACCTGTCTGTCTCTACATGTCTCCCTGTGATAGACTGGTTACCTGTCTGTCTCTACATGTCAGCCCTGTGATAGACTGGTTACCTGTCTGTCTCTACATGTCTCCCTGTGATAGACTGGTTACCTGTCTGTCTCTACATGTCTCCCTGTGATAGACTGGTCACCTGTCTGTCTCTACATGTCTCCCTGTGATAGACTGGTTACCTGTCTGTCTTTACATGTCTCCCTGTGATAGACTGGTTACCTGTCTGTCTCTACATGTCTCCCTGTGATAGACTGGTTACCTGTCTGTCTCTACATGTCTCCCTGTGATAGACTGGTTACCTGTCTGTCTCTACATGTCTCCCTGTGATAGACTGGTTACCTGTCTGTCTCTACATGTCTCCCTGTGATAGACTGGTTACCTGTCTGTCTCTACATGTCCCCCTGTGATAGACTGGTTACCTGTATGTCTCTACATGTCTCCCTGTGATAGACTGGTTACCTGTCTGTCTCTACAAGTGTCCCTGTGATAGACTGGTTACCTGTCTGTCTCTACATGTCCCCCTGTGATAGACTGGTTACCTGTCTGTCTCTACATGTCTCCCTGTGATAGACTGGTTACCTGTCTGTCTCTACATGTCGGCCCCATGATAGACTGGTTACCTGTCTGTCTCTACATGTCTCCCTGTGATAGACTGGTTACCTGTCTGTCTCTACATGTCTCCCTGTGATAGACTGGTTACCTGTCTGTCTCTACATGTCGGCCCTGTGATAGACTGGTTACCTGTCTGTCTCTACATGTCAGCCCTGTGATAGACTGGTTGCCTGTCTGTCTCTACATGTCAGCCCTGTGATAGACTGGTTACCTGTCTGTCTCTACATGTCTCCCTGTGATAGACTGGTTATGTGTCTGTCTCTACATGTCAGCCCTGTGATAGACTGGTTACCTGTCTGTCTCTACATGTCTCCCTGTGATAGACTGGTTGACTGTCTGTCTCTACATGTCAGCCCTGTGATAGACTGGTTACCTGTCTGTCTCTACATGTCTCCCTGTGATAGACTGGTTACCTGTCTGTCTCTACATGTCTCCCTGTGATAGACTGGTTACCTGTCTGTCTTTACATGTCTCCCTGTGATAGACTGGTTACCTGTCTGTCTCTACATGTCTCCCTGTGATAGACTGGTTACCTGTCTGTCTCTACATGTCAGCCCTGTGATAGACTGGTTACCTGTCTGTCTCTACATGTCCCCCTGTGATAGACTGGTTACCTGTCGGTCCCTACATGTCTCCCTGTGATAGACTGGTTACCTGTCTGTCTCTACATGTCGGCCCTGTGATAGACTGGTTACCTGTCTGTCTCTACATGTCAGCCCTGTGATAGACTGGTTGCCTGTCTGTCTCTACATGTCAGCCCTGTGATAGACTGGTTACCTGTCTGTCTCTACATGTCTCCCTGTGATAGACTGGTTATGTGTCTGTCTCTACATGTCAGCCCTGTGATAGACTGGTTACCTGTCTGTCTCTACATGTCTCCCTGTGATAGACTGGTTGACTGTCTGTCTCTACATGTCAGCCCTGTGATAGACTGGTTACCTGTCTGTCTCTACATGTCTCCCTGTGATAGACTGGTTACCTGTCTGTCTCTACATGTCTCCCTGTGATAGACTGGTTACCTGTCTGTCTTTACATGTCTCCCTGTGATAGACTGGTTACCTGTCTGTCTCTACATGTCTCCCTGTGATAGACTGGTTACCTGTCTGTCTCTACATGTCAGCCCTGTGATAGACTGGTTACCTGTCTGTCTCTACATGTCCCCCTGTGATAGACTGGTTACCTGTCGGTCTCTACATGTCTCCCTGTGATAGACTGGTTACCTGTCTGTCTCTACATGTCTCCCTGTGATAGACTGGTTACCTGTCTGTCTCCACATGTCTCCATGTGATAGACTGGTTACCTGTCTGTCTCTACATGTCAGCCCTATGATAGACTGGTTACCTGTCTGTCTCTACATGTCAGCCCTGTGATAGACTGGTTACCTGTCTGTCTCTACATGTCAGCCCTGTGATAGACTGGTTACCTGTCTGTCTGTACATGTCTCCCTGTGATAGACTGGTTACCTGTCTGTCTCTACATGTCTCCCTGTGATAGACTGGTTACCTGTCTGTCTCTACATGTCAGCCCTGTGATAGACTGGTTACCTGTCTGTCTCTACATGTCTCCCTGTGATAGACTGGTTACCTGTCTGTCTCTACATGTCTCCCTGTGATAGACTGGTCACCTGTCTGTCTCTACATGTCTCCCTGTGATAGACTGGTTACCTGTCTGTCTTTACATGTCTCCCTGTGATAGACTGGTTACCTGTCTGTCTCTACATGTCTCCCTGTGATAGACTGGTTACCTGTCTGTCTCTACATGTCTCCCTGTGATAGACTGGTTACCTGTCTGTCTCTACATGTCCCCCTGTGATAGACTGGTTACCTGTCTGTCTCTACATGTCTCCCTGTGATAGACTGGTTACCTGTCTGTCTCTACATGTCTCCCTGTGATAGACTGGTTACCTGTCTGTCTCTACATGTCCCCCTGTGATAGACTGGTTACCTGTCTGTCTCTACATGTCTCCCTGTGATAGACTGGTTACCTGTCTGTCTCTACATGTCCCCCTGTGATAGACTGGTTACCTGTCTGTCTCTACATGTCTCCCTGTGATAGACTGGTTACCTGTCTGTCTCTACATGTCGGCCCCATGATAGACTGGTTACCTGTCTGTCTCTACATGTCTCCCTGTGATAGACTGGTTACCTTTCTGTCTCTACATGTCTCCCTGTGATAGACTGGTTACCTGTCTGTCTCTACATGTCGGCCCTGTGATAGACTGGTTACCTGTCTGTCTCTACATGTCAGCCCTGTGATAGACTGGTTGCCTGTCTGTCTCTACATGTCAGCCCTGTGATAGACTGGTTACCTGTCTGTCTCTACATGTCTCCCTGTGATAGACTGGTTACCTGTCTGTCTCTACATGTCTCCCTGTGATAGACTGGTTACCTGTCTGTCTCTACATGTCAGCCCTGTGATAGACTGGTCACCTGTCTGTCTCTACATGTCAGCCCTATGATAGACTGGTTACCTGTCTGTCTCTACATGTCAGCCCTGTGATAGACTGGTTACCTGTCTGTCTTTACATGTCTCCCTGTGATAGACTGGTTACCTGTCTGTCTCTACATGTCTCCCTGTGATAGACTGGTTACCTGTCTGTCTCTACATGTCAGCCCTGTGATAGACTGGTTACCTGTCTGTCTCTACATGTCCCCCTGTGATAGACTGGTTACCTGTCGGTCTCTACATGTCTCCCTGTGATAGACTGGTTACCTGTCTGTCTCTACATGTCTCCCTGTGATAGACTGGTTACCTGTCTGTCTCCACATGTCTCCATGTGATAGACTGGTTACCTGTCTGTCTCTACATGTCAGCCCTATGATAGACTGGTTACCTGTCTGTCTCTACATGTCAGCCCTGTGATAGACTGGTTACCTGTCTGTCTCTACATGTCAGCCCTGTGATAGACTGGTTACCTTTCTGTCTCTACATGTCTCCCTGTGATAGACTGGTTACCTGTCTGTCTCTACATGTCTCCCTGTGATAGACTGGTCACCTGTCTGTCTCTACATGTCTCCCTGTGATAGACTGGTTACCTGTCTGTCTTTACATGTCTCCCTGTGATAGACTGGTTACCTGTCTGTCTCTACATGTCTCCCTGTGATAGACTGGTTACCTGTCTGTCTCTACATGTCTCCCTGTGATAGACTGGTTACCTGTCTGTCTCTACATGTCTCCCTGTGATAGACTGGTTACCTGTCTGTCTCTACATGTCTCCCTGTGATAGACTGGTTACCTGTCTGTCTCTACATGTCCCCCTGTGATAGACTGGTTACCTGTATGTCTCTACATGTCTCCCTGTGATAGACTGGTTACCTGTCTGTCTCTACATGTCAGCCCTGTGATAGACTGGTTACCTGTCTGTCTGTATATGTCTCCCTGTGATAGACTGGTTACCTGTCTGTCTCTACATGTCTCCCTGTGATAGACTGGTTACCTGTCTGGCTCTACATGTCAGCCCTGTGATAGACTGGTTACCTGTCTGTCTCTACATGTCTCCCTGTGATAGACTGGTCACCTGTCTGTCTCTACATGTCAGCCCTATGATAGACTGGTTACCTGTCTGTCTCTACATGTCAGCCCTGTGATAGACTGGTTACCTGTCTGTCTCTACATGTCAGCCCTGTGATAGACTGGTTACCTGTCTGTCTGTACATGTCTCCCTGTGATAGACTGGTTACCTGTCTGTCTCTACATGTCTCCCTGTGATAGACTGGTTACCTGTCTGTCTCTACATGTCAGCCCTGTGATAGACTGGTTACCTGTCTGTCTCTACATGTCTCCCTGTGATAGACTGGTTACCTGTCTGTCTCTACATGTCTCCCTGTGATAGACTGGTCACCTGTCTGTCTCTACATGTCTCCCTGTGATAGACTGGTTACCTGTCTGTCTTTACATGTCTCCCTGTGATAGACTGGTTACCTGTCTGTCTCTACATGTCTCCCTGTGATAGACTGGTTACCTGTCTGTCTCTACATGTCTCCCTGTGATAGACTGGTTACCTGTCTGTCTCTACATGTCTCCCTGTGATAGACTGGTTACCTGTCTGTCTCTACATGTCTCCCTGTGATAGACTGGTTACCTGTCTGTCTCTACATGTCCCCCTGTGATAGACTGGTTACCTGTATGTCTCTACATGTCTCCCTGTGATAGACTGGTTACCTGTCTGTCTCTACAAGTGTCCCTGTGATAGACTGGTTACCTGTCTGTCTCTACATGTCCCCCTGTGATAGACTGGTTACCTGTCTGTCTCTACATGTCTCCCTGTGATAGACTGGTTACCTGTCTGTCTCTACATGTCGGCCCCATGATAGACTGGTTACCTGTCTGTCTCTACATGTCTCCCTGTGATAGACTGGTTACCTGTCTGTCTCTACATGTCTCCCTGTGATAGACTGGTTACCTGTCTGTCTCTACATGTCGGCCCTGTGATAGACTGGTTACCTGTCTGTCTCTACATGTCAGCCCTGTGATAGACTGGTTGCCTGTCTGTCTCTACATGTCAGCCCTGTGATAGACTGGTTACCTGTCTGTCTCTACATGTCTCCCTGTGATAGACTGGTTATGTGTCTGTCTCTACATGTCAGCCCTGTGATAGACTGGTTACCTGTCTGTCTCTACATGTCTCCCTGTGATAGACTGGTTGACTGTCTGTCTCTACATGTCAGCCCTGTGATAGACTGGTTACCTGTCTGTCTCTACATGTCTCCCTGTGATAGACTGGTTACCTGTCTGTCTCTACATGTCTCCCTGTGATAGACTGGTTACCTGTCTGTCTTTACATGTCTCCCTGTGATAGACTGGTTACCTGTCTGTCTCTACATGTCTCCCTGTGATAGACTGGTTACCTGTCTGTCTCTACATGTCAGCCCTGTGATAGACTGGTTACCTGTCTGTCTCTACATGTCCCCCTGTGATAGACTGGTTACCTGTCGGTCCCTACATGTCTCCCTGTGATAGACTGGTTACCTGTCTGTCTCTACATGTCGGCCCTGTGATAGACTGGTTACCTGTCTGTCTCTACATGTCAGCCCTGTGATAGACTGGTTGCCTGTCTGTCTCTACATGTCAGCCCTGTGATAGACTGGTTACCTGTCTGTCTCTACATGTCTCCCTGTGATAGACTGGTTATGTGTCTGTCTCTACATGTCAGCCCTGTGATAGACTGGTTACCTGTCTGTCTCTACATGTCTCCCTGTGATAGACTGGTTGACTGTCTGTCTCTACATGTCAGCCCTGTGATAGACTGGTTACCTGTCTGTCTCTACATGTCTCCCTGTGATAGACTGGTTACCTGTCTGTCTCTACATGTCTCCCTGTGATAGACTGGTTACCTGTCTGTCTTTACATGTCTCCCTGTGATAGACTGGTTACCTGTCTGTCTCTACATGTCTCCCTGTGATAGACTGGTTACCTGTCTGTCTCTACATGTCAGCCCTGTGATAGACTGGTTACCTGTCTGTCTCTACATGTCCCCCTGTGATAGACTGGTTACCTGTCGGTCTCTACATGTCTCCCTGTGATAGACTGGTTACCTGTCTGTCTCTACATGTCTCCCTGTGATAGACTGGTTACCTGTCTGTCTCCACATGTCTCCATGTGATAGACTGGTTACCTGTCTGTCTCTACATGTCAGCCCTATGATAGACTGGTTACCTGTCTGTCTCTACATGTCAGCCCTGTGATAGACTGGTTACCTGTCTGTCTCTACATGTCAGCCCTGTGATAGACTGGTTACCTGTCTGTCTGTACATGTCTCCCTGTGATAGACTGGTTACCTGTCTGTCTCTACATGTCTCCCTGTGATAGACTGGTTACCTGTCTGTCTCTACATGTCAGCCCTGTGATAGACTGGTTACCTGTCTGTCTCTACATGTCTCCCTGTGATAGACTGGTTACCTGTCTGTCTCTACATGTCTCCCTGTGATAGACTGGTCACCTGTCTGTCTCTACATGTCTCCCTGTGATAGACTGGTTACCTGTCTGTCTTTACATGTCTCCCTGTGATAGACTGGTTACCTGTCTGTCTCTACATGTCTCCCTGTGATAGACTGGTTACCTGTCTGTCTCTACATGTCTCCCTGTGATAGACTGGTTACCTGTCTGTCTCTACATGTCCCCCTGTGATAGACTGGTTACCTGTCTGTCTCTACATGTCTCCCTGTGATAGACTGGTTACCTGTCTGTCTCTACATGTCTCCCTGTGATAGACTGGTTACCTGTCTGTCTCTACATGTCCCCCTGTGATAGACTGGTTACCTGTCTGTCTCTACATGTCTCCCTGTGATAGACTGGTTACCTGTCTGTCTCTACATGTCCCCCTGTGATAGACTGGTTACCTGTCTGTCTCTACATGTCTCCCTGTGATAGACTGGTTACCTGTCTGTCTCTACATGTCGGCCCCATGATAGACTGGTTACCTGTCTGTCTCTACATGTCTCCCTGTGATAGACTGGTTACCTGTCTGTCTCTACATGTCTCCCTGTGATAGACTGGTTACCTGTCTGTCTCTACATGTCGGCCCTGTGATAGACTGGTTACCTGTCTGTCTCTACATGTCAGCCCTGTGATAGACTGGTTGCCTGTCTGTCTCTACATGTCAGCCCTGTGATAGACTGGTTACCTGTCTGTCTCTACATGTCTCCCTGTGATAGACTGGTTACCTGTCTGTCTCTACATGTCTCCCTGTGATAGACTGGTTACCTGTCTGTCTCTACATGTCAGCCCTGTGATAGACTGGTCACCTGTCTGTCTCTACATGTCAGCCCTATGATAGACTGGTTACCTGTCTGTCTCTACATGTCAGCCCTGTGATAGACTGGTTACCTGTCTGTCTTTACATGTCTCCCTGTGATAGACTGGTTACCTGTCTGTCTCTACATGTCTCCCTGTGATAGACTGGTTACCTGTCTGTCTCTACATGTCAGCCCTGTGATAGACTGGTTACCTGTCTGTCTCTACATGTCCCCCTGTGATAGACTGGTTACCTGTCGGTCTCTACATGTCTCCCTGTGATAGACTGGTTACCTGTCTGTCTCTACATGTCTCCCTGTGATAGACTGGTTACCTGTCTGTCTCCACATGTCTCCATGTGATAGACTGGTTACCTGTCTGTCTCTACATGTCAGCCCTATGATAGACTGGTTACCTGTCTGTCTCTACATGTCAGCCCTGTGATAGACTGGTTACCTGTCTGTCTCTACATGTCAGCCCTGTGATAGACTGGTTACCTTTCTGTCTCTACATGTCTCCCTGTGATAGACTGGTTACCTGTCTGTCTCTACATGTCTCCCTGTGATAGACTGGTCACCTGTCTGTCTCTACATGTCTCCCTGTGATAGACTGGTTACCTGTCTGTCTTTACATGTCTCCCTGTGATAGACTGGTTACCTGTCTGTCTCTACATGTCTCCCTGTGATAGACTGGTTACCTGTCTGTCTCTACATGTCTCCCTGTGATAGACTGGTTACCTGTCTGTCTCTACATGTCTCCCTGTGATAGACTGGTTACCTGTCTGTCTCTACATGTCTCCCTGTGATAGACTGGTTACCTGTCTGTCTCTACATGTCCCCCTGTGATAGACTGGTTACCTGTATGTCTCTACATGTCTCCCTGTGATAGACTGGTTACCTGTCTGTCTCTACAAGTGTCCCTGTGATAGACTGGTTACCTGTCTGTCTCTACATGTCCCCCTGTGATAGACTGGTTACCTGTCTGTCTCTACATGTCTCCCTGTGATAGACTGGTTACCTGTCTGTCTCTACATGTCGGCCCCATGATAGACTGGTTACCTGTCTGTCTCTACATGTCTCCCTGTGATAGACTGGTTACCTGTCTGTCTCTACATGTCTCCCTGTGATAGACTGGTTACCTGTCTGTCTCTACATGTCGGCCCTGTGATAGACTGGTTACCTGTCTGTCTCTACATGTCAGCCCTGTGATAGACTGGTTGCCTGTCTGTCTCTACATGTCAGCCCTGTGATAGACTGGTTACCTGTCTGTCTCTACATGTCTCCCTGTGATAGACTGGTTATCTGTCTGTCTCTACATGTCAGCCCTGTGATAGACTGGTTACCTGTCTGTCTCTACATGTCTCCCTGTGATAGACTGGTTGCCTGTCTGTCTCTACATGTCAGCCCTGTGATAGACTGGTTACCTGTCTGTCTCTACATGTCTCCCTGTGATAGACTGGTTACCTGTCTGTCTCTACATGTCTCCCTGTGATAGACTGGTTACCTGTCTGTCTTTACATGTCTCCCTGTGATAGACTGGTTACCTGTCTGTCTCTACATGTCTCCCTGTGATAGACTGGTTACCTGTCTGTCTCTACATGTCAGCCCTGTGATAGACTGGTTACCTGTCTGTCTCTACATGTCCCCCTGTGATAGACTGGTTACCTGTCGGTCTCTACATGTCTCCCTGTGATAGACTGGTTACCTGTCTGTCTCTAAATGTCTCCCTGTGATAGACTGGTTACCTGTCTGTCTCCACATGTCTCCATGTGATAGACTGGTTACCTGTCTGTCTCTACATGTCAGCCCTATGATAGACTGGTTACCTGTCTGTCTCTACATGTCAGCCCTGTGATAGACTGGTTACCTGTCTGTCTCTACATGTCAGCCCTGTGATAGACTGGTTACCTGTCTGTCTGTACATGTCTCCCTGTGATAGACTGGTTACCTGTCTGTCTCTACATGTCTCCCTGTGATAGACTGGTTACCTGTCTGTCTCTACATGTCAGCCCTGTGATAGACTGGTTACCTGTCTGTCTCTACATGTCTCCCTGTGATAGACTGGTTACCTGTCTGTCTCTACATGTCTCCCTGTGATAGACTGGTCACCTGTCTGTCTCTACATGTCTCCCTGTGATAGACTGGTTACCTGTCTGTCTTTACATGTCTCCCTGTGATAGACTGGTTACCTGTCTGTCTCTACATGTCTCCCTGTGATAGACTGGTTACCTGTCTGTCTCTACATGTCTCCCTGTGATAGACTGGTTACCTGTCTGTCTCTACATGTCCCCCTGTGATAGACTGGTTACCTGTCTGTCTCTACATGTCTCCCTGTGATAGACTGGTTACCTGTCTGTCTCTACATGTCTCCCTGTGATAGACTGGTTACCTGTCTGTCTCTACATGTCCCCCTGTGATAGACTGGTTACCTGTCTGTCTCTACATGTCTCCCTGTGATAGACTGGTTACCTGTCTGTCTCTACATGTCCCCCTGTGATAGACTGGTTACCTGTCTGTCTCTACATGTCTCCCTGTGATAGACTGGTTACCTGTCTGTCTCTACATGTCGGCCCCATGATAGACTGGTTACCTGTCTGTCTCTACATGTCTCCCTGTGATAGACTGGTTACCTGTCTGTCTCTACATGTCTCCCTGTGATAGACTGGTTACCTGTCTGTCTCTACATGTCGGCCCTGTGATAGACTGGTTACCTGTCTGTCTCTACATGTCAGCCCTGTGATAGACTGGTTGCCTGTCTGTCTCTACATGTCAGCCCTGTGATAGACTGGTTACCTGTCTGTCTCTACATGTCTCCCTGTGATAGACTGGTTACCTGTCTGTCTCTACATGTCTCCCTGTGATAGACTGGTTACCTGTCTGTCTCTACATGTCAGCCCTGTGATAGACTGGTCACCTGTCTGTCTCTACATGTCAGCCCTATGATAGACTGGTTACCTGTCTGTCTCTACATGTCAGCCCTGTGATAGACTGGTTACCTGTCTGTCTTTACATGTCTCCCTGTGATAGACTGGTTACCTGTCTGTCTCTACATGTCTCCCTGTGATAGACTGGTTACCTGTCTGTCTCTACATGTCAGCCCTGTGATAGACTGGTTACCTGTCTGTCTCTACATGTCCCCCTGTGATAGACTGGTTACCTGTCGGTCTCTACATGTCTCCCTGTGATAGACTGGTTACCTGTCTGTCTCTACATGTCTCCCTGTGATAGACTGGTTACCTGTCTGTCTCCACATGTCTCCATGTGATAGACTGGTTACCTGTCTGTCTCTACATGTCAGCCCTATGATAGACTGGTTACCTGTCTGTCTCTACATGTCAGCCCTGTGATAGACTGGTTACCTGTCTGTCTCTACATGTCAGCCCTGTGATAGACTGGTAACCTGTCTGTCTGTACATGTCTCCCTGTGATAGACTGGTTACCTGTCTGTCTCTACATGTCTCCCTGTGATAGACTGGTTACCTGTCTGTCTCTACATGTCAGCCCTGTGATAGACTGGTTACCTGTCTGTCTCTACATGTCTCCCTGTGATAGACTGGTTACCTGTCTGTCTCTACATGTCTCCCTGTGATAGACTGGTCACCTGTCTGTCTCTACATGTCTCCCTGTGATAGACTGGTTACCTGTCTGTCTTTACATGTCTCCCTGTGATAGACTGGTTACCTGTCTGTCTCTACATGTCTCCCTGTGATAGACTGGTTACCTGTCTGTCTCTACATGTCTCCCTGTGATAGACTGGTTACCTGTCTGTCTCTACATGTCCCCCTGTGATAGACTGGTTACCTGTCTGTCTCTACATGTCTCCCTGTGATAGACTGGTTACCTGTCTGTCTCTACATGTCTCCCTGTGATAGACTGGTTACCTGTCTGTCTCTACATGTCCCCCTGTGATAGACTGGTTACCTGTCTGTCTCTACATGTCGGCCCCATGATAGACTGGTTACCTGTCTGTCTCTACATGTCTCCCTGTGATAGACTGGTTACCTGTCTGTCTCTACATGTCTCCCTGTGATAGACTGGTTACCTGTCTGTCTCTACATGTCGGCCCTGTGATAGACTGGTTACCTGTCTGTCTCTACATGTCAGCCCTGTGATAGACTGGTTGCCTGTCTGTCTCTACATGTCAGCCCTGTGATAGACTGGTTACCTGTCTGTCTCTACATGTCTCCCTGTGATAGACTGGTTACCTGTCTGTCTCTACATGTCAGCCCTGTGATAGACTGGTTACCTGTCTGTGTCTACATGTCTCCCTGTGATAGACTGGTTACCTGTCTGTCTCTACATGTCTCCCTGTGATAGACTGGTTACCTGTCTGTCTCTACATGTCTCCCTGTGATAGACTGGTCACCTGTCTGTCTCTACATGTCTCCCTGTGATAGACTGGTTACCTGTCTGTCTCTACATGTCCCCCTGTGATAGACTGGTTACCTGTCTGTCTCTACATGTCTCCCTGTGATAGACTGGTTACCTGTCTGTCTCTACATGTCGGCCCCATGATAGACTGGTTACCTGTCTGTCTCTACATGTCTCCCTGTGATAGACTGGTTACCTGTCTGTCTCTACATGTCTCCCTGTGATAGACTGGTTACCTGTCTGTCTCTACATGTCGGCCCTGTGATAGACTGGTTACCTGTCTGTCTCTACATGTCAGCCCTGTGATAGACTGGTTGCCTGTCTGTCTCTACATGTCAGCCCTGTGATAGACTGGTTACCTGTCTGTCTCTACATGTCTCCCTGTGATAGACTGGTTACCTGTCTGTCTCTACATGTCTCCCTGTGATAGACTGGTTACCTGTCTGTCTCTACATGTCAGCCCTGTGATAGACTGGTCACCTGTCTGTCTCTACATGTCAGCCCTATGATAGACTGGTTACCTGTCTGTCTCTACATGTCAGCCCTGTGATAGACTGGTTACCTGTCTGTCTTTACATGTCTCCCTGTGATAGACTGGTTACCTGTCTGTCTCTACATGTCTCCCTGTGATAGACTGGTTACCTGTCTGTCTCTACATGTCAGCCCTGTGATAGACTGGTTACCTGTCTGTCTCTACATGTCCCCCTGTGATAGACTGGTTACCTGTCGGTCTCTACATGTCTCCCTGTGATAGACTGGTTACCTGTCTGTCTCTACATGTCTCCCTGTGATAGACTGGTTACCTGTCTGTCTCCACATGTCTCCATGTGATAGACTGGTTACCTGTCTGTCTCTACATGTCAGCCCTATGATAGACTGGTTACCTGTCTGTCTCTACATGTCAGCCCTGTGATAGACTGGTTACCTGTCTGTCTCTACATGTCAGCCCTGTGATAGACTGGTAACCTGTCTGTCTGTACATGTCTCCCTGTGATAGACTGGTTACCTGTCTGTCTCTACATGTCTCCCTGTGATAGACTGGTTACCTGTCTGTCTCTACATGTCAGCCCTGTGATAGACTGGTTACCTGTCTGTCTCTACATGTCTCCCTGTGATAGACTGGTTACCTGTCTGTCTCTACATGTCTCCCTGTGATAGACTGGTCACCTGTCTGTCTCTACATGTCTCCCTGTGATAGACTGGTTACCTGTCTGTCTTTACATGTCTCCCTGTGATAGACTGGTTACCTGTCTGTCTCTACATGTCTCCCTGTGATAGACTGGTTACCTGTCTGTCTCTACATGTCTCCCTGTGATAGACTGGTTACCTGTCTGTCTCTACATGTCCCCCTGTGATAGACTGGTTACCTGTCTGTCTCTACATGTCGGCCCCATGATAGACTGGTTACCTGTCTGTCTCTACATGTCTCCCTGTGATAGACTGGTTACCTGTCTGTCTCTACATGTCTCCCTGTGATAGACTGGTTACCTGTCTGTCTCTACATGTCGGCCCTGTGATAGACTGGTTACCTGTCTGTCTCTACATGTCAGCCCTGTGATAGACTGGTTGCCTGTCTGTCTCTACATGTCAGCCCTGTGATAGACTGGTTACCTGTCTGTCTCTACATGTCTCCCTGTGATAGACTGGTTACCTGTCTGTCTCTACATGTCAGCCCTGTGATAGACTGGTTACCTGTCTGTGTCTACATGTCTCCCTGTGATAGACTGGTTGCCTGTCTGTCTCTACATGTCAGCCCTGTGATAGACTGGTTACCTGTCTGTCTCTACATGTCTCCCTGTGATAGACTGGTTACCTGTCTGTCTCTACATGTCTCCCTGTGATAGACTGGTTACCTGTCTGTCTTTACATGTCTCCCTGTGATAGACTGGTTACCTGTCTGTCTCTACATGTCTCCCTGTGATAGACTGGTTACCTGTCTGTCTCTACATGTCAGCCCTGTGATAGACTGGTTACCTGTCTGTCTCTACATGTCCCCCTGTGATAGACTGGTTACCTGTCGGTCTCTACATGTCTCCCTGTGATAGACTGGTTACCTGTCTGTCTCTACATGTCTCCCTGTGATAGACTGGTTACCTGTCTGTCTCCACATGTCTCCATGTGATAGACTGGTTACCTGTCTGTCTCTACATGTCAGCCCTATGATAGACTGGTTACCTGTCTGTCTCTACATGTCAGCCCTGTGATAGACTGGTTACCTGTCTGTCTCTACATGTCAGCCCTGTGATAGACTGGTTACCTGTCTGTCTGTACATGTCTCCCTGTGATAGACTGGTTACCTGTCTGTCTCTACATGTCTCCCTGTGATAGACTGGTTACCTGTCTGTCTCTACATGTCAGCCCTGTGATAGACTGGTTACCTGTCTGTCTCTACATGTCTCCCTGTGTTAGACTGGTTACCTGTCTGTCTCTACATGTCTCCCTGTGATAGACTGGTCACCTGTCTGTCTCTACATGTCTCCCTGTGATAGACTGGTTACCTGTCTGTCTTTACATGTCTCCCTGTGATAGACTGGTTACCTGTCTGTCTCTACATGTCTCCCTGTGATAGACTGGTTACCTGTCTGTCTCTACATGTCTCCCTGTGATAGACTGGTTACCTGTCTGTCTCTACATGTCCCCCTGTGATAGACTGGTTACCTGTCTGTCTCTACATGTCTCCCTGTGATAGACTGGTTACCTGTCTGTCTCTACATGTCCCCCTGTGATAGACTGGTTACCTGTCTGTCTCTACATGTCTCCCTGTGATAGACTGGTTACCTGTCTGTCTCTACATGTCGGCCCCGTGATAGACTGGTTACCTGTCTGTCTCTACATGTCTCCCTGTGATAGACTGGTTACCTGTCTGTCTCTACATGTCTCCCTGTGATAGACTGGTTACCTGTCTGTCTCTACATGTCGGCCCTGTGATAGACTGGTTACCTGTCTGTCTCTACATGTCAGCCCTGTGATAGACTGGTTGCCTGTCTGTCTCTACATGTCAGCCCTGTGATAGACTGGTTACCTGTCTGTCTCTACATGTCTCCCTGTGATAGACTGGTTACCTGTCTGTCTCTACATGTCTCCCTGTGATAGACTGGTTACCTGTCTGTCTCTACATGTCAGCCCTGTGATAGACTGGTCACCTGTCTGTCTCTACATGTCAGCCCTGTGATAGACTGGTTACCTGTCTGTCTCTACATGTCAGCCCTGTGATAGACTGGTTACCTGTCTGTCTTTACATGTCTCCCTGTGATAGACTGGTTACCTGTCTGTCTCTACATGTCTCCCTGTGATAGACTGGTTACCTGTCTGTCTCTACATGTCAGCCCTGTGATAGACTGGTTACCTGTCTGTCTCTACATGTCCCCCTGTGATAGACTGGTTACCTGTCGGTCTCTACATGTCTCCCTGTGATAGACTGGTTACCTGTCTGTCTCTACATGTCTCCCTGTGATAGACTGGTTACCTGTCTGTCTCCACATGTCTCCATGTGATAGACTGGTTACCTGTCTGTCTCTACATGTCAGCCCTGTGATAGACTGGTTACCTGTCTGTCTCTACATGTCCCCCTGTGATAGACTGGTTACCTGTCGGTCTCTACATGTCAGCCCTGTGATAGACTGGTTACCTGTCTGTCTTTACATGTCTCCCTGTGATAGACTGGTCACCTGTCTGTCTCTACATGTCAGCCCTGTGATAGACTGGTTACCTGTCTGTCTCTACATGTCAGCCCTGTGATAGACTGGTCACCTGTCTCTCTCTACATGTCAGCCCTGTGATAGACTGGTTACCTGTCTGTCTCTACATGTCTCCCTGTGATAGACTGGTTACGTGTCTGTCTCCACATGTCTCCATGTGATAGACTGGTTACCTGTCTGTCTCTACATGTCAGCCCTATGATAGACTGGTTACCTGTCTGTCTCTACATGTCAGCCCTGTGATAGACTGGTTACCTGTCTGTCTGTACATGTCTCCCTGTGATAGACTGGTTACCTGTCTGTCTCTACATGTCTCCCTGTGATAGACTGGTTACCTGTCTGTCTCTACATGTCAGCCCTGTGATAGACTGGTTACCTGTCTGTCTCTACATGTCTCCCTGTGATAGACTGGTTACCTGTCTGTCTCTACATGTCTCCCTGTGATAGACTGGTCACCTGTCTGTCTCTACATGTCTCCCTGTGATAGACTGGTTACCTGTCTGTCTTTACATGTCTCCCTGTGATAGACTGGTTACCTGTCTGTCTCTACATGTCTCCCTGTGATAGACTGGTTACCTGTCTGTCTCTACATGTCTCTCTGTGATAGACTGGTTACCTGTCTGTCTCTACATGTCCCCCTGTGATAGACTGGTTACCTGTCTGTCTCTACATGTCTCCCTGTGATAGACTGGTTACCTTTCTGTCTCTACATGTCTCCCTGTGATAGACTGGTTACCTGTCTGTCTCTACATGTCCCCCTGTGATAGACTGGTTACCTGTCTGTCTCTACATGTCTCCCTGTGATAGACTGGTTACCTGTCTGTCTCTACCTGTCGGCCCCATGATAGACTGGTTACCTGTCTGTCTCTACATGTCTCCCTGTGATAGACTGGTTACCTGTCTGTCTCTACATGTCTCCATGTGATAGACTGGTTACCTGTCTGTCTCTACATGTCAGCCCTATGATAGACTGGTTACCTGTCTGTCTCTACATGTCAGCCCTGTGATAGACTGGTCACCTGTCTCTCTCTACATGTCAGCCCTGTGATAGACTGGTTACCTGTCTGTCTCTACATGTCTCCCTGTGATAGACTGGTTACGTGTCTGTCTCCACATGTCTCCATGTGATAGACTGGTTACCTGTCTGTCTGTACATGTCAGCCCTATGATAGACTGGTTACCTGTCTGTCTCTACATGTCAGCCCTGTGATAGACTGGTTACCTGTCTGTCTGTACATGTCTCCCTGTGATAGACTGGTTACCTGTCTGTCTCTACATGTCTCCCTGTGATAGACTGGTTACCTGTCTGTCTCTAAATGTCAGCCCTGTGATAGACTGGTTACCTGTCTGTCTCTACATGTCTCCCTGTGATAGACTGGTTACGTGTCTGTCTCCACATGTCTCCATGTGATAGACTGGTTACCTGTCTGTCTCTACATGTCAGCCCTATGATAGACTGGTTACCTGTCTGTCTCTACATGTCAGCCCTGTGATAGACTGGTTACCTGTCTGTCTGTACATGTCTCCCTGTGATAGACTGGTTACCTGTCTGTCTCTACATGTCTCCCTGTGATAGACTGGTTACCTGTCTGTCTCTAAATGTCAGCCCTGTGATAGACTGGTTACCTGTCTGTCTCTACATGTCTCCCTGTGATAGACTGGTCACCTGTCTGTCTCTACATGTCTCCCTGTGATAGACTGGTTACCTGTCTGTCTTTACATGTCTCCCTGTGATAGACTGGTTACCTGTCTGTCTCTACATGTCTCCCTGTGATAGACTGGTTACCTGTCTGTCTCTACCTGTCGGCCCCATGATAGACTGGTTACCTGTCTGTCTCTACATGTCTCCCTGTGATAGACTGGTTACCTGTCTGTCTCTACATGTCTCCCTGTGATAGACTGGTTACCTGTCTGTCTCTACATGTCGGCCCTGTGATAGACTGGTTACCTGTCTGTCTCTACATGTCAGCCCTGTGATAGACTGGTTGCCTGTCTGTCTCTACATGTCAGCCCTGTGATAGACTGGTTACCTGTCTGTCTCTACATGTCTCCCTGTGATAGACTGGTTACCTGTCTGTCTCTACATGTCAGCCCTGTGATAGACTGGTTACCTGTCTGTCTCTACATGTCTCCCTGTGATAGACTGGTTGCCTGTCTGTCTCTACATGTCAGCCCTGTGATAGACTGGTTACCTGTCTGTCTCTACATGTCTCCCTGTGATAGACTGGTTACCTGTCTGTCTCTACATGTCCCCCTGTGATAGACTGGTTACCTGTCTGTCTCTACATGTCTCCCTGTGATAGACTGGTTGCCTGTCTGTCTCTACATGTCAGCCCTGTGATAGACTGGTTACCTGTCTGTCTCTACATGTCTCCCTGTGATAGACTGGTTACCTGTCTGTCTCTACATGTCTCCCTGTGATAGACTGGTTACCTGTCTGTCTTTACATGTCTCCCTGTGATAGACTGGTTACCTGTCTGTCTCTACATGTCTCCCTGTGAAAGACTGGTTACCTGTCTGTCTCTACATGTCAGCCCTGTGATAGACTGGTTACCTGTCTGTCTCTACATGTCCCCCTGTGATAGACTGGTTACCTGTCGGTCTCTACATGTCTACCTGTGATAGACTGGTTACCTGTCTGTCTCTACATGTCTCCCTGTGATAGACTGGTTACCTGTCTGTCTCCACATGTCTCCATGTGATAGACTGGTTACCTGTCTGTCTCTACATGTCAGCCCTATGATAGACTGGTTACCTGTCTGTCTCTACATGTCAGCCCTGTGATAGACTGGTTACCTGTCTGTCTCTACATGTCAGCCCTGTGATAGACTGGTTACCTGTCTGTCTGTACATGTCTCCCTGCGATAGACTGGTTACCTGTCTGTCTCTACATGTCTGCCTGTGATAGACTGGTCACCTGTCTGTCTGTACATGTCTCCCTGTGATAGACTGGTTACCTGTCTGTCTCTACATGTCTCCCTGTGATAGACTGGTTACCTGTCTGTCTCTAAATGTCAGCCCTGTGATAGACTGGTTACCTGTCTGTCTCTACATGTCTCCCTGTGATAGACTGGTTACGTGTCTGTCTCCACATGTCTCCATGTGATAGACTGGTTACCTGTCTGTCTCTACATGTCAGCCCTATGATAGACTGGTTACCTGTCTGTCTCTACATGTCAGCCCTGTGATAGACTGGTTACCTGTCTGTCTGTACATGTCTCCCTGTGATAGACTGGTTACCTGTCTGTCTCTACATGTCTCCCTGTGATAGACTGGTTACCTGTCTGTCTCTAAATGTCAGCCCTGTGATAGACTGGTTACCTGTCTGTCTCTACATGTCTCCCTGTGATAGACTGGTCACCTGTCTGTCTCTACATGTCTCCCTGTGATAGACTGGTTACCTGTCTGTCTTTACATGTCTCCCTGTGATAGACTGGTTACCTGTCTGTCTCTACATGTCTCCCTGTGATAGACTGGTTACCTGTCTGTCTCTACCTGTCGGCCCCATGATAGACTAGTTACCTGTCTGTCTCTACATGTCTCCCTGTGATAGACTGGTTACCTGTCTGTCTCTACATGTCTCCCTGTGATAGACTGGTTACCTGTCTGTCTCTACATGTCGGCCCTGTGATAGACTGGTTACCTGTCTGTCTCTACATGTCTCCCTGTGATAGACTGGTTGCCTGTCTGTCTCTACATGTCAGCCCTGTGATAGACTGGTTACCTGTCTGTCTCTACATGTCTCCCTGTGATAGACTGGTTACCTGTCTGTCTCTACATGTCCCCCTGTGATAGACTGGTTACCTGTCTGTCTCTACATGTCTCCCTGTGATAGACTGGTTGCCTGTCTGTCTCTACATGTCAGCCCTGTGATAGACTGGTTACCTGTCTGTCTCTACATGTCTCCCTGTGATAGACTGGTTACCTGTCTGTCTCTACATGTCTCCCTGTGATAGACTGGTTACCTGTCTGTCTTTACATGTCTCCCTGTGATAGACTGGTTACCTGTCTGTCTCTACATGTCTCCCTGTGAAAGACTGGTTACCTGTCTGTCTCTACATGTCAGCCCTGTGATAGACTGGTTACCTGTCTGTCTCTACATGTCCCCCTGTGATAGACTGGTTACCTGTCGGTCTCTACATGTCTACCTGTGATAGACTGGTTACCTGTCTGTCTCTACATGTCTCCCTGTGATAGACTGGTTACCTGTCTGTCTCCACATGTCTCCATGTGATAGACTGGTTACCTGTCTGTCTCTACATGTCAGCCCTATGATAGACTGGTTACCTGTCTGTCTCTACATGTCAGCCCTGTGATAGACTGGTTACCTGTCTGTCTCTACATGTCAGCCCTGTGATAGACTGGTTACCTGTCTGTCTGTACATGTCTCCCTGCGATAGACTGGTTACCTGTCTGTCTCTACATGTCTGCCTGTGATAGACTGGTCACCTGTCTGTCTGTACATGTCTCCCTGTGATAGACTGGTTACCTGTCTGTCTCTACATGTCTCCCTGTGATAGACTGGTTACCTGTCTGTCTCTAAATGTCAGCCCTGTGATAGACTGGTTACCTGTCTGTCTCTACATGTCTCCCTGTGATAGACTGGTTACGTGTCTGTCTCCACATGTCTCCATGTGATAGACTGGTTACCTGTCTGTCTCTACATGTCAGCCCTATGATAGACTGGTTACCTGTCTGTCTCTACATGTCAGCCCTGTGATAGACTGGTTACCTGTCTGTCTGTACATGTCTCCCTGTGATAGACTGGTTACCTGTCTGTCTCTACATGTCTCCCTGTGATAGACTGGTTACCTGTCTGTCTCTAAATGTCAGCCCTGTGATAGACTGGTTACCTGTCTGTCTCTACATGTCTCCCTGTGATAGACTGGTCACCTGTCTGTCTCTACATGTCTCCCTGTGATAGACTGGTTACCTGTCTGTCTTTACATGTCTCCCTGTGATAGACTGGTTACCTGTCTGTCTCTACATGTCTCCCTGTGATAGACTGGTTACCTGTCTGTCTCTACCTGTCGGCCCCATGATAGACTGGTTACCTGTCTGTCTCTACATGTCTCCCTGTGATAGACTGGTTACCTGTCTGTCTCTACATGTCTCCCTGTGATAGACTGGTTACCTGTCTGTCTCTACATGTCGGCCCTGTGATAGACTGGTTACCTGTCTGTCTCTACATGTCAGCCCTGTGATAGACTGGTTGCCTGTCTGTCTCTACATGTCAGCCCTGTGATAGACTGGTTACCTGTCTGTCTCTACATGTCTCCCTGTGATAGACTGGTTACCTGTCTGTCTCTACATGTCAGCCCTGTGATAGACTGGTTACCTGTCTGTCTCTACATGTCTCCCTGTGATAGACTGGTTGCCTGTCTGTCTCTACATGTCAGCCCTGTGATAGACTGGTTACCTGTCTGTCTCTACATGTCTCCCTGTGATAGACTGGTTACCTGTCTGTCTCTACATGTCTCCCTGTGATAGACTGGTTACCTGTCTGTCTTTACATGTCTCCCTGTGATAGACTGGTTACCTGTCTGTCTCTACATGTCTCCCTGTGATAGACTGGTTACCTGTCTGTCTCTACATGTCCCCCTGTGATAGACTGGTTACCTGTCTGTCTCTACATGTCTCCCTGTGATAGACTGGTTGCCTGTCTGTCTCTACATGTCAGCCCTGTGATAGACTGGTTACCTGTCTGTCTCTACATGTCTCCCTGTGATAGACTGGTTACCTGTCTGTCTCTACATGTCTCCCTGTGATAGACTGGTTACCTGTCTGTCTTTACATGTCTCCCTGTGATAGACTGGTTACCTGTCTGTCTCTACATGTCTCCCTGTGAAAGACTGGTTACCTGTCTGTCTCTACATGTCAGCCCTGTGATAGACTGGTTACCTGTCTGTCTCTACATGTCCCCCTGTGATAGACTGGTTACCTGTCGGTCTCTACATGTCTACCTGTGATAGACTGGTTACCTGTCTGTCTCTACATGTCTCCCTGTGATAGACTGGTTACCTGTCTGTCTCCACATGTCTCCATGTGATAGACTGGTTACCTGTCTGTCTCTACATGTCAGCCCTATGATAGACTGGTTACCTGTCTGTCTCTACATGTCAGCCCTGTGATAGACTGGTTACCTGTCTGTCTCTACATGTCAGCCCTGTGATAGACTGGTTACCTGTCTGTCTGTACATGTCTCCCTGCGATAGACTGGTTACCTGTCTGTCTCTACATGTCTCCCTGTGATAGACTGGTCACCTGTCTGTCTCTACATGTCTCCCTGTGATAGACTGGTTACCTGTCTGTCTTTACATGTCTCCCTGTGATAGACTGGTTACCTGTCTGTCTCTACATGTCAGCCCTGTGATAGACTGGTCACCTGTCTGTCTCTACATGTCAGCCCTGTGATAGACTGGTTACCTGTCTGTCTCTACATGTCAGCCCTGTGATAGACTGGTCACCTGTCTCTCTCTACATGTCAGCCCTGTGATAGACTGGTTACCTGTCTGTCTCTACATGTCTCCCTGTGATAGACTGGTTACGTGTCTGTCTCCACATGTCTCCATGTGATAGACTGGTTACCTGTCTGTCTCTACATGTCAGCCCTATGATAGACTGGTTACCTGTCTGTCTCTACATGTCAGCCCTGTGATAGACTGGTTACCTGTCTGTCTGTACATGTCTCCCTGTGATAGACTGGTTACCTGTCTGTCTCTACATGTCTCCCTGTGATAGACTGGTTACCTGTCTGTCTCTACATGTCAGCCCTGTGATAGACTGGTTACCTGTCTGTCTCTACATGTCTCCCTGTGATAGACTGGTTACCTGTCTGTCTCTACATGTCTCCCTGTGATAGACTGGTCACCTGTCTGTCTCTACATGTCTCCCTGTGATAGACTGGTTACCTGTCTGTCTTTACATGTCTCCCTGTTATAGACTGGTTACCTGTCTGTCTCTACATGTCTCCCTGTGATAGACTGGTTACCTGTCTGTCTCTACATGTCTCCCTGTGATAGACTGGTTACCTGTCTGTCTCTACATGTCCCCCTGTGATAGACTGGTTACCTGTCTGTCTCTACATGTCTCCCTGTGATAGACTGGTTACCTGTCTGTCTCTACATGTCTCCCTGTGATAGACTGGTTACCTGTCTGTCTCTACATGTCCCCCTGTGATAGACTGGTTACCTGTCTGTCTCTACATGTCTCCCTGTGATAGACTGGTTACCTGTCTGTCTCTACCTGTCGGCCCCATGATAGACTGGTTACCTGTCTGTCTCTACATGTCTCCCTGTGATAGACTGGTTACCTGTCTGTCTCTACATGTCTCCATGTGATAGACTGGTTACCTGTCTGTCTCTACATGTCAGCCCTATGATAGACTGGTTACCTGTCTGTCTCTACATGTCAGCCCTGTGATAGACTGGTCACCTGTCTCTCTCTACATGTCAGCCCTGTGATAGACTGGTTACCTGTCTGTCTCTACATGTCTCCCTGTGATAGACTGGTTACGTGTCTGTCTCCACATGTCTCCATGTGATAGACTGGTTACCTGTCTGTCTCTACATGTCAGCCCTATGATAGACTGGTTACCTGTCTGTCTCTACATGTCAGCCCTGTGATAGACTGGTTACCTGTCTGTCTGTACATGTCTCCCTGTGATAGACTGGTTACCTGTCTGTCTCTACATGTCTCCCTGTGATAGACTGGTTACCTGTCTGTCTCTAAATGTCAGCCCTGTGATAGACTGGTTACCTGTCTGTCTCTACATGTCTCCCTGTGATAGACTGGTTACCTGTCTGTCTCTACATGTCTCCCTGTGATAGACTGGTCACCTGTCTGTCTCTACATGTCTCCCTGTGATAGACTGGTTACCTGTCTGTCTTTACATGTCTCCCTGTGATAGACTGGTTACCTGTCTGTCTCTACATGTCTCCCTGTGATAGACTGGTTACCTGTCTGTCTCTACCTGTCGGCCCCATGATAGACTGGTTACCTGTCTGTCTCTACATGTCTCCCTGTGATAGACTGGTTACCTGTCTGTCTCTACATGTCTCCCTGTGATAGACTGGTTACCTGTCTGTCTCTACATGTCGGCCCTGTGATAGACTGGTTACCTGTCTGTCTCTACATGTCAGCCCTGTGATAGACTGGTTGCCTGTCTGTCTCTACATGTCAGCCCTGTGATAGACTGGTTACCTGTCTGTCTCTACATGTCTCCCTGTGATAGACTGGTTACCTGTCTGTCTCTACATGTCAGCCCTGTGATAGACTGGTTACCTGTCTGTCTCTACATGTCTCCCTGTGATAGACTGGTTGCCTGTCTGTCTCTACATGTCAGCCCTGTGATAGACTGGTTACCTGTCTGTCTCTACATGTCTCCCTGTGATAGACTGGTTACCTGTCTGTCTCTACATGTCTCCCTGTGATAGACTGGTTACCTGTCTGTCTTTACATGTCTCCCTGTGATAGACTGGTTACCTGTCTGTCTCTACATGTCTCCCTGTGATAGACTGGTTACCTGTCTGTCTCTACATGTCAGCCCTGTGATAGACTGGTTACCTGTCTGTCTCTACATGTCCCCCTGTGATAGACTGGTTACCTGTCGGTCTCTACATGTCTCCCTGTGATAGACTGGTTACCTGTCTGTCTCTACATGTCGGCCCTGTGATAGACTGGTTACCTGTCTGTCTCTACATGTCAGCCCTGTGATAGACTGGTTACCTGTCTGTCTCTACATGTCTCCCTGTGATAGACTGGTTACCTGTCTGTCTTTACATGTCTCCCTGTGATAGACTGGTTACCTGTCTGTCTCTACATGTCTCCCTGTGAAAGACTGGTTACCTGTCTGTCTCTACATGTCAGCCCTGTGATAGACTGGTTACCTGTCTGTCTCTACATGTCCCCCTGTGATAGACTGGTTACCTGTCGGTCTCTACATGTCTCCCTGTGATAGACTGGTTACCTGTCTGTCTCTACATGTCTCCCTGTGATAGACTGGTTACCTGTCTGTCTCCACATGTCTCCATGTGATAGACTGGTTACCTGTCTGTCTCTACATGTCAGCCCTATGATAGACTGGTTACCTGTCTGTCTCTACATGTCTCCCTGTGATAGACTGGTTACCTGTCTGTCTCTACATGTCTCCCTGTGATAGACTGGTCACCTGTCTGTCTCTACATGTCTCCCTGTGATAGACTGGTTACCTGTCTGTCTTTACATGTCTCCCTGTTATAGACTGGTTACCTGTCTGTCTCTACATGTCTCCCTGTGATAGACTGGTTACCTGTCTGTCTCTACATGTCTCCCTGTGATAGACTGGTTACCTGTCTGTCTCTACATGTCCCCCTGTGATAGACTGGTTACCTGTCTGTCTCTACATGTCTCCCTGTGATAGACTGGTTACCTGTCTGTCTCTACATGTCTCCCTGTGATAGACTGGTTACCTGTCTGTCTCTACATGTCCCCCTGTGATAGACTGGTTACCTGTCTGTCTCTACATGTCTCCCTGTGATAGACTGGTTACCTGTCTGTCTCTACCTGTCGGCCCCATGATAGACTGGTTACCTGTCTGTCTCTACATGTCTCCCTGTGATAGACTGGTTACCTGTCTGTCTCTACATGTCTCCATGTGATAGACTGGTTACCTGTCTGTCTCTACATGTCAGCCCTGTGATAGACTGGTTACCTGTCTGTCTCTACATGTCTCCCTGTGATAGACTGGTTACCTGTCTGTCTCTACATGTCTCCCTGTGATAGACTGGTCACCTGTCTGTCTCTACATGTCTCCCTGTGATAGACTGGTTACCTGTCTGTCTCTACATGTCTCCCTGTGATAGACTGGTTACCTGTCTGTCTCTACATGTCTCCCTGTGATAGACTGGTTACCTGTCTGTCTCTACATGTCCCCCTGTGATAGACTGGTTACCTGTCTGTCTCTACATGTCTCCCTGTGATAGACTGGTTACCTGTCTGTCTCTACATGTCTCCCTGTGATAGACTGGTTACCTGTCTGTCTCTACATGTCCCCCTGTGATAGACTGGTTACCTGTCTGTCTCTACATGTCTCCCTGTGATAGACTGGTTACCTGTCTGTCTCTACCTGTCGGCCCCATGATAGACTGGTTACCTGTCTGTCTCTACATGTCTCCCTGTGATAGACTGGTTACCTGTCTGTCTCTACATGTCTCCATGTGATAGACTGGTTACCTGTCTGTCTCTACATGTCAGCCCTATGATAGACTGGTTTCCTGTCTGTCTCTACATGTCAGCCCTGTGATAGACTGGTCACCTGTCTCTCTCTACATGTCAGCCCTGTGATAGACTGGTTACCTGTCTGTCTCTACATGTCTCCCTGTGATAGACTGGTTACGTGTCTGTCTCCACATGTCTCCATGTGATAGACTGGTTACCTGTCTGTCTCTACATGTCAGCCCTATGATAGACTGGTTACCTGTCTGTCTCTACATGTCAGCCCTGTGATAGACTGGTTACCTGTCTGTCTGTACATGTCTCCCTGTGATAGACTGGTTACCTGTCTGTCTCTACATGTCTCCCTGTGATAGACTGGTTACCTGTCTGTCTCTAAATGTCAGCCCTGTGATAGACTGGTTACCTGTCTGTCTCTACATGTCTCCCTGTGATAGACTGGTTACCTGTCTGTCTCTACATGTCTCCCTGTGATAGACTGGTCACCTGTCGGTCTCTACATGTCTCCCTGTGATAGACTGGTTACCTGTCTGTCTCTACATGTCGGCCCTGTGATAGACTGGTTACCTGTCTGTCTCTACATGTCAGCCCTGTGATAGACTGGTTACCTGTCTGTCTCTACATGTCTCCCTGTGATAGACTGGTTACCTGTCTGTCTTTACATGTCTCCCTGTGATAGACTGGTTACCTGTCTGTCTCTACATGTCTCCCTGTGAAAGACTGGTTACCTGTCTGTCTCTACATGTCAGCCCTGTGATAGACTGGTTACCTGTCTGTCTCTACATGTCCCCCTGTGATAGACTGGTTACCTGTCGGTCTCTACATGTCTCCCTGTGATAGACTGGTTACCTGTCTGTCTCTACATGTCTCCCTGTGATAGACTGGTTACCTGTCTGTCTCCACATGTCTCCATGTGATAGACTGGTTACCTGTCTGTCTCTACATGTCAGCCCTATGATAGACTGGTTACCTGTCTGTCTCTACATGTCAGCCCTGTGATAGACTGGTTACCTGTCTGTCTCTACATGTCAGCCCTGTGATAGACTGGTTACCTGTCTGTCTGTACATGTCTCCCTGCGATAGACTGGTTACCTGTCTGTCTCTACATGTCTCCCTGTGATAGACTGGTCACCTGTCTGTCTCTACATGTCTCCCTGTGATAGACTGGTTACCTGTCTGTCTCTACATGTCTCCCTGTGATAGACTGGTTACCTGTCTGTCTCTACATGTCAGCCCTGTGATAGACTGGTTACCTGTCTGTCTGTACATGTCTCCCTGCGATAGACTGGTTACCTGTCTGTCTCTACATGTCTCCCTGTGATAGACTGGTCACCTGTCTGTCTCTACATGTCTCCCTGTGATAGACTGGTTACCTGTCTGTCTCTACATGTCTCCCTGTGATAGACTGGTTACCTGTCTGTCTCTACATGTCAGCCCTGTGATAGACTGGTTACCTGTCTGTCTCTACATGTCCCCCTGTGATAGACTGGTTACCTGTCGGTGTCTACATGTCTCCCTGTGATAGACTGGTTACCTGTCTGTCTCTACATGTCTCCCTGTGATAGACTGGTTACCTGTCTGTCTCCACATGTCTCCATGTGATAGACTGGTTACCTGTCTGTCTCTACATGTCAGCCCTATGATAGACTGGTTACCTGTCTGTCTCTACATGTCAGCCCTGTGATAGACTGGTTACCTGTCTGTCTCTACATGTCAGCCCTGTGATAGACTGGTTACCTGTCTGTCTGTACATGTCTCCCTGTGATAGACTGGTTACCTGTCTGTCTCTACATGTCTCCTTGTGATAGACTGGTTACCTGTCTGTCTCTACATGTCAGCCCTGTGATAGACTGGTTACCTGTCTGTCTCTACATGTCTCCCTGTGATAGACTGGTTACCTGTCTGTCTCTACATGTCTCCCTGTGATAGACTGGTCACCTGTCTGTCTCTACATGTCAGCCCTGTGATAGACTGGTTACCTGTCTGTCTGTACATGTCTCCCTATGATAGACTGGTTACCTGTCTGTCTCTACATGTCTCCCTGTGATAGACTGGTTACTTGTCTGTCTCTACATGTCAGCCCTGTGATAGACTGGTTACCTGTCTGTCTCTACATGTCTCCCTGTGATAGACTGGTTACCTGTCTGTCTCTACATGTCTCCCTGTGATAGACTGGTCACCTGTCTGTCTCTACATGTCTCCCTGTGATAGACTGGTTACCTGTCTGTCTTTACATGTCTCCCTGTGATAGACTGGTTACCTGTCTGTCTCTACATGTCTCCCTGTGATAGACTGGTTACCTGTCTGTCTCTACATGTCAGCCCTGTGATAGACTGGTTACCTGTCTGTCTCTACATGTCCCCCTGTGATAGACTGGTTACCTGTCGGTCTCTACATGTCTCCCTGTGATAGACTGGTTACCTGTCTGTCTCTACATGTCTCCCTGTGATAGACTGGTTACCTGTCTGTCTCCACATGTCTCCATGTGATAGACTGGTTACCTGTCTGTCTCTACATGTCAGCCCTATGATAGACTGGTTACCTGTCTGTCTCTACATGTCAGCCCTGTGATAGACTGGTTACCTGTCTGTCTCTACATGTCAGCCCTGTGATAGACTGGTTACCTGTCTGTCTGTACATGTCTCCCTGTGATAGACTGGTTACCTGTCTGTCTCTACATGTCTCCCTGTGATAGACTGGTTACCTGTCTGTCTCTACATGTCAGCCCTGTGATAGACTGGTTACCTGTCTGTCTCTACATGTCTCCCTGTGATAGACTGGTTACCTGTCTGTCTCTACATGTCTCCCTGTGATAGACTGGTCACCTGTCTGTCTCTACATGTCTCCCTGTGATAGACTGGTTACCTGTCTGTCTTTACATGTCTCCCTGTGATAGACTGGTTACCTGTCTGTCTCTACATGTCTCCCTGTGATAGACTGGTTACCTGTCTGTCTCTACATGTCTCCCTGTGATAGACTGGTTACCTGTCTGTCTCTACATGTCCCCCTGTGATAGACTGGTTACCTGTCTGTCTCTACATGTCTCCCTGTGATAGACTGGTTACCTGTCTGTCTCTACATGTCCCCCTGTGATAGACTGGTTACCTGTCTGTCTCTACATGTCTCCCTGTGATAGACTGGTTACCTGTCTGTCTCTACCTGTCGGCCCCATTATAGACTGGTTACCTGTCTGTCTCTACATGTCTCCCAGTGATAGACTGGTTGCCTGTCTGTCTCTACATGTCAGCCCTGTGATAGACTGGTTACCTGTCTGTCTCTACATGTCTCCCTGTTATAGACTGGTTACCTGTCTGTCTCTACATGTCTCCCTGTGATAGACTGGTTACCTGTCTGTCTTTACATGTCTCCCTGTGATAGACTGGTTACCTGTCTGTCTCTACATGTCTCCCTGTGATAGACTGGTTACCTGTCTGTCTCTACATGTCAGCCCTGTGATAGACTGGTTACCTGTCTGTCTCTACATGTCTCCCTGTGATAGACTGGTTGCCTGTCTGTCTCTACATGTCAGCCCTGTGATAGACTGGTTACCTGTCTGTCTCTACATGTCTCCCTGTGATAGACTGGTTACCTGTCTGTCTCTACATGTCTCCCTGTGATAGACTGGTTACCTGTCTGTCTTTACATGTCTCCCTGTGATAGACTGGTTACCTGTCTGTCTCTACATGTCTCCCTGTGATAGACTGGTTACCTGTCTGTCTCTACATGTCAGCCCTGTGATAGACTGGTTACCTGTCTGTCTCTACATGTCCCCCTGTGATAGACTGGTTACCTGTCGGTCTCTACATGTCTCCCTGTGATAGACTGGTTACCTGTCTGTCTCTACATGTCTCCCTGTGATAGACTGGTTACCTGTCTGTCTCCACATGTCTCCATGTGATAGACTGGTTACCTGTCTGTCTCTACCTGTCGGCCCCATGATAGACTGGTTACCTGTCTGTCTCTACATGTCTCCCTGTGATAGACTGGTTACCTGTCTGTCTCTACATGTCTCCCTGTGATAGACTGGTTACCTGTCTGTCTCTACATGTCAGCCCTGTGATAGACTGGTTACCTGTCTGTCTCTACATGTCTCCCTGTGATAGACTGGTTGCCTGTCTGTCTCTACATGTCAGCCCTGTGATAGACTGGTTACCTGTCTGTCTCTACATGTCTCCCTGTGATAGACTGGTTACCTGTCTGTCTCTACATGTCTCCCTGTGATAGACTGGTTACCTGTCTGTCTTTACATGTCTCCCTGTGATAGACTGGTTACCTGTCTGTCTCTACATGTCTCCCTGTATTAGACTGGTTACCTATCTGTCTCTACATGTCAGCCCTGTGATAGACTGGTTACCTGTCTGTCTCTACATGTCCCCCTGTGATAGACTGGTTACCTGTCGGTCTCTACATGTCTCCCTGTGATAGACTGGTTACCTGTGTGTCTCTACATGTCGGCCCTGTGATAGACTGGTTACCTGTCTGTCTCTACATGTCAGCCCTGTGATAGACTGGTTGCCTGTCTGTCTCTACATGTCAGCCCTGTGATAGACTGGTTACCTGTCTGTCTCTACATGTCTCCCTGTGATAGACTGGTTACCTGTCTGTCTCTACATGTCAGCCCTGTGATAGACTGGTTACCTGTCTGTCTCTACATGTCTCCCTGTGATAGACTGGTTGCCTGTCTGTCTCTACATGTCAGCCCTGTGATAGACTGGTTACCTGTCTGTCTCTACATGTCTCCCTGTGATAGACTGGTTACCTGTCTGTCTCTACATGTCTCCCTGTGATAGACTGGTTACCTGTCTGTCTTTACATGTCTCCCTGTGATAGACTGGTTACCTGTCTGTCTCTACATGTCTCCCTGTGAAAGACTGGTTACCTGTCTGTCTCTACATGTCAGCCCTGTGATAGACTGGTTACCTGTCTGTCTCTACATGTCCCCCTGTGATAGACTGGTTACCTGTCGGTCTCTACATGTCTCCCTGTGATAGACTGGTTACCTGTCTGTCTCTACATGTCTCCCTGTGATAGACTGGTTACCTGTCTGTCTCCACATGTCTCCATGTGATAGACTGGTTACCTGTCTGTCTCTACATGTCAGCCCTATGATAGACTGGTTACCTGTCTGTCTCTACATGTCAGCCCTGTGATAGACTGGTTACCTGTCTGTCTCTACATGTCAGCCCTGTGATAGACTGGTTACCTGTCTGTCTGTACATGTCTCCCTGCGATAGACTGGTTACCTGTCTGTCTCTACATGTCTCCCTGTGATAGACTGGTCACCTGTCTGTCTCTACATGTCTCCCTGTGATAGACTGGTTACCTGTCTGTCTTTACATGTCTCCCTGTGATAGACTGGTTACCTGTCTGTCTCTACATGTCTCCCTGTGATAGACTGGTTACCTGTCTGTCTCTACATGTCAGCCCTGTGATAGACTGGTTACCTGTCTGTCTCTACATGTCCCCCTGTGATAGACTGGTTACCTGTCGGTGTCTACATGTCTCCCTGTGATAGACTGGTTACCTGTCTGTCTCTACATGTCTCCCTGTGATAGACTGGTTACCTGTCTGTCTCCACATGTCTCCATGTGATAGACTGGTTACCTGTCTGTCTCTACATGTCAGCCCTATGATAGACTGGTTACCTGTCTGTCTCTACATGTCAGCCCTGTGATAGACTGGTTACCTGTCTGTCTCTACATGTCAGCCCTGTGATAGACTGGTTACCTGTCTGTCTGTACATGTCTCCCTGTGATAGACTGGTTACCTGTCTGTCTCGACATGTCTCCCTGTGATAGACTGGTTACCTGTCTGTCTCTACATGTCAGCCCTGTGATAGACTGGTTACCTGTCTGTCTCTACATGTCTCCCTGTGATAGACTGGTTACCTGTCTGTCTCTACATGTCTCCCTGTGATAGACTGGTCACCTGTCTGTCTCTACATGTCAGCCCTGTGATAGACTGGTTACCTGTCTGTCTCTACATGTCTCCCTGTGATAGACTGGTTGCCTGTCTGTCTCTACATGTCAGCCCTGTGATAGACTGGTTACCTGTCTGTCTCTACATGTCTCCCTGTGATAGACTGGTTACCTGTCTGTCTCCACATGTCTCCATGTGATAGACTGGTTACCTGTCTGTCTCTACCTGTCGGCCCCATGATAGACTGGTTACCTGTCTGTCTCTACATGTCTCCCTGTGATAGACTGGTTACCTGTCTGTCTCTACATGTCTCCCTGTGATAGACTGGTTACCTGTCTGTCTCTACATGTCAGCCCTGTGATAGACTGGTTACCTGTCTGTCTCTACATGTCTCCCTGTGATAGACTGGTTGCCTGTCTGTCTCTACATGTCAGCCCTGTGATAGACTGGTTACCTGTCTGTCTCTACATGTCTCCCTGTGATAGACTGGTTACCTGTCTGTCTCTACATGTCTCCCTGTGATAGACTGGTTACCTGTCTGTCTTTACATGTCTCCCTGTGATAGACTGGTTACCTGTCTGTCTCTACATGTCTCCCTGTGATAGACTGGTTACCTATCTGTCTCTACATGTCAGCCCTGTGATAGACTGGTTACCTGTCTGTCTCTACATGTCCCCCTGTGATAGACTGGTTACCTGTCGGTCTCTACATGTCTCCCTGTGATAGACTGGTTACCTGTCTGTCTCTACATGTCGGCCCTGTGATAGACTGGTTACCTGTCTGTCTCTACATGTCAGCCCTGTGATAGACTGGTTGCCTGTCTGTCTCTACATGTCAGCCCTGTGATAGACTGGTTACCTGTCTGTCTCTACATGTCTCCCTGTGATAGACTGGTTACCTGTCTGTCTCTACATGTCAGCCCTGTGATAGACTGGTTACCTGTCTGTCTCTACATGTCTCCCTGTGATAGACTGGTTGCCTGTCTGTCTCTACATGTCAGCCCTGTGATAGACTGGTTACCTGTCTGTCTCTACATGTCTCCCTGTGATAGACTGGTTACCTGTCTGTCTCTACATGTCTCCCTGTGATAGACTGGTTACCTGTCTGTCTTTACATGTCTCCCTGTGATAGACTGGTTACCTGTCTGTCTCTACATGTCTCCCTGTGAAAGACTGGTTACCTGTCTGTCTCTACATGTCAGCCCTGTGATAGACTGGTTACCTGTCTGTCTCTACATGTCCCCCTGTGATAGACTGGTTACCTGTCGGTCTCTACATGTCTCCCTGTGATAGACTGGTTACCTGTCTGTCTCTACATGTCTCCCTGTGATAGACTGGTTACCTGTCTGTCTCCACATGTCTCCATGTGATAGACTGGTTACCTGTCTGTCTCTACATGTCAGCCCTATGATAGACTGGTTACCTGTCTGTCTCTACATGTCAGCCCTGTGATAGACTGGTTACCTGTCTGTCTCTACATGTCAGCCCTGTGATAGACTGGTTACCTGTCTGTCTGTACATGTCTCCCTGCGATAGACTGGTTACCTGTCTGTCTCTACATGTCTCCCTGTGATAGACTGGTCACCTGTCTGTCTCTACATGTCTCCCTGTGATAGACTGGTTACCTGTCTGTCTTTACATGTCTCCCTGTGATAGACTGGTTACCTGTCTGTCTCTACATGTCTCCCTGTGATAGACTGGTTACCTGTCTGTCTCTACATGTCAGCCCTGTGATAGACTGGTTACCTGTCTGTCTCTACATGTCCCCCTGTGATAGACTGGTTACCTGTCGGTGTCTACATGTCTCCCTGTGATAGACTGGTTACCTGTCTGTCTCTACATGTCTCCCTGTGATAGACTGGTTACCTGTCTGTCTCCACATGTCTCCATGTGATAGACTGGTTACCTGTCTGTCTCTACATGTCAGCCCTATGATAGACTGGTTACCTGTCTGTCTCTACATGTCAGCCCTGTGATAGACTGGTTACCTGTCTGTCTCTACATGTCAGCCCTGTGATAGACTGGTTACCTGTCTGTCTGTACATGTCTCCCTGTGATAGACTGGTTACCTGTCTGTCTCTACATGTCTCCCTGTGATAGACTGGTTACCTGTCTGTCTCTACATGTCAGCCCTGTGATAGACTGGTTACCTGTCTGTCTCTACATGTCTCCCTGTGATAGACTGGTTACCTGTCTGTCTCTACATGTCTCCCTGTGATAGACTGGTCACCTGTCTGTCTCTACATGTCAGCCCTGTGATAGACTGGTTACCTGTCTGTCTGTACATGTCTCCCTATGATAGACTGGTTACCTGTCTGTCTCTACATGTCTCCCTGTGATAGACTGGTTACTTGTCTGTCTCTACATGTCAGCCCTGTGATAGACTGGTTACCTGTCTGTCTCTACATGTCTCCCTGTGATAGACTGGTTACCTGTCTGTCTCTACATGTCTCCCTGTGATAGACTGGTCACCTGTCTGTCTCTACATGTCTCCCTGTGATAGACTGGTTACCTGTCTGTCTTTACATGTCTCCCTGTGATAGACTGGTTACCTGTCTGTCTCTACATGTCTCCCTGTGATAGACTGGTTACCTGTCTGTCTCTACATGTCAGCCCTGTGATAGACTGGTTACCTGTCTGTCTCTACATGTCCCCCTGTGATAGACTGGTTACCTGTCGGTCTCTACATGTCTCCCTGTGATAGACTGGTTACCTGTCTGTCTCTACATGTCTCCCTGTGATAGACTGGTTACCTGTCTGTCTCCACATGTCTCCATGTGATAGACTGGTTACCTGTCTGTCTCTACATGTCAGCCCTATGATAGACTGGTTACCTGTCTGTCTCTACATGTCAGCCCTGTGATAGACTGGTTACCTGTCTGTCTCTACATGTCAGCCCTGTGATAGACTGGTTACCTGTCTGTCTGTACATGTCTCCCTGTGATAGACTGGTTACCTGTCTGTCTCTACATGTCTCCCTGTGATAGACTGGTTACCTGTCTGTCTCTACATGTCAGCCCTGTGATAGACTGGTTACCTGTCTGTCTCTACATGTCTCCCTGTGATAGACTGGTTACCTGTCTGTCTCTACATGTCTCCCTGTGATAGACTGGTCACCTGTCTGTCTCTACATGTCTCCCTGTGATAGACTGGTTACCTGTCTGTCTTTACATGTCTCCCTGTGATAGACTGGTTACCTGTCTGTCTCTACATGTCTCCCTGTGATAGACTGGTTACCTGTCTGTCTCTACATGTCTCCCTGTGATAGACTGGTTACCTGTCTGTCTCTACATGTCCCCCTGTGATAGACTGGTTACCTGTCTGTCTCTACATGTCTCCCTGTGATAGACTGGTTACCTGTCTGTCTCTACATGTCCCCCTGTGATAGACTGGTTACCTGTCTGTCTCTACATGTCTCCCTGTGATAGACTGGTTACCTGTCTGTCTCTACCTGTCGGCCCCATGATAGACTGGTTACCTGTCTGTCTCTACATGTCTCCCTGTGATAGACTGGTTGCCTGTCTGTCTCTACATGTCAGCCCTGTGATAGACTGGTTACCTGTCTGTCTCTACATGTCTCCCTGTTATAGACTGGTTACCTGTCTGTCTCTACATGTCTCCCTGTGATAGACTGGTTACCTGTCTGTCTTTACATGTCTCCCTGTGATAGACTGGTTACCTGTCTGTCTCTACATGTCTCCCTGTGATAGACTGGTTACCTGTCTGTCTCTACATGTCAGCCCTGTGATAGACTGGTTACCTGTCTGTCTCTACATGTCTCCCTGTGATAGACTGGTTGCCTGTCTGTCTCTACATGTCAGCCCTGTGATAGACTGGTTACCTGTCTGTCTCTACATGTCTCCCTGTGATAGACTGGTTACCTGTCTGTCTCTACATGTCTCCCTGTGATAGACTGGTTACCTGTCTGTCTTTACATGTCTCCCTGTGATAGACTGGTTACCTGTCTGTCTCTACATGTCTCCCTGTGATAGACTGGTTACCTGTCTGTCTCTACATGTCAGCCCTGTGATAGACTGGTTACCTGTCTGTCTCTACATGTCCCCCTGTGATAGACTGGTTACCTGTCGGTCTCTACATGTCTCCCTGTGATAGACTGGTTACCTGTCTGTCTCTACATGTCTCCCTGTGATAGACTGGTTACCTGTCTGTCTCCACATGTCTCCATGTGATAGACTGGTTACCTGTCTGTCTCTACATGTCAGCCCTATGATAGACTGGTTACCTGTCTGTCTCTACATGTCAGCCCTGTGATAGACTGGTTACCTGTCTGTCTCTACATGTCAGCCCTGTGATAGACTGGTTACCTGTCTGTCTGTACATGTCTCCCTGTGATAGACTGGTTACCTGTCTGTCTCTACATGTCTCCCTGTGATAGACTGGTTACCTGTCTGTCTCTACATGTCAGCCCTGTGATAGACTGGTTACCTGTCTGTCTCTACATGTCTCCCTGTGATAGACTGGTCACCTGTCTGTCTCTACATGTCAGCCCTATGATAGACTGGTTACCTGTCTGTCTCTACATGTCAGCCCTGTGATAGACTGGTTACCTGTCTGTCTCTACATGTCAGCCCTGTGATAGACTGGTTACCTGTCTGTCTGTACATGTCTCCCTGTGATAGACTGGTTACCTGTCTGTCTCTACATGTCTCCTTGTGATAGACTGGTTACCTGTCTGTCTCTACATGTCAGCCCTGTGATAGACTGGTTACCTGTCTGTCTCTACATGTCTCCCTGTGATAGACTGGTTACCTGTCTGTCTCTACATGTCTCCCTGTGATAGACTGGTCACCTGTCTGTCTCTACATGTCTCCCTGTGATAGACTGGTTACCTGTCTGTCTTTACATGTCTCCCTGTGATAGACTGGTTACCTGTCTGTCTCTACATGTCTCCCTGTGATAGACTGGTTACCTGTCTGTCTCTACATGTCTCCCTGTGATAGACTGGTTACCTGTCTGTCTCTACATGTCCCCCTGTGATAGACTGGTTACCTGTCTGTCTCTACATGTCTCCCTGTGATAGACTGGTTACCTGTCTGTCTCTACATGTCTCCCTGTGATAGACTGGTTACCTGTCTGTCTCTACATGTCCCCCTGTGATAGACTGGTTACCTGTCTGTCTCTACATGTCTCCCTGTGATAGACTGGTTACCTGTCTGTCTCTACATGTCGGCCCCATGATAGACTGGTTACCTGTCTGTCTCTACATGTCTCCCTGTGATAGACTGGTTACCTGTCTGTCTCTACATGTCTCCCTGTGATAGACTGGTTACCTGTCTGTCTCTACATGTCGGCCCTGTGATAGACTGGTTACCTGTCTGTCTCTACATGTCAGCCCTGTGATAGACTGGTCACCTGTCTCTCTCTACATGTCAGCCCTGTGATAGACTGGTTACCTGTCTGTCTCTACATGTCTCCCTGTGATAGACTGGTTACGTGTCTGTCTCCACATGTCTCCATGTGATAGACTGGTTACCTGTCTGTCTCTACATGTCAGCCCTATGATAGACTGGTTACCTGTTTGTCTCTACATGTCAGCCCTGTGATAGACTGGTTACCTGTCTGTCTGTACATGTCTCCCTGTGATAGACTGGTTACCTGTCTGTCTCTACATGTCTCCCTGTGATAGACTGGTTACCTGTCTGTCTCTACATGTCAGCCCTGTGATAGACTGGTTACCTGTCTGTCTCTACATGTCAGCCCTGTGATAGACTGGTTACCTGTCTGTCTGTACATGTCTCCCTGTGATAGACTGGTTACCTGTCTGTCTCTACATGTCTCCCTGTGATAGACTGGTTACCTGTCTGTCTCTACATGTCAGCCCTGTGATAGACTGGTTACCTGTCTGTCTCTACATGTCTCCCTGTGATAGACTGGTCACCTGTCTGTCTCTACATGTCAGCCCTATGATAGACTGGTTACCTGTCTGTCTCTACATGTCAGCCCTGTGATAGACTGGTTACCTGTCTGTCTCTACATATCAGCCCTGTGATAGACTGGTTACCTGTCTGTCTGTACATGTCTCCCTGTGATAGACTGGTTACCTGTCTGTCTCTACATGTCTCCCTGTGATAGACTGGTTACCTGTCTGTCTCTACATGTCTCCCTGTGATAGACTGGTTACCTGTCTGTCTCTACATGTCCCCCTGTGATAGACTGGTTACCTGTCTGTCTCTACATGTCTCCCTGTGATAGACTGGTTACCTGTCTGTCTCTACATGTCTCCCTGTGATAGACTGGTTACCTGTCTGTCTCTACATGTCCCCCTGTGATAGACTGGTTACCTGTCTGTCTCTACATGTCTCCCTGTGATAGACTGGTTACCTGTCTGTCTCTACATGTCGGCCCCATGATAGACTGGTTACCTGTCTGTCTCTACATGTCTCCCTGTGATAGACTGGTTACCTGTCTGTCTCTACATGTCTCCCTGTGATAGACTGGTTACCTGTCTGTCTCTACATGTCGGCCCTGTGATAGACTGGTTACCTGTCTGTCTCTACATGTCAGCCCTGTGATAGACTGGTCACCTGTCTCTCTCTACATGTCAGCCCTGTGATAGACTGGTTACCTGTCTGTCTCTACATGTCTCCCTGTGATAGACTGGTTACGTGTCTGTCTCCACATGTCTCCATGTGATAGACTGGTTACCTGTCTGTCTCTACATGTCAGCCCTATGATAGACTGGTTACCTGTTTGTCTCTACATGTCAGCCCTGTGATAGACTGGTTACCTGTCTGTCTGTACATGTCTCCCTGTGATAGACTGGTTACCTGTCTGTCTCTACATGTCTCCCTGTGATAGACTGGTTACCTGTCTGTCTCTACATGTCAGCCCTGTGATAGACTGGTTACCTGTCTGTCTCTACATGTCAGCCCTGTGATAGACTGGTTACCTGTCTGTCTGTACATGTCTCCCTGTGATAGACTGGTTACCTGTCTGTCTCTACATGTCTCCCTGTGATAGACTGGTTACCTGTCTGTCTCTACATGTCAGCCCTGTGATAGACTGGTTACCTGTCTGTCTCTACATGTCTCCCTGTGATAGACTGGTCACCTGTCTGTCTCTACATGTCAGCCCTATGATAGACTGGTTACCTGTCTGTCTCTACATGTCAGCCCTGTGATAGACTGGTTACCTGTCTGTCTCTACATGTCAGCCCTGTGATAGACTGGTTACCTGTCTGTCTGTACATGTCTCCCTGTGATAGACTGGTTACCTGTCTGTCTCTACATGTCTCCCTGTGATAGACTGGTTACCTGTCTGTCTCTACATGTCAGCCCTGTGATAGACTGGTTACCTGTCTGTCTCTACATGTCTCCCTGTGATAGACTGGTTACCTGTCTGTCTCTACATGTCTCCCTGTGATAGACTGGTCACCTGTCTGTCTCTACATGTTTCCCTGTGATAGACTGGTTACCTGTCTGTCTTTACATGTCTCCCTGTGATAGACTGGTTACCTGTCTGTCTCTACATGTCTCCCTGTGATAGACTGGTTACCTGTCTGTCTCTACATGTCTCCCTGTGATAGACTGGTTACCTGTCTGTCTCTACATGTCCCCCTGTGATAGACTGGTTACCTGTCTGTCTCTACATGTCTCCCTGTGATAGACTGGTTACCTGTCTGTCTCTACATGTCTCCCTGTGATAGACTGGTTACCTGTCTGTCTCTACATGTCCCCCTGTGATAGACTGGTTACCTGTCTGTCTCTACATGTCTCCCTGTGATAGACTGGTTACCTGTCTGTCTCTACATGTCGGCCCCATGATAGACTGGTTACCTGTCTGTCTCTACATGTCTCCCTGTGATAGACTGGTTACCTGTCTGTCTCTACATGTCTCCCTGTGATAGACTGGTTACCTGTCTGTCTCTACATGTCCCCCTGTGATAGACTGGTTACCTGTCTGTCTCTACATGTCTCCCTGTGATAGACTGGTTACCTGTCTGTCTCTACATGTCTCCCTGTGATAGACTGGTTACCTGTCTGTCTCTACATGTCCCCCTGTGATAGACTGGTTACCTGTCTGTCTCTACATGTCTCCCTGTGATAGACTGGTTACCTGTCTGTCTCTACCTGTCGGCCCCATGATAGACTGGTTACCTGTCTGTCTCTACATGTCTCCCTGTGATAGACTGGTTGCCTGTCTGTCTCTACATGTCAGCCCTGTGATAGACTGGTCACCTGTCTGTCTCTACATGTCTCCCTGTGATAGACTGGTTACCTGTCTGTCTTTACATGTCTCCCTGTGATAGACTGGTTACCTGTCTGTCTCTACATGTCTCCCTGTGATAGACTGGTTACCTGTCTGTCTCTACATGTCTCCCTGTGATAGACTGGTTACCTGTCTGTCTCTACATGTCCCCCTGTGATAGACTGGTTACCTGTCTGTCTCTACATGTCTCCCTGTGATAGACTGGTTACCTGTCTGTCTCTACATGTCTCCCTGTGATAGACTGGTTACCTGTCTGTCTCTACATGTCCCCCTGTGATAGACTGGTTACCTGTCTGTCTCTACATGTCTCCCTGTGATAGACTGGTTACCTGTCTGTCTCTACATGTCGGCCCCATGATAGACTGGTTACCTGTCTGTCTCTACATGTCTCCCTGTGATAGACTGGTTACCTGTCTGTCTCTACATGTCTCCCTGTGATAGACTGGTTACCTGTCTGTCTCTACATGTCGGCCCTGTGATAGACTGGTTACCTGTCTGTCTCTACATGTCAGCCCTGTGATAGACTGGTCACCTGTCTCTCTCTACATGTCAGCCCTGTGATAGACTGGTTACCTGTCTGTCTCTACATGTCTCCCTGTGATAGACTGGTTACGTGTCTGTCTCCACATGTCTCCATGTGATAGACTGGTTACCTGTCTGTCTCTACATGTCAGCCCTATGATAGACTGGTTACCTGTCTGTCTCTACATGTCAGCCCTGTGATAGACTGGTTACCTGTCTGTCTGTACATGTCTCCCTGTGATAGACTGGTTACCTGTCTGTCTCTACATGTCTCCCTGTGATAGACTGGTTACCTGTCTGTCTCTACATGTCAGCCCTGTGATAGACTGGTTACCTGTCTGTCTCTACATGTCTCCCTGTGATAGACTGGTTACCTGTCTGTCTCTACATGTCTCCCTGTGATAGACTGGTCACCTGTCTGTCTCTACATGTCTCCCTGTGATAGACTGGTTACCTGTCTGTCTTTACATGTCTCCCTGTGATAGACTGGTTACCTGTCTGTCTCTACATGTCTCCCTGTGATAGACTGGTTACCTGTCTGTCTCTACATGTCAGCCCTGTGATAGACTGGTTACCTGTCTGTCTCTACATGTCCCCCTGTGATAGACTGGTTACCTGTCGGTCTCTACATGTCTCCCTGTGATAGACTGGTTACCTGTCTGTCTCTACATGTCTCCCTGTGATAGACTGGTTACCTGTCTGTCTCCACATGTCTCCATGTGATAGACTGGTTACCTGTCTGTCTCTACATGTCAGCCCTATGATAGACTGGTTACCTGTCTGACTCTACATGTCAGCCCTGTGATAGACTGGTTACCTGTCTGTCTCTACATGTCTCCCTGTGATAGACTGGTTACCTGTCTGTCTCTACATGTCTCCCTGTGATAGACTGGTTACCTGTCTGTCTCTACATGTCAGCCCTGTGATAGACTGGTTACCTGTCTGTCTCTACATGTCTCCCTGTGATAGACTGGTTACCTGTCTGTCTCTACATGTCTCCCTGTGATAGACTGGTCACCTGTCTGTCTCTACATGTCTCCCTGTGATAGACTGGTTACCTGTCTGTCTTTACATGTCTCCCTGTGATAGACTGGTTACCTGTCTGTCTCTACATGTCTCCCTGTGATAGACTGGTTACCTGTCTGTCTCTACATGTCTCCCTGTGATAGACTGGTTACCTGTCTGTCTTTACATGTCCCCCTGTGATAGACTGGTTACCTGTCTGTCTCTACATGTCTCCCTGTGATAGACTGGTTACCTGTCTGTCTCTACATGTCTCCCTGTGATAGACTGGTTACCTGTCTGTCTCTACATGTCCCCCTGTGATAGACTGGTTACCTGTCTGTCTCTACATGTCTCCCTGTGATAGACTGGTTACCTGTCTGTCTCTACATGTCTCCCTGTGATAGACTGGTTACCTGTCTGTCTCTACATGTCTCCCTGTGATAGACTGGTTACCTGTCTGTCTCTACCTGTCGGCCCCATGATAGACTGGTTACCTGTCTGTCTCTACATGTCTCCCTGTGATAGACTGGTTGCCTGTCTGTCTCTACATGTCAGCCCTGTGATAGACTGGTTACCTGTCTGTCTCTACATGTCTCCCTGTTATAGACTGGTTACCTGTCTGTCTCTACATGTCTCCCTGTGATAGACTGGTTACCTGTCTGTCTTTACATGTCTCCCTGTGATAGACTGGTTACCTGTCTGTCTCTACATGTCTCCCTGTGATAGACTGGTTACCTGTCTGTCTCTACATGTCAGCCCTGTGATAGACTGGTTACCTGTCTGTCTCTACATGTCTCCCTGTGATAGACTGGTTGCCTGTCTGTCTCTACATGTCAGCCCTGTGATAGACTGGTTACCTGTCTGTCTCTACATGTCTCCCTGTGATAGACTGGTTACCTGTCTGTCTCTACATGTCTCCCTGTGATAGACTGGTTACCTGTCTGTCTTTACATGTCTCCCTGTGATAGACTGGTTACCTGTCTGTCTCTACATGTCTCCCTGTGATAGACTGGTTACCTGTCTGTCTCTACATGTCAGCCCTGTGATAGACTGGTTACCTGTCTGTCTCTACATGTCCCCCTGTGATAGACTGGTTACCTGTCGGTCTCTACATGTCTCCCTGTGATAGACTGGTTACCTGTCTGTCTCTACATGTCTCCCTGTGATAGACTGGTTACCTGTCTGTCTCCACATGTCTCCATGTGATAGACTGGTTACCTGTCTGTCTCTACATGTCAGCCCTATGATAGACTGGTTACCTGTCTGTCTCTACATGTCAGCCCTGTGATAGACTGGTTACCTGTCTGTCTCTACATGTCAGCCCTGTGATAGACTGGTTACCTGTCTGTCTGTACATGTCTCCCTGTGATAGACTGGTTACCTGTCTGTCTCTACATGTCTCCCTGTGATAGACTGGTTACCTGTCTGTCTCTACATGTCAGCCCTGTGATAGACTGGTTACCTGTCTGTCTCTACATGTCTCCCTGTGATAGACTGGTCACCTGTCTGTCTCTACATGTCAGCCCTATGATAGACTGGTTACCTGTCTGTCTCTACATGTCAGCCCTGTGATAGACTGGTTACCTGTCTGTCTCTACATGTCAGCCCTGTGATAGACTGGTTACCTGTCTGTCTGTACATGTCTCCCTGTGATAGACTGGTTACCTGTCTGTCTCTACATGTCTCCCTGTGATAGACTGGTTACCTGTCTCTCTCTACATGTCAGCCCTGTGATAGACTGGTTACCTGTCTGTCTCTACATGTCTCCCTGTGATAGACTGGTTACCTGTCTGTCTCTACATGTCTCCCTGTGATAGACTGGTCACCTGTCTGTCTCTACATGTCTCCCTGTGATAGACTGGTTACCTGTCTGTCTTTACATGTCTCCCTGTGATAGACTGGTTACCTGTCTGTCTCTACATGTCTCCCTGTGATAGACTGGTTACCTGTCTGTCTCTACATGTCTCCCTGTGATAGACTGGTTACCTGTCTGTCTCTACATGTCCCCCTGTGATAGACTGGTTACCTGTCTGTCTCTACATGTCTCCCTGTGATAGACTGGTTACCTGTCTGTCTCTACATGTCTCCCTGTGATAGACTGGTTACCTGTCTGTCTCTACATGTCCCCCTGTGATAGACTGGTTACCTGTCTGTCTCTACATGTCTCCCTGTGATAGACTGGTTACCTGTCTGTCTCTACATGTCGGCCCCATGATAGACTGGTTACCTGTCTGTCTCTACATGTCTCCCTGTGATAGACTGGTTACCTGTCTGTCTCTACATGTCTTTCTGTGATAGACTGGTTACCTGTCTGTCTCTACATGTCAGCCCTGTGATAGACTGGTCACCTGTCTCTCTCTACATGTCAGCCCTGTGATAGACTGGTTACCTGTCTGTCTCTACATGTCTCCCTGTGATAGACTGGTTACGTGTCTGTCTCCACATGTCTCCATGTGATAGACTGGTTACCTGTCTGTCTCTACATGTCAGCCCTATGATAGACTGGTTACCTGTCTGTCTCTACATGTCAGCCCTGTGATAGACTGGTTACCTGTCTGTCTGTACATGTCTCCCTGTGATAGACTGGTTACCTGTCTGTCTCTACATGTCTCCCTGTGATAGACTGGTTACCTGTCTGTCTCTACATGTCAGCCCTGTGATAGACTGGTTACCTGTCTGTCTCTACATGTCTCCCTGTGATAGACTGGTTACCTGTCTGTCTCTACATGTCTCCCTGTGATAGACTGGTCACCTGTCTGTCTCTACATGTCTCCCTGTGATAGACTGGTTACCTGTCTGTCTTTACATGTCTCCCTGTGATAGACTGGTTACCTGTCTGTCTCTACATGTCTCCCTGTGATAGACTGGTTACCTGTCTGTCTCTACATGTCTCCCTGTGATAGACTGGTTACCTGTCTGTCTTTACATGTCTCCCTGTGATAGACTGGTTACCTGTCTGTCTCTACATGTCTCCCTGTGATAGACTGGTTACCTGTCTGTCTCTACATGTCAGCCCTGTGATAGACTGGTTACCTGTCTGTCTCTACATGTCCCCCTGTGATAGACTGGTTACCTGTCGGTCTCTACATGTCTCCCTGTGATAGACTGGTTACCTGTCTGTCTCTACATGTCTCCCTGTGATAGACTGGTTACCTGTCTGTCTCCACATGTCTCCATGTGATAGACTGGTTACCTGTCTGTCTCTACATGTCAGCCCTATGATAGACTGGTTACCTGTCTGTCTCTACATGTCAGCCCTGTGATAGACTGGTTACCTGTCTGTCTCTACATGTCAGCCCTGTGATAGACTGGTTACCTGTCTGTCTGTACATGTCTCCCTGTGATAGACTGGTTACCTGTCTGTCTCTACATGTCTCCCTGTGATAGACTGGTTACCTGTCTGTCTCTACATGTCAGCCCTGTGATAGACTGGTTACCTGTCTGTCTCTACATGTCTCCCTGTGATAGACTGGTCACCTGTCTGTCTCTACATGTCAGCCCTATGATAGACTGGTTACCTGTCTGTCTCTACATGTCAGCCCTGTGATAGACTGGTTACCTGTCTGTCTCTACATGTCAGCCCTGTGATAGACTGGTTACCTGTCTGTCTGTACATGTCTCCCTGTGATAGACTGGTTACCTGTCTGTCTCTACATGTCTCCCTGTGATAGACTGGTTACCTGTCTCTCTCTACATGTCAGCCCTGTGATAGACTGGTTACCTGTCTGTCTCTACATGTCTCCCTGTGATAGACTGGTTACCTGTCTGTCTCTACATGTCTCCCTGTGATAGACTGGTCACCTGTCTGTCTCTACATGTCTCCCTGTGATAGACTGGTTACCTGTCTGTCTTTACATGTCTCCCTGTGATAGACTGGTTACCTGTCTGTCTCTACATGTCTCCCTGTGATAGACTGGTTACCTGTCTGTCTCTACATGTCTCCCTGTGATAGACTGGTTACCTGTCTGTCTCTACATGTCCCCCTGTGATAGACTGGTTACCTGTCTGTCTCTACATGTCTCCCTGTGATAGACTGGTTACCTGTCTGTCTCTACATGTCTCCCTGTGATAGACTGGTTACCTGTCTGTCTCTACATGTCCCCCTGTGATAGACTGGTTACCTGTCTGTCTCTACATGTCTCCCTGTGATAGACTGGTTACCTGTCTGTCTCTACATGTCGGCCCCATGATAGACTGGTTACCTGTCTGTCTCTACATGTCTCCCTGTGATAGACTGGTTACCTGTCTGTCTCTACATGTCTTTCTGTGATAGACTGGTTACCTGTCTGTCTCTACATGTCAGCCCTGTGATAGACTGGTCACCTGTCTCTCTCTACATGTCAGCCCTGTGATAGACTGGTTACCTGTCTGTCTCTACATGTCTCCCTGTGATAGACTGGTTACGTGTCTGTCTCCACATGTCTCCATGTGATAGACTGGTTACCTGTCTGTCTCTACATGTCAGCCCTATGATAGACTGGTTACCTGTCTGTCTCTACATGTCAGCCCTGTGATAGACTGGTTACCTGTCTGTCTGTACATGTCTCCCTGTGATAGACTGGTTACCTGTCTGTCTCTACATGTCTCCCTGTGATAGACTGGTTACCTGTCTGTCTCTACATGTCAGCCCTGTGATAGACTGGTTACCTGTCTGTCTCTACATGTCTCCCTGTGATAGACTGGTTACCTGTCTGTCTCTACATGTCTCCCTGTGATAGACTGGTCACCTGTCTGTCTCTACATGTCTCCCTGTGATAGACTGGTTACCTGTCTGTCTTTACATGTCTCCCTGTGATAGACTGGTTACCTGTCTGTCTCTACATGTCTCCCTGTGATAGACTGGTTACCTGTCTGTCTCTACATGTCAGCCCTGTGATAGACTGGTTACCTGTCTGTCTCTACATGTCCCCCTGTGATAGACTGGTTACCTGTCGGTCTCTACATTTCTCCCTGTGATAGACTGGTTACCTGTCTGTCTCTACATGTCTCCCTGTGATAGACTGGTTACCTGTCTGTCTCCACATGTCTCCATGTGATAGACTGGTTACCTGTCTGTCTCTACATGTCAGCCCTATGATAGACTGGTTACCTGTCTGTCTCTACATGTCAGCCCTGTGATAGACTGGTTACCTGTCTGTCTCTACATGTCTCCCTGTGATAGACTGGTTACCTGTCTGTCTCTACATGTCTCCCTGTGATAGACTGGTTACCTGTCTGTCTCTACATGTCAGCCCTGTGATAGACTGGTTACCTGTCTGTCTCTACATGTCTCCCTGTGATAGACTGGTTACCTGTCTGTCTCTACATGTCTCCCTGTGATAGACTGGTCACCTGTCTGTCTCTACATGTCTCCCTGTGATAGACTGGTTACCTGTCTGTCTTTACATGTCTCCCTGTGATAGACTGGTTACCTGTCTGTCTCTACATGTCTCCCTGTGATAGACTGGTTACCTGTCTGTCTCTACATGTCTCCCTGTGATAGACTGGTTACCTGTCTGTCTCTACATGTCCCCCTGTGATAGACTGGTTACCTGTCTGTCTCTACATGTCTCCCTGTGATAGACTGGTTACCTGTCTGTCTCTACATGTCTCCCAGTGATAGACTGGTTACCTGTCTGTCTCTACATGTCCCCCTGTGATAGACTGGTTACCTGTCTGTCTCTACATGTCTCCCTGTGATAGACTGGTTACCTGTCTGTCTCTACCTGTCGGCCCCTTGATAGACTGGTTACCTGTCTGTCTCTACATGTCTCCCTGTGATAGACTGGTTACCTGTCTGTCTCTACATGTCTCCCTGTGATAGACTGGTTACCTGTCTGTCTCTACATGTCGGCCCTGTGATAGACTGGTTACCTGTCTGTCTCTACATGTCAGCCCTGTGATAGACTGGTTGCCTGTCTGTCTCTACATGTCAGCCCTGTGATAGACTGGTTACCTGTCTGTCTCTACATGTCTCCCTGTGATAGACTGGTTACCTGTCTGTCTCTACATGTCAGCCCTGTGATAGACTGGTTACCTGTCTGTCTCTACATGTCTCCCTGTGATAGACTGGTTGCCTGTCTGTCTCTACATGTCAGCCCTGTGATAGACTGGTTACCTGTCTGTCTCTACATGTCTCCCTGTGATAGACTGGTTACCTGTCTGTCTCTACATGTCTCCCTGTGATAGACTGGTTACCTGTCTGTCTTTACATGTCTCCCTGTGATAGACTGGTTACCTGTCTGTCTCTACATGTCTCCCTGTGATAGACTGGTTACCTGTCTGTCTCTACATGTCAGCCCTGTGATAGACTGGTTACCTGTCTGTCTCTACATGTCCCCCTGTGATAGACTGGTTACCTGTCGGTCTCTACATGTCTCCCTGTGATAGACTGGTTACCTGTCTGTCTCTACATGTCGGCCCTGTGATAGACTGGTTACCTGTCTGTCTCTACATGTCAGCCCTGTGATAGACTGGTTGCCTGTCTGTCTCTACATGTCAGCCCTGTGATAGACTGGTTACCTGTCTGTCTCTACATGTCTCCCTGTGATAGACTGGTTACCTGTCTGTCTCTACATGTCAGCCCTGTGATAGACTGGTTACCTGTCTGTCTCTACATGTCTCCCTGTGATAGACTGGTTGCCTGTCTGTCTCTACATGTCAGCCCTGTGATAGACTGGTTACCTGTCTGTCTCTACATGTCTCCCTGTGATAGACTGGTTACCTGTCTGTCTCTACATGTCTCCCTGTGATAGACTGGTTACCTGTCTGTCTTTACATGTCTCCCTGTGATAGACTGGTTACCTGTCTGTGTCTACATGTCTCCCTGTGATAGACTGGTTACCTGTCTGTCTCTACATGTCAGCCCTGTGATAGACTGGTTACCTGTCTGTCTCTACATGTCCCCCTGTGATAGACTGGTTACCTGTCGGTCTCTACATGTCTCCCTGTGATAGACTGGTTACCTGTCTGTCTCTACATGTCTCCCTGTGATAGACTGGTTACCTGTCTGTCTCCACATGTCTCCATGTGATAGACTGGTTACCTGTCTGTCTCTACATGTCAGCCCTATGATAGACTGGTTACCTGTCTGTCTCTACATGTCAGCCCTGTGATAGACTGGTTACCTGTCTGTCTCTACATGTCAGCCCTGTGATAGACTGGTTACCTGTCTGTCTGTACATGTCTCCCTGTGATAGACTGGTTACCTGTCTGTCTCTACATGTCTCCCTGTGATAGACTGGTTACCTGTCTGTCTCTACATGTCAGCCCTGTGATAGACTGGTTACCTGTCTGTCTCTACATGTCTCCCTGTGATAGACTGGTCACCTGTCTGTCTCTACATGTCAGCCCTATGATAGACTGGTTACCTGTCTGTCTCTACATGTCAGCCCTGTGATAGACTGGTTACCTGTCTGTCTCTACATGTCTCCCTGTGATAGACTGGTTACCTGTCTGTCTCTACATGTCTCCCTGTGATAGACTGGTCACCTGTCTGTCTCTACATGTCTCCCTGTGATAGACTGGTTACCTGTCTGTCTTTACATGTCTCCCTGTGATAGACTGGTTACCTGTCTGTCTCTACATGTCTCCCTGTGATAGACTGGTTACCTGTCTGTCTCTACATGTCTCCCTGTGATAGACTGGTTACCTGTCTGTCTCTACATGTCAGCCCTGTGATAGACTGGTTACCTGTCTGTCTCTACATGTCTCCCTGTGATAGACTGGTTGCCTGTCTGTCTCTACATGTCAGCCCTGTGATAGACTGGTTACCTGTATGTCTCTACATGTCTCCCTGTGATAGACTGGTTACCTGTCTGTCTCTACATGTCTCCCTGTGATAGACTGGTTACCTGTCTGTCTTTACATGTCTCCCTGTGATAGACTGGTTACCTGTCTGTCTCTACATGTCTCCCTGTGATAGACTGGTTACCTGTCTGGCTCTACATGTCAGCCCTGTGATAGACTGGTTACCTGTCTGTCTCTACATGTCCCCCTGTGATAGACTGGTTACCTGTCGGTCTCTACATGTCTCCCTGTGATAGACTGGTTACCTGTCTGTCTCTACATGTCTCCCTGTGATAGACTGGTTACCTGTCTGTCTCCACATGTCTCCATGTGATAGACTGGTTACCTGTCTGTCTCTACATGTCTCCCTGTGATAGACTGGTCACCTGTCTGTCTCTACATGTCTCCCTGTGATAGACTGGTTACCTGTCTGTCTTTACATGTCTCCCTGTGATAGACTGGTTACCTGTCTGTCTCTACATGTCTCCCTGTGATAGACTGGTTACCTGTCTGTCTCTACATGTCTCCCTGTGATAGACTGGTTACCTGTCTGTCTCTACATGTCCCCCTGTGATAGACTGGTTACGTGTCTGTCTCTACATGTCTCCCTGTGATAGACTGGTTACCTGTCTGTCTCTACATGTCTCCCTGTGATAGACTGGTTACCTGTCTGTCTCTACATGTCCCCCTGTGATAGACTGGTTACCTGTCTGTCTCTGCATGTCTCCCTGTGATAGACTGGTTACCTGTCTGTCTCTACATGTCGGCCCCATGATAGACTGGTTACCTGTTTGTCTCTACATGTCTCCCTGTGATAGACTGGTTACCTGTCTGTCTCTACATGTCTCCCTGTGATAGACTGGTTACCTGTCTGTCTCTACATGTCGGCCCTGTGATAGACTGGTTACCTGTCTGTCTCTACATGTCCCCTTGTGATAGACTGGTTACCTGTCTGTCTCTATATGTCTCCCTGTGATAGACTGGTTACCTGTCTGTCTCTACATGTCGGCCCCATGATAGACTGGTTACCTGTCTGTCTCTACATGTCTCCCTGTGATAGACTGGTTACCTGTCTGTCTCTACATGTCTCCCTGTGATAGACTGGTTACCTGTCTGTCTCTACATGTCGGCCCTGTGATAGACTGGTTACCTGTCTGTCTCTACATGTCAGCCCTGTGATAGACTGGTTGCCTGTCTGTCTCTACATGTCAGCCCTGTGATAGACTGGTTACCTGTCTGTCTCTACATGTCTCCCTGTGATAGACTGGTTACCTGTCTGTCTCTACATGTCAGCCCTGTGATAGACTGGTTACCTGTCTGTCTCTACATGTCTCCCTGTGATAGACTGGTTGCCTGTCTGTCTCTACATGTCTCCCTGTGATAGACTGGTTACCTGTCTGTCTCCACATGTCTCCATGTGATAGACTGGTTACCTGTCTGTCTCTACATGTCAGCCCTATGATAGACTGGTTACCTGTCTGTCTCTACATGTCAGCCCTGTGATAGACTGGTTACCTGTCTGTCTCTACATGTCTTCCTGTGATAGACTGGTTACCTGTCTGTCTCTACATGTCAGCCCTGTGATAGACTGGTTACCTGTCTGTCTCTACATGTCAGCCCTGTGATAGACTGGTTACCTGTCTGTCTCTACATGTCTCCCTGTGATAGACTGGTTACCTGTCTGTCTCTACATGTCTCCCTGTGATAGACTGGTTACCTGTCTGTCTTTACATGTCTCCCTGTGATAGACTGGTTACCTGTCTGTCTCTACATGTCTCCCTGTGATAGACTGGTTACCTGTCTGTCTCTACATGTCAGCCCTGTGATAGACTGGTTACCTGTCTGTCTCTACATGTCCCCCTGTGATAGACTGGTTACCTGTCGGTCTCTACATGTCTCCCTGTGATAGACTGGTTACCTGTCTGTCTCTACATGTCTCCCTGTGATAGACTGGTTACCTGTCTGTCTCCACATGTCTCCATGTGATAGACTGGTTACCTGTCTGTCTCTACATGTCAGCCCTATGATAGACTGGTTACCTGTCTGTCTCTACATGTCAGCCCTGTGATAGACTGGTTACCTGTCTGTCTCTACATGTCAGCCCTGTGATAGACTGGTTACCTGTCTGTCTGTACATGTCTCCCTGTGATAGACTGGTTACCTGTCTGTCTCTACATGTCTCCCTGTGATAGACTGGTTACCTGTCTGTCTCTACATGTCAGCCCTGTGATAGACTGGTTACCTGTCTGTCTCTACATGTCTCCCTGTGATAGACTGGTTACCTGTCTGTCTCTACATGTCTCCCTGTGATAGACTGGTCACCTGTCTGTCTCTACATGTCTCCCTGTGATAGACTGGTTACCTGTCTGTCTTTACATGTCTCCCTGTGATAGACTGGTTACCTGTCTGTCTCTACATGTCTCCCTGTGATAGACTGGTTACCTGTCTGTCTCTACATGTCTCCCTGTGATAGACTGGTTACCTGTCTGTCTCTACATGTCCCCCTGTGATAGACTGGTTACCTGTCTGTCTCTACATGTCTCCCTGTGATAGACTGGTTACCTGTCTGTCTCTACATGTCTCCCTGTGATAGACTGGTTACCTGTCTGTCTCTACATGTCCCCCTGTGATAGACTGGTTACCTGTCTGTCTCTACATGTCTCCCTGTGATAGACTGTTTACCTGTCTGTCTCTACATGTCGGCCCCATGATAGACTGGTTACCTGTCTGTCTCTACATGTCTCCCTGTGATAGACTGGTTACCTGTCTGTCTCTACATGTCTCCCTGTGATAGACTGGTTACCTGTCTGTCTCTACATGTCGGCCCTGTGATAGACTGGTTACCTGTCTGTCTCTACATGTCAGCCCTGTGATAGACTGGTTGCCTGTCTGTCTCTACATGTCAGCCCTGTGATAGACTGGTTACCTGTCTGTCTCTACATGTCTCCCTGTGATAGACTGGTTACCTGTCTGTCTCTACATGTCTCCCTGTGATAGACTGGTTACCTGTCTGTCTCTACATGTCAGCCCTGTGATAGACTGGTCACCTGTCTGTCTCTACATGTCAGCCCTATGATAGACTGGTTACCTGTCTGTCTCTACATGTCAGCCCTGTGATAGACTGGTTACCTGTCTGTCTTTACATGTCTCCCTGTGATAGACTGGTTACCTGTCTGTATCTACATGTCTCCCTGTGATAGACTGGTTACCTGTCTGTCTCTACATGTCGGCCCTGTGATAGACTGGTTACCTGTCTGTCTCTACATGTCAGCCCTGTGATAGACTGGTTGCCTGTCTGTCTCTACATGTCAGCCCTGTGATAGACTGGTTACCTGTCTGTCTCTACATGTCTCCCTGTGATAGACTGGTTACCTGTCTGTCTCTACATGTCAGCCCTGTGATAGACTGGTTACCTGTCTGTCTCTACATGTCTCCCTGTGATAGACTGGTTGCCTGTCTGTCTCTACATGTCAGCCCTGTGATAGACTGGTTACCTGTCTGTCTCTACATGTCTCCCTGTGATAGACTGGTTACCTGTCTGTTTCTACATGTCTCCCTGTGATAGACTGGTTACCTGTCTGTCTTTACATGTCTCCCTGTGATAGACTGGTTACCTGTCTGTCTCTACATGTCAGCCCTATGATAGACTGGTTACCTGTCTGTCTCTACATGTCAGCCCTGTGATAGACTGGTTACCTGTCTGTCTCTACATGTCAGCCCTGTGATAGACTGGTTACCTGTCTGTCTGTACATGTCTCCCTGTGATAGACTGGTTACCTGTCTGTCTCTACATGTCAGCCCTGTGATAGACTGGTTACGTGTCTGTCTGTACATGTCTCCCTGTGATAGACTGGTTACCTGTCTGTCTCTACATGTCTCCCTGTGATAGACTGGTTACCTGTCTGTCTCTACATGTCAGCCCTATGATAGACTGGTTACCTGTCTGTCTCTACATGTCAGCCCTGTGATAGACTGGTTACCTGTCTGTCTCTACATGTCAGCCCTGTGATAGACTGGTTACCTGTCTGTCTCTACATGTCTCCCTGTGATAGAGTGGTTACCTGTCGGTCTCTACATGTCTCCCTGTGATAGACTGTTTACATGTCTGTCTCCACATGTCTCCATGTGATAGACTGGTTACCTGTCTGTCTCTACATGTCCCCCTGTGATAGACTGGTTACCTGTCGGTCTCTACATGTCTCCCTGTGATAGACTGGTTACCTGTCTGTCTCTACATGTCTCCCTGTGATAGACTGGTTACGTGTCTTTCTCCACATGTCTCCATGTGATAGACTGGTTACCTGTCTGTCTCTACATGTCAGCCCTATGATAGACTGGTTACCTGTCTGTCTCTACATGTCAGCCCTGTGATAGACTGGTTACCTGTCTGTCTCTACATGTCAGCCCTGTGATAGACTGGTTACCTGTCTGTCTGTACATGTCTCCCTGTGATAGACTGGTTACCTGTCTGTCTCTACATGTCTCCCTGTGATAGACTGGTTACCTGTCTGTCTCTACATGTCAGCCCTGTGATAGACTGGTTACCTGTCTGTCTCTACATGTCTCCCTGTGATAGACTGGTTACCTGTCTGTCTCTACATGTCTCCCTGTGATAGACTGGTCACCTGTCTGTCTCTACATGTCTCCCTGTGATAGACTGGTTACCTGTCTGTCTTTACATGTCTCCCTGTGATAGACTGGTTACCTGTCTGTCTCTACATGTCTCCCTGTGATAGACTGGTTACCTGTCTGTCTCTACATGTCTCCCTGTGATAGACTGGTTACCTGTCTGTCTCTACATGTCCCCCTGTGATAGACTGGTTACCTGTCTGTCTCTACATGTCTCCCTGTGATAGACTGGTTACCTGTCTGTCTCTACATGTCTCCCTGTGAAAGACTGGTTACCTGTCTGTCTCTACATGTCCCCCTGTGATAGACTGGTTACCTGTCTGTCTCTACATGTCTCCCTGTGATAGACTGGTTACCTGTCTGTCTCTACATGTCGGCCCCATGATAGACTGGTTACCTGTCTGTCTCTACTTGTCTCCCTGTGATAGACTGGTTACCTGTCTGTCTCTACATGTCTCCCTGTGATAGACTGGTTACCTGTCTGTCTCTACATGTCGGCCCTGTGATAGACTGGTTACCTGTCTGTCTCTACATGTCAGCCCTGTGATAGACTGGTTGCCTGTCTGTCTCTACATGTCAGCCCTGTGATAGACTGGTTACCTGTCTGTCTCTACATGTCTCCCTGTGATAGACTGGTTACCTGTCTGTCTCTACATGTCTCCCTGTGATAGACTGGTCACCTGTCTGTCTCTACATGTCAGCCCTATGATAGACTGGTTACCTGTCTGTCTCTACATGTCCCCCTGTGATAGACTGGTTACCTGTCGGTCTCTACATGTCTCCATGTGATAGACTGGTTACCTGTCTGTCTCTACATGTCTCCCTGTGATAGACTGGTTACCTGTCTGTCTCCACATGTCTCCATGTGATAGACTGGTTACCTGTCTGTCTCTACATGTCAGCCCTATGATAGACTGGTTACCTGTCTGTCTCTACATGTCAGCCCTGTGATAGACTGGTTACCTGTCTGTCTCTACATGTCAGCCCTGTGATAGACTGGTTACCTGTCTGTCTGTACATGTCTCCCTGTGATAGACTGGTTACCTGTCTGTCTCTACATGTCTCCCTGTGATAGACTGGTTACCTGTCTGTCTCTACATGTCTCCCTGTGATAGACTGGTCACCTGTCTGTCTCTACATGTCTCCCTGTGATAGACTGGTTACCTGTCTGTCTTTACATGTCTCCCTGTGATAGACTGGTTACCTGTCTGTCTCTACATGTCTCCCTGTGATAGACTGGTTACCTGTCTGTCTCTACATGTCTCCCTGTGATAGACTGGTTACCTGTCTGTCTCTACATGTCCCCCTGTGATAGACTGGTTACCTGTCTGTCTCTACATGTCAGCCCTGTGATAGACTGGTCACCTGTCTGTCTCTACATGTCAGCCCTATGATAGACTGGTTACCTGTCTGTTTCTACATGTCAGCCCTGTGATAGACTGGTTACCTGTCTGTCTGTACATGTCCCCCTGTGATAGACTGGTTACCTGTCGGTCTCTACATGTCTCCCTGTGATAGACTGGTTACCTGTCTGTCTGTACATGTCTCCCTGTGATAGACTGGTTACCTGTCTGTCTCTACATGTCTCCCTGTGATAGACTGGTTACCTGTCTGTCTCTACATGTCAGCCCTGTGATAGACTGGTTACCTGTCTGTCTCTACATGTCTCCCTGTGATAGACTGGTTACCTGTCTGTCTCTACATGTCTCCCTGTGATAGACTGGTCACCTGTCTGTCTCTACATGTCTCCCTGTGATAGACTGGTTACCTGTCTGTCTTTGCATGTCTCCCTGTGATAGACTGGTTACCTGTCTGTCTCTACATGTCTCCCTGTGATAGACTGGTTACCTGTCTGTCTCTACATGTCTCCCTGTGATAGACTGGTTACCTGTCTGTCTCTACATGTCCCCCTGTGATAGACTGGTTACCTGTCTGTCTCTACATGTCTCCCTGTGATACACTGGTTACCTGTCTGTCTCTACATGTCTCCCTGTGATAGACTGGTTACCTGTCTGTCTCTACATGTCCCCCTGTGATAGACTGGTTACCTGTCTGTCTCTACATGTCTCCCTGTGATAGACTGGTTACCTGTCTGTCTCTACATGTCGGCCCCATGATAGACTGGTTACCTGTCTGTCTCTACATGTCTCCCTGTGATAGACTGGTTACCTGTCTGTCTCTACATGTCTCCATGTGATAGATTGGTTACCTGTCTGTCTCTACATGTCCCCCTGTGATAGACTGGTTACCTGTCTGTCTCTACATGTCTCCCTGTGATAGACTGGTTACCTGTCTGTCTCTACATGTCGGCCCCGTGATAGACTGGTTACCTGTCTGTCTCTACATGTCTCCCTGTGATAGACTGGTTACCTATCTGTCTCTACATGTCTCCCTGTGATAGACTGGTTACCTGTCTGTCTCTACATGTCCCCCTGTGATAGACTGGTTACCTGTCTGTCTCTACATGTCTCCCTGTGATAGACTGGTCACCTGTCTGTCTCTACATGTCTCCCTGTGATAGACTGGTTACCTGTCTGTCTTTACATGTCTCCCTGTGATAGACTGGTTACCTGTCTGTCTCTCCATGTCTCCCTGTGATAGACTGGTTACCTGTCTGTCTCTACATGTCTCCCTGTGATAGACTGGTTACCTGTCTGTCTCTACATGTCCCCCTGTGATAGACTGGTTACCTGTCTGTCTCTACATGTCTCCATGTGATAGACTGGTTACCTGTCTGTCTCTACATGTCTCCCTGTGATAGACTGGTTACCTGTCTGTCTCTACATGTCCCCCTGTGATAGACTGGTTACCTGTCTGTCTCTACATGTCTCCCTGTGATAGACTGGTTACCTGTCTGTCTCTCCATGTCGGCCCCGTGGTAGACTGGTTACCTGTCTGTCTCTACATGTCTCCCTGTGATAGACTGGTTACCTGTCTGTCTCTACATGTCTCCCTGTGATAGACTGGTTACCTGTCGGTCTCTACATGTCTCCCTGTGATAGACTGGTTACCTGTCTGTCTCCACATGTCTCCATGTGATAGACTGGTTACCTGTCTGACTCTACATGTCCCCCTGTGATAGACTGGTTACCTGTCGGTCTCTACATGTCTCCCTGTGATAAACTGGTTACCTGTCTGTCTCTACATGTCTCCCTGTGATAGACTGGTTACGTGTCTGTCTCCACATGTCTCCATGTGATAGACTGGTTACCTGTCTGTCTCTACATGTCAGCCCTATGATAGACTGGTTACCTGTCTGTCTCTACATGTCAGCCCTGTGATAGACTGGTTACCTGTCTGTCTCTACATGTCAGCCCTGTGATAGACTGGTTACCTGTCTGTCTGTACATGTCTCCCTGTGATAGACTGGTTACCTGTCTGTCTCTACATGTCTCCCTGTGATAGACTGGTTACCTGTCTGTCTCTACATGTCAGCCCTGTGATAGACTGGTTACCTGTCTGTCTCTACATGTCTCCCTGTGATAGACTGGTTACCTGTCTGTCTCTACATGTCTCCCTGTGATAGACTGGTCACCTGTCTGTCTCTACATGTCTCCCTGTGATAGACTGGTTACCTGTCTGTCTTTACATGTCTCCCTGTGATAGACTGGTTACCTGTCTGTCTCTACATGTCAGCCCCATGATAGACTGGTTACCAGTCTGACTCTACATGTGTCCCTGTGATAGACTGGTTACCTGTCTGTCTCTACATGTCTCCCTGTGATAGACTGGTTACCTGTCTGTCTCTACATGTCGGCCCTGTGATAGACTGGTTACCTGTCTGTCTCTACATGTCAGCCCTGTGATAGACTGGTTGCCTGTCTGTCTCTACATGTCTCCCTGTGATAGACTGGTTACCTGTCTGTCTCTACATGTCAGCCCTGTGATAGACTGGTTACCTGTCTGTGTCTACATGTCAGCCCTGTGATAGACTGGTCACCTGTCTGTCTCTACATGTCAGCCCTATGATAGACTGGTTACCTGTCTGTTTCTACATGTCAGCCCTGTGATAGACTGGTTACCTGTCTGTCTGTACATGTCCCCCTGTGATAGACTGGTTACCTGTCGGTCTCTACATGTCTCCCTGTGATAGACTGGTTACCTGTCTGTCTGTACATGTCTCCCTGTGATAGACTGGTTACCTGTCTGTCTCTACATGTCTCCCTGTGATAGACTGGTTACCTGTCTGTCTCTACATGTCAGCCCTGTGATAGACTGGTTACCTGTCTGTCTCTACATGTCTCCCTGTGATAGACTGGTTACCTGTCTGTCTCTACATGTCTCCCTGTGATAGACTGGTCACCTGTCTGTCTCTACATGTCTCCCTGTGATAGACTGGTTACCTGTCTGTCTTTACATGTCTCCCTGTGATAGACTGGTTACCTGTCTGTCTCTACATGTCTCCCTGTGATAGACTGGTTACCTGTCTGTCTCTACATGTCTCCCTGTGATAGACTGGTTACCTGTCTGTCTCTACATGTCCCCCTGTGATAGACTGGTTACCTGTCTGTCTCTACATGTCTCCATGTGATACACTGGTTACCTGTCTGTCTCTACATGTCTCCCTGTGATAGACTGGTTACCTGTCTGTCTCTACATGTCCCCCTGTGATAGACTGGTTACCTGTCTGTCTCTACATGTCTCCCTGTGATAGACTGGTTACCTGTCTGTCTCTACATGTCGGCCCCATGATGGACTGGTTACCTGTCTGTCTCTACATGTCTCCCTGTGATAGACTGGTTACCTGTCTGTCTCTACATGTCTCCATGTGATAGATTGGTTACCTGTCTGTCTCTACATGTCCCCCTGTGATAGACTGGTTACCTGTCTGTCTCTACATGTCTCCCTGTGATAGACTGGTTACCTGTCTGTCTCTACATGTCGGCCCCGTGATAGACTGGTTACCTGTCTGTCTCTACATGTCTCCCTGTGATAGACTGGTTACCTATCTGTCTCTACATGTCTCCCTGTGATAGACTGGTTACCTGTCTGTCTCTACATGTCCCCCTGTGATAGACTGGTTACCTGTCTGTCTCTACATGTCTCCCTGTGATAGACTGGTCACCTGTCTGTCTCTACATGTCTCCCTGTGATAGACTGGTTACCTGTCTGTCTTTACATGTCTCCCTGTGATAGACTGGTTACCTGTCTGTCTCTCCATGTCTCCCTGTGATAGACTGGTTACCTGTCTGTCTCTACATGTCTCCCTGTGATAGACTGGTTACCTGTCTGTCTCTACATGTCCCCCTGTGATAGACTGGTTACCTGTCTGTCTCTACATGTCTCCATGTGATAGACTGGTTACCTGTCTGTCTCTACATGTCTCCATGTGATAGATTGGTTACCTGTCTGTCTCTACATGTCCCCCTGTGATAGACTGGTTACCTGTCTGTCTCTACATGTCTCCCTGTGATAGACTGGTTACCTGTCTGTCTCTACATGTCGGCCCCGTGATAGACTGGTTACCTGTCTGTCTCTACATGTCTCCCTGTGATAGACTGGTTACCTATCTGTCTCTACATGTCTCCCTGTGATAGACTGGTTACCTGTCTGTCTCTACATGTCCCCCTGTGATAGACTGGTTACCTGTCTGTCTCTACATGTCTCCCTGTGATAGACTGGTCACCTGTCTGTCTCTACATGTCTCCCTGTGATAGACTGGTTACCTGTCTGTCTTTACATGTCTCCCTGTGATAGACTGGTTACCTGTCTGTCTCTCCATGTCTCCCTGTGATAGACTGGTTACCTGTCTGTCTCTACATGTCTCCCTGTGATAGACTGGTTACCTGTCTGTCTCTACATGTCCCCCTGTGATAGACTGGTTACCTGTCTGTCTCTACATGTCTCCATGTGATAGACTGGTTACCTGTCTGTCTCTACATGTCTCCCTGTGATAGACTGGTTACCTGTCTGTCTCTACATGTCCCCCTGTGATAGACTGGTTACCTGTCTGTCTCTACATGTCTCCCTGTGATAGACTGGTTACCTGTCTGTCTCTCCATGTCGGCCCCGTGGTAGACTGGTTACCTGTCTGTCTCTACATGTCTCCCTGTGATAGACTGGTTACCTGTCTGTCTCTACATGTCTCCCTGTGATAGACTGGTTACCTGTCGGTCTCTACATGTCTCCCTGTGATAGACTGGTTACCTGTCTGTCTCCACATGTCTCCATGTGATAGACTGGTTACCTGTCTGACTCTACATGTCCCCCTGTGATAGACTGGTTACCTGTCGGTCTCTACATGTCTCCCTGTGATAAACTGGTTACCTGTCTGTCTCTACATGTCTCCCTGTGATAGACTGGTTACGTGTCTGTCTCCACATGTCTCCATGTGATAGACTGGTTACCTGTCTGTCTCTACATGTCAGCCCTATGATAGACTGGTTACCTGTCTGTCTCTACATGTCAGCCCTGTGATAGACTGGTTACCTGTCTGTCTCTACATGTCAGCCCTGTGATAGACTGGTTACCTGTCTGTCTGTACATGTCTCCCTGTGATAGACTGGTTACCTGTCTGTCTCTACATGTCTCCCTGTGATAGACTGGTTACCTGTCTGTCTCTACATGTCAGCCCTGTGATAGACTGGTTACCTGTCTGTCTCTACATGTCTCCCTGTGATAGACTGGTTACCTGTCTGTCTCTACATGTCTCCCTGTGATAGACTGGTCACCTGTCTGTCTCTACATGTCTCCCTGTGATAGACTGGTTACCTGTCTGTCTTTACATGTCTCCCTGTGATAGACTGGTTACCTGTCTGTCTCTACATGTCAGCCCCATGATAGACTGGTTACCAGTCTGACTCTACATGTGTCCCTGTGATAGACTGGTTACCTGTCTGTCTCTACATGTCTCCCTGTGATAGACTGGTTACCTGTCTGTCTCTACATGTCGGCCCTGTGATAGACTGGTTACCTGTCTGTCTCTACATGTCAGCCCTGTGATAGACTGGTTGCCTGTCTGTCTCTACATGTCTCCCTGTGATAGACTGGTTACCTGTCTGTCTCTACATGTCAGCCCTGTGATAGACTGGTTACCTGTCTGTGTCTACATGTCAGCCCTGTGATAGACTGGTCACCTGTCTGTCTCTACATGTCAGCCCTATGATAGACTGGTTACCTGTCTGTTTCTACATGTCAGCCCTGTGATAGACTGGTTACCTGTCTGTCTGTACATGTCCCCCTGTGATAGACTGGTTACCTGTCGGTCTCTACATGTCTCCCTGTGATAGACTGGTTACCTGTCTGTCTGTACATGTCTCCCTGTGATAGACTGGTTACCTGTCTGTCTCTACATGTCTCCCTGTGATAGACTGGTTACCTGTCTGTCTCTACATGTCAGCCCTGTGATAGACTGGTTACCTGTCTGTCTCTACATGTCTCCCTGTGATAGACTGGTTACCTGTCTGTCTCTACATGTCTCCCTGTGATAGACTGGTCACCTGTCTGTCTCTACATGTCTCCCTGTGATAGACTGGTTACCTGTCTGTCTTTACATGTCTCCCTGTGATAGACTGGTTACCTGTCTGTCTCTACATGTCTCCCTGTGATAGACTGGTTACCTGTCTGTCTCTACATGTCTCCCTGTGATAGACTGGTTACCTGTCTGTCTCTACATGTCCCCCTGTGATAGACTGGTTACCTGTCTGTCTCTACATGTCTCCATGTGATACACTGGTTACCTGTCTGTCTCTACATGTCTCCCTGTGATAGACTGGTTACCTGTCTGTCTCTACATGTCCCCCTGTGATAGACTGGTTACCTGTCTGTCTCTACATGTCTCCCTGTGATAGACTGGTTACCTGTCTGTCTCTACATGTCGGCCCCATGATGGACTGGTTACCTGTCTGTCTCTACATGTCTCCCTGTGATAGACTGGTTACCTGTCTGTCTCTACATGTCTCCATGTGATAGATTGGTTACCTGTCTGTCTCTACATGTCCCCCTGTGATAGACTGGTTACCTGTCTGTCTCTACATGTCTCCCTGTGATAGACTGGTTACCTGTCTGTCTCTACATGTCGGCCCCGTGATAGACTGGTTACCTGTCTGTCTCTACATGTCTCCCTGTGATAGACTGGTTACCTATCTGTCTCTACATGTCTCCCTGTGATAGACTGGTTACCTGTCTGTCTCTACATGTCCCCCTGTGATAGACTGGTTACCTGTCTGTCTCTACATGTCTCCCTGTGATAGACTGGTCACCTGTCTGTCTCTACATGTCTCCCTGTGATAGACTGGTTACCTGTCTGTCTTTACATGTCTCCCTGTGATAGACTGGTTACCTGTCTGTCTCTCCATGTCTCCCTGTGATAGACTGGTTACCTGTCTGTCTCTACATGTCTCCCTGTGATAGACTGGTTACCTGTCTGTCTCTACATGTCCCCCTGTGATAGACTGGTTACCTGTCTGTCTCTACATGTCTCCATGTGATAGACTGGTTACCTGTCTGTCTCTACATGTCTCCCTGTGATAGACTGGTTACCTGTCTGTCTCTACATGTCCCCCTGTGATAGACTGGTTACCTGTCTGTCTCTACATGTCTCCCTGTGATAGACTGGTCACCTGTCTGTCTCTCCATGTCGGCCCCGTGATAGACTGGTTACCTGTCTGTCTCTACATGTCTCCCTGTGATAGACTGGTTACCTGTCTGTCTCTACATGTCTCCCTGTGATAGACTGGTTACCTGTCGGTCTCTACATGTCTCCCTGTGATAGACTGGTTACCTGTCTGTCTCCACATGTCTCCATGTGATAGACTGGTTACCTGTCTGTCTCTACATGTCCCCCTGTGATAGACTGGTTACCTGTCGGTCTCTACATGTCTCCCTGTGATAGACTGGTTACCTGTCTGTCTCTACATGTCTCCCTGTGATAGACTGGTTACGTGTCTGTCTCCACATGTCTCCATGTGATAGACTGGTTACCTGTCTGTCTCTACATGTCAGCCCTATGATAGACTGGTTACCTGTCTGTCTCTACATGTCAGCCCTGTGATAGACTGGTTACCTGTCTGTCTCTACATGTCAGCCCTGTGATAGACTGGTTACCTGTCTGTCTGTACATGTCTCCCTGTGATAGACTGGTTACCTGTCTGTCTCTACATGTCTCCCTGTGATAGACTGGTTACCTGTCTGTCTCTACATGTCAGCCCTGTGATAGACTGGTTACCTGTCTGTCTCTACATGTCTCCCTGTGATAGACTGGTTACCTGTCTGTCTCTACATGTCTCCCTGTGATAGACTGGTCACCTGTCTGTCTCTACATGTCTCCCTGTGATAGACTGGTTACCTGTCTGTCTTTACATGTCTCCCTGTGATAGACTGGTTACCTGTCTGTCTCTACATGTCTCCCTGTGATAGACTGGTTACCTGTCTGTCTCTACATGTCTCCCTGTGATAGACTGGTTACCTGTCTGTCTCTACATGTCCCCCTGTGATAGACTGGTTACCTGTCTGTCTCTACATGTCTCCCTGTGATAGACTGGTTACCTGTCTGTCTCTACATGTCAGCCCCATGATAGACTGGTTACCAGTCTGTCTCTACATGTGTCCCTGTGATAGACTGGTTACCTGTCTGTCTCTACATGTCTCCCTGTGATAGACTGGTTACCTGTCTGTCTCTACATGTCGGCCCTGTGATAGACTGGTTACCTGTCTGTCTCTACATGTCAGCCCTGTGATAGACTGGTTGCCTGTCTGTCTCTACATGTCTCCCTGTGATAGACTGGTTACCTGTCTGTCTCTACATGTCAGCCCTGTGATAGACTGGTTACCTGTCTGTGTCTACATGTCTCCCTGTGATAGACTGGTTACCTGTCTGTCTCTACATGTCTCCCTGTGATAGACTGGTCACCTGTCTGTCTCTACATGTCTCCCTGTGATAGACTGGTTACCTGTCTGTCTTTACATGTCTCCCTGTGAAAGACTGGTTACCTGTCTGTCTCTACATGTCTCCCTGTGATAGACTGGTTACCTGTCTGTCTCTACATGTCTCCCTGTGATAGACTGGTTACCTGTCTGTCTCTACATGTCCCCCTGTGATAGACTGGTTACCTGTCTGTCTCTACATGTCTCCCTGTGATAGACTGGTTACCTGTCTGTCTCTACATGTCCCCCTGTGATAGACTGGTTACCTGTCTGTCTCTACATGTCTCCCTGTGATAGACTGGTTACCTGTCTGTCTCTACATGTCTCCCTGTGATAGACTGGTCACCTGTCTGTCTCTACATGTCTCCCTGTGATAGACTGGTTACCTGTCTGTCTTTACATGTCTCCCTGTGATAGACTGGTTACCTGTCTGTCTCTACATGTCTCCCTGTGATAGACTGGTTACCTGTCTGTCTCTACATGTCTCCCTGTGATAGACTGGTTACCTGTCTGTCTCTACATGTCCCCCTGTGATAGACTGGTTACCTGTCTGTCTCTACATGTCAGCCCTGTGATAGACTGGTCACCTGTCTGTCTCTACATGTCAGCCCTATGATAGACTGGTTACCTGTCTGTTTCTACATGTCAGCCCTGTGATAGACTGGTTACCTGTCTGTCTGTACATGTCCCCCTGTGATAGACTGGTTACCTGTCGGTCTCTACATGTCTCCCTGTGATAGACTGGTTACCTGTCTGTCTGTACATGTCTCCCTGTGATAGACTGGTTACCTGTCTGTCTCTACATGTCTCCCTGTGATAGACTGGTTACCTGTCTGTCTCTACATGTCAGCCCTGTGATAGACTGGTTACCTGTCTGTCTCTACATGTCTCCCTGTGATAGACTGGTTACCTGTCTGTCTCTACATGTCTCCCTGTGATAGACTGGTCACCTGTCTGTCTCTACATGTCTCCCTGTGATAGACTGGTTACCTGTCTGTCTCTACATGTCGGCCCCGTGATAGACTGGTTACCTGTCTGTCTCTACATGTCTCCCTGTGATAGACTGGTTACCTGTCTGTCTCTACATGTCTCCCTGTGATAGACTGGTTACCTGTCTGTCTCTACATGTCCCCCTGTGATAGACTGGTTACCTGTCTGTCTCTACATGTCGGCCCCGTGATAGACTGGTTACCTGTCTGTCTCTACATGTCTCCCTGTGATAGACTGGTTACCTATCTGTCTCTACATGTCTCCCTGTGATAGACTGGTTACCTGTCTGTCTCTACATGTCCCCCTGTGATAGACTGGTTACCTGTCTGTCTCTACATGTCTCCCTGTGATAGACTGGTCACCTGTCTGTCTCTACATGTCTCCCTGTGATAGACTGGTTACCTGTCTGTCTTTACATGTCTCCCTGTGATAGACTGGTTACCTGTCTGTCTCTCCATGTCTCCCTGTGATAGACTGGTTACCTGTCTGTCTCTACATGTCTCCCTGTGATAGACTGGTTACCTGTCTGTCTCTACATGTCCCCCTGTGATAGACTGGTTACCTGTCTGTCTCGACATGTCAGCCCTGTGATAGACTGGTTACCTGTCTGTCTCTACATGTCTCCCTGTGATAGACTGGTTACCTGTCTGTCTCTACATGTCGGCCCCGTGATAGACTGGTTACCTGTCTGTCTCTACATGTCTCCCTGTGATAGACTGGTTACCTATCTGTCTCTACATGTCTCCCTGTGATAGACTGGTTACCTGTCTGTCTCTACATGTCCCCCTGTGATAGACTGGTTACCTGTCTGTCTCTACATGTCTCCCTGTGATAGACTGGTCACCTGTCTGTCTCTACATGTCTCCCTGTGATAGACTGGTTACCTGTCTGTCTCTAAATGTCGGCCCTGTGATAGACTGGTTACCTGTCTGTCTCTACATGTCTCCCTGTGATAGACTGGTTACCTGTCTGTCTCTACATGTCTCCATGTGATAGACTGGTTACGTGTCTGTCTCCACATGTCTCCATGTGATAGACTGGTTACCTGTCTGTCTCTACATGTCAGCCCTATGATAGACTGGTTACCTGTCTGTCTCGACATGTCAGCCCTGTGATAGACTGGTTACCTGTCTGTCTCTACATGTCTCCCTGTGATAGACTGGTTACCTGTCTGTCTCTACATGTCGGCCCCGTGATAGACTGGTTACCTGTCTGTCTCTACATGTCTCCCTGTGATAGACTGGTTACCTATCTGTCTCTACATGTCTCCCTGTGATAGACTGGTTACCTGTCTGTCTCTACATGTCCCCCTGTGATAGACTGGTTACCTGTCTGTCTCTACATGTCTCCCTGTGATAGACTGGTCACCTGTCTGTCTCTACATGTCTCCCTGTGATAGACTGGTTACCTGTCTGTCTTTACATGTCTCCCTGTGATAGACTGGTTACCTGTCTGTCTCTCCATGTCTCCCTGTGATAGACTGGTTACCTGTCTGTCTCTACATGTCTCCCTGTGATAGACTGGTTACCTGTCTGTCTCTACATGTCCCCCTGTGATAGACTGGTTACCTGTCTGTCTCTACATGTCTCCATGTGATAGACTGGTTACCTGTCTGTCTCTACATGTCTCCCTGTGATAGACTGGTTACCTGTCTGTCTCTACATGTCCCCCTGTGATAGACTGGTTACCTGTCTGTCTCTACATGTCTCCCTGTGATAGACTGGTTACCTGTCTGTCTCTACATGTCGGCCCCGTGATAGACTGGTTACCTGTCTGTCTCTACATGTCTCCCTGTGATAGACTGGTTACCTGTCTGTCTCTACATGTCTCCATGTGATAGATTGGTTACCTGTCTGTCTCTACATGTCCCCCTGTGATAGACTGGTTACCTGTCTGTCTCTACATGTCTCCCTGTGATAGACTGGTTACCTGTCTGTCTCTACATGTCGGCCCCGTGATAGACTGGTTACCTGTCTGTCTCTACATGTCTCCCTGTGATAGACTGGTTACCTATCTGTCTCTACATGTCTCCCTGTGATAGACTGGTTACCTGTCTGTCTCTACATGTCCCCCTGTGATAGACTGGTTACCTGTCTGTCTCTACATGTCTCCCTGTGATAGACTGGTCACCTGTCTGTCTCTACATGTCTCCCTGTGATAGACTGGTTACCTGTCTGTCTTTACATGTCTCCCTGTGATAGACTGGTTACCTGTCTGTCTCTCCATGTCTCCCTGTGATAGACTGGTTACCTGTCTGTCTCTACATGTCTCCCTGTGATAGACTGGTTACCTGTCTGTCTCTACATGTCCCCCTGTGATAGACTGGTTACCTGTCTGTCTCTACATGTCTCCATGTGATAGACTGGTTACCTGTCTGTCTCTACATGTCTCCCTGTGATAGACTGGTTACCTGTCTGTCTCTACATGTCTCCCTGTGATAGACTGGTTACCTGTCTGTCTCTACATGTCCCCCTGTGATAGACTGGTTACCTGTCTGTCTCTACATGTCTCCCTGTGATAGACTGGTTACCTGTCTGTCTCTACATGTCGGCCCCGTGATAGACTGGTTACCTGTCTGTCTCTACATGTCTCCCTGTGATAGACTGGTTACCTGTCTGTCTCTACATGTCTCCATGTGATAGATTGGTTACCTGTCTGTCTCTACATGTCCCCCTGTGAAAGACTGGTTACCTGTCTGTCTCTACATGTCTCCCTGTGATAGACTGGTTACCTGTCTGTCTCTACATGTCGGCCCCGTGATAGACTGGTTACCTGTCTGTCTCTACATGTCTCCCTGTGATAGACTGGTTACCTGTCTGTCTCTACATGTCTCCCTGTGATAGACTGGTTACCTGTCTGTCTCTACATGTCTCCCTGTGATAGACTGGTTACCTGTCTGTCTCTAAATGTCGGCCCTGTGATAGACTGGTTACCTGTCTGTCTCTACATGTCTCCCTGTGATAGACTGGTTACCTGTCTGTCTCTACATGTCTCCCTGTGATAGACTGGTTACCTGTCTGTCTCTACATGTCTCCCTGTGATAGACTGGTTACCTGTCTGTCTCCACATGTCTCCATGTGATAGATTGGTTACCTGTCTGTCTCTACATGTCCCCCTGTGATAGACTGGTTACCTGTCTGTCTCTACATGTCTCCCTGTGATAGACTGGTTACCTGTCTGTCTCTACATGTCGGCCCCGTGATAGACTGGTTACCTGTCGGTCTCTACATGTCTCCCTGTGATAGACTGGTTACCTGTCTGTCTCTACATGTCTCCATGTGATAGACTGGTTACGTGTCTGTCTCCACATGTCTCCATGTGATAGACTGGTTACCTGTCTGTCTCTACATGTCAGCCCTATGATAGACTGGTTACCTGTCTGTCTCGACATGTCAGCCCTGTGATAGACTGGTTACCTGTCTGTCTCTACATGTCTCCCTGTGATAGACTGGTTACCTGTCTGTCTCTACATGTCGGCCCCGTGATAGACTGGTTACCTGTCTGTCTCTACATGTCTCCCTGTGATAGACTGGTTACCTATCTGTCTCTACATGTCTCCCTGTGATAGACTGGTTACCTGTCTGTCTCTACATGTCCCCCTGTGATAGACTGGTTACCTGTCTGTCTCTACATGTCTCCCTGTGATAGACTGGTCACCTGTCTGTCTCTACATGTCTCCCTGTGATAGACTGGTTACCTGTCTGTCTTTACATGTCTCCCTGTGATAGACTGGTTACCTGTCTGTCTCTCCATGTCTCCCTGTGATAGACTGGTTACCTGTCTGTCTCTACATGTCTCCCTGTGATAGACTGGTTACCTGTCTGTCTCTACATGTCCCCCTGTGATAGACTGGTTACCTGTCTGTCTCTACATGTCTCCATGTGATAGACTGGTTACCTGTCTGTCTCTACATGTCTCCCTGTGATAGACTGGTTACCTGTCTGTCTCTACATGTCCCCCTGTGATAGACTGGTTACCTGTCTGTCTCTACATGTCTCCCTGTGATAGACTGGTTACCTGTCTGTCTCTACATGTCGGCCCCGTGATAGACTGGTTACCTGTCTGTCTCTACATGTCTCCCTGTGATAGACTGGTTACCTGTCTGTCTCTACATGTCTCCATGTGATAGATTGGTTACCTGTCTGTCTCTACATGTCCCCCTGTGATAGACTGGTTACCTGTCTGTCTCTACATGTCTCCCTGTGATAGACTGGTTACCTGTCTGTCTCTACATGTCGGCCCCGTGATAGACTGGTTACCTGTCTGTCTCTACATGTCTCCCTGTGATAGACTGGTTACCTATCTGTCTCTACATGTCTCCCTGTGATAGACTGGTTACCTGTCTGTCTCTACATGTCCCCCTGTGATAGACTGGTTACCTGTCTGTCTCTACATGTCTCCCTGTGATAGACTGGTCACCTGTCTGTCTCTACATGTCTCCCTGTGATAGACTGGTTACCTGTCTGTCTTTACATGTCTCCCTGTGATAGACTGGTTACCTGTCTGTCTCTCCATGTCTCCCTGTGATAGACTGGTTACCTGTCTGTCTCTACATGTCTCCCTGTGATAGACTGGTTACCTGTCTGTCTCTACATGTCCCCCTGTGATAGACTGGTTACCTGTCTGTCTCTACATGTCTCCATGTGATAGACTGGTTACCTGTCTGTCCCTACATGTCTCCCTGTGATAGACTGGTTACCTGTCTGTCTCTACATGTCTCCCTGTGATAGACTGGTTACCTGTCTGTCTCTACATGTCCCCCTGTGATAGACTGGTTACCTGTCTGTCTCTACATGTCTCCCTGTGATAGACTGGTTACCTGTCTGTCTCTACATGTCGGCCCCGTGATAGACTGGTTACCTGTCTGTCTCTACATGTCTCCCTGTGATAGACTGGTTACCTGTCTGTCTCTACATGTCTCCATGTGATAGATTGGTTACCTGTCTGTCTCTACATGTCCCCCTGTGATAGACTGGTTACCTGTCTGTCTCTACATGTCTCCCTGTGATAGACTGGTTACCTGTCTGTCTCTACATGTCGGCCCCGTGATAGACTGGTTACCTGTCTGTCTCTACATGTCTCCCTGTGATAGACTGGTTACCTATCTGTCTCTACATGTCTCCCTGTGATAGACTGGTTACCTGTCTGTCTCTACATGTCCCCCTGTGATAGACTGGTTACCTGTCTGTCTCTACATGTCTCCCTGTGATAGACTGGTCACCTGTCTGTCTCTACATGTCTCCCTGTGATAGACTGGTTACCTGTCTGTCTTTACATGTCTCCCTGTGATAGACTGGTTACCTGTCTGTCTCTCCATGTCTCCCTGTGATAGACTGGTTACCTGTCTGTCTCTACATGTCTCCCTGTGATAGACTGGTTACCTGTCTGTCTCTACATGTCCCCCTGTGATAGACTGGTTACCTGTCTGTCTCTACATGTCTCCATGTGATAGACTGGTTACCTGTCTGTCTCTACATGTCCCCCTGTGATAGACTGGTTACCTGTCTGTCTCTACATGTCTCCCTGTGATAGACTGGTCACCTGTCTGTCTCTACATGTCTCCCTGTGATAGACTGGTTACCTGTCTGTCTTTACATGTCTCCCTGTGATAGACTGGTTACCTGTCTGTCTCTCCATGTCTCCCTGTGATAGACTGGTTACCTGTCTGTCTCTACATGTCTCCCTGTGATAGACTGGTTACCTGTCTGTCTCTACATGTCCCCCTGTGATAGACTGGTTACCTGTCTGTCTCTACATGTCTCCATGTGATAGACTGGTTACCTGTCTGTCTCTACATGTCTCCCTGTGATAGACTGGTTACCTGTCTGTCTCTACATGTCCCCCTGTGATAGACTGGTTACCTGTCTGTCTCTACATGTCTCCCTGTGATAGACTGGTCCCCTTCCTGTCTCTCCATGTCGGCCCCGTGATAGACTGGTTACCTGTCTGTCTCTACATGTCTCCCTGTGATAGACTGGTTACCTGTCTGTCTCTACATGTCTCCCTGTGATAGACTGGTTACCTGTCGGTCTCTACATGTCTCCCTGTGATAGACTGGTTACCTGTCTGTCTCCACATGTCTCCATGTGATAGACTGGTTACCTGTCTGTCTCTACATGTCCCCCTGTGATAGACTGGTTACCTGTCGGTCTCTACATGTCTCCCTGTGATAGACTGGTTACCTGTCTGTCTCTACATGTCTCCGTGTGATAGACTGGTTACGTGTCTGTCTCCACATGTCTCCATGTGATAGACTGGTTACCTGTCTGTCTCTACATGTCAGCCCTATGATAGACTGGTTACCTGTCTGTCTCTACATGTCAGCCCTGTGATAGACTGGTTACCTGTCTGTCTCTACATGTCAGCCCTGTGATAGACTGGTTACCTGTCTGTCTGTACATGTCTCCCTGTGATAGACTGGTTACCTGTCTGTCTCTACATGTCTCCCTGTGATAGACTGGTTACCTGTCTGTCTCTACATGTCAGCCCTGTGATAGACTGGTTACCTGTCTGTCTCTACATGTCTCCCTGTGATAGACTGGTTACCTGTCTGTCTCTACATGTCTCCCTGTGATAGACTGGTCACCTGTCTGTCTCTACATGTCTCCCTGTGATAGACTGGTTACCTGTCTGTCTTTACATGTCTCCCTGTGATAGACTGGTTACCTGTCTGTCTCTACATGTCTCCCTGTGATAGACTGGTTACCTGTCTGTCTCTACATGTCTCCCTGTGATAGACTGGTTACCTGTCTGTCTCTACATGTCCCCCTGTGATAGACTGGTTACCTGTCTGTCTCTACATGTCTCCCTGTGATAGACTGGTTACCTGTCTGTCTCTACATGTCGGCCCCGTGATAGACTGGTTACCTGTCGGTCTCTACATGTCTCCCTGTGATAGACTGGTTACCTGTCTGTCTCTACATGTCTCCATGTGATAGACTGGTTACGTGTCTGTCTCCACATGTCTCCATGTGATAGACTGGTTACCTGTCTGTCTCTACATGTCAGCCCTATGATAGACTGGTTACCTGTCTGTCTCGACATGTCAGCCCTGTGATAGACTGGTTACCTGTCTGTCTCTACATGTCTCCCTGTGATAGACTGGTTACCTGTCTGTCTCTACATGTCGGCCCCGTGATAGACTGCTTACCTGTCTGTCTCTACATGTCTCCCTGTGATAGACTGGTTACCTATCTGTCTCTACATGTCTCCCTGTGATAGACTGGTTACCTGTCTGTCTCTACATGTCCCCCTGTGATAGACTGGTTACCTGTCTGTCTCTACATGTCTCCCTGTGATAGACTGGTCACCTGTCTGTCTCTACATGTCTCCCTGTGATAGACTGGTTACCTGTCTGTCTTTACATGTCTCCCTGTGATAGACTGGTTACCTGTCTGTCTCTCCATGTCTCCCTGTGATAGACTGGTTACCTGTCTGTCTCTACATGTCTCCCTGTGATAGACTGGTTACCTGTCTGTCTCTACATGTCCCCCTGTGATAGACTGGTTACCTGTCTGTCTCTACATGTCTCCATGTGATAGACTGGTTACCTGTCTGTCTCTACATGTCTCCCTGTGATAGACTGGTTACCTGTCTGTCTCTACATGTCCCCCTGTGATAGACTGGTTACCTGTCTGTCTCTACATGTCTCCCTGTGATAGACTGGTTACCTGTCTGTCTCTACATGTCGGCCCCGTGATAGACTGGTTACCTGTCTGTCTCTACATGTCTCCCTGTGATAGACTGGTTACCTGTCTGTCTCTACATGTCTCCATGTGATAGATTGGTTACCTGTCTGTCTCTACATGTCCCCCTGTGATAGACTGGTTACCTGTCTGTCTCTACATGTCTCCCTGTGATAGACTGGTTACCTGTCTGTCTCTACATGTCGGCCCCGTGATAGACTGGTTACCTGTCTGTCTCTACATGTCTCCCTGTGATAGACTGGTTACCTATCTGTCTCTACATGTCTCCCTGTGATAGACTGGTTACCTGTCTGTCTCTACATGTCCCCCTGTGATAGACTGGTTACCTGTCTGTCTCTACATGTCTCCCTGTGATAGACTGGTCACCTGTCTGTCTCTACATGTCTCCCTGTGATAGACTGGTTACCTGTCTGTCTTTACATGTCTCCCTGTGATAGACTGGTTACCTGTCTGTCTCTCCATGTCTCCCTGTGATAGACTGGTTACCTGTCTGTCTCTACATGTCTCCCTGTGATAGACTGGTTACCTGTCTGTCTCTACATGTCCCCCTGTGATAGACTGGTTACCTGTCTGTCTCTACATGTCTCCATGTGATAGACTGGTTACCTGTCTGTCTCTACATGTCTCCCTGTGATAGACTGGTTACCTGTCTGTCTCTACATGTCTCCCTGTGATAGACTGGTTACCTGTCTGTCTCTACATGTCCCCCTGTGATAGACTGGTTACCTGTCTGTCTCTACATGTCTCCCTGTGATAGACTGGTTACCTGTCTGTCTCTACATGTCGGCCCCGTGATAGACTGGTTACCTGTCTGTCTCTACATGTCTCCCTGTGATAGACTGGTTACCTGTCTGTCTCTACATGTCTCCATGTGATAGATTGGTTACCTGTCTGTCTCTACATGTCCCCCTGTGATAGACTGGTTACCTGTCTGTCTCTACATGTCTCCCTGTGATAGACTGGTTACCTGTCTGTCTCTACATGTCGGCCCCGTGATAGACTGGTTACCTGTCTGTCTCTACATGTCTCCCTGTGATAGACTGGTTACCTATCTGTCTCTACATGTCTCCCTGTGATAGACTGGTTACCTGTCTGTCTCTACATGTCCCCCTGTGATAGACTGGTTACCTGTCTGTCTCTACATGTCTCCCTGTGATAGACTGGTCACCTGTCTGTCTCTACATGTCTCCCTGTGATAGACTGGTTACCTGTCTGTCTTTACATGTCTCCCTGTGATAGACTGGTTACCTGTCTGTCTCTCCATGTCTCCCTGTGATAGACTGGTTACCTGTCTGTCTCTACATGTCTCCCTGTGATAGACTGGTTACCTGTCTGTCTCTACATGTCCCCCTGTGATAGACTGGTTACCTGTCTGTCTCTACATGTCTCCATGTGATAGACTGGTTACCTGTCTGTCTCTACATGTCTCCCTGTGATAGACTGGTTACCTGTCTGTCTCTACATGTCCCCCTGTGATAGACTGGTTACCTGTCTGTCTCTACATGTCTCCCTGTGATAGACTGGTCCCCTTCCTGTCTCTCCATGTCGGCCCCGTGATAGACTGGTTACCTGTCTGTCTCTACATGTCTCCCTGTGATAGACTGGTTACCTGTCTGTCTCTACATGTCTCCCTGTGATAGACTGGTTACCTGTCGGTCTCTACATGTCTCCCTGTGATAGACTGGTTACCTGTCTGTCTCCACATGTCTCCATGTGATAGACTGGTTACCTGTCTGTCTCTACATGTCCCCCTGTGATAGACTGGTTACCTGTCGGTCTCTACATGTCTCCCTGTGATAGACTGGTTACCTGTCTGTCTCTACATGTCTCCGTGTGATAGACTGGTTACGTGTCTGTCTCCACATGTCTCCATGTGATAGACTGGTTACCTGTCTGTCTCTACATGTCAGCCCTATGATAGACTGGTTACCTGTCTGTCTCTACATGTCAGCCCTGTGATAGACTGGTTACCTGTCTGTCTCTACATGTCAGCCCTGTGATAGACTGGTTACCTGTCTGTCTGTACATGTCTCCCTGTGATAGACTGGTTACCTGTCTGTCTCTACATGTCTCCCTGTGATAGACTGGTTACCTGTCTGTCTCTACATGTCAGCCCTGTGATAGACTGGTTACCTGTCTGTCTCTACATGTCTCCCTGTGATAGACTGGTTACCTGTCTGTCTCTACATGTCTCCCTGTGATAGACTGGTCACCTGTCTGTCTCTACATGTCTCCCTGTGATAGACTGGTTACCTGTCTGTCTTTACATGTCTCCCTGTGATAGACTGGTTACCTGTCTGTCTCTACATGTCTCCCTGTGATAGACTGGTTACCTGTCTGTCTCTACATGTCTCCCTGTGATAGACTGGTTACCTGTCTGTCTCTACATGTCCCCCTGTGATAGACTGGTTACCTGTCTGTCTCTACATGTCTCCCTGTGATAGACTGGTTACCTGTCTGTCTCTACATGTCGGCCCCATGATAGACTGGTTACCAGTCTGTCTCTACATGTGTCCCTGTGATAGACTGGTTACCTGTCTGTCTCTACATGTCTCCCTGTGATAGACTGGTTACCTGTCTGTCTCTACATGTCGGCCCTGTGATAGACTGGTTACCTGTCTGTCTCTACATGTCAGCCCTGTGATAGACTGGTTGCCTGTCTGTCTCTACATGTCTCCCTGTGATAGACTGGTTACCTGTCTGTCTCTACATGTCAGCCCTGTGATAGACTGGTTACCTGTCTGTCTCTACATGTCTCCCTGTGATAGACTGGTCACCTGTCTGTCTCTACATGTCTCCCTGTGATAGACTGGTTACCTGTCTGTCTTTACATGTCTCCCTGTGATAGACTGGTTACCTGTCTGTCTCTACATGTCAGCCCTGTGATAGACTGGTTACCTGTCTGTCTCTACATGTCTCCCTGTGATAGACTGGTTACCTGTCTGTCTCTAAATGTCGGCCCTGTGATAGACTGGTTACCTGTCTGTCTCTACATGTCTCCCTGTGATAGACTGGTTACCTGTCTGTCTCTACATGTCTCCCTGTGATAGACTGGTTACCTGTCTGTCTCTACATGTCTCCCTGTGATAGACTGGTTACCTGTCTGTCTCCACATGTCTCCATGTGATAGATTGGTTACCTGTCTGTCTCTACATGTCCCCCTGTGATAGACTGGTTACCTGTCTGTCTCTACATGTCTCCCTGTGATAGACTGGTTACCTGTCTGTCTCTACATGTCGGCCCCGTGATAGACTGGTTACCTGTCGGTCTCTACATGTCTCCCTGTGATAGACTGGTTACCTGTCTGTCTCTACATGTCTCCATGTGATAGACTGGTTACGTGTCTGTCTCCACATGTCTCCATGTGATAGACTGGTTACCTGTCTGTCTCTACATGTCAGCCCTATGATAGACTGGTTACCTGTCTGTCTCGACATGTCAGCCCTGTGATAGACTGGTTACCTGTCTGTCTCTACATGTCTCCCTGTGATAGACTGGTTACCTGTCTGTCTCTACATGTCGGCCCCGTGATAGACTGGTTACCTGTCTGTCTCTACATGTCTCCCTGTGATAGACTGGTTACCTATCTGTCTCTACATGTCTCCCTGTGATAGACTGGTTACCTGTCTGTCTCTACATGTCCCCCTGTGATAGACTGGTTACCTGTCTGTCTCTACATGTCTCCCTGTGATAGACTGGTCACCTGTCTGTCTCTACATGTCTCCCTGTGATAGACTGGTTACCTGTCTGTCTTTACATGTCTCCCTGTGATAGACTGGTTACCTGTCTGTCTCTCCATGTCTCCCTGTGATAGACTGGTTACCTGTCTGTCTCTACATGTCTCCCTGTGATAGACTGGTTACCTGTCTGTCTCTACATGTCCCCCTGTGATAGACTGGTTACCTGTCTGTCTCTACATGTCTCCATGTGATAGACTGGTTACCTGTCTGTCTCTACATGTCTCCCTGTGATAGACTGGTTACCTGTCGGTCTCTACATGTCTCCCTGTGATAGACTGGTTACCTGTCTGTCTCTAAATGTCGGCCCTGTGATAGACTGGTTACCTGTCTGTCTCTACATGTCTCCCTGTGATAGACTGGTTACCTGTCTGTCTCTACATGTCTCCCTGTGATAGACTGGTTACCTGTCTGTCTCTACATGTCTCCCTGTGATAGACTGGTTACCTGTCTGTCTCCACATGTCTCCATGTGATAGATTGGTTACCTGTCTGTCTCTACATGTCCCCCTGTGATAGACTGGTTACCTGTCTGTCTCTACATGTCTCCCTGTGATAGACTGGTTACCTGTCTGTCTCTACATGTCGGCCCCGTGATAGACTGGTTACCTGTCGGTCTCTACATGTCTCCCTGTGATAGACTGGTTACCTGTCTGTCTCTACATGTCTCCATGTGATAGACTGGTTACGTGTCTGTCTCCACATGTCTCCATGTGATAGACTGGTTACCTGTCTGTCTCTACATGTCAGCCCTATGATAGACTGGTTACCTGTCTGTCTCGACATGTCAGCCCTGTGATAGACTGGTTACCTGTCTGTCTCTACATGTCTCCCTGTGATAGACTGGTTACCTGTCTGTCTCTACATGTCGGCCCCGTGATAGACTGGTTACCTGTCTGTCTCTACATGTCTCCCTGTGATAGACTGGTTACCTATCTGTCTCTACATGTCTCCCTGTGATAGACTGGTTACCTGTCTGTCTCTACATGTCCCCCTGTGATAGACTGGTTACCTGTCTGTCTCTACATGTCTCCCTGTGATAGACTGGTCACCTGTCTGTCTCTACATGTCTCCCTGTGATAGACTGGTTACCTGTCTGTCTTTACATGTCTCCCTGTGATAGACTGGTTACCTGTCTGTCTCTCCATGTCTCCCTGTGATAGACTGGTTACCTGTCTGTCTCTACATGTCTCCCTGTGATAGACTGGTTACCTGTCTGTCTCTACATGTCCCCCTGTGATAGACTGGTTACCTGTCTGTCTCTACATGTCTCCATGTGATAGACTGGTTACCTGTCTGTCTCTACATGTCTCCCTGTGATAGACTGGTTACCTGTCGGTCTCTACATGTCTCCCTGTGATAGACTGGTTACCTGTCTGTCTCCACATGTCTCCATGTGATAGACTGGTTACCTGTCTGTCTCTACATGTCCCCCTGTGATAGACTGGTTACCTGTCGGTCTCTACATGTCTCCCTGTGATAGACTGGTTACCTGTCTGTCTCTACATGTCTCCGTGTGATAGACTGGTTACGTGTCTGTCTCCACATGTCTCCATGTGATAGACTGGTTACCTGTCTGTCTCTACATGTCAGCCCTATGATAGACTGGTTACCTGTCTGTCTCTACATGTCAGCCCTGTGATAGACTGGTTACCTGTCTGTCTCTACATGTCAGCCCTGTGATAGACTGGTTACCTGTCTGTCTGTACATGTCTCCCTGTGATAGACTGGTTACCTGTCTGTCTCTACATGTCTCCCTGTGATAGACTGGTTACCTGTCTGTCTCTACATGTCAGCCCTGTGATAGACTGGTTACCTGTCTGTCTCTACATGTCTCCCTGTGATAGACTGGTTACCTGTCTGTCTCTACATGTCTCCCTGTGATAGACTGGTCACCTGTCTGTCTCTACATGTCTCCCTGTGATAGACTGGTTACCTGTCTGTCTTTACATGTCTCCCTGTGATAGACTGGTTACCTGTCTGTCTCTACATGTCTCCCTGTGATAGACTGGTTACCTGTCTGTCTCTACATGTCTCCCTGTGATAGACTGGTTACCTGTCTGTCTCTACATGTCCCCCTGTGATAGACTGGTTACCTGTCTGTCTCTACATGTCTCCCTGTGATAGACTGGTTACCTGTCTGTCTCTACATGTCGGCCCCATGATAGACTGGTTACCAGTCTGTCTCTACATGTGTCCCTGTGATAGACTGGTTACCTGTCTGTCTCTACATGTCTCCCTGTGATAGACTGGTTACCTGTCTGTCTCTACATGTCGGCCCTGTGATAGACTGGTTACCTGTCTGTCTCTACATGTCAGCCCTGTGATAGACTGGTTGCCTGTCTGTCTCTACATGTCTCCCTGTGATAGACTGGTTACCTGTCTGTCTCTACATGTCAGCCCTGTGATAGACTGGTTACCTGTCTGTCTCTACATGTCTCCCTGTGATAGACTGGTCACCTGTCTGTCTCTACATGTCTCCCTGTGATAGACTGGTTACCTGTCTGTCTTTACATGTCTCCCTGTGATAGACTGGTTACCTGTCTGTCTCTACATGTCAGCCCTGTGATAGACTGGTTACCTGTCTGTCTCTACATGTCTCCCTGTGATAGACTGGTTACCTGTCTGTCTCTAAATGTCGACCCTGTGATAGACTGGTTACCTGTCTGTCTCTACATGTCTCCCTGTGATAGACTGGTTACCTGTCTGTCTCTACATGTCTCCCTGTGATAGACTGGTTACCTGTCTGTCTCTACATGTCTCCCTGTGATAGACTGGTTACCTGTCTGTCTCCACATGTCTCCATGTGATAGATTGGTTACCTGTCTGTCTCTACATGTCCCCCTGTGATAGACTGGTTACCTGTCTGTCTCTACATGTCTCCCTGTGATAGACTGGTTACCTGTCTGTCTCTACATGTCGGCCCCGTGATAGACTGGTTACCTGTCGGTCTCTACATGTCTCCCTGTGATAGACTGGTTACCTGTCTGTCTCTACATGTCTCCATGTGATAGACTGGTTACGTGTCTGTCTCCACATGTCTCCATGTGATAGACTGGTTACCTGTCTGTCTCTACATGTCAGCCCTATGATAGACTGGTTACCTGTCTGTCTCGACATGTCAGCCCTGTGATAGACTGGTTACCTGTCTGTCTCTACATGTCTCCCTGTGATAGACTGGTTACCTGTCTGTCTCTACATGTCGGCCCCGTGATAGACTGGTTACCTGTCTGTCTCTACATGTCTCCCTGTGATAGACTGGTTACCTATCTGTCTCTACATGTCTCCCTGTGATAGACTGGTTACCTGTCTGTCTCTACATGTCCCCCTGTGATAGACTGGTTACCTGTCTGTCTCTACATGTCTCCCTGTGATAGACTGGTCACCTGTCTGTCTCTACATGTCTCCCTGTGATAGACTGGTTACCTGTCTGTCTTTACATGTCTCCCTGTGATAGACTGGTTACCTGTCTGTCTCTCCATGTCTCCCTGTGATAGACTGGTTACCTGTCTGTCTCTACATGTCTCCCTGTGATAGACTGGTTACCTGTCTGTCTCTACATGTCCCCCTGTGATAGACTGGTTACCTGTCTGTCTCTACATGTCTCCATGTGATAGACTGGTTACCTGTCTGTCTCTACATGTCTCCCTGTGATAGACTGGTTACCTGTCTGTCTCTACATGTCCCCCTGTGATAGACTGGTTACCTGTCTGTCTCTACATGTCTCCCTGTGATAGACTGGTTACCTGTCTGTCTCTCCATGTCGGCCCCGTGATAGACTGGTTACCTGTCTGTCTCTACATGTCTCCCTGTGATAGACTGGTTACCTGTCTGTCTCTACATGTCTCCCTGTGATAGACTGGTTACCTGTCGGTCTCTACATGTCTCCCTGTGATAGACTGGTTACCTGTCTGTCTCCACATGTCTCCATGTGATAGACTGGTTACCTGTCTGTCTCTACATGTCCCCCTGTGATAGACTGGTTACCTGTCGGTCTCTACATGTCTCCCTGTGATAGACTGGTTACCTGTCTGTCTCTACATGTCTCCCTGTGATAGACTGGTTACGTGTCTGTCTCCACATGTCTCCATGTGATAGACTGGTTACCTGTCTGTCTCTACATGTCAGCCCTATGATAGACTGGTTACCTGTCTGTCTCTACATGTCAGCCCTGTGATAGACTGGTTACCTGTCTGTCTCTACATGTCAGCCCTGTGATAGACTGGTTACCTGTCTGTCTGTACATGTCTCCCTGTGATAGACTGGTTACCTGTCTGTCTCTACATGTCTCTCTGTGATAGACTGGTTACCTGTCTGTCTCTACATGTCAGCCCTGTGATAGACTGGTTACCTGTCTGTCTCTACATGTCTCCCTGTGATAGACTGGTTACCTGTCTGTCTCTACATGTCTCCCTGTGATAGACTGGTCACCTGTCTGTCTCTACATGTCTCCCTGTGATAGACTGGTTACCTGTCTGTCTTTACATGTCTCCCTGTGATAGACTGGTTACCTGTCTGTCTCTACATGTCTCCCTGTGATAGACTGGTTACCTGTCTGTCTCTACATGTCTCCCTGTGATAGACTGGTTACCTGTCTGTCTCTACATGTCCCCCTGTGATAGACTGGTTACCTGTCTGTCTCTACATGTCTCCCTGTGATAGACTGGTTACCTGTCTGTCTCTACATGTCGGCCCCATGATAGACTGGTTACCTGTCTGTCTCTACATGTGTCCCTGTGATAGACTGGTTACCTGTCTGTCTCTACATGTCTCCCTGTGATAGACTGGTTACCTGTCTGTCTCTACATGTCGGCCCTGTGATAGACTGGTTACCTGTCTGTCTCTACATGTCAGCCCTGTGATAGACTGGTTGCCTGTCTGTCTCTACATGTCTCCCTGTGATAGACTGGTTACCTGTCTGTCTCTACATGTCAGCCCTGTGATAGACTGGTTACCTGTCTGTCTCTACATGTCTCCCTGTGATAGACTGGTTACCTGTCTGTCTCTACATGTCTCCCTGTGATAGACTGGTCACCTGTCTGTCTCTACATGTCTCCCTGTGATAGACTGGTTACCTGTCTGTCTTTACATGTCTCCCTGTGATAGACTGGTTACCTGTCTGTCTCTACATGTCTCCCTGTGATAGACTGGTTACCTGTCTGTCTCTACATGTCTCCCTGTGATAGACTGGTTACCTGTCTGTCTCTACATGTCCCCCTGTGATAGACTGGTTACCTATCTGTCTCTACATGTCTCCCTGTGATAGACTGGTTACCTGTCTGTCTCTACATGTCTCCCTGTGAAAGACTGGTTACCTGTCTGTCTCTACATGTCCCCCTGTGATAGACTGGTTACCTGTCTGTCTCTACATGTCTCCCTGTGATAGACTGGTTACCTGTCTGTCTCTACATGTCGGCCCCATGATAGACTGGTTACCTGTCTGTCTCTACATGTCTCCCTGTGATAGACTGGTTACCTGTCTGTCTCTACATGTCTCCCTGTGATAGACTGGTTACCTGTCTGTTTCTACATGTCAGCCCTGTGATAGACTGGTCACCTGTCTGTCTCTACATGTCCCCCTGTGATAGACTGGTTACCTGTCGGTCTCTACATGTCTCCCTGTGATAGACTGGTTACCTGTCTGTCTCTACATGTCTCCCTGTGATAGACTGGTTACCTGTCTGTCTCCACATGTCTCCATGTGATATACTGGTTACCTGTCTGTCTCTACATGTCAGCCCTATGATAGACTGGTTACCTGTCTGTCTCTACATGTCAGCCCTGTGATAGACTGGTTACCTGTCTGTCTCTACATGTCAGCCCTGTGATAGACTGGTTACCTGTCTGTCTGTACATGTCTCCCTGTGATAGACTGGTTACCTGTCTGTCTCTACATGTCTCCCTGTGATAGACTGGTTACCTGTCTGTCTCTACATGTCTCCCTGTGATAGACTGGTCACCTGTCTGTCTCTACATGTCTCCCTGTGATAGACTGGTTACCTGTCTGTCTTTACATGTCTCCCTGTGATAGACTGGTTACCTGTCTGTCTCTACATGTCTCCCTGTGATAGACTGGTTACCTGTCTGTCTCTACATGTCTCCCTGTGATAGACTGGTTACCTGTCTGTCTCTACATGTCCCCCTGTGATAGACTGGTTACCTGTCTGTCTCTACATGTCAGCCCTGTGATAGACTGGTCACCTGTCTGTCTCTACATGTCAGCCCTATGATAGACTGGTTACCTGTCTGTCTCTACATGTCAGCCCTGTGATAGACTGGTTACCTGTCTGTCTGTACATGTCCCCCTGTGATAGACTGGTTACCTGTCGGTCTCTACATGTCTCCCTGTGATAGACTGGTTACCTGTCTGTCTGTACATGTCTCCCTGTGATAGACTGGTTACCTGTCTGTCTCTACATGTCTCCCTGTGATAGACTGGTTACCTGTCTGTCTCTACATGTCAGCCCTGTGATAGACTGGTTACCTGTCTGTCTCTACATGTCTCCCTGTGATAGACTGGTTACCTGTCTGTCTCTACATGTCTCCCTGTGATAGACTGGTCACCTGTCTGTCTCTACATGTCTCCCTGTGATAGACTGGTTACCTGTCTGTCTTTACATGTCTCCCTGTGATAGACTGGTTACCTGTCTGTCTCTACATGTCTCCCTGTGATAGACTGGTTACCTGTCTGTCTCTACATGTCTCCCTGTGATAGACTGGTTACCTGTCTGTTCTACATGTCCCCCTGTGATAGACTGGTTACCTGTCTGTCTCTACATGTCTCCCTGTGATAGACTGGTTACCTGTCTGTCTCTACATGTCTCCCTGTGATAGACTGGTTACCTGTCTGTCTCTACATGTCGGCCCTGTGATAGACTGGTTACCTGCCTGTCTCTACATGTCAGCCCTGTGATAGACTGGTTGCCTGTCTGTCTCTACATGTCAGCCCTGTGATAGACTGGTTACCTGTCTGTCTCTACATGTCTCCCTGTGATAGACTGGTTACCTGTCTGTCTCTACATGTCTCCCTGTGATAGACTGGTTACCTGTCTGTCTCTACATGTCTCCCTGTGATAGACTGGTTACCTGTCTGTCTCTACATGTCAGCCCTGTGATAGACTGGTCACCTGTCTGTCTCTACATGTCAGCCTGTGATAGACTGGTTACCTGTCTGTCTCTACATGTCAGCCCTGTGATAGACTGGTCACCTGTCTCTCTCTACATGTCAGCCCTGTGATAGACTGGTCACCTGTCTGTCTCTACATGTCAGCCCTGTGATAGACTGGTTACCTGTCTGTCTCTACATGTCTCCCTGTGATAGACTGGTTACCGGTCTGTCTCTAAATGTCGGCCCTGTGATAGACTGGTTACCTGTCTGTCTCTACATGTCTCCCTGTGATAGACTGGTTACCTGTCTGTCTCTACATGTCTCCCTGTGATAGACTGGTTACCTGTCTGTCTCTACATGTCTCCCTGTGATAGACTGGTTACCTGTCTGTCTCTACATGTCCCCCTGTGATAGACTGGTTACCTGTCTGTCTCTACATGTCCCCCTGTGATAGACTGGTTACCTGTCTGTCTCTACATGTCTCCCTGTGATAGACTGGTTACCTGTCTGTCTCTACATGTCGGCCCCATGATAGACTGGTTACCAGTCTGTCTCTACATGTGTCCCTGTGATAGACTGGTTACCTGTCTGTCTCTACATGTCTCCCTGTGATAGACTGGTTACCTGTCTGTCTCTACATGTCGGCCCTGTGATAGACTGGTTACCTGTCTGTCTCTACATGTCAGCCCTGTGATAGACTGGTTGCCTGTCTGTCTCTACATGTCTCCCTGTGATAGACTGGTTACCTGTCTGTCTCTACATGTCAGCCCTGTGATAGACTGGTTACCTGTCTGTCTCTACATGTCTCCCTGTGATAGACTGGTTACCTGTCTGTCTCTACATGTCAGCCCTGTGATAGACTGGTTACCTGTCTGTCTCTACATGTCTCCCTGTGATAGACTGGTTACCTGTCTGTCTCTAAATGTCGACCCTGTGATAGACTGGTTACCTGTCTGTCTCTACATGTCTCCCTGTGATAGACTGGTTACCTGTCTGTCTCTACATGTCTCCCTGTGATAGACTGGTTACCTGTCTGTCTCTACATGTCTCCCTGTGATAGACTGGTTACCTGTCTGTCTCCACATGTCTCCATGTGATAGATTGGTTACCTGTCTGTCTCTACATGTCCCCCTGTGATAGACTGGTTACCTGTCTGTCTCTACATGTCTCCCTGTGATAGACTGGTTACCTGTCTGTCTCTACATGTCGGCCCCGTGATAGACTGGTTACCTGTCGGTCTCTACATGTCTCCCTGTGATAGACTGGTTACCTGTCTGTCTCTACATGTCTCCATGTGATAGACTGGTTACGTGTCTGTCTCCACATGTCTCCATGTGATAGACTGGTTACCTGTCTGTCTCTACATGTCAGCCCTATGATAGACTGGTTACCTGTCTGTCTCGACATGTCAGCCCTGTGATAGACTGGTTACCTGTCTGTCTCTACATGTCTCCCTGTGATAGACTGGTTACCTGTCTGTCTCTACATGTCGGCCCCGTGATAGACTGGTTACCTGTCTGTCTCTACATGTCTCCCTGTGATAGACTGGTTACCTATCTGTCTCTACATGTCTCCCTGTGATAGACTGGTTACCTGTCTGTCTCTACATGTCCCCCTGTGATAGACTGGTTACCTGTCTGTCTCTACATGTCTCCCTGTGATAGACTGGTCACCTGTCTGTCTCTACATGTCTCCCTGTGATAGACTGGTTACCTGTCTGTCTTTACATGTCTCCCTGTGATAGACTGGTTACCTGTCTGTCTCTCCATGTCTCCCTGTGATAGACTGGTTACCTGTCTGTCTCTACATGTCTCCCTGTGATAGACTGGTTACCTGTCTGTCTCTACATGTCCCCCTGTGATAGACTGGTTACCTGTCTGTCTCTACATGTCTCCATGTGATAGACTGGTTACCTGTCTGTCTCTACATGTCTCCCTGTGATAGACTGGTTACCTGTCTGTCTCTACATGTCCCCCTGTGATAGACTGGTTACCTGTCTGTCTCTACATGTCTCCCTGTGATAGACTGGTTACCTGTCTGTCTCTCCATGTCGGCCCCGTGATAGACTGGTTACCTGTCTGTCTCTACATGTCTCCCTGTGATAGACTGGTTACCTGTCTGTCTCTACATGTCTCCCTGTGATAGACTGGTTACCTGTCGGTCTCTACATGTCTCCCTGTGATAGACTGGTTACCTGTCTGTCTCCACATGTCTCCATGTGATAGACTGGTTACCTGTCTGTCTCTACATGTCCCCCTGTGATAGACTGGTTACCTGTCGGTCTCTACATGTCTCCCTGTGATAGACTGGTTACCTGTCTGTCTCTACATGTCTCCCTGTGATAGACTGGTTACGTGTCTGTCTCCACATGTCTCCATGTGATAGACTGGTTACCTGTCTGTCTCTACATGTCAGCCCTATGATAGACTGGTTACCTGTCTGTCTCTACATGTCAGCCCTGTGATAGACTGGTTACCTGTCTGTCTCTACATGTCAGCCCTGTGATAGACTGGTTACCTGTCTGTCTGTACATGTCTCCCTGTGATAGACTGGTTACCTGTCTGTCTCTACATGTCTCTCTGTGATAGACTGGTTACCTGTCTGTCTCTACATGTCAGCCCTGTGATAGACTGGTTACCTGTCTGTCTCTACATGTCTCCCTGTGATAGACTGGTTACCTGTCTGTCTCTACATGTCTCCCTGTGATAGACTGGTCACCTGTCTGTCTCTACATGTCTCCCTGTGATAGACTGGTTACCTGTCTGTCTTTACATGTCTCCCTGTGATAGACTGGTTACCTGTCTGTCTCTACATGTCTCCCTGTGATAGACTGGTTACCTGTCTGTCTCTACATGTCTCCCTGTGATAGACTGGTTACCTGTCTGTCTCTACATGTCCCCCTGTGATAGACTGGTTACCTGTCTGTCTCTACATGTCTCCCTGTGATAGACTGGTTACCTGTCTGTCTCTACATGTCGGCCCCATGATAGACTGGTTACCTGTCTGTCTCTACATGTGTCCCTGTGATAGACTGGTTACCTGTCTGTCTCTACATGTCTCCCTGTGATAGACTGGTTACCTGTCTGTCTCTACATGTCGGCCCTGTGATAGACTGGTTACCTGTCTGTCTCTACATGTCAGCCCTGTGATAGACTGGTTGCCTGTCTGTCTCTACATGTCTCCCTGTGATAGACTGGTTACCTGTCTGTCTCTACATGTCAGCCCTGTGATAGACTGGTTACCTGTCTGTCTCTACATGTCTCCCTGTGATAGACTGGTTACCTGTCTGTCTCTACATGTCTCCCTGTGATAGACTGGTCACCTGTCTGTCTCTACATGTCTCCCTGTGATAGACTGGTTACCTGTCTGTCTTTACATGTCTCCCTGTGATAGACTGGTTACCTGTCTGTCTCTACATGTCTCCCTGTGATAGACTGGTTACCTGTCTGTCTCTACATGTCTCCCTGTGATAGACTGGTTACCTGTCTGTCTCTACATGTCCCCCTGTGATAGACTGGTTACCTGTCTGTCTCTACATGTCTCCCTGTGATAGACTGGTTACCTGTCTGTCTCTACATGTCTCCCTGTGAAAGACTGGTTACCTGTCTGTCTCTACATGTCCCCCTGTGATAGACTGGTTACCTGTCTGTCTCTACATGTCTCCCTGTGATAGACTGGTTACCTGTCTGTCTCTACATGTCGGCCCCATGATAGACTGGTTACCTGTCTGTCTCTACATGTCTCCCTGTGATAGACTGGTTACCTGTCTGTCTCTACATGTCTCCCTGTGATAGACTGGTTACCTGTCTGTCTCTACATGTCAGCCCTGTGATAGACTGGTCACCTGTCTGTCTCTACATGTCCCCCTGTGATAGACTGGTTACCTGTCGGTCTCTACATGTCTCCCTGTGATAGACTGGTTACCTGTCTGTCTCTACATGTCTCCCTGTGATAGACTGGTTACCTGTCTGTCTCCACATGTCTCCATGTGATATACTGGTTACCTGTCTGTCTCTACATGTCAGCCCTATGATAGACTGGTTACCTGTCTGTCTCTACATGTCAGCCCTGTGATAGACTGGTTACCTGTCTGTCTCTACATGTCAGCCCTGTGATAGACTGGTTACCTGTCTGTCTGTACATGTCTCCCTGTGATAGACTGGTTACCTGTCTGTCTCTACATGTCTCCCTGTGATAGACTGGTTACCTGTCTGTCTCTACATGTCTCCCTGTGATAGACTGGTCACCTGTCTGTCTCTACATGTCTCCCTGTGATAGACTGGTTACCTGTCTGTCTTTACATGTCTCCCTGTGATAGACTGGTTACCTGTCTGTCTCTACATGTCTCCCTGTGATAGACTGGTTACCTGTCTGTCTCTACATGTCTCCCTGTGATAGACTGGTTACCTGTCTGTCTCTACATGTCCCCCTGTGATAGACTGGTTACCTGTCTGTCTCTACATGTCAGCCCTGTGATAGACTGGTCACCTGTCTGTCTCTACATGTCAGCCCTATGATAGACTGGTTACCTGTCTGTCTCTACATGTCAGCCCTGTGATAGACTGGTTACCTGTCTGTCTGTACATGTCCCCCTGTGATAGACTGGTTACCTGTCGGTCTCTACATGTCTCCCTGTGATAGACTGGTTACCTGTCTGTCTGTACATGTCTCCCTGTGATAGACTGGTTACCTGTCTGTCTCTACATGTCTCCCTGTGATAGACTGGTTACCTGTCTGTCTCTACATGTCAGCCCTGTGATAGACTGGTTACCTGTCTGTCTCTACATGTCTCCCTGTGATAGACTGGTTACCTGTCTGTCTCTACATGTCTCCCTGTGATAGACTGGTCACCTGTCTGTCTCTACATGTCTCCCTGTGATAGACTGGTTACCTGTCTGTCTTTACATGTCTCCCTGTGATAGACTGGTTACCTGTCTGTCTCTACATGTCTCCCTGTGATAGACTGGTTACCTGTCTGTCTCTACATGTCTCCCTGTGATAGACTGGTTACCTGTCTGTTCTACATGTCCCCCTGTGATAGACTGGTTACCTGTCTGTCTCTACATGTCTCCCTGTGATAGACTGGTTACCTGTCTGTCTCTACATGTCTCCCTGTGATAGACTGGTTACCTGTCTGTCTCTACATGTCGGCCCTGTGATAGACTGGTTACCTGCCTGTCTCTACATGTCAGCCCTGTGATAGACTGGTTGCCTGTCTGTCTCTACATGTCAGCCCTGTGATAGACTGGTTACCTGTCTGTCTCTACATGTCTCCCTGTGATAGACTGGTTACCTGTCTGTCTCTACATGTCTCCCTGTGATAGACTGGTTACCTGTCTGTCTCTACATGTCTCCCTGTGATAGACTGGTTACCTGTCTGTCTCTACATGTCAGCCCTGTGATAGACTGGTCACCTGTCTGTCTCTACATGTCAGCCTGTGATAGACTGGTTACCTGTCTGTCTCTACATGTCAGCCCTGTGATAGACTGGTCACCTGTCTCTCTCTACATGTCAGCCCTGTGATAGACTGGTCACCTGTCTGTCTCTACATGTCAGCCCTGTGATAGACTGGTTACCTGTCTGTCTCTACATGTCTCCCTGTGATAGACTGGTTACCGGTCTGTCTCTAAATGTCGGCCCTGTGATAGACTGGTTACCTGTCTGTCTCTACATGTCTCCCTGTGATAGACTGGTTACCTGTCTGTCTCTACATGTCTCCCTGTGATAGACTGGTTACCTGTCTGTCTCTACATGTCTCCCTGTGATAGACTGGTTACCTGTCTGTCTCTACATGTCCCCCTGTGATAGACTGGTTACCTGTCTGTCTCTACATGTCTCCCTGTGATAGACTGGTTACCTGTCTGTCTCTACATGTCTCCCTGTGATAGACTGGTTACCTGTCTGTCTCTACATGTCGGCCCCATGATAGACTGGTTACCTGTCTGTCTCTACATGTCTCCCTGTGATAGACTGGTTACCTGTCTGTCTCTACATGTCTCCCTGTGATAGACTGGTTACCTGTCTGTCTCTACATGTCGGCCCTGTGATAGACTGGTTACCTGTCTGTCTCTACATGTCAGCCCTGTGATAGACTGGTTGCCTGTCTGTCTCTACATGTCAGCCCTGTGATAGACTGGTTACCTGTCTGTCTCTACATGTCGGCCCCATGATAGACTGGTTACCTGTCTGTCTCTACATGTCTCCCTGTGATAGACTGGTTACCTGTCTGTCTCTACATGTCTCCCTGTGATAGACTGGTTACCTGTCTGTCTCTACATGTCGGCCCTGTGATAGACTGGTTACCTGTCTGTCTCTACATGTCAGCCCTGTGATAGACTGGTTGCCTGTCTGTCTCTACATGTCAGCCCTGTGATAGACTGATTACCTGTCTGTCTCTACATGTCTCCCTGTGATAGACTGGTTACCTGTCTGTCTCTACATGTCTCCCTGTGATAGACTGGTTACCTGTCTGTCTCTACATGTCAGCCCTGTGATAGACTGGTCACCTGTCTGTCTCTACATGTCAGCCCTATGATAGACTGGTTACCTGTCTGTCTCTACATGTCCCCCTGTGATAGACTGGTTACCTGTCGGTCTCTACATGTCTCCCTGTGATAGACTGGTTACCTGTCTGTCTCTACATGTCTCCCTGTGATAGACTGGTTACCTGTCTGTCTCCACATGTCTCCATGTGATATACTGGTTACCTGTCTGTCTCTACATGTCAGCCCTATGATAGACTGGTTACCTGTCTGTCTCTACATGTCAGCCCTGTGATAGACTGGTTACCTGTCTGTCTCTACATGTCAGCCCTGTGATAGACTGGTTACCTGTCTGTCTGTACATGTCTCCCTGTGATAGACTGGTTACCTGTCTGTCTCTACATGTCTCCCTGTGATAGACTGGTTACCTGTCTGTCTCTACATGTCTCCCTGTGATAGACTGGTCACCTGTCTGTCTCTACATGTCTCCCTGTGATAGACTGGTTACCTGTCTGTCTTTACATGTCTCCCTGTGATAGACTGGTTACCTGTCTGTCTCTACATGTCTCCCTGTGATAGACTGGTTACCTGTCTGTCTCTACATGTCTCCCTGTGATAGACTGGTTACCTGTCGGTCTCTACATGTCTCCCTGTGATAGACTGGTTACCTGTCTGTCTGTACATGTCTCCCTGTGATAGACTGGTTACCTGTCTGTCTCTACATGTCTCCCTGTGATAGACTGGTTACCTGTCTGTCTCTACATGTCAGCCCTGTGATAGACTGGTTACCTGTCTGTCTCTACATGTCTCCCTGTGATAGACTGGTTACCTGTCTGTCTCTACATGTCAGCCCTGTGATAGACTGGTCACCTGTCTCTCTCTACATGTCAGCCCTGTGATAGACTGGTCACCTGTCTATCTCTACATGTCAGCCCTGTGATAGACTGGTTACCTGTCTGTCTCTACATGTCTCCCTGTGATAGACTGGTTACCTGTCTGTATCTAAATGTCGGCCCTGTGATAGACTGGTTACCTGTCTGTCTCTACATGTCTCCCTGTGATAGACTGGTTACCTGTCTGTCTCTACATGTCTCCCTGTGATAGACTGGTTACCTGTCTGTCTCTACATGTCTCCCTGTGATAGACTGGTTACCTGTCTGTCTCTACATGTCCCCCTGTGATAGACTGGTTACCTGTCTGTCTCTACATGTCTCCCTGTGATAGACTGGTTACCTGTCTGTCTCTACATGTCTCCCTGTGATAGACTGGTTACCTGTCTGTCTCTACATGTCGGCCCCATGATAGACTGGTTACCTGTCTGTCTCTACATGTCTCCCTGTGATAGACTGATTACCTGTCTGTCTCTACATGTCTCCCTGTGATAGACTGGTTACCTGTCTGTCTCTACATGTCGGCCCTGTGATAGACTGGTTACCTGTCTGTCTCTACATGTCAGCCCTGTGATAGACTGGTTGCCTGTCTGTCTCTACATGTCAGCCCTGTGATAGACTGATTACCTGTCTGTCTCTACATGTCTCCCTGTGATAGACTGGTTACCTGTCTGTCTCTACATGTCTCCCTGTGATAGACTGGTTACCTGTCTGTCTCTACATGTCAGCCCTGTGATAGACTGGTCACCTGTCTGTCTCTACATGTCAGCCCTATGATAGACTGGTTACCTGTCTGTCTCTACATGTCCCCCTGTGATAGACTGGTTACCTGTCGGTCTCTACATGTCTCCCTGTGATAGACTGGTTACCTGTCTGTCTCTACATGTCTCCCTGTGATAGACTGGTTACCTGTCTGTCTCCACATGTCTCCATGTGATAGACTGGTTACCTGTCTGTCTCTACATGTCAGCCCTATGATAGACTGGTTACCTGTCTGTCTCTACATGTCAGCCCTGTGATAGACTGGTTACCTGTCTGTCTCTACATGTCAGCCCTGTGATAGACTGGTTACCTGTCTGTCTCTACATGTCTCCCTGTGATAGACTGGTTACCTGTCTGTCTCTACATGTCTCCCTGTGATAGACTGGTTACCTGTCTGTCTCTACATGTCAGCCCTGTGAAAGACTGGTTACCTGTCTGTCTGTACATGTCTCCCTGTGATAGACTGGTTACCTGTCTGTCTCTACATGTCTCCCTGTGATAGACTGGTTACCTGTCTGTCTCTACATGTCAGCCCTGTGATAGACTGGTTACCTGTCTGTCTCTACATGTCTCCCTGTGATAGACTGGTTACCTGTCTGTCTCTACATGTCTCCCTGTGATAGACTGGTCACCTGTCTGTCTCTACATGTCTCCCTGTGATAGACTGGTTACCTGTCTGTCTTTACATGTCTCCCTGTGATAGACTGGTTACCTGTCTGTCTCTACATGTCTCCCTGTGATAGACTGGTTACCTGTCTGTCTCTACATGTCTCCCTGTGATAGACTGGTTACCTGTCTGTCTCTACATGTCCCCCTGTGATAGACTGGTTACCTGTCTGACTCTACATGTCTCCCTGTGATAGACTGGTTACCTGTCTGTCTCTACATGTCTCCCTGTGATAGACTGGTTACCTGTCTGTCTCTACATGTCGGCCCTGTGATAGACTGGTTACCTGCCTGTCTCTACATGTCAGCCCTGTGATAGACTGGTTGCCTGTCTGTCTCTACATGTCAGCCCTGTGATAGACTGGTTACCTGTCTGTCTCTACATGTCTCCCTGTGATAGACTGGTTACCTGTCTGTCTCTACATGTCTCCCTGTGATAGACTGGTTACCTGTCTGTCTCTACATGTCTCCCTGTGATAGACTGGTTACCTGTCTGTCTCTACATGTCAGCCCTGTGATAGACTGGTCACCTGTCTGTCTCTACATGTCAGCCTGTGATAGACTGGTTACCTGTCTGTCTCTACATGTCAGCCCTGTGATAGACTGGTCACCTGTCTCTCTCTACATGTCAGCCCTGTGATAGACTGGTCACCTGTCTGTCTCTACATGTCAGCCCTGTGATAGACTGGTTACCTGTCTGTCTCTACATGTCTCCCTGTGATAGACTGGTTACCTGTCTGTCTCTAAATGTCGGCCCTGTGATAGACTGGTTACCTGTCTGTCTCTACATGTCTCCCTGTGATAGACTGGTTACCTGTCTGTCTCTACATGTCTCCCTGTGATAGACTGGTTACCTGTCTGTCTCTACATGTCTCCCTGTGATAGACTGGTTACCTGTCTGTCTCTACATGTCCCCCTGTGATAGACTGGTTACCTGTCTGTCTCTACATGTCTCCCTGTGATAGACTGGTTACCTGTCTGTCTCTACATGTCTCCCTGTGATAGACTGGTTACCTGTCTGTCTCTACATGTCGGCCCCATGATAGACTGGTTACCTGTCTGTCTCTACATGTCTCCCTGTGATAGACTGGTTACCTGTCTGTCTCTACATGTCTCCCTGTGATAGACTGGTTACCTGTCTGTCTCTACATGTCGGCCCTGTGATAGACTGGTTACCTGTCTGTCTCTACATGTCAGCCCTGTGATAGACTGGTTGCCTGTCTGTCTCTACATGTCAGCCCTGTGATAGACTGATTACCTGTCTGTCTCTACATGTCTCCCTGTGATAGACTGGTTACCTGTCTGTCTCTACATGTCTCCCTGTGATAGACTGGTTACCTGTCTGTCTCTACATGTCAGCCCTGTGATAGACTGGTCACCTGTCTGTCTCTACATGTCAGCCCTATGATAGACTGGTTACCTGTCTGTCTCTACATGTCCCCCTGTGATAGACTGGTTACCTGTCGGTCTCTACATGTCTCCCTGTGATAGACTGGTTACCTGTCTGTCTCTACATGTCTCCCTGTGATAGACTGGTTACCTGTCTGTCTCCACATGTCTCCATGTGATAGACTGGTTACCTGTCTGTCACTACATGTCAGCCCTATGATAGACTGGTTACCTGTCTGTCTCTACATGTCAGCCCTGTGATAGACTGGTTACCTGTCTGTCTCTACATGTCAGCCCTGTGATAGACTGGTTACCTGTCTGTCTGTACATGTCTCCCTGTGATAGACTGGTTACCTGTCTGTCTCTACATGTCTCCCTGTGATAGACTGGTTACCTGTCTGTCTCTACATGTCAGCCCTGTGATAGACTGGTTACCTGTCTGTCTCTACATGTCTCCCTGTGATAGACTGGTTACCTGTCTGTCTCTACATGTCTCCCTGTGATAGACTGGTCACCTGTCTGTCTCTACATGTCTCCCTGTGATAGACTGGTTACCTGTCTGTCTTTACATGTCTCCCTGTGATAGACTGGTTACCTGTCTGTCTCTACATGTCTCCCTGTGATAGACTGGTTACCTGTCTGTCTCTACATGTCTCCCTGTGATAGACTGGTTACCTGTCTGTCTCTACATGTCCCCCTGTGATAGACTGGTTACCTGTCTGACTCTACATGTCTCCCTGTGATAGACTGGTTACCTGTCTGTCTCTACATGTCTCCCTGTGATAGACTGGTTACCTGTCTGTCTCTACATGTCGGCCCTGTGATAGACTGGTTACCTGCCTGTCTCTACATGTCAGCCCTGTGATAGACTGGTTGCCTGTCTGTCTCTACATGTCAGCCCTGTGATAGACTGGTTACCTGTCTGTCTCTACATGTCTCCCTGTGATAGACTGGTTACCTGTCTGTCTCTACATGTCTCCCTGTGATAGACTGGTTACCTGTCTGTCTCTACATGTCTCCCTGTGATAGACTGGTTACCTGTCTGTCTCTACATGTCAGCCCTGTGATAGACTGGTCACCTGTCTGTCTCTACATGTCAGCCTGTGATAGACTGGTTACCTGTCTGTCTCTACATGTCAGCCCTGTGATAGACTGGTCACCTGTCTCTCTCTACATGTCAGCCCTGTGATAGACTGGTCACCTGTCTGTCTCTACATGTCAGCCCTGTGATAGACTGGTTACCTGTCTGTCTCTACATGTCTCCCTGTGATAGACTGGTTACCTGTCTGTCTCTAAATGTCGGCCCTGTGATAGACTGGTTACCTGTCTGTCTCTACATGTCTCCCTGTGATAGACTGGTTACCTGTCTGTCTCTACATGTCTCCCTGTGATAGACTGGTTACCTGTCTGTCTCTACATGTCTCCCTGTGATAGACTGGTTACCTGTCTGTCTCTACATGTCCCCCTGTGATAGACTGGTTACCTGTCTGTCTCTACATGTCTCCCTGTGATAGACTGGTTACCTGTCTGTCTCTACATGTCTCCCTGTGATAGACTGGTTACCTGTCTGTCTCTACATGTCGGCCCCATGATAGACTGGTTACCTGTCTGTCTCTACATGTCTCCCTGTGATAGACTGGTTACCTGTCTGTCTCTACATGTCTCCCTGTGATAGACTGGTTACCTGTCTGTCTCTACATGTCGGCCCTGTGATAGACTGGTTACCTGTCTGTCTCTACATGTCAGCCCTGTGATAGACTGGTTGCCTGTCTGTCTCTACATGTCAGCCCTGTGATAGACTGATTACCTGTCTGTCTCTACATGTCTCCCTGTGATAGACTGGTTACCTGTCTGTCTCTACATGTCTCCCTGTGATAGACTGGTTACCTGTCTGTCTCTACATGTCAGCCCTGTGATAGACTGGTCACCTGTCTGTCTCTACATGTCAGCCCTATGATAGACTGGTTACCTGTCTGTCTCTACATGTCCCCCTGTGATAGACTGGTTACCTGTCGGTCTCTACATGTCTCCCTGTGATAGACTGGTTACCTGTCTGTCTCTACATGTCTCCCTGTGATAGACTGGTTACCTGTCTGTCTCCACATGTCTCCATGTGATAGACTGGTTACCTGTCTGTCACTACATGTCAGCCCTATGATAGACTGGTTACCTGTCTGTCTCTACATGTCAGCCCTGTGATAGACTGGTTACCTGTCTGTCTCTACATGTCAGCCCTGTGATAGACTGGTTACCTGTCTGTCTGTACATGTCTCCCTGTGATAGACTGGTTACCTGTCTGTCTCTACATGTCTCCCTGTGATAGACTGGTTACCTGTCTGTCTCTACATGTCTCCCTGTGATAGACTGGTCACCTGTCTGTCTCTACATGTCTCCCTGTGATAGACTGTTTACCTGTCTGTCTTTACATGTCTCCCTGTGATAGACTGGTTACCTGTCTGTCTCTACATGTCTCCCTGTGATAGACTGGTTACCTGTCTGTCTCTACATGTCTCCCTGTGATAGACTGGTTACCTGTCTGTCTGTACATGTCTCCCTGTGATAGACTGGTTACCTGTCTGTCTCTACATGTCAGCCCTGTGATAGACTGGTCACCTGTCTGTCTCTACATGTCAGCCCTATGATAGACTGGTTACCTGTCTGTCTCTACATGTCAGCCCTGTGATAGACTGGTTACCTGTCTGTCTGTACATGTCCCCCTGTGATAGACTGGTTACCTGTCGGTCTCTACATGTCTCCCTGTGATAGACTGGTTACCTGTCTGTCTGTACATGTCTCCCTGTGATAGACTGGTTACCTGTCTGTCTCTACATGTCTCCCTGTGATAGACTGGTTACCTGTCTGTCTCTACATGTCAGCCCTGTGATAGACTGGTTACCTGTCTGTCTCTACATGTCTCCCTGTGATAGACTGGTTACCTGTCTGTCTCTACATGTCTCCCTGTGATAGACTGGTCACCACGTCTGTCTCTACATGTCTCCCTGTGATAGACTGGTTACCTGTCTGTCTTTACATGTCTCCCTGTGATAGACTGGTTACCTGTCTGTCTCTACATGTCTCCCTGTGATAGACTGGTTACCTGTCTGTCTCTACATGTCTCCCTGTGATAGACTGGTTACCTGTCTGTCTCTACATGTCCCCCTGTGATAGACTGGTTACCTGTCTGTCTCTACATGTCTCCCTGTGATAGACTGGTTACCTGTCTGTCTCTACATGTCTCCCTGTGATAGACTGGTTACCTGTCTGTCTCTACATGTCGGCCCTGTGATAGACTGGTTACCTGCCTGTCTCTACATGTCAGCCCTGTGATAGACTGGTTGCCTGTCTGTCTCTACATGTCAGCCCTGTGATAGACTGGTTACCTGTCTGTCTCTACATGTCTCCCTGTGATAGACTGGTTACCTGTCTGTCTCTACATGTCTCCCTGTGATAGACTGGTTACCTGTCTGTCTCTACATGTCTCCCTGTGATAGACTGGTTACCTGTCTGTCTCTACATGTCTCCCTGTGATAGACTGGTTACCTGTCTGTCTCTACATGTCAGCCCTGTGATAGACTGGTCACCTGTCTCTCTCTACATGTCAGCCCTGTGATAGACTGGTCACCTGTCTGTCTCTACATGTCTCCCTGTGATAGACTGGTTACCTGTCTGTCTCTACATGTCTCCCTGTGATAGACTGGTTACCTGTCTGTCTCTACATGTCGGCCCCATGATAGACTGGTTACCTGTCTGTCTCTACATGTCTCCCTGTGATAGACTGGTTACCTGTCTGTCTCTACATGTCTCCCTGTGATAGACTGGTTACCTGTCTGTCTCTACATGTCGGCCCTGTGATAGACTGGTTACCTGTCTGTCTCTACATGTCAGCCCTGTGATAGACTGGTTGCCTGTCTGTCTCTACATGTCAGCCCTGTGATAGACTGATTACCTGTCTGTCTCTACATGTCTCCCTGTGATAGACTGGTTACCTGTCTGTCTCTACATGTCTCCCTGTGATAGACTGGTTACCTGTCTGTCTCTACATGTCAGCCCTGTGATAGACTGGTCACCTGTCTGTCTCTACATGTCAGCCCTATGATAGACTGGTTACCTGTCTGTCTCTACATGTCCCCCTGTGATAGACTGGTTACCTGTCGGTCTCTACATGTCTCCCTGTGATAGACTGGTTACCTGTCTGTCTCTACATGTCTCCCTGTGATAGACTGGTTACCTGTCTGTCTCCACATGTCTCCATGTGATAGACTGGTTACCTGTCTGTCTCTACATGTCAGCCCTATGATAGACTGGTTACCTGTCTGTCTCTACATGTCAGCCCTGTGATAGTCTGGTTACCTGTCTGTCTCTACATGTCAGCCCTGTGATAGACTGGTTACCTGTCTGTCTGTACATGTCTCCCTGTGATAGACTGGTTACCTGTCTGTCTCTACATGTCTCCCTGTGATAGACTGGTTACCTGTCTGTCTCTACATGTCTCCCTGTGATAGACTGGTCACCTGTCTGTCTCTACATGTCTCCCTGTGATAGACTGTTTACCTGTCTGTCTTTACATGTCTCCCTGTGATAGACTGGTTACCTGTCTGTCTCTACATGTCTCCCTGTGATAGACTGGTTACCTGTCTGTCTCTACATGTCTCCCTGTGATAGACTGGTTACCTGTCTGTCTGTACATGTCTCCCTGTGATAGACTGGTTACCTGTCTGTCTCTACATGTCAGCCCTGTGATAGACTGGTCACCTGTCTGTCTCTACATGTCAGCCCTATGATAGACTGGTTACCTGTCTGTCTCTACATGTCAGCCCTGTGATAGACTGGTTACCTGTCTGTCTGTACATGTCCCCCTGTGATAGACTGGTTACCTGTCGGTCTCTACATGTCTCCCTGTGATAGACTGGTTACCTGTCTGTCTGTACATGTCTCCCTGTGATAGACTGGTTACCTGTCTGTCTCTACATGTCTCCCTGTGATAGACTGGTTACCTGTCTGTCTCTACATGTCAGCCCTGTGATAGACTGGTTACCTGTCTGTCTCTACATGTCTCCCTGTGATAGACTGGTTACCTGTCTGTCTCTACATGTCTCCCTGTGATAGACTGGTCACCTGTCTGTCTCTACATGTCTCCCTGTGATAGACTGGTTACCTGTCTGTCTTTACATGTCTCCCTGTGATAGACTGGTTACCTGTCTGTCTCTACATGTCTCCCTGTGATAGACTGGTTACCTGTCTGTCTCTACATGTCTCCCTGTGATAGACTGGTTACCTGTCTGTCTCTACATGTCCCCCTGTGATAGACTGGTTACCTGTCTGTCTCTACATGTCTCCCTGTGATAGACTGGTTACCTGTCTGTCTCTACATGTCTCCCTGTGATAGACTGGTTACCTGTCTGTCTCTACATGTCGGCCCTGTGATAGACTGGTTACCTGCCTGTCTCTACATGTCAGCCCTGTGATAGACTGGTTGCCTGTCTGTCTCTACATGTCAGCCCTGTGATAGACTGGTTACCTGTCTGTCTCTACATGTCTCCCTGTGATAGACTGGTTACCTGTCTGTCTCTACATGTCTCCCTGTGATAGACTGGTTACCTGTCTGTCTCTACATGTCTCCCTGTGATAGACTGGTTACCTGTCTGTCTCTACATGTCTCCCTGTGATAGACTGGTTACCTGTCTGTCTCTACATGTCAGCCCTGTGATAGACTGGTCACCTGTCTCTCTCTACATGTCAGCCCTGTGATAGACTGGTCACCTGTCTGTCTCTACATGTCTCCCTGTGATAGACTGGTTACCTGTCTGTCTCTACATGTCTCCCTGTGATAGACTGGTTACCTGTCTGTCTCTACATGTCGGCCCCATGATAGACTGGTTACCTGTCTGTCTCTACATGTCTCCCTGTGATAGACTGGTTACCTGTCTGTCTCTACATGTCTCCCTGTGATAGACTGGTTACCTGTCTGTCTCTACATGTCGGCCCTGTGATAGACTGGTTACCTGTCTGTCTCTACATGTCAGCCCTGTGATAGACTGGTTGCCTGTCTGTCTCTACATGTCAGCCCTGTGATAGACTGATTACCTGTCTGTCTCTACATGTCTCCCTGTGATAGACTGGTTACCTGTCTGTCTCTACATGTCTCCCTGTGATAGACTGGTTACCTGTCTGTCTCTACATGTCAGCCCTGTGATAGACTGGTCACCTGTCTGTCTCTACATGTCAGCCCTATGATAGACTGGTTACCTGTCTGTCTCTACATGTCCCCCTGTGATAGACTGGTTACCTGTCGGTCTCTACATGTCTCCCTGTGATAGACTGGTTACCTGTCTGTCTCTACATGTCTCCCTGTGATAGACTGGTTACCTGTCTGTCTCCACATGTCTCCATGTGATAGACTGGTTACCTGTCTGTCTCTACATGTCAGCCCTATGATAGACTGGTTACCTGTCTGTCTCTACATGTCAGCCCTGTGATAGACTGGTTACCTGTCTGTCTCTACATGTCAGCCCTGTGATAGACTGGTTACCTGTCTGTCTGTACATGTCTCCCTGTGATAGACTGGTTACCTGTCTGTCTCTACATGTCTCCCTGTGATAGACTGGTTACCTGTCTGTCTCTACATGTCTCCCTGTGATAGACTGGTCACCTGTCTGTCTCTACATGTCTCCCTGTGATAGACTGGTTACCTGTCTGTCTTTACATGTCTCCCTGTGATAGACTGGTTACCTGTCTGTCTCTACATGTCTCCCTGTGATAGACTGGTTACCTGTCTGTCTCTACATGTCTCCCTGTGATAGACTGGTTACCTGTCTGTCTGTACATGTCTCCCTGTGATAGACTGGTTACCTGTCTGTCTCTACATGTCAGCCCTATGATAGACTGGTTACCTGTCTGTCTCTACATGTCAGCCCTGTGATAGACTGGTTACCTGTCTGTCTGTACATGTCCCCCTGTGATAGACTGGTTACCTGTCGGTCTCTACATGTCTCCCTGTGATAGACTGGTTACCTGTCTGTCTGTAAATGTCTCCCTGTGATAGACTGGTTACCTGTCTGTCTCTACATGTCTCCCTGTGATAGACTGGTTACCTGTCTGTCTCTACATGTCAGCCCTGTGATAGACTGGTTACCTGTCTGTCTCTACATGTCTCCCTGTGATAGACTGGTTACCTGTCTGTCTCTACATGTCTCCCTGTGATAGACTGGTCACCTGTCTGTCTCTACATGTCTCCCTGTGATAGACTGGTTACCTGTCTGTCTTTACATGTCTCCCTGTGATAGACTGGTTACCTGTCTGTCTCTACATGTCTCCCTGTGATAGACTGGTTACCTGTCTGTCTCTACATGTCTCCCTGTGATAGACTGGTTACCTGTCTGTCTCTACATGTCCCCCTGTGATAGACTGGTTACCTGTCTGTCTCTACATGTCTCCCTGTGATAGACTGGTTACCTGTCTGTCTCTACATGTCTCCCTGTGATAGACTGGTTACCTGTCTGTCTCTACATGTCGGCCCTGTGATAGACTGGTTACCTGCCTGTCTCTACATGTCAGCCCTGTGATAGACTGGTTGCCTGTCTGTCTCTACATGTCAGCCCTGTGATAGACTGGTTACCTGTCTGTCTCTACATGTCTCCCTGTGATAGACTGGTTACCTGTCTGTCTCTACATGTCTCCCTGTGATAGACTGGTTACCTGTCTGTCTCTACATGTCTCCCTGTGATAGACTGGTTACCTGTCTGTCTCTACATGTCAGCCCTGTGATAGACTGGTCACCTGTCTCTCTCTACATGTCAGCCCTGTGATAGACTGGTCACCTGTCTGTCTCTACATGTCAGCCCTGTGATAGACTGGTTACCTGTCTGTCTCTACATGTCTCCCTGTGATAGACTGGTTACCTGTCTGTCTCTAAATGTCGGCCCTGTGATAGACTGGTTACCTGTCTGTCTCTACATGTCTCCCTGTGATAGACTGGTTACCTGTCTGTCTCTACATGTCTCCCTGTGATAGACTGGTTACCTGTCTGTCTCTACATGTCTCCCTGTGATAGACTGGTTACCTGTCTGTCTCCACATGTCTCCATGTGATAGATTGGTTACCTGTCTGTCTCTACATGTCCCCCTGTGATAGACTGGTTACCTGTCTGTCTCTACATGTCTCCCTGTGATAGACTGGTTACCTGTCTGTCTCTACATGTCGGCCCCGTGATAGACTGGTTACCTGTCTGTCTCTACATGTCTCCCTGTGATAGACTGGTTACCTGTCTGTCTCTACATGTCGGCCCCGTGATAGACTGGTTACCTGTCTGTCTCCACATGTCTCCATGTGATAGACTGGTTACCTGTCTGTCTCTACATGTCCCCCTGTGATAGACTGGTTACCTGTCGGTCTCTACATGTCTCCCTGTGATAGACTGGTTACCTGTCTGTCTCTACATGTCTCCATGTGATAGACTGGTTACGTGTCTGTCTCCACATGTCTCCATGTGATAGACTGGTTACCTGTCTGTCTCTACATGTCAGCCCTATGATAGACTGGTTACCTGTCTGTCTCTACATGTCAGCCCTGTGATAGACTGGTTACCTGTCTGTCTCTACATGTCAGCCCTGTGATAGACTGGTTACCTGTCTGTCTGTACATGTCTCCCTGTGATAGACTGGTTACCTGTCTGTCTCTACATGTCTCCCTGTGATAGACTGGTCACCTGTCTGTCTCTACATGTCTCCCTGTGATAGACTGGTTACCTGTCTGTCTTTACATGTCTCCCTGTGATAGACTGGTTACCTGTCTGTCTCTACATGTCTCCCTGTGATAGACTGGTTACCTGTCTGTCTCTACATGTCTCCCTGTGATAGACTGGTTACCTGTCTGTCTCTACATGTCCCCCTGTGATAGACTGGTTACCTGTCTGTCTCTACATGTCTCCCTGTGATAGACTGGTTACCTGTCTGTCTCTACATGTCTCCCTGTGATAGACTGGTTACCTGTCTGTCTCTACATGTCCCCCTGTGATAGACTGGTTACCTGTCTGTCTCTACATGTCTCCCTGTGATAGACTGGTTACCTGTCTGTCTCTACATGTCGGCCCCATGATAGACTGGTTACCTGTCTGTCTCTACATGTCTCCCTGTGATAGACTGGTTACCTGTCTGTCTCTACATGTCTCCCTGTGATAGACTGGTTACCTGTCTGTCTTTACATGTCTCCCTGTGATAGACTGGTTACCTGTCTGTCTCTACATGTCTCCCTGTGATAGACTGGTTACCTGTCTGTCTCTACATGTCTCCCTGTGATAGACTGGTTACCTGTCTGTCTCTACATGTCCCCCTGTGATAGACTGGTTACCTGTCTGTCTCTACATGTCTCCCTGTGATAGACTGGTTACCTGTCTGTCTCTACATGTCTCTCTGTGATAGACTGGTTACCTGTCTGTCTCTACATGTCGGCCCTGTGATAGACTGGTTACCTGTCTGTCTCTACATGTCAGCCCTGTGATAGACTGGTTGCCTGTCTGTCTCTACATGTCAGCCCTGTGATAGACTGGTTACCTGTCTGTCTCTACATGTCTCCCTGTGATAGACTGGTTACCTGTCTGTCTCTACATGTCTCCCTGTGATAGACTGGTTACCTGTCTGTCTCTACATGTCTCCCTGTGATAGACTGGTCACCTGTCTGTCTCTACATGTCTCCCTGTGATAGACTGGTTACCTGTCTGTCTGTACATGTCTCCCTGTGATAGACTGGTTACCTGTCTGTCTCTACATGTCTCCCTGTGATAGACTGGTTACCTGTCTGTCTCTACATGTCTCCCTGTGATAGACTGGTCACCTGTCTGTCTCTACATGTCAGCCCTGTGATAGACTGGTTACCTGTCTGTCTCTACATGTCTCCCTGTGATAGACTGGTTACCTGTCTGTCTCTACATGTCTCCCTGTGATAGACTGGTCACCTGTCTGTCTCTACATGTCCCCCTGTGATAGACTGGTTACCTGTCTGTCTCTACATGTCTCCCTGTGATAGACTGGTTACCTGTCTGTCTCTACATGTCAGCCCTGTGATAGACTGGTTGCCTGTCTGTCTCTACATGTCAGCCCTGTGATAGACTGGTTACCTGTCTGTCTCTACATGTCTCCCTGTGATAGACTGGTTACCTGTCTGTCTCTACATGTCTCCCTGTGATAGACTGGTTACCTGTCTGTCTCTACATGTCAGCCCTGTGATAGACTGGTCACCTGTCTGTCTCTACATGTCAGCCTGTGATAGACTGGTTACCTGTCTGTCTCTACATGTCAGCCCTGTGATAGACTGGTCACCTGTCTCTCTCTACATGTCAGCCCTGTGATAGACTGGTCACCTGTCTGTCTCTACATGTCAGCCCTGTGATAGACTGGTTACCTGTCTGTCTCTACATGTCTCCCTGTGATAGACTGGTTACCTGTCTGTCTCTAAATGTCGGCCCTGTGATAGACTGGTTACCTGTCTGTCTCTACATGTCTCCCTGTGATAGACTGGTTACCTGTCTGTCTCTACATGTCTCCCTGTGATAGACTGGTTACCTGTCTGTCTCTACATGTCTCCCTGTGATAGACTGGTTACCTGTCTGTCTCCACATGTCTCCATGTGATAGATTGGTTACCTGTCTGTCTCTACATGTCCCCCTGTGATAGACTGGTTACCTGTCTGTCTCTACATGTCTCCCTGTGATAGACTGGTTACCTGTCTGTCTCTACATGTCGGCCCCGAGATAGACTGGTTACCTGTCTGTCTCCACATGTCTCCATGTGATAGACTGGTTACCTGTCTGTCTCTACATGTCCCCCTGTGATAGACTGGTTACCTGTCGGTCTCTACATGTCTCCCTGTGATAGACTGGTTACCTGTCTGTCTCTACATGTCAGCCCTATGATAGACTGGTTACCTGTCTGTCTCTACATGTCAGCCCTCTGATAGACTGGTTACCTGTCTGTCTCTACATGTCAGCCCTGTGATAGACTGGTTACCTGTCTGTCTGTACATGTCTCCCTGTGATAGACTGGTTACCTGTCTGTCTCTACATGTCTCCCTGTGATAGACTGGTTACCTGTCTCTCTCTACATGTCTCCCTGTGATAGACTGGTTACCTGTCTGTCTCTACATGTCAGCCCTGTGATAGACTGGTTACCTGTCTGTCTCTACATGTCTCCCTGTGATAGACTGGTTACCTGTCTGTCTCTACATGTCTCCCTGTGATAGACTGGTCACCTGTCTGTCTCTACATGTCTCCCTGTGATAGACTGGTTACCTGTCTGTCTTTACATGTCTCCCTGTGATAGACTGGTTACCTGTCTGTCTCTACATGTCTCCCTGTGATAGACTGGTTACCTGTCTGTCTCTACATGTCTCCCTGTGATAGACTGGTTACCTGTCTGTCTCTACATGTCCCCCTGTGATAGACTGGTTACCTGTCTGTCTCTACATGTCTCCCTGTGATAGACTGGTTACCTGTCTGTCTCTACATGTCTCCCTGTGATAGACTGGTTACCTGTCTGTCTCTACATGTCGGCCCTGTGATAGACTGGTTACCAGTCTGTCTCTACATGTCAGCCCTGTGATAGACTGGTTGCCTGTCTGTCTCTACATGTCTCCCTGTGATAGACTGGTTACCTGTCTGTCTCTACATGTCAGCCCTGTGATAGACTGGTTGCCTGTCTGTCTCTACATGTCTCCCTGTGATAGACTGGTTACCTGTCTGTCTCTACATGTCTCCCTGTGATAGACTGGTTACCTGTCTGTCTCTACATGTCCCCCTGTGATAGACTGGTTACCTGTCTGTCTCTACATGTCTCCCTGTGATAGACTGGTTACCTGTCTGTCTCTACATGTCTCCCTGTGATAGACTGGTTACCTGTCTGTCTCTACATGTCCCCCTGTGATAGACTGGTTACCTGTCTGTCTCTACATGTCTCCCTGTGATAGACTGGTTACCTGTCTGTCTCTACATGTCGGCCCCATGATAGACTGGTTACCTGTCTGTCTCTACATGTCTCCCTGTGATAGACTGGTTACCTGTCTGTCTCTACATGTCTCCCTGTGATAGACTGGTTACCTGTCTGTCTTTACATGTCTCCCTGTGATAGACTGGTTACCTGTCTGTCTCTACATGTCTCCCTGTGATAGACTGGTTACCTGTCTGTCTCTACATGTCTCCCTGTGATAGACTGGTTACCTGTCTGTCTCTACATGTCCCCCTGTGATAGACGGGTTACCTGTCTGTCTCTACATGTCTCCCTGTGATTATCTGGTTACCTGTCTGTCTCTACATGTCTCTCTGTGATAGACTGGTTACCTGTCTGTCTCTACATGTCGGCCCTGTGATAGACTGGTTACCTGTCTGTCTCTACATGTCAGCCCTGTGATAGACTGGTTGCCTGTCTGTCTCTACATGTCAGCCCTGTGATAGACTGGTTACCTGTCTGTCTCTACATGTCTCCCTGTGATAGACTGGTTACCTGTCTGTCTCTACATGTCTCCCTGTGATAGACTGGTTACCTGTCTGTCTCTACATGTCTCCCTGTGATAGACTGGTCACCTGTCTGTCTCTACATGTCTCCCTGTGATAGACTGGTTACCTGTCTGTCTGTACATGTCTCCCTGTGATAGACTGGTTACCTGTCTGTCTCTACATGTCTCCCTGTGATAGACTGGTTACCTGTCTGTCTCTACATGTCTCCCTGTGATAGACTGGTCACCTGTCTGTCTCTACATGTCAGCCCTGTGATAGACTGGTTACCTGTCTGTCTCTACATGTCTCCCTGTGATAGACTGGTTACCTGTCTGTCTCTACATGTCTCCCTGTGATAGACTGGTCACCTGTCTGTCTCTACATGTCCCCCTGTGATAGACTGGTTACCTGTCTGTCTCTACATGTCTCCCTGTGATAGACTGGTTACCTGTCTGTCTCTACATGTCAGCCCTGTGATAGACTGGTTGCCTGTCTGTCTCTACATGTCAGCCCTGTGATAGACTGGTTACCTGTCTGTCTCTACATGTCTCCCTGTGATAGACTGGTTACCTGTCTGTCTCTACATGTCTCCCTGTGATAGACTGGTTACCTGTCTGTCTCTACATGTCAGCCCTGTGATAGACTGGTCACCTGTCTGTCTCTACATGTCAGCCTGTGATAGACTGGTTACCTGTCTGTCTCTACATGTCAGCCCTGTGATAGACTGGTCACCTGTCTCTCTCTACATGTCAGCCCTGTGATAGACTGGTCACCTGTCTGTCTCTACATGTCAGCCCTGTGATAGACTGGTTACCTGTCTGTCTCTACATGTCTCCCTGTGATAGACTGGTTACCTGTCTGTCTCTAAATGTCGGCCCTGTGATAGACTGGTTACCTGTCTGTCTCTACATGTCTCCCTGTGATAGACTGGTTACCTGTCTGTCTCTACATGTCTCCCTGTGATAGACTGGTTACCTGTCTGTCTCTACATGTCTCCCTGTGATAGACTGGTTACCTGTCTGTCTCCACATGTCTCCATGTGATAGATTGGTTACCTGTCTGTCTCTACATGTCCCCCTGTGATAGACTGGTTACCTGTCTGTCTCTACATGTCTCCCTGTGATAGACTGGTTACCTGTCTGTCTCTACATGTCGGCCCCGAGATAGACTGGTTACCTGTCTGTCTCCACATGTCTCCATGTGATAGACTGGTTACCTGTCTGTCTCTACATGTCCCCCTGTGATAGACTGGTTACCTGTCGGTCTCTACATGTCTCCCTGTGATAGACTGGTTACCTGTCTGTCTCTACATGTCAGCCCTATGATAGACTGGTTACCTGTCTGTCTCTACATGTCAGCCCTGTGATAGACTGGTTACCTGTCTGTCTCTACATGTCAGCCCTGTGATAGACTGGTTACCTGTCTGTCTGTACATGTCTCCCTGTGATAGACTGGTTACCTGTCTGTCTCTACATGTCTCCCTGTGATAGACTGGTTACCTGTCTCTCTCTACATGTCTCCCTGTGATAGACTGGTTACCTGTCTGTCTCTACATGTCAGCCCTGTGATAGACTGGTTACCTGTCTGTCTCTACATGTCTCCCTGTGATAGACTGGTTACCTGTCTGTCTCTACATGTCTCCCTGTGATAGACTGGTCACCTGTCTGTCTCTACATGTCTCCCTGTGATAGACTGCTTACCTGTCTGTCTTTACATGTCTCCCTGTGATAGACTGGTTACCTGTCTGTCTCTACATGTCTCCCTGTGATAGACTGGTTACCTGTCTGTCTCTACATGTCTCCCTGTGATAGACTGGTTACCTGTCTGTCTCTACATGTCCCCCTGTGATAGACTGGTTACCTGTCTGTCTCTACATGTCTCCCTGTGATAGACTGGTTACCTGTCTGTCTCTACATGTCTCCCTGTGATAGACTGGTTACCTGTCTGTCTCTACATGTCGGCCCTGTGATAGACTGGTTACCAGTCTGTCTCTACATGTCAGCCCTGTGATAGACTGGTTGCCTGTCTGTCTCTACATGTCTCCCTGTGATAGACTGGTTACCTGTCTGTCTCTACATGTCAGCCCTGTGATAGACTGGTTACCTGTCTGTCTCTACATGTCTCCCTGTGATAGACTGGTTACCTGTCTGTCTCTACATGTCTCCCTGTGATAGACTGGTCACCTGTCTGTCTCTACATGTCTCCCTGTGATAGACTGGTTACCTGTCTGTCTCTACATGTCCCCCTGTGATAGACTGGTTACCTGTCTGTCTCTACATGTCTCCCTGTGATAGACTGGTTACCTGTCTGTCTCTACATGTCTCCCTGTGATAGACTGGTTACATGTCTGTCTCTACATGTCCCCCTGTGATAGACTGGTTACCTGTCTGTCTCTACATGTCTCCCTGTGATAGACTGGTTACCTGTCTGTCTCTACATGTCGGCCCCATGATAGACTGGTTACCTGTCTGTCTCTACATGTCTCCCTGTGATAGACTGGTTACCTGTCTGTCTCTACATGTCTCCCTGTGATAGACTGGTTACCTGTCTGTCTCTACATGTCTCCCTGTGATAGACTGGTTACCTGTCTGTCTCTACATGTCTCCCTGTGATAGACTGGTTACCTGTCTGTCTTTACATGTCTCCCTGTGATAGACTGGTTACCTGTCTGTCTCTACATGTCTCCCTGTGATAGACTGGTTACCTGTCTGTCTCTACATGTCTCCCTGTGATAGACTGGTTACCTGTCTGTCTCTACATGTCCCCCTGTGATAGACTGGTTACCTGTCTGTCTCTACATGTCTCCCTGTGATAGACTGGTTACCTGTCTGTCTCTACATGTCTCTCTGTGATAGACTGGTTACCTGTCTGTCTCTACATGTCGGCCCTGTGATAGACTGGTTACCTGTCTGTCTCTACATGTCAGCCCTGTGATAGACTGGTTGCCTGTCTGTCTCTACATGTCAGCCCTGTGATAGACTGGTTACCTGTCTGTCTCTACATGTCTCCCTGTGATAGACTGGTTACCTGTCTGTCTCTACATGTCTCCCTGTGATAGACTGGTTACCTGTCTGTCTCTACATGTCTCCCTGTGATAGACTGGTCACCTGTCTGTCTCTACATGTCTCCCTGTGATAGACTGGTTACCTGTCTGTCTGTACATGTCTCCCTGTGATAGACTGGTTACCTGTCTGTCTCTACATGTCTCCCTGTGATAGACTGGTTACCTGTCTGTCTCTACATGTCTCCCTGTGATAGACTGGTCACCTGTCTGTCTCTACATGTCAGCCCTGTGATAGACTGGTTACCTGTCTGTCTCTACATGTCTCCCTGTGATAGACTGGTTACCTGTCTGTCTCTACATGTCTCCCTGTGATAGACTGGTCACCTGTCTGTCTCTACATGTCCCCCTGTGATAGACTGGTTACCTGTCTGTCTCTACATGTCTCCCTGTGATAGACTGGTTACCTGTCTGTCTCTACATGTCAGCCCTGTGATAGACTGGTTGCCTGTCTGTCTCTACATGTCAGCCCTGTGATAGACTGGTTACCTGTCTGTCTCTACATGTCTCCCTGTGATAGACTGGTTACCTGTCTGTCTCTACATGTCTCCCTGTGATAGACTGGTTACCTGTCTGTCTCTACATGTCAGCCCTGTGATAGACTGGTCACCTGTCTGTCTCTACATGTCAGCCTGTGATAGACTGGTTACCTGTCTGTCTCTACATGTCAGCCCTGTGATAGACTGGTCACCTGTCTCTCTCTACATGTCAGCCCTGTGATAGACTGGTCACCTGTCTGTCTCTACATGTCAGCCCTGTGATAGACTGGTTACCTGTCTGTCTCTACATGTCTCCCTGTGATAGACTGGTTACCTGTCTGTCTCTAAATGTCGGCCCTGTGATAGACTGGTTACCTGTCTGTCTCTACATGTCTCCCTGTGATAGACTGGTTACCTGTCTGTCTCTACATGTCTCCCTGTGATAGACTGGTTACCTGTCTGTCTCTACATGTCTCCCTGTGATAGACTGGTTACCTGTCTGTCTCCACATGTCTCCATGTGATAGATTGGTTACCTGTCTGTCTCTACATGTCCCCCTGTGATAGACTGGTTACCTGTCTGTCTCTACATGTCTCCCTGTGATAGACTGGTTACCTGTCTGTCTCTACATGTCGGCCCCGAGATAGACTGGTTACCTGTCTGTCTCCACATGTCTCCATGTGATAGACTGGTTACCTGTCTGTCTCTCCATGTCCCCCTGTGATAGACTGGTTACCTGTCGGTCTCTACATGTCTCCCTGTGATAGACTGGTTACCTGTCTGTCTCTACATGTCAGCCCTATGATAGACTGGTTACCTGTCTGTCTCTACATGTCAGCCCTCTGATAGACTGGTTACCTGTCTGTCTCTACATGTCAGCCCTGTGATAGACTGGTTACCTGTCTGTCTGTACATGTCTCCCTGTGATAGACTGGTTACCTGTCTGTCTCTACATGTCTCCCTGTGATAGACTGGTTACCTGTCTCTCTCTACATGTCTCCCTGTGATAGACTGGTTACCTGTCTGTCTCTACATGTCAGCCCTGTGATAGACTGGTTACCTGTCTGTCTCTACATGTCTCCCTGTGATAGACTGGTTACCTGTCTGTCTCTACATGTCTCCCTGTGATAGACTGGTCACCTGTCTGTCTCTACATGTCTCCCTGTGATAGACTGGTTACCTGTCTGTCTTTACATGTCTCCCTGTGATAGACTGGTTACCTGTCTGTCTCTACATGTCTCCCTGTGATAGACTGGTTACCTGTCTGTCTCTACATGTCTCCCTGTGATAGACTGGTTACCTGTCTGTCTCTACATGTCCCCCTGTGATAGACTGGTTACCTGTCTGTCTCTACATGTCTCCCTGTGATAGACTGGTTACCTGTCTGTCTCTACATGTCTCCCTGTGATAGACTGGTTACCTGTCTGTCTCTACATGTCGGCCCTGTGATAGACTGGTTACCAGTCTGTCTCTACATGTCAGCCCTGTGATAGACTGGTTGCCTGTCTGTCTCTACATGTCTCCCTGTGATAGACTGGTTACCTGTCTGTCTCTACATGTCAGCCCTGTGATAGACTGGTTGCCTGTCTGTCTCTACATGTCTCCCTGTGATAGACTGGTTACCTGTCTGTCTCTACATGTCTCCCTGTGATAGACTGGTTACCTGTCTGTCTCTACATGTCCCCCTGTGATAGACTGGTTACCTGTCTGTCTCTACATGTCTCCCTGTGATAGACTGGTTACCTGTCTGTCTCTACATGTCTCCCTGTGATAGACTGGTTACCTGTCTGTCTCTACATGTCCCCCTGTGATAGACTGGTTACCTGTCTGTCTCTACATGTCTCCCTGTGATAGACTGGTTACCTGTCTGTCTCTACATGTCGGCCCCATGATAGACTGGTTACCTGTCTGTCTCTACATGTCTCCCTGTGATAGACTGGTTACCTGTCTGTCTCTACATGTCTCCCTGTGATAGACTGGTTACCTGTCTGTCTTTACATGTCTCCCTGTGATAGACTGGTTACCTGTCTGTCTCTACATGTCTCCCTGTGATAGACTGGTTACCTGTCTGTCTCTACATGTCTCCCTGTGATAGACTGGTTACCTGTCTGTCTCTACATGTCCCCCTGTGATAGACGGGTTACCTGTCTGTCTCTACATGTCTCCCTGTGATAGACTGGTTACCTGTCTGTCTCTACATGTCTCTCTGTGATAGACTGGTTACCTGTCTGTCTCTACATGTCGGCCCTGTGATAGACTGGTTACCTGTCTGTCTCTACATGTCAGCCCTGTGATAGACTGGTTGCCTGTCTGTCTCTACATGTCAGCCCTGTGATAGACTGGTTACCTGTCTGTCTCTACATGTCTCCCTGTGATAGACTGGTTACCTGTCTGTCTCTACATGTCTCCCTGTGATAGACTGGTTACCTGTCTGTCTCTACATGTCTCCCTGTGATAGACTGGTCACCTGTCTGTCTCTACATGTCTCCCTGTGATAGACTGGTTACCTGTCTGTCTGTACATGTCTCCCTGTGATAGACTGGTTACCTGTCTGTCTCTACATGTCTCCCTGTGATAGACTGGTTACCTGTCTGTCTCTACATGTCTCCCTGTGATAGACTGGTCACCTGTCTGTCTCTACATGTCAGCCCTGTGATAGACTGGTTACCTGTCTGTCTCTACATGTCTCCCTGTGATAGACTGGTTACCTGTCTGTCTCTACATGTCTCCCTGTGATAGACTGGTCACCTGTCTGTCTCTACATGTCCCCCTGTGATAGACTGGTTACCTGTCTGTCTCTACATGTCTCCCTGTGATAGACTGGTTACCTGTCTGTCTCTACATGTCAGCCCTGTGATAGACTGGTTGCCTGTCTGTCTCTACATGTCAGCCCTGTGATAGACTGGTTACCTGTCTGTCTCTACATGTCTCCCTGTGATAGACTGGTTACCTGTCTGTCTCTACATGTCTCCCTGTGATAGACTGGTTACCTGTCTGTCTCTACATGTCAGCCCTGTGATAGACTGGTCACCTGTCTGTCTCTACATGTCAGCCTGTGATAGACTGGTTACCTGTCTGTCTCTACATGTCAGCCCTGTGATAGACTGGTCACCTGTCTCTCTCTACATGTCAGCCCTGTGATAGACTGGTCACCTGTCTGTCTCTACATGTCAGCCCTGTGATAGACTGGTTACCTGTCTGTCTCTACATGTCTCCCTGTGATAGACTGGTTACCTGTCTGTCTCTAAATGTCGGCCCTGTGATAGACTGGTTACCTGTCTGTCTCTACATGTCTCCCTGTGATAGACTGGTTACCTGTCTGTCTCTACATGTCTCCCTGTGATAGACTGGTTACCTGTCTGTCTCTACATGTCTCCCTGTGATAGACTGGTTACCTGTCTGTCTCCACATGTCTCCATGTGATAGATTGGTTACCTGTCTGTCTCTACATGTCCCCCTGTGATAGACTGGTTACCTGTCTGTCTCTACATGTCTCCCTGTGATAGACTGGTTACCTGTCTGTCTCTACATGTCGGCCCCGAGATAGACTGGTTACCTGTCTGTCTCCACATGTCTCCATGTGATAGACTGGTTACCTGTCTGTCTCTACATGTCCCCCTGTGATAGACTGGTTACCTGTCGGTCTCTACATGTCTCCCTGTGATAGACTGGTTACCTGTCTGTCTCTACATGTCAGCCCTATGATAGACTGGTTACCTGTCTGTCTCTACATGTCAGCCCTGTGATAGACTGGTTACCTGTCTGTCTCTACATGTCAGCCCTGTGATAGACTGGTTACCTGTCTGTCTGTACATGTCTCCCTGTGATAGACTGGTTACCTGTCTGTCTCTACATGTCTCCCTGTGATAGACTGGTTACCTGTCTCTCTCTACATGTCTCCCTGTGATAGACTGGTTACCTGTCTGTCTCTACATGTCAGCCCTGTGATAGACTGGTTACCTGTCTGTCTCTACATGTCTCCCTGTGATAGACTGGTTACCTGTCTGTCTCTACATGTCTCCCTGTGATAGACTGGTCACCTGTCTGTCTCTACATGTCTCCCTGTGATAGACTGCTTACCTGTCTGTCTTTACATGTCTCCCTGTGATAGACTGGTTACCTGTCTGTCTCTACATGTCTCCCTGTGATAGACTGGTTACCTGTCTGTCTCTACATGTCTCCCTGTGATAGACTGGTTACCTGTCTGTCTCTACATGTCCCCCTGTGATAGACTGGTTACCTGTCTGTCTCTACATGTCTCCCTGTGATAGACTGGTTACCTGTCTGTCTCTACATGTCTCCCTGTGATAGACTGGTTACCTGTCTGTCTCTACATGTCGGCCCTGTGATAGACTGGTTACCAGTCTGTCTCTACATGTCAGCCCTGTGATAGACTGGTTGCCTGTCTGTCTCTACATGTCTCCCTGTGATAGACTGGTTACCTGTCTGTCTCTACATGTCAGCCCTGTGATAGACTGGTTACCTGTCTGTCTCTACATGTCTCCCTGTGATAGACTGGTTACCTGTCTGTCTCTACATGTCTCCCTGTGATAGACTGGTCACCTGTCTGTCTCTACATGTCTCCCTGTGATAGACTGGTTACCTGTCTGTCTCTACATGTCCCCCTGTGATAGACTGGTTACCTGTCTGTCTCTACATGTCTCCCTGTGATAGACTGGTTACCTGTCTGTCTCTACATGTCTCCCTGTGATAGACTGGTTACATGTCTGTCTCTACATGTCCCCCTGTGATAGACTGGTTACCTGTCTGTCTCTACATGTCTCCCTGTGATAGACTGGTTACCTGTCTGTCTCTACATGTCGGCCCCATGATAGACTGGTTACCTGTCTGTCTCTACATGTCTCCCTGTGATAGACTGGTTACCTGTCTGTCTCTACATGTCTCCCTGTGATAGACTGGTTACCTGTCTGTCTCTACATGTCGGCCCTGTGATAGACTGGTTACCTGTCTGTCTCTACATGTCTCCCTGTGATAGACTGGTTACCTGTCTGTCTCTACATGTCTCCATGTGATAGACTGGTTACGTGTCTGTCTCCACATGTCTCCATGTGATAGACTGGTTACCTGTCTGTCTCTACATGTCAGCCCTATGATAGACTGGTTACCTGTCTGTCTCTACATGTCAGCCCTGTGATAGACTGGTTACCTGTCTGTCTCTACATGTCAGCCCTGTGATAGACTGGTTACCTGTCTGTCTGTACATGTCTCCCTGTGATAGACTGGTTACCTGTCTGTCTCTACATGTCTCCCTGTGATAGACTGGTTACCTGTCTGTCTCTACATGTCAGCCCTGTGATAGACTGGTTACCTGTCTGTCTCTACATGTCTCCCTGTGATAGACTGGTTACCTGTCTGTCTCTACATGTCTCCCTGTGATAGACTGGTCACCTGTCTGTCTCTACATGTCTCCCTGTGATAGACTGGTTACCTGTCTGTCTTTACATGTCTCCCTGTGATAGACTGGTTACCTGTCTGTCTCTACATGTCTCCCTGTGATAGACTGGTTACCTGTCTGTCTCTACATGTCTCCCTGTGATAGACTGGTTACCTGTCTGTCTCTACATGTCCCCCTGTGATAGACTGGTTACCTGTCTGTCTCTACATGTCTCCCTGTGATAGACTGGTTACCTGTCTGTCTCTACATGTCTCCCTGTGATAGACTGGTTACCTGTCTGTCTCTACATGTCAGCCCTGTGATAGACTGGTTACCTGTCTGTCTCTACATGTCAGCCCTGTGATAGACTGGTTACCTGACTGTCTGTACATGTCTCCATGTGATAGACTGGTTACCTGTCTGTCTCTACATGTCTCCCTGTGATAGACTGGTTACCTGTCTGTCTCTACATGTCACCCTGTGATAGACTGGTTACCTGTCTGTCTCTACATGTCTCCCTGTGATAGACTGGTTACCTGTCTGTCTCTCCATGTCGGCCCCGTGATAGACTGGTTACCTGTCTGTCTCTACATGTCTCCCTGTGATAGACTGGTTACCTGTCTGTCTCTACATGTCTCCCTGTGATAGACTGGTTACCTGTCGGTCTCTACATGTCTCCCTGTGATAGACTGGTTACCTGTCTGTCTCCACATGTCTCCATGTGATAGACTGGTTACCTGTCTGTCTCTACATGTCCCCCTGTGATAGACTGGTTACCTGTCGGTCTCTACATGTCTCCCTGTGATAGACTGGTTACCTGTCTGTCTCTACATGTCTCCCTGTGATAGACTGGTTACGTGTCTGTCTCCACATGTCTCCATGTGATAGACTGGTTACCTGTCTGTCTCTACATGTCAGCCCTATGATAGACTGGTTACCTGTCTGTCTCTACATGTCAGCCCTGTGATAGACTGGTTACCTGTCTGTCTCTACATGTCAGCCCTGTGATAGACTGGTTACCTGACTGTCTGTACATGTCTCCCTGTGATAGACTGGTTACCTGTCTGTCTCTACATGTCTCCCTGTGATAGACTGGTTACCTGTCTGTCTCTACATGTCAGCCCTGTGATAGACTGGTTACCTGTCTGTCTCTACATGTCTCCCTGTGATAGACTGGTTACCTGTCTGTCTCTACATGTCTCCCTGTGATAGACTGGTCACCTGTCTGTCTCTACATGTCTCCCTGTGATAGACTGGTTACCTGTCTGTCTTTACATGTCTCCCTGTGATAGACTGGTTACCTGTCTGTCTCTACATGTCTCCCTGTGATAGACTGGTTACCTGTCTGTCTCTACATGTCTCCCTGTGATAGACTGGTTACCTGTCTGTCTCTACATGTCTCCCTGTGATAGACTGGTTACCTGTCTGTCTCTACATGTCCCCCTGTGATAGACTGGTTACCTGTCTGTCTCTACATGTCTCCCTGTGATAGACTGGTTACCTGTCTGTCTCTACATGTCTCCCTGTGATAGACTGGTTACCTGTCTGTCTCTACATGTCGGCCCTGTGATAGACTGGTTACCAGTCTGTCTCTACATGTCAGCCCTGTGATAGACTGGTTGCCTGTCTGTCTCTACATGTCTCCCTGTGATAGACTGGTTACCTGTCTGTCTCTACATGTCAGCCCTGTGATAGACTGGTTACCTGTCTGTCTCTACATGTCTCCCTGTGATAGACTGGTTACCTGTCTGTCTCTACATGTCTCCCTGTGATAGACTGGTCACCTGTCTGTCTCTACATGTCTCCCTGTGATAGACTGGTTACCTGTCTGTCTTTACATGTCTCCCTGTGATAGACTGGTTACCTGTCTGTCTCTACATGTCTCCCTGTGATAGACTGGTTACCTGTCTGTCTCTACATGTCTCCCTGTGATAGACTGGTTACCTGTCTGTCTCTACATGTCTCCCTGTGAAAGACTGGTTACCTGTCTGTCTCTACATGTCCCCCTGTGATAGACTGGTTACCTGTCTGTCTCTACATGTCTCCCTGTGATAGACTGGTTACCTGTCTGTCTCTACATGTCGGCCCCATGATAGACTGGTTACCTGTCTGTCTCTACATGTCTCCCTGTGATAGACTGGTTACCTGTCTGTCTCTACATGTCTCCCTGTGATAGACTGGTTACCTGTCTGTCTCTACATGTCGGCCCTGTGATAGACTGGTTACCTGTCTGTCTCTACATGTCAGCCCTGTGATAGACTGGTTGCCTGTCTGTCTCTACATGTCAGCCCTGTGATAGACTGGTTACCTGTCTGTCTCTACATGTCTCCCTGTGATAGACTGGTTACCTGTCTGTCTCTACATGTCTCCCTGTGATAGACTGGTTACCTGTCTGTCTCTACATGTCAGCCCTGTGATAGACTGGTCACCTGTCTGTCTCTACATGTCAGCCCTATGATAGACTGGTTACCTGTCTGTCTCTACATGTCCCCCTGTGATAGACTGGTTACCTGTCGGTCTCTACATGTCTCCATGTGATAGACTGGTTACCTGTCTGTCTCTACATGTCTCCCTGTGATAGACTGGTTACCTGTCTGTCTCCACATGTCTCCATGTGATAGACTGGTTACCTGTCTGTCTCTACATGTCAGCCCTATGATAGACTGGTTACCTGTCTGTCTCTACATGTCAGCCCTGTGATAGACTGGTTACCTCTCTGTCTCTACATGTCAGCCCTGTGATAGACTGGTTACCTGTCTGTCTGTACATGTCTCCCTGTGATAGACTGGTTACCTGTCTGTCTCTACATGTCTCCCTGTGATAGACTGGTTACCTGTCTGTCTCTACATGTCTCCCTGTGATAGACTGGTCACCTGTCTGTCTCTACATGTCTCCCTGTGATAGACTGGTTACCTGTCTGTCTTTACATGTCTCCCTGTGATAGACTGGTTACCTGTCTGTCTCTACATGTCTCCCTGTGATAGACTGGTTACCTGTCTGTCTCTACATGTCTCCCTGTGATAGACTGGTTACCTGTCTGTCTCTACATGTCCCCCTGTGATAGACTGGTTACCTGTCTGTCTCTACATGTCAGCCCTGTGATAGACTGGTCACCTGTCTGTCTCTACATGTCAGCCCTATGATAGACTGGTTACCTGTCTGTCTCTACATGTCAGCCCTGTGATAGACTGGTTACCCGTCTGTCTGTACATGTCCCCCTGTGATAGACTGGTTACCTGTCGGTCTCTACATGTCTCCCTGTGATAGACTGGTTACCTGTCTGTCTGTACATGTCTCCCTGTGATAGACTGGTTACCTGTCTGTCTCTACATGTCTCCCTGTGATAGACTGGTTACCTGTCTGTCTCTACATGTCTCCCTGTGATAGACTGGTTACCTGTCTGTCTCTACATGTCTCCCTGTGATAGACTGGTCACCTGTCTGTCTCTACATGTCTCCCTGTGATAGACTGGTTACCTGTCTGTCTTTACATGTCTCCCTGTGATAGACTGGTTACCTGTCTGTCTCTACATGTCTCCCTGTGATAGACTGGTTACCTGTCTGTCTCTACATGTCTCCCTGTGATAGACTGGTTACCTGTCTGTCTCTACATGTCCCCCTGTGATAGACTGGTTACCTGTCTGTCTCTACATGTCTCCCTGTGATACACTGGTTACCTGTCTGTCTCTACATGTCTCCCTGTGATAGACTGGTTACCTGTCTGTCTCTACATGTCCCCCTGTGATAGACTGGTTACCTGTCTGTCTCTACATGTCTCCCTGTGATAGACTGGTTACCTGTCTGTCTCTACATGTCGGCCTGTGATAGACTGGTTACCTGTCTGTCTCTACATGTCAGCCCTGTGATAGACTGGTTACCTGTCTGTCTCTACATGTCAGCCCTGTGATAGACTGGTCACCTGTCTCTCTCTACATGTCAGCCCTGTGATAGACTGGTCACCTGTCTGTCTCTACATGTCAGCCCTGTGATAGACTGGTTACCTGTCTGTCTCTACATGTCTCCCTGTGATAGACTGGTTACCTGTCTGTCTCTAAATGTCGGCCCTGTGATAGACTGGTTACCTGTCTGTCTCTACATGTCTCCCTGTGATAGACTGGTTACCTGTCTGTCTCTACATGTCTCCCTGTGATAGACTGGTTACCTGTCTGTCTCCACATGTCTCCATGTGATAGATTGGTTACCTGTCTGTCTCCACATGTCCCCCTGTGATAGACTGGTTACCTGTCTGTCTCTACATGTCTCCCTGTGATAGACTGGTTACCTGTCTGTCTCTACATGTCGGCCCCGTGATAGACTGGTTACCTGTCTGTCTCCACATGTCTCCATGTGATAGACTGGTTACCTGTCTGTCTCTACATGTCCCCCTGTGATAGACTGGTTACCTGTCGGTCTCTACATGTCTCCCTGTGATAGACTGGTTACCTGTCTGTCTCTACATGTCTCCATGTGATAGACTGGTTACGTGTCTGTCTCCACATGTCTCCATGTGATAGACTGGTTACCTGTCTGTCTCTACATGTCAGCCCTATGATAGACTGGTTACCTGTCTGTCTCTACATGTCAGCCCTGTGATAGACTGGTTACCTGTCTGTCTCTACATGTCAGCCCTGTGATAGACTGGTTACCTGTCTGTCTGTACATGTCTCCCTGTGATAGACTGGTTACCTGTCTGTCTCTACATGTCTCCCTGTGATAGACTGGTTACCTGTCTGTCTCTACATGTCAGCCCTGTGATAGACTGGTTACCTGTCTGTCTCTACATGTCTCCCTGTGATAGACTGGTTACCTGTCTGTCTCTACATGTCTCCCTGTGATAGACTGGTCACCTGTCTGTCTCTACATGTCTCCCTGTGATAGACTGGTTACCTGTCTGTCTTTACATGTCTCCCTGTGATAGACTGGTTACCTGTCTGTCTCTACATGTCTCCCTGTGATAGACTGGTTACCTGTCTGTCTCTACATGTCTCCCTGTGATAGACTGGTTACCTGTCTGTCTCTACATGTCCCCCTGTGATAGACTGGTTACCTGTCTGTCTCTACATGTCTCCCTGTGATAGACTGGTTACCTGTCTGTCTCTACATGTCTCCCTGTGATAGACTGGTTACCTGTCTGTCTCTACATGTCCCCCTGTGATAGACTGGTTACCTGTCTGTCTCTACATGTCTCCCTGTGATAGACTGGTTACCTGTCTGTCTCTACATGTCGGCCCCATGATAGACTGGTTACCTGTCTGTCTCTACATGTCTCCCTGTGATAGACTGGTTACCTGTCTGTCTCTACATGTCTCCCTGTGATAGACTGGTTACCCGTCTGTCTCTACATGTCGGCCCTGTGATAGACTGGTTACCTGTCTGTCTCTACATGTCAGCCCTGTGATAGACTGGTTGCCTGTCTGTCTCTACATGTCAGCCCTGTGATAGACTGGTTACCTGTCTGTCTCTACATGTCTCCCTGTGATAGACTGGTTACCTGTCTGTCTCTACATGTCTCCCTGTGATAGACTGGTTACCTGTCTGTCTCTACATGTCAGCCCTGTGATAGACTGGTTACCTGTCTGTCTCTACATGTCCCCCTGTGATAGACTGGTTACCTGTCGGTCTCTACATGTCTCCCTGTGATAGACTGGTTACCTGTCTGTCTCTACATGTCTCCCTGTGATAGACTGGTTACCTGTCTGTCTCCACATGTCTCCATGTGATAGACTGGTTACCTGTCTGTCTCTACATGTCAGCCCTTTGATAGACTGGTTACCTGTCTGTCTCTACATGTCAGCCCTGTGATAGACTGGTTACCTGTCTGTCTCTACATGTCAGCCCTGTGATAGACTGGTTACCTGTCTGTCTGTACATGTCTCCCTGTGATAGACTGGTTACCTGTCTGTCTCTACATGTCAGCCCTGTGATAGACTGGTTACCTGTCTGTCTGTACATGTCTCCCTGTGATAGACTGGTTACCTGTCTGTCTCTACATGTCTCCCTGTGATAGACTGGTTACCTGTCTGTCTCTACATGTCAGCCCTATGATAGACTGGTTACCTGTCTGTCTCTACATGTCAGCCCTGTGATAGACTGGTTACCTGTCTGTCTCTACATGTCAGCCCTGTGATAGACTGGTTACCTGTCTGTCTCTACATGTCTCCCTGTGATAGAGTGGTTACCTGTCGGTCTCTACATGTCTCCCTGTGATAGACTGGTTACCTGTCTGTCTCCACATGTCTCCATGTGATAGACTGGTTACCTGTCTGTCTCTACATGTCCCCCTGTGATAGACTGGTTACCTGTCGGTCTCTACATGTCTCCCTGTGATAGACTGGTTACCTGTCTGTCTCTACATGTCTCCCTGTGATAGACTGGTTACGTGTCTGTCTCCACATGTCTCCATGTGATAGACTGGTTACCTGTCTGTCTCTACATGTCAGCCCTATGATAGACTGGTTACCTGTCTGTCTCTACATGTCAGCCCTGTGATAGACTGGTTACCTGTCTGTCTCTACTTGTCAGCCCTGTGATAGACTGATTACCTGTCTGTCTGTACATGTCTCCCTGTGATAGACTGGTTACCTGTCTGTCTCTACATGTCTCCCTGTGATAGACTGGTTACCTGTCTGTCTCTACATGTCAGCCCTGTGATAGACTGGTTACCTGTCTGTCTCTACATGTCTCCCTGTGATAGACTGGTTACCTGTCTGTCTCTACATGTCTCCCTGTGATAGACTGGTCACCTGTCTGTCTCTACATGTCTCCCTGTGATAGACTGGTTACCTGTCTGTCTTTACATGTCTCCCTGTGATAGACTGGTTACCTGTCTGTCTCTACATGTCTCCCTGTGATAGACTGGTTACCTGTCTGTCTCTACATGTCTCCCTGTGATAGACTGGTTACCTGTCTGTCTCTACATGTCCCCCTGTGATAGACTGGTTACCTGTCTGTCTCTACATGTCTCCCTGTGATAGACTGGTTACCTGTCTGTCTCTACATGTCTCCCTGTGAAAGACTGGTTACCTGTCTGTCTCTACATGTCCCCCTGTGATAGACTGGTTACCTGTCTGTCTCTACATGTCTCCCTGTGATAGACTGGTTACCTGTCTGTCTCTACATGTCGGCCCCATGATAGACTGGTTACCTGTCTGTCTCTACATGTCTCCCTGTGATAGACTGGTTACCTGTCTGTCTCTACATGTCTCCCTGTGATAGACTGGTTACCTGTCTGTCTCTACATGTCGGCCCTGTGATAGACTGGTTACCTGTCTGTCTCTACATGTCAGCCCTGTGATAGACTGGTTGCCTGTCTGTCTCTACATGTCAGCCCTGTGATAGACTGGTTACCTGTCTGTCTCTACATGTCTCCCTGTGATAGACTGGTTACCTGTCTGTCTCTACATGTCTCCCTGTGATAGACTGGTTACCTGTCTGTCTCTACATGTCAGCCCTGTGATAGACTGGTCACCTGTCTGTCTCTACATGTCAGCCCTATGATAGACTGGTTACCTGTCTGTCTCTACATGTCCCCCTGTGATAGACTGGTTACCTGTCGGTCTCTACATGTCTCCATGTGATAGACTGGTTACCTGTCTGTCTCTACATGTCTCCCTGTGATAGACTGGTTACCTGTCTGTCTCCACATGTCTCCATGTGATAGACTGGTTACCTGTCTGTCTCTACATGTCAGCCCTATGATAGACTGGTTACCTGTCTGTCTCTACATGTCAGCCCTGTGATAGACTGGTTACCTGTCTGTCTCTACATGTCAGCCCTGTGATAGACTGGTTACCTGTCTGTCTGTACATGTCTCCCTGTGATAGACTGGTTACCTGTCTGTCTCTACATGTCTCCCTGTGATAGACTGGTTACCTGTCTGTCTCTACATGTCTCCCTGTGATAGACTGGTCACCTGTCTGTCTCTACATGTCTCCCTGTGATAGACTGGTTACCTGTCTGTCTTTACATGTCTCCCTGTGATAGACTGGTTACCTGTCTGTCTCTACATGTCTCCCTGTGATAGACTGGTTACCTGTCTATCTCTACATGTCTCCCTGTGATAGACTGGTTACCTGTCTGTCTCTACATGTCCCCCTGTGATAGACTGGTTACCTGTCTGTCTCTACATGTCAGCCCTGTGATAGACTGGTCACCTGTCTGTCTCTACATGTCAGCCCTATGATAGACTGGTTACCTGTCTGTCTCTACATGTCAGCCCTGTGATAGACTGGTTACCTGTCTGTCTGTACATGTCCCCCTGTGATAGACTGGTTACCTGTCGGTCTCTACATGTCTCCCTGTGATAGACTGGTTACCTGTCTGTCTGTACATGTCTCCCTGTGATAGACTGGTTACCTGTCTGTCTCTACATGTCTCCCTGTGATAGACTGGTTACCTGTCTGTCTCTACATGTCAGCCCTGTGATAGACTGGTTACCTGTCTGTCTCTACATGTCTCCCTGTGATAGACTGGTTACCTGTCTGTCTCTACATGTCTCCCTGTGATAGACTGGTCACCTGTCTGTCTCTACATGTCTCCCTGTGATAGACTGGTTACCTGTCTGTCTTTACATGTCTCCCTGTGATAGACTGGTTACCTGTCTGTCTCTACATGTCTCCCTGTGATAGACTGGTTACCTGTCTGTCTCTACATGTCTCCCTGTGATAGACTGGTTACCTGTCTGTCTCTACATGTCCCCCTGTGATAGACTGGTTACCTGTCTGTCTCTACATGTCTCCCTGTGATACACTGGTTACCTGTCTGTCTCTACATGTCTCCCTGTGATAGACTGGTTACCTGTCTGTCTCTACATGTCCCCCTGTGATAGACTGGTTACCTGTCTGTCTCTACATGTCTCCCTGTGATAGACTGGTTACCTGTCTGTCTCTACATGTCGGCCCCATGATAGACTGGTTACCTGTCTGTCTCTACATGTCTCCCTGTGATAGACTGGTTACCTGTCTGTCTCTACATGTCTCCATGTGATAGATTGGTTACCTGTCTGTCTCTACATGTCCCCCTGTGATAGACTGGTTACCTGTCTGTCTCTACATGTCTCCCTGTGATAGACTGGTTACCTGTCTGTCTCTACATGTCGGCCCCGTGATAGACTGGTTACCTGTCTGTCTCTACATGTCTCCCTGTGATAGACTGGTTACCTATCTGTCTCTACATGTCTCCCTGTGATAGACTGGTTACCTGTCTGTCTCTACATGTCCCCCTGTGATAGACTGGTTACCTGTCTGTCTCTACATGTCTCCCTGTGATAGACTGGTCACCTGTCTGTCTCTACATGTCTCCCTGTGATAGACTGGTTACCTGTCTGTCTTTACATGTCTCCCTGTGATAGACTGGTTACCTGTCTGTCTCTCCATGTCTCCCTGTGATAGACTGGTTACCTGTCTGTCTCTACATGTCTCCCTGTGATAGACTGGTTACCTGTCTGTCTCTACATGTCCCCCTGTGATAGACTGGTTACCTGTCTGTCTCTACATGTCTCCATGTGATAGACTGGTTACCTGTCTGTCTCTACATGTCTCCCTGTGATAGACTGGTTACCTGTCTGTCTCTACATGTCCCCCTGTGATAGACTGGTTACCTGTCTGTCTCTACATGTCTCCCTTTGATAGACTGGTTACCTGTCTGTCTCTCCATGTCGGCCCCGTGATAGACTGGTTACCTGTCTGTCTCTACATGTCTCCCTGTGATAGACTGGTTACCTGTCTGTCTCTACATGTCTCCCTGTGATAGACTGGTTACCTGTCGGTCTCTACATGTCTCCCTGTGATAGACTGGTTACCTGTCTGTCTCCACATGTCTCCATGTGATAGACTGGTTACCTGTCTGTCTCTACATGTCCCCCTGTGATAGACTGGTTACCTGTCGGTCTCTACATGTCTCCCTGTGATAGACTGGTTACCTGTCTGTCTCTACATGTCTCCCTGTGATAGACTGGTTACGTGTCTGTCTCCACATGTCTCCATGTGATAGACTGGTTACCTGTCTTTCTCTACATGTCAGCCCTATGATAGACTGGTTACCTGTCTGTCTCTACATGTCAGCCCTGTGATAGACTGGTTACCTGTCTGTCTCTACATGTCAGCCCTGTGATAGACTGGTTACCTGTCTGTCTGTACATGTCTCCCTGTGATAGACTGGTTACCTGTCTGTCTCTACATGTCTCCCTGTGATAGACTGGTTACCTGTCTGTCTCTACATGTCAGCCCTGTGATAGACTGGTTACCTGTCTGTCTCTACATGTCTCCCTGTGATAGACTGGTTACCTGTCGGTCTCTACATGTCTCCCTGTGATAGACTGGTTACCTGTCTGTCTCTACATGTCTCCCTGTGATAGACTGGTTACCTGTCTGTCTCCACATGTCTCCATGTGATAGACTGGTTACCTGTCTGTCTCTACATGTCAGCCCTTTGATAGACTGGTTACCTGTCTGTCTCTACATGTCAGCCCTGTGATAGACTGGTTACCTGTCTGTCTCTACATGTCAGCCCTGTGATAGACTGGTTACCTGTCTGTCTGTACATGTCTCCCTGTGATAGACTGGTTACCTGTCTGTCTCTACATGTCAGCCCTGTGATAGACTGGTTACCTGTCTGTCTGTACATGTCTCCCTGTGATAGACTGGTTACCTGTCTGTCTCTACATGTCTCCCTGTGATAGACTGGTTACCCCTCTGTCTCTACATGTCAGCCCTATGATAGACTGGTTACCTGTCTGTCTCTACATGTCAGCCCTGTGATAGACTGGTTACCTGTCTGTCTCTACATGTCAGCCCTGTGATAGACTGGTTACCTGTCTGTCTCTACATGTCTCCCTGTGATAGAGTGGTTACCTGTCGGTCTCTACATGTCTCCCTGTGATAGACTGGTTACCTGTCTGTCTCCACATGTCTCCATGTGATAGACTGGTTACCTGTCTGTCTCTACATGTCCCCCTGTGATAGACTGGTTACCTGTCGGTCTCTACATGTCTCCCTGTGATAGACTGGTTACCTGTCTGTCTCTACATGTCTCCCTGTGATAGACTGGTTACGTGTCTGTCTCCACATGTCTCCATGTGATAGACTGGTTACCTGTCTGTCTCTACATGTCAGCCCTATGATAGACTGGTTACCTGTCTGTCTCTACATGTCAGCCCTGTGATAGACTGGTTACCTGTCTGTCTCTACATGTCAGCCCTGTGATAGACTGGTTACCTGTCTGTCTGTACATGTCTCCCTGTGATAGACTGGTTACCTGTCTGTCTCTACATGTCTCCCTGTGATAGACTGGTTACCTGTCTGTCTCTACATGTCAGCCCTGTGATAGACTGGTTACCTGTCTGTCTCTACATGTCTCCCTGTGATAGACTGGTTACCTGTCTGTCTCTACATGTCTCCCTGTGATAGACTGGTCACCTGTCTGTCTCTACATGTCTCCCTGTGATAGACTGGTTACCTGTCTGTCTTTACATGTCTCCCTGTGATAGACTGGTTACCTGTCTGTCTCTACATGTCTCCCTGTGATAGACTGGTTACCTGTCTGTCTCTACATGTCTCCCTGTGATAGACTGGTTACCTGTCTGTCTCTACATGTCCCCCTGTGATAGACTGGTTACCTGTCTGTCTCTACATGTCTCCCTGTGATAGACTGGTTACCTGTCTGTCTCTACATGTCTCCCTGTGAAAGACTGGTTACCTGTCTGTCTCTACATGTCCCCCTGTGATAGACTGGTTACCTGTCTGTCTCTACATGTCTCCCTGTGATAGACTGGTTACCTGTCTGTCTCTACATGTCGGCCCCATGATAGACTGGTTACCTGTCTGTCTCTACATGTCTCCCTGTGATAGACTGGTTACCTGTCTGTCTCTACATGTCTCCCTGTGATAGACTGGTTACCTGTCTGTCTCTACATGTCGGCCCTGTGATAGACTGGTTACCTGTCTGTCTCTACATGTCAGCCCTGTGATAGACTGGTTACCTGTCTGTCTCTACATGTCTCCCTGTGATAGACTGGTTACGTGTCTGTCTCCACATGTCTCCATGTGATAGACTGGTTACCTGTCTGTCTCTACATGTCAGCCCTATGATAGACTGGTTACCTGTCTGTCTCTACATGTCAGCCCTGTGATAGACTGGTTACCTGTCTGTCTCTACTTGTCAGCCCTGTGATAGACTGATTACCTGTCTGTCTGTACATGTCTCCCTGTGATAGACTGGTTACCTGTCTGTCTCTACATGTCTCCCTGTGATAGACTGGTTACCTGTCTGTCTCTACATGTCAGCCCTGTGATAGACTGGTTACCTGTCTGTCTCTACATGTCTCCCTGTGATAGACTGGTTACCTGTCTGTCTCTACATGTCTCCCTGTGATAGACTGGTCACCTGTCTGTCTCTACATGTCTCCCTGTGATAGACTGGTTACCTGTCTGTCTTTACATGTCTCCCTGTGATAGACTGGTTACCTGTCTGTCTCTACATGTCTCCCTGTGATAGACTGGTTACCTGTCTGTCTCTACATGTCTCCCTGTGATAGACTGGTTACCTGTCTGTCTCTACATGTCCCCCTGTGATAGACTGGTTACCTGTCTGTCTCTACATGTCTCCCTGTGATAGACTGGTTACCTGTCTGTCTCTACATGTCTCCCTGTGAAAGACTGGTTACCTGTCTGTCTCTACATGTCCCCCTGTGATAGACTGGTTACCTGTCTGTCTCTACATGTCTCCCTGTGATAGACTGGTTACCTGTCTGTCTCTACATGTCGGCCCCATGATAGACTGGTTACCTGTCTGTCTCTACATGTCTCCCTGTGATAGACTGGTTACCTGTCTGTCTCTACATGTCTCCCTGTGATAGACTGGTTACCTGTCTGTCTCTACATGTCGGCCCTGTGATAGACTGGTTACCTGTCTGTCTCTACATGTCAGCCCTGTGATAGACTGGTTGCCTGTCTGTCTCTACATGTCAGCCCTGTGATAGACTGGTTACCTGTCTGTCTCTACATGTCTCCCTGTGATAGACTGGTTACCTGTCTGTCTCTACATGTCTCCCTGTGATAGACTGGTTACCTGTCTGTCTCTACATGTCAGCCCTGTGATAGACTGGTCACCTGTCTGTCTCTACATGTCAGCCCTATGATAGACTGGTTACCTGTCTGTCTCTACATGTCCCCCTGTGATAGACTGGTTACCTGTCGGTCTCTACATGTCTCCATGTGATAGACTGGTTACCTGTCTGTCTCTACATGTCTCCCTGTGATAGACTGGTTACCTGTCTGTCTCCACATGTCTCCATGTGATAGACTGGTTACCTGTCTGTCTCTACATGTCAGCCCTATGATAGACTGGTTACCTGTCTGTCTCTACATGTCAGCCCTGTGATAGACTGGTTACCTGTCTGTCTCTACATGTCAGCCCTGTGATAGACTGGTTACCTGTCTGTCTGTACATGTCTCCCTGTGATAGACTGGTTACCTGTCTGTCTCTACATGTCTCCCTGTGATAGACTGGTTACCTGTCTGTCTTTACATGTCTCCCTGTGATAGACTGGTCACCTGTCTGTCTCTACATGTCTCCCTGTGATAGACTGGTTACCTGTCTGTCTTTACATGTCTCCCTGTGATAGACTGGTTACCTGTCTGTCTCTACATGTCTCCCTGTGATAGACTGGTTACCTGTCTATCTCTACATGTCTCCCTGTGATAGACTGGTTACCTGTCTGTCTCTACATGTCCCCCTGTGATAGACTGGTTACCTGTCTGTCTCTACATGTCAGCCCTGTGATAGACTGGTCACCTGTCTGTCTCTACATGTCAGCCCTATGATAGACTGGTTACCTGTCTGTCTCTACATGTCAGCCCTGTGATAGACTGGTTACCTGTCTGTCTGTACATGTCCCCCTGTGATAGACTGGTTACCTGTCGGTCTCTACATGTCTCCCTGTGATAGACTGGTTACCTGTCTGTCTGTACATGTCTCCCTGTGATAGACTGGTTACCTGTCTGTCTCTACATGTCTCCCTGTGATAGACTGGTTACCTGTCTGTCTCTACATGTCAGCCCTGTGATAGACTGGTTACCTGTCTGTCTCTACATGTCTCCCTGTGATAGACTGGTTACCTGTCTGTCTCTACATGTCTCCCTGTGATAGACTGGTCACCTGTCTGTCTCTACATGTCTCCCTGTGATAGACTGGTTACCTGTCTGTCTTTACATGTCTCCCTGTGATAGACTGGTTACCTGTCTGTCTCTACATGTCTCCCTGTGATAGACTGGTTACGTGTCTGTCTCCACATGTCTCCATGTGATAGACTGGTTACCTGTCTGTCTCTACATGTCAGCCCTATGATAGACTGGTTACCTGTCTGTCTCTACATGTCAGCCCTGTGATAGACTGGTTACCTGTCTGTCTCTACATGTCAGCCCTGTGATAGACTGGTTACCTGTCTGTCTGTACATGTCTCCCTGTGATAGACTGGTTACCTGTCTGTCTCTACATGTCTCCCTGTGATAGACTGGTTACCTGTCTGTCTCTACATGTCAGCCCTGTGATAGACTGGTTACCTGTCTGTCTCTACATGTCTCCCTGTGATAGACTGGTTACCTGTCTGTCTCCACATGTCTCCATGTGATAGACTGGTTACCTGTCTGTCTCTACATGTCAGCCCTTTGATAGACTGGTTACCTGTCTGTCTCTACATGTCAGCCCTGTGATAGACTGGTTACCTGTCTGTCTCTACATGTCAGCCCTGTGATAGACTGGTTACCTGTCTGTCTGTACATGTCTCCCTGTGATAGACTGGTTACCTGTCTGTCTCTACATGTCAGCCCTGTGATAGACTGGTTACCTGTCTGTCTGTACATGTCTCCCTGTGATAGACTGGTTACCTGTCTGTCTCTACATGTCTCCCTGTGATAGACTGGTTACCTGTCTGTCTCTACATGTCAGCCCTATGATAGACTGGTTACCTGTCTGTCTCTACATGTCAGCCCTGTGATAGACTGGTTACCTGTCTGTCTCTACATGTCAGCCCTGTGATAGACTGGTTACCTGTCTGTCTCTACATGTCTCCCTGTGATAGAGTGGTTACCTGTCGGTCTCTACATGTCTCCCTGTGATAGACTGGTTACCTGTCTGTCTCCACATGTCTCCATGTGATAGACTGGTTACCTGTCTGTCTCTACATGTCCCCCTGTGATAGACTGGTTACCTGTCGGTCTCTACATGTCTCCCTGTGATAGACTGGTTACCTGTCTGTCTCTACATGTCTCCCTGTGATAGACTGGTTACGTGTCTGTCTCCACATGTCTCCATGTGATAGACTGGTTACCTGTCTGTCTCTACATGTCAGCCCTATGATAGACTGGTTACCTGTCTGTCTCTACATGTCAGCCCTGTGATAGACTGGTTACCTGTCTGTCTCTACATGTCAGCCCTGTGATAGACTGGTTACCTGTCTGTCTGTACATGTCTCCCTGTGATAGACTGGTTACCTGTCTGTCTCTACATGTCTCCCTGTGATAGACTGGTTACCTGTCTGTCTCTACATGTCAGCCCTGTGATAGACTGGTTACCTGTCTGTCTCTACATGTCTCCCTGTGATAGACTGGTTACCTGTCTGTCTCTACATGTCTCCCTGTGATAGACTGGTCACCTGTCTGTCTCTACATGTCTCCCTGTGATAGACTGGTTACCTGTCTGTCTTTACATGTCTCCCTGTGATAGACTGGTTACCTGTCTGTCTGTACATGTCTCCCTGTGATAGACTGGTTACCTGACTGTCTCTACATGTCTCCCTGTGATAGACTGGTTACCTGTCTGTCTCTACATGTCCCCCTGTGATAGACTGGTTACCTGTCTGTCTCTACATGTCTCCCTGTGATAGACTGGTTACCTGTCTGTCTCTACATGTCTCCCTGTGAAAGACTGGTTACCTGTCTGTCTCTACATGTCCCCCTGTGATAGACTGGTTACCTGTCTGTCTCTACATGTCTCCCTGTGATAGACTGGTTACCTGTCTGTCTCTACATGTCGGCCCCATGATAGACTGGTTACCTGTCTGTCTCTACATGTCTCCCTGTGATAGACTGGTTACCTGTCTGTCTCTACATGTCTCCCTGTGATAGACTGGTTACCTGTCTGTCTCTACATGTCGGCCCTGTGATAGACTGGTTACCTGTCTGTCTCTACATGTCAGCCCTGTGATAGACTGGTTACCTGTCTGTCTCTACATGTCTCCCTGTGATAGACTGGTTACGTGTCTGTCTCCACATGTCTCCATGTGATAGACTGGTTACCTGTCTGTCTCTACATGTCAGCCCTATGATAGACTGGTTACCTGTCTGTCTCTACATGTCAGCCCTGTGATAGACTGGTTACCTGTCTGTCTCTACTTGTCAGCCCTGTGATAGACTGATTACCTGTCTGTCTGTACATGTCTCCCTGTGATAGACTGGTTACCTGTCTGTCTCTACATGTCTCCCTGTGATAGACTGGTTACCTGTCTGTCTCTACATGTCAGCCCTGTGATAGACTGGTTACCTGTCTGTCTCTACATGTCTCCCTGTGATAGACTGGTTACCTGTCTGTCTCTACATGTCTCCCTGTGATAGACTGGTCACCTGTCTGTCTCTACATGTCTCCCTGTGATAGACTGGTTACCTGTCTGTCTTTACATGTCTCCCTGTGATAGACTGGTTACCTGTCTGTCTCTACATGTCTCCCTGTGATAGACTGGTTACCTGTCTGTCTCTACATGTCTCCCTGTGATAGACTGGTTACCTGTCTGTCTCTACATGTCCCCCTGTGATAGACTGGTTACCTGTCTGTCTCTACATGTCTCCCTGTGATAGACTGGTTACCTGTCTGTCTCTACATGTCTCCCTGTGAAAGACTGGTTACCTGTCTGTCTCTACATGTCCCCCTGTGATAGACTGGTTACCTGTCTGTCTCTACATGTCTCCCTGTGATAGACTGGTTACCTGTCTGTCTCTACATGTCGGCCCCATGATAGACTGGTTACCTGTCTGTCTCTACATGTCTCCCTGTGATAGACTGGTTACCTGTCTGTCTCTACATGTCTCCCTGTGATAGACTGGTTACCTGTCTGTCTCTACATGTCGGCCCTGTGATAGACTGGTTACCTGTCTGTCTCTACATGTCAGCCCTGTGATAGACTGGTTGCCTGTCTGTCTCTACATGTCAGCCCTGTGATAGACTGGTTACCTGTCTGTCTCTACATGTCTCCCTGTGATAGACTGGTTACCTGTCTGTCTCTACATGTCTCCCTGTGATAGACTGGTTACCTGTCTGTCTCTACATGTCAGCCCTGTGATAGACTGGTCACCTGTCTGTCTCTACATGTCAGCCCTATGATAGACTGGTTACCTGTCTGTCTCTACATGTCCCCCTGTGATAGACTGGTTACCTGTCGGTCTCTACATGTCTCCATGTGATAGACTGGTTACCTGTCTGTCTCTACATGTCTCCCTGTGATAGACTGGTTACCTGTCTGTCTCCACATGTCTCCATGTGATAGACTGGTTACCTGTCTGTCTCTACATGTCAGCCCTATGATAGACTGGTTACCTGTCTGTCTCTACATGTCAGCCCTGTGATAGACTGGTTACCTGTCTGTCTCTACATGTCAGCCCTGTGATAGACTGGTTACCTGTCTGTCTGTACATGTCTCCCTGTGATAGACTGGTTACCTGTCTGTCTCTACATGTCTCCCTGTGATAGACTGGTTACCTGTCTGTCTCTACATGTCTCCCTGTGATAGACTGGTCACCTGTCTGTCTCTACATGTCTCCCTGTGATAGACTGGTTACCTGTCTGTCTTTACATGTCTCCCTGTGATAGACTGGTTACCTGTCTGTCTCTACATGTCTCCCTGTGATAGACTGGTTACCTGTCTATCTCTACATGTCTCCCTGTGATAGACTGGTTACCTGTCTGTCTCTACATGTCCCCCTGTGATAGACTGGTTACCTGTCTGTCTCTACATGTCAGCCCTGTGATAGACTGGTCACCTGTCTGTCTCTACATGTCAGCCCTATGATAGACTGGTTACCTGTCTGTCTCTACATGTCAGCCCTGTGATAGACTGGTTACCTGTCTGTCTGTACATGTCCCCCTGTGATAGACTGGTTACCTGTCGGTCTCTACATGTCTCCCTGTGATAGACTGGTTACCTGTCTGTCTGTACATGTCTCCCTGTGATAGACTGGTTACCTGTCTGTCTCTACATGTCTCCCTGTGATAGACTGGTTACCTGTCTGTCTCTACATGTCAGCCCTGTGATAGACTGGTTACCTGTCTGTCTCTACATGTCTCCCTGTGATAGACTGGTTACCTGTCTGTCTCTACATGTCTCCCTGTGATAGACTGGTCACCTGTCTGTCTCTACATGTCTCCCTGTGATAGACTGGTTACCTGTCTGTCTTTACATGTCTCCCTGTGATAGACTGGTTACCTGTCTGTCTCTACATGTCTCCCTGTGATAGACTGGTTACCTGTCTGTCTCTACATGTCTCCCTGTGATAGACTGGTTACCTGTCTGTCTCTACATGTCCCCCTGTGATAGACTGGTTACCTGTCTGTCTCTACATGTCTCCCTGTGATACACTGGTTACCTGTCTGTCTCTACATGTCTCCCTGTGATAGACTGGTTACCTGTCTGTCTCTACATGTCCCCCTGTGATAGACTGGTTACCTGTCTGTCTCTACATGTCTCCCTGTGATAGACTGGTTACCTGTCTGTCTCTACATGTCGGCCCCATGATAGACTGGTTACCTGTCTGTCTCTACATGTCTCCCTGTGATAGACTGGTTACCTGTCTGTCTCTACATGTCTCCATGTGATAGATTGGTTACCTGTCTGTCTCTACATGTCCCCCTGTGATAGACTGGTTACCTGTCTGTCTCTACATGTCTCCCTGTGATAGACTGGTTACCTGTCTGTCTCTACATGTCGGCCCCGTGATAGACTGGTTACCTGTCTGTCTCTACATGTCTCCCTGTGATAGACTGGTTACCTATCTGTCTCTACATGTCTCCCTGTGATAGACTGGTTACCTGTCTGTCTCTACATGTCCCCCTGTGATAGACTGGTTACCTGTCTGTCTCTACATGTCTCCCTGTGATAGACTGGTCACCTGTCTGTCTCTACATGTCTCCCTGTGATAGACTGGTTACCTGTCTGTCTTTACATGTCTCCCTGTGATAGACTGGTTACCTGTCTGTCTCTCCATGTCTCCCTGTGATAGACTGGTTACCTGTCTGTCTCTACATGTCTCCCTGTGATAGACTGGTTACCTGTCTGTCTCTACATGTCCCCCTGTGATAGACTGGTTACCTGTCTGTCTGTACATGTCCCCCTGTGATAGACTGGTTACCTGTCGGTCTCTACATGTCTCCCTGTGATAGACTGGTTACCTGTCTGTCTGTACATGTCTCCCTGTGATAGACTGGTTACCTGTCTGTCTCTACATGTCTCCCTGTGATAGACTGGTTACCTGTCTGTCTCTACATGTCAGCCCTGTGATAGACTGGTTACCTGTCTGTCTCTACATGTCTCCCTGTGATAGACTGGTTACCTGTCTGTCTCTACATGTCTCCCTGTGATAGACTGGTCACCTGTCTGTCTCTACATGTCTCCCTGTGATAGACTGGTTACCTGTCTGTCTTTACATGTCTCCCTGTGATAGACTGGTTACCTGTCTGTCTCTACATGTCTCCCTGTGATAGACTGGTTACGTGTCTGTCTCCACATGTCTCCATGTGATAGACTGGTTACCTGTCTGTCTCTACATGTCAGCCCTATGATAGACTGGTTACCTGTCTGTCTCTACATGTCAGCCCTGTGATAGACTGGTTACCTGTCTGTCTCTACATGTCAGCCCTGTGATAGACTGGTTACCTGTCTGTCTGTACATGTCTCCCTGTGATAGACTGGTTACCTGTCTGTCTCTACATGTCTCCCTGTGATAGACTGGTTACCTGTCTGTCTCTACATGTCAGCCCTGTGATAGACTGGTTACCTGTCTGTCTCTACATGTCTCCCTGTGATAGACTGGTTACCTGTCGGTCTCTACATGTCTCCCTGTGATAGACTGGTTACCTGTCTGTCTCTACATGTCTCCCTGTGATAGACTGGTTACCTGTCTGTCTCCACATGTCTCCATGTGATAGACTGGTTACCTGTCTGTCTCTACATGTCAGCCCTTTGATAGACTGGTTACCTGTCTGTCTCTACATGTCAGCCCTGTGATAGACTGGTTACCTGTCTGTCTCTACATGTCAGCCCTGTGATAGACTGGTTACCTGTCTGTCTGTACATGTCTCCCTGTGATAGACTGGTTACCTGTCTGTCTCTACATGTCAGCCCTGTGATAGACTGGTTACCTGTCTGTCTGTACATGTCTCCCTGTGATAGACTGGTTACCTGTCTATCTCTACATGTCTCCCTGTGATAGACTGGTTACCTGTCTGTCTCTACATGTCCCCCTGTGATAGACTGGTTACCTGTCTGTCTCTACATGTCAGCCCTGTGATAGACTGGTCACCTGTCTGTCTCTACATGTCAGCCCTATGATAGACTGGTTACCTGTCTGTCTCTACATGTCAGCCCTGTGATAGACTGGTTACCTGTCTGTCTGTACATGTCCCCCTGTGATAGACTGGTTACCTGTCGGTCTCTACATGTCTCCCTGTGATAGACTGGTTACCTGTCTGTCTGTACATGTCTCCCTGTGATAGACTGGTTACCTGTCTGTCTCTACATGTCTCCCTGTGATAGACTGGTTACTTGTCTGTCTCTACATGTCAGCCCTGTGATAGACTGGTTACCTGTCTGTCTCTACATGTCTCCCTGTGATAGACTGGTTACCTGTCTGTCTCTACATGTCTCCCTGTGATAGACTGGTCACCTGTCTGTCTCTACATGTCTCCCTGTGATAGACTGGTTACCTGTCTGTCTTTACATGTCTCCCTGTGATAGACTGGTTACCTGTCTGTCTCTACATGTCTCCCTGTGATAGACTGGTTACCTGTCTGTCTCTACATGTCTCCCTGTGATAGACTGGTTACCTGTCTGTCTCTACATGTCCCCCTGTGATAGACTGGTTACCTGTCTGTCTCTACATGTCTCCCTGTGATACACTGGTTACCTGTCTGTCTCTACATGTCTCCCTGTGATAGACTGGTTACCTGTCTGTCTCTACATGTCCCCCTGTGATAGACTGGTTACCTGTCTGTCTCTACATGTCTCCCTGTGATAGACTGGTTACCTGTCTGTCTCTACATGTCGGCCCCATGATAGACTGGTTACCTGTCTGTCTCTACATGTCTCCCTGTGATAGACTGGTTACCTGTCTGTCTCTACATGTCTCCATGTGATAGATTGGTTACCTGTCTGTCTCTACATGTCCCCCTGTGATAGACTGGTTACCTGTCTGTCTCTACATGTCTCCCTGTGATAGACTGGTTACCTGTCTGTCTCTACATGTCGGCCCCGTGATAGACTGGTTACCTGTCTGTCTCTACATGTCTCCCTGTGATAGACTGGTTACCTATCTGTCTCTACATGTCTCCCTGTGATAGACTGGTTACCTGTCTGTCTCTACATGTCCCCCTGTGATAGACTGGTTACCTGTCTGTCTCTACATGTCTCCCTGTGATAGACTGGTCACCTGTCTGTCTCTACATGTCTCCCTGTGATAGACTGGTTACCTGTCTGTCTTTACATGTCTCCCTGTGATAGACTGGTTACCTGTCTGTCTCTCCATGTCTCCCTGTGATAGACTGGTTACCTGTCTGTCTCTACATGTCTCCCTGTGATAGACTGGTTACCTGTCTGTCTCTACATGTCCCCCTGTGATAGACTGGTTACCTGTCTGTCTCTACATGTCTCCATGTGATAGACTGGTTACCTGTCTGTCTCTACATGTCTCCCTGTGATAGACTGGTTACCTGTCTGTCTCTACATGTCCCCCTGTGATAGACTGGTTACCTGTCTGTCTCTACATGTCTCCCTTTGATAGACTGGTTACCTGTCTGTCTCTCCATGTCGGCCCCGTGATAGACTGGTTACCTGTCTGTCTCTACATGTCTCCCTGTGATAGACTGGTTACCTGTCTGTCTCTACATGTCTCCCTGTGATAGACTGGTTACCTGTCGGTCTCTACATGTCTCCCTGTGATAGACTGGTTACCTGTCTGTCTCCACATGTCTCCATGTGATAGACTGGTTACCTGTCTGTCTCTACATGTCCCCCTGTGATAGACTGGTTACCTGTCGGTCTCTACATGTCTCCCTGTGATAGACTGGTTACCTGTCTGTCTCTACATGTCTCCCTGTGATAGACTGGTTACGTGTCTGTCTCCACATGTCTCCATGTGATAGACTGGTTACCTGTCTGTCTCTACATGTCAGCCCTATGATAGACTGGTTACCTGTCTGTCTCTACATGTCAGCCCTGTGATAGACTGGTTACCTGTCTGTCTCTACATGTCAGCCCTGTGATAGACTGGTTACCTGTCTGTCTGTACATGTCTCCCTGTGATAGACTGGTTACCTGTCTGTCTCTACATGTCTCCCTGTGATAGACTGGTTACCTGTCTGTCTCTACATGTCAGCCCTGTGATAGACTGGTTACCTGTCTGTCTCTACATGTCTCCCTGTGATAGACTGGTTACCTGTCGGTCTCTACATGTCTCCCTGTGATAGACTGGTTACCTGTCTGTCTCTACATGTCTCCCTGTGATAGACTGGTTACCTGTCTGTCTCCACATGTCTCCATGTGATAGACTGGTTACCTGTCTGTCTCTACATGTCAGCCCTTTGATAGACTGGTTACCTGTCTGTCTCTACATGTCAGCCCTGTGATAGACTGGTTACCTGTCTGTCTCTACATGTCAGCCCTGTGATAGACTGGTTACCTGTCTGTCTGTACATGTCTCCCTGTGATAGACTGGTTACCTGTCTGTCTCTACATGTCAGCCCTGTGATAGACTGGTTACCTGTCTGTCTGTACATGTCTCCCTGTGATAGACTGGTTACCTGTCTGTCTCTACATGTCTCCCTGTGATAGACTGGTTACCTGTCTGTCTCTACATGTCAGCCCTATGATAGACTGGTTACCTGTCTGTCTCTACATGTCAGCCCTGTGATAGACTGGTTACCTGTCTGTCTCTACATGTCAGCCCTGTGATAGACTGGTTACCTGTCTGTCTCTACATGTCTCCCTGTGATAGAGTGGTTACCTGTCGGTCTCTACATGTCTCCCTGTGATAGACTGGTTACCTGTCTGTCTCCACATGTCTCCATGTGATAGACTGGTTACCTGTCTGTCTCTACATGTCCCCCTGTGATAGACTGGTTACCTGTCGGTCTCTACATGTCTCCCTGTGATAGACTGGTTACCTGTCTGTCTCTACATGTCTCCCTGTGATAGACTGGTTACGTGTCTGTCTCCACATGTCTCCATGTGATAGACTGGTTACCTGTCTGTCTCTACATGTCAGCCCTATGATAGACTGGTTACCTGTCTGTCTCTACATGTCAGCCCTGTGATAGACTGGTTACCTGTCTGTCTCTACATGTCAGCCCTGTGATAGACTGGTTACCTGTCTGTCTGTACATGTCTCCCTGTGATAGACTGGTTACCTGTCTGTCTCTACATGTCTCCCTGTGATAGACTGGTTACCTGTCTGTCTCTACATGTCAGCCCTGTGATAGACTGGTTACCTGTCTGTCTCTACATGTCTCCCTGTGATAGACTGGTTACCTGTCTGTCTCTACATGTCTCCCTGTGATAGACTGGTCACCTGTCTGTCTCTACATGTCTCCCTGTGATAGACTGGTTACCTGTCTGTCTTTACATGTCTCCCTGTGATAGACTGGTTACCTGTCTGTCTCTACATGTCTCCCTGTGATAGACTGGTTACCTGTCTGTCTCTACATGTCTCCCTGTGATAGACTGGTTACCTGTCTGTCTCTACATGTCCCCCTGTGATAGACTGGTTACCTGTCTGTCTCTACATGTCTCCCTGTGATAGACTGGTTACCTGTCTGTCTCTACATGTCTCCCTGTGAAAGACTGGTTACCTGTCTGTCTCTACATGTCCCCCTGTGATAGACTGGTTACCTGTCTGTCTCTACATGTCTCCCTGTGATAGACTGGTTACCTGTCTGTCTCTACATGTCGGCCCCATGATAGACTGGTTACCTGTCTGTCTCTACATGTCTCCCTGTGATAGACTGGTTACCTGTCTGTCTCTACATGTCTCCCTGTGATAGACTGGTTACCTGTCTGTCTCTACATGTCGGCCCTGTGATAGACTGGTTACCTGTCTGTCTCTACATGTCAGCCCTGTGATAGACTGGTTGCCTGTCTGTCTCTACATGTCAGCCCTGTGATAGATTGGTTACCTGTCTGTCTCTACATGTCAGCCCTGTGATAGACTGGTTACCTGTCTGTCTCTACATGTCTCCCTGTGATAGACTGGTTACGTGTCTGTCTCCACATGTCTCCATGTGATAGACTGGTTACCTGTCTGTCTCTACATGTCAGCCCTATGATAGACTGGTTACCTGTCTGTCTCTACATGTCAGCCCTGTGATAGACTGGTTACCTGTCTGTCTCTACATGTCAGCCCTGTGATAGACTGGTTACCTGTCTGTCTGTACATGTCTCCCTGTGATAGACTGGTTACCTGTCTGTCTCTACATGTCTCCCTGTGATAGACTGGTTACCTGTCTGTCTCTACATGTCAGCCCTGTGATAGACTGGTTACCTGTCTGTCTCTACATGTCTCCCTGTGATAGACTGGTTACCTGTCGGTCTCTACATGTCTCCCTGTGATAGACTGGTTACCTGTCTGTCTCTACATGTCTCCCTGTGATAGACTGGTTACCTGTCTGTCTCCACATGTCTCCATGTGATAGACTGGTTACCTGTCTGTCTCTACATGTCAGCCCTTTGATAGACTGGTTACCTGTCTGTCTCTACATGTCAGCCCTGTGATAGACTGGTTACCTGTCTGTCTCTACATGTCAGCCCTGTGATAGACTGGTTACCTGTCTGTCTGTACATGTCTCCCTGTGATAGACTGGTTACCTGTCTGTCTCTACATGTCAGCCCTGTGATAGACTGGTTACCTGTCTGTCTGTACATGTCTCCCTGTGATGGACTGGTTACCTGTCTATCTCTACATGTCTCCCTGTGATAGACTGGTTACCTGTCTGTCTCTACATGTCCCCCTGTGATAGACTGGTTACCTGTCTGTCTCTACATGTCAGCCCTGTGATAGACTGGTCACCTGTCTGTCTCTACATGTCAGCCCTATGATAGACTGGTTACCTGTCTGTCTCTACATGTCAGCCCTGTGATAGACTGGTTACCTGTCTGTCTGTACATGTCCCCCTGTGATAGACTGGTTACCTGTCGGTCTCTACATGTCTCCCTGTGATAGACTGGTTACCTGTCTGTCTGTACATGTCTCCCTGTGATAGACTGGTTACCTGTCTGTCTCTACATGTCTCCCTGTGATAGACTGGTTACCTGTCTGTCTCTACATGTCAGCCCTGTGATAGACTGGTTACCTGTCTGTCTCTACATGTCTCCCTGTGATAGACTGGTTACCTGTCTGTCTCTACATGTCTCCCTGTGATAGACTGGTCACCTGTCTGTCTCTACATGTCTCCCTGTGATAGACTGGTTACCTGTCTGTCTTTACATGTCTCCCTGTGATAGACTGGTTACCTGTCTGTCTCTACATGTCTCCCTGTGATAGACTGGTTACCTGTCTGTCTCTACATGTCTCCCTGTGATAGACTGGTTACCTGTCTGTCTCTACATGTCCCCCTGTGATAGACTGGTTACCTGTCTGTCTCTACATGTCTCCCTGTGATACACTGGTTACCTGTCTGTCTCTACATGTCTCCCTGTGATAGACTGGTTACCTGTCTGTCTCTACATGTCCCCCTGTGATAGACTGGTTACCTGTCTGTCTCTACATGTCTCCCTGTGATAGACTGGTTACCTGTCTGTCTCTACATGTCGGCCCCATGATAGACTGGTTACCTGTCTGTCTCTACATGTCTCCCTGTGATAGACTGGTTACCTGTCTGTCTCTACATGTCTCCATGTGATAGATTGGTTACCTGTCTGTCTCTACATGTCCCCCTGTGATAGACTGGTTACCTGTCTGTCTCTACATGTCTCCCTGTGATAGACTGGTTACCTGTCTGTCTCTACATGTCGGCCCCGTGATAGACTGGTTACCTGTCTGTCTCTACATGTCTCCCTGTGATAGACTGGTTACCTATCTGTCTCTACATGTCTCCCTGTGATAGACTGGTTACCTGTCTGTCTCTACATGTCCCCCTGTGATAGACTGGTTACCTGTCTGTCTCTACATGTCTCCCTGTGATAGACTGGTCACCTGTCTGTCTCTACATGTCTCCCTGTGATAGACTGGTTACCTGTCTGTCTTTACATGTCTCCCTGTGATAGACTGGTTACCTGTCTGTCTCTCCATGTCTCCCTGTGATAGACTGGTTACCTGTCTGTCTCTACATGTCTCCCTGTGATAGACTGGTTACCTGTCTGTCTCTACATGTCCCCCTGTGATAGACTGGTTACCTGTCTGTCTCTACATGTCTCCATGTGATAGACTGGTTACCTGTCTGTCTCTACATGTCTCCCTGTGATAGACTGGTTACCTGTCTGTCTCTACATGTCCCCCTGTGATAGACTGGTTACCTGTCTGTCTCTACATGTCTCCCTTTGATAGACTGGTTACCTGTCTGTCTCTCCATGTCGGCCCCGTGATAGACTGGTTACCTGTCTGTCTCTACATGTCTCCCTGTGATAGACTGGTTACCTGTCTGTCTCTACATGTCTCCCTGTGATAGACTGGTTACCTGTCGGTCTCTACATGTCTCCCTGTGATAGACTGGTTACCTGTCTGTCTCCACATGTCTCCATGTGATAGACTGGTTACCTGTCTGTCTCTACATGTCCCCCTGTGATAGACTGGTTACCTGTCGGTCTCTACATGTCTCCCTGTGATAGACTGGTTACCTGTCTGTCTCTACATGTCTCCCTGTGATAGACTGGTTACGTGTCTGTCTCCACATGTCTCCATGTGATAGACTGGTTACCTGTCTGTCTCTACATGTCAGCCCTATGATAGACTGGTTACCTGTCTGTCTCTACATGTCAGCCCTGTGATAGACTGGTTACCTGTCTGTCTCTACATGTCAGCCCTGTGATAGACTGGTTACCTGTCTGTCTGTACATGTCTCCCTGTGATAGACTGGTTACCTGTCTGTCTCTACATGTCTCCCTGTGATAGACTGGTTACCTGTCTGTCTCTACATGTCAGCCCTGTGATAGACTGGTTACCTGTCTGTCTCTACATGTCTCCCTGTGATAGACTGGTTACCTGTCGGTCTCTACATGTCTCCCTGTGATAGACTGGTTACCTGTCTGTCTCTACATGTCTCCCTGTGATAGACTGGTTACCTGTCTGTCTCCACATGTCTCCATGTGATAGACTGGTTACCTGTCTGTCTCTACATGTCAGCCCTTTGATAGACTGGTTACCTGTCTGTCTCTACATGTCAGCCCTGTGATAGACTGGTTACCTGTCTGTCTCTACATGTCAGCCCTGTGATAGACTGGTTACCTGTCTGTCTGTACATGTCTCCCTGTGATAGACTGGTTACCTGTCTGTCTCTACATGTCAGCCCTGTGATAGACTGGTTACCTGTCTGTCTGTACATGTCTCCCTGTGATAGACTGGTTACCTGTCTGTCTCTACATGTCTCCCTGTGATAGACTGGTTACCTGTCTGTCTCTACATGTCAGCCCTATGATAGACTGGTTACCTGTCTGTCTCTACATGTCAGCCCTGTGATAGACTGGTTACCTGTCTGTCTCTACATGTCAGCCCTGTGATAGACTGGTTACCTGTCTGTCTCTACATGTCTCCCTGTGATAGAGTGGTTACCTGTCGGTCTCTACATGTCTCCCTGTGATAGACTGGTTACCTGTCTGTCTCCACATGTCTCCATGTGATAGACTGGTTACCTGTCTGTCTCTACATGTCCCCCTGTGATAGACTGGTTACCTGTCGGTCTCTACATGTCTCCCTGTGATAGACTGGTTACCTGTCTGTCTCTACATGTCTCCCTGTGATAGACTGGTTACGTGTCTGTCTCCACATGTCTCCATGTGATAGACTGGTTACCTGTCTGTCTCTACATGTCAGCCCTATGATAGACTGGTTACCTGTCTGTCTCTACATGTCAGCCCTGTGATAGACTGGTTACCTGTCTGTCTCTACATGTCAGCCCTGTGATAGACTGGTTACCTGTCTGTCTGTACATGTCTCCCTGTGATAGACTGGTTACCTGTCTGTCTCTACATGTCTCCCTGTGATAGACTGGTTACCTGTCTGTCTCTACATGTCAGCCCTGTGATAGACTGGTTACCTGTCTGTCTCTACATGTCTCCCTGTGATAGACTGGTTACCTGTCTGTCTCTACATGTCTCCCTGTGATAGACTGGTCACCTGTCTGTCTCTACATGTCTCCCTGTGATAGACTGGTTACCTGTCTGTCTTTACATGTCTCCCTGTGATAGACTGGTTACCTGTCTGTCTCTACATGTCTCCCTGTGATAGACTGGTTACCTGTCTGTCTCTACATGTCTCCCTGTGATAGACTGGTTACCTGTCTGTCTCTACATGTCCCCCTGTGATAGACTGGTTACCTGTCTGTCTCTACATGTCTCCCTGTGATAGACTGGTTACCTGTCTGTCTCTACATGTCTCCCTGTGAAAGACTGGTTACCTGTCTGTCTCTACATGTCCCCCTGTGATAGACTGGTTACCTGTCTGTCTCTACATGTCTCCCTGTGATAGACTGGTTACCTGTCTGTCTCTACATGTCGGCCCCATGATAGACTGGTTACCTGTCTGTCTCTACATGTCTCCCTGTGATAGACTGGTTACCTGTCTGTCTCTACATGTCTCCCTGTGATAGACTGGTTACCTGTCTGTCTCTACATGTCGGCCCTGTGATAGACTGGTTACCTGTCTGTCTCTACATGTCAGCCCTGTGATAGACTGGTTGCCTGTCTGTCTCTACATGTCAGCCCTGTGATAGACTGGTTACCTGTCTGTCTCTACATGTCTCCCTGTGATAGACTGGTTACCTGTCTGTCTCTACATGTCTCCCTGTGATAGACTGGTTACCTGTCTGTCTCTACATGTCAGCCCTGTGATAGACTGGTCACCTGTCTGTCTCTACATGTCAGCCCTATGATAGACTGGTTACCTGTCTGTCTCTACATGTCCCCCTGTGATAGACTGGTTACCTGTCGGTCTCTACATGTCTCCATGTGATAGACTGGTTACCTGTCTGTCTCTACATGTCTCCCTGTGATAGACTGGTTACCTGTCTGTCTCCACATGTCTCCATGTGATAGACTGGTTACCTGTCTGTCTCTACATGTCAGCCCTATGATAGACTGGTTACCTGTCTGTCTCTACATGTCAGCCCTGTGATAGACTGGTTACCTGTCTGTCTCTACATGTCAGCCCTGTGATAGACTGGTTACCTGTCTGTCTGTACATGTCTCCCTGTGATAGACTGGTTACCTGTCTGTCTCTACATGTCTCCCTGTGATAGACTGGTTACCTGTCTGTCTCTACATGTCTCCCTGTGATAGACTGGTCACCTGTCTGTCTCTACATGTCTCCCTGTGATAGACTGGTTACATGTCTGTCTTTACATGTCTCCCTGTGATAGACTGGTTACCTGTCTGTCTCTACATGTCTCCCTGTGATAGACTGGTTACCTGTCTATCTCTACATGTCTCCCTGTGATAGACTGGTTACCTGTCTGTCTCTACATGTCCCCCTGTGATAGACTGGTTACCTGTCTGTCTCTACATGTCAGCCCTGTGATAGACTGGTCACCTGTCTGTCTCTACATGTCAGCCCTATGATAGACTGGTTACCTGTCTGTCTCTACATGTCAGCCCTGTGATAGACTGGTTACCTGTCTGTCTGTACATGTCCCCCTGTGATAGACTGGTTACCTGTCGGTCTCTACATGTCTCCCTGTGATAGACTGGTTACCTGTCTGTCTGTACATGTCTCCCTGTGATAGACTGGTTACCTGTCTGTCTCTACATGTCTCCCTGTGATAGACTGGTTACCTGTCTGTCTCTACATGTCAGCCCTGTGATAGACTGGTTACCTGTCTGTCTCTACATGTCTCCCTGTGATAGACTGGTTACCTGTCTGTCTCTACATGTCTCCCTGTGATAGACTGGTCACCTGTCTGTCTCTACATGTCTCCCTGTGATAGACTGGTTACCTGTCTGTCTTTACATGTCTCCCTGTGATAGACTGGTTACCTGTCTGTCTCTACATGTCTCCCTGTGATAGACTGGTTACCTGTCTGTCTCTACATGTCTCCCTGTGATAGACTGGTTACCTGTCTGTCTCTACATGTCCCCCTGTGATAGACTGGTTACCTGTCTGTCTCTACATGTCTCCCTGTGATACACTGGTTACCTGTCTGTCTCTACATGTCTCCCTGTGATAGACTGGTTACCTGTCTGTCTCTACATGTCCCCCTGTGATAGACTGGTTACCTGTCTGTCTCTACATGTCTCCCTGTGATAGACTGGTTACCTGTCTGTCTCTACATGTCGGCCCCATGATAGACTGGTTACCTGTCTGTCTCTACATGTCTCCCTGTGATAGACTGGTTACCTGTCTGTCTCTACATGTCTCCATGTGATAGATTGGTTACCTGTCTGTCTCTACATGTCCCCCTGTGATAGACTGGTTACCTGTCTGTCTCTACATGTCTCCCTGTGATAGACTGGTTACCTGTCTGTCTCTACATGTCGGCCCCGTGATAGACTGGTTACCTGTCTGTCTCTACATGTCTCCCTGTGATAGACTGGTTACCTATCTGTCTCTACATGTCTCCCTGTGATAGACTGGTTACCTGTCTGTCTCTACATGTCCCCCTGTGATAGACTGGTTACCTGTCTGTCTCTACATGTCTCCCTGTGATAGACTGGTCACCTGTCTGTCTCTACATGTCTCCCTGTGATAGACTGGTTACCTGTCTGTCTTTACATGTCTCCCTGTGATAGACTGGTTACCTGTCTGTCTCTCCATGTCTCCCTGTGATAGACTGGTTACCTGTCTGTCTCTACATGTCTCCCTGTGATAGACTGGTTACCTGTCTGTCTCTACATGTCCCCCTGTGATAGACTGGTTACCTGTCTGTCTCTACATGTCTCCATGTGATAGACTGGTTACCTGTCTGTCTCTACATGTCTCCCTGTGATAGACTGGTTACCTGTCTGTCTCTACATGTCTCCCTTTGATAGACTGGTTACCTGTCTGTCTCTCCATGTCGGCCCCGTGATAGACTGGTTACCTGTCTGTCTCTACATGTCTCCCTGTGATAGACTGGTTACCTGTCTGTCTCTACATGTCTCCCTGTGATAGACTGGTTACCTGTCGGTCTCTACATGTCTCCCTGTGATAGACTGGTTACCTGTCTGTCTCCACATGTCTCCATGTGATAGACTGGTTACCTGTCTGTCTCTACATGTCCCCCTGTGATAGACTGGTTACCTGTCGGTCTCTACATGTCTCCCTGTGATAGACTGGTTACCTGTCTGTCTCTACATGTCTCCCTGTGATAGACTGGTTACGTGTCTGTCTCCACATGTCTCCATGTGATAGACTGGTTACCTGTCTGTCTCTACATGTCAGCCCTATGATAGACTGGTTACCTGTCTGTCTCTACATGTCAGCCCTGTGATAGACTGGTTACCTGTCTGTCTCTACATGTCAGCCCTGTGATAGACTGGTTACCTGTCTGTCTGTACATGTCTCCCTGTGATAGACTGGTTACCTGTCTGTCTCTACATGTCTCCCTGTGATAGACTGGTTACCTGTCTGTCTCTACATGTCAGCCCTGTGATAGACTGGTTACCTGTCTGTCTCTACATGTCTCCCTGTGATAGACTGGTTACCTGTCTGTCTCTACATGTCTCCCTGTGATAGACTGGTCACCTGTCTGTCTCTACATGTCTCCCTGTGATAGACTGGTTACCTGTCTGTCTTTACATGTCTCCCTGTGATAGACTGGTTACCTGTCTGTCTCTACATGTCTCCCTGTGATAGACTGGTTACCTGTCTGTCTCTACATGTCTCCCTGTGATAGACTGGTTACCTGTCTGTCTCTACATGTCCCCCTGTGATAGACTGGTTACCTGTCTGTCTCTACATGTCTCCCTGTGATAGACTGGTTACCTGTCTGTCTCTACATGTCGGCCCCACGATAGACTGGTTACCTGTCTGTCTCTACATGTGTCCCTGTGATAGACTGGTTACCTGTCTGTCTCTACATGTCTCCCTGTGATAGACTGGTTACCTGTCTGTCTCTACATGTCGGCCCTGTGATAGACTGGTTACCTGTCTGTCTCTACATGTCAGCCCTGTGATAGACTGGTTGCCTGTCTGTCTCTACATGTCTCCCTGTGATAGACTGGTTACCTGTCTGTCTCTACATGTCAGCCCTGTGATAGACTGGTTACCTGTCTGTCTCTACATGTCTCCCTGTGAAAGACTGGTTACCTGTCTGTCTCTACATGTCCCCCTGTGATAGACTGGTTACCTGTCTGTCTCTACATGTCTCCCTGTGATAGACTGGTTACCTGTCTGTCTCTACATGTCGGCCCCATGATAGACTGGTTACCTGTCTGTCTCTACATGTCTCCCTGTGATAGACTGGTTACCTGTCTGTCTCTACATGTCTCCCTGTGATAGACTGGTTACCTGTCTGTCTCTACATGTCGGCCCTGTGATAGACTGGTTACCTGTCTGTCTCTACATGTCAGCCCTGTGATAGACTGGTTGCCTGTCTGTCTCTACATGTCAGCCCTGTGATAGACTGATTACCTGTCTGTCTCTACATGTCTCCCTGTGATAGACTGGTTACCTGTCTGTCTCTACATGTCTCCCTGTGATAGACTGGTTACCTGTCTGTCTCTACATGTCAGCCCTGTGATAGACTGGTCACCTGTCTGTCTCTACATGTCAGCCCTATGATAGACTGGTTATCTGTCTGTCTCTACATGTCCCCCTGTGATAGACTGATTACCTGTCGGTCTCTACATGTCTCCCTGTGATAGACTGGTTACCTGTCTGTCTCTACATGTCTCCCTGTGATAGACTGGTTACCTGTCTGTCTCCACATGTCTCCATGTGATAGACTGGTTACCTGTCTGTCTCTACATGTCAGCCCTATGATAGACTGGTTACCTGTCTGTCTCTACATGTCAGCCCTGTGATAGACTGGTTACCTGTCTGTCTCTACATGTCAGCCCTGTGATAGACTGATTACCTGTCTGTCTGTACATGTCTCCCTGTGATAGACTGGTTACCTGTCTGTCTCTACATGTCTCCCTGTGATAGACTGGTTACCTGTCTGTCTCTACATGTCAGCCCTATGATAGACTGGTTACCTGTCTGTCTCTACATGTCAGCCCTGTGATAGACTGGTTACCTGTCTGTCTCTACATGTCAGCCCTGTGATAGACTGGTTACCTGTCTGTCTCTACATGTCTCCCTGTGATAGACTGGTTACCTGTCTGTCTCTACATGTCGGCCCTGTGATAGACTGGTTACCTGTCTGTCTCTACATGTCAGCCCTGTGATAGACTGGTTACCTGTCTGTCTCTACATGTCTCCCTGTGATAGACTGGTTACCTGTCTGTCTCTACATGTCGGCCCTGTGATAGACTGGTTACCTGTCTGTCTCTACATGTCAGCCCTGTGATAGACTGGTTGCCTGTCTGTCTCTACATGTCTCCCTGTGATAGACTGGTTACCTGTCTGTCTCTACATGTCAGCCCTGTGATAGACTGGTTACCTGTCTGTCTCTACATGTCTCCCTGTGATAGACTGGTTACCTGTCTGTCTCTACATGTCTCCCTGTGATAGACTGGTCACCTGTCTGTCTCTACATGTCTCCCTGTGATAGACTGGTTACCTGTCTGTCTTTACATGTCTCCCTGTGATAGACTGGTTACCTGTCTGTCTCTACATGTCTCCCTGTGATAGACTGGTTACCTGTCTTTCTCTACATGTCTCCCTGTGATAGACTGGTTACCTGTCTGTCTCTACATGTCCCCCTGTGATAGACTGGTTACCTGTCTGTCTCTACATGTCTCCCTGTGATAGACTGGTTACCTGTCTGTCTCTACATGTCTCCCTGTGAAAGACTGGTTACCTGTCTGTCTCTACATGTCCCCCTGTGATAGACTGGTTACCTGTCTGTCTCTACATGTCTCCCTGTGATAGACTGGTTACCTGTCTGTCTCTACATGTCGGCCCCATGATAGACTGGTTACCTGTCTGTCTCTACATGTCTCCCTGTGATAGACTGGTTACCTGTCTGTCTCTACATGTCTCCCTGTGATAGACTGGTTACCTGTCTGTCTCTACATGTCGGCCCTGTGATAGACTGGTTACCTGTCTGTCTCTACATGTCAGCCCTGTGATAGACTGGTTGCCTGTCTGTCTCTACATGTCAGCCCTGTGATAGACTGATTACCTGTCTGTCTCTACATGTCTCCCTGTGATAGACTGGTTACCTGTCTGTCTCTACATGTCTCCCTGTGATAGACTGGTTACCTGTCTGTCTCTACATGTCAGCCCTGTGATAGACTGGTCACCTGTCTGTCTCTACATGTCAGCCCTATGATAGACTGGTTACCTGTCTGTCTCTACATGTCCCCCTGTGATAGACTGGTTACCTGTCGGTCTCTACATGTCTCCCTGTGATAGACTGGTTACCTGTCTGTCTCTACATGTCTCCCTGTGATAGACTGGTTACCTGTCTGTCTCCACATGTCTCCATGTGATAGACTGGTTACCTGTCTGTCTCTACATGTCAGCCCTATGATAGACTGGTTACCTGTCTGTCTCTACATGTCAGCCCTGTGATAGACTGGTTACCTGTCTGTCTGTACATGTCTCCCTGTGATAGACTGGTTACCTGTCTGTCTCTACATGTCTCCCTGTGATAGACTGGTTACCTGTCTGTCTCTACATGTCTCCCTGTGATAGACTGGTCACCTGTCTGTCTCTACATGTCTCCCTGTGATAGACTGGTTACCTGTCTGTCTTTACATGTCTCCCTGTGATAGACTGGTTACCTGCCTGTCTCTACATGTCTCCCTGTGATAGACTGGTTACCTGTCTGTCTCTACATGTCTCCCTGTGATAGACTGGTTACCTGTCTGTCTCTACATGTCCCCCTGTGATAGACTGGTTACCTGTCTGTCTCTACATGTCAGCCCTGTGATAGACTGGTCACCTGTCTGTCTCTACATGTCAGCCCTATGATAGACTGGTTACCTGTCTGTCTCTACATGTCAGCCCTGTGATAGACTGGTTACCTGTCTGTCTGTACATGTCCCCCTGTGATAGACTGGTTACCTGTCGGTCTCTACATGTCTCCCTGTGATAGACTGGTTACCTGTCTGTCTGTACATGTCTCCCTGTGATAGACTGGTTACCTGTCTGTCTCTACATGTCTCCCTGTGATAGACTGGTTACCTGTCTGTCTCTACATGTCAGCCCTGTGATAGACTGGTTACCTGTCTGTCTCTACATGTCTCCCTGTGATAGACTGGTTACCTGTCTGTCTCTACATGTCTCCCTGTGATAGACTGGTCACCTGTCTGTCTCTACATGTCTCCCTGTGATAGACTGGTTACCTGTCTGTCTTTACATGTCTCCCTGTGATAGACTGGTTACCTGTCTGTCTCTACATGTCTCCCTGTGATAGACTGGTTACCTGTCTGTCTCTACATGTCTCCCTGTGATAGACTGGTTACCTGTCTGTCTCTACATGTCCCCCTGTGATAGACTGGTTACCTGTCTGTCTCTACATGTCTCCCTGTGATAGACTGGTTACCTGTCTGTCTCTACATGTCTCCCTGTGATAGACTGGTTACCTGTCTGTCTCTACATGTCGGCCCTGTGATAGACTGGTTACCTGTCTGTCTCTACATGTCAGCCCTGTGATAGACTGGTTGCCTGTCTGTCTCTACATGTCAGCCCTGTGATAGACTGGTTACCTGTCTGTCTCTACATGTCTCCCTGTGATAGACTGGTTACCTGTCTGTCTCTACATGTCTCCCTGTGATAGACTGGTCGGTCTCTACATGTCTCCCTGTGATAGACTGGTTACCTGTCTGTCTCTACATGTCTCCATGTGATAGACTGGTTACGTGTCTGTCTCCACATGTCTCCATGTTACCTGCACATGTCTCCATGTTACCTGTCTGTCTCTACATGTCGGCCCTGTGATAGACTGGTTACCTGTCTGTCTCTACATGTCTCCCTGTGATAGACTGGTTACCTGTCTGTCTCTACATGTCTCCCTGTGATAGACTGGTTACCTGTCTGTCTCTACATGTCCCCCTGTGATAGACTGGTTACCTGTCTGTCTCTACATGTCTCCCTGTGATAGACTGGTTACCTGTCTGTCTCTACATGTCTCCCTGTGAAAGACTGGTTACCTGTCTGTCTCTACATGTCCCCCTGTGATAGACTGGTTACCTGTCTGTCTCTACATGTCTCCCTGTGATAGACTGGTTACCTGTCTGTCTCTACATGTCGGCCCCATGATAGACTGGTTACCTGTCTGTCTCTACATGTCTCCCTGTGATAGACTGGTTACCTGTCTGTCTCTACATGTCTCCCTGTGATAGACTGGTTACCTGTCTGTCTCTACATGTCGGCCCTGTGATAGACTGGTTACCTGTCTGTCTCTACATGTCAGCCCTGTGATAGACTGGTTGCCTGTCTGTCTCTACATGTCAGCCCTGTGATAGACTGATTACCTGTCTGTCTCTACATGTCTCCCTGTGATAGACTGGTTACCTGTCTGTCTCTACATGTCTCCCTGTGATAGACTGGTTACCTGTCTGTCTCTACATGTCAGCCCTGTGATAGACTGGTCACCTGTCTGTCTCTACATGTCAGCCCTATGATAGACTGGTTACCTGTCTGTCTCTACATGTCCCCCTGTGATAGACTGGTTACCTGTCGGTCTCTACATGTCTCCCTGTGATAGACTGGTTACCTGTCTGTCTCTACATGTCTCCCTGTGATAGACTGGTTACCTGTCTGTCTCCACATGTCTCCATGTGATAGACTGGTTACCTGTCTGTCTCTACATGTCAGCCCTATGATAGACTGGTTACCTGTCTGTCTCTACATGTCAGCCCTGTGATAGACTGGTTACCTGTCTGTCTGTACATGTCTCCCTGTGATAGACTGGTTACCTGTCTGTCTCTACATGTCTCCCTGTGATAGACTGGTTACCTGTCTGTCTCTACATGTCTCCCTGTGATAGACTGGTCACCTGTCTGTCTCTACATGTCTCCCTGTGATAGACTGGTTACCTGTCTGTCTTTACATGTCTCCCTGTGATAGACTGGTTACCTGCCTGTCTCTACATGTCTCCCTGTGATAGACTGGTTACCTGTCTGTCTCTACATGTCTCCCTGTGATAGACTGGTTACCTGTCTGTCTCTACATGTCCCCCTGTGATAGACTGGTTACCTGTCTGTCTCTACATGTCAGCCCTGTGATAGACTGGTCACCTGTCTGTCTCTACATGTCAGCCCTATGATAGACTGGTTACCTGTCTGTCTCTACATGTCAGCCCTGTGATAGACTGGTTACCTGTGTGTCTGTACATGTCCCCCTGTGATAGACTGGTTACCTGTCGGTCTCTACATGTCTCCCTGTGATAGACTGGTTACCTGTCTGTCTGTACATGTCTCCCTGTGATAGACTGGTTACCTGTCTGTCTCTACATGTCTCCCTGTGATAGACTGGTTACCTGTCTGTCTCTACATGTCAGCCCTGTGATAGACTGGTTACCTGTCTGTCTCTACATGTCTCCCTGTGATAGACTGGTTACCTGTCTGTCTCTACATGTCTCCCTGTGATAGACTGGTCACCTGTCTGTCTCTACATGTCTCCCTGTGATAGACTGGTTACCTGTCTGTCTTTACATGTCTCCCTGTGATAGACTGGTTACCTGTCTGTCTCTACATGTCTCCCTGTGATAGACTGGTTACCTGTCTGTCTCTACATGTCTCCCTGTGATAGACTGGTTACCTGTCTGTCTCTACATGTCCCCCTGTGATAGACTGGTTACCTGTCTGTCTCTACATGTCTCCCTGTGATAGACTGGTTACCTGTCTGTCTCTACATGTCTCCCTGTGATAGACTGGTTACCTGTCTGTCTCTACATGTCGGCCCTGTGATAGACTGGTTACCTGTCTGTCTCTACATGTCAGCCCTGTGATAGACTGGTTGCCTGTCTGTCTCTACATGTCAGCCCTGTGATAGACTGGTTACCTGTCTGTCTCTACATGTCTCCCTGTGATAGACTGGTTACCTGTCTGTCTCTACATGTCTCCCTGTGATAGACTGGTCGGTCTCTACATGTCTCCCTGTGATAGACTGGTTACCTGTCTGTCTCTACATGTCTCCATGTGATAGACTGGTTACGTGTCTGTCTCCACATGTCTCCATGTTACCTGCACATGTCTCCATGTTACCTGTCTGTCTCTACATGTCGGCCCTGTGATAGACTGGTTACCTGTCTGTCTCTACATGTCAGCCCTGTGATAGACTGGTTGCCTGTCTGTCTCTACATGTCAGCCCTGTGATAGACTGGTTACCTGTCTGTCTCTACATGTCTCCCTGTGATAGACTGGTTACCTGTCTGTCTCCACATGTCTCCATGTGATAGACTGGTTACCTGTCTGTCTCTACATGTCAGCCCTATGATAGACTGGTTACCTGTCTGTCTCTACATGTCAGCCCTGTGATAGACTGGTTACCTGTCTGTCTGTACATGTCTCCCTGTGATAGACTGGTTACCTGTCTGTCTCTACATGTCTCCCTGTGATAGACTGGTTACCTGTCTGTCTCTACATGTCTCCCTGTGATAGACTGGTCACCTGTCTGTCTCTACATGTCTCCCTGTGATAGACTGGTTACCTGTCTGTCTTTACATGTCTCCCTGTGATAGACTGGTTACCTGCCTGTCTCTACATGTCTCCCTGTGATAGACTGGTTACCTGTCTGTCTCTACATGTCTCCCTGTGATAGACTGGTTACCTGTCTGTCTCTACATGTCCCCCTGTGATAGACTGGTTACCTGTCTGTCTCTACATGTCAGCCCTGTGATAGACTGGTCACCTGTCTGTCTCTACATGTCAGCCCTATGATAGACTGGTTACCTGTCTGTCTCTACATGTCAGCCCTGTGATAGACTGGTTACCTGTCTGTCTGTACATGTCCCCCTGTGATAGACTGGTTACCTGTCGGTCTCTACATGTCTCCCTGTGATAGACTGGTTACCTGTCTGTCTGTACATGTCTCCCTGTGATAGACTGGTTACCTGTCTGTCTCTACATGTCTCCCTGTGATAGACTGGTTACCTGTCTGTCTCTACATGTCAGCCCTGTGATAGACTGGTTACCTGTCTGTCTCTACATGTCTCCCTGTGATAGACTGGTTACCTGTCTGTCTCTACATGTCTCCCTGTGATAGACTGGTCACCTGTCTGTCTCTACATGTCTCCCTGTGATAGACTGGTTACCTGTCTGTCTTTACATGTCTCCCTGTGATAGACTGGTTACCTGTCTGTCTCTACATGTCTCCCTGTGATAGACTGGTTACCTGTCTGTCTCTACATGTCTCCCTGTGATAGACTGGTTACCTGTCTGTCTCTACATGTCCCCCTGTGATAGACTGGTTACCTGTCTGTCTCTACATGTCTCCCTGTGATAGACTGGTTACCTGTCTGTCTCTACATGTCTCCCTGTGATAGACTGGTTACCTGTCTGTCTCTACATGTCGGCCCTGTGATAGACTGGTTACCTGTCTGTCTCTACATGTCAGCCCTGTGATAGACTGGTTGCCTGTCTGTCTCTACATGTCAGCCCTGTGATAGACTGGTTACCTGTCTGTCTCTACATGTCTCCCTGTGATAGACTGGTTACCTGTCTGTCTCTACATGTCTCCCTGTGATAGACTGGTCGGTCTCTACATGTCTCCCTGTGATAGACTGGTTACCTGTCTGTCTCTACATGTCTCCATGTGATAGACTGGTTACGTGTCTGTCTCCACATGTCTCCATGTTACCTGCACATGTCTCCATGTTACCTGTCTGTCTCTACATGTCGGCCCTGTGATAGACTGGTTACCTGTCTGTCTCTACATGTCAGCCCTGTGATGGACTGGTTGCCTGTCTGTCTCTACATGTCAGCCCTGTGATAGACTGGTTACCTGTCTGTCTCTACATGTCTCCCTGTGATAGACTGGTTACCTGTCTGTCTCTACATGTCTCCCTGTGATAGACTGGTTACCTGTCTGTCTCTACATGTCAGCCCTGTGATAGACTGGTTACCTGTCTGTCTCTACATGTCCCCCTGTGATAGACTGGTTACCTGTCGGTCTCTACATGTCTCCCTGTGATAGACTGGTTACCTGTCTGTCTCTACATGTCTCCCTGTGATAGACTGGTTACCTGTCTGTCTCCACATGTCTCCATGTGATAGACTGGTTACCTGTCTGTCTCTACAATTCAGCCCTTATGATAGACTGGTTACCTGTCTGTCTCTACATGTCAGCCCTGTGATAGACTGGTTACCTGTCTGTCTCTACATGTCAGCCCTGTGATAGACTGGTTACCTGTCTGTCTGTACATGTCTCCCTGTGATAGACTGGTTACCTGTCTGTCTCTACATGTCAGCCCTGTGATAGACTGGTTACCTGTCTGTCTGTACATGTCTCCCTGTGATAGACTGGTTACCTGTCTGTCTCTACATGTCTCCCTGTGATAGACTGGTTACCTGTCTGTCTCTACATGTCAGCCCTATGATAGACTGGTTACCTGTCTGTCTCTACATGTCAGCCCTGTGATAGACTGGTTACCTGTCTGTCTCTACATGTCAGCCCTGTGATAGACTGGTTACCTGTCTGTCTGTACATGTCTCCCTGTGATAGACTGGTTACCTGTCTGTCTCTACATGTCTCCCTGTGATAGACTGGTTACCTGTCTGTCTCTAAATGTCGGCCCCGTGATAGACTGGTTACCTGTCTGTCTCTACATGTCTCCCTGTGATAGACTGGTTACCTGTCTGTCTCTACATGTCTCCCTGTGATAGACTGGTTACCTGTCTGTCTCTACATGTCTCCCTGTGATAGACTGGTTACCTGTCTGTCTCTACATGTCCCCCTGTGATAGACTGGTTACCTGTCGGTCTCTACATGTCTCCCTGTGATAGACTGGTTACCTGTCTGTCTCTACATGTCTCCCTGTGATAGACTGGTTACCTGTCTGTCTCCACATGTCTCCATGTGATAGACTGGTTACCTGTCTGTCTCTACATGTCAGCCCTATGATAGACTGGTTACCTGTCTGTCTCTACATGTCAGCCCTGTGATAGACTGGTTACCTGTCTGTCTCTACATGTCAGCCCTGTGATAGACTGGTTACCTGTCTGTCTGTACATGTCTCCCTGTGATAGACTGGTTACCTGTCTGTCTCTACATGTCTCCCTGTGATAGACTGGTTACCTGTCTGTCTCTACATGTCTCCCTGTGATAGACTGGTCACCTGTCTGTCTCTACATGTCTCCCTGTGATAGACTGGTTACCTGTCTGTCTCTACATGTCCCCCTGTGATAGACTGGTTACCTGTCTGTCTCTACATGTCAGCCCTGTGATAGACTGGTCACCTGTCTGTCTCTACATGTCAGCCCTATGATAGACTGGTTACCTGTCTGTCTCTACATGTCAGCCCTGTGATAGACTGGTTACCTGTCTGTCTGTACATGTCCCCCTGTGATAGACTGGTTACCTGTCGGTCTCTACATGTCTCCCTGTGATAGACTGGTTACCTGTCTGTCTGTACATGTCTCCCTGTGATAGACTGGTTACCTGTCTGTCTCTACATGTCTCCCTGTGATAGACTGGTTACCTGTCTGTCTCTACATGTCAGCCCTGTGATAGACTGGTTACCTGTCTGTCTCTACATGTCTCCCTGTGATAGACTGGTTACCTGTCTGTCTCTACATGTCTCCCTGTGATAGACTGGTCACCTGTCTGTCTCTACATGTCTCCCTGTGATAGACTGGTTACCTGTCTGTCTTTACATGTCTCCCTGTGATAGACTGGTTACCTGTCTGTCTCTACATGTCTCCCTGTGATAGACTGGTTACCTGTCTGTCTCTACATGTCTCCCTGTGATAGACTGGTTACCTGTCTGTCTCTACATGTCCCCCTGTGATAGACTGGTTACCTGTCTGTCTCTACATGTCTCCCTGTGATAGACTGGTTACCTGTCTGTCTCTACATGTCTCCCTGTGATAGACTGGTCGGTCTCTACATGTCTCCCTGTGATAGACTGGTTACCTGTCTGTCTCTACATGTCTCCATGTGATAGACTGGTTACGTGTCTGTCTCCACATGTCTCCATGTTACCTGCACATGTCTCCATGTTACCTGTCTGTCTCTACATGTCGGCCCTGTGATAGACTGGTTACCTGTCTGTCTCTACATGTCAGCCCTGTGATAGACTGGTTGCCTGTCTGTCTCTACATGTCAGCCCTGTGATAGACTGGTTACCTGTCTGTCTCTACATGTCTCCCTGTGATAGACTGGTTACCTGTCTGTCTCTACATGTCTCCCTGTGATAGACTGGTTACCTGTCTGTCTCTACATGTCAGCCCTGTGATAGACTGGTTACCTGTCTGTCTCTACATGTCCCCCTGTGATAGACTGGTTACCTGTCGGTCTCTACATGTCTCCCTGTGATAGACTGGTTACCTGTCTGTCTCTACATGTCTCCCTGTGATAGACTGGTTACCTGTCTGTCTCCACATGTCTCCATGTGATAGACTGGTTACCTGTCTGTCTCTACATGTCAGCCCTATGATAGACTGGTTACCTGTCTGTCTCTACATGTCAGCCCTGTGATAGACTGGTTACCTGTCTGTCTCTACATGTCAGCCCTGTGATAGACTGGTTACCTGTCTGTCTGTACATGTCTCCCTGTGATAGACTGGTTACCTGTCTGTCTCTACATGTCAGCCCTGTGATAGACTGGTTACCTGTCTGTCTGTACATGTCTCCCTGTGATAGACTGGTTACCTGTCTGTCTCTACATGTCTCCCTGTGATAGACTGGTTACCTGTCTGTCTCTACATGTCAGCCCTATGATAGACTGGTTACCTGTCTGTCTCTACATGTCAGCCCTGTGATAGACTGGTTACCTGTCTGTCTCTACATGTCAGCCCTGTGATAGACTGGTTACCTGTCTGTCTGTACATGTCTCCCTGTGATAGACTGGTTACCTGTCTGTCTCTACATGTCTCCCTGTGATAGACTGGTTACCTGTCTGTCTCTAAATGTCGGCCCCGTGATAGACTGGTTACCTGTCTGTCTCTACATGTCAGCCCTGTGATAGACTGGTTACCTGTCTGTCTGTACATGTCTCCCTGTGATAGACTGGTTACCTGTCTGTCTCTACATGTCTCCCTGTGATAGACTGGTTACCTGTCTGTCTCTAAATGTCGGCCCCGTGATAGACTGGTTACCTGTCTGTCTCTACATGTCTCCCTGTGATAGACTGGTTACCTGTCTGTCTCTACATGTCTCCCTGTGATAGACTGGTTACCTGTCTGTCTCTACATGTCTCCCTGTGATAGACTGGTTACCTGTCGGTCTCTACATGTCTCCCTGTGATAGACTGGTTACCTGTCTGTCTCTACATGTCTCCCTGTGATAGACTGGTTACCTGTCTGTCTCCACATGTCTCCATGTGATAGACTGGTTACCTGTCTGTCTCCACATGTCTCCCTGTGATAGACTGGTTACCTGTCTGTCTCTACATGTCGGCCCTGTGATAGACTGGTTACCTGTCTGTCTCTACATGTCAGCCCTGTGATAGACTGGTTGCCTGTCTGTCTCTACATGTCAGCCCTGTGATAGACTGGTTACCTGTCTGTCTCTACATGTCTCCCTGTGATAGACTGGTTACCTGTCTGTCTCTACATGTCTCCCTGTGATAGACTGGTCGGTCTCTACATGTCTCCCTGTGATAGACTGGTTACCTGTCTGTCTCTACATGTCTCCATGTGATAGACTGGTTACGTGTCTGTCTCCACATGTCTCCATGTTACCTGCACATGTCTCCATGTTACCTGTCTGTCTCTACATGTCGGCCCTGTGATAGACTGGTTACCTGTCTGTCTCTACATGTCAGCCCTGTGATAGACTGGTTGCCTGTCTGTCTCTACATGTCAGCCCTGTGATAGACTGGTTACCTGTCTGTCTCTACATGTCTCCCTGTGATAGACTGGTTACCTGTCTGTCTCTACATGTCTCCCTGTGATAGACTGGTTACCTGTCTGTCTCTACATGTCAGCCCTGTGATAGACTGGTTACCTGTCTGTCTCTACATGTCCCCCTGTGATAGATTGGTTACCTGTCGGTCTCTACATGTCTCCCTGTGATAGACTGGTTACCTGTCTGTCTCTACATGTCTCCCTGTGATAGACTGGTTACCTGTCTGTCTCCACATGTCTCCATGTGATAGACTGGTTACCTGTCTGTCTCTACATGTCAGCCCTATGATAGACTGGTTACCTGTCTGTCTCTACATGTCAGCCCTGTGATAGACTGGTTACCTGTCTGTCTCTACATGTCAGCCCTGTGATAGACTGGTTACCTGTCTGTCTGTACATGTCTCCCTGTGATAGACTGGTTACCTGTCTGTCTCTACATGTCAGCCCTGTGATAGACTGGTTACCTGTCTGTCTGTACATGTCTCCCTGTGATAGACTGGTTACCTGTCTGTCTCTACATGTCTCCCTGTGATAGACTGGTTACCTGTCTGTCTCTACATGTCAGCCCTATGATAGACTGGTTACCTGTCTGTCTCTACATGTCAGCCCTGTGATAGACTGGTTACCTGTCTGTCTCTACATGTCAGCCCTGTGATAGACTGGTTACCTGTCTGTCTGTACATGTCTCCCTGTGATAGACTGGTTACCTGTCTGTCTCTACATGTCTCCCTGTGATAGACTGGTTACCTGTCTGTCTCTAAATGTCGGCCCCGTGATAGACTGGTTACCTGTCTGTCTCTACATGTCTCCCTGTGATAGACTGGTTACCTGTCTGTCTCTACATGTCTCCCTGTGATAGACTGGTTACCTGTCTGTCTCTACATGTCTCCCTGTGATAGACTGGTTACCTGTCTGTCTCTACATGTCCCCCTGTGATAGACTGGTTACCTGTCGGTCTCTACATGTCTCCCTGTGATAGACTGGTTACCTGTCTGTCTCTACATGTCTCCCTGTGATAGACTGGTTACCTGTCTGTCTCCACATGTCTCCATGTGATAGACTGGTTACCTGTCTGTCTCTACATGTCAGCCCTATGATAGACTGGTTACCTCTCTGTCTCTACATGTCAGCCCTGTGATAGACTGGTTACCTGTCTGTCTCTACATGTCAGCCCTGTGATAGACTGGTTACCTGTCTGTCTGTACATGTCTCCCTGTGATAGACTGGTTATCTGTCTGTCTCTACATGTCTCCCTGTGATAGACTGGTTACCTGTCTGTCTCTACATGTCTCCCTGTGATAGACTGGTCACCTGTCTGTCTCTACATGTCTCCCTGTGATAGACTGGTTACCTGTCTGTCTTTACATGTCTCCCTGTGATAGACTGGTTACCTGTCTGTCTCTACATGTCTCCCTGTGATACACTGGTTACCTGTCTGTCTCTACATGTCTCCCTGTGATAGACTGGTTACCTGTCTGTCTCTACATGTCTCCCTGTGATAGACTGGTTACCTGTCTGTCTCTACATGTCCCCCTGTGATAGACTGGTCACCTGTCTGTCTCTACATGTCTCCCTGTGATAGACTGGTTACCTGTCTGTCTCTACATGTCCCCCTGTGATAGACTGGTCACCTGTCTGTCTCTACATGTCAGCCCTATGATAGACTGGTTACCTGTCTGTCTCTACATGTCAGCCCTGTGATAGACTGGTTACCTGTCTGTCTGTACATGTCCCCCTGTGATAGACTGGTTACCTGTCGGTCTCTACATGTCTCCCTGTGATAGACTGGTTACCTGTCTGTCTGTACATGTCTCCCTGTGATAGACTGGTTACCTGTCTGTCTCTACATGTCTCCCTGTGATAGACTGGTTACCTGTCTGTCTCTACATGTCTCCCTGTGATAGACTGGTTACCTGTCTGTCTCTACATGTCAGCCCTGTGATAGACTGGTTACCTGTCTGTCTCTACATGTCTCCCTGTGATAGACTGGTTACCTGTCTGTCTCTACATGTCTCCCTGTGATAGACTGGTCACCTGTCTGTCTCTACATGTCTCCCTGTGATAGACTGGTTACCTGTCTGTCTTTACATGTCTCCCTGTGATAGACTGGTTACCTGTCTGTCTCTACATGTCTCCCTGTGATAGACTGGTTACCTGTCTGTCTCTACATGTCTCCCTGTGATAGACTGGTTACCTGTCTGTCTCTACATGTCCCCCTGTGATAGACTGGTTACCTGTCTGTCTCTACATGTCTCCCTGTGATAGACTGGTTACCTGTCTGTCTCTACATGTCTCCCTGTGATAGACTGGTTACCTGTCTGTCTCTACATGTCGGCCCTGTGATAGACTGGTTACCTGTCTGTCTCTACATGTCAGCCCTGTGATAGACTGGTTGCCTGTCTGTCTCTACATGTCAGCCCTGTGATAGACTGGTTACCTGTCTGTCTCTACATGTCTCCCTGTGATAGACTGGTTACCTGTCTGTCTCTACATGTCTCCCTGTGATAGACTGGTTACCTGTCTGTCTCTACATGTCTCCCTGTGATAGACTGGTTACCTGTCTGTCTCTACATGTCAGCCCTGTGATAGACTGGTCACCTGTCTGTCTCTACATGTCAGCCTGTGATAGACTGGTTACCTGTCTGTCTCTACATGTCAGCCCTGTGATAGACTGGTCACCTGTCTCTCTCTACATGTCAGCCCTGTGATAGACTGGTCACCTGTCTGTCTCTACATGTCTCCCTGTGATAGACTGGTTACCTGTCTGTCTCTACATGTCAGCCCTATGATAGACTGGTTACCTGTCTGTCTCTACATGTCAGCCCTGTGATAGACTGGTTACCTGTCTGTCTCTACATGTCAGCCCTGTGATAGACTGGTTACCTGTCTGTCTGTACATGTCTCCCTGTGATAGACTGGTTACCTGTCTGTCTCTACATGTCTCCCTGTGATAGACTGGTTACCTGTCTGTCTCTAAATGTCGGCCCCGTGATAGACTGGTTACCTGTCTGTCTCTACATGTCAGCCCTGTGATAGACTGGTTACCTGTCTGTCTGTACATGTCTCCCTGTGATAGACTGGTTACCTGTCTGTCTCTACATGTCTCCCTGTGATAGACTGGTTACCTGTCTGTCTCTAAATGTCGGCCCCGTGATAGACTGGTTACCTGTCTGTCTCTACATGTCTCCCTGTGATAGACTGGTTACCTGTCTGTCTCTACATGTCTCCCTGTGATAGACTGGTTACCTGTCTGTCTCTACATGTCTCCCTGTGATAGACTGGTTACCTGTCGGTCTCTACATGTCTCCCTGTGATAGACTGGTTACCTGTCTGTCTCTACATGTCTCCCTGTGATAGACTGGTTACCTGTCTGTCTCCACATGTCTCCATGTGATAGACTGGTTACCTGTCTGTCTCCACATGTCTCCCTGTGATAGACTGGTTACCTGTCTGTCTCTACATGTCGGCCCTGTGATAGACTGGTTACCTGTCTGTCTCTACATGTCAGCCCTGTGATAGACTGGTTGCCTGTCTGTCTCTACATGTCAGCCCTGTGATAGACTGGTTACCTGTCTGTCTCTACATGTCTCCCTGTGATAGACTGGTTACCTGTCTGTCTCTACATGTCTCCCTGTGATAGACTGGTCGGTCTCTACATGTCTCCCTGTGATAGACTGGTTACCTGTCTGTCTCTACATGTCTCCATGTGATAGACTGGTTACGTGTCTGTCTCCACATGTCTCCATGTTACCTGCACATGTCTCCATGTTACCTGTCTGTCTCTACATGTCGGCCCTGTGATAGACTGGTTACCTGTCTGTCTCTACATGTCAGCCCTGTGATAGACTGGTTGCCTGTCTGTCTCTACATGTCAGCCCTGTGATAGACTGGTTACCTGTCTGTCTCTACATGTCTCCCTGTGATAGACTGGTTACCTGTCTGTCTCTACATGTCTCCCTGTGATAGACTGGTTACCTGTCTGTCTCTACATGTCAGCCCTGTGATAGACTGGTTACCTGTCTGTCTCTACATGTCCCCCTGTGATAGATTGGTTACCTGTCGGTCTCTACATGTCTCCCTGTGATAGACTGGTTACCTGTCTGTCTCTACATGTCTCCCTGTGATAGACTGGTTACCTGTCTGTCTCCACATGTCTCCATGTGATAGACTGGTTACCTGTCTGTCTCTACATGTTAGCCCTATGATAGACTGGTTACCTGTCTGTCTCTACATGTCAGCCCTGTGATAGACTGGTTACCTGTCTGTCTCTACATGTCAGCCCTGTGATAGACTGGTTACCTGTCTGTCTGTACATGTCTCCCTGTGATAGACTGGTTACCTGTCTGTCTCTACATGTCAGCCCTGTGATAGACTGGTTACCTGTCTGTCTGTACATGTCTCCCTGTGATAGACTGGTTACCTGTCTGTCTCTACATGTCTCCCTGTGATAGACTGGTTACCTGTCTGTCTCTACATGTCAGCCCTATGATAGACTGGTTACCTGTCTGTCTCTACATGTCAGCCCTGTGATAGACTGGTTACCTGTCTGTCTCTACATGTCAGCCCTGTGATAGACTGGTTACCTGTCTGTCTGTACATGTCTCCCTGTGATAGACTGGTTACCTGTCTGTCTCTACATGTCTCCCTGTGATAGACTGGTTACCTGTCTGTCTCTAAATGTCGGCCCCGTGATAGACTGGTTACCTGTCTGTCTCTACATGTCTCCCTGTGATAGACTGGTTACCTGTCTGTCTCTACATGTCTCCCTGTGATAGACTGGTTACCTGTCTGTCTCTACATGTCTCCCTGTGATAGACTGGTTACCTGTCTGTCTCTACATGTCCCCCTGTGATAGACTGGTTACCTGTCGGTCTCTACATGTCTCCCTGTGATAGACTGGTTACCTGTCTGTCTCTACATGTCTCCCTGTGATAGACTGGTTACCTGTCTGTCTCCACATGTCTCCATGTGATAGACTGGTTACCTGTCTGTCTCTACATGTCAGCCCTATGATAGACTGGTTACCTCTCTGTCTCTACATGTCAGCCCTGTGATAGACTGGTTACCTGTCTGTCTCTACATGTCAGCCCTGTGATAGACTGGTTACCTGTCTGTCTGTACATGTCTCCCTGTGATAGACTGGTTATCTGTCTGTCTCTACATGTCTCCCTGTGATAGACTGGTTACCTGTCTGTCTCTACATGTCTCCCTGTGATAGACTGGTCACCTGTCTGTCTCTACATGTCTCCCTGTGATAGACTGGTTACCTGTCTGTCTTTACATGTCTCCCTGTGATAGACTGGTTACCTGTCTGTCTCTACATGTCTCCCTGTGATACACTGGTTACCTGTCTGTCTCTACATGTCTCCCTGTGATAGACTGGTTACCTGTCTGTCTCTACATGTCTCCCTGTGATAGACTGGTTACCTGTCTGTCTCTACATGTCCCCCTGTGATAGACTGGTCACCTGTCTGTCTCTACATGTCTCCCTGTGATAGACTGGTTACCTGTCTGTCTCTACATGTCCCCCTGTGATAGACTGGTCACCTGTCTGTCTCTACATGTCAGCCCTATGATAGACTGGTTACCTGTCTGTCTCTACATGTCAGCCCTGTGATAGACTGGTTACCTGTCTGTCTGTACATGTCCCCCTGTGATAGACTGGTTACCTGTCGGTCTCTACATGTCTCCCTGTGATAGACTGGTTACCTGTCTGTCTGTACATGTCTCCCTGTGATAGACTGGTTACCTGTCTGTCTCTACATGTCTCCCTGTGATAGACTGGTTACCTGTCTGTCTCTACATGTCTCCCTGTGATAGACTGGTTACCTGTCTGTCTCTACATGTCAGCCCTGTGATAGACTGGTTACCTGTCTGTCTCTACATGTCTCCCTGTGATAGACTGGTTACCTGTCTGTCTCTACATGTCTCCCTGTGATAGACTGGTCACCTGTCTGTCTCTACATGTCTCCCTGTGATAGACTGGTTACCTGTCTGTCTTTACATGTCTCCCTGTGATAGACTGGTTACCTGTCTGTCTCTACATGTCTCCCTGTGATAGACTGGTTACCTGTCTGTCTCTACATGTCTCCCTGTGATAGACTGGTTACCTGTCTGTCTCTACATGTCCCCCTGTGATAGACTGGTTACCTGTCTGTCTCTACATGTCTCCCTGTGATAGACTGGTTACCTGTCTGTCTCTACATGTCTCCCTGTGATAGACTGGTTACCTGTCTGTCTCTACATGTCGGCCCTGTGATAGACTGGTTACCTGTCTGTCTCTACATGTCAGCCCTGTGATAGACTGGTTGCCTGTCTGTCTCTACATGTCAGCCCTGTGATAGACTGGTTACCTGTCTGTCTCTACATGTCTCCCTGTGATAGACTGGTTACCTGTCTGTCTCTACATGTCTCCCTGTGATAGACTGGTTACCTGTCTGTCTCTACATGTCTCCCTGTGATAGACTGGTTACCTGTCTGTCTCTACATGTCAGCCCTGTGATAGACTGGTCACCTGTCTGTCTCTACATGTCAGCCTGTGATAGACTGGTTACCTGTCTGTCTCTACATGTCAGCCCTGTGATAGACTGGTCACCTGTCTCTCTCTACATGTCAGCCCTGTGATAGACTGGTCACCTGTCTGTCTCTACATGTCAGCCCTGTGATAGACTGGTTACCTGTCTGTCTCTACATGTCTCCCTGTGATAGACTGGTTACCTGTCTGTCTCTAAATGTCGGCCCTGTGATAGACTGGTTACCTGTCTGTCTCTACATGTCTCCCTGTGATAGACTGGTTACCTGTCTGTCTCTACATGTCTCCCTGTGATAGACTGGTTACCTGTCTGTCTCTACATGTCGGCCCCGTGATAGACTGGTTACCTGTCTGTCTCCACATGTCTCCATGTGATAGACTGGTTACCTGTCTGTCTCTACATGTCCCCCTGTGATAGACTGGTTACCTGTCGGTCTCTACATGTCTCCCTGTGATAGACTGGTTACCTGTCTGTCTCTACATGTCAGCCCTATGATAGACTGGTTACCTGTCTGTCTCTACATGTCTCCCTGTGATAGACTGGTTACCTGTCTGTCTCTACATGTCTCCCTGTGATAGACTGGTTACCTGTCTGTCTCTACATGTCAGCCCTGTGATAGACTGGTTACCTGTCTGTCTCTACATGTCTCCCTGTGATAGACTGGTTACCTGTCTGTCTCTACATGTCTCCCTGTGATAGACTGGTCACCTGTCTGTCTCTACATGTCTCCCTGTGATAGACTGGTTACCTGTCTGTCTTTACATGTCTCCCTGTGATAGACTGGTTACCTGTCTGTCTCTACATGTCTCCCTGTGATAGACTGGTTACCTGTCTGTCTCTACATGTCTCCCTGTGATAGACTGGTTACCTGTCTGTCTCTACATGTCCCCCTGTGATAGACTGGTTACCTGTCTGTCTCTACATGTCTCCCTGTGATAGACTGGTTACCTGTCTGTCTCTACATGTCTCCCTGTGATAGACTGGTTACCTGTCTGTCTCTACATGTCCCCCTGTGATAGACTGGTTACCTGTCTGTCTCTACATGTCTCCCTGTGATAGACTGGTTACCTGTCTGTCTCTACATGTCGGCCCCATGATAGACTGGTTACCTGTCTGTCTCTACATGTCTCCCTGTGATAGACTGGTTACCTGTCTGTCTCTACATGTCGGCCCCATGATAGACTGGTTACCTGTCTGTCTCTACATGTCTCCCTGTGATAGACTGGTTACCTGTCTGTCTCTACATGTCTCCCTGTGATAGACTGGTTACCTGTCTGTCTCTACATGTCGGCCCTGTGATAGACTGGTTACCTGTCTGTCTCTACATGTCAGCCCTGTGATAGACTGGTTGCCTGTCTGTCTCTACATGTCAGCCCTGTGATAGACTGGTTACCTGTCTGTCTCTACATGTCTCCCTGTGATAGACTGGTTACCTGTCTGTCTCTACATGTCTCCCTGTGATAGACTGGTTACCTGTCTGTCTCTACATGTCAGCCCTGTGATAGACTGGTTACCTGTCTGTCTCTACATGTCCCCCTGTGATAGTCTGGTTACCTGTCGGTCTCTACATGTCTCCCTGTGATAGACTGGTTACCTGTCTGTCTCTACATGTCTCCCTGTGATAGACTGGTTACCTGTCTGTCTCCACATGTCTCCATGTGATAGACTGGTTACCTGTCTGTCTCTACATGTCAGCCCTATGATAGACTGGTTACCTGTCTGTCTCTACATGTCAGCCCTGTGATAGACTGGTTACCTGTCTGTCTCTACATGTCAGCCCTGTGATAGACTGGTTACCTGTCTGTCTGTACATGTCTCCCTGTGATAGACTGGTTACCTGTCTGTCTCTACATGTCAGCCCTGTGATAGACTGGTTACCTGTCTGTCTGTACATGTCTCCCTGTGATAGACTGGTTACCTGTCTGTCTCTACATGTCTCCCTGTGATAGACTGGTTACCTGTCTGTCTCTACATGTCAGCCCTATGATAGACTGGTTACCTGTCTGTCTCTACATGTCAGCCCTGTGATAGACTGGTTACCTGTCTGTCTCTACATGTCAGCCCTGTGATAGACTGGTTACCTGTCTGTCTGTACATGTCTCCCTGTGATAGACTGGTTACCTGTCTGTCTCTACATGTCTCCCTGTGATAGACTGGTTACCTGTCTGTCTCTAAATGTCGGCCCCGTGATAGACTGGTTACCTGTCTGTCTCTACATGTCTCCCTGTGATAGACTGGTTACCTGTCTGTCTCTACATGTCTCCCTGTGATAGATTGGTTACCTGTCTGTCTCTACATGTCTCCCTGTGATAGACTGGTTACCTGTCTGTCTCCACATGTCTCCCTGTGATAGACTGGTTACCTGTCTGTCTCTACATGTCTCCCTGTGATAGACTGGTTACCTGTCTGTCTCTACATGTCTCCCTGTGATAGACTGGTTACCTGTCTGTCTCTACATGTCAGCCCTGTGATAGACTGGTTACCTGTCTGTCTCTACATGTCTCCCTGTGATAGACTGGTTACCTGTCTGTCTCTACATGTCTCCCTGTGATAGACTGGTCACCTGTCTGTCTCTACATGTCTCCCTGTGATAGACTGGTTACCTGTCTGTCTTTACATGTCTCCCTGTGATAGACTGGTTACCTGTCTGTCTCTACATGTCTCCCTGTGATAGACTGGTTACCTGTCTGTCTCTACATGTCTCCCTGTGATAGACTGGTTACCTGTCTGTCTCTACATGTCCCCCTGTGATAGACTGGTTACCTGTCTGTCTCTACATGTCTCCCTGTGATAGACTGGTTACCTGTCTGTCTCTACATGTCTCCCTGTGATAGACTGGTTACCTGTCTGTCTCTACATGTCGGCCCTGTGATAGACTGGTCACCTGTCTGTCTCTACATGTCTCCCTGTGATAGACTGGTTACCTGTCTGTCTTTACATGTCTCCCTGTGATAGACTGGTTACCTGTCTGTCTCTACATGTCTCCCTGTGATAGACTGGTTACCTGTCTGTCTCTACATGTCTCCCTGTGATAGACTGGTTACCTGTCTGTCTCTACATGTCCCCCTGTGATAGACTGGTTACCTGTCTGTCTCTACATGTCTCCCTGTGATAGACTGGTTACCTGTCTGTCTCTACATGTCTCCCTGTGATAGACTGGTTACCTGTCTGTCTCTACATGTCCCCCTGTGATAGACTGGTTACCTGTCTGTCTCTACATGTCTCCCTGTGATAGACTGGTTACCTGTCTGTCTCTACATGTCGGCCCCATGATAGACTGGTTACCTGTCTGTCTCTACATGTCTCCCTGTGATAGACTGGTTACCTGTCTGTCTCTACATGTCGGCCCCATGATAGACTGGTTACCTGTCTGTCTCTACATGTCTCCCTGTGATAGACTGGTTACCTGTCTGTCTCTACATGTCTCCCTGTGATAGACTGGTTACCTGTCTGTCTCTACATGTCGGCCCTGTGATAGACTGGTTACCTGTCTGTCTCTACATGTCAGCCCTGTGATAGACTGGTTGCCTGTCTGTCTCTACATGTCAGCCCTGTGATAGACTGGTTACCTGTCTGTCTCTACATGTCTCCCTGTGATAGACTGGTTACCTGTCTGTCTCTACATGTCTCCCTGTGATAGACTGGTTACCTGTATGTCTCTACATGTCAGCCCTGTGATAGACTGGTTACCTGTCTGTCTCTACATGTCCCCCTGTGATAGTCTGGTTACCTGTCGGTCTCTACATGTCTCCCTGTGATAGACTGGTTACCTGTCTGTCTCTACATGTCTCCCTGTGATAGACTGGTTACCTGTCTGTCTCCACATGTCTCCATGTGATAGACTGGTTACCTGTCTGTCTCTACATGTCAGCCCTATGATAGACTGGTTACCTGTCTGTCTCTACATGTCAGCCCTGTGATAGACTGGTTACCTGTCTGTCTCTACATGTCAGCCCTGTGATAGACTGGTTACCTGTCTGTCTGTACATGTCTCCCTGTGATAGACTGGTTACCTGTCTGTCTCTACATGTCAGCCCTGTGATAGACTGGTTACCTGTCTGTCTGTACATGTCTCCCTGTGATAGACTGGTTACCTGTCTGTCTCTACATGTCTCCCTGTGATAGACTGGTTACCTGTCTGTCTCTACATGTCAGCCCTATGATAGACTGGTTACCTGTCTGTCTCTACATGTCAGCCCTGTGATAGACTGGTTACCTGTCTGTCTCTACATGTCAGCCCTGTGATAGACTGGTTACCTGTCTGTCTGTACATGTCTCCCTGTGATAGACTGGTTACCTGTCTGTCTCTACATGTCTCCCTGTGATAGACTGGTTACCTGTCTGTCTCTAAATGTCGGCCCCGTGATTGACTGGTTACCTGTCTGTCTCTACATGTCTCCCTGTGATAGACTGGTTACCTGTCTGTCTCTACATGTCTCCCTGTGATAGACTGGTTACCTGTCTGTCTCTACATGTCTCCCTGTGATAGACTGGTTACCTGTCTGTCTCCACATGTCTCCCTGTGATAGACTGGTTACCTGTCTGTCTCTACATGTCTCCCTGTGATAGACTGGTTACCTGTCTGTCTCTACATGTCTCCCTGTGATAGACTGGTTACCTGTCTGTCTCTACATGTCAGCCCTGTGATAGACTGGTTACCTGTCTGTCTCTACATGTCTCCCTGTGATAGACTGGTTACCTGTCTGTCTCTACATGTCTCCCTGTGATAGACTGGTCACCTGTCTGTCTCTACATGTCTCCCTGTGATAGACTGGTTACCTGTCTGTCTTTACATGTCTCCCTGTGATAGACTGGTTACCTGTCTGTCTCTACATGTCTCCCTGTGATAGACTGGTTACCTGTCTGTCTCTACATGTCTCCCTGTGATAGACTGGTTACCTGTCTGTCTCTACATGTCCCCCTGTGATAGACTGGTTACCTGTCTGTCTCTACATGTCTCCCTGTGATAGACTGGTTACCTGTCTGTCTCTACATGTCTCCCTGTGATAGACTGGTTACCTGTCTGTCTCTACATGTCGGCCCTGTGATAGACTGGTTACCTGTCTGTCTCTACATGTCAGCCCTGTGATAGACTGGTTGCCTGTCTGTCTCTACATGTCAGCCCTGTGATAGACTGGTTACCTGTCTGTCTCTACATGTCTCCCTGTGATAGACTGGTTACCTGTCTGTCTCTACATGTCTCCCTGTGATAGACTGGTTACCTGTCTGTCTCTACATGTCTCCCTGTGATAGACTGGTTACCTGTCTGTCTCTACATGTCAGCCCTGTGATAGACTGGTCACCTGTCTGTCTCTACATGTCAGCCTGTGATAGACTGGTTACCTGTCTGTCTCTACATGTCAGCCCTGTGATAGACTGGTCACCTGTCTCTCTCTACATGTCAGCCCTGTGATAGACTGGTCACCTGTCTGTCTCTACATGTCAGCCCTGTGATAGACTGGTTACCTGTCTGTCTCTACATGTCTCCCTGTGATAGACTGGTTACCTGTCTGTCTCTAAATGTCGGCCCTGTGATAGACTGGTTACCTGTCTGTCTCTACATGTCTCCCTGTGATAGACTGGTTACCTGTCTGTCTCCACATGTCTCCATGTGATAGACTGGTTACCTGTCTGTCTCTACATGTCCCCCTGTGATAGACTGGTTACCTGTCGGTCTCTACATGTCTCCCTGTGATAGACTGGTTACCTGTCTGTCTCTACATGTCTCCATGTGATAGACTGGTTACGTGTCTGTCTCCACATGTCTCCATGTGATAGACTGGTTACCTGTCTGTCTCTACATGTCAGCCCTATGATAGACTGGTTACCTGTCTGTCTCTACATGTCAGCCCTGTGATAGACTGGTTACCTGTCTGTCTCTACATGTCAGCCCTGTGATAGACTGGTTACCTGTCTGTCTGTACATGTCTCCCTGTGATAGACTGGTTACCTGTCTGTCTCTACATGTCTCCCTGTGATAGACTGGTTACCTGTCTGTCTCTACATGTCAGCCCTGTGATAGACTGGTTACCTGTCTGTCTCTACATGTCTCCCTGTGATAGACTGGTTACCTGTCTGTCTCTACATGTCTCCCTGTGATAGACTGGTCACCTGTCTGTCTCTACATGTCTCCCTGTGATAGACTGGTTACCTGTCTGTCTTTACATGTCTCCCTGTGATAGACTGGTTACCTGTCTGTCTCTACATGTCTCCCTGTGATAGACTGGTTACCTGTCTGTCTCTACATGTCAGCCCTGTGATAGACTGGTTACCTGTCTGTCTCTACATGTCAGCCCTGTGATAGACTGGTTACCTGTCTGTCTCTACATGTCTCCCTGTGATAGACTGGTTACCTGTCTGTCTCTACATGTCTCCCTGTGATAGACTGGTCACCTGTCTGTCTCTACATGTCTCCCTGTGATAGACTGGTTACCTGTCTGTCTTTACATGTCTCCCTGTGATAGACTGGTTACCTGTCTGTCTCTACATGTCTCCCTGTGATAGACTGGTTACCTGTCTGTCTCTACATGTCTCCCTGTGATAGACTGGTTACCTGTCTGTCTCTACATGTCCCCCTGTGATAGACTGGTTACCTGTCTGTCTCTACATGTCTCCCTGTGATAGACTGGTTACCTGTCTGTCTCTACATGTCTCCCTGTGATAGACTGGTTACCTGTCTGTCTCTACATGTCGGCCCTGTGATAGACTGGTTACCTGTCTGTCTCTACATGTCAGCCCTGTGATAGACTGGTTGCCTGTCTGTCTCTACATGTCAGCCCTGTGATAGACTGGTTACCTGTCTGTCTCTACATGTCTCCCTGTGATAGACTGGTTACCTGTCTGTCTCTACATGTCTCCCTGTGATAGACTGGTTACCTGTCTGTCTCTACATGTCTCCCTGTGATAGACTGGTTACCTGTCTGTCTCTACATGTCAGCCCTGTGATAGACTGGTCACCTGTCTGTCTCTACATGTCAGCCTGTGATAGACTGGTTACCTGTCTGTCTCTACATGTCAGCCCTGTGATAGACTGGTCACCTGTCTCTCTCTACATGTCAGCCCTGTGATAGACTGGTCACCTGTCTGTCTCTACATGTCAGCCCTGTGATAGACTGGTTACCTGTCTGTCTCTACATGTCTCCCTGTGATAGACTGGTTACCTGTCTGTCTCTAAATGTCGGCCCTGTGATAGACTGGTTACCTGTCTGTCTCTACATGTCTCCCTGTGATAGACTGGTTACCTGTCTGTCTCCACATGTCTCCATGTGATAGACTGGTTACCTGTCTGTCTCTACATGTCCCCCTGTGATAGACTGGTTACCTGTCGGTCTCTACATGTCTCCCTGTGATAGACTGGTTACCTGTCTGTCTCTACATGTCTCCATGTGATAGACTGGTTACGTGTCTGTCTCCACATGTCTCCATGTGATAGACTGGTTACCTGTCTGTCTCTACATGTCAGCCCTATGATAGACTGGTTACCTGTCTGTCTCTACATGTCAGCCCTGTGATAGACTGGTTACCTGTCTGTCTCTACATGTCAGCCCTGTGATAGACTGGTTACCTGTCTGTCTGTACATGTCTCCCTGTGATAGACTGGTTACCTGTCTGTCTCTACATGTCTCCCTGTGATAGACTGGTTACCTGTCTGTCTCTACATGTCAGCCCTGTGATAGACTGGTTACCTGTCTGTCTCTACATGTCTCCCTGTGATAGACTGGTTACCTGTCTGTCTCTACATGTCTCCCTGTGATAGACTGGTCACCTGTCTGTCTCTACATGTCTCCCTGTGATAGACTGGTTACCTGTCTGTCTTTACATGTCTCCCTGTGATAGACTGGTTACCTGTCTGTCTCTACATGTCTCCCTGTGATAGACTGGTTACCTGTCTGTCTCTACATGTCAGCCCTGTGATAGACTGGTTACCTGTCTGTCTCTACATGTCTCCCTGTGATAGACTGGTTACCTGTCTGTCTCTACATGTCTCCCTGTGATAGACTGGTCACCTGTCTGTCTCTACATGTCTCCCTGTGATAGACTGGTTACCTGTCTGTCTTTACATGTCTCCCTGTGATAGACTGGTTACCTGTCTGTCTCTACATGTCTCCCTGTGATAGACTGGTTACCTGTCTGTCTCTACATGTCTCCCTGTGATAGACTGGTTACCTGTCTGTCTCTACATGTCCCCCTGTGATAGACTGGTTACCTGTCTGTCTCTACATGTCTCCCTGTGATAGACTGGTTACCTGTCTGTCTCTACATGTCTCCCTGTGATAGACTGGTTACCTGTCTGTCTCTACATGTCCCCCTGTGATAGACTGGTTACCTGTCTGTCTCTACATGTCTCCCTGTGATAGACTGGTTACCTGTCTGTCTCTACATGTCGGCCCCATGATAGACTGGTTACCTGTCTGTCTCTACATGTCTCCCTGTGATAGACTGGTTACCTGTCTGTCTCTACATGTCTCCCTGTGATAGACTGGTTACCTGTCTGTCTCTACATGTCGGCCCTGTGATAGACTGGTTACCTGTCTGTCTCTACATGTCAGCCCTGTGATAGACTGGTTGCCTGTCTGTCTCTACATGTCAGCCCTGTGATAGACTGGTTACCTGTCTGTCTCTACATGTCTCCCTGTGATAGACTGGTTACCTGTCTGTCTCTACATGTCTCCCTGTGATAGACTGGTTACCTGTCTGTCTCTACATGTCTCCCTGTGATAGACTGGTTACCTGTCTGTCTCTAAATGTCGGCCCCGTGATTGACTGGTTACCTGTCTGTCTCTACATGTCTCCCTGTGATAGACTGGTTACCTGTCTGTCTCTACATGTCTCCCTGTGATAGACTGGTTACCTGTCTGTCTCTACATGTCTCCCTGTGATAGACTGGTTACCTGTCTGTCTCCACATGTCTCCCTGTGATAGACTGGTTACCTGTCTGTCTCTACATGTCTCCCTGTGATAGACTGGTTACCTGTCTGTCTCTACATGTCTCCCTGTGATAGACTGGTTACCTGTCTGTCTCTACATGTCAGCCCTGTGATAGACTGGTTACCTGTCTGTCTCTACATGTCTCCCTGTGATAGACTGGTTACCTGTCTGTCTCTACATGTCTCCCTGTGATAGACTGGTCACCTGTCTGTCTCTACATGTCTCCCTGTGATAGACTGGTTACCTGTCTGTCTTTACATGTCTCCCTGTGATAGACTGGTTACCTGTCTGTCTCTACATGTCTCCCTGTGATAGACTGGTTACCTGTCTGTCTCTACATGTCTCCCTGTGATAGACTGGTTACCTGTCTGTCTCTACATGTCCCCCTGTGATAGACTGGTTACCTGTCTGTCTCTACATGTCTCCCTGTGATAGACTGGTTACCTGTCTGTCTCTACATGTCTCCCTGTGATAGACTGGTTACCTGTCTGTCTCTACATGTCGGCCCTGTGATAGACTGGTTACCTGTCTGTCTCTACATGTCAGCCCTGTGATAGACTGGTTGCCTGTCTGTCTCTACATGTCAGCCCTGTGATAGACTGGTTACCTGTCTGTCTCTACATGTCTCCCTGTGATAGACTGGTTACCTGTCTGTCTCTACATGTCTCCCTGTGATAGACTGGTTACCTGTCTGTCTCTACATGTCTCCCTGTGATAGACTGGTTACCTGTCTGTCTCTACATGTCAGCCCTGTGATAGACTGGTCACCTGTCTGTCTCTACATGTCAGCCTGTGATAGACTGGTTACCTGTCTGTCTCTACATGTCAGCCCTGTGATAGACTGGTCACCTGTCTCTCTCTACATGTCAGCCCTGTGATAGACTGGTCACCTGTCTGTCTCTACATGTCAGCCCTGTGATAGACTGGTTACCTGTCTGTCTCTACATGTCTCCCTGTGATAGACTGGTTACCTGTCTGTCTCTAAATGTCGGCCCTGTGATAGACTGGTTACCTGTCTGTCTCTACATGTCTCCCTGTGATAGACTGGTTACCTGTCTGTCTCCACATGTCTCCATGTGATAGACTGGTTACCTGTCTGTCTCTACATGTCCCCCTGTGATAGACTGGTTACCTGTCGGTCTCTACATGTCTCCCTGTGATAGACTGGTTACCTGTCTGTCTCTACATGTCTCCATGTGATAGACTGGTTACGTGTCTGTCTCCACATGTCTCCATGTGATAGACTGGTTACCTGTCTGTCTCTACATGTCAGCCCTATGATAGACTGGTTACCTGTCTGTCTCTACATGTCAGCCCTGTGATAGACTGGTTACCTGTCTGTCTCTACATGTCAGCCCTGTGATAGACTGGTTACCTGTCTGTCTGTACATGTCTCCCTGTGATAGACTGGTTACCTGTCTGTCTCTACATGTCTCCCTGTGATAGACTGGTTACCTGTCTGTCTCTACATGTCAGCCCTGTGATAGACTGGTTACCTGTCTGTCTCTACATGTCTCCCTGTGATAGACTGGTTACCTGTCTGTCTCTACATGTCTCCCTGTGATAGACTGGTCACCTGTCTGTCTCTACATGTCTCCCTGTGATAGACTGGTTACCTGTCTGTCTTTACATGTCTCCCTGTGATAGACTGGTTACCTGTCTGTCTCTACATGTCTCCCTGTGATAGACTGGTTACCTGTCTGTCTCTACATGTCTCCCTGTGATAGACTGGTTACCTGTCTGTCTCTACATGTCCCCCTGTGATAGACTGGTTACCTGTCTGTCTCTACATGTCTCCCTGTGATAGACTGGTTACCTGTCTGTCTCTACATGTCTCCCTGTGATAGACTGGTTACCTGTCTGTCTCTACATGTCCCCCTGTGATAGACTGGTTACCTGTCTGTCTCTACATGTCTCCCTGTGATAGACTGGTTACCTGTCTGTCTCTACATGTCGGCCCCATGATAGACTGGTTACCTGTCTGTCTCTACATGTCTCCCTGTGATAGACTGGTTACCTGTCTGTCTCTACATGTCTCCCTGTGATAGACTGGTTACCTGTCTGTCTCTACATGTCGGCCCTGTGATAGACTGGTTACCTGTCTGTCTCTACATGTCAGCCCTGTGATAGACTGGTTGCCTGTCTGTCTCTACATGTCAGCCCTGTGATAGACTGGTTACCTGTCTGTCTCTACATGTCTCCCTGTGATAGACTGGTTACCTGTCTGTCTCTACATGTCTCCCTGTGATAGACTGGTTACCTGTCTGTCTCTACATGTCAGCCCTGTGATAGACTGGTTACCTGTTGTCTCTACATGTCCCCCTGTGATAGACTGGTTACCTGTCGGTCTCTACATGTCTCCCTGTGATAGACTGGTTACCTGTCTGTCTCTACATGTCTCCCTGTGATAGACTGGTTACCTGTCTGTCTCCACATGTCTCCATGTGATAGACTGGTTACCTGTCTGTCTCTACATGTCAGCCCTATGATAGACTGGTTACCTGTCTGTCTCTACATGTCAGCCCTGTGATAGACTGGTTACCTGTCTGTCTCTACATGTCAGCCCTGTGATAGACTGGTTACCTGTCTGTCTGTACATGTCTCCCTGTGATAGACTGGTTACCTGTCTGTCTCTACATGTCAGCCCTGTGATAGACTGGTTACCTGTCTGTCTGTACATGTCTCCCTGTGATAGACTGGTTACCTGTCTGTCTCTACATGTCTCCCTGTGATAGACTGGTTACCTGTCTGTCTCTACATGTCAGCCCTATGATAGACTGGTTACCTGTCTGTCTCTACATGTCAGCCCCGTGATAGACTGGTTACCTGTCTGTCTCTACATGTCTCCCTGTGATAGACTGGTTACCTATCTGTCTCTACATGTCTCCCTGTGATAGACTGGTTGCCTGTCTGTCTCTACATGTCCCCCTGTGATAGACTGGTTACCTGTCTGTCTCTACATGTCTCCCTGTGATAGACTGGTTATGTGTCTGTCTCCACATGTCTCCATGTGATAGACTGGTTACCTGTCTGTCTCTACATGTCAGCCCTGTGATAGACTGGTTACCTGTCTGTCTCTACATGTCAGCCCTGTGATAGACTGGTTACCTGTCTGTCTGTACATGTCTCCCTGTGATAGACTGGTTACCTGTCTGTCTCTACATGTCTCCCTGTGATAGACTGGTTACCTGTCTGTCTCTACATGTCCCCCTGTGATAGACTGGTTACCTGTCTGTCTCTACATGTCTCCCTGTGATAGACTGGTTACCTGTCTGTCTCTACATGTCTCCCTGTGATAGACTGGTTACCTGTCTGTCTCTACATGTCCCCCTGTGATAGACTGGTTACCTGTCTGTCTCTACATGTCTCCCTGTGATAGACTGGTTACCTGTCTGTCTCTACATGTCTCCCTGTGATAGACTGGTTACCTGTCTGTTTCTACATGTCCCCCTGTGATAGACTGGTTACCTGTCTGTCTCTACATGTCTCCCTGTGATAGACTGGTTACCTGTCTGTCTCTACATGTCGGCCCCATGATAGACTGGTTACCTGTCTGTCTCTACATGTCTCCCTGTGATAGACTGGTTACCTGTCTGTCTCTACATGTCTCCCTGTGATAGACTGGTTACCTGTCTGTCTCTACATGTCGGCCCTGTGATAGACTGGTTACCTGTCTGTCTCTACATGTCAGCCCTGTGATAGACTGGTTGCCTGTCTGTCTCTACATGTCAGCCCTGTGATAGACTGGTTACCTGTCTGTCTCTACATGTCTCCCTGTGATAGACTGGTTACCTGTCTGTCTCTACATGTCTCCCTGTGATAGACTGGTTACCTGTCTGTCTCTACATGTCAGCCCTGTGATAGACTGGTTACCTGTCTGTCTCTACATGTCCCCCTGTGATAGACTGGTTACCTGTCGGTCTCTACATGTCTCCCTGTGATAGACTGGTTACCTGTCTGTCTCTACATGTCTCCCTGTGATAGACTGGTTACCTGTCTGTCTCCACATGTCTCCATGTGATAGACTGGTTACCTGTCTGTCTCTACATGTCAGCCCTGTGATAGACTGGTTGCCTGTCTGTCTCTACATTTCAGCCCTGTGATAGACTAGTTACCTGTCTGTCTCTACATGTCTCCCTGTGATAGACTGGTTACCTGTCTGTCTCTACATGTCTCCCTGTGATAGACTGGTTACCTGTCTGTCTCTACATGTCTCCCTGTGATAGACTGGTTACCTGTCTGTCTCTACATGTCAGCCCTGTGATAGACTGGTCACCTGTCTGTCTCTACATGTCAGCCTGTGATAGACTGGTTACCTGTCTGTCTCTACATGTCAGCCCTGTGATAGACTGGTCACCTGTCTCTCTCTACATGTCAGCCCTGTGATAGACTGGTCACCTGTCTGTCTCTACATGTCAGCCCTGTGATAGACTGGTTACCTGTCTGTCTCTACATGTCTCCCTGTGATAGACTGGTTACCTGTCTGTCTCTAAATGTCGGCCCCGTGATAGACTGGTTACCTGTCTGTCTCTACATGTCAGCCCTGTGATAGACTGGTTACCTGTCGGTCTCTACATGTCTCCCTGTGATAGACTGGTTACCTGTCTGTCTGTACATGTCTCCCTGTGATAGACTGGTTACCTGTCTGTCTCTACATGTCTCCCTGTGATAGACTGGTTACCTGTCTGTCTCTACATGTCAGCCCTGTGATAAACTGGTTACCTGTCTGTCACTACATGTCTCCCTGTGATAGACTGGTTACCTGTCTGTCTCTACATGTCTCCCTGTGATAGACTGGTCACCTGTCTGTCTCTACATGTCTCCCTGTGATAGACTGGTTACCTGTCTGTCTTTACATGTCTCCCTGTGATAGACTGGTTACCTGTCTGTCTCTACATGTCTCCCTGTGATAGACTGGTTACCTGTCTGTCTCTACATGTCTCCCTGTGATAGACTGGTTACCTGTCTGTCTCTACATGTCCCCCTGTGATAGACTGGTTACCTGTCTGTCTCTACATGTCTCCCTGTGATAGACTGGTTACCTGTCTGTCTCTACATGTCTCCCTGTGATAGACTGGTTACCTGTCTGTCTCTACATGTCGGCCCTGTGATAGACTGGTTACCTGTCTGTCTCTACATGTCAGCCCTGTGATAGACTGGTTGCCTGTCTGTCTCTACATGTCAGCCCTGTGATAGACTGGTTACCTGTCTGTCTCTACATGTCTCCCTGTGATAGACTGGTTACCTGTCTGTCTCTACATGTCTCCCTGTGATAGACTGGTCGGTCTCTACATGTCTCCCTGTGATAGACTGGTTACCTGTCTGTCTCTACATGTCTCCATGTGATAGACTGGTTACGTGTCTGTCTCCACATGTCTCCATGTTACCTGCACATGTCTCCATGTTACCTGTCTATCTCTACATGTCGGCCCTGTGATAGACTGGTTACCTGTCTGTCTCTACATGTCAGCCCTGTGATAGACTGGTTGCCTGTCTGTCTCTACATGTCAGCCCTGTGATAGACTGGTTACCTGTCTGTCTCTACATGTCTCCCTGTGATAGACTGGTTACCTGTCTGTCTCTACATGTCTCCCTGTGATAGACTGGTTACCTGTCTGTCTCTACATGTCAGCCCTGTGATAGACTGGTTACCTGTCTGTCTCTACATGTCCCCCTGTGATAGACTGGTTACCTGTCGGTCTCTACATGTCTCCCTGTGATAGACTGGTTACCTGTCTGTCTCTACATGTCTCCCTGTGATAGACTGGTTACCTGTCTGTCTCCACATGTCTCCATGTGATAGACTGGTTACCTGTCTGTCTCTACATGTCAGCCCTATGATAGACTGGTTACCTGTCTGTCTCTACATGTCAGCCCTGTGATAGACTGGTTACCTGTCTGTCTCTACATGTCAGCCCTGTGATAGACTGGTTACCTGTCTGTCTGTACATGTCTCCCTGTGATAGACTGGTTACCTGTCTGTCTCTACATGTCAGCCCTGTGATAGACTGGTTACCTGTCTGTCTGTACATGTCTCCCTGTGATAGACTGGTTACCTGTCTGTCTCTACATGTCTCCCTGTGATAGACTGGTTACCTGTCTGTCTCTACATGTCAGCCCTATGATAGACTGGTTACCTGTCTGTCTCTACATGTCAGCCCTGTGATAGACTGGTTACCTGTCTGTCTCTACATGTCAGCCCTGTGATAGACTGGTTACCTGTCTGTCTGTACATGTCTCCCTGTGATAGACTGGTTACCTGTCTGTCTCTACATGTCTCCCTGTGATAGACTGGTTACCTGTCTGTCTCTACATGTCTCCCTGTGATAGACTGGTTACCTGTCTGTCTCTACATGTCCCCCTGTGATAGACTGGTTACCTGTCTGTCTCTACATGTCTCCCTGTGATAGACTGGTTACCTGTCTGTCTCTACATGTCGGCCCCATGATAGACTGGTTACCTGTCTGTCTCTACATGTCTCCCTGTGATAGACTGGTTACCTGTCTGTCTCTACATGTCTCCCTGTGATAGACTGGTTACCTGTCTGTCTCTACATGTCGGCCCTGTGATAGACTGGTTACCTGTCTGTCTCTACATGTCAGCCCTGTGATAGACTGGTTGCCTGTCTGTCTCTACATGTCAGCCCTGTGATAGACTGGTTACCTGTCTGTCTCTACATGTCTCCCTGTGATAGACTGGTTACCTGTCTGTCTCTACATGTCTCCCTGTGATAGACTGGTTACCTGTCTGTCTCTACATGTCAGCCCTGTGATAGACTGGTTACCTGTCTGTCTCTACATGTCCCCCTGTGATAGACTGGTTACCTGTCGGTCTCTACATGTCTCCCTGTGATAGACTGGTTACCTGTCTGTCTCTACATGTCTCCCTGTGATAGACTGGTTACCTGTCTGTCTCCACATGTCTCCATGTGATAGACTGGTTACCTGTCTGTCTCTACATGTCAGCCCTGTGATAGACTGGTTGCCTGTCTGTCTCTACATTTCAGCCCTGTGATAGACTAGTTACCTGTCTGTCTCTACATGTCTCCCTGTGATAGACTGGTTACCTGTCTGTCTCTACATGTCTCCCTGTGATAGACTGGTTACCTGTCTGTCTCTACATGTCTCCCTGTGATAGACTGGTTACCTGTCTGTCTCTACATGTCAGCCCTGTGATAGACTGGTCACCTGTCTGTCTCTACATGTCAGCCTGTGATAGACTGGTTACCTGTCTGTCTCTACATGTCAGCCCTGTGATAGACTGGTCACCTGTCTCTCTCTACATGTCAGCCCTGTGATAGACTGGTCACCTGTCTGTCTCTACATGTCAGCCCTGTGATAGACTGGTTACCTGTCTGTCTCTACATGTCTCCCTGTGATAGACTGGTTACCTGTCTGTCTCTAAATGTCGGCCCCGTGATAGACTGGTTACCTGTCTGTCTCTACATGTCAGCCCTGTGATAGACTGGTTACCTGTCGGTCTCTACATGTCTCCCTGTGATAGACTGGTTACCTGTCTGTCTGTACATGTCTCCCTGTGATAGACTGGTTACCTGTCTGTCTCTACATGTCTCCCTGTGATAGACTGGTTACCTGTCTGTATCTACATGTCAGCCCTGTGATAAACTGGTTACCTGTCTGTCTCTACATGTCTCCCTGTGATAGACTGGTTACCTGTCTGTCTCTACATGTCTCCCTGTGATAGACTGGTCACCTGTCTGTCTCTACATGTCTCCCTGTGATAGACTGGTTACCTGTCTGTCTTTACATGTCTCCCTGTGATAGACTGGTTACCTGTCTGTCTCTACATGTCTCCCTGTGATAGACTGGTTACCTGTCTGTCTCTACATGTCTCCCTGTGATAGACTGGTTACCTGTCTGTCTCTACATGTCTCCCTGTGATAGACTGGTTACCTGTCTGTCTCTACATGTCTCCCTGTGATAGACTGGTTACCTGTCTGTCTCTACATGTCGGCCCTGTGATAGACTGGTTACCTGTCTGTCTCTACATGTCAGCCCTGTGATAGACTGGTTGCCTGTCTGTCTCTACATGTCAGCCCTGTGATAGACTGGTTACCTGTCTGTCTCTACATGTCTCCCTGTGATAGACTGGTTACCTGTCTGTCTCTACATGTCTCCCTGTGATAGACTGGTCGGTCTCTACATGTCTCCCTGTGATAGACTGGTTACCTGTCTGTCTCTACATGTCTCCATGTGATAGACTGGTTACGTGTCTGTCTCCACATGTCTCCATGTTACCTGCACATGTCTCCATGTTACCTGTCTATCTCTACATGTCGGCCCTGTGATAGACTGGTTACCTGTCTGTCTCTACATGTCAGCCCTGTGATAGACTGGTTGCCTGTCTGTCTCTACATGTCAGCCCTGTGATAGACTGGTTACCTGTCTGTCTCTACATGTCTCCCTGTGATAGACTGGTTACCTGTCTGTCTCTACATGTCTCCCTGTGATAGACTGGTTACCTGTCTGTCTCTACATGTCCCCCTGTGATAGACTGGTTACCTGTCTGTCTCTACATGTCTCCCTGTGATAGACTGGTTACCTGTCTGTCTCTACATGTCTCCCTGTGATAGACTGGTTACCTGTCTGTCTCTACATGTCCCCCTGTGATAGACTGGTTACCTGTCTGTCTCTACATGTCTCCCTGTGATAGACTGGTTACCTGTCTGTCTCTACATGTCGGCCCCATGATAGACTGGTTACCTGTCTGTCTCTACATGTCTCCCTGTGATAGACTGGTTACCTGTCTGTCTCTACATGTCTCCCTGTGATAGACTGGTTACCTGTCTGTCTCTACATGTCGGCCCTGTGATAGACTGGTTACCTGTCTGTCTCTACATGTCAGCCCTGTGATAGACTGGTTGCCTGTCTGTCTCTACATGTCAGCCCTGTGATAGACTGGTTACCTGTCTGTCTCTACATGTCTCCCTGTGATAGACTGGTTACCTGTCTGTCTCTACATGTCTCCCTGTGATAGACTGGTTACCTGTCTGTCTCTACATGTCAGCCCTGTGATAGACTGGTTACCTGTTGTCTCTACATGTCCCCCTGTGATAGACTGGTTACCTGTCGGTCTCTACATGTCTCCCTGTGATAGACTGGTTACCTGTCTGTCTCTACATGTCTCCCTGTGATAGACTGGTTACCTGTCTGTCTCCACATGTCTCCATGTGATAGACTGGTTACCTGTCTGTCTCTACATGTCAGCCCTATGATAGACTGGTTACCTGTTTGTCTCTACATGTCAGCCCTGTGATAGACTGGTTACCTGTCTGTCTCTACATGTCAGCCCTGTGATAGACTGGTTACCTGTCTGTCTGTACATGTCTCCCTGTGATAGACTGGTTACCTGTCTGTCTCTACATGTCAGCCCTGTGATAGACTGGTTACCTGTCTGTCTGTACATGTCTCCCTGTGATAGACTGGTTACCTGTCTGTCTCTACATGTCTCCCTGTGATAGACTGGTTACCTGTCTGTCTCTACATGTCAGCCCTATGATAGACTGGTTACCTGTCTGTCTCTACATGTCAGCCCCGTGATAGACTGGTTACCTGTCTGTCTCTACATGTCTCCCTGTGATAGACTGGTTACCTATCTGTCTCTACATGTCTCCCTGTGATAGACTGGTTGCCTGTCTGTCTCTACATGTCCCCCTGTGATAGACTGGTTACCTGTCTGTCTCTACATGTCTCCCTGTGATAGACTGGTTATGTGTCTGTCTCCACATGTCTCCATGTGATAGACTGGTTACCTGTCTGTCTCTACATGTCAGCCCTGTGATAGACTGGTTACCTGTCTGTCTCTACATGTCAGCCCTGTGATAGACTGGTTACCTGTCTGTCTGTACATGTCTCCCTGTGATAGACTGGTTACCTGTCTGTCTCTACATGTCTCCCTGTGATAGACTGGTTACCTGTCTGTCTCTACATGTCCCCCTGTGATAGACTGGTTACCTGTCTGTCTCTACATGTCTCCCTGTGATAGACTGGTTACCTGTCTGTCTCTACATGTCTCCCTGTGATAGACTGGTTACCTGTCTGTCTCTACATGTCCCCCTGTGATAGACTGGTTACCTGTCTGTCTCTACATGTCTCCCTGTGATAGACTGGTTACCTGTCTGTCTCTACATGTCTCCCTGTGATAGACTGGTTACCTGTCTGTTTCTACATGTCCCCCTGTGATAGACTGGTTACCTGTCTGTCTCTACATGTCTCCCTGTGATAGACTGGTTACCTGTCTGTCTCTACATGTCGGCCCCATGATAGACTGGTTACCTGTCTGTCTCTACATGTCTCCCTGTGATAGACTGGTTACCTGTCTGTCTCTACATGTCTCCCTGTGATAGACTGGTTACCTGTCTGTCTCTACATGTCGGCCCTGTGATAGACTGGTTACCTGTCTGTCTCTACATGTCAGCCCTGTGATAGACTGGTTGCCTGTCTGTCTCTACATGTCAGCCCTGTGATAGACTGGTTACCTGTCTGTCTCTACATGTCTCCCTGTGATAGACTGGTTACCTGTCTGTCTCTACATGTCTCCCTGTGATAGACTGGTTACCTGTCTGTCTCTACATGTCAGCCCTGTGATAGACTGGTTACCTGTCTGTCTCTACATGTCCCCCTGTGATAGACTGGTTACCTGTCGGTCTCTACATGTCTCCCTGTGATAGACTGGTTACCTGTCTGTCTCTACATGTCTCCCTGTGATAGACTGGTTACCTGTCTGTCTCCACATGTCTCCATGTGATAGACTGGTTACCTGTCTGTCTCTACATGTCAGCCCTGTGATAGACTGGTTGCCTGTCTGTCTCTACATTTCAGCCCTGTGATAGACTAGTTACCTGTCTGTCTCTACATGTCTCCCTGTGATAGACTGGTTACCTGTCTGTCTCTACATGTCTCCCTGTGATAGACTGGTTACCTGTCTGTCTCTACATGTCTCCCTGTGATAGACTGGTTACCTGTCTGTCTCTACATGTCAGCCCTGTGATAGACTGGTCACCTGTCTGTCTCTACATGTCAGCCTGTGATAGACTGGTTACCTGTCTGTCTCTACATGTCAGCCCTGTGATAGACTGGTCACCTGTCTCTCTCTACATGTCAGCCCTGTGATAGACTGGTCACCTGTCTGTCTCTACATGTCAGCCCTGTGATAGACTGGTTACCTGTCTGTCTCTACATGTCTCCCTGTGATAGACTGGTTACCTGTCTGTCTCTAAATGTCGGCCCCGTGATAGACTGGTTACCTGTCTGTCTCTACATGTCAGCCCTGTGATAGACTGGTTACCTGTCGGTCTCTACATGTCTCCCTGTGATAGACTGGTTACCTGTCTGTCTGTACATGTCTCCCTGTGATAGACTGGTTACCTGTCTGTCTCTACATGTCTCCCTGTGATAGACTGGTTACCTGTCTGTCTCTACATGTCAGCCCTGTGATAAACTGGTTACCTGTCTGTCACTACATGTCTCCCTGTGATAGACTGGTTACCTGTCTGTCTCTACATGTCTCCCTGTGATAGACTGGTCACCTGTCTGTCTCTACATGTCTCCCTGTGATAGACTGGTTACCTGTCTGTCTTTACATGTCTCCCTGTGATAGACTGGTTACCTGTCTGTCTCTACATGTCTCCCTGTGATAGACTGGTTACCTGTCTGTCTCTACATGTCTCCCTGTGATAGACTGGTTACCTGTCTGTCTCTACATGTCCCCCTGTGATAGACTGGTTACCTGTCTGTCTCTACATGTCTCCCTGTGATAGACTGGTTACCTGTCTGTCTCTACATGTCTCCCTGTGATAGACTGGTTACCTGTCTGTCTCTACATGTCGGCCCTGTGATAGACTGGTTACCTGTCTGTCTCTACATGTCAGCCCTGTGATAGACTGGTTGCCTGTCTGTCTCTACATGTCAGCCCTGTGATAGACTGGTTACCTGTCTGTCTCTACATGTCTCCCTGTGATAGACTGGTTACCTGTCTGTCTCTACATGTCTCCCTGTGATAGACTGGTCGGTCTCTACATGTCTCCCTGTGATAGACTGGTTACCTGTCTGTCTCTACATGTCTCCATGTGATAGACTGGTTACGTGTCTGTCTCCACATGTCTCCATGTTACCTGCACATGTCTCCATGTTACCTGTCTATCTCTACATGTCGGCCCTGTGATAGACTGGTTACCTGTCTGTCTCTACATGTCAGCCCTGTGATAGACTGGTTGCCTGTCTGTCTCTACATGTCAGCCCTGTGATAGACTGGTTACCTGTCTGTCTCTACATGTCTCCCTGTGATAGACTGGTTACCTGTCTGTCTCTACATGTCTCCCTGTGATAGACTGGTTACCTGTCTGTCTCTACATGTCAGCCCTGTGATAGACTGGTTACCTGTCTGTCTCTACATGTCCCCCTGTGATAGACTGGTTACCTGTCGGTCTCTACATGTCTCCCTGTGATAGACTGGTTACCTGTCTGTCTCTACATGTCTCCCTGTGATAGACTGGTTACCTGTCTGTCTCCACATGTCTCCATGTGATAGACTGGTTACCTGTCTGTCTCTACATGTCAGCCCTATGATAGACTGGTTACCTGTCTGTCTCTACATGTCAGCCCTGTGATAGACTGGTTACCTGTCTGTCTCTACATGTCAGCCCTGTGATAGACTGGTTACCTGTCTGTCTGTACATGTCTCCCTGTGATAGACTGGTTACCTGTCTGTCTCTACATGTCAGCCCTGTGATAGACTGGTTACCTGTCTGTCTGTACATGTCTCCCTGTGATAGACTGGTTACCTGTCTGTCTCTACATGTCTCCCTGTGATAGACTGGTTACCTGTCTGTCTCTACATGTCAGCCCTATGATAGACTGGTTACCTGTCTGTCTCTACATGTCAGCCCTGTGATAGACTGGTTACCTGTCTGTCTCTACATGTCAGCCCTGTGATAGACTGGTTACCTGTCTGTCTGTACATGTCTCCCTGTGATAGACTGGTTACCTGTCTGTCTCTACATGTCTCCCTGTGATAGACTGGTTACCTGTCTGTCTCTACATGTCTCCCTGTGATAGACTGGTTACCTGTCTGTCTCTACATGTCCCCCTGTGATAGACTGGTTACCTGTCTGTCTCTACATGTCTCCCTGTGATAGACTGGTTACCTGTCTGTCTCTACATGTCGGCCCCATGATAGACTGGTTACCTGTCTGTCTCTACATGTCTCCCTGTGATAGACTGGTTACCTGTCTGTCTCTACATGTCTCCCTGTGATAGACTGGTTACCTGTCTGTCTCTACATGTCGGCCCTGTGATAGACTGGTTACCTGTCTGTCTCTACATGTCAGCCCTGTGATAGACTGGTTGCCTGTCTGTCTCTACATGTCAGCCCTGTGATAGACTGGTTACCTGTCTGTCTCTACATGTCTCCCTGTGATAGACTGGTTACCTGTCTGTCTCTACATGTCTCCCTGTGATAGACTGGTTACCTGTCTGTCTCTACATGTCAGCCCTGTGATAGACTGGTTACCTGTCTGTCTCTACATGTCCCCCTGTGATAGACTGGTTACCTGTCGGTCTCTACATGTCTCCCTGTGATAGACTGGTTACCTGTCTGTCTCTACATGTCTCCCTGTGATAGACTGGTTACCTGTCTGTCTCCACATGTCTCCATGTGATAGACTGGTTACCTGTCTGTCTCTACATGTCAGCCCTGTGATAGACTGGTTGCCTGTCTGTCTCTACATTTCAGCCCTGTGATAGACTAGTTACCTGTCTGTCTCTACATGTCTCCCTGTGATAGACTGGTTACCTGTCTGTCTCTACATGTCTCCCTGTGATAGACTGGTTACCTGTCTGTCTCTACATGTCTCCCTGTGATAGACTGGTTACCTGTCTGTCTCTACATGTCAGCCCTGTGATAGACTGGTCACCTGTCTGTCTCTACATGTCAGCCTGTGATAGACTGGTTACCTGTCTGTCTCTACATGTCAGCCCTGTGATAGACTGGTCACCTGTCTCTCTCTACATGTCAGCCCTGTGATAGACTGGTCACCTGTCTGTCTCTACATGTCAGCCCTGTGATAGACTGGTTACCTGTCTGTCTCTACATGTCTCCCTGTGATAGACTGGTTACCTGTCTGTCTCTAAATGTCGGCCCCGTGATAGACTGGTTACCTGTCTGTCTCTACATGTCAGCCCTGTGATAGACTGGTTACCTGTCGGTCTCTACATGTCTCCCTGTGATAGACTGGTTACCTGTCTGTCTGTACATGTCTCCCTGTGATAGACTGGTTACCTGTCTGTCTCTACATGTCTCCCTGTGATAGACTGGTTACCTGTCTGTATCTACATGTCAGCCCTGTGATAAACTGGTTACCTGTCTGTCTCTACATGTCTCCCTGTGATAGACTGGTTACCTGTCTGTCTCTACATGTCTCCCTGTGATAGACTGGTCACCTGTCTGTCTCTACATGTCTCCCTGTGATAGACTGGTTACCTGTCTGTCTTTACATGTCTCCCTGTGATAGACTGGTTACCTGTCTGTCTCTACATGTCTCCCTGTGATAGACTGGTTACCTGTCTGTCTCTACATGTCTCCCTGTGATAGACTGGTTACCTGTCTGTCTCTACATGTCTCCCTGTGATAGACTGGTTACCTGTCTGTCTCTACATGTCTCCCTGTGATAGACTGGTTACCTGTCTGTCTCTACATGTCGGCCCTGTGATAGACTGGTTACCTGTCTGTCTCTACATGTCAGCCCTGTGATAGACTGGTTGCCTGTCTGTCTCTACATGTCAGCCCTGTGATAGACTGGTTACCTGTCTGTCTCTACATGTCTCCCTGTGATAGACTGGTTACCTGTCTGTCTCTACATGTCTCCCTGTGATAGACTGGTCGGTCTCTACATGTCTCCCTGTGATAGACTGGTTACCTGTCTGTCTCTACATGTCTCCATGTGATAGACTGGTTACGTGTCTGTCTCCACATGTCTCCATGTTACCTGCACATGTCTCCATGTTACCTGTCTATCTCTACATGTCGGCCCTGTGATAGACTGGTTACCTGTCTGTCTCTACATGTCAGCCCTGTGATAGACTGGTTGCCTGTCTGTCTCTACATGTCAGCCCTGTGATAGACTGGTTACCTGTCTGTCTCTACATGTCTCCCTGTGATAGACTGGTTACCTGTCTGTCTCTACATGTCTCCCTGTGATAGACTGGTTACCTGTCTGTCTCTACATGTCAGCCCTGTGATAGACTGGTTACCTGTCTGTCTCTACATGTCCCCCTGTGATAGACTGGTTACCTGTCGGTCTCTACATGTCTCCCTGTGATAGACTGGTTACCTGTCTGTCTCTACATGTCTCCCTGTGATAGACTGGTTACCTGTCTGTCTCCACATGTCTCCATGTGATAGACTGGTTACCTGTCTGTCTCTACATGTCAGCCCTATGATAGACTGGTTACCTGTCTGTCTCTACATGTCAGCCCTGTGATAGACTGGTTACCTGTCTGTCTCTACATGTCAGCCCTGTGATAGACTGGTTACCTGTCTGTCTGTACATGTCTCCCTGTGATAGACTGGTTACCTGTCTGTCTCTACATGTCTCCCTGTGATAGACTGGTTACCTGTCTGTCTCTACATGTCAGCCCTATGATAGACTGGTTACCTGTCTGTCTCTACATGTCAGCCCTGTGATAGACTGGTTACCTGTCTGTCTCTACATGTCAGCCCTGTGATAGACTGGTTACCTGTCTGTCTGTACATGTCTCCCTGTGATAGACTGGTTACCTGTCTGTCTCTACATGTCTCCCTGTGATAGACTGGTTACCTGTCTGTCTCTACATGTCTCCCTGTGATAGACTGGTTACCTGTCTGTCTCTACATGTCCCCCTGTGATAGACTGGTTACCTGTCTGTCTCTACATGTCTCCCTGTGATAGACTGGTTACCTGTCTGTCTCTACATGTCGGCCCCATGATAGACTGGTTACCTGTCTGTCTCTACATGTCTCCCTGTGATAGACTGGTTACCTGTCTGTCTCTACATGTCTCCCTGTGATAGACTGGTTACCTGTCTGTCTCTACATGTCGGCCCTGTGATAGACTGGTTACCTGTCTGTCTCTACATGTCAGCCCTGTGATAGACTGGTTGCCTGTCTGTCTCTACATGTCAGCCCTGTGATAGACTGGTTACCTGTCTGTCTCTACATGTCTCCCTGTGATAGACTGGTTACCTGTCTGTCTCTACATGTCTCCCTGTGATAGACTGGTTACCTGTCTGTCTCTACATGTCAGCCCTGTGATAGACTGGTTACCTGTCTGTCTCTACATGTCCCCCTGTGATAGACTGGTTACCTGTCGGTCTCTACATGTCTCCCTGTGATAGACTGGTTACCTGTCTGTCTCTACATGTCTCCCTGTGATAGACTGGTTACCTGTCTGTCTCCACATGTCTCCATGTGATAGACTGGTTACCTGTCTGTCTCTACATGTCAGCCCTGTGATAGACTGGTTGCCTGTCTGTCTCTACATTTCAGCCCTGTGATAGACTAGTTACCTGTCTGTCTCTACATGTCTCCCTGTGATAGACTGGTTACCTGTCTGTCTCTACATGTCTCCCTGTGATAGACTGGTTACCTGTCTGTCTCTACATGTCTCCCTGTGATAGACTGGTTACCTGTCTGTCTCTACATGTCAGCCCTGTGATAGACTGGTCACCTGTCTGTCTCTACATGTCAGCCTGTGATAGACTGGTTACCTGTCTGTCTCTACATGTCAGCCCTGTGATAGACTGGTCACCTATCTCTCTCTACATGTCAGCCCTGTGATAGACTGGTCACCTGTCTGTCTCTACATGTCAGCCCTGTGATAGACTGGTTACCTGTCTGTCTCTACATGTCTCCCTGTGATAGACTGGTTACCTGTCTGTCTCTAAATGTCGGCCCCGTGATAGACTGGTTACCTGTCTGTCTCTACATGTCAGCCCTGTGATAGACTGGTTACCTGTCGGTCTCTACATGTCTCCCTGTGATAGACTGGTTACCTGTCTGTCTGTACATGTCTCCCTGTGATAGACTGGTTACCTGTCTGTCTCTACATGTCTCCCTGTGATAGACTGGTTACCTGTCTGTCTCTACATGTCTCCCTGTGATAGACTGGTTACCTGTCTGTCTCTACATGTCCCCCTGTGATAGACTGGTTACCTGTCTGTCTCTACATGTCTCCCTGTGATAGACTGGTTACCTGTCTGTCTCTACATGTCTCCCTGTGATAGACTGGTTACCTGTCTGTCTCTACATGTCGGCCCTGTGATAGACTGGTTACCTGTCTGTCTCTACATGTCAGCCCTGTGATAGACTGGTTGCCTGTCTGTCTCTACATGTCAGCCCTGTGATAGACTGGTTACCTGTCTGTCTCTACATGTCTCCCTGTGATAGACTGGTTACCTGTCTGTCTCTACATGTCTCCCTGTGATAGACTGGTCGGTCTCTACATGTCTCCCTGTGATAGACTGGTTACCTGTCTGTCTCTACATGTCTCCATGTGATAGACTGGTTACGTGTCTGTCTCCACATGTCTCCATGTTACCTGCACATGTCTCCATGTTACCTGTCTGTCTCTACATGTCGGCCCTGTGATAGACTGGTTACCTGTCTGTCTCTACATGTCAGCCCTGTGATAGACTGGTTGCCTGTCTGTCTCTACATGTCAGCCCTGTGATAGACTGGTTACCTGTCTGTCTCTACATGTCTCCCTGTGATAGACTGGTTACCTGTCTGTCTCTACATGTCTCCCTGTGATAGACTGGTTACCTGTCTGTCTCCACATGTCTCCATGTGATAGACTGGTTACCTGTCTGTCTCTACATGTCAGCCCTGTGATAGACTGGTTGCCTGTCTGTCTCTACATTTCAGCCCTGTGATAGACTAGTTACCTGTCTGTCTCTACATGTCTCCCTGTGATAGACTGGTTACCTGTCTGTCTCTACATGTCTCCCTGTGATAGACTGGTTACCTGTCTGTCTCTACATGTCTCCCTGTGATAGACTGGTTACCTGTCTGTCTCTACATGTCAGCCCTGTGATAGACTGGTCACCTGTCTGTCTCTACATGTCAGCCTGTGATAGACTGGTTACCTGTCTGTCTCTACATGTCAGCCCTGTGATAGACTGGTCACCTGTCTCTCTCTACATGTCAGCCCTGTGATAGACTGGTCACCTGTCTGTCTCTACATGTCAGCCCTGTGATAGACTGGTTACCTGTCTGTCTCTACATGTCTCCCTGTGATAGACTGGTTACCTGTCTGTCTCTAAATGTCGGCCCCGTGATAGACTGGTTACCTGTCTGTCTCTACATGTCAGCCCTGTGATAGACTGGTTACCTGTCGGTCTCTACATGTCTCCCTGTGATAGACTGGTTACCTGTCTGTCTGTACATGTCTCCCTGTGATAGACTGGTTACCTGTCTGTCTCTACATGTCTCCCTGTGATAGACTGGTTACCTGTCTGTCTCTACATGTCAGCCCTGTGATAAACTGGTTACCTGTCTGTCTCTACATGTCTCCCTGTGATAGACTGGTTACCTGTCTGTCTCTACATGTCTCCCTGTGATAGACTGGTCACCTGTCTGTCTCTACATGTCTCCCTGTGATAGACTGGTTACCTGTCTGTCTTTACATGTCTCCCTGTGATAGACTGGTTACCTGTCTGTCTCTACATGTCTCCCTGTGATAGACTGGTTACCTGTCTGTCTCTACATGTCTCCCTGTGATAGACTGGTTACCTGTCTGTCTCTACATGTCCCCCTGTGATAGACTGGTTACCTGTCTGTCTCTACATGTCTCCCTGTGATAGACTGGTTACCTGTCTGTCTCTACATGTCTCCCTGTGATAGACTGGTTACCTGTCTGTCTCTACATGTCGGCCCTGTGATAGACTGGTTACCTGTCTGTCTCTACATGTCAGCCCTGTGATAGACTGGTTGCCTGTCTGTCTCTACATGTCAGCCCTGTGATAGACTGGTTACCTGTCTGTCTCTACATGTCTCCCTGTGATAGACTGGTTACCTGTCTGTCTCTACATGTCTCCCTGTGATAGACTGGTCGGTCTCTACATGTCTCCCTGTGATAGACTGGTTACCTGTCTGTCTCTACATGTCTCCATGTGATAGACTGGTTACGTGTCTGTCTCCACATGTCTCCATGTTACCTGCACATGTCTCCATGTTACCTGTCTGTCTCTACATGTCGGCCCTGTGATAGACTGGTTACCTGTCTGTCTCTACATGTCAGCCCTGTGATAGACTGGTTGCCTGTCTGTCTCTACATGTCAGCCCTGTGATAGACTGGTTACCTGTCTGTCTCTACATGTCTCCCTGTGATAGACTGGTTACCTGTCTGTCTCTACATGTCTCCCTGTGATAGACTGGTTACCTGTCTGTCTCTACATGTCAGCCCTGTGATAGACTGGTTACCTGTCTGTCTCTACATGTCCCCCTGTGATAGACTGGTTACCTGTCGGTCTCTACATGTCTCCCTGTGATAGACTGGTTACCTGTCTGTCTCTACATGTCTCCCTGTGATAGACTGGTTACCTGTCTGTCTCCACATGTCTCCATGTGATAGACTGGTTACCTGTCTGTCTCTACATGTCAGCCCTATGATAGACTGGTTACCTGTCTGTCTCTACATGTCAGCCCTGTGATAGACTGGTTACCTGTCTGTCTCTACATGTCAGCCCTGTGATAGACTGGTTACCTGTCTGTCTGTACATGTCTCCCTGTGATAGACTGGTTACCTGTCTGTCTCTACATGTCCCCCTGTGATAGACTGGTTACCTGTCTGTCTCTACATGTCTCCCTGTGATAGACTGGTTACCTGTCTGTCTCTACATGTCGGCCCCATGATAGACTGGTTACCTGTCTGTCTCTACATGTCTCCCTGTGATAGACTGGTTACCTGTCTATCTCTACATGTCTCCCTGTGATAGACTGGTTACCTGTCTGTCTCTACATGTCGGCCCTGTGATAGACTGGTTACCTGTCTGTCTCTACATGTCAGCCCTGTGATAGACTGGTTGCCTGTCTGTCTCTACATGTCAGCCCTGTGATAGACTGGTTACCTGTCTGTCTCTACATGTCTCCCTGTGATAGACTGGTTACCTGTCTGTCTCTACATGTCTCCCTGTGATAGACTGGTTACCTGTCTGTCTCTACATGTCAGCCCTGTGATAGACTGGTTACCTGTCTGTCTCTACATGTCCCCCTGTGATAGACTGGTTACCTGTCGGTCTCTACATGTCTCCCTGTGATAGACTGGTTACCTGTCTGTCTCTACATGTCTCCCTGTGATAGACTGGTTACCTGTCTGTCTCCACATGTCTCCATGTGATAGACTGGTTACCTGTCTGTCTCTACATGTCAGCCCTGTGATAGACTGGTTGCCTGTCTGTCTCTACATTTCAGCCCAGTGATAGACTAGTTACCTGTCTGTCTCTACATGTCTCCCTGTGATAGACTGGTTACCTGTCTGTCTCTACATGTCTCCCTGTGATAGACTGGTTACCTGTCTGTCTCTACATGTCTCCCTGTGATAGACTGGTTACCTGTCTGTCTCTACATGTCAGCCCTGTGATAGACTGGTCACCTGTCTGTCTCTACATGTCAGCCTGTGATAGACTGGTTACCTGTCTGTCTCTACATGTCAGCCCTGTGATAGACTGGTCACCTGTCTCTCTCTACATGTCAGCCCTGTGATAGACTGGTCACCTGTCTGTCTCTACATGTCAGCCCTGTGATAGACTGGTTACCTGTCTGTCTCTACATGTCTCCCTGTGATAGACTGGTTACCTGTCTGTCTCTAAATGTCGGCCCCGTGATAGACTGGTTACCTGTCTGTCTCTACATGTCAGCCCTGTGATAGACTGGTTACCTGTCGGTCTCTACATGTCTCCCTGTGATAGACTGGTTACCTGTCTGTCTGTACATGTCTCCCTGTGATAGACTGGTTACCTGTCTGTCTCTACATGTCTCCCTGTGATAGACTGGTTACCTGTCTGTCTCTACATGTCAGCCCTGTGATAAACTGGTTACCTGTCTGTCTCTACATGTCTCCCTGTGATAGACTGGTTACCTGTCTGTCTCTACATGTCTCCCTGTGATAGACTGGTCACCTGTCTGTCTCTACATGTCTCCCTGTGATAGACTGGTTACCTGTCTGTCTTTACATGTCTCCCTGTGATAGACTGGTTACCTGTCTGTCTCTACATGTCTCCCTGTGATAGACTGGTTACCTGTCTGTCTCTACATGTCTCCCTGTGATAGACTGGTTACCTGTCTGTCTCTACATGTCCCCCTGTGATAGACTGGTTACCTGTCTGTCTCTACATGTCTCCCTGTGATAGACTGGTTACCTGTCTGTCTCTACATGTCTCCCTGTGATAGACTGGTTACCTGTCTGTCTCTACATGTCGGCCCTGTGATAGACTGGTTACCTGTCTGTCTCTACATGTCAGCCCTGTGATAGACTGGTTGCCTGTCTGTCTCTACATGTCAGCCCTGTGATAGACTGGTTACCTGTCTGTCTCTACATGTCTCCCTGTGATAGACTGGTTACCTGTCTGTCTCTACATGTCTCCCTGTGATAGACTGGTCGGTCTCTACATGTCTCCCTGTGATAGACTGGTTACCTGTCTGTCTCTACATGTCTCCATGTGATAGACTGGTTACGTGTCTGTCTCCACATGTCTCCATGTTACCTGCACATGTCTCCATGTTACCTGTCTGTCTCTACATGTCGGCCCTGTGATAGACTGGTTACCTGTCTGTCTCTACATGTCAGCCCTGTGATAGACTGGTTGCCTGTCTGTCTCTACATGTCAGCCCTGTGATAGACTGGTTACCTGTCTGTCTCTACATGTCTCCCTGTGATAGACTGGTTACCTGTCTGTCTCTACATGTCTCCCTGTGATAGACTGGTTACCTGTCTGTCTCCACATGTCTCCATGTGATAGACTGGTTACCTGTCTGTCTCTACATGTCAGCCCTGTGATAGACTGGTTGCCTGTCTGTCTCTACATTTCAGCCCTGTGATAGACTAGTTACCTGTCTGTCTCTACATGTCTCCCTGTGATAGACTGGTTACCTGTCTGTCTCTACATGTCTCCCTGTGATAGACTGGTTACCTGTCTGTCTCTACATGTCTCCCTGTGATAGACTGGTTACCTGTCTGTCTCTACATGTCAGCCCTGTGATAGACTGGTCACCTGTCTGTCTCTACATGTCAGCCTGTGATAGACTGGTTACCTGTCTGTCTCTACATGTCAGCCCTGTGATAGACTGGTCACCTGTCTCTCTCTACATGTCAGCCCTGTGATAGACTGGTCACCTGTCTGTCTCTACATGTCAGCCCTGTGATAGACTGGTTACCTGTCTGTCTCTACATGTCTCCCTGTGATAGACTGGTTACCTGTCTGTCTCTAAATGTCGGCCCCGTGATAGACTGGTTACCTGTCTGTCTCTACATGTCAGCCCTGTGATAGACTGGTTACCTGTCGGTCTCTACATGTCTCCCTGTGATAGACTGGTTACCTGTCTGTCTGTACATGTCTCCCTGTGATAGACTGGTTACCTGTCTGTCTCTACATGTCTCCCTGTGATAGACTGGTTACCTGTCTGTCTCTACATGTCAGCCCTGTGATAAACTGGTTACCTGTCTGTCTCTACATGTCTCCCTGTGATAGACTGGTTACCTGTCTGTCTCTACATGTCTCCCTGTGATAGACTGGTCACCTGTCTGTCTCTACATGTCTCCCTGTGATAGACTGGTTACCTGTCTGTCTTTACATGTCTCCCTGTGATAGACTGGTTACCTGTCTGTCTCTACATGTCTCCCTGTGATAGACTGGTTACCTGTCTGTCTCTACATGTCTCCCTGTGATAGACTGGTTACCTGTCTGTCTCTACATGTCCCCCTGTGATAGACTGGTTACCTGTCTGTCTCTACATGTCTCCCTGTGATAGACTGGTTACCTGTCTGTCTCTACATGTCTCCCTGTGATAGACTGGTTACCTGTCTGTCTCTACATGTCGGCCCTGTGATAGACTGGTTACCTGTCTGTCTCTACATGTCAGCCCTGTGATAGACTGGTTGCCTGTCTGTCTCTACATGTCAGCCCTGTGATAGACTGGTTACCTGTCTGTCTCTACATGTCTCCCTGTGATAGACTGGTTACCTGTCTGTCTCTACATGTCTCCCTGTGATAGACTGGTCGGTCTCTACATGTCTCCCTGTGATAGACTGGTTACCTGTCTGTCTCTACATGTCTCCATGTGATAGACTGGTTACGTGTCTGTCTCCACATGTCTCCATGTTACCTGCACATGTCTCCATGTTACCTGTCTGTCTCTACATGTCGGCCCTGTGATAGACTGGTTACCTGTCTGTCTCTACATGTCAGCCCTGTGATAGACTGGTTGCCTGTCTGTCTCTACATGTCAGCCCTGTGATAGACTGGTTACCTGTCTGTCTCTACATGTCTCCCTGTGATAGACTGGTTACCTGTCTGTCTCTACATGTCTCCCTGTGATAGACTGGTTACCTGTCTGTCTCTACATGTCAGCCCTGTGATAGACTGGTTACCTGTCTGTCTCTACATGTCCCCCTGTGATAGACTGGTTACCTGTCGGTCTCTACATGTCTCCCTGTGATAGACTGGTTACCTGTCTGTCTCTACATGTCTCCCTGTGATAGACTGGTTACCTGTCTGTCTCCACATGTCTCCATGTGATAGACTGGTTGCCTGTCTGTCTCTACATTTCAGCCCTGTGATAGACTAGTTACCTGTCTGTCTCTACATGTCTCCCTGTGATAGACTGGTTACCTGTCTGTCTCTACATGTCTCCCTGTGATAGACTGGTTACCTGTCTGTCTCTACATGTCTCCCTGTGATAGACTGGTTACCTGTCTGTCTCTACATGTCAGCCCTGTGATAGACTGGTCACCTGTCTGTCTCTACATGTCAGCCTGTGATAGACTGGTTACCTGTCTGTCTCTACATGTCAGCCCTGTGATAGACTGGTCACCTGTCTCTCTCTACATGTCAGCCCTGTGATAGACTGGTCACCTGTCTGTCTCTACATGTCAGCCCTGTGATAGACTGGTTACCTGTCTGTCTCTACATGTCTCCCTGTGATAGACTGGTTACCTGTCTGTCTCTAAATGTCGGCCCCGTGATAGACTGGTTACCTGTCTGTCTCTACATGTCAGCCCTGTGATAGACTGGTTACCTGTCGGTCTCTACATGTCTCCCTGTGATAGACTGGTTACCTGTCTGTCTGTACATGTCTCCCTGTGATAGACTGGTTACCTGTCTGTCTCTACATGTCTCCCTGTGATAGACTGGTTACCTGTCTGTCTCTACATGTCTCCCTGTGATAGACTGGTTACCTGTCTGTCTCTACATGTCCCCCTGTGATAGACTGGTTACCTGTCTGTCTCTACATGTCTCCCTGTGATAGACTGGTTACCTGTCTGTCTCTACATGTCTCCCTGTGATAGACTGGTTACCTGTCTGTCTCTACATGTCGGCCCTGTGATAGACTGGTTACCTGTCTGTCTCTACATGTCAGCCCTGTGATAGACTGGTTGCCTGTCTGTCTCTACATGTCAGCCCTGTGATAGACTGGTTACCTGTCTGTCTCTACATGTCTCCCTGTGATAGACTGGTTACCTGTCTGTCTCTACATGTCTCCCTGTGATAGACTGGTCGGTCTCTACATGTCTCCCTGTGATAGACTGGTTACCTGTCTGTCTCTACATGTCTCCATGTGATAGACTGGTTACGTGTCTGTCTCCACATGTCTCCATGTTACCTGCACATGTCTCCATGTTACCTGTCTGTCTCTACATGTCGGCCCTGTGATAGACTGGTTACCTGTCTGTCTCTACATGTCAGCCCTGTGATAGACTGGTTGCCTGTCTGTCTCTACATGTCAGCCCTGTGATAGACTGGTTACCTGTCTGTCTCTACATGTCTCCCTGTGATAGACTGGTTACCTGTCTGTCTCTACATGTCTCCCTGTGATAGACTGGTTACCTGTCTGTCTCCACATGTCTCCATGTGATAGACTGGTTACCTGTCTGTCTCTACATGTCAGCCCTGTGATAGACTGGTTGCCTGTCTGTCTCTACATTTCAGCCCTGTGATAGACTAGTTACCTGTCTGTCTCTACATGTCTCCCTGTGATAGACTGGTTACCTGTCTGTCTCTACATGTCTCCCTGTGATAGACTGGTTACCTGTCTGTCTCTACATGTCTCCCTGTGATAGACTGGTTACCTGTCTGTCTCTACATGTCAGCCCTGTGATAGACTGGTCACCTGTCTGTCTCTACATGTCAGCCTGTGATAGACTGGTTACCTGTCTGTCTCTACATGTCAGCCCTGTGATAGACTGGTCACCTGTCTCTCTCTACATGTCAGCCCTGTGATAGACTGGTCACCTGTCTGTCTCTACATGTCAGCCCTGTGATAGACTGGTTACCTGTCTGTCTCTACATGTCTCCCTGTGATAGACTGGTTACCTGTCTGTCTCTAAATGTCGGCCCCGTGATAGACTGGTTACCTGTCTGTCTCTACATGTCAGCCCTGTGATAGACTGGTTACCTGTCGGTCTCTACATGTCTCCCTGTGATAGACTGGTTACCTGTCTGTCTGTACATGTCTCCCTGTGATAGACTGGTTACCTGTCTGTCTCTACATGTCTCCCTGTGATAGACTGGTTACCTGTCTGTCTCTACATGTCAGCCCTGTGATAAACTGGTTACCTGTCTGTCTCTACATGTCTCCCTGTGATAGACTGGTTACCTGTCTGTCTCTACATGTCTCCCTGTGATAGACTGGTCACCTGTCTGTCTCTACATGTCTCCCTGTGATAGACTGGTTACCTGTCTGTCTTTACATGTCTCCCTGTGATAGACTGGTTACCTGTCTGTCTCTACATGTCTCCCTGTGATAGACTGGTTACCTGTCTGTCTCTACATGTCTCCCTGTGATAGACTGGTTACCTGTCTGTCTCTACATGTCCCCCTGTGATAGACTGGTTACCTGTCTGTCTCTACATGTCTCCCTGTGATAGACTGGTTACCTGTCTGTCTCTACATGTCTCCCTGTGATAGACTGGTTACCTGTCTGTCTCTACATGTCGGCCCTGTGATAGACTGGTTACCTGTCTGTCTCTACATGTCAGCCCTGTGATAGACTGGTTGCCTGTCTGTCTCTACATGTCAGCCCTGTGATAGACTGGTTACCTGTCTGTCTCTACATGTCTCCCTGTGATAGACTGGTTACCTGTCTGTCTCTACATGTCTCCCTGTGATAGACTGGTCGGTCTCTACATGTCTCCCTGTGATAGACTGGTTACCTGTCTGTCTCTACATGTCTCCATGTGATAGACTGGTTACGTGTCTGTCTCCACATGTCTCCATGTTACCTGCACATGTCTCCATGTTACCTGTCTGTCTCTACATGTCGGCCCTGTGATAGACTGGTTACCTGTCTGTCTCTACATGTCAGCCCTGTGATAGACTGGTTGCCTGTCTGTCTCTACATGTCAGCCCTGTGATAGACTGGTTACCTGTCTGTCTCTACATGTCTCCCTGTGATAGACTGGTTACCTGTCTGTCTCTACATGTCTCCCTGTGATAGACTGGTTACCTGTCTGTCTCTACATGTCAGCCCTGTGATAGACTGGTTACCTGTCTGTCTCTACATGTCCCCCTGTGATAGACTGGTTACCTGTCGGTCTCTACATGTCTCCCTGTGATAGACTGGTTACCTGTCTGTCTCTACATGTCTCCCTGTGATAGACTGGTTACCTGTCTGTCTCCACATGTCTCCATGTGATAGACTGGTTACCTGTCTGTCTCTACATGTCAGCCCTATGATAGACTGGTTACCTGTCTGTCTCTACATGTCAGCCCTGTGATAGACTGGTTACCTGTCTGTCTCTACATGTCAGCCCTGTGATAGACTGGTTACCTGTCTGTCTGTACATGTCTCCCTGTGATAGACTGGTTACCTGTCTGTCTCTACATGTCCCCCTGTGATAGACTGGTTACCTGTCTGTCTCTACATGTCTCCCTGTGATAGACTGGTTACCTGTCTGTCTCTACATGTCGGCCCCATGATAGACTGGTTACCTGTCTGTCTCTACATGTCTCCCTGTGATAGACTGGTTACCTGTCTATCTCTACATGTCTCCCTGTGATAGACTGGTTACCTGTCTGTCTCTACATGTCGGCCCTGTGATAGACTGGTTACCTGTCTGTCTCTACATGTCAGCCCTGTGATAGACTGGTTGCCTGTCTGTCTCTACATGTCAGCCCTGTGATAGACTGGTTACCTGTCTGTCTCTACATGTCTCCCTGTGATAGACTGGTTACCTGTCTGTCTCTACATGTCTCCCTGTGATAGACTGGTTACCTGTCTGTCTCTACATGTCAGCCCTGTGATAGACTGGTTACCTGTCTGTCTCTACATGTCCCCCTGTGATAGACTGGTTACCTGTCGGTCTCTACATGTCTCCCTGTGATAGACTGGTTACCTGTCTGTCTCTACATGTCTCCCTGTGATAGACTGGTTACCTGTCTGTCTCCACATGTCTCCATGTGATAGACTGGTTACCTGTCTGTCTCTACATGTCAGCCCTGTGATAGACTGGTTGCCTGTCTGTCTCTACATTTCAGCCCTGTGATAGACTAGTTACCTGTCTGTCTCTACATGTCTCCCTGTGATAGACTGGTTACCTGTCTGTCTCTACATGTCTCCCTGTGATAGACTGGTTACCTGTCTGTCTCTACATGTCTCCCTGTGATAGACTGGTTACCTGTCTGTCTCTACATGTCAGCCCTGTGATAGACTGGTCACCTGTCTGTCTCTACATGTCAGCCTGTGATAGACTGGTTACCTGTCTGTCTCTACATGTCAGCCCTGTGATAGACTGGTCACCTGTCTCTCTCTACATGTCAGCCCTGTGATAGACTGGTCACCTGTCTGTCTCTACATGTCAGCCCTGTGATAGACTGGTTACCTGTCTGTCTCTACATGTCTCCCTGTGATAGACTGGTTACCTGTCTGTCTCTAAATGTCGGCCCCGTGATAGACTGGTTACCTGTCTGTCTCTACATGTCAGCCCTGTGATAGACTGGTTACCTGTCGGTCTCTACATGTCTCCCTGTGATAGACTGGTTACCTGTCTGTCTGTACATGTCTCCCTGTGATAGACTGGTTACCTGTCTGTCTCTACATGTCTCCCTGTGATAGACTGGTTACCTGTCTGTCTCTACATGTCAGCCCTGTGATAAACTGGTTACCTGTCTGTCTCTACATGTCTCCCTGTGATAGACTGGTTACCTGTCTGTCTCTACATGTCTCCCTGTGATAGACTGGTCACCTGTCTGTCTCTACATGTCTCCCTGTGATAGACTGGTTACCTGTCTGTCTTTACATGTCTCCCTGTGATAGACTGGTTACCTGTCTGTCTCTACATGTCTCCCTGTGATAGACTGGTTACCTGTCTGTCTCTACATGTCTCCCTGTGATAGACTGGTTACCTGTCTGTCTCTACATGTCCCCCTGTGATAGACTGGTTACCTGTCTGTCTCTACATGTCTCCCTGTGATAGACTGGTTACCTGTCTGTCTCTACATGTCTCCCTGTGATAGACTGGTTACCTGTCTGTCTCTACATGTCGGCCCTGTGATAGACTGGTTACCTGTCTGTCTCTACATGTCAGCCCTGTGATAGACTGGTTGCCTGTCTGTCTCTACATGTCAGCCCTGTGATAGACTGGTTACCTGTCTGTCTCTACATGTCTCCCTGTGATAGACTGGTTACCTGTCTGTCTCTACATGTCTCCCTGTGATAGACTGGTCGGTCTCTACATGTCTCCCTGTGATAGACTGGTTACCTGTCTGTCTCTACATGTCTCCATGTGATAGACTGGTTACGTGTCTGTCTCCACATGTCTCCATGTTACCTGCACATGTCTCCATGTTACCTGTCTGTCTCTACATGTCGGCCCTGTGATAGACTGGTTACCTGTCTGTCTCTACATGTCAGCCCTGTGATAGACTGGTTGCCTGTCTGTCTCTACATGTCAGCCCTGTGATAGACTGGTTACCTGTCTGTCTCTACATGTCTCCCTGTGATAGACTGGTTACCTGTCTGTCTCTACATGTCTCCCTGTGATAGACTGGTTACCTGTCTGTCTCCACATGTCTCCATGTGATAGACTGGTTACCTGTCTGTCTCTACATGTCAGCCCTGTGATAGACTGGTTGCCTGTCTGTCTCTACATTTCAGCCCTGTGATAGACTAGTTACCTGTCTGTCTCTACATGTCTCCCTGTGATAGACTGGTTACCTGTCTGTCTCTACATGTCTCCCTGTGATAGACTGGTTACCTGTCTGTCTCTACATGTCTCCCTGTGATAGACTGGTTACCTGTCTGTCTCTACATGTCAGCCCTGTGATAGACTGGTCACCTGTCTGTCTCTACATGTCAGCCTGTGATAGACTGGTTACCTGTCTGTCTCTACATGTCAGCCCTGTGATAGACTGGTCACCTGTCTCTCTCTACATGTCAGCCCTGTGATAGACTGGTCACCTGTCTGTCTCTACATGTCAGCCCTGTGATAGACTGGTTACCTGTCTGTCTCTACATGTCTCCCTGTGATAGACTGGTTACCTGTCTGTCTCTAAATGTCGGCCCCGTGATAGACTGGTTACCTGTCTGTCTCTACATGTCAGCCCTGTGATAGACTGGTTACCTGTCGGTCTCTACATGTCTCCCTGTGATAGACTGGTTACCTGTCTGTCTGTACATGTCTCCCTGTGATAGACTGGTTACCTGTCTGTCTCTACATGTCTCCCTGTGATAGACTGGTTACCTGTCTGTCTCTACATGTCAGCCCTGTGATAAACTGGTTACCTGTCTGTCTCTACATGTCTCCCTGTGATAGACTGGTTACCTGTCTGTCTCTACATGTCTCCCTGTGATAGACTGGTCACCTGTCTGTCTCTACATGTCTCCCTGTGATAGACTGGTTACCTGTCTGTCTTTACATGTCTCCCTGTGATAGACTGGTTACCTGTCTGTCTCTACATGTCTCCCTGTGATAGACTGGTTACCTGTCTGTCTCTACATGTCTCCCTGTGATAGACTGGTTACCTGTCTGTCTCTACATGTCCCCCTGTGATAGACTGGTTACCTGTCTGTCTCTACATGTCTCCCTGTGATAGACTGGTTACCTGTCTGTCTCTACATGTCTCCCTGTGATAGACTGGTTACCTGTCTGTCTCTACATGTCGGCCCTGTGATAGACTGGTTACCTGTCTGTCTCTACATGTCAGCCCTGTGATAGACTGGTTGCCTGTCTGTCTCTACATGTCAGCCCTGTGATAGACTGGTTACCTGTCTGTCTCTACATGTCTCCCTGTGATAGACTGGTTACCTGTCTGTCTCTACATGTCTCCCTGTGATAGACTGGTCGGTCTCTACATGTCTCCCTGTGATAGACTGGTTACCTGTCTGTCTCTACATGTCTCCATGTGATAGACTGGTTACGTGTCTGTCTCCACATGTCTCCATGTTACCTGCACATGTCTCCATGTTACCTGTCTGTCTCTACATGTCGGCCCTGTGATAGACTGGTTACCTGTCTGTCTCTACATGTCAGCCCTGTGATAGACTGGTTGCCTGTCTGTCTCTACATGTCAGCCCTGTGATAGACTGGTTACCTGTCTGTCTCTACATGTCTCCCTGTGATAGACTGGTTACCTGTCTGTCTCTACATGTCTCCCTGTGATAGACTGGTTACCTGTCTGTCTCTACATGTCAGCCCTGTGATAGACTGGTTACCTGTCTGTCTCTACATGTCCCCCTGTGATAGACTGGTTACCTGTCGGTCTCTACATGTCTCCCTGTGATAGACTGGTTACCTGTCTGTCTCTACATGTCTCCCTGTGATAGACTGGTTACCTGTCTGTCTCCACATGTCTCCATGTGATAGACTGGTTACCTGTCTGTCTCTACATGTCAGCCCTATGATAGACTGGTTACCTGTCTGTCTCTACATGTCAGCCCTGTGATAGACTGGTTACCTGTCTGTCTCTACATGTCAGCCCTGTGATAGACTGGTTACCTGTCTGTCTGTACATGTCTCCCTGTGATAGACTGGTTACCTGTCTGTCTCTACATGTCAGCCCTGTGATAGACTGGTTACCTGTCTGTCTGTACATGTCTCCCTGTGATAGACTGGTTACCTGTCTGTCTCTACATGTCTCCCTGTGATAGACTGGTTACCTGTCTGTCTCTACATGTCAGCCCTATGATAGACTGGTTACCTGTCTGTCTCTACATGTCAGCCCTGTGATAGACTGGTTACCTGTCTGTCTCTACATGTCAGCCCTGTGATAGACTGGTTACCTGTCTGTCTGTACATGTCTCCCTGTGATAGACTGGTTACCTCTCTGTCTCTACATGTCTCCCTGTGATAGACTGGTTACCTGTCTGTCTCTAAATGTCGGCCCCGTGATAGACTGGTTACCTGTCTGTCTCTACATGTCAGCCCTGTGATAGACTGGTTACCTGTCTGTCTGTGCATGTCTCCCTGTGATAGACTGGTTACCTGTCTGTCTCTACATGTCTCCCTGTGATAGACTGGTTACCTGTCTGTCTCTAAATGTCGGCCCCGTGATAGACTGGTTACCTGTCTGTCTCTACATGTCTCCCTGTGATAGACTGGTTACCTGTCTGTCTCTACATGTCTCCCTGTGATAGACTGGTTACCTGTCTGTCTCTACATGTCTCCCTGTGATAGACTGGTTACCTGTCGGTCTCTACATGTCTCCCTGTGATAGACTGGTTACCTGTCTGTCTCTACATGTCTCCCTGTGATAGACTGGTTACCTGTCTGTCTCTACATGTCAGCCCTATGATAGACTGGTTACCTCTCTGTCTCTACATGTCAGCCCTGTGATAGACTGGTTACCTGTCTGTCTCTACATGTCAGCCCTGTGATAGACTGGTTACCTGTCTGTCTGTACATGTCTCCCTGTGATAGACTGGTTATCTGTCTGTCTCTACATGTCTCCCTGTGATAGACTGGTTACCTGTCTGTCTCTACATGTCTCCCTGTGATAGACTGGTCACCTGTCTGTCTCTACATGTCTCCCTGTGATAGACTGGTTACCTGTCTGTCTTTACATGTCTCCCTGTGATAGACTGGTTACCTGTCTGTCTCTACATGTCTCCCTGTGATAGACTGGTTACCTGTCTGTCTCTACATGTCTCCCTGTGATAGACTGGTTACCTGTCTGTCTCTACATGTCCCCCTGTGATAGACTGGTTACCTGTCTGTCTCTACATGTCAGCCCTGTGATAGACTGGTCACCTGTCTGTCTCTACATGTCAGCCCTATGATAGACTGGTTACCTGTCTGTCTCTACATGTCAGCCCTGTGATAGACTGGTTACCTGTCTGTCTGTACATGTCCCCCTGTGATAGACTGGTTACCTGTCTGTCTCTACATGTCAGCCCTGTGATAGACTGGTTACCTGTCTGCCTCTACATGTCTCCCTGTGATAGACTGGTTACCTGTCTGTCTCTACATGTCAGCCCTGTGATAGACTGGTTACCTGTCTGTCTCTACATGTCTCCCTGTGATAGACTGGTTACCTGTCTGTCTCTACATGTCTCCCTGTGATAGACTGGTCACCTGTCTGTCTCTACATGTCTCCCTGTGATAGACTGGTTACCTGTCTGTCTTTACATGTCTCCCTGTGATAGACTGGTTACCTGTCTGTCTCTACATGTCTCCCTGTGATAGACTGGTTACCTGTCTGTCTCTACATGTCTCCCTGTGATAGACTGGTTACCTGTCTGTCTCTACATGTCCCCCTGTGATAGACTGGTTACCTGTCTGTCTCTACATGTCTCCCTGTGATAGACTGGTTACCTGTCTGTCTCTACATGTCTCCCTGTGATAGACTGGTTACCTGTCTGTCTCTACATGTCGGCCCTGTGATAGACTGGTTACCTGTCTGTCTCTACATGTCAGCCCTGTGATAGACTGGTTGCCTGTCTGTCTCTACATGTCAGCCCTGTGATAGACTGGTTACCTGTCTGTCTCTACATGTCTCCCTGTGATAGACTGGTTACCTGTCTGTCTCTACATGTCTCCCTGTGATAGACTGGTTACCTGTCTGTCTCTACATGTCTCCCTGTGATAGACTGGTTACCTGTCTGTCTCTACATGTCAGCCCTGTGATAGACTGGTCACCTGTCTGTCTCTACATGTCAGCCTGTGATAGACTGGTTACCTGTCTGTCTCCACATGTCTCCCTGTGATAGACTGGTTACCTGTCTGTCTCTACATGTCGGCCCTGTGATAGACTGGTTACCTGTCTGTCTCTACATGTCAGCCATGTGATAGACTGGTTGCCTGTCTGTCTCTACATGTCAGCCCTGTGATAGACTGGTTACCTGTCTGTCTCTACATGTCTCCCTGTGATAGACTGGTTACCTGTCTGTCTCTACATGTCTCCCTGTGATAGACTGGTCGGTCTCTACATGTCTCCCTGTGATAGACTGGTTACCTGTCTGTCTCTACATGTCTCCATGTGATAGACTGGTTACGTGTCTGTCTCCACATGTCTCCATGTTACCTGCACATGTCTCCATGTTACCTGTCTGTCTCTACATGTCGGCCCTGTGATAGACTGGTTACCTGTCTGTCTCTACATGTCAGCCCTGTGATAGACTGGTTGCCTGTCTGTCTCTACATGTCAGCCCTGTGATAGACTGGTTACCTGTCTGTCTCTACATGTCTCCCTGTGATAGACTGGTTACCTGTCTGTCTCTACATGTCTCCCTGTGATAGACTGGTTACCTGTCTGTCTCTACATGTCAGCCCTGTGATAGACTGGTTACCTGTCTGTCTCTACATGTCCCCCTGTGATAGACTGGTTACCTGTCGGTCTCTACATGTCTCCCTGTGATAGACTGGTTACCTGTCTGTCTCTACATGTCTACCTGTGATAGACTGGTTACCTGTCTGTCTCCACATGTCTCCATGTGATAGACTGGTTACCTGTCTGTCTCTACATGTCAGCCCTATGATAGACTGGTTACCTGTTTGTCTCTACATGTCAGCCCTGTGATAGACTGGTTACCTGTCTGTCTCTACATGTCAGCCCTGTGATAGACTGGTTACCTGTCTGTCTCTACATGTCTCCCTGTGATAGACTGGTTACCTGTCTGTCTCTACATGTCAGCCCTGTGATAGACTGGTCACCTGTCTGTCTCTACATGTCAGCCTGTGATAGACTGGTTACCTGTCTGTCTCCACATGTCTCCCTGTGATAGACTGGTTACCTGTCTGTCTCTACATGTCGGCCCTGTGATAGACTGGTTACCTGTCTGTCTCTACATGTCAGCCCTGTGATAGACTGGTTGCCTGTCTGTCTCTACATGTCAGCCCTGTGATAGACTGGTTACCTGTCTGTCTCTACATGTCTCCCTGTGATAGACTGGTTACCTGTCTGTCTCTACATGTCTCCCTGTGATAGACTGGTCGGTCTCTACATGTCTCCCTGTGATAGACTGGTTACCTGTCTGTCTCTACATGTCTCCATGTGATAGACTGGTTACGTGTCTGTCTCCACATGTCTCCATGTTACCTGCACATGTCTCCATGTTACCTGTCTGTCTCTACATGTCGGCCCTGTGATAGACTGGTTACCTGTCTGTCTCTACATGTCAGCCCTGTGATAGACTGGTTGCCTGTCTGTCTCTACATGTCAGCCCTGTGATAGACTGGTTACCTGTCTGTCTCTACATGTCTCCCTGTGATAGACTGGTTACCTGTCTGTCTCTACATGTCTCCCTGTGATAGACTGGTTACCTGTCTGTCTCTACATGTCAGCCCTGTGATAGACTGGTTACCTGTCTGTCTCTACATGTCTCCCTGTGATAGACTGGTTACCTGTCGGTCTCTACATGTCTCCCTGTGATAGACTGGTTACCTGTCTGTCTCTACATGTCTACCTGTGATAGACTGGTTACCTGTCTGTCTCCACATGTCTCCATGTGATAGACTGGTTACCTGTCTGTCTCTACATGTCAGCCCTATGATAGACTGGTTACCTGTTTGTCTCTACATGTCAGCCCTGTGATAGACTGGTTACCTGTCTGTCTCTACATGTCAGCCCTGTGATAGACTGGTTACCTGTCTGTCTGTACATGTCTCCCTGTGATAGACTGGTTACCTGTCTGTCTCTACATGTCAGCCCTGTGATAGACTGGTTACCTGTCTGTCTGTACATGTCTCCCTGTGATAGACTGGTTACCTGTCTGTCTCTACATGTCTCCCTGTGATAGACTGGTTACCTGTCTGTCTCTACATGTCAGCCCTATGATAGACTGGTTACCTGTCTGTCTCTACATGTCAGCCCTGTGATAGACTGGTTACCTGTCTGTCTCTACATGTCAGCCCTGTGATAGACTGGTTACCTGTCTGTCTGTACATGTCTCCCTGTGATAGACTGGTTACCTGTCTGTCTCTACATGTCTCCCTGTGATAGACTGGTTACCTGTCTGTCTCTAAATGTCGGCCCCGTGATAGACTGGTTACCTGTCTGTCTCTACATGTCTCCCTGTGATAGACTGGTTACCTGTCTGTCTCTACATGTCTCCCTGTGATAGACTGGTTACCTGTCTGTCTCTACATGTCCCCCTGTGATAGACTGGTTACCTGTCTGTCTCTACATGTCTCCCTGTGATAGACTGGTTATGTGTCTGTCTCCACATGTCTCCATGTGATAGACTGGTTACCTGTCTGTCTCTACATGTCAGCCCTGTGATAGACTGGTTACCTGTCTGTCTCTACATGTCAGCCCTGTGATAGACTGGTTACCTGTCTGTCTGTACATGTCTCCCTGTGATAGACTGGTTACCTGTCTGTCTCTACATGTCTCCCTGTGATAGACTGGTTACCTGTCTGTCTCTACATGTCTCCCTGTGATAGACTGGTTACCTGTCTGTCTCTACATGTCAGCCCTGTGATAGACTGGTCACCTGTCTGTCTCTACATGTCTCCCTGTGATAGACTGGTTACCTGTCTGTCTCTACATGTCTCCCTGTGATAGACTGGTCGGTCTCTACATGTCTCCCTGTGATAGACTGGTTACCTGTCTGTCTCTACATGTCTCCCTGTGATAGACTGGTCACCTGTCTGTCTCTACATGTCTCCCTGTGATAGACTGGTTACCTGTCTGTCTTTACATGTCTCCCTGTGATAGACTGGTTACCTGTCTGTCTCTACATGTCTCCCTGTGATAGACTGGTTACCTGTCTGTCTCTACATGTCTCCCTGTGATAGACTGGTTACCTGTCTGTCTCTACATGTCCCCCTGTGATAGACTGGTTACCTGTCTGTCTCTACATGTCTCCCTGTGATAGACTGGTTACCTGTCTGTCTCTACATGTCTCCCTGTGATAGACTGGTTACCTGTCTGTCTCTACATGTCGGCCCTGTGATAGACTGGTTACCTGTCTGTCTCTACATGTCAGCCCTGTGATAGACTGGTTGCCTGTCTGTCTCTACATGTCAGCCCTGTGATAGACTGGTTACCTGTCTGTCTCTACATGTCTCCCTGTGATAGACTGGTTACCTGTCTGTCTCTACATGTCTCCCTGTGATAGACTGGTTACCTGTCTGTCTCTACATGTCTCCCTGTGATAGACTGGTTACCTGTCTGTCTCTACATGTCAGCCCTGTGATAGACTGGTCACCTGTCTGTCTCTACATGTCAGCCTGTGATAGACTGGTTACCTGTCTGTCTCCACATGTCTCCCTGTGATAGACTGGTTACCTGTCTGTCTCTACATGTCGGCCCTGTGATAGACTGGTTACCTGTCTGTCTCTACATGTCAGCCCTGTGATAGACTGGTTGCCTGTCTGTCTCTACATGTCAGCCCTGTGATAGACTGGTTACCTGTCTGTCTCTACATGTCTCCCTGTGATAGACTGGTTACCTGTCTGTCTCTACATGTCTCCCTGTGATAGACTGGTCGGTCTCTACATGTCTCCCTGTGATAGACTGGTTACCTGTCTGTCTCTACATGTCTCCATGTGATAGACTGGTTACGTGTCTGTCTCCACATGTCTCCATGTTACCTGCACATGTCTCCATGTTACCTGTCTGTCTCTACATGTCGGCCCTGTGATAGACTGGTTACCTGTCTGTCTCTACATGTCAGCCCTGTGATAGACTGGTTGCCTGTCTGTCTCTACATGTCAGCCCTGTGATAGACTGGTTACCTGTCTGTCTCTACATGTCTCCCTGTGATAGACTGGTTACCTGTCTGTCTCTACATGTCTCCCTGTGATAGACTGGTTACCTGTCTGTCTCTACATGTCAGCCCTGTGATAGACTGGTTACCTGTCTGTCTCTACATGTCCCCCTGTGATAGACTGGTTACCTGTCGGTCTCTACATGTCTCCCTGTGATAGACTGGTTACCTGTCTGTCTCTACATGTCTACCTGTGATAGACTGGTTACCTGTCTGTCTCCACATGTCTCCATGTGATAGACTGGTTACCTGTCTGTCTCTACATGTCAGCCCTATGATAGACTGGTTACCTGTTTGTCTCTACATGTCAGCCCTGTGATAGACTGGTTACCTGTCTGTCTCTACATGTCAGCCCTGTGATAGACTGGTTACCTGTCTGTCTCTACATGTCTCCCTGTGATAGACTGGTTACCTGTCTGTCTCTACATGTCAGCCCTGTGATAGACTGGTCACCTGTCTGTCTCTACATGTCAGCCTGTGATAGACTGGTTACCTGTCTGTCTCCACATGTCTCCCTGTGATAGACTGGTTACCTGTCTGTCTCTACATGTCGGCCCTGTGATAGACTGGTTACCTGTCTGTCTCTACATGTCAGCCCTGTGATAGACTGGTTGCCTGTCTGTCTCTACATGTCAGCCCTGTGATAGACTGGTTACCTGTCTGTCTCTACATGTCTCCCTGTGATAGACTGGTTACCTGTCTGTCTCTACATGTCTCCCTGTGATAGACTGGTCGGTCTCTACATGTCTCCCTGTGATAGACTGGTTACCTGTCTGTCTCTACATGTCTCCATGTGATAGACTGGTTACGTGTCTGTCTCCACATGTCTCCATGTTACCTGCACATGTCTCCATGTTACCTGTCTGTCTCTACATGTCGGCCCTGTGATAGACTGGTTACCTGTCTGTCTCTACATGTCAGCCCTGTGATAGACTGGTTGCCTGTCTGTCTCTACATGTCAGCCCTGTGATAGACTGGTTACCTGTCTGTCTCTACATGTCTCCCTGTGATAGACTGGTTACCTGTCTGTCTCTACATGTCTCCCTGTGATAGACTGGTTACCTGTCTGTCTCTACATGTCAGCCCTGTGATAGACTGGTTACCTGTCTGTCTCTACATGTCCCCCTGTGATAGACTGGTTACCTGTCGGTCTCTACATGTCTCCCTGTGATAGACTGGTTACCTGTCTGTCTCTACATGTCTACCTGTGATAGACTGGTTACCTGTCTGTCTCCACATGTCTCCATGTGATAGACTGGTTACCTGTCTGTCTCTACATGTCAGCCCTATGATAGACTGGTTACCTGTTTGTCTCTACATGTCAGCCCTGTGATAGACTGGTTACCTGTCTGTCTCTACATGTCAGCCCTGTGATAGACTGGTTACCTGTCTGTCTGTACATGTCTCCCTGTGATAGACTGGTTACCTGTCTGTCTCTACATGTCAGCCCTGTGATAGACTGGTTACCTGTCTGTCTGTACATGTCTCCCTGTGATAGACTGGTTACCTGTCTGTCTCTACATGTCTCCCTGTGATAGACTGGTTACCTGTCTGTCTCTACATGTCAGCCCTATGATAGACTGGTTACCTGTCTGTCTCTACATGTCAGCCCTGTGATAGACTGGTTACCTGTCTGTCTCTACATGTCAGCCCTGTGATAGACTGGTTACCTGTCTGTCTGTACATGTCTCCCTGTGATAGACTGGTTACCTGTCTGTCTCTACATGTCTCCCTGTGATAGACTGGTTACCTGTCTGTCTCTAAATGTCGGCCCCGTGATAGACTGGTTACCTGTCTGTCTCTACATGTCTCCCTGTGATAGACTGGTTACCTGTCTGTCTCTACATGTCTCCCTGTGATAGACTGGTTACCTGTCTGTCTCTACATGTCCCCCTGTGATAGACTGGTTACCTGTCTGTCTCTACATGTCTCCCTGTGATAGACTGGTTATGTGTCTGTCTCCACATGTCTCCATGTGATAGACTGGTCACCTGTCTGTCTCTACATGTCTCCCTGTGATAGACTGGTTACCTGTCTGTCTCTACATGTCTCCCTGTGATAGACTGGTCGGTCTCTACATGTCTCCCTGTGATAGACTGGTTACCTGTCTGTCTCTACATGTCTCCCTGTGATAGACTGGTCACCTGTCTGTCTCTACATGTCTCCCTGTGATAGACTGGTTACCTGTCTGTCTTTACATGTCTCCCTGTGATAGACTGGTTACCTGTCTGTCTCTACATGTCTCCCTGTGATAGACTGGTTACCTGTCTGTCTCTACATGTCTCCCTGTGATAGACTGGTTACCTGTCTGTCTCTACATGTCCCCCTGTGATAGACTGGTTACCTGTCTGTCTCTACATGTCTCCCTGTGATAGACTGGTTACCTGTCTGTCTCTACATGTCTCCCTGTGATAGACTGGTTACCTGTCTGTCTCTACATGTCGGCCCTGTGATAGACTGGTTACCTGTCTGTCTCTACATGTCAGCCCTGTGATAGACTGGTTGCCTGTCTGTCTCTACATGTCAGCCCTGTGATAGACTGGTTACCTGTCTGTCTCTACATGTCTCCCTGTGATAGACTGGTTACCTGTCTGTCTCTACATGTCTCCCTGTGATAGACTGGTTACCTGTCTGTCTCTACATGTCTCCCTGTGATAGACTGGTTACCTGTCTGTCTCTACATGTCAGCCCTGTGATAGACTGGTCACCTGTCTGTCTCTACATGTCAGCCTGTGATAGACTGGTTACCTGTCTGTCTCCACATGTCTCCCTGTGATAGACTGGTTACCTGTCTGTCTCTACATGTCGGCCCTGTGATAGACTGGTTACCTGTCTGTCTCTACATGTCAGCCCTGTGATAGACTGGTTGCCTGTCTGTCTCTACATGTCAGCCCTGTGATAGACTGGTTACCTGTCTGTCTCTACATGTCTCCCTGTGATAGACTGGTTACCTGTCTGTCTCTACATGTCTCCCTGTGATAGACTGGTCGGTCTCTACATGTCTCCCTGTGATAGACTGGTTACCTGTCTGTCTCTACATGTCTCCATGTGATAGACTGGTTACGTGTCTGTCTCCACATGTCTCCATGTTACCTGCACATGTCTCCATGTTACCTGTCTGTCTCTACATGTCGGCCCTGTGATAGACTGGTTACCTGTCTGTCTCTACATGTCAGCCCTGTGATAGACTGGTTGCCTGTCTGTCTCTACATGTCAGCCCTGTGATAGACTGGTTACCTGTCTGTCTCTACATGTCTCCCTGTGATAGACTGGTTACCTGTCTGTCTCTACATGTCTCCCTGTGATAGACTGGTTACCTGTCTGTCTCTACATGTCAGCCCTGTGATAGACTGGTTACCTGTCTGTCTCTACATGTCCCCCTGTGATAGACTGGTTACCTGTCGGTCTCTACATGTCTCCCTGTGATAGACTGGTTACCTGTCTGTCTCTACATGTCTACCTGTGATAGACTGGTTACCTGTCTGTCTCCACATGTCTCCATGTGATAGACTGGTTACCTGTCTGTCTCTACATGTCAGCCCTATGATAGACTGGTTACCTGTTTGTCTCTACATGTCAGCCCTGTGATAGACTGGTTACCTGTCTGTCTCTACATGTCAGCCCTGTGATAGACTGGTTACCTGTCTGTCTCTACATGTCTCCCTGTGATAGACTGGTTACCTGTCTGTCTCTACATGTCAGCCCTGTGATAGACTGGTCACCTGTCTGTCTCTACATGTCAGCCTGTGATAGACTGGTTACCTGTCTGTCTCCACATGTCTCCCTGTGATAGACTGGTTACCTGTCTGTCTCTACATGTCGGCCCTGTGATAGACTGGTTACCTGTCTGTCTCTACATGTCAGCCCTGTGATAGACTGGTTGCCTGTCTGTCTCTACATGTCAGCCCTGTGATAGACTGGTTACCTGTCTGTCTCTACATGTCTCCCTGTGATAGACTGGTTACCTGTCTGTCTCTACATGTCTCCCTGTGATAGACTGGTCGGTCTCTACATGTCTCCCTGTGATAGACTGGTTACCTGTCTGTCTCTACATGTCTCCATGTGATAGACTGGTTACGTGTCTGTCTCCACATGTCTCCATGTTACCTGCACATGTCTCCATGTTACCTGTCTGTCTCTACATGTCGGCCCTGTGATAGACTGGTTACCTGTCTGTCTCTACATGTCAGCCCTGTGATAGACTGGTTGCCTGTCTGTCTCTACATGTCAGCCCTGTGATAGACTGGTTACCTGTCTGTCTCTACATGTCTCCCTGTGATAGACTGGTTACCTGTCTGTCTCTACATGTCTCCCTGTGATAGACTGGTTACCTGTCTGTCTCTACATGTCAGCCCTGTGATAGACTGGTTACCTGTCTGTCTCTACATGTCCCCCTGTGATAGACTGGTTACCTGTCGGTCTCTACATGTCTCCCTGTGATAGACTGGTTACCTGTCTGTCTCTACATGTCTACCTGTGATAGACTGGTTACCTGTCTGTCTCCACATGTCTCCATGTGATAGACTGGTTACCTGTCTGTCTCTACATGTCAGCCCTATGATAGACTGGTTACCTGTTTGTCTCTACATGTCAGCCCTGTGATAGACTGGTTACCTGTCTGTCTCTACATGTCAGCCCTGTGATAGACTGGTTACCTGTCTGTCTGTACATGTCTCCCTGTGATAGACTGGTTACCTGTCTGTCTCTACATGTCAGCCCTGTGATAGACTGGTTACCTGTCTGTCTGTACATGTCTCCCTGTGATAGACTGGTTACCTGTCTGTCTCTACATGTCTCCCTGTGATAGACTGGTTACCTGTCTGTCTCTACATGTCAGCCCTATGATAGACTGGTTACCTGTCTGTCTCTACATGTCAGCCCTGTGATAGACTGGTTACCTGTCTGTCTCTACATGTCAGCCCTGTGATAGACTGGTTACCTGTCTGTCTGTACATGTCTCCCTGTGATAGACTGGTTACCTGTCTGTCTCTACATGTCTCCCTGTGATAGACTGGTTACCTGTCTGTCTCTAAATGTCGGCCCCGTGATAGACTGGTTACCTGTCTGTCTCTACATGTCTCCCTGTGATAGACTGGTTACCTGTCTGTCTCTACATGTCTCCCTGTGATAGACTGGTTACCTGTCTGTCTCTACATGTCCCCCTGTGATAGACTGGTTACCTGTCTGTCTCTACATGTCTCCCTGTGATAGACTGGTTATGTGTCTGTCTCCACATGTCTCCATGTGATAGACTGGTTACCTGTCTGTCTCTACATGTCAGCCCTGTGATAGACTGGTTACCTGTCTGTCTCTACATGTCAGCCCTGTGATAGACTGGTTACCTGTCTGTCTGTACATGTCTCCCTGTGATAGACTGGTTACCTGTCTGTCTCTACATGTCTCCCTGTGATAGACTGGTTACCTGTCTGTCTCTACATGTCTCCCTGTGATAGACTGGTTACCTGTCTGTCTCTACATGTCTCCCTGTGATAGACTGGTTACCTGTCTGTCTCTACATGTCCCCCTGTGATAGACTGGTTACCTGTCTGTCTCTACATGTCTCCCTGTGATAGACTGGTTACCTGTCTGTCTCTACATGTCTCCCTGTGATAGACTGGTTACCTCTCTGTCTCTACATGTCCCCCTGTGATAGACTGGTTACCTGTCTGTCTCTACATGTCTCCCTGTGATAGACTGGTTACCTGTCTGTCTCTACATGTCGGCCCCATGATAGACTGGTTACCTGTCTGTCTCTACATGTCTCCCTGTGATAGACTGGTTACCTGTCTGTCTCTACATGTCTCCCTGTGATAGACTGGTTACCTGTCTGTCTCTACATGTCGGCCCTGTGATAGACTGGTTACCTGTCTGTCTCTACATGTCAGCCCTGTGATAGACTGGTTGCCTGTCTGTCTCTACATGTCAGCCCTGTGATAGACTGGTTACCTGTCTGTCTCTACATGTCTCCCTGTGATAGACTGGTTACCTGTCTGTCTCTACATGTCTCCCTGTGATAGACTGGTTACCTGTCTGTCTCTACATGTCTCCCTGTGATAGACTGGTTACCTGTCTGTCTCTACATGTCAGCCCTGTGATAGACTGGTCACCTGTCTGTCTCTACATGTCAGCCTGTGATAGACTGGTTACCTGTCTGTCTCCACATGTCTCCCTGTGATAGACTGGTTACCTGTCTGTCTCTACATGTCGGCCCTGTGATAGACTGGTTACCTGTCTGTCTCTACATGTCAGCCCTGTGATAGACTGGTTGCCTGTCTGTCTCTACATGTCAGCCCTGTGATAGACTGGTTACCTGTCTGTCTCTACATGTCTCCCTGTGATAGACTGGTTACCTGTCTGTCTCTACATGTCTCCCTGTGATAGACTGGTCGGTCTCTACATGTCTCCCTGTGATAGACTGGTTACCTGTCTGTCTCTACATGTCTCCATGTGATAGACTGGTTACGTGTCTGTCTCCACATGTCTCCATGTTACCTGCACATGTCTCCATGTTACCTGTCTGTCTCTACATGTCGGCCCTGTGATAGACTGGTTACCTGTCTGTCTCTACATGTCAGCCCTGTGATAGACTGGTTGCCTGTCTGTCTCTACATGTCAGCCCTGTGATAGACTGGTTACCTGTCTGTCTCTACATGTCTCCCTGTGATAGACTGGTTACCTGTCTGTCTCTACATGTCTCCCTGTGATAGACTGGTTACCTGTCTGTCTCTACATGTCAGCCCTGTGATAGACTGGTTACCTGTCTGTCTCTACATGTCCCCCTGTGATAGACTGGTTACCTGTCGGTCTCTACATGTCTCCCTGTGATAGACTGGTTACCTGTCTGTCTCTACATGTCTACCTGTGATAGACTGGTTACCTGTCTGTCTCCACATGTCTCCATGTGATAGACTGGTTACCTGTCTGTCTCTACATGTCAGCCCTATGATAGACTGGTTACCTGTTTGTCTCTACATGTCAGCCCTGTGATAGACTGGTTACCTGTCTGTCTCTACATGTCAGCCCTGTGATAGACTGGTTACCTGTCTGTCTCTACATGTCTCCCTGTGATAGACTGGTTACCTGTCTGTCTCTACATGTCAGCCCTGTGATAGACTGGTCACCTGTCTGTCTCTACATGTCAGCCTGTGATAGACTGGTTACCTGTCTGTCTCCACATGTCTCCCTGTGATAGACTGGTTACCTGTCTGTCTCTACATGTCGGCCCTGTGATAGACTGGTTACCTGTCTGTCTCTACATGTCAGCCCTGTGATAGACTGGTTGCCTGTCTGTCTCTACATGTCAGCCCTGTGATAGACTGGTTACCTGTCTGTCTCTACATGTCTCCCTGTGATAGACTGGTTACCTGTCTGTCTCTACATGTCTCCCTGTGATAGACTGGTCGGTCTCTACATGTCTCCCTGTGATAGACTGGTTACCTGTCTGTCTCTACATGTCTCCATGTGATAGACTGGTTACGTGTCTGTCTCCACATGTCTCCATGTTACCTGCACATGTCTCCATGTTACCTGTCTGTCTCTACATGTCGGCCCTGTGATAGACTGGTTACCTGTCTGTCTCTACATGTCAGCCCTGTGATAGACTGGTTGCCTGTCTGTCTCTACATGTCAGCCCTGTGATAGACTGGTTACCTGTCTGTCTCTACATGTCTCCCTGTGATAGACTGGTTACCTGTCTGTCTCTACATGTCTCCCTGTGATAGACTGGTTACCTGTCTGTCTCTACATGTCAGCCCTGTGATAGACTGGTTACCTGTCTGTCTCTACATGTCCCCCTGTGATAGACTGGTTACCTGTCGGTCTCTACATGTCTCCCTGTGATAGACTGGTTACCTGTCTGTCTCTACATGTCTACCTGTGATAGACTGGTTACCTGTCTGTCTCCACATGTCTCCATGTGATAGACTGGTTACCTGTCTGTCTCTACATGTCAGCCCTATGATAGACTGGTTACCTGTTTGTCTCTACATGTCAGCCCTGTGATAGACTGGTTACCTGTCTGTCTCTACATGTCAGCCCTGTGATAGACTGGTTACCTGTCTGTCTGTACATGTCTCCCTGTGATAGACTGGTTACCTGTCTGTCTCTACATGTCAGCCCTGTGATAGACTGGTTACCTGTCTGTCTGTACATGTCTCCCTGTGATAGACTGGTTACCTGTCTGTCTCTACATGTCTCCCTGTGATAGACTGGTTACCTGTCTGTCTCTACATGTCAGCCCTATGATAGACTGGTTACCTGTCTGTCTCTACATGTCAGCCCTGTGATAGACTGGTTACCTGTCTGTCTCTACATGTCAGCCCTGTGATAGACTGGTTACCTGTCTGTCTGTACATGTCTCCCTGTGATAGACTGGTTACCTGTCTGTCTCTACATGTCTCCCTGTGATAGACTGGTTACCTGTCTGTCTCTAAATGTCGGCCCCGTGATAGACTGGTTACCTGTCTGTCTCTACATGTCTCCCTGTGATAGACTGGTTACCTGTCTGTCTCTACATGTCTCCCTGTGATAGACTGGTTACCTGTCTGTCTCTACATGTCCCCCTGTGATAGACTGGTTACCTGTCTGTCTCTACATGTCTCCCTGTGATAGACTGGTTATGTGTCTGTCTCCACATGTCTCCATGTGATAGACTGGTTACCTGTCTGTCTCTACATGTCAGCCCTGTGATAGACTGGTTACCTGTCTGTCTCTACATGTCAGCCCTGTGATAGACTGGTTACCTGTCTGTCTGTACATGTCTCCCTGTGATAGACTGGTTACCTGTCTGTCTCTACATGTCTCCCTGTGATAGACTGGTTACCTGTCTGTCTCTACATGTCTCCCTGTGATAGACTGGTTACCTGTCTGTCTCTACATGTCTCCCTGTGATAGACTGGTTACCTGTCTGTCTCTACATGTCCCCCTGTGATAGACTGGTTACCTGTCTGTCTCTACATGTCTCCCTGTGATAGACTGGTTACCTGTCTGTCTCTACATGTCTCCCTGTGATAGACTGGTTACCTCTCTGTCTCTACATGTCCCCCTGTGATAGACTGGTTACCTGTCTGTCTCTACATGTCTCCCTGTGATAGACTGGTTACCTGTCTGTCTCTACATGTCGGCCCCATGATAGACTGGTTACCTGTCTGTCTCTACATGTCTCCCTGTGATAGACTGGTTACCTGTCTGTCTCTACATGTCTCCCTGTGATAGACTGGTTACCTGTCTGTCTCTACATGTCGGCCCTGTGATAGACTGGTTACCTGTCTGTCTCTACATGTCAGCCCTGTGATAGACTGGTTGCCTGTCTGTCTCTACATGTCAGCCCTGTGATAGACTGGTTACCTGTCTGTCTCTACATGTCTCCCTGTGATAGACTGGTTACCTGTCTGTCTCTACATGTCTCCCTGTGATAGACTGGTTACCTGTCTGTCTCTACATGTCAGCCCTGTGATAGACTGGTTACCTGTCTGTCTGTACATGTCTCCCTGTGATAGACTGGTTACCTGTCTGTCTCTACATGTCAGCCCTGTGATAGACTGGTTACCTGTCTGTCTGTACATGTCTCCCTGTGATAGACTGGTTACCTGTCTGTCTCTACATGTCTCCCTGTGATAGACTGGTTACCTGTCTGTCTCTACATGTCAGCCCTATGATAGACTGGTTACCTGTCTGTCTCTACATGTCAGCCCTGTGATAGACTGGTTACCTGTCTGTCTCTACATGTCAGCCCTGTGATAGACTGGTTACCTGTCTGTCTGTACATGTCTCCCTGTGATAGACTGGTTACCTGTCTGTCTCTACATGTCTCCCTGTGATAGACTGGTTACCTGTCTGTCTCTAAATGTCGGCCCCGTGATAGACTGGTTACCTGTCTGTCTCTACATGTCTCCCTGTGATAGACTGGTTACCTGTCTGTCTCTACATGTCTCCCTGTGATAGACTGGTTACCTGTCTGTCTCTACATGTCCCCCTGTGATAGACTGGTTACCTGTCTGTCTCTACATGTCTCCCTGTGATAGACTGGTTATGTGTCTGTCTCCACATGTCTCCATGTGATAGACTGGTTACCTGTCTGTCTCTACATGTCAGCCCTGTGATAGACTGGTTACCTGTCTGTCTCTACATGTCAGCCCTGTGATAGACTGGTTACCTGTCTGTCTGTACATGTCTCCCTGTGATAGACTGGTTACCTGTCTGTCTCTACATGTCTCCCTGTGATAGACTGGTTACCTGTCTGTCTCTACATGTCTCCCTGTGATAGACTGGTTACCTGTCTGTCTCTACATGTCTCCCTGTGATAGACTGGTTACCTGTCTGTCTCTACATGTCCCCCTGTGATAGACTGGTTACCTGTCTGTCTCTACATGTCTCCCTGTGATAGACTGGTTACCTGTCTGTCTCTACATGTCTCCCTGTGATAGACTGGTTACCTGTCTGTCTCTACATGTCCCCCTGTGATAGACTGGTTACCTGTCTGTCTCTACATGTCTCCCTGTGATAGACTGGTTACCTGTCTGTCTCTACATGTCGGCCCCATGATAGACTGGTTACCTGTCTGTCTCTACATGTCTCCCTGTGATAGACTGGTTACCTGTCTGTCTCTACATGTCTCCCTGTGATAGACTGGTTACCTGTCTGTCTCTACATGTCGGCCCTGTGATAGACTGGTTACCTGTCTGTCTCTACATGTCAGCCCTGTGATAGACTGGTTGCCTGTCTGTCTCTACATGTCAGCCCTGTGATAGACTGGTTACCTGTCTGTCTCTACATGTCTCCCTGTGATAGACTGGTTACCTGTCTGTCTCTACATGTCTCCCTGTGATAGACTGGTTACCTGTCTGTCTCTACATGTCAGCCCTGTGATAGACTGGTTACCTGTCTGTCTCTACATGTCCCCCTGTGATAGACTGGTTACCTGTCGGTCTCTACATGTCTCCCTGTGATAGACTGGTTACCTGTCTGTCTCTACATGTCTCCCTGTGATAGACTGGTTACCTGTCTGTCTCCACATGTCTCCATGTGATAGACTGGTTACCTGTCTGTCTCTACATGTCAGCCCTGTGATAGACTGGTTGCCTGTCTGTCTCTACATTTCAGCCCTGTGATAGACTAGTTACCTGTCTGTCTCTACATGTCTCCCTGTGATAGACTGGTTACCTGTCTGTCTCTACATGTCTCCCTGTGATAGACTGGTTACCTGTCTGTCTCTACATGTCTCCCTGTGATAGACTGGTTACCTGTCTGTCTCTACATGTCAGCCCTGTGATAGACTGGTCACCTGTCTGTCTCTACATGTCAGCCTGTGATAGACTGGTTACCTGTCTGTCTCTACATGTCAGCCCTGTGATAGACTGGTCACCTGTCTCTCTCTACATGTCAGCCCTGTGATAGACTGGTCACCTGTCTGTCTCTACATGTCAGCCCTGTGATAGACTGGTTACCTGTCTGTCTCTACATGTCTCCCTGTGATAGACTGGTTACCTGTCTGTCTCTACATGTCAGCCCTGTGATAGACTGGTTACCTGTCTGTCTCTACATGTCCCCCTGTGATAGACTGGTTACCTGTCGGTCTCTACATGTCTCCCTGTGATAGACTGGTTACCTGTCTGTCTCTACATGTCTCCCTGTGATAGACTGGTTACCTGTCTGTCTCCACATGTCTCCATGTGATAGACTGGTTACCTGTCTGTCTCTACATGTCAGCCCTATGATAGACTGGTTACCTGTCTGTCTCTACATGTCAGCCCTGTGATAGACTGGTTACCTGTCTGTCTCTACATGTCAGCCCTGTGATAGACTGGTTACCTGTCTGTCTGTACATGTCTCCCTGTGATAGACTGGTTACCTGTCTGTCTCTACATGTCAGCCCTGTGATAGACTGGTTACCTGTCTGTCTGTACATGTCTCCCTGTGATAGACTGGTTACCTGTCTGTCTCTACATGTCTCCCTGTGATAGACTGGTTACCTGTCTGTCTCTACATGTCAGCCCTATGATAGACTGGTTACCTGTCTGTCTCTACATGTCAGCCCTGTGATAGACTGGTTACCTGTCTGTCTCTACATGTCAGCCCTGTGATAGACTGGTTACCTGTCTGTCTGTACATGTCTCCCTGTGATAGACTGGTTACCTGTCTGTCTCTACATGTCAGCCCTGTGATAGACTGGTTACCTGTCTCTCTCTACATGTCAGCCCTGTGATAGACTGGTCACCTGTCTGTCTCTACATGTCAGCCCTGTGATAGACTGGTTACCTGTCTGTCTCTACATGTCTCCCTGTGATAGACTGGTTACCTGTCTGTCTCTACATGTCAGCCCTGTGATAGACTGGTTACCTGTCTGTCTCTACATGTCCCCCTGTGATAGACTGGTTACCTGTCGGTCTCTACATGTCTCCCTGTGATAGACTGGTTACCTGTCTGTCTCTACATGTCTCCCTGTGATAGACTGGTTACCTGTCTGTCTCCACATGTCTCCATGTGATAGACTGGTTACCTGTCTGTCTCTACATGTCAGCCCTATGATAGACTGGTTACCTGTCTGTCTCTACATGTCAGCCCTGTGATAGACTGGTTACCTGTCTGTCTCTACATGTCAGCCCTGTGATAGACTGGTTACCTGTCTGTCTGTACATGTCTCCCTGTGATAGACTGGTTACCTGTCTGTCTCTACATGTCAGCCCTGTGATAGACTGGTTACCTGTCTGTCTGTACATGTCTCCCTGTGATAGACTGGTTACCTGTCTGTCTCTACATGTCTCCCTGTGATAGACTGGTTACCTGTCTGTCTCTACATGTCAGCCCTATGATAGACTGGTTACCTGTCTGTCTCTACATGTCAGCCCTGTGATAGACTGGTTACCTGTCTGTCTCTACATGTCAGCCCTGTGATAGACTGGTTACCTGTCTGTCTGTACATGTCTCCCTGTGATAGACTGGTTACCTGTCTGTCTCTACATGTCTCCCTGTGATAGACTGGTTACCTGTCTGTCTCTAAATGTCGGCCCCGTGATAGACTGGTTACCTGTCTGTCTCTACATGTCTCCCTGTGATAGACTGGTTACCTGTCTGTCTCTACATGTCTCCCTGTGATAGACTGGTTACCTGTCTGTCTCTACATGTCTCCCTGTGATAGACTGGTTACCTGTCTGTCTCCACATGTCTCCCTGTGATAGACTGGTTACCTGTCTGTCTCTACATGTCCCCCTGTGATAGACTGGTTACCTGTCTGTCTCTACATGTCTCCCTGTGATAGACTGGTTACCTGTCTGTCTCTACATGTCGGCCCCGTGATAGACTGGTTACCTGTCTGTCTCTACATGTCTCCCTGTGATAGACTGGTTACCTATCTGTCTCTACATGTCTCCCTGTGATAGACTGGTTACCTGTCTGTCTCTACATGTCCCCCTGTGATAGACTGGTTACCTGTCTGTCTCTACATGTCTCCCTGTGATAGACTGGTTATGTGTCTGTCTCCACATGTCTCCATGTGATAGACTGGTTACCTGTCTGTCTCTACATGTCAGCCCTGTGATAGACTGGTTACCTGTCTGTCTGTACATGTCTCCCTGTGATAGACTGGTTACCTGTCTGTGTCTACATGTCTCCCTGTGATAGACTGGTTACCTGTCTGTCTCTACATGTCCCCCTGTGATAGACTGGTTACCTGTCTGTCTCTACATGTCTCCCTGTGATAGACTGGTTACCTGTCTGTCTCTACATGTCTCCCTGTGATAGACTGGTTACCTGTCTGTCTCTACATGTCCCCCTGTGATAGACTGGTTACCTGTCTGTCTCTACATGTCTCCCTGTGATAGACTGGTTACCTGTCTGTCTCTACATGTCTCCCTGTGATAGACTGGTTACCTGTCTGTCTCTACATGTCCCCCTGTGATAGACTGGTTACCTGTCTGTCTCTACATGTCTCCCTGTGATAGACTGGTTACCTGTCTGTCTCTACATGTCGGCCCCATGATAGACTGGTTACCTGTCTGTCTCTACATGTCTCCCTGTGATAGACTGGTTACCTGTCTGTCTCTACATGTCTCCCTGTGATAGACTGGTTACCTGTCTGTCTCTACATGTCGGCCCTGTGATAGACTGGTTACCTGTCTGTCTCTACATGTCCCCCTGTGATAGACTGGTTACCTGTCTGTCTCTACATGTCTCCCTGTGATAGACTGGTTACCTGTCTGTCTCTACATGTCTCCCTGTGATAGACTGGTTACCTGTCTGTCTCTACATGTCCCCCTGTGATAGACTGGTTACCTGTCTGTCTCTACATGTCTCCCTGTGATAGACTGGTTACCTGTCTGTCTCTACATGTCGGCCCCATGATAGACTGGTTACCTGTCTGTCTCTACATGTCTCCCTGTGATAGACTGGTTACCTGTCTGTCTCTACATGTCTCCCTGTGATAGACTGGTTACCTGTCTGTCTCTACATGTCGGCCCTGTGATAGACTGGTTACCTGTCTGTCTCTACATGTCAGCCCTGTGATAGACTGGTTGCCTGTCTGTCTCTACATGTCAGCCCTGTGATAGACTGGTTACCTGTCTGTCTCTACATGTCTCCCTGTGATAGACTGGTTACCTGTCTGTCTCTACATGTCTCCCTGTGATAGACTGGTTACCTGTCTGTCTCTACATGTCAGCCCTGTGATAGACTGGTTACCTGTCTGTCTCTACATGTCCCCCTGTGATAGACTGGTTACCTGTCGGTCTCTACATGTCTCCCTGTGATAGACTGGTTACCTGTCTGTCTCTACATGTCTCCCTGTGATAGACTGGTTACCTGTCTGTCTCCACATGTCTCCATGTGATAGACTGGTTACCTGTCTGTCTCTACATGTCAGCCCTGTGATAGACTGGTTGCCTGTCTGTCTCTACATTTCAGCCCTGTGATAGACTAGTTACCTGTCTGTCTCTACATGTCTCCCTGTGATAGACTGGTTACCTGTCTGTCTCTACATGTCTCCCTGTGATAGACTGGTTACCTGTCTGTCTCTACATGTCTCCCTGTGATAGACTGGTTACCTGTCTGTCTCTACATGTCAGCCCTGTGATAGACTGGTCACCTGTCTGTCTCTACATGTCAGCCTGTGATAGACTGGTTACCTGTCTGTCTCTACATGTCAGCCCTGTGATAGACTGGTCACCTGTCTCTCTCTACATGTCAGCCCTGTGATAGACTGGTCACCTGTCTGTCTCTACATGTCAGCCCTGTGATAGACTGGTTACCTGTCTGTCTCTACATGTCTCCCTGTGATAGACTGGTTACCTGTCTGTCTCTACATGTCAGCCCTGTGATAGACTGGTTACCTGTCTGTCTCTACATGTCCCCCTGTGATAGACTGGTTACCTGTCGGTCTCTACATGTCTCCCTGTGATAGACTGGTTACCTGTCTGTCTCTACATGTCTCCCTGTGATAGACTGGTTACCTGTCTGTCTCCACATGTCTCCATGTGATAGACTGGTTACCTGTCTGTCTCTACATGTCAGCCCTATGATAGACTGGTTACCTGTCTGTCTCTACATGTCAGCCCTGTGATAGACTGGTTACCTGTCTGTCTCTACATGTCAGCCCTGTGATAGACTGGTTACCTGTCTGTCTGTACATGTCTCCCTGTGATAGACTGGTTACCTGTCTGTCTCTACATGTCAGCCCTGTGATAGACTGGTTACCTGTCTGTCTGTACATGTCTCCCTGTGATAGACTGGTTACCTGTCTGTCTCTACATGTCTCCCTGTGATAGACTGGTTACCTGTCTGTCTCTACATGTCAGCCCTATGATAGACTGGTTACCTGTCTGTCTCTACATGTCAGCCCTGTGATAGACTGGTTACCTGTCTGTCTCTACATGTCAGCCCTGTGATAGACTGGTTACCTGTCTGTCTCTACATGTCTCCCTGTGATAGACTGGTTACCTGTCTGTCTCTACATGTCTCCCTGTGATAGACTGGTTACCTGTCTGTCTCTAAATGTCGGCCCCGTGATAGACTGGTTACCTGTCTGTCTCTACATGTCTCCCTGTGATAGACTGGTTACCTGTCTGTCTCTACATGTCTCCCTGTGATAGACTGGTTACCTGTCTGTCTCTACATGTCTCCCTGTGATAGACTGGTTACCTGTCTGTCTCCACATGTCTCCCTGTGATAGACTGGTTACCTGTCTGTCTCTACATGTCTCCCTGTGATAGACTGGTTACCTGTCTGTCTCTACATGTCCCCCTGTGATAGACTGGTTACCTGTCTGTCTCTACATGTCTCCCTGTGATAGACTGGTTACCTGTCTGTCTCTACATGTCGGCCCCATGATAGACTGGTTACCTGTCTGTCTCTACATGTCTCCCTGTGATAGACTGGTTACCTGTCTGTCTCTACATGTCTCCCTGTGATAGACTGGTTACCTGTCTGTCTCTACATGTCGGCCCGTTGATAGACTGGTTACCTGTCTGTCTCTACATGTCAGCCCTGTGATAGACTGGTTGCCTGTCTGTCTCTACATGTCAGCCCTGTGATAGACTGGTTACCTGTCTGTCTCTACATGTCTCCCTGTGATAGACTGGTTACCTGTCTGTCTGTACATGTCAGCCCTGTGATAGACTGGTTACCTGTCTGTCTCTACATGTCAGCCCTGTGATAGACTGGTTACCTGTCTGTCTCTACATGTCTCCCTATGATAGACTGGTTACCTGTCTGTCTCTACATGTCAGCCCTGTGATAGACTGGTTACCTGTCTGTCTCTACATGTCAGCCCTGTGATAGACTGGTTACCTGTCTGTCTGTACATGTCTCCCTGTGATAGACTGGTTACCTGTCTGTCTCTACATGTCTCCCTGTGATAGACTGGTTACCTGTCTGTCTCTAAATGTCGGCCCCGTGATAGACTGGTTACCTGTCTGTCTCTACATGTCTCCCTGTGATAGACTGGTTACCTGTCTGTCTCTACATGTCTCCCTGTGATAGACTGGTTACCTGTCTGTCTGTACATGTCTCCCTGTGATAGACTGGTTACCTGTCTGTCTCCACATGTCTCCCTGTGATAGACTGGTTACCTGTCTGTCTCTACATGTCCCCCTGTGATAGACTGGTTACCTGTCTGTCTCTACATGTCTCCCTGTGATAGACTGGTTACCTGTCTGTCTCTACATGTCGGCCCCGTGATAGACTGGTTACCTGTCTGTCTCTACATGTCTCCCTGTGATAGACTGGTTACCTATCTGTCTCTACATGTCTCCCTGTGATAGACTGGTTACCTGTCTGTCTCTACATGTCCCCCTGTGATAGACTGGTTACCTGTCTGTCTCTACATGTCTCCCTGTGATAGACTGGTTATGTGTCTGTCTCCACATGTCTCCATGTGATAGACTGGTTACCTGTCTGTCTCTACATGTCAGCCCTGTGATAGACTGGTTACCTGTCTGTCTCTACATGTCAGCCCTGTGATAGACTGGTTACCTGTCTGTCTGTACATGTCTCCCTGTGATAGACTGGTTACCTGTCTGTCTCTACATGTCTCCCTGTGATAGACTGGTTACCTGTCTGTCTCTACATGTCCCCCTGTGATAGACTGGTTACCTGTCTGTCTCTACATGTCTCCCTGTGATAGACTGGTTACCTGTCTGTCTCTACATGTCTCCCTGTGATAGACTGGTTACCTGTCTGTCTCTACATGTCCCCCTGTGATAGACTGGTTACCTGTCTGTCTCTACATGTCTCCCTGTGATAGACTGGTTACCTGTCTGTCTCTACATGTCTCCCTGTGATAGACTGGTTACCTGTCTGTCTCTACATGTCCCCCTGTGATAGACTGGTTACCTGTCTGTCTCTACATGTCTCCCTGTGATAGACTGGTTACCTGTCTGTCTCTACATGTCGGCCCCATGATAGACTGGTTACCTGTCTGTCTCTACATGTCTCCCTGTGATAGACTGGTTACCTGTCTGTCTCTACATGTCTCCCTGTGATAGACTGGTTACCTGTCTGTCTCTACATGTCAGCCCTGTGATAGACTGGTCACCTGTCTGTCTCTACATGTCAGCCTGTGATAGACTGGTTACCTGTCTGTCTCTACATGTCAGCCCTGTGATAGACTGGTCACCTGTCTCTCTCTACATGTCAGCCCTGTGATAGACTGGTCACCTGTCTGTCTCTACATGTCAGCCCTGTGATAGACTGGTTACCTGTCTGTCTCTACATGTCTCCCTGTGATAGACTGGTTACCTGTCTGTCTCTAAATGTCGGCCCCGTGATAGACTGGTTACCTGTCTGTCTCTACATGTCTCCCTGTGATAGACTGGTTACCTGTCTGTCTCTACATGTCTCCCTGTGATAGACTGGTTACCTGTCTGTCTCTACATGTCTCCCTGTGATAGACTGGTTACCTGTCTGTCTTTACATGTCTCCCTGTGATAGACTGGTTACCTGTCTGTCTCTCCATGTCTCCCTGTGATAGACTGGTTACCTGTCTGTCTCTACATGTCAGCCCTATGATAGACTGGTTACCTGTCTGTCTCTACATGTCAGCCCTGTGATAGACTGGTTACCTGTCTGTCTGTACATGTCCCCCTGTGATAGACTGGTTACCTGTCGGTCTCTACATGTCTCCCTGTGATAGACTGGTTACCTGTCTGTCTGTACATGTCTCCCTGTGATAGACTGGTTACCTGTCTGTCTCTACATGTCTCCCTGTGATAGACTGGTTACCTGTCTGTCTCTACATGTCAGCCCTGTGATAGACTGGTTACCTGTCTGTCTCTACATGTCAGCCCTGTGATAGACTGGTTACCTGTCTGTCTGTACATGTCTCCCTGTGATAGACTGGTTACCTGTCTGTCTCTACATGTCTCCCTGTGATAGACTGGTTACCTGTCTGTCTCTACATGTCCCCCTGTGATAGACTGGTTACCTGTCTGTCTCTACATGTCTCCCTGTGATAGACTGGTTACCTGTCTGTCTCTACATGTCTCCCTGTGATAGACTGGTTACCTGTCTGTCTCTACATGTCCCCCTGTGATAGACTGGTTACCTGTCTGTCTCTACATGTCTCCCTGTGATAGACTGGTTACCTGTCTGTCTCTACATGTCTCCCTGTGATAGACTGGTTACCTGTCTGTCTCTACATGTCCCCCTGTGATAGACTGGTTACCTGTCTGTCTCTACATGTTTCCCTGTGATAGACTGGTTACCTGTCTGTCTCTACATGTCGGCCCCATGATAGACTGGTTACCTGTCTGTCTCTACATGTCTCCCTGTGATAGACTGGTTACCTGTCTGTCTCTACATGTCTCCCTGTGATAGACTGGTTACCTGTCTGTCTCTACATGTCGGCCCTGTGATAGACTGGTTACCTGTCTGTCTCTACATGTCCCCCTGTGATAGACTGGTTACCTGTCTGTCTCTACATGTCTCCCTGTGATAGACTGGTTACCTGTCTGTCTCTACATGTCTCCCTGTGATAGACTGGTTACCTGTCTGTCTCTACATGTCCCCCTGTGATAGACTGGTTACCTGTCTGTCTCTACATGTCTCCCTGTGATAGACTGGTTACCTGTCTGTCTCTGCATGTCGGCCCCATGATAGACTGGTTACCTGTCTGTCTCTACATGTCTCCCTGTGATAGACTGGTTACCTGTCTGTCTCTACATGTCTCCCTGTGATAGACTGGTTACCTGTCTGTCTCTACATGTCGGCCCTGTGATAGACTGGTTACCTGTCTGTCTCTACATGTCAGCCCTGTGATAGACTGGTTGCCTGTCTGTCTCTACATGTCAGCCCTGTGATAGACTGGTTACCTGTCTGTCTCTACATGTCTCCCTGTGATAGACTGGTTACCTGTCTGTCTCTACATGTCTCCCTGTGATAGACTGGTTACCTGTCTGTCTCTACATGTCAGCCCTGTGATAGACTGGTTACCTGTCTGTCTCTACATGTCCCCCTGTGATAGACTGGTTACCTGTCGGTCTCTACATGTCTCCCTGTGATAGACTGGTTACCTGTCTGTCTCTACATGTCTCCCTGTGATAGACTGGTTACCTGTCTGTCTCCACATGTCTCCATGTGATAGACTGGTTACCTGTCTGTCTCTACATGTCAGCCCTGTGATAGACTGGTTGCCTGTCTGTCTCTACATTTCAGCCCTGTGATAGACTAGTTACCTGTCTGTCTCTACATGTCTCCCTGTGATAGACTGGTTACCTGTCTGTCTCTACATGTCTCCCTGTGATAGACTGGTTACCTGTCTGTCTCTACATGTCTCCCTGTGATAGACTGGTTACCTGTCTGTCTCTACATGTCAGCCCTGTGATAGACTGGTCACCTGTCTGTCTCTACATGTCAGCCTGTGATAGACTGGTTACCTGTCAGTCTCTACATGTCAGCCCTGTGATAGACTGGTCACCTGTCTCTCTCTACATGTCAGCCCTGTGATAGACTGGTCACCTGTCTGTCTCTACATGTCAGCCCTGTGATAGACTGGTTACCTGTCTGTCTCTACATGTCTCCCTGTGATAGACTGGTTACCTGTCTGTCTCTACATGTCAGCCCTGTGATAGACTGGTTACCTGTCTGTCTCTACATGTCCCCCTGTGATAGACTGGTTACCTGTCGGTCTCTACATGTCTCCCTGTGATAGACTGGTTACCTGTCTGTCTCTACATGTCTCCCTGTGATAGACTGGTTACCTGTCTGTCTCCACATGTCTCCATGTGATAGACTGGTTACCTGTCTGTCTCTACATGTCAGCCCTATGATAGACTGGTTACCTGTCTGTCTCTACATGTCAGCCCTGTGATAGACTGGTTACCTGTCTGTCTCTACATGTCAGCCCTGTGATAGACTGGTTACCTGTCTGTCTGTACATGTCTCCCTGTGATAGACTGGTTACCTGTCTGTCTCTACATGTCAGCCCTGTGATAGACTGGTTACCTGTCTGTCTGTACATGTCTCCCTGTGATAGACTGGTTACCTGTCTGTCTCTACATGTCTCCCTGTGATAGACTGGTTACCTGTCTGTCTCTACATGTCAGCCCTATGATAGACTGGTTACCTGTCTGTCTCTACATGTCAGCCCTGTGTTAGACTGGTTACCTGTCTGTCTCTACATGTCAGCCCTGTGATAGACTGGTTACCTGTCTGTCTCTACATGTCTCCCTGTGATAGACTGGTTACCTGTCTGTCTCTACATGTCTCCCTGTGATAGACTGGTTACCTGTCTGTCTCTAAATGTCGGCCCCGTGATAGACTGGTTACCTGTCTGTCTCTACATGTCTCCCTGTGATAGACTGGTTACCTGTCTGTCTCTACATGTCTCCCTGTGATAGACTGGTTACCTGTCTGTCTCTACATGTCTCCCTGTGATAGACTGGTTACCTGTCTGTCTCCACATGTCTCCCTGTGATAGACTGGTTACCTGTCTGTCTCTACATGTCTCCCTGTGATAGACTGGTTACCTGTCTGTCTCTACATGTCCCCCTGTGATAGACTGGTTACCTGTCTGTCTCTACATGTCTCCCTGTGATAGACTGGTTACCTGTCTGTCTCTACATGTCGGCCCCATGATAGACTGGTTACCTGTCTGTCTCTACATGTCTCCCTGTGATAGACTGGTTACCTGTCTGTCTCTACATGTCTCCCTGTGATAGACTGGTTACCTGTCTGTCTCTACATGTCGGCCCGTTGATAGACTGGTTACCTGTCTGTCTCTACATGTCAGCCCTGTGATAGACTGGTTGCCTGTCTGTCTCTACATGTCAGCCCTGTGATAGACTGGTTACCTGTCTGTCTCTACATGTCTCCCTGTGATAGACTGGTTACCTGTCTGTCTCTACATGTCTCCCTGTGATAGACTGGTTACCTGTCTGTCTCTACATGTCAGCCCTGTGATAGACTGGTTACCTGTCTGTCTCTACATGTCCCCCTGTGATAGACTGGTTACCTGTCGGTCTCTACATGTCTCCCTGTGATAGACTGGTTACCTGTCTGTCTCTACATGTCTCCCTGTGATAGACTGGTTACCTGTCTGTCTCCACATGTCTCCATGTGATAGACTGGTTACCTGTCTGTCTCTACATGTCAGCCCTGTGATAGACTGGTTGCCTGTCTGTCTCTACATTTCAGCCCTGTGATAGACTAGTTACCTGTCTGTCTCTACATATCTCCCTGTGATAGACTGGTTACCTGTCTGTCTCTACATGTCTCCCTGTGATAGACTGGTTACCTGTCTGTCTCTACATGTCTCCCTGTGATAGACTGGTTACCTGTCTGTCTCTACATGTCAGCCCTGTGATAGACTGGTCACCTGTCTGTCTCTACATGTCAGCCTGTGATAGACTGGTTACCTGTCTGTCTCTACATGTCAGCCCTGTGATAGACTGGTCACCTGTCTCTCTCTACATGTCAGCCCTGTGATAGACTGGTCACCTGTCTGTCTCTACATGTCAGCCCTGTGATAGACTGGTTACCTGTCTGTCTCTACATGTCTCCCTGTGATAGACTGGTTACCTGTCTGTCTCTAAATGTCGGCCCCGTGATAGACTGGTTACCTGTCTGTCTCTACATGTCTCCCTGTGATAGACTGGTTACCTGTCTGTCTCTACATGTCTCCCTGTGATAGACTGGTTACCTGTCTGTCTCTACATGTCTCCCTGTGATAGACTGGTTACCTGTCTGTCTTTACATGTCTCCCTGTGATAGACTGGTTACCTGTCTGTCTCTCCATGTCTCCCTGTGATAGACTGGTTACCTGTCTGTCTCTACATGTCAGCCCTATGATAGACTGGTTACCTGTCTGTCTCTACATGTCAGCCCTGTGATAGACTGGTTACCTGTCTGTCTGTACATGTCCCCCTGTGATAGACTGGTTACCTGTCGGTCTCTACATGTCTCCCTGTGATAGACTGGTTACCTGTCTGTCTGTACATGTCTCCCTGTGATAGACTGGTTACCTGTCTGTCTCTACATGTCTCCCTGTGATAGACTGGTTACCTGTCTGTCTCTACATGTCAGCCCTGTGATAGACTGGTTACCTGTCTGTCTCTACATGTCTCCCTGTGATAGACTGGTTACCTGTCTGTCTCTACATGTCTCCCTGTGATAGACTGGTCACCTGTCTGTCTCTACATGTCTCCCTGTGATAGACTGGTCACCTGTCTGTCTTTACATGTCTCCCTGTGATAGACTGGTTACCTGTCTGTCTCTACATGTCTCCCTGTGATAGACTGGTTACCTGTCTGTCTCTACATGTCTCCCTGTGATAGACTGGTTACCTGTCTGTCTCTACATGTCCCCCTGTGATAGACTGGTTACCTGTCTGTCTCTACATGTCTCCCTGTGATAGACTGGTTACCTGTCTGTCTCTACATGTCTCCCTGTGATAGACTGGTTACCTGTCTGTCTCTACATGTCGGCCCTGTGATAGACTGGTTACCTGTCTGTCTCTACATGTCAGCCCTGTGATAGACTGGTTGCCTGTCTGTCTCTACATGTCAGCCCTGTGATAGACTGGTTACCTGTCTGTCTCTACATGTCTCCCTGTGATAGACTGGTTACCTGTCTGTCTCTACATGTCTCCCTGTGATAGACTGGTCGGTCTCTACATGTCTCCCTGTGATAGACTGGTTACCTGTCTGTCTCTACATGTCTCCATGTGATAGACTGGTTACGTGTCTGTCTCCACATGTCTCCATGTTACCTGCACATGTCTCCATGTTACCTGTCTGTCTCTACATGTCGGCCCTGTGATAGACTGGTTACCTGTCTGTCTCTACATGTCAGCCCTGTGATAGACTGGTTGCCTGTCTGTCTCTACATGTCAGCCCTGTGATAGACTGGTTACCTGTCTGTCTCTACATGTCTCCCTGTGATAGACTGGTTACCTGTCTGTCTCTACATGTCTCCCTGTGATAGACTGGTTACCTGTCTGTCTCTACATGTCAGCCCTGTGATAGACTGGTTACCTGTCTGTCTCTACATGTCCCCCTGTGATAGACTGGTTACCTGTCGGTCTCTACATGTCTCCCTGTGATAGACTGGTTACCTGTCTGTCTCTACATGTCTCCCTGTGATAGACTGGTTACCTGTCTGTCTCCACATGTCTCCATGTGATAGACTGGTTACCTGTCTGTCTCTACATGTCAGCCCTATGATAGACTGGTTACCTGTCTGTCTCTACATGTCAGCCCTGTGATAGACTGGTTACCTGTCTGTCTCTACATGTCAGCCCTGTGATAGACTGGTTACCTGTCTGTCTGTACATGTCTCCCTGTGATAGACTGGTTACCTGTCTGTCTCTACATGTCAGCCCTGTGATAGACTGGTTACCTGTCTGTCTGTACATGTCTCCCTGTGATAGACTGGTTACCTGTCTGTCTCTACATGTCTCCCTGTGATAGACTGGTTACCTGTCTGTCTCTACATGTCAGCCCTATGATAGACTGGTTACCTGTCTGTCTCTACATGTCAGCCCTGTGATAGACTGGTTACCTGTCTGTCTCTACATGTCAGCCCTGTGATAGACTGGTTACCTGTCTGTCTGTACATGTCTCCCTGTGATAGACTGGTTACCTGTCTGTCTCTACATGTCTCCCTGTGATAGACTGGTTACCTGTCTGTCTCTAAATGTCGGCCCCGTGATAGACTGGTTACCTGTCTGTCTCTACATGTCAGCCCTGTGATAGACTGGTTACCTGTCTGTCTGTACATGTCTCCCTGTGATAGACTGGTTACCTGTCTGTCTCTACATGTCTCCCTGTGATAGACTGGTTACCTGTCTGTCTCTAAATGTCGGCCCCGTGATAGACTGGTTACCTGTCTGTCTCTACATGTCTCCCTGTGATAGACTGGTTACCTGTCTGTCTCTACATGTCTCCCTGTGATAGACTGGTTACCTGTCTGTCTCTACATGTCTCCCTGTGATAGACTGGTTACCTGTCGGTCTCTACATGTCTCCCTGTGATAGACTGGTTACCTGTCTGTCTCTACATGTCTCCCTGTGATAGACTGGTTACCTGTCTGTCTCCACATGTCTCCATGTGATAGACTGGTTACCTGTCTGTCTCTACATGTCAGCCCTATGATAGACTGGTTACCTCTCTGTCTCTACATGTCAGCCCTGTGATAGACTGGTTACCTGTCTGTCTCTACATGTCAGCCCTGTGATAGACTGGTTACCTGTCTGTCTGTACATGTCTCCCTGTGATAGACTGGTTATCTGTCTGTCTCTACATGTCTCCCTGTGATAGACTGGTCACCTGTCTGTCTCTACATGTCTCCCTGTGATAGACTGGTTACCTGTCTGTCTTTACATGTCTCCCTGTGATAGACTGGTTACCTGTCTGTCTCTACATGTCTCCCTGTGATAGACTGGTTACCTGTCTGTCTCTACATGTCTCCCTGTGATAGACTGGTTACCTGTCTGTCTCTACATGTCCCCCTGTGATAGACTGGTTACCTGTCTGTCTCTACATGTCAGCCCTGTGATAGACTGGTCACCTGTCTGTCTCTACATGTCAGCCCTATGATAGACTGGTTACCTGTCTGTCTCTACATGTCAGCCCTGTGATAGACTGGTTACCTGTCTGTCTGTACATGTCCCCCTGTGATAGACTGGTTACCTGTCTGTCTCTACATGTCAGCCCTGTGATAGACTGGTTACCTGTCTGTCTCTACATGTCTCCCTGTGATAGACTGGTTACCTGTCTGTCTCTACATGTCAGCCCTGTGATAGACTGGTTACCTGTCTGTCTCTACATGTCTCCCTGTGATAGACTGGTTACCTGTCTGTCTCTACATGTCTCCCTGTGATAGACTGGTCACCTGTCTGTCTCTACATGTCTCCCTGTGATAGACTGGTTACCTGTCTGTCTTTACATGTCTCCCTGTGATAGACTGGTTACCTGTCTGTCTCTACATGTCTCCCTGTGATAGACTGGTTACCTGTCTGTCTCTACATGTCTCCCTGTGATAGACTGGTTACCTGTCTGTCTCTACATGTCCCCCTGTGATAGACTGGTTACCTGTCTGTCTCTACATGTCTCCCTGTGATAGACTGGTTACCTGTCTGTCTCTACATGTCTCCCTGTGATAGACTGGTTACCTGTCTGTCTCTACATGTCGGCCCTGTGATAGACTGGTTACCTGTCTGTCTCTACATGTCAGCCCTGTGATAGACTGGTTGCCTGTCTGTCTCTACATGTCAGCCCTGTGATAGACTGGTTACCTGTCTGTCTCTACATGTCTCCCTGTGATAGACTGGTTACCTGTCTGTCTCTACATGTCTCCCTGTGATAGACTGGTTACATGTCTGTCTCTACATGTCTCCCTGTGATAGACTGGTTACCTGTCTGTCTCTACATGTCAGCCCTGTGATAGACTGGTCACCTGTCTGTCTCTACATGTCAGCCTGTGATAGACTGGTTACCTGTCTGTCTCCACATGTCTCCCTGTGATAGACTGGTTACCTGTCTGTCTCTACATGTCGGCCCTGTGATAGACTGGTTACCTGTCTGTCTCTACATGTCAGCCCTGTGATAGACTGGTTGCCTGTCTGTCTCTACATGTCAGCCCTGTGATAGACTGGTTACCTGTCTGTCTCTACATGTCTCCCTGTGATAGACTGGTTACCTGTCTGTCTCTACATGTCTCCCTGTGATAGACTGGTCGGTCTCTACATGTCTCCCTGTGATAGACTGGTTACCTGTCTGTCTCTACATGTCTCCATGTGATAGACTGGTTACGTGTCTGTCTCCACATGTCTCCATGTTACCTGCACATGTCTCCATGTTACCTGTCTGTCTCTACATGTCGGCCCTGTGATAGACTGGTTACCTGTCTGTCTCTACATGTCAGCCCTGTGATAGACTGGTTGCCTGTCTGTCTCTACATGTCAGCCCTGTGATAGACTGGTTACCTGTCTGTCTCTACATGTCTCCCTGTGATAGACTGGTTACCTGTCTGTCTCTACATGTCTCCCTGTGATAGACTGGTTACCTGTCTGTCTCTACATGTCAGCCCTGTGATAGACTGGTTACCTGTCTGTCTCTACATGTCCCCCTGTGATAGACTGGTTACCTGTCGGTCTCTACATGTCTCCCTGTGATAGACTGGTTACCTGTCTGTCTCTACATGTCTCCCTGTGATAGACTGGTTACCTGTCTGTCTCCACATGTCTCCATGTGATAGACTGGTTACCTGTCTGTCTCTACATGTCAGCCCTATGATAGACTGGTTACCTGTCTGTCTCTACATGTCAGCCCTGTGATAGACTGGTTACCTGTCTGTCTCTACATGTCAGCCCTGTGATAGACTGGTTACCTGTCTGTCTGTACATGTCTCCCTGTGATAGACTGGTTACCTGTCTGTCTCTACATGTCAGCCCTGTGATAGACTGGTTACCTGTCTGTCTGTACATGTCTCCCTGTGATAGACTGGTTACCTGTCTGTCTCTACATGTCTCCCTGTGATAGACTGGTTACCTGTCTGTCTCTACATGTCAGCCCTATGATAGACTGGTTACCTGTCTGTCTCTACATGTCAGCCCTGTGATAGACTGGTTACCTGTCTGTCTCTACATGTCAGCCCTGTGATAGACTGGTTACCTGTCTGTCTGTACATGTCTCCCTGTGATAGACTGGTTACCTGTCTGTCTCTACATGTCTCCCTGTGATAGACTGGTTACCTGTCTGTCTCTAAATGTCGGCCCCGTGATAGACTGGTTACCTGTCTGTCTCTACATGTCAGCCCTGTGATAGACTGGTTACCTGTCTGTCTGTACATGTCTCCCTGTGATAGACTGGTTACCTGTCTGTCTCTACATGTCTCCCTGTGATAGACTGGTTACCTGTCTGTCTCTAAATGTCGGCCCCGTGATAGACTGGTTACCTGTCTGTCTCTACATGTCTCCCTGTGATAGACTGGTTACCTGTCTGTCTCTACATGTCTCCCTGTGATAGACTGGTTACCTGTCTGTCTCTACATGTCTCCCTGTGATAGACTGGTTACCTGTCGGTCTCTACATGTCTCCCTGTGATAGACTGGTTACCTGTCTGTCTCTACATGTCTCCCTGTGATAGACTGGTTACCTGTCTGTCTCCACATGTCTCCATGTGATAGACTGGTTACCTGTCTGTCTCTACATGTCAGCCCTATGATAGACTGGTTACCTCTCTGTCTCTACATGTCAGCCCTGTGATAGACTGGTTACCTGTCTGTCTCTACATGTCAGCCCTGTGATAGACTGGTTACCTGTCTGTCTGTACATGTCTCCCTGTGATAGACTGGTTATCTGTCTGTCTCTACATGTCTCCCTGTGATAGACTGGTTACCTGTCTGTCTCTACATGTCTCCCTGTGATAGACTGGTCACCTGTCTGTCTCTACATGTCTCCCTGTGATAGACTGGTTACCTGTCTGTCTTTACATGTCTCCCTGTGATAGACTGGTTACCTGTCTGTCTCTACATGTCTCCCTGTGATAGACTGGTTACCTGTCTGTCTCTACATGTCTCCCTGTGATAGACTGGTTACCTGTCTGTCTCTACATGTCCCCCTGTGATAGACTGGTTACCTGTCTGTCTCTACATGTCAGCCCTGTGATAGACTGGTCACCTGTCTGTCTCTACATGTCAGCCCTATGATAGACTGGTTACCTGTCTGTCTCTACATGTCAGCCCTGTGATAGACTGGTTACCTGTCTGTCTGTACATGTCTCCCTGTGATAGACTGGTTACCTGTCTGTCTCTACATGTCAGCCCTGTGATAGACTGGTTACCTGTCTGTCTCTACATGTCTCCCTGTGATAGACTGGTTACCTGTCTGTCTCTACATGTCAGCCCTGTGATAGACTGGTTACCTGTCTGTCTCTACATGTCTCCCTGTGATAGACTGGTTACCTGTCTGTCTCTACATGTCGGCCCTGTGATAGACTGGTTACCTGTCTGTCTCTACATGTCAGCCCTGTGATAGACTGGTTGCCTGTCTGTCTCTACATGTCAGCCCTGTGATAGACTGGTTACCTGTCTGTCTCTACATGTCTCCCTGTGATAGACTGGTTACCTGTCTGTCTCTACATGTCTCCCTGTGATAGACTGGTTACCTGTCTGTCTCTACATGTCTCCCTGTGATAGACTGGTTACCTGTCTGTCTCTACATGTCAGCCCTGTGATAGACTGGTCACCTGTCTGTCTCTACATGTCAGCCTGTGATAGACTGGTTACCTGTCTGTCTCCACATGTCTCCCTGTGATAGACTGGTTACCTGTCTGTCTCTACATGTCGGCCCTGTGATAGACTGGTTACCTGTCTGTCTCTACATGTCAGCCCTGTGATAGACTGGTTGCCTGTCTGTCTCTACATGTCAGCCCTGTGATAGACTGGTTACCTGTCTGTCTCTACATGTCTCCCTGTGATAGACTGGTTACCTGTCTGTCTCTACATGTCTCCCTGTGATAGACTGGTCGGTCTCTACATGTCTCCCTGTGATAGACTGGTTACCTGTCTGTCTCTACATGTCTCCATGTGATAGACTGGTTACGTGTCTGTCTCCACATGTCTCCATGTTACCTGCACATGTCTCCATGTTACCTGTCTGTCTCTACATGTCGGCCCTGTGATAGACTGGTTACCTGTCTGTCTCTACATGTCAGCCCTGTGATAGACTGGTTGCCTGTCTGTCTCTACATGTCAGCCCTGTGATAGACTGGTTACCTGTCTGTCTCTACATGTCTCCCTGTGATAGACTGGTTACCTGTCTGTCTCTACATGTCTCCCTGTGATAGACTGGTTACCTGTCTGTCTCTACATGTCAGCCCTGTGATAGACTGGTTACCTGTCTGTCTCTACATGTCCCCCTGTGATAGACTGGTTACCTGTCGGTCTCTACATGTCTCCCTGTGATAGACTGGTTACCTGTCTGTCTCTACATGTCTCCCTGTGATAGACTGGTTACCTGTCTGTCTCCACATGTCTCCATGTGATAGACTGGTTACCTGTCTGTCTCTACATGTCAGCCCTATGATAGACTGGTTACCTGTTTGTCTCTACATGTCAGCCCTGTGATAGACTGGTTACCTGTCTGTCTCTACATGTCAGCCCTGTGATAGACTGGTTACCTGTCTGTCTGTACATGTCTCCCTGTGATAGACTGGTTACCTGTCTGTCTCTACATGTCAGCCCTGTGATAGACTGGTTACCTGTCTGTCTGTACATGTCTCCCTGTGATAGACTGGTTACCTGTCTGTCTCTACATGTCTCCCTGTGATAGACTGGTTACCTGTCTGTCTCTACATGTCAGCCCTATGATAGACTGGTTACCTGTCTGTCTCTACATGTCAGCCCTGTGAAAGACTGGTTACCTGTCTGTCTCTACATGTCAGCCCTGTGATAGACTGGTTACCTGTCTGTCTGTACATGTCTCCCTGTGATAGACTGGTTACCTGTCTGTCTCTACATGTCTCCCTGTGATAGACTGGTTACCTGTCTGTCTCTAAATGTCGGCCCCGTGATAGACTGGTTACCTGTCTGTCTCTACATGTCTCCCTGTGATAGACTGGTTACCTGTCTGTCTCTACATGTCTCCCTGTGATAGACTGGTTACCTGTCTGTCTCTACATGTCCCCCTGTGATAGACTGGTTACCTGTCTGTCTCTACATGTCTCCCTGTGATAGACTGGTTATGTGTCTGTCTCCACATGTCTCCATGTGATAGACTGGTTACCTGTCTGTCTCTACATGTCAGCCCTGTGATAGACTGGTTACCTGTCTGTCTCTACATGTCAGCCCTGTGATAGACTGGTTACCTGTCTGTCTGTACATGTCTCCCTGTGATAGACTGGTTACCTGTCTGTCTCTACATGTCTCCCTGTGATAGACTGGTTACCTGTCTGTCTCTACATGTCCCCCTGTGATAGACTGGTTACCTGTCTGTCTCTACATGTCTCCCTGTGATAGACTGGTTACCTGTCTGTCTCTACATGTCTCCCTGTGATAGACTGGTTACCTGTCTGTCTCTACATGTCCCCCTGTGATAGACTGGTTACCTGTCTGTCTCTACATGTCTCCCTGTGATAGACTGGTTACCTGTCTGTCTCTACATGTCTCCCTGTGATAGACTGGTTACCTGTCTGTCTCTACATGTCCCCCAGTGATAGACTGGTTACCTGTCTGTCTCTACATGTCTCCCTGTGATAGACTGGTTACCTGTCTGTCTCTACATGTCGGCCCCATGATAGACTGGTTACCTGTCTGTCTCTACATGTCTCCCTGTGATAGACTGGTTACCTGTCTGTCTCTACATGTCTCCCTGTGATAGACTGGTTACCTGTCTGTCTCTACATGTCGGCCCTGTGATAGACTGGTTACCTGTCTGTCTCTACATGTCAGCCCTGTGATAGACTGGTTGCCTGTCTGTCTCTACATGTCAGCCCTGTGATAGACTGGTTACCTGTCTGTCTCTACATGTCTCCCTGTGATAGACTGGTTACCTGTCTGTCTCTACATGTCTCCCTGTGATAGACTGGTTACCTGTCTGTCTCTACATGTCAGCCCTGTGATAGACTGGTTACCTGTCTGTCTCTACATGTCCCCCTGTGATAGACTGGTTACCTGTCGGTCTCTACATGTCTCCCTGTGATAGACTGGTTACCTGTCTGTCTCTACATGTCTCCCTGTGATAGACTGGTTACCTGTCTGTCTCCACATGTCTCCATGTGATAGACTGGTTACCTGTCTGTCTCTACATGTCAGCCCTGTGATAGACTGGTTGCCTGTCTGTCTCTACATTTCAGCCCTGTGATAGACTAGTTACCTGTCTGTCTCTACATGTCTCCCTGTGATAGACTGGTTACCTGTCTGTCTCTAAATGTCTCCCTGTGATAGACTGGTTACCTGTCTGTCTCTACATGTCTCCCTGTGATAGACTGGTTACCTGTCTGTCTCTACATGTCAGCCCTGTGATAGACTGGTCACCTGTCTGTCTCTACATGTCAGCCTGTGATAGACTGGTTACCTGTCTGTCTCTACATGTCAGCCCTGTGATAGACTGGTCACCTGTCTCTCTCTACATGTCAGCCCTGTGATAGACTGGTCACCTGTCTGTCTCTACATGTCAGCCCTGTGATAGACTGGTTACCTGTCTGTCTCTACATGTCTCCCTGTGATAGACTGGTTACCTGTCTGTCTCTAAATGTCGGCCCCGTGATAGACTGGTTACCTGTCTGTCTCTACATGTCTCCCTGTGATAGACTGGTTACCTGTCTGTCTCTACATGTCTCCCTGTGATAGACTGGTTACCTGTCTGTCTCTACATGTCTCCCTGTGATAGACTGGTTACCTGTCTGTCTTTACATGTCTCCCTGTGATAGACTGGTTACCTGTCTGTCTCTACATGTCTCCCTGTGATAGACTGGTTACCTGTCTGTCTCTACATGTCTCCCTGTGATAGACTGGTTACCTGTCTGTCTCCATATGTCTCCATGTGATAGACTGGTTACCTGTCTGTCTCTACATGTCAGCCCTATGATAGACTGGTTACCTCTCTGTCTCTACATGTCAGCCCTGTGATAGACTGGTTACCTGTCTGTCTCTACATGTCAGCCCTGTGATAGACTGGTTACCTGTCTGTCTGTACATGTCTCCCTGTGATAGACTGGTTATCTGTCTGTCTCTACATGTCTCCCTGTGATAGACTGGTTACCTGTCTGTCTCTACATGTCTCCCTGTGATAGACTGGTCACCTGTCTGTCTCTACATGTCTCCCTGTGATAGACTGGTTACCTGTCTGTCTTTACATGTCTCCCTGTGATAGACTGGTTACCTGTCCTTTCTCTACATGTCTCCCTGTGATAGACTGGTTACCTGTCTGTCTCTACATGTCTCCCTGTGATAGACTGGTTACCTGTCTGTCTCTACATGTCCCCCTGTGATAGACTGGTTACCTGTCTGTCTCTACATGTCAGCCCTGTGATAGACTGGTCACCTGTCTGTCTCTACATGTCAGCCCTATGATAGACTGGTTACCTGTCTGTCTCTACATGTCAGCCCTGTGATAGACTGGTTACCTGTCTGTCTGTACATGTCCCCCTGTGATAGACTGGTTACCTGTCGGTCTCTACATGTCTCCCTGTGATAGACTGGTTACCTGTCTGTCTGTACATGTCTCCCTGTGATAGACTGGTTACCTGTCTGTCTCTACATGTCTCCCTGTGATAGACTGGTTACCTGTCTGTCTCTACATGTCTCCCTGTGATAGACTGGTTACCTGTCTGTCTCTACATGTCAGCCCTGTGATAGACTGGTTACCTGTCTGTCTCTACATGTCTCCCTGTGATAGACTGGTTACCTGTCTGTCTCTACATGTCTCCCTGTGATAGACTGGTCACCTGTCTGTCTCTACATGTCTCCCTGTGATAGACTGGTTACCTGTCTGTCTTTACATGTCTCCCTGTGATAGACTGGTTACCTGTCTGTCTCTACATGTCTCCCTGTGATAGACTCGTTACCTGTCTGTCTCTACATGTCTCCCTGTGATAGACTGGTTACCTGTCTGTCTCTACATGTCCCCCTGTGATAGACTGGTTACCTGTCTGTCTCTACATGTCTCCCTGTGATAGACTGGTTACCTGTCTGTCTCTACATGTCTCCCTGTGATAGACTGGTTACCTGTCTGTCTCTACATGTCTCCCTGTGATAGACTGGTTACCTGTCTGTCTCTACATGTCGGCCCTGTGATAGACTGGTTACCTGTCTGTCTCTACATGTCAGCCCTGTGATAGACTGGTTGCCTGTCTGTCTCTACATGTCAGCCCTGTGATAGACTGGTTACCTGTCTGTCTCTACATGTCTCCCTGTGATAGACTGGTTACCTGTCTGTCTCTACATGTCTCCCTGTGATAGACTGGTTACCTGTCTGTCTCTACATGTCTCCCTGTGATAGACTGGTTACCTGTCTGTCTCTACATGTCAGCCCTGTGATAGACTGGTCACCTGTCTGTCTCTACATGTCAGCCTGTGATAGACTGGTTACCTGTCTGTCTCCACATGTCTCCCTGTGATAGACTGGTTACCTGTCTGTCTCCACATGTCTCCATGTGATAGACTGGTTACCTGTCTGTCTCTACATGTCAGCCCTATGATAGACTGGTTACCTGTCTGTCTCTACATGTCAGCCCTGTGATAGACTGGTTACCTGTCTGTCTCTACATGTCAGCCCTGTGATAGACTGGTTACCTGTCTGTCTGTACATGTCTCCCTGTGATAGACTGGTTACCTGTCTGTCTCTACATGTCAGCCCTGTGATAGACTGGTTACCTGTCTGTCTGTACATGTCTCCCTGTGATAGACTGGTTACCTGTCTGTCTCTACATGTCTCCCTGTGATAGACTGGTTACCTGTCTGTCTCTACATGTCAGCCCTATGATAGACTGGTTACCTGTCTGTCTCTACATGTCAGCCCTGTGATAGACTGGTTACCTGTCTGTCTCTACATGTCAGCCCTGTGATAGACTGGTTACCTGTCTGTCTGTACATGTCTCCCTGTGATAGACTGGTTACCTGTCTGTCTCTACATGTCTCCCTGTGATAGACTGGTTACCTGTCTGTCTCTAAATGTCGGCCCCGTGATAGACTGGTTACCTGTCTGTCTCTACATGTCTCCCTGTGATAGACTGGTTACCTGTCTGTCTCTACATGTCCCCCTGTGATAGACTGGTTACCTGTCGGTCTCTACATGTCTCCCTGTGATAGACTGGTTACCTGTCTGTCTCTACATGTCTCCCTGTGATAGACTGGTTACCTGTCTGTCTCCACATGTCTCCATGTGATAGACTGGTTACCTGTCTGTCTCTACATGTCAGCCCTATGATAGACTGGTTACCTCTCTGTCTCTACATGTCAGCCCTGTGATAGACTGGTTACCTGTCTGTCTCTACATGTCAGCCCTGTGATAGACTGGTTACCTGTCTGTCTGTACATGTCTCCCTGTGATAGACTGGTTATCTGTCTGTCTCTACATGTCTCCCTGTGATAGACTGGTTACCTGTCTGTCTCTACATGTCTCCCTGTGATAGACTGGTCACCTGTCTGTCTCTACATGTCTCCCTGTGATAGACTGGTTACCTGTCTGTCTTTACATGTCTCCCTGTGATAGACTGGTTACCTGTCTGTCTCTACATGTCTCCCTGTGATAGACTGGTTACCTGTCTGTCTCTACATGTCTCCCTGTGATAGACTGGTTACTTGTCTGTCTCTACATGTCTCCCTGTGATAGACTGGTTACCTGTCTGTCTCTACATGTCCCCCTGTGATAGACTGGTCACCTGTCTGTCTCTACATGTCTCCCTGTGATAGACTGGTTACCTGTCTGTCTCTACATGTCCCCCTGTGATAGACTGGTCACCTGTCTGTCTCTACATGTCAGCCCTATGATAGACTGGTTACCTGTCTGTCTCTACATGTCAGCCCTGTGATAGACTGGTTACCTGTCTGTCTGTACATGTCCCCCTGTGATAGACTGGTTACCTGTCGGTCTGTACATGTCTCCCTGTGATAGACTGGTTACCTGTCTGTCTGTACATGTCTCCCTGTGATAGACTGGTTACCTGTCTGTCTCTACATGTCTCCCTGTGATAGACTGGTTACCTGTCTGTCTCTACATGTCTCCCTGTGATAGACTGGTTACCTGTCTGTCTCTACATGTCAGCCCTGTGATAGACTGGTTACCTGTCTGTCTCTACATGTCTCCCTGTGATAGACTGGTTACCTGTCTGTCTCTACATGTCTCCCTGTGATAGACTGGTCACCTGTCTGTCTCTACATGTCTCCCTGTGATAGACTGGTTACCTGTCTGTCTTTACATGTCTCCCTGTGATAGACTGGTTACCTGTCTGTCTCTACATGTCTCCCTGTGATAGACTCGTTACCTGTCTGTCTCTACATGTCTCCCTGTGATAGACTGGTTACCTGTCTGTCTCTACATGTCCCCCTGTGATAGACTGGTTACCTGTCTGTCTCTACATGTCTCCCTGTGATAGACTGGTTACCTGTCTGTCTCTACATGTCTCCCTGTGATAGACTGGTTACCTGTCTGTCTCTACATGTCTCCCTGTGATAGACTGGTTACCTGTCTGTCTCTACATGTCGGCCCTGTGATAGACTGGTTACCTGTCTGTCTCTACATGTCAGCCCTGTGATAGACTGGTTGCCTGTCTGTCTCTACATGTCAGCCCTGTGATAGACTGGTTACCTGTCTGTCTCTACATGTCTCCCTGTGATAGACTGGTTACCTGTCTGTCTCTACATGTCTCCCTGTGATAGACTGGTTACCTGTCTGTCTCTACATGTCTCCCTGTGATAGACTGGTTACCTGTCTGTCTCTACATGTCAGCCCTGTGATAGACTGGTCACCTGTCTGTCTCTACATGTCAGCCTGTGATAGACTGGTTACCTGTCTGTCTCCACATGTCTCCCTGTGATAGACTGGTTACCTGTCTGTCTCTACATGTCGGCCCTGTGATAGACTGGTTACGTGTCTGTCTCTACATGTCAGCCCTGTGATAGACTGGTTACCTGTCTGTCTCTACATGTCGGCCCCATGATAGACTGGTTACCTGTCTGTCTCTACATGTCTCCCTGTGATAGACTGGTTACCTGTCTGTCTCTACATGTCTCCCTGTGATAGACTGGTTACCTGTCTGTCTCTACATGTCGGCCCTGTGATAGACTGGTTACCTGTCTGTCTCTACATGTCAGCCCTGTGATAGACTGGTTGCCTGTCTGTCTCTACATGTCAGCCCTGTGATAGACTGGTTACCTGTCTGTCTCTACATGTCTCCCTGTGATAGACTGGTTACCTGTCTGTCTCTACATGTCTCCCTGTGATAGACTGGTTACCTGTCTGTCTCTACATGTCAGCCCTGTGATAGACTGGTTACCTGTCTGTCTCTACATGTCCCCCTGTGATAGACTGGTTACCTGTCGGTCTCTACATGTCTCCCTGTGATAGACTGGTTACCTGTCTGTCTCTACATGTCTCCCTGTGATAGACTGGTTACCTGTCTGTCTCCACATGTCTCCATGTGATAGACTGGTTACCTGTCTGTCTCTACATGTCAGCCCTGTGATAGACTGGTTGCCTGTCTGTCTCTACATTTCAGCCCTGTGATAGACTAGTTACCTGTCTGTCTCTACATGTCTCCCTGTGATAGACTGGTTACCTGTCTGTCTCTAAATGTCTCCCTGTGATAGACTGGTTACCTGTCTGTCTCTACATGTCTCCCTGTGATAGACTGGTTACCTGTCTGTCTCTACATGTCAGCCCTGTGATAGACTGGTCACCTGTCTGTCTCTACATGTCAGCCTGTGATAGACTGGTTACCTGTCTGTCTCTACATGTCAGCCCTGTGATAGACTGGTCACCTGTCTCTCTCTACATGTCAGCCCTGTGATAGACTGGTCACCTGTCTGTCTCTACATGTCAGCCCTGTGATAGACTGGTTACCTGTCTGTCTCTACATGTCTCCCTGTGATAGACTGGTTACCTGTCTGTCTCTAAATGTCGGCCCCGTGATAGACTGGTTACCTGTCTGTCTCTACATGTCTCCCTGTGATAGACTGGTTACCTGTCTGTCTCTACATGTCTCCCTGTGATAGACTGGTTACCTGTCTGTCTCTACATGTCTCCCTGTGATAGACTGGTTACCTGTCTGTCTTTACATGTCTCCCTGTGATAGACTGGTTACCTGTCTGTCTCTACATGTCTCCCTGTGATAGACTGGTTACCTGTCTGTCTCTACATGTCTCCCTGTGATAGACTGGTTACCTGTCTGTCTCCACATGTCTCCATGTGATAGACTGGTTACCTGTCTGTCTCTACATGTCAGCCCTATGATAGACTGGTTATCTGTCTGTCTCTACATGTCTCCCTGTGATAGACTGGTTACCTGTCTGTCTCTACATGTCTCCCTGTGATAGACTGGTCACCTGTCTGTCTCTACATGTCTCCCTGTGATAGACTGGTTACCTGTCTGTCTTTACATGTCTCCCTGTGATAGACTGGTTACCTGTCCTTTCTCTACATGTCTCCCTGTGATAGACTGGTTACCTGTCTGTCTCTACATGTCTCCCTGTGATAGACTGGTTACCTGTCTGTCTCTACATGTCCCCCTGTGATAGACTGGTTACCTGTCTGTCTCTACATGTCAGCCCTGTGATAGACTGGTCACCTGTCTGTCTCTACATGTCAGCCCTATGATAGACTGGTTACCTGTCTGTCTCTACATGTCAGCCCTGTGATAGACTGGTTACCTGTCTGTCTGTACATGTCCCCCTGTGATAGACTGGTTACCTGTCGGTCTCTACATGTCTCCCTGTGATAGACTGGTTACCTGTCTGTCTGTACATGTCTCCCTGTGATAGACTGGTTACCTGTCTGTCTCTACATGTCTCCCTGTGATAGACTGGTTACCTGTCTGTCTCTACATGTCTCCCTGTGATAGACTGGTTACCTGTCTGTCTCTACATGTCAGCCCTGTGATAGACTGGTTACCTGTCTGTCTCTACATGTCTCCCTGTGATAGACTGGTTACCTGTCTGTCTCTACATGTCTCCCTGTGATAGACTGGTCACCTGTCTGTCTCTACATGTCTCCCTGTGATAGACTGGTTACCTGTCTGTCTTTACATGTCTCCCTGTGATAGACTGGTTACCTGTCTGTCTCTACATGTCTCCCTGTGATAGACTCGTTACCTGTCTGTCTCTACATGTCTCCCTGTGATAGACTGGTTACCTGTCTGTCTCTACATGTCCCCCTGTGATAGACTGGTTACCTGTCTGTCTCTACATGTCTCCCTGTGATAGACTGGTTACCTGTCTGTCTCTACATGTCTCCCTGTGATAGACTGGTTACCTGTCTGTCTCTACATGTCTCCCTGTGATAGACTGGTTACCTGTCTGTCTCTACATGTCGGCCCTGTGATAGACTGGTTACCTGTCTGTCTCTACATGTCAGCCCTGTGATAGACTGGTTGCCTGTCTGTCTCTACATGTCAGCCCTGTGATAGACTGGTTACCTGTCTGTCTCTACATGTCTCCCTGTGATAGACTGGTTACCTGTCTGTCTCTACATGTCTCCCTGTGATAGACTGGTTACCTGTCTGTCTCTACATGTCTCCCTGTGATAGACTGGTTACCTGTCTGTCTCTACATGTCAGCCCTGTGATAGACTGGTCACCTGTCTGTCTCTACATGTCAGCCTGTGATAGACTGGTTACCTGTCTGTCTCCACATGTCTCCCTGTGATAGACTGGTTACCTGTCTGTCTCTACATGTCGGCCCTGTGATAGACTGGTTACGTGTCTGTCTCTACATGTCAGCCCTGTGATAGACTGGTTGCCTGTCTGTCTCTACATGTCAGCCCTGTGATAGACTGGTTACCTGTCTGTCTCTACATGTCTCCCTGTGATAGACTGGTTACCTGTCTGTCTCTACATGTCTCCCTGTGATAGACTGGTCGGTCTCTACATGTCTCCCTGTGATAGACTGGTTACCTGTCTGTCTCTACATGTCTCCATGTGATAGACTGGTTACGTGTCTGTCTCCACATGTCTCCATGTTACCTGCACATGTCTCCATGTTACCTGTCTGTCTCTACATGTCGGCCCTGTGATAGACTGGTTACCTGTCTGTCTCTACATGTCAGCCCTGTGATAGACTGGTTGCCTGTCTGTCTCTACATGTCAGCCCTGTGATAGACTGGTTACCTGTCTGTCTCTACATGTCTCCCTGTGATAGACTGGTTACCTGTCTGTCTCTACATGTCTCCCTGTGATAGACTGGTTACCTGTCTGTCTCTACATGTCAGCCCTGTGATAGACTGGTTACCTGTCTGTCTCTACATGTCCCCCTGTGATAGACTGGTTACCTGTCGGTCTCTACATGTCTCCCTGTGATAGACTGGTTACCTGTCTGTCTCTACATGTCTCCCTGTGATAGACTGGTTACCTGTCTGTCTCCACATGTCTCCATGTGATAGACTGGTTACCTGTCTGTCTCTACATGTCAGCCCTATGATAGACTGGTTACCTGTCTGTCTCTACATGTCAGCCCTGTGATAGACTGGTTACCTGTCTGTCTCTACATGTCAGCCCTGTGATAGACTGGTTACCTGTCTGTCTGTACATGTCTCCCTGTGATAGACTGGTTACCTGTCTGTCTCTACATGTCAGCCCTGTGATAGACTGGTTACCTGTCTGTCTGTACATGTCTCCCTGTGATAGACTGGTTACCTGTCTGTCTCTACATGTCTCCCTGTGATAGACTGGTTACCTGTCTGTCTCTACATGTCAGCCCTATGATAGACTGGTTACCTGTCTGTCTCTACATGTCAGCCCTGTGATAGACTGGTTACCTGTCTGTCTCTACATGTCAGCCCTGTGATAGACTGGTTACCTGTCTGTCTGTACATGTCTCCCTGTGATAGACTGGTTACCTGTCTGTCTCTACATGTCTCCCTGTGATAGACTGGTTACCTGTCTGTCTCTAAATGTCGGCCCCGTGATAGACTGGTTACCTGTCTGTCTCTACATGTGTCCCTGTGATAGACTGGTTACCTGTCTGTCTCTACATGTCCCCCTGTGATAGACTGGTTACCTGTCGGTCTCTACATGTCTCCCTGTGATAGACTGGTTACCTGTCTGTCTCTACATGTCTCCCTGTGATAGACTGGTTACCTGTCTGTCTCCACATGTCTCCATGTGATAGACTGGTTACCTGTCTGTCTCTACATGTCAGCCCTATGATAGACTGGTTACCTCTCTGTCTCTACATGTCAGCCCTGTGATAGACTGGTTACCTGTCTGTCTCTACATGTCAGCCCTGTGATAGACTGGTTACCTGTCTGTCTGTACATGTCTCCCTGTGATAGACTGGTTATCTGTCTGTCTCTACATGTCTCCCTGTGATAGACTGGTTACCTGTCTGTCTCTACATGTCTCCCTGTGATAGACTGGTCACCTGTCTGTCTCTACATGTCTCCCTGTGATAGACTGGTTACCTGTCTGTCTTTACATGTCTCCCTGTGATAGACTGGTTACCTGTCTGTCTCTACATGTCTCCCTGTGATAGACTGGTTACCTGTCTGTCTCTACATGTCTCCCTGTGATAGACTGGTTACTTGTCTGTCTCTACATGTCTCCCTGTGATAGACTGGTTACCTGTCTGTCTCTACATGTCCCCCTGTGATAGACTGGTCACCTGTCTGTCTCTACATGTCTCCCTGTGATAGACTGGTTACCTGTCTGTCTCTACATGTCCCCCTGTGATAGACTGGTCACCTGTCTGTCTCTACATGTCAGCCCTATGATAGACTGGTTACCTGTCTGTCTCTACATGTCAGCCCTGTGATAGACTGGTTACCTGTCTGTCTGTACATGTCCCCCTGTGATAGACTGGTTACCTGTCGGTCTGTACATGTCTCCCTGTGATAGACTGGTTACCTGTCTGTCTGTACATGTCTCCCTGTGATAGACTGGTTACCTGTCTGTCTCTACATGTCTCCCTGTGATAGACTGGTTACCTGTCTGTCTCTACATGTCTCCCTGTGATAGACTGGTTACCTGTCTGTCTCTACATGTCAGCCCTGTGATAGACTGGTTACCTGTCTGTCTCTACATGTCTCCCTGTGATAGACTGGTTACCTGTCTGTCTCTACATGTCTCCCTGTGATAGACTGGTCACCTGTCTGTCTCTACATGTCTCCCTGTGATAGACTGGTTACCTGTCTGTCTTTACATGTCTCCCTGTGATAGACTGGTTACCTGTCTGTCTCTACATGTCTCCCTGTGATAGACTCGTTACCTGTCTGTCTCTACATGTCTCCCTGTGATAGACTGGTTACCTGTCTGTCTCTACATGTCCCCCTGTGATAGACTGGTTACCTGTCTGTCTCTACATGTCTCCCTGTGATAGACTGGTTACCTGTCTGTCTCTACATGTCTCCCTGTGATAGACTGGTTACCTGTCTGTCTCTACATGTCTCCCTGTGATAGACTGGTTACCTGTCTGTCTCTACATGTCGGCCCTGTGATAGACTGGTTACCTGTCTGTCTCTACATGTCAGCCCTGTGATAGACTGGTTGCCTGTCTGTCTCTACATGTCAGCCCTGTGATAGACTGGTTACCTGTCTGTCTCTACATGTCTCCCTGTGATAGACTGGTTACCTGTCTGTCTCTACATGTCTCCCTGTGATAGACTGGTTACCTGTCTGTCTCTACATGTCTCCCTGTGATAGACTGGTTACCTGTCTGTCTCTACATGTCAGCCCTGTGATAGACTGGTCACCTGTCTGTCTCTACATGTCAGCCTGTGATAGACTGGTTACCTGTCTGTCTCCACATGTCTCCCTGTGATAGACTGGTTACCTGTCTGTCTCTACATGTCGGCCCTGTGATAGACTGGTTACGTGTCTGTCTCTACATGTCAGCCCTGTGATAGACTGGTTGCCTGTCTGTCTCTACATGTCAGCCCTGTGATAGACTGGTTACCTGTCTGTCTCTACATGTCTCCCTGTGATAGACTGGTTACCTGTCTGTCTCTACATGTCTCCCTGTGATAGACTGGTCGGTCTCTACATGTCTCCCTGTGATAGACTGGTTACCTGTCTGTCTCTACATGTCTCCATGTGATAGACTGGTTACGTGTCTGTCTCCACATGTCTCCATGTTACCTGCACATGTCTCCATGTTACCTGTCTGTCTCTACATGTCGGCCCTGTGATAGACTGGTTACCTGTCTGTCTCTACATGTCAGCCCTGTGATAGACTGGTTGCCTGTCTGTCTCTACATGTCAGCCCTGTGATAGACTGGTTACCTGTCTGTCTCTACATGTCTCCCTGTGATAGACTGGTTACCTGTCTGTCTCTACATGTCTCCCTGTGATAGACTGGTTACCTGTCTGTCTCTACATGTCAGCCCTGTGATAGACTGGTTACCTGTCTGTCTCTACATGTCCCCCTGTGATAGACTGGTTACCTGTCAGTCTCTACATGTCTCCCTGTGATAGACTGGTTACCTGTCTGTCTCTACATGTCTCCCTGTGATAGACTGGTTACCTGTCTGTCTCCACATGTCTCCATGTGATAGACTGGTTACCTGTCTGTCTCTACATGTCAGCCCTATGATAGACTGGTTACCTGTCTGTCTCTACATGTCAGCCCTGTGATAGACTGGTTACCTGTCTGTCTCTACATGTCAGCCCTGTGATAGACTGGTTACCTGTCTGTCTGTACATGTCTCCCTGTGATAGACTGGTTACCTGTCTGTCTCTACATGTCAGCCCTGTGATAGACTGGTTACCTGTCTGTCTGTACATGTCTCCCTGTGATAGACTGGTTACCTGTCTGTCTCTACATGTCTCCCTGTGATAGACTGGTTACCTGTCTGTCTCTACATGTCAGCCCTATGATAGACTGGTTACCTGTCTGTCTCTACATGTCAGCCCTGTGATAGACTGGTTACCTGTCTGTCTCTACATGTCAGCCCTGTGATAGACTGGTTACCTGTCTGTCTGTACATGTCTCCCTGTGATAGACTGGTTACCTGTCTGTCTCTACATGTCTCCCTGTGATAGACTGGTTACCTGTCTGTCTCTAAATGTCGGCCCCGTGATAGACTGGTTACCTGTCTGTCTCTACATGTCTCCCTGTGATAGACTGGTTACCTGTCTGTCTCTACATGTCCCCCTGTGATAGACTGGTTACCTGTCGGTCTCTACATGTCTCCCTGTGATAGACTGGTTACCTGTCTGTCTCTACATGTCTCCCTGTGATAGACTGGTTACCTGTCTGTCTCCACATGTCTCCATGTGATAGACTGGTTACCTGTCTGTCTCTACATGTCAGCCCTATGATAGACTGGTTACCTCTCTGTCTCTACATGTCAGCCCTGTGATAGACTGGTTACCTGTCTGTCTCTACATGTCAGCCCTGTGATAGACTGGTTACCTGTCTGTCTGTACATGTCTCCCTGTGATAGACTGGTTATCTGTCTGTCTCTACATGTCTCCCTGTGATAGACTGGTTACCTGTCTGTCTCTACATGTCTCCCTGTGATAGACTGGTCACCTGTCTGTCTCTACATGTCTCCCTGTGATAGACTGGTTACCTGTCTGTCTTTACATGTCTCCCTGTGATAGACTGGTTACCTGTCTGTCTCTACATGTCTCCCTGTGATAGACTGGTTACCTGTCTGTCTCTACATGTCTCCCTGTGATAGACTGGTTACTTGTCTGTCTCTACATGTCTCCCTGTGATAGACTGGTTACCTGTCTGTCTCTACATGTCCCCCTGTGATAGACTGGTCACCTGTCTGTCTCTACATGTCTCCCTGTGATAGACTGGTTACCTGTCTGTCTCTACATGTCCCCCTGTGATAGACTGGTCACCTGTCTGTCTCTACATGTCAGCCCTATGATAGACTGGTTACCTGTCTGTCTCTACATGTCAGCCCTGTGATAGACTGGTTACCTGTCTGTCTGTACATGTCCCCCTGTGATAGACTGGTTACCTGTCGGTCTGTACATGTCTCCCTGTGATAGACTGGTTACCTGTCTGTCTGTACATGTCTCCCTGTGATAGACTGGTTACCTGTCTGTCTCTACATGTCTCCCTGTGATAGACTGGTTACCTGTCTATCTCTACATGTCTCCCTGTGATAGACTGGTTACCTGTCTGTCTCTACATGTCAGCCCTGTGATAGACTGGTTACCTGTCTGTCTCTACATGTCTCCCTGTGATAGACTGGTTACCTGTCTGTCTCTACATGTCTCCCTGTGATAGACTGGTCACCTGTCTGTCTCTACATGTCTCCCTGTGATAGACTGGTTACCTGTCTGTCTTTACATGTCTCCCTGTGATAGACTGGTTACCTGTCTGTCTCTACATGTCTCCCTGTGATAGACTGGTTACCTGTCTGTCTCTACATGTCTCCCTGTGATAGACTGGTTACCTGTCTGTCTCTACATGTCCCCCTGTGATAGACTGGTTACCTGTCTGTCTCTACATGTCTCCCTGTGATAGACTGGTTACCTGTCTGTCTCTACATGTCTCCCTGTGATAGACTGGTTACCTGTCTGTCTCTACATGTCGGCCCTGTGATAGACTGGTTACCTGTCTGTCTCTACATGTCAGCCCTGTGATAGACTGGTTGCCTGTCTGTCTCTACATGTCAGCCCTGTGATAGACTGGTTACCTGTCTGTCTCTACATGTCTCCCTGTGATAGACTGGTTACCTGTCTGTCTCTACATGTCTCCCTGTGATAGACTGGTTACCTGTCTGTCTCTACATGTCTCCCTGTGATAGACTGGTTACCTGTCTGTCTCTACATGTCAGCCCTGTGATAGACTGGTCACCTGTCTGTCTCTACATGTCAGCCTGTGATAGACTGGTTACCTGTCTGTCTCTACATGTCAGCCCTGTGATAGACTGGTCACCTGTCTCTCTCTACATGTCAGCCCTGTGATAGACTGGTCACCTGTCTGTCTCTACATGTCAGCCCTGTGATAGACTGGTTACCTGTCTGTCTCTACATGTCTCCCTGTGATAGACTGGTTACCTGTCTGTCTCTAAATGTCGGCCCTGTGATAGACTGGTTACCTGTCTGTCTCTACATGTCTCCCTGTGATAGACTGGTTACCTGTCTGTCTCTACATGTCTCCCTGTGATAGACTGGTTACCTGTCTGTCTCTACATGTCTCCCTGTGATAGACTGGTTACCTGTCTGTCTCCACATGTCTCCATGTGATAGATTGGTTACCTGTCTGTCTCTACATGTCCCCCTGTGATAGACTGGTTACCTGTCTGTCTCTACATGTCTCCCTGTGATAGACTGGTTACCTGTCTGTCTCTACATGTCGGCCCCGTGATAGACTGGTTACCTGTCTGTCTCCACATGTCTCCATGTGATAGACTGGTTACCTGTCTGTCTCTACATGTCCCCCTGTGATAGACTGGTTACCTGTCGGTCTCTACATGTCTCCATGTGATAGACTGGTTACCTGTCTGTCTCTACATGTCTCCATGTGATAGACTGGTTACGTGTCTGTCTCCACATGTCTCCATGTGATAGACTGGTTACCTGTCTGTCTCTACATGTCAGCCCTATGATAGACTGGTTACCTGTCTGTCTCTACATGTCAGCCCTGTGATAGACTGGTTACCTGTCTGTCTCTACATGTCAGCCCTGTGATAGACTGGTTACCTGTCTGTCTGTACATGTCTCCCTGTGATAGACTGGTTACCTGTCTGTCTCTACATGTCTCCCTGTGATAGACTGGTTACCTGTCTGTCTCTACATGTCAGCCCTGTGATAGACTGGTTACCTGTCTGTCTCTACATGTCTCCCTGTGATAGACTGGTTACCTGTCTGTCTCTACATGTCTCCCTGTGATAGACTGGTCACCTGTCTGTCTCTACATGTCTCCCTGTGATAGACTGGTTACCTGTCTGTCTTTACATGTCTCCCTGTGATAGACTGGTTACCTGTCTGTCTCTACATGTCTCCCTGTGATAGACTGGTTACCTGTCTGTCTCTACATGTCTCCCTGTGATAGACTGGTTACCTGTCTGTCTCTACATGTCCCCCTGTGATAGACTGGTTACCTGTCTGTCTCTACATGTCTCCCTGTGATAGACTGGTTACCTGTCTGTCTCTACATGTCTCCCTGTGATAGACTGGTTACCTGTCTGTCTCTACATGTCCCCCTGTGATAGACTGGTTACCTGTCTGTCTCTACATGTCTCCCTGTGATAGACTGGTTACCTGTCTGTCTCTACATGTCGGCCCCATGATAGACTGGTTACCTGTCTGTCTCTACATGTCTCCCTGTGATAGACTGGTTACCTGTCTGTCTCTACATGTCTCCCTGTGATAGACTGGTTACCTGTCTGTCTCTACATGTCGGCCCTGTGATAGACTGGTTACCTGTCTGTCTCTACATGTCAGCCCTGTGATAGACTGGTTGCCTGTCTGTCTCTACATGTCAGCCCTGTGATAGACTGGTTACCTGTCTGTCTCTACATGTCTCCCTGTGATAGACTGGTTACCTGTCTGTCTCTACATGTCTCCCTGTGATAGACTGGTTACCTGTCTGTCTCTACATGTCAGCCCTGTGATAGACTGGTTACCTGTCTGTCTCTACATGTCCCCCTGTGATAGTCTGGTTACCTGTCGGTCTGTACATGTCTCCCTGTGATAGACTGGTTACCTGTCTGTCTCTACATGTCTCCCTGTGATAGACTGGTTACCTCTCTGTCTCCACATGTCTCCATGTGATAGACTGGTTACCTGTCTGTCTCTACATGTCAGCCCTATGATAGACTGGTTACCTGTCTGTCTCTACATGTCAGCCCTGTGATAGACTGGTTACCTGTCTTTCTCTACATGTCAGCCCTGTGATAGACTGGTTACCTGTCTGTCTGTACATGTCTCCCTGTGATAGACTGGTTACCTGTCTGTCTCTACATGTCAGCCCTGTGATAGACTGGTTACCTGTCTGTCTGTACATGTCTCCCTGTGATAGACTGGTTACCTGTCTGTCTCTACATGTCTCCCTGTGATAGACTGGTTACCTGTCTGTCTCTACATGTCAGCCCTATGATAGACTGGTTACCTGTCTGTCTCTACATGTCAGCCCTGTGATAGACTGGTTACCTGTCTGTCTCTACATGTCAGCCCTGTGATAGACTGGTTACCTGTCTGTCTGTACATGTCTCCCTGTGATAGACTGGTTACCTGTCTGTCTCTACATGTCTCCCTGTGATAGACTGGTTACCTGTCTGTCTCTACATGTCGGCCCTGTGATAGACTGGTTACCTGTCTGTCTCTACATGTCAGCCCTGTGATAGACTGGTTGCCTGTCTGTCTCTACATGTCAGCCCTGTGATAGACTGGTTACCTGTCTGTCTCTACATGTCTCCCTGTGATAGACTGGTTACCTGTCTGTCTCTACATGTCGGCCCTGTGATAGACTGGTTACGTGTCTGTCTCTACATGTCAGCCCTGTGATAGACTGGTTACCTGTCTGTCTCTACATGTCGGCCCCATGATAGACTGGTTACCTGTCTGTCTCTACATGTCTCCCTGTGATAGACTGGTTACCTGTCTGTCTCTACATGTCTCCCTGTGATAGACTGGTTACCTGTCTGTCTCTACATGTCGGCCCTGTGATAGACTGGTTACCTGTCTGTCTCTACATGTCAGCCCTGTGATAGACTGGTTGCCTGTCTGTCTCTACATGTCAGCCCTGTGATAGACTGGTTACCTGTCTGTCTCTACATGTCTCCCTGTGATAGACTGGTTACCTGTCTGTCTCTACATGTCTCCCTGTGATAGACTGGTTACCTGTCTGTCTCTACATGTCAGCCCTGTGATAGACTGGTTACCTGTCTGTCTCTACATGTCCCCCTGTGATAGACTGGTTACCTGTCGGTCTCTACATGTCTCCCTGTGATAGACTGGTTACCTGTCTGTCTCTACATGTCTCCCTGTGATAGACTGGTTACCTGTCTGTCTCCACATGTCTCCATGTGATAGACTGGTTACCTGTCTGTCTCTACATGTCAGCCCTGTGATAGACTGGTTGCCTGTCTGTCTCTACATTTCAGCCCTGTGATAGACTAGTTACCTGTCTGTCTCTACATGTCTCCCTGTGATAGACTGGTTACCTGTCTGTCTCTAAATGTCTCCCTGTGATAGACTGGTTACCTGTCTGTCTCTACATGTCTCCCTGTGATAGACTGGTTACCTGTCTGTCTCTACATGTCAGCCCTGTGATAGACTGGTCACCTGTCTGTCTCTACATGTCAGCCTGTGATAGACTGGTTACCTGTCTGTCTCTACATGTCAGCCCTGTGATAGACTGGTCACCTGTCTCTCTCTACATGTCAGCCCTGTGATAGACTGGTCACCTGTCTGTCTCTACATGTCAGCCCTGTGATAGACTGGTTACCTGTCTGTCTCTACATGTCTCCCTGTGATAGACTGGTTACCTGTCTGTCTCTAAATGTCGGCCCCGTGATAGACTGGTTACCTGTCTGTCTCTACATGTCTCCCTGTGATAGACTGGTTACCTGTCTGTCTCTACATGTCTCCCTGTGATAGACTGGTTACCTGTCTGTCTCTACATGTCTCCCTGTGATAGACTGGTTACCTGTCTGTCTTTACATGTCTCCCTGTGATAGAGTGGTTACCTGTCTGTCTCTACATGTCTCCCTGTGATAGACTGGTTACCTGTCTGTCTCTACATGTCTCCCTGTGATAGACTGGTTACCTGTCTGTCTCCACATGTCTCCATGTGATAGACTGGTTACCTGTCTGTCTCTACATGTCAGCCCTATGATAGACTGGTTACCTCTCTGTCTCTACATGTCAGCCCTGTGATAGACTGGTTACCTGTCTGTCTCTACATGTCAGCCCTGTGATAGACTGGTTACCTGTCTGTCTGTACATGTCTCCCTGTGATAGACTGGTTATCTGTCTGTCTCTACATGTCTCCCTGTGATAGACTGGTTACCTGTCTGTCTCTACATGTCTCCCTGTGATAGACTGGTCACCTGTCTGTCTCTACATGTCTCCCTGTGATAGACTGGTTACCTGTCTGTCTTTACATGTCTCCCTGTGATAGACTGGTTACCTGTCCTTTCTCTACATGTCTCCCTGTGATAGACTGGTTACCTGTCTGTCTCTACATGTCTCCCTGTGATAGACTGGTTACCTGTCTGTCTCTACATGTCCCCCTGTGATAGACTGGTTACCTGTCTGTCTCTACATGTCAGCCCTGTGATAGACTGGTCACCTGTCTGTCTCTACATGTCAGCCCTATGATAGACTGGTTACCTGTCTGTCTCTACATGTCAGCCCTGTGATAGACTGGTTACCTGTCTGTCTGTACATGTCCCCCTGTGATAGACTGGTTACCTGTCGGTCTCTACATGTCTCCCTGTGATAGACTGGTTACCTGTCTGTCTGTACATGTCTCCCTGTGATAGACTGGTTACCTGTCTGTCTCTACATGTCTCCCTGTGATAGACTGGTTACCTGTCTGTCTCTACATGTCTCCCTGTGATAGACTGGTTACCTGTCTGTCTCTACATGTCAGCCCTGTGATAGACTGGTTACCTGTCTGTCTCTACATGTCTCCCTGTGATAGACTGGTTACCTGTCTGTCTCTACATGTCTCCCTGTGATAGACTGGTTACCTGTCTGTCTTTACATGTCTCCCTGTGATAGACTGGTTACCTGTCTGTCTCTACATGTCTCCCTGTGATAGACTCGTTACCTGTCTGTCTCTACATGTCTCCCTGTGATAGACTGGTTACCTGTCTGTCTCTACATGTCCCCCTGTGATAGACTGGTTACCTGTCTGTCTCTACATGTCTCCCTGTGATAGACTGGTTACCTGTCTGTCTCTACATGTCTCCCTGTGATAGACTGGTTACCTGTCTGTCTCTACATGTCTCCCTGTGATAGACTGGTTACCTGTCTGTCTCTACATGTCGGCCCTGTGATAGACTGGTTACCTGTCTGTCTCTACATGTCAGCCCTGTGATAGACTGGTTGCCTGTCTGTCTCTACATGTCAGCCCTGTGATAGACTGGTTACCTGTCTGTCTCTACATGTCTCCCTGTGATAGACTGGTTACCTGTCTGTCTCTACATGTCTCCCTGTGATAGACTGGTTACCTGTCTGTCTCTACATGTCTCCCTGTGATAGACTGGTTACCTGTCTGTCTCTACATGTCAGCCCTGTGATAGACTGGTCACCTGTCTGTCTCTACATGTCAGCCTGTGATAGACTGGTTACCTGTCTGTCTCCACATGTCTCCCTGTGATAGACTGGTTACCTGTCTGTCTCTACATGTCGGCCCTGTGATAGACTGGTTACGTGTCTGTCTCTACATGTCAGCCCTGTGATAGACTGGTTGCCTGTCTGTCTCTACATGTCAGCCCTGTGATAGACTGGTTACCTGTCTGTCTCTACATGTCTCCCTGTGATAGACTGGTTACCTGTCTGTCTCTACATGTCTCCCTGTGATAGACTGGTCGGTCTCTACATGTCTCCCTGTGATAGACTGGTTACCTGTCTGTCTCTACATGTCTCCATGTGATAGACTGGTTACGTGTCTGTCTCCACATGTCTCCATGTTACCTGCACATGTCTCCATGTTACCTGTCTGTCTCTACATGTCGGCCCTGTGATAGACTGGTTACCTGTCTGTCTCTACATGTCAGCCCTGTGATAGACTGGTTGCCTGTCTGTCTCTACATGTCAGCCCTGTGATAGACTGGTTACCTGTCTGTCTCTACATGTCTCCCTGTGATAGACTGGTTACCTGTCTGTCTCTACATGTCTCCCTGTGATAGACTGGTTACCTGTCTGTCTCTACATGTCAGCCCTGTGATAGACTGGTTACCTGTCTGTCTCTACATGTCCCCCTGTGATAGACTGGTTACCTGTCGGTCTCTACATGTCTCCCTGTGATAGACTGGTTACCTGTCTGTCTCTACATGTCTCCCTGTGATAGACTGGTTACCTGTCTGTCTCCACATGTCTCCATGTGATAGACTGGTTACCTGTCTGTCTCTACATGTCAGCCCTATGATAGACTGGTTACCTGTCTGTCTCTACATGTCAGCCCTGTGATAGACTGGTTACCTGTCTGTCTCTACATGTCAGCCCTGTGATAGACTGGTTACCTGTCTGTCTGTACATGTCTCCCTGTGATAGACTGGTTACCTGTCTGTCTCTACATGTCAGCCCTGTGATAGACTGGTTACCTGTCTGTCTGTACATGTCTCCCTGTGATAGACTGGTTACCTGTCTGTCTCTACATGTCTCCCTGTGATAGACTGGTTACCTGTCTGTCTCTACATGTCAGCCCTATGATAGACTGGTTACCTGTCTGTCTCTACATGTCAGCCCTGTGATAGACTGGTTACCTGTCTGTCTCTACATGTCAGCCCTGTGATAGACTGGTTACCTGTCTGTCTGTACATGTCTCCCTGTGATAGACTGGTTACCTGTCTGTCTCTACATGTCTCCCTGTGATAGACTGGTTACCTGTCTGTCTCTAAATGTCGGCCCCGTGATAGACTGGTTACCTGTCTGTCTCTACATGTGTCCCTGTGATAGACTGGTTACCTGTCTGTCTCTACATGTCCCCCTGTGATAGACTGGTTACCTGTCGGTCTCTACATGTCTCCCTGTGATAGACTGGTTACCTGTCTGTCTCTACATGTCTCCCTGTGATAGACTGGTTACCTGTCTGTCTCCACATGTCTCCATGTGATAGACTGGTTACCTGTCTGTCTCTACATGTCAGCCCTATGATAGACTGGTTACCTCTCTGTCTCTACATGTCAGCCCTGTGATAGACTGGTTACCTGTCTGTCTCTACATGTCAGCCCTGTGATAGACTGGTTACCTGTCTGTCTGTACATGTCTCCCTGTGATAGACTGGTTATCTGTCTGTCTCTACATGTCTCCCTGTGATAGACTGGTTACCTGTCTGTCTCTACATGTCTCCCTGTGATAGACTGGTCACCTGTCTGTCTCTACATGTCTCCCTGTGATAGACTGGTTACCTGTCTGTCTTTATATGTCTCCCTGTGATAGACTGGTTACCTGTCTGTCTCTACATGTCTCCCTGTGATAGACTGGTTACCTGTCTGTCTCTACATGTCTCCCTGTGATAGACTGGTTACTTGTCTGTCTCTACATGTCTCCCTGTGATAGACTGGTTACCTGTCTGTCTCTACATGTCCCCCTGTGATAGACTGGTCACCTGTCTGTCTCTACATGTCTCCCTGTGATAGACTGGTTACCTGTCTGTCTCTACATGTCCCCCTGTGATAGACTGGTCACCTGTCTGTCTCTACATGTCAGCCCTATGATAGACTGGTTACCTGTCTGTCTCTACATGTCAGCCCTGTGATAGACTGGTTACCTGTCTGTCTGTACATGTCCCCCTGTGATAGACTGGTTACCTGTCGGTCTGTACATGTCTCCCTGTGATAGACTGGTTACCTGTCTGTCTGTACATGTCTCCCTGTGATAGACTGGTTACCTGTCTGTCTCTACATGTCTCCCTGTGATAGACTGGTTACCTGTCTGTCTCTACATGTCTCCCTGTGATAGACTGGTTACCTGTCTGTCTCTACATGTCAGCCCTGTGATAGACTGGTTACCTGTCTGTCTCTACATGTCTCCCTGTGATAGACTGGTTACCTGTCTGTCTCTACATGTCTCCCTGTGATAGACTGGTCACCTGTCTGTCTCTACATGTCTCCCTGTGATAGACTGGTTACCTGTCTGTCTTTACATGTCTCCCTGTGATAGACTGGTTACCTGTCTGTCTCTACATGTCTCCCTGTGATAGACTCGTTACCTGTCTGTCTCTACATGTCTCCCTGTGATAGACTGGTTACCTGTCTGTCTCTACATGTCCCCCTGTGATAGACTGGTTACCTGTCTGTCTCTACATGTCTCCCTGTGATAGACTGGTTACCTGTCTGTCTCTACATGTCTCCCTGTGATAGACTGGTTACCTGTCTGTCTCTACATGTCTCCCTGTGATAGACTGGTTACCTGTCTGTCTCTACATGTCGGCCCTGTGATAGACTGGTTACCTGTCTGTCTCTACATGTCAGCCCTGTGATAGACTGGTTGCCTGTCTGTCTCTACATGTCAGCCCTGTGATAGACTGGTTACCTGTCTGTCTCTACATGTCTCCCTGTGATAGACTGGTTACCTGTCTGTCTCTACATGTCTCCCTGTGATAGACTGGTTACCTGTCTGTCTCTACATGTCTCCCTGTGATAGACTGGTTACCTGTCTGTCTCTACATGTCAGCCCTGTGATAGACTGGTCACCTGTCTGTCTCTACATGTCAGCCTGTGATAGACTGGTTACCTGTCTGTCTCCACATGTCTCCCTGTGATAGACTGGTTAGCTGTCTGTCTCTACATGTCGGCCCTGTGATAGACTGGTTACGTGTCTGTCTCTACATGTCAGCCCTGTGATAGACTGGTTGCCTGTCTGTCTCTACATGTCAGCCCTGTGATAGACTGGTTACCTGTCTGTCTCTACATGTCTCCCTGTGATAGACTGGTTACCTGTCTGTCTCTACATGTCTCCCTGTGATAGACTGGTCGGTCTCTACATGTCTCCCTGTGATAGACTGGTTACCTGTCTGTCTCTACATGTCTCCATGTGATAGACTGGTTACGTGTCTGTCTCCACATGTCTCCATGTTACCTGCACATGTCTCCATGTTACCTGTCTGTCTCTACATGTCGGCCCTGTGATAGACTGGTTACCTGTCTGTCTCTACATGTCAGCCCTGTGATAGACTGGTTGCCTGTCTGTCTCTACATGTCAGCCCTGTGATAGACTGGTTACCTGTCTGTCTCTACATGTCTCCCTGTGATAGACTGGTTACCTGTCTGTCTCTACATGTCTCCCTGTGATAGACTGGTTACCTGTCTGTCTCTACATGTCAGCCCTGTGATAGACTGGTTACCTGTCTGTCTCTACATGTCCCCCTGTGATAGACTGGTTACCTGTCGGTCTCTACATGTCTCCCTGTGATAGACTGGTTACCTGTCTGTCTCTACATGTCTCCCTGTGATAGACTGGTTACCTGTCTGTCTCCACATGTCTCCATGTGATAGACTGGTTACCTGTCTGTCTCTACATGTCAGCCCTATGATAGACTGGTTACCTGTCTGTCTCTACATGTCAGCCCTGTGATAGACTGGTTACCTGTCTGTCTCTACATGTCAGCCCTGTGATAGACTGGTTACCTGTCTGTCTGTACATGTCTCCCTGTGATAGACTGGTTACCTGTCTGTCTCTACATGTCAGCCCTGTGATAGACTGGTTACCTGTCTGTCTGTACATGTCTCCCTGTGATAGACTGGTTACCTGTCTGTCTCTACATGTCTCCCTGTGATAGACTGGTTACCTGTCTGTCTCTACATGTCAGCCCTATGATAGACTGGTTACCTGTCTGTCTCTACATGTCAGCCCTGTGATAGACTGGTTACCTGTCTGTCTCTACATGTCAGCCCTGTGATAGACTGGTTACCTGTCTGTCTGTACATGTCTCCCTGTGATAGACTGGTTACCTGTCTGTCTCTACATGTCTCCCTGTGATAGACTGGTTACCTGTCTGTCTCTAAATGTCGGCCCCGTGATAGACTGGTTACCTGTCTGTCTCTACATGTCTCCCTGTGATAGACTGGTTACCTGTCTGTCTCTACATGTCCCCCTGTGATAGACTGGTTACCTGTCGGTCTCTACATGTCTCCCTGTGATAGACTGGTTACCTGTCTGTCTCTACATGTCTCCCTGTGATAGACTGGTTACCTGTCTGTCTCCACATGTCTCCATGTGATAGACTGGTTACCTGTCTGTCTCTACATGTCAGCCCTATGATAGACTGGTTACCTCTCTGTCTCTACATGTCAGCCCTGTGATAGACTGGTTACCTGTCTGTCTCTACATGTCAGCCCTGTGATAGACTGGTTACCTGTCTGTCTGTACATGTCTCCCTGTGATAGACTGGTTATCTGTCTGTCTCTACATGTCTCCCTGTGATAGACTGGTTACCTGTCTGTCTCTACATGTCTCCCTGTGATAGACTGGTCACCTGTCTGTCTCTACATGTCTCCCTGTGATAGACTGGTTACCTGTCTGTCTTTACATGTCTCCCTGTGATAGACTGGTTACCTGTCTGTCTCTACATGTCTCCCTGTGATAGACTGGTTACCTGTCTGTCTCTACATGTCTCCCTGTGATAGACTGGTTACTTGTCTGTCTCTACATGTCTCCCTGTGATAGACTGGTTACCTGTCTGTCTCTACATGTCCCCCTGTGATAGACTGGTCACCTGTCTGTCTCTACATGTCTCCCTGTGATAGACTGGTTACCTGTCTGTCTCTACATGTCCCCCTGTGATAGACTGGTCACCTGTCTGTCTCTACATGTCAGCCCTATGATAGACTGGTTACCTGTCTGTCTCTACATGTCAGCCCTGTGATAGACTGGTTACCTGTCTGTCTGTACATGTCCCCCTGTGATAGACTGGTTACCTGTCGGTCTGTACATGTCTCCCTGTGATAGACTGGTTACCTGTCTGTCTGTACATGTCTCCCTGTGATAGACTGGTTACCTGTCTGTCTCTACATGTCTCCCTGTGATAGACTGGTTACCTGTCTGTCTCTACATGTCTCCCTGTGATAGACTGGTTACCTGTCTGTCTCTACATGTCAGCCCTGTGATAGACTGGTTACCTGTCTGTCTCTACATGTCTCCCTGTGATAGACTGGTTACCTGTCTGTCTCTACATGTCTCCCTGTGATAGACTGGTCACCTGTCTGTCTCTACATGTCTCCCTGTGATAGACTGGTTACCTGTCTGTCTTTACATGTCTCCCTGTGATAGACTGGTTACCTGTCTGTCTCTACATGTCTCCCTGTGATAGACTGGTTACCTGTCTGTCTCTACATGTCTCCCTGTGATAGACTGGTTACCTGTCTGTCTCTACATGTCCCCCTGTGATAGACTGGTTACCTGTCTGTCTCTACATGTCTCCCTGTGATAGACTGGTTACCTGTCTGTCTCTACATGTCTCCCTGTGATAGACTGGTTACCTGTCTGTCTCTACATGTCGGCCCTGTGATAGACTGGTTACCTGTCTGTCTCTACATGTCAGCCCTGTGATAGACTGGTTGCCTGTCTGTCTCTACATGTCAGCCCTGTGATAGACTGGTTACCTGTCTGTCTCTACATGTCTCCCTGTGATAGACTGGTTACCTGTCTGTCTCTACATGTCTCCCTGTGATAGACTGGTTACCTGTCTGTCTCTACATGTCTCCCTGTGATAGACTGGTTACCTGTCTGTCTCTACATGTCAGCCCTGTGATAGACTGGTCACCTGTCTGTCTCTACATGTCAGCCTGTGATAGACTGGTTACCTGTCTGTCTCTACATGTCAGCCCTGTGATAGACTGGTCACCTGTCTCTCTCTACATGTCAGCCCTGTGATAGACTGGTCACCTGTCTGTCTCTACATGTCAGCCCTGTGATAGACTGGTTACCTGTCTGTCTCTACATGTCTCCCTGTGATAGACTGGTTACCTGTCTGTCTCTAAATGTCGGCCCTGTGATAGACTGGTTACCTGTCTGTCTCTACATGTCTCCCTGTGATAGACTGGTTACCTGTCTGTCTCTACATGTCTCCCTGTGATAGACTGGTTACCTGTCTGTCTCTACATGTCTCCCTGTGATAGACTGGTTACCTGTCTGTCTCCACATGTCTCCATGTGATAGATTGGTTACCTGTCTGTCTCTACATGTCCCCCTGTGATAGACTGGTTACCTGTCTGTCTCTACATGTCTCCCTGTGATAGACTGGTTACCTGTCTGTCTCTAAATGTCGGCCCCGTGATAGACTGGTTACCTGTCTGTCTCTACATGTCTCCCTGTGATAGACTGGTTACCTGTCTGTCTCTACATGTCCCCCTGTGATAGACTGGTTACCTGTCGGTCTCTACATGTCTCCCTGTGATAGACTGGTTACCTGTCTGTCTCTACATGTCTCCCTGTGATAGACTGGTTACCTGTCTGTCTCCACATGTCTCCATGTGATAGACTGGTTACCTGTCTGTCTCTACATGTCAGCCCTATGATAGACTGGTTACCTCTCTGTCTCTACATGTCAGCCCTGTGATAGACTGGTTACCTGTCTGTCTCTACATGTCAGCCCTGTGATAGACTGGTTACCTGTCTGTCTGTACATGTCTCCCTGTGATAGACTGGTTATCTGTCTGTCTCTACATGTCTCCCTGTGATAGACTGGTTACCTGTCTGTCTCTACATGTCTCCCTGTGATAGACTGGTCACCTGTCTGTCTCTACATGTCTCCCTGTGATAGACTGGTTACCTGTCTGTCTTTACATGTCTCCCTGTGATAGACTGGTTACCTGTCTGTCTCTACATGTCTCCCTGTGATAGACTGGTTACCTGTCTGTCTCTACATGTCTCCCTGTGATAGACTGGTTACTTGTCTGTCTCTACATGTCTCCCTGTGATAGACTGGTTACCTGTCTGTCTCTACATGTCCCCCTGTGATAGACTGGTCACCTGTCTGTCTCTACATGTCTCCCTGTGATAGACTGGTTACCTGTCTGTCTCTACATGTCCCCCTGTGATAGACTGGTCACCTGTCTGTCTCTACATGTCAGCCCTATGATAGACTGGTTACCTGTCTGTCTCTACATGTCAGCCCTGTGATAGACTGGTTACCTGTCTGTCTGTACATGTCCCCCTGTGATAGACTGGTTACCTGTCGGTCTGTACATGTCTCCCTGTGATAGACTGGTTACCTGTCTGTCTGTACATGTCTCCCTGTGATAGACTGGTTACCTGTCTGTCTCTACATGTCTCCCTGTGATAGACTGGTTACCTGTCTGTCTCTACATGTCTCCCTGTGATAGACTGGTTACCTGTCTGTCTCTACATGTCAGCCCTGTGATAGACTGGTTACCTGTCTGTCTCTACATGTCTCCCTGTGATAGACTGGTTACCTGTCTGTCTCTACATGTCTCCCTGTGATAGACTGGTCACCTGTCTGTCTCTACATGTCTCCCTGTGATAGACTGGTTACCTGTCTGTCTTTACATGTCTCCCTGTGATAGACTGGTTACCTGTCTGTCTCTACATGTCTCCCTGTGATAGACTGGTTACCTGTCTGTCTCTACATGTCTCCCTGTGATAGACTGGTTACCTGTCTGTCTCTACATGTCCCCCTGTGATAGACTGGTTACCTGTCTGTCTCTACATGTCTCCCTGTGATAGACTGGTTACCTGTCTGTCTCTACATGTCTCCCTGTGATAGACTGGTTACCTGTCTGTCTCTACATGTCGGCCCTGTGATAGACTGGTTACCTGTCTGTCTCTACATGTCAGCCCTGTGATAGACTGGTTGCCTGTCTGTCTCTACATGTCAGCCCTGTGATAGACTGGTTACCTGTCTGTCTCTACATGTCTCCCTGTGATAGACTGGTTACCTGTCTGTCTCTACATGTCTCCCTGTGATAGACTGGTTACCTGTCTGTCTCTACATGTCTCCCTGTGATAGACTGGTTACCTGTCTGTCTCTACATGTCAGCCCTGTGATAGACTGGTCACCTGTCTGTCTCTACATGTCAGCCTGTGATAGACTGGTTACCTGTCTGTCTCTACATGTCAGCCCTGTGATAGACTGGTCACCTGTCTCTCTCTACATGTCAGCCCTGTGATAGACTGGTCACCTGTCTGTCTCTACATGTCAGCCCTGTGATAGACTGGTTACCTGTCTGTCTCTACATGTCTCCCTGTGATAGACTGGTTACCTGTCTGTCTCTAAATGTCGGCCCTGTGATAGACTGGTTACCTGTCTGTCTCTACATGTCTCCCTGTGATAGACTGGTTACCTGTCTGTCTCTACATGTCTCCCTGTGATAGACTGGTTACCTGTCTGTCTCTACATGTCTCCCTGTGATAGACTGGTTACCTGTCTGTCTCCACATGTCTCCATGTGATAGATTGGTTACCTGTCTGTCTCTACATGTCCCCCTGTGATAGACTGGTTACCTGTCTGTCTCTACATGTCTCCCTGTGATAGACTGGTTACCTGTCTGTCTCTACATGTCGGCCCCGTGATAGACTGGTTACCTGTCTGTCTCCACATGTCTCCATGTGATAGACTGGTTACCTGTCTGTCTCTACATGTCCCCCTGTGATAGACTGGTTACCTGTCGGTCTCTACATGTCTCCATGTGATAGACTGGTTACCTGTCTGTCTCTACATGTCTCCATGTGATAGACTGGTTACGTGTCTGTCTCCACATGTCTCCATGTGATAGACTGGTTACCTGTCTGTCTCTACATGTCAGCCCTATGATAGACTGGTTACCTGTCTGTCTCTACATGTCAGCCCTGTGATAGACTGGTTACCTGTCTGTCTCTACATGTCAGCCCTGTGATAGACTGGTTACCTGTCTGTCTGTACATGTCTCCCTGTGATAGACTGGTTACCTGTCTGTCTCTACATGTCTCCCTGTGATAGACTGGTTACCTGTCTGTCTCTACATGTCAGCCCTGTGATAGACTGGTTACCTGTCTGTCTCTACATGTCTCCCTGTGATAGACTGGTTACCTGTCTGTCTCTACATGTCTCCCTGTGATAGACTGGTCACCTGTCTGTCTCTACATGTCTCCCTGTGATAGACTGGTTACCTGTCTGTCTTTACATGTCTCCCTGTGATAGACTGGTTACCTGTCTGTCTCTACATGTCTCCCTGTGATAGACTGGTTACCTGTCTGTCTCTACATGTCTCCCTGTGATAGACTGGTTACCTGTCTGTCTCTACATGTCCCCCTGTGATAGACTGGTTACCTGTCTGTCTCTACATGTCTCCCTGTGATAGACTGGTTACCTGTCTGTCTCTACATGTCTCCCTGTGATAGACTGGTTACCTGTCTGTCTCTACATGTCCCCCTGTGATAGACTGGTTACCTGTCTGTCTCTACATGTCTCCCTGTGATAGACTGGTTACCTGTCTGTCTCTACATGTCGGCCCCATGATAGACTGGTTACCTGTCTGTCTCTACATGTCTCCCTGTGATAGACTGGTTACCTGTCTGTCTCTACATGTCTCCCTGTGATAGACTGGTTACCTGTCTGTCTCTACATGTCGGCCCTGTGATAGACTGGTTACCTGTCTGTCTCTACATGTCAGCCCTGTGATAGACTGGTTGCCTGTCTGTCTCTACATGTCAGCCCTGTGATAGACTGGTTACCTGTCTGTCTCTACATGTCTCCCTGTGATAGACTGGTTACCTGTCTGTCTCTACATGTCTCCCTGTGATAGACTGGTTACCTGTCTGTCTCTACATGTCAGCCCTGTGATAGACTGGTTACCTGTCTGTCTTTACATGTCCCCCTGTGATAGTCTGGTTACCTGTCGGTCTGTACATGTCTCCCTGTGATAGACTGGTTACCTGTCTGTCTCTACATGTCTCCCTGTGATAGACTGGTTACCTCTCTGTCTCCACATGTCTCCATGTGATAGACTGGTTACCTGTCTGTCTCTACATGTCAGCCCTATGATAGACTGGTTACCTGTCTGTCTCTACATGTCAGCCCTGTGATAGACTGGTTACCTGTCTTTCTCTACATGTCAGCCCTGTGATAGACTGGTTACCTGTCTGTCTGTACATGTCTCCCTGTGATAGACTGGTTACCTGTCTGTCTCTACATGTCAGCCCTGTGATAGACTGGTTACCTGTCTGTCTGTACATGTCTCCCTGTGATAGACTGGTTACCTGTCTGTCTCTACATGTCTCCCTGTGATAGACTGGTTACCTGTCTGTCTCTACATGTCAGCCCTATGATAGACTGGTTACCTGTCTGTCTCTACATGTCAGCCCTGTGATAGACTGGTTACCTGTCTGTCTCTACATGTCAGCCCTGTGATAGACTGGTTACCTGTCTGTCTGTACATGTCTCCCTGTGATAGACTGGTTACCTGTCTGTCTCTACATGTCTCCCTGTGATAGACTGGTTACCTGTCTGTCTCTACATGTCGGCCCTGTGATAGACTGGTTACCTGTCTGTCTCTACATGTCAGCCCTGTGATAGACTGGTTGCCTGTCTGTCTCTACATGTCAGCCCTGTGATAGACTGGTTACCTGTCTGTCTCTACATGTCTCCCTGTGATAGACTGGTTACCTGTCTGTCTCTACATGTCTCCCTGTGATAGACTGGTTACCTGTCTGTCTCTACATGTCAGCCCTGTGATAGACTGGTTACCTGTCTGTCTCTACATGTCCCCCTGTGATAGTCTGGTTACCTGTCGGTCTGTACATGTCTCCCTGTGATAGACTGGTTACCTGTCTGTCTCTACATGTCTCCCTGTGATAGACTGGTTACCTCTCTGTCTCCACATGTCTCCATGTGATAGACTGGTTACCTGTCTGTCTCTACATGTCAGCCCTATGATAGACTGGTTACCTGTCTGTCTCTACATGTCAGCCCTGTGATAGACTGGTTACCTGTCTTTCTCTACATGTCAGCCCTGTGATAGACTGGTTACCTGTCTGTCTGTACATGTCTCCCTGTGATAGACTGGTTACCTGTCTGTCTCTACATGTCAGCCCTGTGATAGACTGGTTACCTGTCTGTCTGTACATGTCTCCCTGTGATAGACTGGTTACCTGTCTGTCTCTACATGTCTCCCTGTGATAGACTGGTTACCTGTCTGTCTCTACATGTCAGCCCTATGATAGACTGGTTACCTGTCTGTCTCTACATGTCAGCCCTGTGATAGACTGGTTACCTGTCTGTCTCTACATGTCAGCCCTGTGATAGACTGGTTACCTGTCTGTCTGTACATGTCTCCCTGTGATAGACTGGTTACCTGTCTGTCTCTACATGTCTCCCTGTGATAGACTGGTTACCTGTCTGTCTCTAAATGTCGGCCCCGTGATAGACTGGTTACCTGTCTGTCTCTACATGTCTCCCTGTGATAGACTGGTTACCTGTCTGTCTCTACATGTCTCCCTGTGATAGACTGGTTATCTGTCTGTCTCTACATGTCTCCCTGTGATAGACTGGTTACCTGTCTGTCTCCACATGTCTCCCTGTGATAGACTGGTTACCTGTCTGTCTCTACATGTCTCCCTGTGATAGACTGGTTACCTGTCTGTCTCTACATGTCTCCCTGTGATAGACTGGTTACCTGTGTGTCTCTACATGTCAGCCCTGTGATAGACTGGTTACCTGTCTGTCTCTACATGTCTCCCTGTGATAGACTGGTTACCTGTCTGTCTCTACATGTCTCCCTGTGATAGACTGGTCACCTGTCTGTCTCTACATGTCTCCCTGTGATAGACTGGTTACCTGTCTGTCTTTACATGTCTCCCTGTGATAGACTGGTTACCTGTCTGTCTCTACATGTCTCCCTGTGATAGACTGGTTACCTGTCTGTCTCTACATGTCTCCCTGTGATAGACTGGTTACCTGGCTGTCTCTACATGTCTCCCTGTGATAGACTGGTTACCTGTCTGTCTCTACATGTCGGCCCTGTGATAGACTGGTTACCTGTCTGTCTCTACATGTCAGCCCTGTGATAGACTGGTTGCCTGTCTGTCTCTACATGTCAGCCCTGTGATAGACTGGTTACCTGTCTGTCTCTACATGTCTCCCTGTGATAGACTGGTTACCTGTCTGTCTCTACATGTCTCCCTGTGATAGACTGGTTACCTGTCTGTCTCTACATGTCAGCCCTGTGATAGACTGGTCACCTGTCTGTCTCTACATGTCAGCCTGTGATAGACTGGTTACCTGTCTGTCTCTACATGTCAGCCCTGTGATAGACTGGTCACCTGTCTCTCTCTACATGTCAGCCCTGTGATAGACTGGTCACCTGTCTGTCTCTACATGTCAGCCCTGTGATAGACTGGTTACCTGTCTGTCTCTAAATGTCGGCCCTGTGATAGACTGGTTACCTGTCTGTCTCTACATGTCTCCCTGTGATAGACTGGTTACCTGTCTGTCACTACATGTCTCCCTGTGATAGACTGGTTACCTGTCTGTCTCTACATGTCTCCCTGTGATAGACTGGTTACCTGTCTGTCTCCACATGTCTCCATGTGATAGATTGGTTACCTGTCTGTCTCTACATGTCCCCCTGTGATAGACTGGTTACCTGTCTGTCTCTACATGTCTCCCTGTGATAGACTGGTTACCTGTCTGTCTCTACATGTCGGCCCCGTGATAGACTGGTTACCTGTCTGTCTCCACATGTCTCCATGTGATAGACTGGTTACCTGTCTGTCTCTACATGTCCCCCTGTGATAGACTGGTTACCTGTCGGTCTCTACATGTCTCCCTGTGATAGACTGGTTACCTGTCTGTCTCTACATGTCTCCATGTGATAGACTGGTTACGTGTCTGTCTCCACATGTCTCCATGTGATAGACTGGTTACCTGTCTGTCTCTACATGTCAGCCCTATGATAGACTGGTTACCTGTCTGTCTCTACATGTCAGCCCTGTGATAGACTGGTTACCTGTCTGTCTGTACATGTCTCCCTCTGATAGACTGGTTACCTGTCTGTCTCTACATGTCTCCCTGTGATAGACTGGTTACCTGTCTGTCTCTACATGTCAGCCCTGTGATAGACTGGTTACCTGTCTGTCTCTACATGTCTCCCTGTGATAGACTGGTTACCTGTCTGTCTCTACATGTCTCCCTGTGATAGACTGGTCACCTGTCTGTCTCTACATGTCTCCCTGTGATAGACTGGTTACCTGTCTGTCTTTACATGTCTCCCTGTGATAGACTGGTTACCTGTCTGTCTCTACATGTCTCCCTGTGATAGACTGGTTACCTGTCTGTCTCTACATGTCTCCCTGTGATAGACTGGTTACCTGTCTGTCTCTACATGTCCCCCTGTGATAGACTGGTTACCTGTCTGTCTCTACATGTCTCCCTGTGATAGACTGGTTACCTTTCTGTCTCTACATGTCTCCCTGTGATAGACTGGTTACCTGTCTGTCTCTACATGTCCCCCTGTGATAGACTGGTTACCTGTCTGTCTCTACATCTCCCTGTGATAGACTGGTTACCTGTCTGTCTCTACATGTCGGCCCCATGATAGACTGGTTACCTGTCTGTCTCTACATGTCTCCCTGTGATAGACTGGTTACCTGTCTGTCTCTACATGTCTCCCTGTGATAGACTGGTTACCTGTCTGTCTCTACATGTCGGCCCTGTGATAGACTGGTTACCTGTCTGTCTCTACATGTCAGCCCTGTGATAGACTGGTTGCCTGTCTGTCTCTACATGTCAGCCCTGTGATAGACTGGTTACCTGTCTGTCTCTACATGTCTCCCTGTGATAGACTGGTTACCTGTCTGTCTCTACATGTCTCCCTGTGATAGACTGGTTACCTGTCTGTCTCTACATGTCAGCCCTGTGATAGACTGGTTACCTGTCTGTCTCTACATGTCCCCCTGTGATAGACTGGTTACCTGTCGGTCTCTACATGTCTCCCTGTGATAGACTGGTTACCTGTCTGTCTCTACATGTCTCCCTGTGATAGACTGGTTACCTGTCTGTCTCCACATGTCTCCATGTGATAGACTGGTTACCTGTCTGTCTCTACATGTCAGCCCTATGATAGACTGGTTACCTGTCTGTCTCTACATGTCAGCCCTGTGATAGACTGGTTACCTGTCTGTCTCTACATGTCAGCCCTGTGATAGACTGGTTACCTGTCTGTCTCTACATGTCCCCCTGTGATAGACTGGTTACCTGTCGGTCTCTACATGTCTCCCTGTGATAGACTGGTTACCTGTCTGTCTCTACATGTCTCCATGTGATAGACTGGTTACGTGTCTGTCTCCACATGTCTCCATGTGATAGACTGGTTACCTGTCTGTCTCTACATGTCAGCCCTATGATAGACTGGTTACCTGTCTGTCTCTACATGTCAGCCCTGTGATAGACTGGTTACCTGTCTGTCTCTACATGTCAGCCCTGTGATGGACTGGTTACCTGTCTGTCTGTACATGTCTCCCTGTGATAGACTGGTTACCTGTCTGTCTCTACATGTCTCCCTGTGATAGACTGGTTACCTGTCTGTCTCTACATGTCAGCCCTGTGATAGACTGGTTACCTGTCTGTCTCTACATGTCTCCCTGTGATAGACTGGTTACCTGTCTGTCTCTACATGTCTCCCTGTGATAGACTGGTCACCTGTCTGTCTCTACATGTCTCCCTGTGATAGACTGGTTACCTGTCTGTCTTTACATGTCTCCCTGTGATAGACTGGTTACCTGTCTGTCTCTACATGTCTCCCTGTGATAGACTGGTTACCTGTCTGTCTCTACATGTCTCCCTGTGATAGACTGGTTACCTGTCTGTCTCTACATGTCCCCCTGTGATAGACTGGTTACCTGTCTGTCTCTACATGTCTCCCTGTGATAGACTGGTTACCTGTCTGTCTCTACATGTCTCCCTGTGATAGACTGGTTACCTGTCTGTCTCTACATGTCCCCCTGTGATAGACTGGTTACCTGTCTGTCTCTACATGTCTCCCTGTGATAGACTGGTTACCTGTCTTTCTCTACATGTCGGCCCCATGATAGACTGGTTACCTGTCTGTCTCTACATGTCTCCCTGTGATAGACTGGTTACCTGTCTGTCTCTACATGTCTCCCTGTGATAGACTGGTTACCTGTCTGTCTCTACATGTCGGCCCTGTGATAGACTGGTTACCTGTCTGTCTCTACATGTCAGCCCTGTGATAGACTGGTTGCCTGTCTGTCTCTACATGTCAGCCCTGTGATAGACTGGTTACCTGTCTGTCTCTACATGTCTCCCTGTGATAGACTGGTTACCTGTCTGTCTCTACATGTCTCCCTGTGATAGACTGGTTACCTGTCTGTCTCTACATGTCAGCCCTGTGATAGACTGGTTACCTGTCTGTCTCTACATGTCCCCCTGTGATAGTCTGGTTACCTGTCGGTCTGTACATGTCTCCCTGTGATAGACTGGTTACCTGTCTGTCTCTACATGTCTCCCTGTGATAGACTGGTTACCTCTCTGTCTCCACATGTCTCCATGTGATAGACTGGTTACCTGTCTGTCTCTACATGTCAGCCCTATGATAGACTGGTTACCTGTCTGTCTCTACATGTCAGCCCTGTGATAGACTGGTTACCTGTCTTTCTCTACATGTCAGCCCTGTGATAGACTGGTTACCTGTCTGTCTGTACATGTCTCCCTGTGATAGACTGGTTACCTGTCTGTCTCTACATGTCAGCCCTGTGATAGACTGGTTACCTGTCTGTCTGTACATGTCTCCCTGTGATAGACTGGTTACCTGTCTGTCTCTACATGTCTCCCTGTGATAGACTGGTTACCTGTCTGTCTCTACATGTCAGCCCTATGATAGACTGGTTACCTGTCTGTCTCTACATGTCAGCCCTGTGATAGACTGGTTACCTGTCTGTCTCTACATGTCAGCCCTGTGATAGACTGGTTACCTGTCTGTCTGTACATGTCTCCCTGTGATAGACTGGTTACCTGTCTGTCTCTACATGTCTCCCTGTGATAGACTGGTTACCTGTCTGTCTCTAAATGTCGGCCCCGTGATAGACTGGTTACCTGTCTGTCTCTACATGTCTCCCTGTGATAGACTGGTTACCTGTCTGTCTCTACATGTCTCCCTGTGATAGACTGGTTACCTGTCTGTCTCTACATGTCTCCCTGTGATAGACTGGTTACCTGTCTGTCTCCACATGTCTCCCTGTGATAGACTGGTTACCTGTCTGTCTCTACATGTCTCCCTGTGATAGACTGGTTACCTGTCTGTCTCTACATGTCTCCCTGTGATAGACTGGTTACCTGTGTGTCTCTACATGTCAGCCCTGTGATAGACTGGTTACCTGTCTGTCTCTACATGTCTCCCTGTGATAGACTGGTTACCTGTCTGTCTCTACATGTCTCCCTGTGATAGACTGGTCACCTGTCTGTCTCTACATGTCTCCCTGTGATAGACTGGTTACCTGTCTGTCTTTACATGTCTCCCTGTGATAGACTGGTTACCTGTCTGTCTCTACATGTCTCCCTGTGATAGACTGGTTACCTGTCTGTCTCTACATGTCTCCCTGTGATAGACTGGTTACCTGTCTGTCTCTACATGTCTCCCTGTGATAGACTGGTTACCTGTCTGTCTCTACATGTCGGCCCTGTGATAGACTGGTTACCTGTCTGTCTCTACATGTCAGCCCTGTGATAGACTGGTTGCCTGTCTGTCTCTACATGTCAGCCCTGTGATAGACTGGTTACCTGTCTGTCTCTACATGTCTCCCTGTGATAGACTGGTTACCTGTCTGTCTCTACATGTCTCCCTGTGATAGACTGGTTACCTGTCTGTCTCTACATGTCTCCCTGTGATAGACTGGTTACCTGTCTGTCTCTACATGTCAGCCCTGTGATAGACTGGTCACCTGTCTGTCTCTACATGTCAGCCTGTGATAGACTGGTTACCTGTCTGTCTCTACATGTCAGCCCTGTGATAGACTGGTCACCTGTCTCTCTCTACATGTCAGCCCTGTGATAGACTGGTCACCTGTCTGTCTCTACATGTCAGCCCTGTGATAGACTGGTTACCTGTCTGTCTCTACATGTCTCCCTGTGATAGACTGGTTACCTGTCTGTCTCTAAATGTCAGCCCTGTGATAGACTGGTTACCTGTCTGTCTCTACATGTCTCCCTGTGATAGACTGGTTACCTGTCTGTCTCTACATGTCTCCCTGTGATAGACTGGTTACCTGTCTGTCTCTACATGTCTCCCTGTGATAGACTGGTTACCTGTCTGTCTCCACATGTCTCCATGTGATAGATTGGTTACCTGTCTGTCTCTACATGTCCCCCTGTGATAGACTGGTTACCTGTCTGTCTCTACATGTCTCCCTGTGATAGACTGGTTACCTGTCTGTCTCTACATGTCGGCCCCGTGATAGACTGGTTACCTGTCTGTCTCCACATGTCTCCATGTGATAGACTGGTTACCTGTCTGTCTCTACATGTCCCCCTGTGATAGACTGGTTACCTGTCGGTCTCTACATGTCTCCCTGTGATAGACTGGTTACCTGTCTGTCTCTACATGTCTCCATGTGATAGACTGGTTACGTGTCTGTCTCCACATGTCTCCATGTGATAGACTGGTTACCTGTCTGTCTCTACATGTCAGCCCTATGATAGACTGGTTACCTGTCTGTCTCTACATGTCAGCCCTGTGATAGACTGGTTACCTGTCTGTCTCTACATGTCAGCCCTGTGATAGACTGGTTACCTGTCTGTCTGTACATGTCTCCCTCTGATAGACTGGTTACCTGTCTGTCTCTACATGTCTCCCTGTGATAGACTGGTTACCTGTCTGTCTCTACATGTCAGCCCTGTGATAGACTGGTTACCTGTCTGTCTCTACATGTCTCCCTGTGATAGACTGGTTACCTGTCTGTCTCTACATGTCTCCCTGTGATAGACTGGTCACCTGTCTGTCTCTACATGTCTCCCTGTGATAGACTGGTTACCTGTCTGTCTTTACATGTCTCCCTGTGATAGACTGGTTACCTGTCTGTCTCTACATGTCTCCCTGTGATAGACTGGTTACCTGTCTGTCTCTACATGTCTCCCTGTGATAGACTGGTTACCTGTCTGTCTCTACATGTCCCCCTGTGATAGACTGGTTACCTGTCTGTCTCTACATGTCTCCCTGTGATAGACTGGTTACCTGTCTGTCTCTACATGTCTCCCTGTGATAGACTGGTTACCTGTCTGTCTCTACATGTCCCCCTGTGATAGACTGGTTACCTGTCTGTCTCTACATGTCTCCCTGTGATAGACTGGTTACCTGTCTGTCTCTACATGTCGGCCCCATGATAGACTGGTTACCTGTCTGTCTCTACATGTCTCCCTGTGATAGACTGGTTACCTGTCTGTCTCTACATGTCTCCCTGTGATAGACTGGTTACCTGTCTGTCTCTACATGTCGGCCCTGTGATAGACTGGTTACCTGTCTGTCTCTACATGTCAGCCCTGTGATAGACTGGTTGCCTGTCTGTCTCTACATGTCAGCCCTGTGATAGACTGGTTACCTGTCTGTCTCTACATGTCTCCCTGTGATAGACTGGTTACCTGTCTGTCTCTACATGTCTCCCTGTGATAGACTGGTTACCTGTCTGTCTCTACATGTCAGCCCTGTGATAGACTGGTTACCTGTCTGTCTCTACATGTCCCCCTGTGATAGACTGGTTACCTGTCGGTCTCTACATGTCTCCCTATGATAGACTGGTTACCTGTCTGTCTCTACATGTCAGCCCTGTGATAGACTGGTTACCTGTCTGTCTCTACATGTCAGCCCTGTGATAGACTGGTTACCTGTCTGTCTGTACATGTCTCCCTGTGATAGACTGGTTACCTGTCTGTCTCTACATGTCAGCCCTGTGATAGACTGGTTACCTGTCTGTCTGTACATGTCTCCCTGTGATAGACTGGTTACCTGTCTGTCTCTACATGTCTCCCTGTGATAGACTGGTTACCTGTCTGTCTCTACATGTCAGCCCTATGATAGACTGGTTACCTGTCTGTCTCTACATGTCAGCCCTGTGATAGACTGGTTACCTGTCTGTCTCTACATGTCAGCCCTGTGATAGACTGGTTACCTGTCTGTCTGTACATGTCTCCCTGTGATAGACTGGTTACCTGTCTGTCTCTACATGTCTCCCTGTGATAGACTGGTTACCTGTCTGTCTCTAAATGTCGGCCCCTTGATAGACTGGTTACCTGTCTGTCTCTACATGTCTCCCTGTGATAGACTGGTTACCTGTCTGTCTCTACATGTCTCCCTGTGATAGACTGGTTACCTGTCTGTCTCTACATGTCTCCCTGTGATAGACTGGTTACCTGTCTGTCTCCACATGTCTCCCTGTGATAGACTGGTTACCTGTCTGTCTCTACATGTCCCCCTGTGATAGACTGGTTACCTGTCTGTCTCTACATGTCTCCCTGTGATAGACTGGTTACCTGTCTGTCTCTACATGTCGGCCCCGTGATAGACTGGTTACCTGTCTGTCTCTACATGTCTCCCTGTGATAGACTGGTTACCTATCTGTCTCTACATGTCTCCCTGTGATAGACTGGTTACCTGTCTGTCTCTACATGTCCCCCTGTGATAGACTGGTTACCTGTCTGTCTTTACATGTCTCCCTGTGATAGACTGGTTATGTGTCTGTCTCCACATGTCTCCATGTGATAGACTGGTTACCTGTCTGTCTCTACATGTCAGCCCTGTGATAGACTGGTTACCTGTCTGTCTCTACATGTCAGCCCTGTGATAGACTGGTTACCTGTCTGTCTGTACATGTCTCCCTGTGATAGACTGGTTACCTGTCTGTCTCTACATGTCTCCCTGTGATAGACTGGTTACCTGTCTGTCTCTACATGTCCCCCTGTGATAGACTGGTTACCTGTCTGTCTCTACATGTCTCCCTGTGATAGACTGGTTACCTGTCTGTCTCTACATGTCTCCCTGTGATAGACTGGTTACCTGTCTGTCTCTACATGTCCCCCTGTGATAGACTGGTTACCTGTCTGTCTCTACATGTCTCCCTGTGATAGACTGGTTACCTGTCTGTCTCTACATGTCTCCCTGTGATAGACTGGTTACCTATCTGTCTCTACATGTCCCCCTGTGATAGACTGGTTACCTGTCTGTCTCTACATGTCTCCCTGTGATAGACTGGTTACCTGTCTGTCTCTACATGTCGGCCCCATGATAGACTGGTTACCTGTCTGTCTCTACATGTCTCCCTGTGATAGACTGGTTACCTGTCTGTCTCTACATGTCTCCCTGTGATAGACTGGTTACCTGTCTGTCTCTACATGTCGGCCCTGTGATAGACTGGTTACCTGTCTGTCTCTACATGTCAGCCCTGTGATAGACTGGTTGCCTGTCTGTCTCTACATGTCTCCCTGTGATAGACTGGTTACCTGTCTGTCTTTACATGTCTCCCTGTGATAGACTGGTTACCTGTCTGTCTCTACATGTCTCCCTGTGATAGACTGGTTACCTGTCTGTCTCTACATGTCTCCCTGTGATAGACTGGTTACCTGTCTGTCTCTACATGTCCCCCTGTGATAGACTGGTTACCTGTCTGTCTCTACATGTCTCCCTGTGATAGACTGGTTACCTGTCTGTCTCTACATGTCTCCCTGTGATAGACTGGTTACCTGTCTGTCTCTACATGTCAGCCCTGTGATAGACTGGTCACCTGTCTGTCTCTACATGTCAGCCTGTGATAGACTGGTTACCTGTCTGTATTTACATGTCAGCCCTGTGATAGACTGGTCACCTGTCTCTCTCTACATGTCAGCCCTGTGATAGACTGGTCACCTGTCTGTCTCTACATGTCAGCCCTGTGATAGACTGGTTACCTGTCTGTCTCTACATGTCTCCCTGTGATAGACTGGTTACCTGTCTGTCTCTAAATGTCGGCCCCGTGATAGACTGGTTACCTGTCTGTCTCTACATGTCTCCCTGTGATAGACTGGTTACCTGTCTGTCTCTACATGTCTCCCTGTGATAGACTGGTTACCTGTCTGTCTCTACATGTCTCCCTGTTATAGACTGGTTACCTGTCTGTCTCCACATGTCTCCATGTGATAGATTGGTTACCTGTCTGTCTCTACATGTCCCCCTGTGATATACTGGTTACCTATCTGTCTCTACATGTCTCCCTGTGATAGACTGGTTACCTGTCTGTCTCTACATGTCCCCCTGTGATAGACTGGTTACCTGTCTGTCTCTACATGTCTCCCTGTGATAGACTGGTTACCTGTCTGTCTCTACATGTCAGCCCTATGATAGACTGGTTACCTGTCTGTCTCTACATGTCAGCCCTGTGATAGACTGGTTACCTGTCTGTCTCTACATGTCAGCCCTGTGATAGACTGGTTACCTGTCTGTCTGTACATGTCTCCCTGTGATAGACTGGTTACCTGTCTGTCTCTACATGTCTCCCTGTGATAGACTGGTTACCTGTCTGTCTCTAAATGTCGGCCCCGTGATAGACTGGTTACCTGTCTGTCTCTACATGTCTCCCTGTGATAGACTGGTTACCTGTCTGTCTCTACATGTCTCCCTGTGATAGACTGGTTACCTGTCTGTCTCTACATGTCTCCCTGTGATAGACTGGTTACCTGTCTGTCTCTACATGTCTCCCTGTGATAGACTGGTTACCTGTCTGTCTCTACATGTCCCCCTGTGATAGACTGGTTACCTGTCTGTCTACATGTCTCCATGTGATAGACTGGTTACCTGTCTGTCTCTACATGTCTCCCTGTGATAGACTGGTTACCTGTCTGTCTCTACATGTCCCCCTGTGATAGACTGGTTACCTGTCTGTCTCTACATGTCTCCCTGTGATAGACTGGTTACCTGTCTGTCTCTCCATGTCGGCCCCGTGATAGACTGGTTACCTGTCTGTCTCTACATGTCTCCCTGTGATAGACTGGTTACCTGTCTGTCTCTACATGTCTCCCTGTGATAGACTGGTTACCTGTCTGTCTCCACATGTCTCCATGTGATAGACTGGTTACCTGTCTGTCTCTACATGTCAGCCCTATGATAGACTGGTTACCTGTCTGTCTCTACATGTCAGCCCTGTGATAGACTGGTTACCTGTCTGTCTCTACATGTCAGCCCTGTGATAGACTGGTTACCTGTCTGTCTGTACATGTCTCCCTGTGATAGACTGGTTACCTGTCTGTCTCTACATATCAGCCCTGTGATAGACTGGTTACCTGTCTGTCTGTACATGTCAGCCCTGTGATAGACTGGTTACCTGTCTGTCTCTACATGTCTCCCTGTGATAGACTGGTTACCTGTCTGTCTCTACATGTCAGCCCTATGATAGACTGGTTACCCGTCTGTCTCTACATGTCAGCCCTGTGATAGACTGGTTACCTGTCTGTCTCTACATGTCAGCCCTGTGATAGACTGGTTACCTGTCTGTCTGTACATGTCTCCCTGTGATAGACTGGTTACCTGTCTGTCTCTACATGTCTCCCTGTGATAGACTGGTTACCTGTCTGTCTCTAAATGTCGGCCCCGTGATAGACTGGTTACCTGTCTGTCTCTACATGTCTCCCTGTGATAGACTGGTTACCTGTCTGTCTCTACATGTCAGCCCTGTGATAGACTGGTTACCTGTCTGTCTGTACATGTCTCCCTGTGATAGACTGGTTACCTGTCTGTCTCTACATGTCTCCCTGTGATAGACTGGTTACCTGTCTGTCTCTACATGTCAGCCCTGTGATAGACTGGTTACCTGTCTGTCTCTACATGTCTCCCTGTGATAGACTGGTTACCTGTCTGTCTCTACATGTCTCCCTGTGATAGACTGGTCACCTGTCTGTCTCTACATGTCTCCCTGTGATAGACTGGTTACCTGTCTGTCTTTACATGTCTCCCTGTGATAGACTGGTTACCTGTCTGTCTCTACATGTCTCCCTGTGATAGACTGGTTACCTGTCTGTCTCTACATGTCTCCCTGTGATAGACTGGTTACCTGTCTGTCTCTACATGTCCCCCTGTGATAGACTGGTTACCTGTATGTCTCTACATGTCTCCCTGTGATAGACTGGTTACCTGTCTGTCTCTACATGTCTCCCTGTGATAGACTGGTTACCTGTCTGTCTCTACATGTCCCCCTGTGATAGACTGGTTACCTGTCTGTCTCTACATGTCTCCCTGTGATAGACTGGTTACCTGTCTGTCTCTACATGTCGGCCCCATGATAGACTGGTTACCTGTCTGTCTCTACATGTCTCCCTGTGATAGACTGGTTACCTGTCTGTCTCTACATGTCTCCCTGTGATAGACTGGTTACCTGTCTGTCTCTACATGTCGGCCCTGTGATAGACTGGTTACCTGTCTGTCTCTACATGTCTGCCCTGTGATAGACTGGTTGCCTGTCTGTCTCTACATGTCTCCCTGTGATAGACTGGTTACCTGTCTGTCTTTACATGTCTCCCTGTGATAGACTGGTTACCTGTCTGTCTCTACATGTCTCCCTGTGATAGACTGGTTACCTGTCTGTCTCTACATGTCTCCCTGTGATAGACTGGTTACCTGTCTGTCTCTACATGTCCCCCTGTGATAGACTGGTTACCTGTCTGTCTCTACATGTCTCCCTGTGATAGACTGGTTACCTGTCTGTCTCTACATGTCTCCCTGTGATAGACTGGTTACCTGTCTGTCTCTACATGTCAGCCCTGTGATAGACTGGTCACCTGTCTGTCTCTACATGTCAGCCTGTGATAGACTGGTTACCTGTCTGTCTCTACATGTCAGCCCTGTGATAGACTGGTCACCTGTCTCTCTCTACATGTCAGCCCTGTGATAGACTGGTCACCTGTCTGTCTCTACATGTCAGCCCTGTGATAGACTGGTTACCTGTCTGTCTCTACATGTCTCCCTGTGATAGACTGGTTACCTGTCTGTCTCTAAATGTCGGCCCCGTGATAGACTGGTTACCTGTCTGTCTCTACATGTCTCCCTGTGATAGACTGGTTACCTGTCTGTCTCTACATGTCTCCCTGTGATAGACTGGTTACCTGTCTGTCTCTACATGTCTCCCTGTTATAGACTGGTTACCTGTCTGTCTCCACATGTCTCCATGTGATAGATTGGTTACCTGTCTGTCTCTACATGTCCCCCTGTGATAGACTGGTTACCTGTCTGTCTCTACATGTCTCCCTGTGATAGACTGGTTACCTGTCTGTCTCTACATGTCGGCCCCGTGATAGACTGGTTACCTGTCTGTCTCTACATGTCTCCCTGTGATATACTGGTTACCTATCTGTCTCTACATGTCTCCCTGTGATAGACTGGTTACCTGTCTGTCTCTACATGTCCCCCTGTGATAGACTGGTTACCTGTCTGTATCTACATGTCTCCCTGTGATAGACTGGTCACCTGTCTGTCTCTACATGTCTCCCTGTGATAGACTGGTTACCTGTCTGTCTTTACATGTCTCCCTGTGATAGACTGGTTACCTGTCTGTCTCTCCATGTCTCCCTGTGATAGACTGGTTACCTGTCTGTCTCTACATGTCTCCCTGTGATAGACTGGTTACCTGTCTGTCTCTACATGTCCCCCTGTGATAGACTGGTTACCTGTCTGTCTACATGTCTCCATGTGATAGACTGGTTACCTGTCTGTCTCTACATGTCTCCCTGTGATAGACTGGTTACCTGTCTGTCTCTACATGTCCCCCTGTGATAGACTGGTTACCTGTCTGTCTCTACATGTCGGCCCCGTGATAGACTGGTTACCTGTCTGTCTCTACATGTCTCCCTGTGATAGACTGGTTACCTGTCTGTCTCTACATGTCTCCCTGTGATAGACTGGTTACCTGTCGGTCTCTACATGTCTCCCTGTGATAGACTGGTTACCTGTCTGTCTCCAAATGTCTCCATGTGATAGACTGGTTACCTGTCTGTCTCTACATGTCGGCCCCGTGATAGACTGGTTACCTGTCTGTCTCTACATGTCTCCCTGTGATATACTGGTTACCTATCTGTCTCTACATGTCTCCCTGTGATAGACTGGTTACCTGTCTGTCTCTACATGTCCCCCTGTGATAGACTGGTTACCTGTCTGTATCTACATGTCTCCCTGTGATAGACTGGTCACCTGTCTGTCTCTACATGTCTCCCTGTGATAGACTGGTTACCTGTCTGTCTTTACATGTCTCCCTGTGATAGACTGGTTACCTGTCTGTCTCTCCATGTCTCCCTGTGATAGACTGGTTACCTGTCTGTCTCTACATGTCTCCCTGTGATAGACTGGTTACCTGTCTGTCTCTACATGTCCCCCTGTGATAGACTGGTTACCTGTCTGTCTACATGTCTCCATGTGATAGACTGGTTACCTGTCTGTCTCTACATGTCTCCCTGTGATAGACTGGTTACCTGTCTGTCTCTACATGTCCCCCTGTGATAGACTGGTTACCTGTCTGTCTCTCCATGTCGGCCCCGTGATAGACTGGTTACCTGTCTGTCTCTACATGTCTCCCTGTGATAGACTGGTTACCTGTCTGTCTCTACATGTCTCCCTGTGATAGACTGGTTACCTGTCGGTCTCTACATGTCTCCCTGTGATAGACTGGTTACCTGTCTGTCTCCAAATGTCTCCATGTGATAGACTGGTTACCTGTCTGTCTCTACATGTCCCCCTGTGATAGACTGGTTACCTGTCGGTCTCTACATGTCTCCCTGTGATAGACTGGTTACCTGTCTGTCTCTACATGTCTCCATGTGATAGACTGGTTACCTGTCTGTCTCTACATGTCAGCCCTATGATAGACTGGTTACCTGTCTGTCTCTACATGTCAGCCCTGTGATAGACTGGTTACCTGTCTGTCTCTACATGTCAGCCCTGTGATAGACTGGTTACCTGTCTGTCTGTACATGTCTCCCTGTGATAGACTGGTTACCTGTCTGTCTCTACATGTCCCCCTGTGATAGACTGGTTACCTGTCTGTCTCTACATGTCTCCCTGTGATAGACTGGTTACCTGTCTGTCTATACATGTCGGCCCCATGATAGACTGGTTACCTGTCTGTCTCTACATGTCTCCCTGTGATAGACTGGTTACCTGTCTGTCTCTACATGTCTCCCTGTGATAGACTGGTTACCTGTCTGTCTCTACATGTCGGCCCTGTGATAGACTGGTTACCTGTCTGTCTCTACATGTCAGCCCTGTGATAGACTGGTTGCCTGTCTGTCTCTACATGTCTCCCTGTGATAGACTGGTTACCTGTCTGTCTCTACATGTCCCCCTGTGATAGACTGGTTACCTGTCTGTCTCTACATGTCTCCCTGTGATAGACTGGTTACCTGTCTGTCTTTACATGTCTCCGTGTGATAGACTGGTTACCTGTCTGTCTCTACATGTCTCCCTGTGATAGACTGGTTACCTGTCTGTCTCTACATGTCTCCCTGTGATAGACTGGTTACCTGTCTGTCTCTACATGTCCCCCTGTGATAGACTGGTTACCTGTCTGTCTCTACATGTCTCCCTGTGATAGACTGGTTACCTGTCTGTCTCTACATGTCTCCCTGTGATAGACTGGTTACCTGTCTGTCTCTACATGTCCCCCTGTGATAGACTGGTTACCTGTCTGTCTCTACATGTCTCCCTGTGATAGACTGGTTACCTGTCTGTCTCTACATGTCGGCCCCATGATAGACTGGTTACCTGTCTGTCTCTACATGTCTCCCTGTGATAGACTGGTTACCTGTCTGTCTCTACATGTCTCCCTGTGATAGACTGGTTACCTGTCTGTCTCTACATGTCGGCCCTGTGATAGACTGGTTACCTGTCTGTCTCTACATGTCAGCCCTGTGATAGACTGGTTGCCTGTCTGTCTCTACATGTCTCCCTGTGATAGACTGGTTACCTGTCTGTCTCTATATGTCCCCCTGTGATAGACTGGTTACCTGTCTGTCTCTACATGTCTCCCTGTGATAGACTGGTTACCTGTCTGTCTCTACATGTCTCCCTGTGATAGACTGGTTACCTGTCTGTCTCTACATGTCCCCCTGTGATAGACTGGTTACCTGTCTGTCTCTACATGTCTCCCTGTGATAGACTGGTTACCTGTCTGTCTCTACATGTCGGCCCCATGATAGACTGGTTACCTGTCTGTCTCTACATGTCTCCCTGTGATAGACTGGTTACCTGTCTGTCTCTACATGTCTCCCTGTGATAGACTGGTTACCTGTCTGTCTCTACATGTCGGCCCTGTGATAGACTGGTTACCTGTCTGTCTCTACATGTCAGCCCTGTGATAGACTGGTTGCCTGTCTGTCTCTACATGTCTCCCTGTGATAGACTGGTTACCTGTCTGTCTTTACATGTCTCCCTGTGATAGACTGGTTACCTGTCTGTCTCTACATGTCTCCCTGTGATAGACTGGTTACCTGTCTGTCTCTACATGTCTCCCTGTGATAGACTGGTCACCTGTCTGTCTCTACATGTCAGCCTGTGATAGACTGGTTACCTGTCTGTCTCTACATGTCAGCCCTGTGATAGACTGGTCACCTGTCTCTCTCTACATGTCAGCCCTGTGATAGACTGGTCACCTGTTTGTCTCTACATGTCAGCCCTGTGATAGACTGGTTACCTGTCTGTCTCTACATGTCTCCCTGTGATAGACTGGTTACCTGTCTGTCTCTAAATGTCGGCCCCGTGATAGACTGGTTACCTGTCTGTCTCTACATGTCTCCCTGTGATAGACTGGTTACCTGTCTGTCTCTACATGTCTCCCTGTGATAGACTGGTTACCTGTCTGTCTCTACATGTCTCCCTGTTATAGACTGGTTACCTGTCTGTCTCCACATGTCTCCATGTGATAGATTGGTTACCTGTCTGTCTCTACATGTCCCCCTGTGATAGACTGGTTACCTGTCTGTCTCTACATGTCTCCCTGTGATAGACTGGTTACCTGTCTGTCTCTACATGTCGGCCCCGTGATAGACTGGTTACCTGTCTGTCTCTACATGTCTCCCTGTGATATACTGGTTACCTATCTGTCTCTACATGTCTCCCTGTGATAGACTGGTTACCTGTCTGTCTCTACATGTCCCCCTGTGATAGACTGGTTACCTGTCTGTATCTACATGTCTCCCTGTGAAAGACTGGTCACCTGTCTGTCTCTACATGTCTCCCTGTGATAGACTGGTTACCTGTCTGTCTTTACATGTCTCCCTGTGATAGACTGGTTACCTGTCTGTCTCTCCATGTCTCCCTGTGATAGACTGGTTACCTGTCTGTCTCTACATGTCTCCCTGTGATAGACTGGTTACCTGTCTGTCTCTACATGTCCCCCTGTGATAGACTGGTTACCTGTCTGTCTACATGTCTCCATGTGATAGACTGGTTACCTGTCTGTCTCTACATGTCTCCCTGTGATAGACTGGTTACCTGTCTGTCTCTACATGTCCCCCTGTGATAGACTGGTTACCTGTCTGTCTCTACATGTCTCCCTGTGATAGACTGGTTACCTGTCTGTCTCTCCATGTCGGCCCCGTGATAGACTGGTTACCTGTCTGTCTCTACATGTCTCCCTGTGATAGACTGGTTACCTGTCTGTCTCTACATGTCTCCCTGTGATAGACTGGTTACCTGTCGGTCTCTACATGTCTCCCTGTGATAGACTGGTTACCTGTCTGTCTCCACATGTCTCCATGTGATAGACTGGTTACCTGTCTGTCTCTACATGTCCCCCTGTGATAGACTGGTTACCTGTCGGTCTCTACATGTCTCCCTGTGATAGACTGGTTACCTGTCTGTCTCTACATGTCTCCATGTGATAGACTGGTTACGTGTCTGTCTCCACATGTCTCCATGTGATAGACTGGTTACCTGTCTGTCTCTACATGTCAGCCCTATGATAGACTGGTTACCTGTCTGTCTCTACATGTCAGCCCTGTGATAGACTGGTTACCTGTCTGTCTCTACATGTCAGCCCTGTGATAGACTGGTTACCTGTCTGTCTGTACATGTCTCCCTGTGATAGACTGGTTACCTGTCTGTCTCTACATGTCTCCCTGTGATAGACTGGTTACCTGTCTGTCTCTACATGTCAGCCCTGTGATAGACTGGTTACCTGTCTGTCTCTACATGTCTCCCTGTGATAGACTGGTTACCTGTCTGTCTCTACATGTCTCCCTGTGATAGACTGGTCACCTGTCTGTCTCTACATGTCTCCCTGTGATAGACTGGTTACCTGTCTGTCTTTACATGTCTCCCTGTGATAGACTGGTTACCTGTCTGTCTCTACATGTCTCCCTGTGATAGACTGGTTACCTGTCTGTCTCTACATGTCTCCCTGTGATAGACTGGTTACCTGTCTGTCTCTACATGTCCCCCTGTGATAGACTGGTTACCTATCTGTCTCTACATGTCTCCCTGTGATAGACTGGTTACCTGTCTGTCTCTACATGTCAGCCCTGTGATAGACTGGTTACCTGTCTGTCTCTACATGTCCCCCTGTGATAGACTGGTTACCTGTCGGTCTCTACATGTCTCCCTGTGATAGACTGGTTACCTGTCTGTCTCTACATGTCGGCCCTGTGATAGACTGGTTACCTGTTTGTCTCTACATGTCAGCCCTGTGATAGACTGGTTGCCTGTCTGTCTCTACATGTCAGCCCTGTGATAGACTGGTTACCTGTCTGTCTCTACATGTCTCCCTGTGATAGACTGGTTACCTGTCTGTCTCTACATGTCAGCCCTGTGATAGACTGGTTACCTGTCTGTCTCTACATGTCTCCCTGTGATAGACTGGTTGCCTGTCTGTCTCTACATGTCAGCCCTGTGATAGACTGGTTACCTGTCTGTCTCTACATGTCTCCCTGTGATAGACTGGTTACCTGTCTGTCTCTACATGTCTCCCTGTGATAGACTGGTTACCTGTCTGTCTTTACATGTCTCCCTGTGATAGACTGGTTACCTGTCTGTCTCTACATGTCTCCCTGTGATAGACTGGTTACCTGTCTGTCTCTACATGTCAGCCCTGTGATAGACTGGTTACCTGTCTGTCTCTACATGTCCCCCTGTGATAGACTGGTTACCTGTCGGTCTCTACATGTCTCCCTGTGATAGACTGGTTACCTGTCTGTCTCTACATGTCTCCCTGTGATAGACTGGTTACCTGTCTGTCTCCACATATCTCCATGTGATAGACTGGTTACCTGTCTGTCTCTACATGTCAGCCCTATGATAGACTGGTTACCTGTCTGTCTCTACATGTCAGCCCTGTGATAGACTGGTTACCTGTCTGTCTCTACATGTCTCCCTGTGATAGACTGGTTACCTGTCTGTCTCTACATGTCTCCCTGTGATAGACTGGTTACCTGTCTGTCTCTACATGTCCCCCTGTGATAGACTGGTTACCTGTCTGTCTCTACATGTCTCCCTGTGATAGACTGGTTACCTGTCTGTCTCTACATGTCTCCCTGTGATAGACTGGTTACCTGTCTGTCTCTACATGTCCCCCTGTGATAGACTGGTTACCTGTCTGTCTCTACATGTCTCCCTGTGATAGACTGGTTACCTGTCTGTCTCTACATGTCAGCCCTATGATAGACTGGTTACCTGTCTGTCTCTACATGTCAGCCCTGTGATAGACTGGTTACCTGTCTGTCTCTACATGTCCCCCTGTGATAGACTGGTTACCTGTCGGTCTCTACATGTCTCCCTGTGATAGACTGGTTACCTGTCAGTCTCTACATGTCTCCCTGTGATAGACTGGTTACCTGTCTGTCTCCACATGTCTCCATGTGATAGACTGGTTACCTGTCTGTCTCTACATGTCAGCCCTATGATAGACTGGTTACCTGTCTGTCTCTACATGTCAGCCCTGTGATAGACTGGTTACCTGTCTGTCTGTACATGTCTCCCTGTGATAGACTGGTTACCTGTCTGTCTCTACATGTCTCCCTGTGATAGACTGGTTACCTGTCTGTCTCTACATGTCAGCCCTGTGATAGACTGGTTACCTGTCTGTCTCTACATGTCTCCCTGTGATAGACTGGTTACCTGTCTGTCTCTACATGTCTCCCTGTGATAGACTGGTCACCTGTCTGTCTCTACATGTCTCCCTGTGATAGACTGGTTACCTGTCTGTCTTTACATGTCTCCCTGTGATAGACTGGTTACCTGTCTGTCTCTACATGTCTCCCTGTGATAGACTGGTTACCTGTCTGTCTCTACATGTCTCCCTGTGATAGACTGGTTACCTGTCTGTCTTTACATGTCTCCCTGTGATAGACTGGTTACCTGTCTGTCTCTACATGTCTCCCTGTGATAGACTGGTTACCTGTCTGTCTCTACATGTCTCCCTGTGATAGACTGGTTACCTGTCTGTCTCTACATGTCCCCCTGTGATAGACTGGTTACCTGTCTGTCTCTACATGTCTCCCTGTGATAGACTGGTTACCTGTCTGTCTCTACATGTCTCCCTGTGATAGACTGGTTACCTGTCTGTCTCTACATGTCCCCCTGTGATAGACTGGTTACCTGTCTGTCTCTACATGTCTCCCTGTGATAGACTGGTTACCTGTCTGTCTCTACCTGTCGGCCCCATGATAGACTGGTTACCTGTCTGTCTCTACATGTCTCCCTGTGATAGACTGGTTACCTGTCTGTCTCTACATGTCTCCCTGTGATAGACTGGTTACCTGTCTGTCTCTACATGTCGGCCCTGTGATAGACTGGTTACCTGTCTGTCTCTACATGTCAGCCCTGTGATAGACTGGTTGCCTGTCTGTCTCTACATGTCTCCCTGTGATAGACTGGTTACCTGTCTGTCTCTACATGTCTCCCTGTGATAGACTGGTTACCTGTCTGTCTTTACATGTCTCCCTGTGATAGACTGGTTACCTGTCTGTCTCTACATGTCTCCCTGTGATAGACTGGTTACCTGTCTGTCTCTACATGTCAGCCCTGTGATAGACTGGTTACCTGTCTGTCTCTACATGTCCCCCTGTGATAGACTGGTTACCTGTCGGTCTCTACATGTCTCCCTGTGATAGACTGGTTACCTGTCTGTCTCTACATGTCGGCCCTGTGATAGACTGGTTACCTGTCTGTCTCTACATGTCAGCCCTGTGATAGACTGGTTGCCTGTCTGTCTCTACATGTCAGCCCTGTGATAGACTGGTTACCTGTCTGTCTCTACATGTCTCCCTGTGATAGACTGGTTACCTGTCTGTCTCTACATGTCAGCCCTGTGATAGACTGGTTACCTGTCTGTCTCTACATGTCTCCCTGTGATAGACTGGTTGCCTGTCTGTCTCTACATGTCAGCCCTGTGATAGACTGGTTACCTGTCTGTCTCTACATGTCTCCCTGTGATAGACTGGTTACCTGTCTGTCTCTACATGTCTCCCTGTGATAGACTGGTTACCTGTCTGTCTTTACATGTCTCCCTGTGATAGACTGGTTACCTGTCTGTCTCTACATGTCTCCCTGTGATAGACTGGTTACCTGTCTGTCTCTACATGTCAGCCCTGTGATAGACTGGTTACCTGTCTGTCTCTACATGTCCCCCTGTGATAGACTGGTTACCTGTCGGTCTCTACATGTCTCCCTGTGATAGACTGGTTACCTGTCTGTCTCTACATGTCTCCCTGTGATAGACTGGTTACCTGTCTGTCTCCACATATCTCCATGTGATAGACTGGTTACCTGTCTGTCTCTACATGTCAGCCCTATGATAGACTGGTTACCTGTCTGTCTCTACATGTCAGCCCTGTGATAGACTGGTTACCTGTCTGTCTCTACATGTCAGCCCTGTGATAGACTGGTTACCTGTCTGTCTGTACATGTCTCCCTGTGATAGACTGGTTACCTGTCTGTCTCTACATGTCTCCCTGTGATAGACTGGTTACCTGTCTGTCTCTACATGTCAGCCCTGTGATAGACTGGTTACCTGTCTGTCTCTACATGTCTCCCTGTGATAGACTGGTCACCTGTCTGTCTCTACATGTCAGCCCTATGATAGACTGGTTACCTGTCTGTCTCTACATGTCAGCCCTGTGATAGACTGGTTACCTGTCTGTCTCTACATGTCAGCCCTGTGATAGACTGGTTACCTGTCTGTCTGTACATGTCTCCCTGTGATAGACTGGTTACCTGTCTGTCTCTACATGTCTCCCTGTGATAGACTGGTTACCTGTCTGTCTCTACATGTCAGCCCTGTGATAGACTGGTTACCTGTCTGTCTCTACATGTCTCCCTGTGATAGACTGGTTACCTGTCTGTCTCTACATGTCTCCCTGTGATAGACTGGTCACCTGTCTGTCTCTACATGTCTCCCTGTGATAGACTGGTTACCTGTCTGTCTTTACATGTCTCCCTGTGATAGACTGGTTACCTGTCTGTCTCTACATGTCTCCCTGTGATAGACTGGTTACCTGTCTGTCTCTACATGTCTCCCTGTGATAGACTGGTTACCTGTCTGTCTCTACATGTCCCCCTGTGATAGACTGGTTACCTGTCTGTCTCTATATGTCTCCCTGTGATAGACTGGTTACCTGTCTGTCTCTACATGTCCCCCTGTGATAGACTGGTTACCTGTCTGTCTCTACATGTCAGCCCTGTGATAGACTGGTTACCTGTCTGTCTCTACATGTCTCCCTGTGATAGACTGGTTGCCTGTCTGTCTCTACATGTCAGCCCTGTGATAGACTGGTTACCTGTCTGTCTCTACATGTCTCCCTGTGATAGACTGGTTACCTGTCTGTCTCTACATGTCTCCCTGTGATAGACTGGTTACCTGTCTGTCTTTACATGTCTCCCTGTGATAGACTGGTTACCTGTCTGTCTCTACATGTCTCCCTGTGATAGACTGGTTACCTGTCTGTCTCTACATGTCAGCCCTGTGATAGACTGGTTACCTGTCTGTCTCTACATGTCCCCCTGTGATAGACTGGTTACCTGTCGGTCTCTACATGTCTCCCTGTGATAGACTGGTTACCTGTCTGTCTCTACATGTCTCCCTGTGATAGACTGGTTACCTGTCTGTCTCCACATGTCTCCATGTGATAGACTGGTTACCTGTCTGTCTCTACATGTCAGCCCTACGATAGACTGGTTACCTGTCTGTCTCTACATGTCAGCCCTGTGATAGACTGGTTACCTGTCTGTCTCTACATGTCAGCCCTGTGATAGACTGGTTACCTGTCTGTCTGTACATGTCTCCCTGTGATAGACTGGTTACCTGTCTGTCTCTACATGTCTCCCTGTGATAGACTGGTTACCTGTCTGTCTCTACATGTCAGCCCTGTGATAGACTGGTTACCTGTCTGTCTCTACATGTCTCCCTGTGATAGACTGGTTACCTGTCTGTCTCTACATGTCTCCCTGTGATAGACTGGTCACCTGTCTGTCTCTACATGTCTCCCTGTGATAGACTGGTTACCTGTCTGTCTCTACATGTCAGCCCTGTGATAGACTGGTTGCCTGTCTGTCTCTACATGTCAGCCCTGTGATAGACTGGTTACCTGTCTGTCTCTACATGTCTCCCTGTGATAGACTGGTTACCTGTCTGTCTCTACATGTCAGCCCTGTGATAGACTGGTTACCTGTCTGTCTCTAAATGTCTCCCTGTGATAGACTGGTTGCCTGTCTGTCTCTACATGTCAGCCCTGTGATAGACTGGTTACCTGTCTGTCTCTACATGTCTCCCTGTGATAGACTGGTTACCTGTCTGTCTCTACATGTCTCCCTGTGATAGACTGGTTACCTGTCTGTCTTTACATGTCTCCCTGTGATAGACTGGTTACCTGCCTGTCTCTACATTTCTCCCTGTGATAGACTGGTTACCTGTCTGTCTCTACATGTCAGCCCTGTGATAGACTGGTTACCTGTCTGTCTCTACATGTCCCCCTGTGATAGACTGGTTACCTGTCGGTCTCTACATGTCTCCCTGTGATAGACTGGTTACCTGTCTGTCTCTACATGTCTCCCTGTGATAGACTGGTTACCTGTCTGTCTCCACATATCTCCATGTGATAGACTGGTTACCTGTCTGTCTCTACATGTCAGCCCTATGATAGACTGGTTACCTGTCTGTCTCTACATGTCAGCCCTGTGATAGACTGGTTACCTGTCTGTCTCTACATGTCAGCCCTGTGATAGACTGGTTACCTGTCTGTCTGTACATGTCTCCCTGTGATAGACTGGTTACCTGTCTGTCTCTACATGTCTCCCTGTGATAGACTGGTTACCTGTCTGTCTCTACATGTCAGCCCTGTGATAGACTGGTTACCTGTCTGTCTCTACATGTCTCCCTGTGATAGACTGGTCACCTGTCTGTCTCTACATGTCAGCCCTATGATAGACTGGTTACCTGTCTGTCTCTACATGTCAGCCCTGTGATAGACTGGTTACCTGTCTGTCTCTACATGTCAGCCTTGTGATAGACTGGTTACCTGTCTGTCTGTACATGTCTCCCTGTGATAGACTGGTTACCTGTCTGTCTCTACATGTCTCCCTGTGATAGACTGGTTACCTGTCTGTCTCTACATGTCAGCCCTGTGATAGACTGGTTACCTGTCTGTCTCTACATGTCTCCCTGTGATAGACTGGTTACCTGTCTGTCTCTACATGTCTCCCTGTGATAGACTGGTCACCTGTCTGTCTCTACATGTCTCCCTGTGATAGACTGGTTACCTGTCTGTCTTTACATGTCTCCCTGTGATAGACTGGTTACCTGTCTGTCTCTACATGTCTCCCTGTGATAGACTGGTTACCTGTCTGTCTCTACATGTCTCCCTGTGATAGACTGGTTACCTGTCTGTCTCTACATGTCCCCCTGTGATAGACTGGTTACCTGTCTGTCTCTACATGTCTCCCTGTGATAGACTGGTTACCTGTCTGTCTCTACATGTCTCCCTGTGATAGACTGGTTACCTGTCTGTCTCTACATGTCCCCCTGTGATAGACTGGTTACCTGTCTGTCTCTACATGTCTCCCTGTGATAGACTGGTTACCTGTCTGTCTCTACATGTCGGCCCCATGATAGACTGGTTACCTGTCTGTCTCTACATGTCTCCCTGTGATAGACTGGTTACCTGTCTGTCTCTACATGTCTCCCTGTGATAGACTGGTTACCTGTCTGTCTCTACATGTCGGCCCTGTGATAGACTGGTTACCTGTCTGTCTCTACATGTCAGCCCTGTGATAGACTGGTTGCCTGTCTGTCTCTACATGTCAGCCCTGTGATAGACTGGTTACCTGTCTGTCTCTACATTTCTCCCTGTGATAGACTGGTTACCTGTCTGTCTCTACATGTCAGCCCTGTGATAGACTGGTTACCTGTCTGTCTCTACATGTCTCCCTGTGATAGACTGGTTGCCTGTCTGTCTCTACATGTCAGCCCTGTGATAGACTGGTTACCTGTCTGTCTCTACATGTCTCCCTGTGATAGACTGGTTACCTGTCTGTCTCTACATGTCTCCCTGTGATAGACTGGTTACCTGTCTGTCTTTACATGTCTCCCTGTGATAGACTGGTTACCTGTCTGTCTCTACATGTCTCCCTGTGATAGACTGGTTACCTGTCTGTCTCTACATGTCAGCCCTGTGATAGACTGGTTACCTGTCTGTCTCTACATGTCCCCCTGTGATAGACAGGTTACCTGTCGGTCTCTACATGTCTCCCTGTGATAGACTGGTTACCTGTCTGTCTCTACATGTCTCCCTGTGATAGACTGGTTACCTGTCTGTCTCCACATGTCTCCATGTGATAGACTGGTTACCTGTCTGTCTCTACATGTCAGCCCTATGATAGACTGGTTACCTGTCTGTCTCTACATGTCAGCCCTGTGATAGACTGGTTACCTGTCTGTCTCTACATGTCAGCCCTGTGATAGACTGGTTACCTGTCTGTCTCTACATGTCTCCCTGTGATAGACTGGTTACCTGTCTGTCTTTACATGTCTCCCTGTGATAGACTGGTTACCTGTCTGTCTCTACATGTCTCTCTGTGATAGACTGGTTACCTGTCTGTCTCTACATGTCTCCCTGTGATAGACTGGTTACCTGTCTGTCTCTACATGTCCCCCTGTGATAGACTGGTTACCTGTCTGTCTCTACATGTCTCCCTGTGATAGACTGGTTACCTGTCTGTCTCTACATGTCTCCCTGTGATAGACTGGTTACCTGTCTGTCTCTACATGTCCCCCTGTGATAGACTGGTTACCTGTCTGTCTCTACATGTCTCCCTGTGATAGACTGGTTACCTGTCTGTCTCTACATGTCGGCCCCATGATAGACTGGTTACCTGTCTGTCTCTACATGTCTCCCTGTGATAGACTGGTTACCTGTCTGTCTCTACATTTCTCCCTGTGATAGACTGGTTACCTGTCTGTCTCTACATGTCAGCCCTGTGATAGACTGGTTACCTGTCTGTCTCTACATGTCTCCCTGTGATAGACTGGTTACCTGTCTGTCTCTACATGTCTCCCTGTGATAGACTGGTTACCTGTCTGTCTTTACATGTCTCCCTGTGATAGACTGGTTACCTGTCTGTCTCTACATGTCTCCCTGTGATAGACTGGTTACCTGTCTGTCTCTACATGTCAGCCCTGTGATAGACTGGTCACCTGTCTGTCTCTACATGTCAGCCCTATGATAGACTGGTTACCTGTCTGTCTCTACATGTCAGCCCTGTGATAGACTGGTTACCTCTCTGTCTTTACATGTCTCCCTGTGATAGACTGGTTACCTGTCTGTCTCTACATGTCTCCCTGTGATAGACTGGTTACCTGTCTGTCTCTACATGTCAGCCCTGTGATAGACTGGTTACCTGTCTGTCTCTACATGTCCCCCTGTGATAGACTGGTTACCTGTCGGTCTCTACATGTCTCCCTGTGATAGACTGGTTACCTGTCTGTCTCTACATGTCTCCCTGTGATAGACTGGTTACCTGTCTGTCTCCACATGTCTCCATGTGATAGACTGGTTACCTGTCTGTCTCTACATGTCAGCCCTATGATAGACTGGTTACCTGTCTGTCTCTACATGTCAGCCCTGTGATAGACTGGTTACCTGTCTGTCTCTACATGTCAGCCCTGTGATAGACTGGTTGCCTGTCTGTCTCTACATGTCAGACCTGTGATAGACTGGTTACCTGTCTGTCTCTACATGTCTCCCTGTGATAGACTGGTTACCTGTCTGTCTCTACATGTCTCCCTGTGATAGACTGGTTACCTGTCTGTCTCTACATGTCAGCCCTGTGATAGACTGGTCACCTGTCTGTCTCTACATGTCAGCCCTGTGATAGACTGGTTACCTGTCTGTCTCTACATGTCAGCCCTGTGATAGACTGGTCACCTGTCTCTCTCTACATGTCAGCCCTGTGATAGACTGGTTACCTGTCTGTCTCTACATGTCTCCCTGTGATAGACTGGTTACGTGTCTGTCTCCACATGTCTCCATGTGATAGACTGGTTACCTGTCTGACTCTACATGTCAGCCCTATGATAGACTGGTTACCTGTCTGTCTCTACATGTCAGCCCTGTGATAGACTGGTTACCTGTCTGTCTGTACATGTCTCCCTGTGATAGACTGGTTACCTGTCTGTCTCTACATGTCTCCCTGTGATAGACTGGTTACCTGTCTGTCTCTACATGTCAGCCCTGTGATAGACTGGTTACCTGTCTGTCTCTACATGTCTCCCTGTGATAGACTGGTTACCTGTCTGTCTCTACATGTCTCCCTGTGATAGACTGGTCACCTGTCTGTCTCTACATGTCTCCCTGTGATAGACTGGTTACCTGTCTGTCTTTACATGTCTCCCTGTGATAGACTGGTTACCTGTCTGTCTCTACATGTCTCCCTGTGATAGACTGGTTACCTGTCTGTCTCTACATGTCAGCCCTGTGATAGACTGGTTACCTGTCTGTCTCTACATGTCCCCCTGTGATAGACTGGTTACCTGTCGGTCTCTACATGTCTCCCCGTGATAGACTGGTTACCTGTCTGTCTCTACATGTCTCCCTGTGATAGACTGGTTACCTGTCTGTCTCCACATGTCTCCCTGTGATAGACTGGTTACCTGTCTGTCTCCACATGTCTCCCTGTGATAGACTGGTTACCTGTCTGTCTCTACATGTCGGCCCTGTGATAGACTGGTTACCTGTCTGTCTCTACATGTCAGCCCTGTGATAGACTGGTTGCCTGTCTGTCTCTACATGTCAGCCCTGTGATAGACTGGTTACCTGTCTGTCTCTACATGTCTCCCTGTGATAGACTGGTTACCTGTCTGTCTCTACATGTCAGCCCTGTGATAGACTGGTTACCTGTCTTCTCTACATGTCTCCCTGTGATAGACTGGTTGCCTGTCTGTCTCTACATGTCAGCCCTGTGATAGACTGGTTACCTGTCTGTCTCTACATTTCTCCCTGTGATAGACTGGTTACCTGTCTGTCTCTACATGTCTCCCTGTGATAGACTGGTTACCTGTCTGTCTTTACATGTCTCCCTGTGATAGACTGGTTACCTGTCTGTCTCTACATGTCTCCCTGTGATAGACTGGTTACCTGTCTGTCTCTACATGTCAGCCCTGTGATAGACTGGTTACCTGTCTGTCTCTACATGTCCCCCTGTGATAGACTGGTTACCTGTCGGTCTCTACATGTCTCCCTGTGATAGACTGGTTACCTGTCTGTCTCTACATGTCTCCCTGTGATAGACTGGTTACCTGTCTGTCTCCACATGTCTCCATGTGATAGACTGGTTACCTGTCTGTCTCTACATGTCCCCCTGTGATAGACTGGTTACCTGTCTGTCTCTACATGTACCCCTGTGATAGACTGGTTACCTGTCTGTCTCTACATGTCTCCCTGTGATAGACTGGTTACCTGTCTGTCTCTACATGTCTCCCTGTGATAGACTGGTTACCTGTCTGTCTCTACATGTCTCCCTGTGATAGACTGGTTACCTGTCTGTCTCTACATGTCGGCCCTGTGATAGACTGGTTACCTGTCTGTCTCTACATGTCAGCCCTGTGATAGACTGGTTGCCTGTCTGTCTCCACATGTCAGCCCTGTGATAGACTGGTTACCTGTCTGTCTCTACATGTCTCCCTGTGATAGACTGGTTACCTGTCTGTCTCTACATGTCTCCCTGTGATAGACTGGTTACCTGTCTGTCTCTACATGTCAGCCCTGTGATAGACTGGTCACCTGTCTGTCTCTACATGTCAGCCCTGTGATAGACTGGTTACCTGTCTGTCTCTACATGTCAGCCCTGTGATAGACTGGTCACCTGTCTCTCTCTACATGTCAGCCCTGTGATAGACTGGTTACCTGTCTGTCTCTACATGTCTCCCTGTGATAGACTGGTTACGTGTCTGTCTCCACATGTCTCCATGTGATAGACTGGTTACCTGTCTGTCTCTACATGTCAGCCCTATGATAGACTGGTTACCTGTCTGTCTCTACATGTCAGCCCTGTGATAGACTGGTTACCTGTCTGTCTCTACATGTCAGCCCTGTGATAGACTGGTTACCTGTCTGTCTGTACATGTCTCCCTGTGATAGACTGGTTACCTGTCTGTCTCTACATGTCTCCCTGTGATAGACTGGTTACCTGTCTGTCTCTACATGTCAGCCCTGTGATAGACTGGTTACCTGTCTGTCTCTACATGTCTCCCTGTGATAGACTGGTTACCTGTCTGTCTCTACATGTCTCCCTGTGATAGACTGGTCACCTGTCTGTCTCTACATGTCTCCCTGTGATAGACTGGTTACCTGTCTGTCTTTGCATGTCTCCCTCTGATAGACTGGTTACCTGTCTGTCTCTACATGTCTCCCTGTGATAGACTGGTTACCTGTCTGTCTCTACATGTCTCCCTGTGATAGACTGGTTACCTGTCTGTCTCTACATGTCCCCCTGTGATAGACTGGTTACCTGTCTGTCTCTACATGTCTCCCTGTGATAGACTGGTTACCTGTCTGTCTCTACATGTCTCCCTGTGATAGACTGGTTACCTGTCTGTCTCTACATGTCCCCCTGTGATAGACTGGTTACCTGTCTGTCTCTACATGTTGGCCCCATGATAGACTGGTTACCTGTCTGTCTCTACATGTCTCCCTGTGATAGACTGGTTACCTGTCTGTCTCTACATGTTGGCCCCATGATAGACTGGTTACCTGTCTGTCTCTACATGTCTCCCTGTGATAGACTGGTTACCTGTCTGTCTCTACATGTCTCCCTGTGATAGACTGGTTACCTGTCTGTCTCTACATGTCGGCCCTGTGATAGACTGGTTACCTGTCTGTCTCTACATGTCAGCCCTGTGATAGACTGGTTGCCTGTCTGTCTCTACATGTCAGCCCTGTGATAGACTGGTTACCTGTCTGTCTCTACATTTCTCCCTGTGATAGACTGGTTACCTGTCTGTCTCTACATGTCAGCCCTGTGATAGACTGGTTACCTGTCTGTCTCTACATGTCTCCCTGTGATAGACTGGTTGCCTGTCTGTCTCTACATGTCAGCCCTGTGATAGACTGGTTACCTGTCTGTCTCTACATGTCTCCCTGTGATAGACTGGTTACCTGTCTGTCTCTACATGTCTCCCTGTGATAGACTGGTTACCTGTCTGTCTTTACATGTCTCCCTGTGATAGACTGGTTACCTGTCTGTCTCTACATGTCTCCCTGTGATAGACTGGTTACCTGTCTGTCTCTACATGTCAGCCCTGTGATAGACTGGTTACCTGTCTGTCTCTACATGTCCCCCTGTGATAGACTGGTTACCTGTCGGTCTCTACATGTCTCCCTGTGATAGACTGGTTACCTGTCTGTCTCTACATGTCTCCCTGTGATAGACTGGTTACCTGTCTGTCTCCACATGTCTCCATGTGATAGACTGGTTACCTGTCTGTCTCTACATGTCAGCCCTATGATAGACTGGTTACCTGTCTGTCTCTACATGTCAGCCCTGTGATAGACTGGTTACCTGTCTGTCTCTACATGTCAGCCCTGTGATAGACTGGTTACCTGTCTGTCTCTACATGTCTCCCTGTGATAGACTGGTTACCTGTCTGTCTTTACATGTCTCCCTGTGATAGACTGGTTACCTGTCTGTCTCTACATGTCTCCCTGTGATAGACTGGTTACCTGTCTGTCTCTACATGTCTCCCTGTGATAGACTGGTTACCTGTCTGTCTCTACATGTCCCCCTGTGATAGACTGGTTACCTGTCTGTCTCTACATGTCTCCCTGTGATAGACTGGTTACCTGTCTGTCTCTACATGTCTCCCTGTGATAGACTGGTTACCTGTCTGTCTCTACATGTCCCCCTGTGATAGACTGGTTACCTGTCTGTCTCTACATGTCAGCCCTGTGATAGACTGGTTACCTGTCTGTCTCTACATGTCCCCCTGTGATAGACTGGTTACCTGTTGGTCTCTACATGTCTCCCTGTGATAGACTGGTTACCTGTCTGTCTCTACATGTCTCCCTGTGATAGACTGGTTACCTGTCTGTCTCCACATGTCTCCATGTGATAGACTGGTTACCTGTCTGTCTCTACATGTCCCCCTGTGATAGACTGGTTACCTGTCTGTCTCTACATGTACCCCTGTGATAGACTGGTTACCTGTCTGTCTCTACATGTCGGCCCCATGATAGACTGGTTACCTGTCTGTCTCTACATGTCTCCCTGTGATAGACTGGTTACCTGTCTGTCTCTACATGTCTCCCTGTATTAGACTGGTTACCTGTCTGTCTCTACATGTCGGCCCTGTGATAGACTGGTTACCTGTCTGTCTCTACATGTCGGCCCTGTGATAGACTGGTTACCTGTCTGTCTCTACATGTCAGCCCTGTGATAGACTGGTTGCCTGTCTGTCTCTACATGTCAGCCCTGTGATAGACTGGTTACCTGTCTGTCTCTACATGTCTCCCTGTGATAGACTGGTTACCTGTCTGTCTCTACATGTCTCCCTGTGATAGACTGGTTACCTGTCTGTCTCTACATGTCAGCCCTGTGATAGACTGGTCACCTGTCTGTCTCTACATGTCAGCCCTGTGATAGACTGGTTACCTGTCTGTCTCTACATGTCAGCCCTGTGATAGACTGGTCACCTGTCTGTCTCTACATGTCAGCCCTGTGATAGACTGGTCACCTGTCTCTCTCTACATGTCTCCCTGTGATAGACTGGTTACCTGTCTGTCTCTACATGTCTCCCTGTGATAGACTGGTTACGTGTCTGTCTCCACATGTCTCCATGTGATAGACTGGTTACCTGTCTGTCTCTACATGTCAGCCCTATGATAGACTGGTTACCTGTCTGTCTCTACATGTCAGCCCTGTGATAGACTGGTTACCTGTCTGTCTCTACATGTCAGCCCTGTGATAGACTGGTTACCTGTCTGTCTGTACATGTCTCCCTGTGATAGACTGGTTACCTGTCTGTCTCTACATGTCTCCCTGTGATAGACTGGTTACCTGTCTGTCTCTACATGTCAGCCCTGTGATAGACTGGTTACCTGTCTGTCTCTACATGTCTCCCTGTGATAGACTGGTTACCTGTCTGTCTCTACATGTCTCCCTGTGATAGACTGGTCACCTGTCTGTCTCTACATGTCTCCCTGTGATAGACTGGTTACCTGTCTGTCTTTACATGTCTCCCTCTGATAGACTGGTTACCTGTCTGTCTCTACATGTCTCCCTGTGATAGACTGGTTACCTGTCTGTCTCTACATGTCTCCCTGTGATAGACTGGTTACCTGTCTGTCTCTACATGTCCCCCTGTGATAGACTGGTTACCTGTCTGTCTCTACATGTCTCCCTGTGATAGACTGGTTACCTGTCTGTCTCTACATGTCTCCCTGTGATAGACTGGTTACCTGTCTGTCTCTACATGTCCCCCTGTGATAGACTGGTTACCTGTCTGTCTCTACATGTCTCCCTGTGATAGACTGGTTACCTGTCTGTCTCTACATGTCGGCCCCATGATAGACTGGTTACCTGTCTGTCTCTACATGTCTCCCTGTGATAGACTGGTTACCTGTCTGTCTCTACATGTCTCCCTGTGATAGACTGGTTACCTGTCTGTCTCTACATGTCGGCCCTGTGATAGACTGGTTACCTGTCTGTCTCTACATGTCAGCCCTGTGATAGACTGGTTGCCTGTCTTTCTCTACATGTCAGCCCTGTGATAGACTGGTTACCTGTCTGTCTCTACATTTCTCCCTGTGATAGACTGGTTACCTGTCTGTCTCTACATGTCAGCCCTGTGATAGACTGGTTACCTGTCTGTCTCTACATGTCTCCCTGTGATAGACTGGTTGCCTGTCTGTCTCTACATGTCAGCCCTGTGATAGACTGGTTACCTGTCTGTCTCTACATGTCTCCCTGTGATAGACTGGTTACCTGTCTGTCTCTACATGTCTCCCTGTGATAGACTGGTTACCTGTCTGTCTTTACATGTCTCCCTGTGATAGACTGGTTACCTGTCTGTCTCTACATGTCTCCCTGTGATAGACTGGTTACCTGTCTGTCTCTACATGTCAGCCCTGTGATAGACTGGTTACCTGTCTGTCTCTACATGTCCCCCTGTGATAGACTGGTTACCTGTCGGTCTCTACATGTCTCCCTGTGATAGACTGGTTACCTGTCTGTCTCTACATGTCTCCCTGTGATAGACTGGTTACCTGTCTGTCTCCACATGTCTCCATGTGATAGACTGGTTACCTGTCTGTCTCTACATGTCAGCCCTATGATAGACTGGTTACCTGTCTGTCTCTACATGTCAGCCCTGTGATAGACTGGTTACCTGTCTGTCTCTACATGTCAGCCCTGTGATAGACTGGTTACCTGTCTGTCTCTACATGTCTCCCTGTGATAGACTGGTTACCTGTCTGTCTTTACATGTCTCCCTGTGATAGACTGGTTACCTGTCTGTCTCTACATGTCTCCCTGTGATAGACTGGTTACCTGTCTGTCTCTACATGTCTCCCTGTGATAGACTGGTTACCTGTCTGTCTCTACATGTCCCCCTGTGATAGACTGGTTACCTGTCTGTCTCTACATGTCTCCCTGTGATAGACTGGTTACCTGTCTGTCTCTACATGTCTCCCTGTGATAGACTGGTTACCTGTCTGTCTCTACATGTCCCCCTGTGATAGACTGGTTACCTGTCTGTCTCTACATGTCTCCCTGTGATAGACTGGTTACCTGTCTGTCTCTACATGTCGGCCCCATGATAGACTGGTTACCTGTCTGTCTCTACATGTCTCCCTGTGATAGACTGGTTACCTGTCTGTCTCTACATTTCTCCCTGTGATAGACTGGTTACCTGTCTGTCTCTACATGTCAGCCCTGTGATAGACTGGTTACCTGTCTGTCTCTACATGTCTCCCTGTGATAGACTGGTTGCCTGTCTGTCTCTACATGTCAGCCCTGTGATAGACTGGTTACCTGTCTGTCTCTACATGTCTCCCTGTGATAGACTGGTTACCTGTCTGTCTCTACATGTCTCCCTGTGATAGACTGGTTACCTGTCTGTCTTTACATGTCTCCCTGTGATAGACTGGTTACCTGTCTGTCTCTACATGTCTCCCTGTGATAGACTGGTTACCTGTCTGTCTCTACATGTCAGCCCTGTGATAGACTGGTTACCTGTCTGTCTCTACATGTCCCCCTGTGATAGACTGGTTACCTGTCGGTCTCTACATGTCTCCCTGTGATAGACTGGTTACCTGTCTGTCTCTACATGTCTCCCTGTGATAGACTGGTTACCTGTCTGTCTCCACATGTCTCCATGTGATAGACTGGTTACCTGTCTGTCTCTACATGTCAGCCCTATGATAGACTGGTTACCTGTCTGTCTCTACATGTCAGCCCTGTGATAGACTGGTTACCTGTCTGTCTCTACATGTCAGCCCTGTGATAGACTGGTTACCTGTCTGTCTGTACATGTCTCCCTGTGATAGACTGGTTACCTGTCTGTCTCTACATGTCTCCCTGTGATAGACTGGTTACCTGTCTGTCTCTACATGTCAGCCCTGTGATAGACTGGTTACCTGTCTGTCTCTACATGTCTCCCTGTGATAGACTGGTTACCTGTCTGTCTCTACATGTCTCCCTGTGATAGACTGGTCACCTGTCTGTCTCTACATGTCTCCCTGTGATAGACTGGTTACCTGTCTGTCTTTACATGTCTCCCTGTGATAGACTGGTTACCTGTCTGTCTCTACATGTCTCCCTGTGATAGACTGGTTACCTGTCTGTCTCTACATGTCTCCCAGTGATAGACTGGTTACCTGTCTGTCTCTACATGTCCCCCTGTGATAGACTGGTTACCTGTCTGTCTCTACATGTCTCCCTGTGATAGACTGGTTACCTGTCTGTCTCTACATGTCTCCCTGTGATAGACTGGTTACCTGTCTGTCTCTACATGTCTCCCTGTGATAGACTGGTTACCTGTCTGTCTCTACATGTCCCCCTGTGATAGACTGGTTACTTGTCTGTCTCTACATGTCTCCCTGTGATAGACTGGTTACCTGTCTGTCTCTACATGTCGGCCCCATGATAGACTGGTTACCTGTCTGTCTCTACATGTCTCCCTGTGATAGACTGGTTACCTGTCTGTCTCTACATGTCTACCTGTGATAGACTGGTTACCTGTCTGTCTCTACATGTCGGCCCTGTGATAGACTGGTTACCTGTCTGTCTCTACATGTCAGCCCTGTGATAGACTGGTTGCCTGTCTGTCTCTACATGTCAGCCCTGTGATAGACTGGTTACCTGTCTGTCTCTACATGTCTCCCTGTGATAGACTGGTTACCTGTCTGTCTCTACATGTCTCCCTGTGATAGACTGGTTACCTGTCTGTCTCTACATGTCAGCCCTGTGATAGACTGGTCACCTGTCTGTCTCTACATGTCAGCCCTATGATAGACTGGTTACCTGTCTGTCTCTACATGTCAGCCCTGTGATAGACTGGTTACCTCTCTGTCTTTACATGTCTCCCTGTGATAGACTGGTTACCTGTCTGTCTCTACATGTCTCCCTGTGATAGACTGGTTACCTGTCTGTCTCTACATGTCTCCCTGTGATAGACTGGTTGCCTGTCTGTCTCTACATGTCAGCCCTGTGATAGACTGGTTACCTGTCTGTCTCTACATGTCTCCCTGTGATAGACTGGTTACCTGTCTGTCTCTACATGTCTCCCTGTGATAGACTGGTTACCTGTCTGTCTTTACATGTCTCCCTGTGATAGACTGGTTACCTGTCTGTCTCTACATGTCTCCCTGTGATAGACTGGTTACCTGTCTGTCTCTACATGTCAGCCCTGTGATAGACTGGTTACCTGTCTGTCTCTACATGTCCCCCTGTGATAGACTGGTTACCTGTCGGTCTCTACATGTCTCCCTGTGATAGACTGGTTACCTGTCTGTCTCTACATGTCTCCCTGTGATAGACTGGTTACCTGTCTGTCTCCACATGTCTCCATGTGATAGACTGGTTACCTGTCTGTCTCTACATGTCAGCCCTATGATAGACTGGTTACCTGTCTGTCTCTACATGTCAGCCCTGTGATAGACTGGTTACCTGTCTGTCTCTACATGTCAGCCCTGTGATAGACTGGTTACCTGTCTGTCTCTACATGTCTCCCTGTGATAGACTGGTTACCTGTCTGTCTTTACATGTCTCCCTGTGATAGACTGGTTACCTGTCTGTCTCTACATGTCTCCCTGTGATAGACTGGTTACCTGTCTGTCTCTACATGTCTCCCTGTGATAGACTGGTTACCTGTCTGTCTCTACATGTCCCCCTGTGATAGACTGGTTACCTGTCTGTCTCTACATGTCTCCCTGTGATAGACTGGTTACCTGTCTGTCTCTACATGTCTCCCTGTGATAGACTGGTTACCTGTCTGTCTCTACATGTCCCCCTGTGATAGACTGGTTACCTGTCTGTCTCTACATGTCTCCCTGTGATAGACTGGTTACCTGTCTGTCTCTACATGTCGGCCCCATGATAGACTGGTTACCTGTCTGTCTCTACATGTCTCCCTGTGATAGACTGGTTACCTGTCTGTCTCTACATTTCTCCCTGTGATAGACTGGTTACCTGTCTGTCTCTACATGTCAGCCCTGTGATAGACTGGTTACCTGTCTGTCTCTACATGTCTCCCTGTGATAGACTGGTTGCCTGTCTGTCTCTACATGTCAGCCCTGTGATAGACTGGTTACCTGTCTGTCTCTACATGTCTCCCTGTGATAGACTGGTTACCTGTCTGTCTCTACATGTCTCCCTGTGATAGACTGGTTACCTGTCTGTCTTTACATGTCTCCCTGTGATAGACTGGTTACCTGTCTGTCTCTACATGTCTCCCTGTGATAGACTGGTTACCTGTCTGTCTCTACATGTCAGCCCTGTGATAGACTGGTTACCTGTCTGTCTCTACATGTCCCCCTGTGATAGACTGGTTACCTGTCGGTCTCTACATGTCTCCCTGTGATAGACTGGTTACCTGTCTGTCTCTACATGTCTCCCTGTGATAGACTGGTTACCTGTCTGTCTCCACATGTCTCCATGTGATAGACTGGTTACCTGTCTGTCTCTACATGTCAGCCCTATGATAGACTGGTTACCTGTCTGTCTCTACATGTCAGCCCTGTGATAGACTGGTTACCTGTCTGTCTCTACATGTCAGCCCTGTGATAGACTGGTTACCTGTCTGTCTGTACATGTCTCCCTGTGATAGACTGGTTACCTGTCTGTCTCTACATGTCTCCCTGTGATAGACTGGTTACCTGTCTGTCTCTACATGTCAGCCCTGTGATAGACTGGTTACCTGTCTGTCTCTACATGTCTCCCTGTGATAGACTGGTTACCTGTCTGTCTCTACATGTCTCCCTGTGATAGACTGGTCACCTGTCTGTCTCTACATGTCTCCCTGTGATAGACTGGTTACCTGTCTGTCTTTACATGTCTCCCTGTGATAGACTGGTTACCTGTCTGTCTCTACATGTCTCCCTGTGATAGACTGGTTACCTGTCTGTCTCTACATGTCTCCCAGTGATAGACTGGTTACCTGTCTGTCTCTACATGTCCCCCTGTGATAGACTGGTTACCTGTCTGTCTCTACATGTCTCCCTGTGATAGACTGGTTACCTGTCTGTCTCTACATGTCTCCCTGTGATAGACTGGTTACCTGTCTGTCTCTACATGTCTCCCTGTGATAGACTGGTTACCTGTCTGTCTCTACATGTCCCCCTGTGATAGACTGGTTACTTGTCTGTCTCTACATGTCTCCCTGTGATAGACTGGTTACCTGTCTGTCTCTACATGTCGGCCCCATGATAGACTGGTTACCTGTCTGTCTCTACATGTCTCCCTGTGATAGACTGGTTACCTGTCTGTCTCTACATGTCTACCTGTGATAGACTGGTTACCTGTCTGTCTCTACATGTCGGCCCTGTGATAGACTGGTTACCTGTCTGTCTCTACATGTCAGCCCTGTGATAGACTGGTTGCCTGTCTGTCTCTACATGTCAGCCCTGTGATAGACTGGTTACCTGTCTGTCTCTACATGTCTCCCTGTGATAGACTGGTTACCTGTCTGTCTCTACATGTCTCCCTGTGATAGACTGGTTACCTGTCTGTCTCTACATGTCAGCCCTGTGATAGACTGGTCACCTGTCTGTCTCTACATGTCAGCCCTATGATAGACTGGTTACCTGTCTGTCTCTACATGTCAGCCCTGTGATAGACTGGTTACCTCTCTGTCTTTACATGTCTCCCTGTGATAGACTGGTTACCTGTCTGTCTCTACATGTCTCCCTGTGATAGACTGGTTACCTGTCTGTCTCTACATGTCAGCCCTGTGATAGACTGGTTACCTGTCTGTCTCTACATGTCCCCCTGTGATAGACTGGTTACCTGTCGGTCTCTACATGTCTCCCTGTGATAGACTGGTTACCTGTCTGTCTCTACATGTCTCCCTGTGATAGACTGGTTACCTGTCTGTCTCCACATGTCTCCATGTGATAGACTGGTTACCTGTCTGTCTCTACATGTCAGCCCTATGATAGACTGGTTACCTGTCTGTCTCTACATGTCAGCCCTGTGATAGACTGGTTACCTGTCTGTCTCTACATGTCAGCCCTGTGATAGACTGGTTGCCTGTCTGTCTCTACATGTCAGCCCTGTGATAGACTGGTTACCTGTCTGTCTCTACATGTCTCCCTGTGATAGACTGGTTACCTGTCTGTCTCTACATGTCTCCCTGTGATAGACTGGTTACCTGTCTGTCTCTACATGTCAGCCCTGTGATAGACTGGTCACCTGTCTGTCTCTACATGTCAGCCCTGTGATAGACTGGTTACCTGTCTGTCTCTACATGTCAGCCCTGTGATAGACTGGTCACCTGTCTCTCTCTACATGTCAGCCCTGTGATAGACTGGTTACCTGTCTGTCTCTACATGTCTCCCTGTGATAGACTGGTTACGTGTCTGTCTCCACATGTCTCCATGTGATAGACTGGTTACCTGTCTGACTCTACATGTCAGCCCTATGATAGACTGGTTACCTGTCTGTCTCTACATGTCAGCCCTGTGATAGACTGGTTACCTGTCTGTCTGTACATGTCTCCCTGTGATAGACTGGTTACCTGTCTGTCTCTACATGTCTCCCTGTGATAGACTGGTTACCTGTCTGTCTCTACATGTCAGCCCTGTGATAGACTGGTTACCTGTCTGTCTCTACATGTCTCCCTGTGATAGACTGGTTACCTGTCTGTCTCTACATGTCTCCCTGTGATAGACTGGTCACCTGTCTGTCTCTACATGTCTCCCTGTGATAGACTGGTTACCTGTCTGTCTTTACATGTCTCCCTGTGATAGACTGGTTACCTGTCTGTCTCTACATGTCTCCCTGTGATAGACTGGTTACCTGTCTGTCTCTACATGTCAGCCCTGTGATAGACTGGTTACCTGTCTGTCTCTACATGTCCCCCTGTGATAGACTGGTTACCTGTCGGTCTCTACATGTCTCCCCGTGATAGACTGGTTACCTGTCTGTCTCTACATGTCTCCCTGTGATAGACTGGTTACCTGTCTGTCTCCACATGTCTCCCTGTGATAGACTGGTTACCTGTCTGTCTCCACATGTCTCCCTGTGATAGACTGGTTACCTGTCTGTCTCTACATGTCGGCCCTGTGATAGACTGGTTACCTGTCTGTCTCTACATGTCAGCCCTGTGATAGACTGGTTGCCTGTCTGTCTCTACATGTCAGCCCTGTGATAGACTGGTTACCTGTCTGTCTCTACATGTCTCCCTGTGATAGACTGGTTACCTGTCTGTCTCTACATGTCAGCCCTGTGATAGACTGGTTACCTGTCTTCTCTACATGTCTCCCTGTGATAGACTGGTTACCTGTCTGTCTCTACATGTCAGCCCTGTGATAGACTGGTTACCTGTCTTCTCTACATGTCTCCCTGTGATAGACTGGTTGCCTGTCTGTCTCTACATGTCAGCCCTGTGATAGACTGGTTACCTGTCTGTCTCTACATTTCTCCCTGTGATAGACTGGTTACCTGTCTGTCTCTACATGTCTCCCTGTGATAGACTGGTTACCTGTCTGTCTTTACATGTCTCCCTGTGATAGACTGGTTACCTGTCTGTCTCTACATGTCTCCCTGTGATAGACTGGTTACGTGTCTGTCTCCACATGTCTCCATGTGATAGACTGGTTACCTGTCTGTCTCTACATGTCAGCCCTATGATAGACTGGTTACCTGTCTGTCTCTACATGTCAGCCCTGTGATAGACTGGTTACCTGTCTGTCTGTACATGTCTCCCTGTGATAGACTGGTTACCTGTCTGTCTCTACATGTCTCCCTGTGATAGACTGGTTACCTGTCTGTCTCTACATGTCAGCCCTGTGATAGACTGGTTACCTGTCTGTCTCTACATGTCTCCCTGTGATAGACTGGTTACCTGTCTGTCTCTACATGTCTCCCTGTGATAGACTGGTCACCTGTCTGTCTCTACATGTCTCCCTGTGATAGACTGGTTACCTGTCTGTCTTTACATGTCTCCCTGTGATAGACTGGTTACCTGTCTGTCTCTACATGTCTCCCTGTGATAGACTGGTTACCTGTCTGTCTCTACATGTCAGCCCTGTGATAGACTGGTTACCTGTCTGTCTCTACATGTCCCCCTGTGATAGACTGGTTACCTGTCGGTCTCTACATGTCTCCCTGTGATAGACTGGTTACCTGTCTGTCTCTACATGTCTCCCTGTGATAGACTGGTTACCTGTCTGTCTCCACATGTCTCCATGTGATAGACTGGTTACCTGTCTGTCTCTACATGTCAGCCCTATGATAGACTGGTTACCTGTCTGTCTCTACATGTCAGCCCTGTGATAGACTGGTTACCTGTCTGTCTCTACATGTCAGCCCTGTGATAGACTGGTTACCTGTCTGTCTGTACATGTCTCCCTGTGATAGACTGGTTACCTGTCTGTCTCTACATGTCTCCCTGTGATAGACTGGTTACCTGTCTGTCTCTACATGTCAGCCCTGTGATAGACTGGTTACCTGTCTGTCTCTACATGTCTCCCTGTGATAGACTGGTTACCTGTCTGTCTCTACATGTCCCCCTGTGATAGACTGGTTACCTGTCTGTCTCTACATGTCTCCCTGTGATAGACTGGTTACCTGTCTGTCTCTATCTGTCGGCCCCATGATAGACTGGTTACCTGTCTGTCTCTACATGTCTCCCTGTGATAGATTGGTTACCTGTCTGTCTCTACATTACTCCCTGTGATAGACTGGTTACCTGTCTGTCTCTACATGTCGGCCCTGTGATAGACTGGTTACCTGTCTGTCTCTACATGTCAGCCCTGTGATAGACTGGTTGCCTGTCTGTCTCTACATGTCAGCCCTGTGATAGACTGGTTACCTGTCTGTCTCTACATGTCTCCCTGTGATAGACTGGTTGCCTGTCTGTCTCTACATGTCAGCCCTGTGATAGACTGGTTACCTGTCTGTCTCTACATGTCTCCCTGTGATAGACTGGTTACCTGTCTGTCTCTACATGTCTCCCTGTGATAGACTGGTTACCTGTCTGTCTTTACATGTCTCCCTGTGATAGACTGGTTACCTGTCTGTCTCTACATGTCTCCCTGTGATAGACTGGTTACCTGTCTGTCTCTACATGTCAGCCCTGTGATAGACTGGTTACCTGTCTGTCTCTACATGTCCCCCTGTGATAGACTGGTTACCTGTCGGTCTCTACATGTCTCCCTGTGATAGACTGGTTACCTGTCTGTCTCTACATGTCGGCCCTGTGATAGACTGGTTACCTGTCTGTCTCTACATGTCAGCCCTGTGATAGACTGGTTGCCTGTCTGTCTCTACATGTCAGCCCTGTGATAGACTGGTTACCTGTCTGTCTCTACATGTCTCCCTGTGATAGACTGGTTACCTGTCTGTCTCTACATGTCATCCCTGTGATAGACTGGTTACCTGTCTGTCTCTACATGTCTCCCTGTGATAGACTGGTTGCCTGTCTGTCTCTACATGTCAGCCCTGTGATAGACTGGTTACCTGTCTGTCTCTACATGTCTCCCTGTGATAGACTGGTTACCTGTCTGTCTCTACATGTCTCCCTGTGATAGACTGGTTACCTGTCTGTCTCTACATGTCAGCCCTGTGATAGACTGGTTACCTGTCTGTCTCTACATGTCTCCCTGTGATAGACTGGTTGCCTGTCTGTCTCTACATGTCAGCCCTGTGATAGACTGGTTACCTGTCTGTCTCTACATGTCTCCCTGTGATAGACTGGTTACCTGTCTGTCTCTACATGTCTCCCTGTGATAGACTGGTTACCTGTCTGTCTTTACATGTCTCCCTGTGATAGACTGGTTACCTGTCTGTCTCTACATGTCTCCCTGTGATAGACTGGTTACCTGTCTGTCTCTACATGTCAGCCCTGTGATAGACTGGTTACCTGTCTGTCTCTACATGTCCCCCTGTGATAGACTGGTTACCTGTCGGTCTCTACATGTCTCCCTGTGATAGACTGGTTACCTGTCTGTCTCTACATGTCGGCCCTGTGATAGACTGGTTACCTGTCTGTCTCTACATGTCAGCCCTGTGATAGACTGGTTGCCTGTCTGTCTCTACATGTCAGCCCTGTGATAGACTGGTTACCTGTCTGTCTCTACATGTCTCCCTGTGATAGACTGGTTACCTGTCTGTCTCTACATGTCAGCCCTGTGATAGACTGGTTACCTGTCTGTCTCTACATGTCTCTCTGTGATAGACTGGTTGCCTGTCTGTCTCTACATGTCAGCCCTGTGATAGACTGGTTACCTGTCTGTCTCTACATGTCTCCCTGTGATAGACTGGTTACCTGTCTGTCTCTACATGTCAGCCCTGTGATAGACTGGTTACCTGTCTGTCTCTACATGTCTCCCTGTGATAGACTGGTTACCTGTCTGTCTCTACATGTCTCCCTGTGATAGACTGGTCACCTGTCTGTCTCTACATGTCTCCCTGTGATAGACTGGTTACCTGTCTGTCTTTACATGTCTCCCTGTGATAGACTGGTTACCTGTCTGTCTCTACATGTCTCCCTGTGATAGACTGGTTACCTGTCTGTCTCTACATGTCTCCCTGTGATAGACTGGTTACCTGTCTGTCTCTACATGTCCCCCTGTGATAGACTGGTTACCTGTCTGTCTCTACATGTCTCCCTGTGATAGACTGGTTACCTGTCTGTCTCTACATGTCTCCCTGTGATAGACTGGTTACCTGTCTGTCTCTACATGTCCCCCTGTGATAGACTGGTTACCTGTCTGTCTCTACATGTCTCCCTGTGATAGACTGGTTACCTGTCTGTCTCTACATGTCTCCCTGTGATAGACTGGTCACCTGTCTGTCTCTACATGTCTCCCTGTGATAGACTGGTTACCTGTCTGTCTTTACATGTCTCCCTGTGATAGACTGGTTACCTGTCTGTCTCTACATGTCTCCCTGTGATAGACTGGTTACCTGTCTGTCTCTACATGTCAGCCCTGTGATAGACTGGTTACCTGTCTGTCTCTACATGTCCCCCTGTGATAGACTGGTTACCTGTCGGTCTCTACATGTCTCCCTGTGATAGACTGGTTACCTGTCTGTCTGTACATGTCTCCCTGTGATAGACTGGTTACCTGTCTGTCTCTACATGTCTCCCTGTGATAGACTGGTTACCTGTCTGTCTCTACATGTCAGCCCTGTGATAGACTGGTTACCTGTCTGTCTCTACATGTCTCCCTGTGATAGACTGGTTACCTGTCTGTCTCTACATGTCTCCCTGTGATAGACTGGTCACCTGTCTGTCTCTACATGTCTCCCTGTGATAGACTGGTTACCTGTCTGTCTTTACATGTCTCCCTGTGATAGACTGGTTACCTGTCTGTCTCTACATGTCTCCCTGTGATAGACTGGTTACCTGTCTGTCTCTACATGTCTCCCTGTGATAGACTGGTTACCTGTCTGTCTCTACATGTCCCCCTGTGATAGACTGGTTACCTGTCTGTCTCTACATGTCTCCCTGTGATAGACTGGTTACCTGTCTGTCTCTACATGTCTCCCTGTGATAGACTGGTTACCTGTCTGTCTCTACATGTCCCCCTGTGATAGACTGGTTACCTGTCTGTCTCTACATGTCTCCCTGTGATAGACTGGTTACCTGTCTGTCTCTATCTGTCGGCCCCATGATAGACTGGTTACCTGTCTGTCTCTACATGTCTCCCTGTGATAGATTGGTTACCTGTCTGTCTCTACATGTCTCCCTGTGATAGACTGGTTACCTGTCTGTCTCTACATGTCGGCCCTGTGATAGACTGGTTACCTGTCTGTCTCTACATGTCAGCCCTGTGATAGACTGGTTGCCTGTCTGTCTCTACATGTCAGCCCTGTGATAGACTGGTTACCTGTCTGTCTCTACATGTCTCCCTGTGATAGACTGGTTGCCTGTCTGTCTCTACATGTCAGCCCTGTGATAGACTGGTTACCTGTCTGTCTCTACATGTCTCCCTGTGATAGACTGGTTACCTGTCTGTCTCTACATGTCTCCCTGTGATAGAGTGGTTACCTGTCTGTCTTTACATGTCTCCCTGTGATAGACTGGTTACCTGTCTGTCTCTACATGTCTCCCTGTGATAGACTGGTTACCTGTCTGTCTCTACATGTCAGCCCTGTGATAGACTGGTTACCTGTCTGTCTCTACATGTCCCCCTGTGATAGACTGGTTACCTGTCGGTCTCTACATGTCTCCCTGTGATAGACTGGTTACCTGTCTGTCTCTACATGTCGGCCCTGTGATAGACTGGTTACCTGTCTGTCTCTACATGTCAGCCCTGTGATAGACTGGTTGCCTGTCTGTCTCTACATGTCAGCCCTGTGATAGACTGGTTACCTGTCTGTCTCTACATGTCTCCCTGTGATAGACTGGTTACCTGTCTGTCTCTACATGTCAGCCCTGTGATAGACTGGTTACCTGTCTGTCTCTACATGTCTCCCTGTGATAGACTGGTTGCCTGTCTGTCTCTACATGTCAGCCCTGTGATAGACTGGTTACCTGTCTGTCTCTACATGTCTCCCTGTGATAGACTGGTTACCTGTCTGTCTCTACATGTCTCCCTGTGATAGACTGGTTACCTGTCTGTCTTTACATGTCTCCCTGTGATAGACTGGTTACCTGTCTGTCTCTACATGTCTCCCTGTGATAGACTGGTTACCTGTCTGTCTCTACATGTCAGCCCTGTGATAGACTGGTTACCGGTCTGTCTCTACATGTCCCCCTGTGATAGACTGGTTACCTGTCGGTCTCTACATGTCTCCCTGTGATAGACTGGTTACCTGTCTGTCTCTACATGTCGGCCCTGTGATAGACTGGTTACCTGTCTGTCTCTACATGTCAGCCCTGTGATAGACTGGTTGCCTGTCTGTCTCTACATGTCAGCCCTGTGATAGACTGGTTACCTGTCTGTCTCTACATGTCTCCCTGTGATAGACTGGTTACCTGTCTGTCTCTACATGTCAGCCCTGTGATAGACTGGTTACCTGTCTGTCTCTACATGTCTCTCTGTGATAGACTGGTTGCCTGTCTGTCTCTACATGTCAGCCCTGTGATAGACTGGTTACCTGTCTGTCTCTACATGTCTCCCTGTGATAGACTGGTTACCTGTCTGTCTCTACATGTCAGCCCTGTGATAGACTGGTTACCTGTCTGTCTCTACATGTCTCCCTGTGATAGACTGGTTACCTGTCTGTCTCTACATGTCTCCCTGTGATAGACTGGTCACCTGTCTGTCTCTACATGTCTCCCTGTGATAGACTGGTTACCTGTCTGTCTTTACATGTCTCCCTGTGATAGACTGGTTACCTGTCTGTCTCTACATGTCTCCCTGTGATAGACTGGTTACCTGTCTGTCTCTACATGTCAGCCCTGTGATAGACTGGTTACCTGTCTGTCTCTACATGTCTCCCTGTGATAGACTGGTTACCTGTCTGTCTCTACATGTCTCCCTGTGATAGACTGGTCACCTGTCTGTCTCTACATGTCTCCCTGTGATAGACTGGTTACCTGTCTGTCTTTACATGTCTCCCTGTGATAGACTGGTTACCTGTCTGTCTCTACATGTCTCCCTGTGATAGACTGGTTACCTGTCTGTCTCTACATGTCTCCCTGTGATAGACTGGTTACCTGTCTGTCTCTACATGTCCCCCTGTGATAGACTGGTTACCTGTCTGTCTCTACATGTCTCCCTGTGATAGACTGGTTACCTGTCTGTCTCTACATGTCTCCCTGTGATAGACTGGTTACCTGTCTGTCTCTACATGTCCCCCTGTGATAGACTGGTTACCTGTCTGTCTCTACATGTCTCCCTGTGATAGACTGGTTACCTGTCTGTCTCTACCTGTCGGCCCCATGATAGACTGGTTACCTGTCTGTCTCTACATGTCTCCCTGTGATAGATTGGTTACCTGTCTGTCTCTACATGTCTCCCTGTGATAGACTGGTTACCTGTCTGTCTCTACATGTCGGCCCTGTGATAGACTGGTTACCTGTCTGTCTCTACATGTCAGCCCTGTGATAGACTGGTTGCCTGTCTGTCTCTACATGTCAGCCCTGTGATAGACTGGTTACCTGTCTGTCTCTACATGTCTCCCTGTGATAGACTGGTTGCCTGTCTGTCTCTACATGTCAGCCCTGTGATAGACTGGTTACCTGTCTGTCTCTACATGTCTCCCTGTGATAGACTGGTTACCTGTCTGTCTCTACATGTCTCCCTGTGATAGACTGGTTACCTGTCTGTCTTTACATGTCTCCCTGTGATAGACTGGTTACCTGTCTGTCTCTACATGTCTCCCTGTGATAGACTGGTTACCTGTCTGTCTCTACATGTCAGCCCTGTGATAGACTGGTTACCTGTCTGTCTCTACATGTCCCCCTGTGATAGACTGGTTACCTGTCGGTCTCTACATGTCTCCCTGTGATAGACTGGTTACCTGTCTGTCTCTACATGTCGGCCCTGTGATAGACTGGTTACCTGTCTGTCTCTACATGTCAGCCCTGTGATAGACTGGTTGCCTGTCTGTCTCTACATGTCAGCCCTGTGATAGACTGGTTACCTGTCTGTCTCTACATGTCTCCCTGTGATAGACTGGTTACCTGTCTGTCTCTACATGTCAGCCCTGTGATAGACTGGTTACCTGTCTGTCTCTACATGTCTCCCTGTGATAGACTGGTTGCCTGTCTGTCTCTACATGTCAGCCCTGTGATAGACTGGTTACCTGTCTGTCTCTACATGTCTCCCTGTGATAGACTGGTTACCTGTCTGTCTCTACATGTCTCCCTGTGATAGACTGGTTACCTGTCTGTCTCTACATGTCAGCCCTGTGATAGACTGGTTACCTGTCTGTCTCTACATGTCAGCCCTGTGATAGACTGGTTACCTGTCTGTCTGTACATGTCTCCCTGTGATAGACTGGTTACCTGTCTGTCTCTACATGTCTCCCTGTGATAGACTGGTTACCTGTCTGTCTCTACATGTCAGCCCTGTGATAGACTGGTTACCTGTCTGTCTCTACATGTCTCCCTGTGATAGACTGGTTACCTGTCTGTCTCTACATGTCTCCCTGTGATAGACTGGTCACCTGTCTGTCTCTACATGTCTCCCTGTGATAGACTGGTTACCTGTCTGTCTTTACATGTCTCCCTGTGATAGACTGGTTACCTGTCTGTCTCTACATGTCTCCCTGTGATAGACTGGTTACCTGTCTGTCTCTACATGTCTCCCTGTGATAGACTGGTTACCTGTCTGTCTCTACATGTCCCCCTGTGATAGACTGGTTACCTGTCTGTCTCTACATGTCTCCCTGTGATAGACTGGTTACCTGTCTGTCTCTACATGTCTCCCTGTGATAGACTGGTTACCTGTCTGTCTCTACATGTCCCCCTGTGATAGACTGGTTACCTGTCTGTCTCTACATGTCTCCCTGTGATAGACTGGTTACCTGTCTGTCTCTATCTGTCGGCCCCATGATAGACTGGTTACCTGTCTGTCTCTACATGTCTCCCTGTGATAGATTGGTTACCTGTCTGTCTCTACATGTCTCCCTGTGATAGACTGGTTACCTGTCTGTCTCTACATGTCGGCCCTGTGATAGACTGGTTACCTGTCTGTCTCTACATGTCAGCCCTGTGATAGACTGGTTGCCTGTCTGTCTCTACATGTCAGCCCTGTGATAGACTGGTTACCTGTCTGTCTCTACATGTCTCCCTGTGATAGACTGGTTGCCTGTCTGTCTCTACATGTCAGCCCTGTGATAGACTGGTTACCTGTCTGTCTCTACATGTCTCCCTGTGATAGACTGGTTACCTGTCTGTCTCTACATGTCTCCCTGTGATAGAGTGGTTACCTGTCTGTCTTTACATGTCTCCCTGTGATAGACTGGTTACCTGTCTGTCTCTACATGTCTCCCTGTGATAGACTGGTTACCTGTCTGTCTCTACATGTCAGCCCTGTGATAGACTGGTTACCTGTCTGTCTCTACATGTCCCCCTGTGATAGACTGGTTACCTGTCGGTCTCTACATGTCTCCCTGTGATAGACTGGTTACCTGTCTGTCTCTACATGTCGGCCCTGTGATAGACTGGTTACCTGTCTGTCTCTACATGTCAGCCCTGTGATAGACTGGTTGCCTGTCTGTCTCTACATGTCAGCCCTGTGATAGACTGGTTACCTGTCTGTCTCTACATGTCTCCCTGTGATAGACTGGTTACCTGTCTGTCTCTACATGTCAGCCCTGTGATAGACTGGTTACCTGTCTGTCTCTACATGTCTCCCTGTGATAGACTGGTTGCCTGTCTGTCTCTACATGTCAGCCCTGTGATAGACTGGTTACCTGTCTGTCTCTACATGTCTCCCTGTGATAGACTGGTTACCTGTCTGTCTCTACATGTCTCCCTGTGATAGACTGGTTACCTGTCTGTCTTTACATGTCTCCCTGTGATAGACTGGTTACCTGTCTGTCTCTACATGTCTCCCTGTGATAGACTGGTTACCTGTCTGTCTCTACATGTCAGCCCTGTGATAGACTGGTTACCTGTCTGTCTCTACATGTCCCCCTGTGATAGACTGGTTACCTGTCGGTCTCTACATGTCTCCCTGTGATAGACTGGTTACCTGTCTGTCTCTACATGTCGGCCCTGTGATAGACTGGTTACCTGTCTGTCTCTACATGTCAGCCCTGTGATAGACTGGTTGCCTGTCTGTCTCTACATGTCAGCCCTGTGATAGACTGGTTACCTGTCTGTCTCTACATGTCTCCCTGTGATAGACTGGTTACCTGTCTGTCTCTACATGTCAGCCCTGTGATAGACTGGTTACCTGTCTGTCTCTACATGTCTCTCTGTGATAGACTGGTTGCCTGTCTGTCTCTACATGTCAGCCCTGTGATAGACTGGTTACCTGTCTGTCTCTACATGTCTCCCTGTGATAGACTGGTTACCTGTCTGTCTCTACATGTCAGCCCTGTGATAGACTGGTTACCTGTCTGTCTCTACATGTCTCCCTGTGATAGACTGGTTACCTGTCTGTCTCTACATGTCTCCCTGTGATAGACTGGTCACCTGTCTGTCTCTACATGTCTCCCTGTGATAGACTGGTTACCTGTCTGTCTTTACATGTCTCCCTGTGATAGACTGGTTACCTGTCTGTCTCTACATGTCTCCCTGTGATAGACTGGTTACCTGTCTGTCTCTACATGTCAGCCCTGTGAAAGACTGGTTACCTGTCTGTCTCTACATGTCTCCCTGTGATAGACTGGTTACCTGTCTGTCTCTACATGTCTCCCTGTGATAGACTGGTCACCTGTCTGTCTCTACATGTCTCCCTGTGATAGACTGGTTACCTGTCTGTCTTTACATGTCTCCCTGTGATAGACTGGTTACCTGTCTGTCTCTACATGTCTCCCTGTGATAGACTGGTTACCTGTCTGTCTCTACATGTCTCCCTGTGATAGACTGGTTACCTGTCTGTCTCTACATGTCCCCCTGTGATAGACTGGTTACCTGTCTGTCTCTACATGTCTCCCTGTGATAGACTGGTTACCTGTCTGTCTCTACATGTCTCCCTGTGATAGACTGGTTACCTGTCTGTCTCTACATGTCCCCCTGTGATAGACTGGTTACCTGTCTGTCTCTACATGTCTCCCTGTGATAGACTGGTTACCTGTCTGTCTCTACCTGTCGGCCCCATGATAGACTGGTTACCTGTCTGTCTCTACATGTCTCCCTGTGATAGATTGGTTACCTGTCTGTCTCTACATGTCTCCCTGTGATAGACTGGTTACCTGTCTGTCTCTACATGTCGGCCCTGTGATAGACTGGTTACCTGTCTGTCTCTACATGTCAGCCCTGTGATAGACTGGTTGCCTGTCTGTCTCTACATGTCAGCCCTGTGGTAGACTGGTTACCTGTCTGTCTCTACATGTCTCCCTGTGATAGACTGGTTGCCTGTCTGTCTCTACATGTCAGCCCTGTGATAGACTGGTTACCTGTCTGTCTCTACATGTCTCCCTGTGATAGACTGGTTACCTGTCTGTCTCTACATGTCTCCCTGTGATAGACTGGTTACCTGTCTGTCTTTACATGTCTCCCTGTGATAGACTGGTTACCTGTCTGTCTCTACATGTCTCCCTGTGATAGACTGGTTACCTGTCTGTCTCTACATGTCAGCCCTGTGATAGACTGGTTACCTGTCTGTCTCTACATGTCCCCCTGTGATAGACTGGTTACCTGTCGGTCTCTACATGTCTCCCTGTGATAGACTGGTTACCTGTCTGTCTCTACATGTCGGCCCTGTGATAGACTGGTTACCTGTCTGTCTCTACATGTCAGCCCTGTGATAGACTGGTTGCCTGTCTGTCTCTACATGTCAGCCCTGTGATAGACTGGTTACCTGTCTGTCTCTACATGTCTCCCTGTGATAGACTGGTTACCTGTCTGTCTCTACATGTCAGCCCTGTGATAGACTGGTTACCTGTCTGTCTCTACATGTCTCCCTGTGATAGACTGGTTGCCTGTCTGTCTCTACATGTCAGCCCTGTGATAGACTGGTTACCTGTCTGTCTCTACATGTCTCCCTGTGATAGACTGGTTACCTGTCTGTCTCTACATGTCTCCCTGTGATAGACTGGTTACCTGTCTGTCTCTACATGTCAGCCCTGTGATAGACTGGTTACCTGTCTGTCTCTACATGTCTCCCTGTGATAGACTGGTTGCCTGTCTGTCTCTACATGTCAGCCCTGTGATAGACTGGTTACCTGTCTGTCTCTACATGTCTCCCTGTGATAGACTGGTTACCTGTCTGTCTCTACATGTCTCCCTGTGATAGACTGGTTACCTGTCTGTCTTTACATGTCTCCCTGTGATAGACTGGTTACCTGTCTGTCTCTACATGTCTCCCTGTGATAGACTGGTTACCTGTCTGTCTCTACATGTCAGCCCTGTGATAGACTGGTTACCTGTCTGTCTCTACATGTCAGCACTGTGATAGACTGGTTACCTGTCTGTCTGTACATGTCTCCCTGTGATAGACTGGTTACCTGTCTGTCTCTACATGTCTCCCTGTGATAGACTGGTTACCTGTCTGTCTCTACATGTCAGCCCTGTGATAGACTGGTTACCTGTCTGTCTCTACATGTCTCCCTGTGATAGACTGGTTACCTGTCTGTCTCTACATGTCTCCCTGTGATAGACTGGTCACCTGTCTGTCTCTACATGTCTCCCTGTGATAGACTGGTTACCTGTCTGTCTTTACATGTCTCCCTGTGATAGACTGGTTACCTGTCTGTCTCTACATGTCTCCCTGTGATAGACTGGTTACCTGTCTGTCTCTACATGTCTCCCTGTGATAGACTGGTTACCTGTCTGTCTCTACATGTCCCCCTGTGATAGACTGGTTACCTGTCTGTCTCTACATGTCTCCCTGTGATAGACTGGTTACCTGTCTGTCTCTACATGTCTCCCTGTGATAGACTGGTTACCTGTCTGTCTCTACATGTCCCCCTGTGATAGACTGGTTACCTGTCTGTCTCTACATGTCTCCCTGTGATAGACTGGTTACCTGTCTGTCTCTATCTGTCGGCCCCATGATAGACTGGTTACCTGTCTGTCTCTACATGTCTCCCTGTGATAGATTGGTTACCTGTCTGTCTCTACATGTCTCCCTGTGATAGACTGGTTACCTGTCTGTCTCTACATGTCGGCCCTGTGATAGACTGGTTACCTGTCTGTCTCTACATGTCAGCCCTGTGATAGACTGGTTGCCTGTCTGTCTCTACATGTCAGCCCTGTGATAGACTGGTTACCTGTCTGTCTCTACATGTCTCCCTGTGATAGACTGGTTGCCTGTCTGTCTCTACATGTCAGCCCTGTGATAGACTGGTTACCTGTCTGTCTCTACATGTCTCCCTGTGATAGACTGGTTACCTGTCTGTCTCTACATGTCTCCCTGTGATAGACTGGTTACCTGTCTGTCTTTACATGTCTCCCTGTGATAGACTGGTTACCTGTCTGTCTCTACATGTCTCCCTGTGATAGACTGGTTACCTGTCTGTCTCTACATGTCAGCCCTGTGATAGACTGGTTACCTGTCTGTCTCTACATGTCCCCCTGTGATAGACTGGTTACCTGTCGGTCTCTACATGTCTCCCTGTGATAGACTGGTTACCTGTCTGTCTCTACATGTCGGCCCTGTGATAGACTGGTTACCTGTCTGTCTCTACATGTCAGCCCTGTGATAGACTGGTTGCCTGTCTGTCTCTACATGTCAGCCCTGTGATAGACTGGTTACCTGTCTGTCTCTACATGTCTCCCTGTGATAGACTGGTTACCTGTCTGTCTCTACATGTCAGCCCTGTGATAGACTGGTTACCTGTCTGTCTCTACATGTCTCCCTGTGATAGACTGGTTGCCTGTCTGTCTCTACATGTCAGCCCTGTGATAGACTGGTTACCTGTCTGTCTCTACATGTCTCCCTGTGATAGACTGGTTACCTGTCTGTCTCTACATGTCTCCCTGTGATAGACTGGTTACCTGTCTGTCTCTACATGTCAGCCCTGTGATAGACTGGTTACCTGTCTGTCTCTACATGTCTCCCTGTGATAGACTGGTTGCCTGTCTGTCTCTACATGTCAGCCCTGTGATAGACTGGTTACCTGTCTGTCTCTACATGTCTCCCTGTGATAGACTGGTTACCTGTCTGTCTCTACATGTCTCCCTGTGATAGACTGGTTACCTGTCTGTCTTTACATGTCTCCCTGTGATAGACTGGTTACCTGTCTGTCTCTACATGTCTCCCTGTGATAGACTGGTTACCTGTCTGTCTCTACATGTCAGCCCTGTGATAGACTGGTTACCTGTCTGTCTCTACATGTCAGCCCTGTGATAGACTGGTTACCTGTCTGTCTGTACATGTCTCCCTGTGATAGACTGGTTACCTGTCTGTCTCTACATGTCTCCCTGTGATAGACTGGTTACCTGTCTGTCTCTACATGTCAGCCCTGTGATAGACTGGTTACCTGTCTGTCTCTACATGTCTCCCTGTGATAGACTGGTTACCTGTCTGTCTCTACATGTCTCCCTGTGATAGACTGGTCACCTGTCTGTCTCTACATGTCTCCCTGTGATAGACTGGTTACCTGTCTGTCTTTACATGTCTCCCTGTGATAGACTGGTTACCTGTCTGTCTCTACATGTCTCCCTGTGATAGACTGGTTACCTGTCTGTCTCTACATGTCTCCCTGTGATAGACTGGTTACCTGTCTGTCTCTACATGTCCCCCTGTGATAGACTGGTTACCTGTCTGTCTCTACATGTCTCCCTGTGATAGACTGGTTACCTGTCTGTCTCTACATGTCTCCCTGTGATAGACTGGTTACCTGTCTGTCTCTACATGTCCCCCTGTGATAGACTGGTTACCTGTCTGTCTCTACATGTCTCCCTGTGATAGACTGGTTACCTGTCTGTCTCTATCTGTCGGCCCCATGATAGACTGGTTACCTGTTACCTGTCTGTCTCTACATGTCGGCCCTGTGATAGACTGGTTACCTGTCTGTCTCTACATGTCCCCCTGTGATAGACTGGTTACCTGTCTGTCTCTACATGTACCCCTGTGATAGACTGGTTACCTGTCTGTCTCTACATGTCAGCCCTGTGATAGACTGGTTACCTGTCTGTCTCTACATGTCCCCCTGTGATAGACTGGTTACCTGTCTGTCTGTACATGTCTCCCTGTGATAGACTGGTTACCTGTCTGTCTCTACATGTCTCCCTGTGATAGACTGGTTACCTGTCTGTCTCTACATGTCAGCCCTGTGATAGACTGGTTACCTGTCTGTCTCTACATGTCTCCCTGTGATAGACTGGTTACCTGTCTGTCTCTACATGTCTCCCTGTGATAGACTGGTCACCTGTCTGTCTCTACATGTCTCCCTGTGATAGACTGGTTACCTGTCTGTCTTTACATGTCTCCCTGTGATAGACTGGTTACCTGTCTGTCTCTACATGTCTCCCTGTGATAGACTGGTTACCTGTCTGTCTCTACATGTCAGCCCTGTGATAGACTGGTTACCTGTCTGTCTCTACATGTCCCCCTGTGATAGACTGGTTACCTGTCTGTCTCTACATGTCTCCCTGTGATAGACTGGTTACCTGTCTGTCTCTACATGTCTCCCCGTGATAGACTGGTTACCTGTCTGTCTCTACATGTCTCCCTGTGATAGACTGGTTACCTGTCTGTCTCCACATGTCTCCCTGTGATAGACTGGTTACCTGTCTGTCTCCAAATGTCTCCCTGTGATAGACTGGTTACCTGTCTGTCTCTACATGTCGGCCCTGTGATAGACTGGTTACCTGTCTGTCTCTACATGTCCCCCTGTGATAGACTGGTTACCTGTCTGTCTCTACATGTACCCCTGTGATAGACTGGTTACCTGTCTGTCTCTACATGTCGGCCCCATGATAGACTGGTTACCTGTCTGTCTCTACATGTCTCCCTGTGATAGACTGGTTACCTGTCTGTCTCTACATGTCTCCCTGTGATAGACTGGTTACCTGTCTGTCTCTACATGTCAGCCCTGTGATAGACTGGTTACCTGTCTGTCTCTACATGTCTCCCTGTGATAGACTGGTTACCTGTCTGTCTCTACATGTCTCCCTGTGATAGACTGGTTACCTGTCTGTCTTTACATGTCTCCCTGTGATAGACTGGTTACCTGTCTGTCTCTACATGTCTCCCTGTGATAGACTGGTTACCTGTCTGTCTCTACATGTCAGCCCTGTGATAGACTGGTTACCTGTCTGTCTCTACATGTCGGCCCTGTGATAGACTGGTTACCTGTCTGTCTCTACATGTCTCCCTGTGATAGACTGGTTACCTGTCTGTCTCTACATGTCAGCCCTGTGATAGACTGGTTACCTGTCTGTCTCTACATGTCTCCCTGTGATAGACTGGTTACCTGTCTGTCTCTACATGTCTCCCTGTGATAGACTGGTTACCTGTCTGTCTCTACATGTCAGCCCTGTGATAGACTGGTCACCTGTCTGTCTCTACATGTCAGCCCTGTGATAGACTGGTTACCTGTCTGTCTCTACATGTCAGCCCTGTGATAGACTGGTCACCTGTCTCTCTCTACATGTCAGCCCTGTGATAGACTGGTTACCTGTCTGTCTCTACATGTCTCCCTGTGATAGACTGGTTACGTGTCTGTCTCCACATGTCTCCCTGTGATAGACTGGTTACCTGTCTGTCTCTACATGTCTCCCTGTGATAGACTGGTTACCTGTCTGTCTCTACATGTCAGCCCTGTGATAGACTGGTTACCTGTCTGTCTCTACATGTCTCCCTGTGATAGACTGGTTACCTGTCTGTCTCTACATGTCTCCCTGTGATAGACTGGTCACCTGTCTGTCTCTACATGTCTCCCTGTGATAGACTGGTTACCTGTCTGTCTTTACATGTCTCCCTGTGATAGACTGGTTACCTGTCTGTCTCTACATGTCTCCCTGTGATAGACTGGTTACCTGTCTGTCTCTACATGTCAGCCCTGTGATAGACTGGTTACCTGTCTGTCTCTACATGTCCCCCTGTGATAGACTGGTTACCTGTCGGTCTCTACATGTCTCCCCGTGATAGACTGGTTACCTGTCTGTCTCTACATGTCTCCCTGTGATAGACTGGTTACCTGTCTGTCTCCACATGTCTCCCTGTGATAGACTGGTTACCTGTCTGTCTCCACATGTCTCCCTGTGATAGACTGGTTACCTGTCTGTCTCTACATGTCGGCCCTGTGATAGACTGGTTACCTGTCTGTCTCTACATGTCAGCCCTGTGATAGACTGGTTGCCTGTCTGTCTCTACATGTCAGCCCTGTGATAGACTGGTTACCTGTCTGTCTCTACATGTCTCCCTGTGATAGACTGGTTACCTGTCTGTCTCTACATGTCAGCCCTGTGATAGACTGGTTACCTGTCTGTCTCTACATGTCTCCCTGTGATAGACTGGTTGCCTGTCTGTCTATACATGTCAGCCCTGTGATAGACTGGTTACCTGTCTGTCTCTACATTTCTCCCTGTGATAGACTGGTTACCTGTCTGTCTCTACATGTCTCCCTGTGATAGACTGGTTACCTGTCTGTCTTTACATGTCTCCCTGTGATAGACTGGTTACCTGTCTGTCTCTACATGTCTCCCTGTGATAGACTGGTTACCTGTCTGTCTCTACATGTCAGCCCTGTGATAGACTGGTTACCTGTCTGTCTCTACATGTCCCCCTGTGATAGACTGGTTACCTGTCGGTCTCTACATGTCTCCCTGTGATAGACTGGTTACCTGTCTGTCTCTACATGTCTCCCTGTGATAGACTGGTTACCTGTCTGTCTCCACATGTCTCCATGTGATAGACTGGTTACCTGTCTGTCTCTACATGTCCCCCTGTGATAGACTGGTTACCTGTCTGTCTCTACATGTACCCCTGTGATAGACTGGTTACCTGTCTGTCTCTACATGTCGGCCCCATGATAGACTGGTTACCTGTCTGTCTCTACATGTCTCCCTGTGATAGACTGGTTACCTGTCTGTCTCTACATGTCTCCCTGTGATAGACTGGTTACCTGTCTGTCTCTACATGTCGGCCCTGTGATAGACTGGTTACCTGTCTGTCTCTACATGTCGGCCCTGTGATAGACTGGTTACCTGTCTGTCTCTACATGTCAGCCCTGTGATAGACTGGTTGCCTGTCTGTCTCTACATGTCAGCCCTGTGATAGACTGGTTACCTGTCTGTCTGTACATGTCTCCCTGTGATAGACTGGTTACCTGTCTGTCTCTACATGTCTCCCTGTGATAGACTGGTTACCTGTCTGTCTCTACATGTCAGCCCTGTGATAGACTGGTCACCTGTCTGTCTCTACATGTCAGCCCTGTGATAGACTGGTTACCTGTCTGTCTCTACATGTCAGCCCTGTGATAGACTGGTCACCTGTCTCTCTCTACATGTCAGCCCTGTGATAGACTGGTTACCTGTCTGTCTCTACATGTCTCCCTGTGATAGACTGGTTACGTGTCTGTCTCCACATGTCTCCATGTGATAGACTGGTTACCTGTCTGTCTCTACATGTCAGCCCTATGATAGACTGGTTACCTGTCTGTCTCTACATGTCAGCCCTGTGATAGACTGGTTACCTGTCTGTCTCTACATGTCCCCCTGTGATAGACTGGTTACCTGTCGGTCTCTACATGTCTCCCTGTGATAGACTGGTTACCTGTCTGTCTCTACATGTCGGCCCTGTGATAGACTGGTTACCTGTCTGTCTCTACATGTCAGCCCTGTGATAGACTGGTTGCCTGTCTGTCTCTACATGTCAGCCCTGTGATAGACTGGTTACCTGTCTGTCTCTACATGTCTCCCTGTGATAGACTGGTTACCTGTCTGTCTCTACATGTCAGCCCTGTGATAGACTGGTTACCTGTCTGTCTCTACATGTCTCCCTGTGATAGACTGGTTGCCTGTCTGTCTCTACATGTCAGCCCTGTGATAGACTGGTTACCTGTCTGTCTCTACATGTCTCCCTGTGATAGACTGGTTACCTGTCTGTCTCTACATGTCTCCCTGTGATAGACTGGTTACCTGTCTGTCTCTACATGTCAGCCCTGTGATAGACTGGTTACCTGTCTGTCTCTACATGTCTCCCTGTGATAGACTGGTTGCCTGTCTGTCTCTACATGTCAGCCCTGTGATAGACTGGTTACCTGTCTGTCTCTACATGTCTCCCTGTGATAGACTGGTTACCTGTCTGTCTCTACATGTCTCCCTGTGATAGACTGGTTACCTGTCTGTCTTTACATGTCTCCCTGTGATAGACTGGTTACCTGTCTGTCTCTACATGTCTCCCTGTGATAGACTGGTTACCTGTCTGTCTCTACATGTCAGCCCTGTGATAGACTGGTTACCTGTCTGTCTCTACATGTCCCCCTGTGATAGACTGGTTACCTGTCGGTCTCTACATGTCTCCCTGTGATAGACTGGTTACCTGTCTGTCTCTACATGTCGGCCCTGTGATAGACTGGTTACCTGTCTGTCTCTACATGTCAGCCCTGTGATAGACTGGTTGCCTGTCTGTCTCTACATGTCAGCCCTGTGATAGACTGGTTACCTGTCTGTCTCTACATGTCTCCCTGTGATAGACTGGTTACCTGTCTGTCTCTACATGTCAGCCCTGTGATAGACTGGTTACCTGTCTGTCTCTACATGTCTCCCTGTGATAGACTGGTTGCCTGTCTGTCTCTACATGTCAGCCCTGTGATAGACTGGTTACCTGTCTGTCTCTACATGTCTCCCTGTGATAGACTGGTTACCTGTCTGTCTCTACATGTCTCCCTGTGATAGACTGGTTACCTGTCTGTCTTTACATGTCTCCCTGTGATAGACTGGTTACCTGTCTGTCTCTACATGTCTCCCTGTGATAGACTGGTTACCTGTCTGTCTCTACATGTCAGCCCTGTGATAGACTGGTTACCTGTCTGTCTCTACATGTCGGCCCTGTGATAGACTGGTTACCTGTCTGTCTCTACATGTCTCCCTGTGATAGACTGGTTACCTGTCTGTCTCTACATGTCAGCCCTGTGATAGACTGGTTACCTGTCTGTCTCTACATGTCGGCCCTGTGATAGACTGGTTACCTGTCTGTCTCTACATGTCAGCCCTGTGATAGACTGGTTGCCTGTCTGTCTCTACATGTCAGCCCTGTGATAGACTGGTTACCTGTCTGTCTCTACATGTCTCCCTGTGATAGACTGGTTACCTGTCTGTCTCTACATGTCTCCCTGTGATAGACTGGTTACCTGTCTGTCTCTACATGTCAGCCCTGTGATAGACTGGTCACCTGTCTGTCTCTACATGTCAGCCCTATGATAGACTGGTTACCTGTCTGTCTCTACATGTCAGCCCTGTGATAGACTGGTTACCTGTCTGTCTTTACATGTCTCCCTGTGATAGACTGGTTACCTGTCTGTCTCTACATGTCTCCCTGTGATAGACTGGTTACCTGTCTGTCTCTACATGTCAGCCCTGTGATAGACTGGTTACCTGTCTGTCTCTACATGTCCCCCTGTGATAGACTGGTTACCTGTCGGTCTCTACATGTCTCCCTGTGATAGACTGGTTACCTGTCTGTCTCTACATGTCTCCCTGTGATAGACTGGTTACCTGTCTGTCTCCACATGTCTCCATGTGATAGACTGGTTACCTGTCTGTCTCTACATGTCAGCCCTATGATAGACTGGTTACCTGTCTGTCTCTACATGTCAGCCCTGTGATAGACTGGTTACCTGTCTGTCTCTACATGTCAGCCCTGTGATAGACTGGTTGCCTGTCTGTCTCTACATGTCAGCCCTGTGATAGACTGGTTACCTGTCTGTCTCTACATGTCTCCCTGTGATAGACTGGTTACCTGTCTGTCTCTACATGTCTCCCTGTGATAGACTGGTTACCTGTCTGTCTCTACATGTCAGCCCTGTGATAGACTGGTCACCTGTCTGTCTCTACATGTCAGCCCTGTGATAGACTGGTTACCTGTCTGTCTCTACATGTCAGCCCTGTGATAGACTGGTCACCTGTCTCTCTCTACATGTCAGCCCTGTGATAGACTGGTTACCTGTCTGTCTCTACATGTCTCCCTGTGATAGACTGGTTACCTGTCTGTCTCTACATGTCAGCCCTGTGATAGACTGGTCACCTGTCTGTCTCTACATGTCAGCCCTGTGATAGACTGGTTACCTGTCTGTCTCTACATGTCAGCCCTGTGATAGACTGGTAACCTGTCTCTCTCTACATGTCAGCCCTGTGATAGACTGGTTACCTGTCTGTCTCTACATGTCTCCCTGTGATAGACTGGTTACCTGTCTGTCTCTACATGTCGGCCCCGTGATAGACTGGTTACCTGTCTGTCTCTACATGTCTCCCTATGATAGACTGGTTACCTGTCTGTCTCTACATGTCAGCCCTGTGATAGACTGGTTACCTGTCTGTCTGTACATGTCTCCCTGTGATAGACTGGTTACCTGTCTGTCTCTACATGTCTCCGTGTGATAGACTGGTTACCTGTCTGTCTCTACATGTCAGCCCTGTGATAGACTGGTTACCTGTCTGTCTCTACATGTCTCCCTGTGATAGACTGGTTACCTGTCTGTCTCTACATGTCTCCCTGTGATAGACTGGTCACCTGTCTGTCTCTACATGTCTCCCTGTGATAGACTGGTTACCTGTCTGTCTTTACATGTCTCCCTGTGATAGACTGGTTACCTGTCTGTCTCTACATGTCTCCCTGTGATAGACTGGTTACCTGTCTGTCTCTACATGTCAGCCCTGTGATAGACTGGTTACCTGTCTGTCTCTACATGTCCCCCTGTGATAGACTGGTTACCTGTCTGTCTGTACATGTCTCCCTGTGATAGACTGGTTACCTGTCTGTCTCTACATGTCTCCCTGTGATAGACTGGTTACCTGTCTGTCTCTACATGTCAGCCCTGTGATAGACTGGTTACCTGTCTGTCTCTACATGTCTCCCTGTGATAGACTGGTTACCTGTCTGTCTCTACATGTCTCCCTGTGATAGACTGGTCACCTGTCTGTCTCTACATGTCTCCCTGTGATAGACTGGTTACCTGTCTGTCTTTACATGTCTCCCTGTGATAGACTGGTTACCTGTCTGTCTCTACATGTCTCCCTGTGATAGACTGGTTACCTGTCTGTCTCTACATGTCAGCCCTGTGATAGACTGGTTACCTGTCTGTCTCTACATGTCCCCCTGTGATAGACTGGTTACCTGTCTGTCTCTACATGTCTCCCTGTGATAGACTGGTTACCTGTCTGTCTCTACATGTCTCCCCGTGATAGACTGGTTACCTGTCTGTCTCTACATGTCTCCCTGTGATAGACTGGTTACCTGTCTGTCTCCACATGTCTCCCTGTGATAGACTGGTTACCTGTCTGTCTCCACATGTCTCCCTGTGATAGACTGGTTACCTGTCTGTCTCTACATGTCGGCCCTGTGATAGACTGGTTACCTGTCTGTCTCTACATGTCCCCCTGTGATAGACTGGTTACCTGTCTGTCTCTACATGTACCCCTGTGATAGACTGGTTACCTGTCTGTCTCTACATGTCAGCCCTGTGATAGACTGGTTACCTGTCTGTCTCTACATGTCCCCCTGTGATAGACTGGTTACCTGTCTGTCTGTACATGTCTCCCTGTGATAGACTGGTTACCTGTCTGTCTCTACATGTCTCCCTGTGATAGACTGGTTACCTGTCTGTCTCTACATGTCAGCCCTGTGATAGACTGGTTACCTGTCTGTCTCTACATGTCTCCCTGTGATAGACTGGTTACCTGTCTGTCTCTACATGTCTCCCTGTGATAGACTGGTCACCTGTCTGTCTCTACATGTCTCCCTGTGATAGACTGGTTACCTGTCTGTCTTTACATGTCTCCCTGTGATAGACTGGTTACCTGTCTGTCTCTACATGTCTCCCTGTGATAGACTGGTTACCTGTCTGTCTCTACATGTCAGCCCTGTGATAGACTGGTTACCTGTCTGTCTCTACATGTCCCCCTGTGATAGACTGGTTACCTGTCTGTCTCTACATGTCTCCCTGTGATAGACTGGTTACCTGTCTGTCTCTACATGTCTCCCCGTGATAGACTGGTTACCTGTCTGTCTCTACATGTCTCCCTGTGATAGACTGGTTACCTGTCTGTCTCCACATGTCTCCCTGTGATAGACTGGTTACCTGTCTGTCTCCAAATGTCTCCCTGTGATAGACTGGTTACCTGTCTGTCTCTACATGTCGGCCCTGTGATAGACTGGTTACCTGTCTGTCTCTACATGTCCCCCTGTGATAGACTGGTTACCTGTCTGTCTCTACATGTACCCCTGTGATAGACTGGTTACCTGTCTGTCTCTACATGTCGGCCCCATGATAGACTGGTTACCTGTCTGTCTCTACATGTCTCCCTGTGATAGACTGGTTACCTGTCTGTCTCTACATGTCTCCCTGTGATAGACTGGTTACCTGTCTGTCTCTACATGTCAGCCCTGTGATAGACTGGTTACCTGTCTGTCTCTACATGTCTCCCTGTGATAGACTGGTTACCTGTCTGTCTCTACATGTCTCCCTGTGATAGACTGGTTACCTGTCTGTCTTTACATGTCTCCCTGTGATAGACTGGTTACCTGTCTGTCTCTACATGTCTCCCTGTGATAGACTGGTTACCTGTCTGTCTCTACATGTCAGCCCTGTGATAGACTGGTTACCTGTCTGTCTCTACATGTCGGCCCTGTGATAGACTGGTTACCTGTCTGTCTCTACATGTCTCCCTGTGATAGACTGGTTACCTGTCTGTCTCTACATGTCAGCCCTGTGATAGACTGGTTACCTGTCTGTCTCTACATGTCTCCCTGTGATAGACTGGTTACCTGTCTGTCTCTACATGTCTCCCTGTGATAGACTGGTTACCTGTCTGTCTCTACATGTCAGCCCTGTGATAGACTGGTCACCTGTCTGTCTCTACATGTCAGCCCTGTGATAGACTGGTTACCTGTCTGGCTCTACATGTCAGCCCTGTGATAGACTGGTCACCTGTCTCTCTCTACATGTCAGCCCTGTGATAGACTGGTTACCTGTCTGTCTCTACATGTCTCCCTGTGATAGACTGGTTACGTGTCTGTCTCCACATGTCTCCCTGTGATAGACTGGTTACCTGTCTGTCTCTACATGTCTCCCTGTGATAGACTGGTTACCTGTCTGTCTCTACATGTCAGCCCTGTGATAGACTGGTTACCTGTCTGTCTCTACATGTCTCCCTGTGATAGACTGGTTACCTGTCTGTCTCTACATGTCTCCCTGTGATAGACTGGTCACCTGTCTGTCTCTACATGTCTCCCTGTGATAGACTGGTTACCTGTCTGTCTTTACATGTCTCCCTGTGATAGACTGGTTACCTGTCTGTCTCTACATGTCTCCCTGTGATAGACTGGTTACCTGTCTGTCTCTACATGTCAGCCCTGTGATAGACTGGTTACCTGTCTGTCTCTACATGTCCCCCTGTGATAGACTGGTTACCTGTCGGTCTCTACATGTCTCCCCGTGATAGACTGGTTACCTGTCTGTCTCTACATGTCTCCCTGTGATAGACTGGTTACCTGTCTGTCTCCACATGTCTCCCTGTGATAGACTGGTTACCTGTCTGTCTCCACATGTCTCCCTGTGATAGACTGGTTACCTGTCTGTCTCTACATGTCGGCCCTGTGATAGACTGGTTACCTGTCTGTCTCTACATGTCAGCCCTGTGATAGACTGGTTGCCTGTCTGTCTCTACATGTCAGCCCTGTGATAGACTGGTTACCTGTCTGTCTCTACATGTCTCCCTGTGATAGACTGGTTACCTGTCTGTCTCTACATGTCAGCCCTGTGATAGACTGGTTACCTGTCTGTCTCTACATGTCTCCCTGTGATAGACTGGTTGCCTGTCTGTCTATACATGTCAGCCCTGTGATAGACTGGTTACCTGTCTGTCTCTACATTTCTCCCTGTGATAGACTGGTTACCTGTCTGTCTCTACATGTCTCCCTGTGATAGACTGGTTACCTGTCTGTCTTTACATGTCTCCCTGTGATAGACTGGTTACCTGTCTGTCTCTACATGTCTCCCTGTGATAGACTGGTTACCTGTCTGTCTCTACATGTCAGCCCTGTGATAGACTGGTTACCTGTCTGTCTCTACATGTCCCCCTGTGATAGACTGGTTACCTGTCGGTCTCTACATGTCTCCCTGTGATAGACTGGTTACCTGTCTGTCTCTACATGTCTCCCTGTGATAGACTGGTTACCTGTCTGTCTCCACATGTCTCCATGTGATAGACTGGTTACCTGTCTGTCTCTACATGTCCCCCTGTGATAGACTGGTTACCTGTCTGTCTCTACATGTACCCCTGTGATAGACTGGTTACCTGTCTGTCTCTACATGTCGGCCCCATGATAGACTGGTTACCTGTCTGTCTCTACATGTCTCCCTGTGATAGACTGGTTACCTGTCTGTCTCTACATGTCTCCCTGTGATAGACTGGTTACCTGTCTGTCTCTACATGTCGGCCCTGTGATAGACTGGTTACCTGTCTGTCTCTACATGTCGGCCCTGTGATAGACTGGTTACCTGTCTGTCTCTACATGTCAGCCCTGTGATAGACTGGTTGCCTGTCTGTCTCTACATGTCAGCCCTGTGATAGACTGGTTACCTGTCTGTCTGTACATGTCTCCCTGTGATAGACTGGTTACCTGTCTGTCTCTACATGTCTCCCTGTGATAGACTGGTTACCTGTCTGTCTCTACATGTCAGCCCTGTGATAGACTGGTCACCTGTCTGTCTCTACATGTCAGCCCTGTGATAGACTGGTTACCTGTCTGTCTCTACATGTCAGCCCTGTGATAGACTGGTCACCTGTCTCTCTCTACATGTCAGCCCTGTGATAGACTGGTTACCTGTCTGTCTCTACATGTCTCCCTGTGATAGACTGGTTACGTGTCTGTCTCCACATGTCTCCATGTGATAGACTGGTTACCTGTCTGTCTCTACATGTCAGCCCTATGATAGACTGGTTACCTGTCTGTCTCTACATGTCAGCCCTGTGATAGACTGGTTACCTGTCTGTCTCTACATGTCCCCCTGTGATAGACTGGTTACCTGTCGGTCTCTACATGTCTCCCTGTGATAGACTGGTTACCTGTCTGTCTCTACATGTCGGCCCTGTGATAGACTGGTTACCTGTCTGTCTCTACATGTCAGCCCTGTGATAGACTGGTTGCCTGTCTGTCTCTACATGTCAGCCCTGTGATAGACTGGTTACCTGTCTGTCTCTACATGTCTCCCTGTGATAGACTGGTTACCTGTCTGTCTCTACATGTCAGCCCTGTGATAGACTGGTTACCTGTCTGTCTCTACATGTCTCCCTGTGATAGACTGGTTGCCTGTCTGTCTCTACATGTCAGCCCTGTGATAGACTGGTTACCTGTCTGTCTCTACATGTCTCCCTGTGATAGACTGGTTACCTGTCTGTCTCTACATGTCTCCCTGTGATAGACTGGTTACCTGTCTGTCTCTACATGTCAGCCCTGTGATAGACTGGTTACCTGTCTGTCTCTACATGTCTCCCTGTGATAGACTGGTTGCCTGTCTGTCTCTACATGTCAGCCCTGTGATAGACTGGTTACCTGTCTGTCTCTACATGTCTCCCTGTGATAGACTGGTTACCTGTCTGTCTCTACATGTCTCCCTGTGATAGACTGGTTACCTGTCTGTCTTTACATGTCTCCCTGTGATAGACTGGTTACCTGTCTGTCTCTACATGTCTCCCTGTGATAGACTGGTTACCTGTCTGTCTCTACATGTCAGCCCTGTGATAGACTGGTTACCTGTCTGTCTCTACATGTCCCCCTGTGATAGACTGGTTACCTGTCGGTCTCTACATGTCTCCCTGTGATAGACTGGTTACCTGTCTGTCTCTACATGTCGGCCCTGTGATAGACTGGTTACCTGTCTGTCTCTACATGTCAGCCCTGTGATAGACTGGTTGCCTGTCTGTCTCTACATGTCAACCCTGTGATAGACTGGTTACCTGTCTGTCTCTACATGTCTCCCTGTGATAGACTGGTTACCTGTCTGTCTCTACATGTCAGCCCTGTGATAGACTGGTTACCTGTCTGTCTCTACATGTCTCCCTGTGATAGACTGGTTGCCTGTCTGTCTCTACATGTCAGCCCTGTGATAGACTGGTTACCTGTCTGTCTCTACATGTCTCCCTGTGATAGACTGGTTACCTGTCTGTCTCTACATGTCTCCCTGTGATAGACTGGTTACCTGTCTGTCTTTACATGTCTCCCTGTGATAGACTGGTTACCTGTCTGTCTCTACATGTCTCCCTGTGATAGACTGGTTACCTGTCTGTCTCTACATGTCAGCCCTGTGATAGACTGGTTACCTGTCTGTCTCTACATGTCGGCCCTGTGATAGACTGGTTACCTGTCTGTCTCTACATGTCTCCCTGTGATAGACTGGTTACCTGTCTGTCTCTACATGTCAGCCCTGTGATAGACTGGTTACCTGTCTGTCTCTACATGTCGGCCCTGTGATAGACTGGTTACCTGTCTGTCTCTACATGTCAGCCCTGTGATAGACTGGTTGCCTGTCTGTCTCTACATGTCAGCCCTGTGATAGACTGGTTACCTGTCTGTCTCTACATGTCTCCCTGTGATAGACTGGTTACCTGTCTGTCTCTACATGTCTCCCTGTGATAGACTGGTTACCTGTCTGTCTCTACATGTCAGCCCTGTGATAGACTGGTCACCTGTCTGTCTCTACATGTCAGCCCTATGATAGACTGGTTACCTGTCTGTCTCTACATGTCAGCCCTGTGATAGACTGGTTACCTGTCTGTCTTTACATGTCTCCCTGTGATAGACTGGTTACCTGTCTGTCTCTACATGTCTCCCTGTGATAGACTGGTTACCTGTCTGTCTCTACATGTCAGCCCTGTGATAGACTGGTTACCTGTCTGTCTCTACATGTCCCCCTGTGATAGACTGGTTACCTGTCGGTCTCTACATGTCTCCCTGTGATAGACTGGTTACCTGTCTGTCTCTACATGTCTCCCTGTGATAGACTGGTTACCTGTCTGTCTCCACATGTCTCCATGTGATAGACTGGTTACCTGTCTGTCTCTACATGTCAGCCCTATGATAGACTGGTTACCTGTCTGTCTCTACATGTCAGCCCTGTGATAGACTGGTTACCTGTCTGTCTCTACATGTCAGCCCTGTGATAGACTGGTTGCCTGTCTGTCTCTACATGTCAGCCCTGTGATAGACTGGTTACCTGTCTGTCTCTACATGTCTCCCTGTGATAGACTGGTTACCTGTCTGTCTCTACATGTCTCCCTGTGATAGACTGGTTACCTGTCTGTCTCTACATGTCAGCCCTGTGATAGACTGGTCACCTGTCTGTCTCTACATGTCAGCCCTGTGATAGACTGGTTACCTGTCTGTCTCTACATGTCAGCCCTGTGATAGACTGGTCACCTGTCTCTCTCTACATGTCAGCCCTGTGATAGACTGGTTACCTGTCTGTCTCTACATGTCTCCCTGTGATAGACTGGTTACCTGTCTGTCTCTACATGTCGGCCCCGTGATAGACTGGTTACCTGTCTGTCTCTACATGTCTCCCTATGATAGACTGGTTACCTGTCTGTCTCTACATGTCAGCCCTGTGATAGACTGGTTACCTGTCTGTCTGTACATGTCTCCCTGTGATAGACTGGTTACCTGTCTGTCTCTACATGTCTCCGTGTGATAGACTGGTTACCTGTCTGTCTCTACATGTCAGCCCTGTGATAGACTGGTTACCTGTCTGTCTCTACATGTCTCCCTGTGATAGACTGGTTACCTGTCTGTCTCTACATGTCTCCCTGTGATAGACTGGTCACCTGTCTGTCTCTACATGTCTCCCTGTGATAGACTGGTTACCTGTCTGTCTTTACATGTCTCCCTGTGATAGACTGGTTACCTGTCTGTCTCTACATGTCTCCCTGTGATAGACTGGTTACCTGTCTGTCTCTACATGTCAGCCCTGTGATAGACTGGTTACCTGTCTGTCTCTACATGTCCCCCTGTGATAGACTGGTTACCTGTCTGTCTGTACATGTCTCCCTGTGATAGACTGGTTACCTGTCTGTCTCTACATGTCTCCCTGTGATAGACTGGTTACCTGTCTGTCTCTACATGTCAGCCCTGTGATAGACTGGTTACCTGTCTGTCTCTACATGTCTCCCTGTGATAGACTGGTTACCTGTCTGTCTCTACATGTCTCCCTGTGATAGACTGGTCACCTGTCTGTCTCTACATGTCTCCCTGTGATAGACTGGTTACCTGTCTGTCTTTACATGTCTCCCTGTGATAGACTGGTTACCTGTCTGTCTCTACATGTCTCCCTGTGATAGACTGGTTACCTGTCTGTCTCTACATGTCAGCCCTGTGATAGACTGGTTACCTGTCTGTCTCTACATGTCCCCCTGTGATAGACTGGTTACCTGTCTGTCTCTACATGTCTCCCTGTGATAGACTGGTTACCTGTCTGTCTCTACATGTCTCCCCGTGATAGACTGGTTACCTGTCTGTCTCTACATGTCTCCCTGTGATAGACTGGTTACCTGTCTGTCTCCACATGTCTCCCTGTGATAGACTGGTTACCTGTCTGTCTCCACATGTCTCCCTGTGATAGACTGGTTACCTGTCTGTCTCTACATGTCGGCCCTGTGATAGACTGGTTACCTGTCTGTCTCTACATGTCCCCCTGTGATAGACTGGTTACCTGTCTGTCTCTACATGTACCCCTGTGATAGACTGGTTACCTGTCTGTCTCTACATGTCAGCCCTGTGATAGACTGGTTACCTGTCTGTCTCTACATGTCCCCCTGTGATAGACTGGTTACCTGTCTGTCTGTACATGTCTCCCTGTGATAGACTGGTTACCTGTCTGTCTCTACATGTCTCCCTGTGATAGACTGGTTACCTGTCTGTCTCTACATGTCAGCCCTGTGATAGACTGGTTACCTGTCTGTCTCTACATGTCTCCCTGTGATAGACTGGTTACCTGTCTGTCTCTACATGTCTCCCTGTGATAGACTGGTCACCTGTCTGTCTCTACATGTCTCCCTGTGATAGACTGGTTACCTGTCTGTCTTTACATGTCTCCCTGTGATAGACTGGTTACCTGTCTGTCTCTACATGTCTCCCTGTGATAGACTGGTTACCTGTCTGTCTCTACATGTCAGCCCTGTGATAGACTGGTTACCTGTCTGTCTCTACATGTCCCCCTGTGATAGACTGGTTACCTGTCTGTCTCTACATGTCTCCCTGTGATAGACTGGTTACCTGTCTGTCTCTACATGTCTCCCCGTGATAGACTGGTTACCTGTCTGTCTCTACATGTCTCCCTGTGATAGACTGGTTACCTGTCTGTCTCCACATGTCTCCCTGTGATAGACTGGTTACCTGTCTGTCTCCAAATGTCTCCCTGTGATAGACTGGTTACCTGTCTGTCTCTACATGCCGGCCCTGTGATAGACTGGTTACCTGTCTGTCTCTACATGTCCCCCTGTGATAGACTGGTTACCTGTCTGTCTCTACATGTACCCCTGTGATAGACTGGTTACCTGTCTGTCTCTACATGTCGGCCCCATGATAGACTGGTTACCTGTCTGTCTCTACATGTCTCCCTGTGATAGACTGGTTACCTGTCTGTCTCTACATGTCTCCCTGTGATAGACTGGTTACCTGTCTGTCTCTACATGTCAGCCCTGTGATAGACTGGTTACCTGTCTGTCTCTACATGTCTCCCTGTGATAGACTGGTTACCTGTCTGTCTCTACATGTCTCCCTGTGATAGACTGGTTACCTGTCTGTCTTTACATGTCTCCCTGTGATAGACTGGTTACCTGTCTGTCTCTACATGTCTCCCTGTGATAGACTGGTTACCTGTCTGTCTCTACATGTCAGCCCTGTGATAGACTGGTTACCTGTCTGTCTCTACATGTCGGCCCTGTGATAGACTGGTTACCTGTCTGTCTCTACATGTCTCCCTGTGATAGACTGGTTACCTGTCTGTCTCTACATGTCAGCCCTGTGATAGACTGGTTACCTGTCTGTCTCTACATGTCTCCCTGTGATAGACTGGTTACCTGTCTGTCTCTACATGTCTCCCTGTGATAGACTGGTTACCTGTCTGTCTCTACATGTCAGCCCTGTGATAGACTGGTCACCTGTCTGTCTCTACATGTCAGCCCTGTGATAGACTGGTTACCTGTCTGTCTCTACATGTCAGCCCTGTGATAGACTGGTCACCTGTCTCTCTCTACATGTCAGCCCTGTGATAGACTGGTTACCTGTCTGTCTCTACATGTCTCCCTGTGATAGACTGGTTACGTGTCTGTCTCCACATGTCTCCCTGTGATAGACTGGTTACCTGTCTGTCTCTACATGTCTCCCTGTGATAGACTGGTTACCTGTCTGTCTCTACATGTCAGCCCTGTGATAGACTGGTTACCTGTCTGTCTCTACATGTCTCCCTGTGATAGACTGGTTACCTGTCTGTCTCTACATGTCTCCCTGTGATAGACTGGTCACCTGTCTGTCTCTACATGTCTCCCTGTGATAGACTGGTTACCTGTCTGTCTTTACATGTCTCCCTGTGATAGACTGGTTACCTGTCTGTCTCTACATGTCTCCCTGTGATAGACTGGTTACCTGTCTGTCTCTACATGTCAGCCCTGTGATAGACTGGTTACCTGTCTGTCTCTACATGTCCCCCTGTGATAGACTGGTTACCTGTCGGTCTCTACATGTCTCCCCGTGATAGACTGGTTACCTGTCTGTCTCTACATGTCTCCCTGTGATAGACTGGTTACCTGTCTGTCTCCACATGTCTCCCTGTGATAGACTGGTTACCTGTCTGTCTCCACATGTCTCCCTGTGATAGACTGGTTACCTGTCTGTCTCTACATGTCGGCCCTGTGATAGACTGGTTACCTGTCTGTCTCTACATGTCAGCCCTGTGATAGACTGGTTGCCTGTCTGTCTCTACATGTCAGCCCTGTGATAGACTGGTTACCTGTCTGTCTCTACATGTCTCCCTGTGATAGACTGGTTACCTGTCTGTCTCTACATGTCAGCCCTGTGATAGACTGGTTACCTGTCTGTCTCTACATGTCTCCCTGTGATAGACTGGTTGCCTGTCTGTCTCTACATGTCAGCCCTGTGATAGACTGGTTACCTGTCTGTCTCTACATTTCTCCCTGTGATAGACTGGTTACCTGTCTGTCTCTACATGTCTCCCTGTGATAGACTGGTTACCTGTCTGTCTCTACATGTCAGCCCTGTGATAGACTGGTCACCTGTCTGTCTCTACATGTCAGCCCTGTGATAGACTGGTTACCTGTCTGTCTCTACATGTCAGCCCTGTGATAGACTGGTCACCTGTCTCTCTCTACATGTCAGCCCTGTGATAGACTGGTTACCTGTCTGTCTCTACATGTCTCCCTGTGATAGACTGGTTACGTGTCTGTCTCCACATGTCTCCATGTGATAGACTGGTTACCTGTCTGTCTCTACATGTCAGCCCTATGATAGACTGGTTACCTGTCTGTCTCTACATGTCAGCCCTGTGATAGACTGGTTACCTGTCTGTCTCTACATGTCCCCCTGTGATAGACTGGTTACCTGTCGGTCTCTACATGTCTCCCTGTGATAGACTGGTTACCTGTCTGTCTCTACATGTCGGCCCTGTGATAGACTGGTTACCTGTCTGTCTCTACATGTCAGCCCTGTGATAGACTGGTTGCCTGTCTGTCTCTACATGTCAGCCCTGTGATAGACTGGTTACCTGTCTGTCTCTACATGTCTCCCTGTGATAGACTGGTTACCTGTCTGTCTCTACATGTCAGCCCTGTGATAGACTGGTTACCTGTCTGTCTCTACATGTCTCCCTGTGATAGACTGGTTGCCTGTCTGTCTCTACATGTCAGCCCTGTGATAGACTGGTTACCTGTCTGTCTCTACATGTCTCCCTGTGATAGACTGGTTACCTGTCTGTCTCTACATGTCTCCCTGTGATAGACTGGTTACCTGTCTGTCTCTACATGTCAGCCCTGTGATAGACTGGTTACCTGTCTGTCTCTACATGTCTCCCTGTGATAGACTGGTTGCCTGTCTGTCTCTACATGTCAGCCCTGTGATAGACTGGTTACCTGTCTGTCTCTACATGTCTCCCTGTGATAGACTGGTTACCTGTCTGTCTCTACATGTCTCCCTGTGATAGACTGGTTACCTGTCTGTCTTTACATGTCTCCCTGTGATAGACTGGTTACCTGTCTGTCTCTACATGTCTCCCTGTGATAGACTGGTTACCTGTCTGTCTCTACATGTCAGCCCTGTGATAGACTGGTTACCTGTCTGTCTCTACATGTCCCCCTGTGATAGACTGGTTACCTGTCGGTCTCTACATGTCTCCCTGTGATAGACTGGTTACCTGTCTGTCTCTACATGTCGGCCCTGTGATAGACTGGTTACCTGTCTGTCTCTACATGTCAGCCCTGTGATAGACTGGTTGCCTGTCTGTCTCTACATGTCAACCCTGTGATAGACTGGTTACCTGTCTGTCTCTACATGTCTCCCTGTGATAGACTGGTTACCTGTCTGTCTCTACATGTCAGCCCTGTGATAGACTGGTTACCTGTCTGTCTCTACATGTCTCCCTGTGATAGACTGGTTGCCTGTCTGTCTCTACATGTCAGCCCTGTGATAGACTGGTTACCTGTCTGTCTCTACATGTCTCCCTGTGATAGACTGGTTACCTGTCTGTCTCTACATGTCTCCCTGTGATAGACTGGTTACCTGTCTGTCTTTACATGTCTCCCTGTGATAGACTGGTTACCTGTCTGTCTCTACATGTCTCCCTGTGATAGACTGGTTACCTGTCTGTCTCTACATGTCAGCCCTGTGATAGACTGGTTACCTGTCTGTCTCTACATGTCGGCCCTGTGATAGACTGGTTACCTGTCTGTCTCTACATGTCTCCCTGTGATAGACTGGTTACCTGTCTGTCTCTACATGTCAGCCCTGTGATAGACTGGTTACCTGTCTGTCTCTACATGTCGGCCCTGTGATAGACTGGTTACCTGTCTGTCTCTACATGTCAGCCCTGTGATAGACTGGTTGCCTGTCTGTCTCTACATGTCAGCCCTGTGATAGACTGGTTACCTGTCTGTCTCTACATGTCTCCCTGTGATAGACTGGTTACCTGTCTGTCTCTACATGTCTCCCTGTGATAGACTGGTTACCTGTCTGTCTCTACATGTCAGCCCTGTGATAGACTGGTCACCTGTCTGTCTCTACATGTCAGCCCTATGATAGACTGGTTACCTGTCTGTCTCTACATGTCAGCCCTGTGATAGACTGGTTACCTGTCTGTCTTTACATGTCTCCCTGTGATAGACTGGTTACCTGTCTGTCTCTACATGTCTCCCTGTGATAGACTGGTTACCTGTCTGTCTCTACATGTCAGCCCTGTGATAGACTGGTTACCTGTCTGTCTCTACATGTCCCCCTGTGATAGACTGGTTACCTGTCGGTCTCTACATGTCTCCCTGTGATAGACTGGTTACCTGTCTGTCTCTACATGTCTCCCTGTGATAGACTGGTTACCTGTCTGTCTCCACATGTCTCCATGTGATAGACTGGTTACCTGTCTGTCTCTACATGTCAGCCCTATGATAGACTGGTTACCTGTCTGTCTCTACATGTCAGCCCTGTGATAGACTGGTTACCTGTCTGTCTCTACATGTCAGCCCTGTGATAGACTGGTTGCCTGTCTGTCTCTACATGTCAGCCCTGTGATAGACTGGTTACCTGTCTGTCTCTACATGTCTCCCTGTGATAGACTGGTTACCTGTCTGTCTCTACATGTCTCCCTGTGATAGACTGGTTACCTGTCTGTCTCTACATGTCAGCCCTGTGATAGACTGGTCACCTGTCTGTCTCTACATGTCAGCCCTGTGATAGACTGGTTACCTGTCTGTCTCTACATGTCAGCCCTGTGATAGACTGGTCACCTGTCTCTCTCTACATGTCAGCCCTGTGATAGACTGGTTACCTGTCTGTCTCTACATGTCTCCCTGTGATAGACTGGTTACCTGTCTGTCTCTACATGTCGGCCCCGTGATAGACTGGTTACCTGTCTGTCTCTACATGTCTCCCTATGATAGACTGGTTACCTGTCTGTCTCTACATGTCAGCCCTGTGATAGACTGGTTACCTGTCTGTCTGTACATGTCTCCCTGTGATAGACTGGTTACCTGTCTGTCTCTACATGTCTCCGTGTGATAGACTGGTTACCTGTCTGTCTCTACATGTCAGCCCTGTGATAGACTGGTTACCTGTCTGTCTCTACATGTCTCCCTGTGATAGACTGGTTACCTGTCTGTCTCTACATGTCTCCCTGTGATAGACTGGTCACCTGTCTGTCTCTACATGTCTCCCTGTGATAGACTGGTTACCTGTCTGTCTTTACATGTCTCCCTGTGATAGACTGGTTACCTGTCTGTCTCTACATGTCTCCCTGTGATAGACTGGTTACCTGTCTGTCTCTACATGTCAGCCCTGTGATAGACTGGTTACCTGTCTGTCTCTACATGTCCCCCTGTGATAGACTGGTTACCTGTCTGTCTGTACATGTCTCCCTGTGATAGACTGGTTACCTGTCTGTCTCTACATGTCTCCCTGTGATAGACTGGTTACCTGTCTGTCTCTACATGTCAGCCCTGTGATAGACTGGTTACCTGTCTGTCTCTACATGTCTCCCTGTGATAGACTGGTTACCTGTCTGTCTCTACATGTCTCCCTGTGATAGACTGGTCACCTGTCTGTCTCTACATGTCTCCCTGTGATAGACTGGTTACCTGTCTGTCTTTACATGTCTCCCTGTGATAGACTGGTTACCTGTCTGTCTCTACATGTCTCCCTGTGATAGACTGGTTACCTGTCTGTCTCTACATGTCAGCCCTGTGATAGACTGGTTACCTGTCTGTCTCTACATGTCCCCCTGTGATAGACTGGTTACCTGTCTGTCTCTACATGTCTCCCTGTGATAGACTGGTTACCTGTCTGTCTCTACATGTCTCCCCGTGATAGACTGGTTACCTGTCTGTCTCTACATGTCTCCCTGTGATAGACTGGTTACCTGTCTGTCTCCACATGTCTCCCTGTGATAGACTGGTTACCTGTCTGTCTCCACATGTCTCCCTGTGATAGACTGGTTACCTGTCTGTCTCTACATGTCGGCCCTGTGATAGACTGGTTACCTGTCTGTCTCTACATGTCCCCCTGTGATAGACTGGTTACCTGTCTGTCTCTACATGTACCCCTGTGATAGACTGGTTACCTGTCTGTCTCTACATGTCAGCCCTGTGATAGACTGGTTACCTGTCTGTCTCTACATGTCCCCCTGTGATAGACTGGTTACCTGTCTGTCTGTACATGTCTCCCTGTGATAGACTGGTTACCTGTCTGTCTCTACATGTCTCCCTGTGATAGACTGGTTACCTGTCTGTCTCTACATGTCAGCCCTGTGATAGACTGGTTACCTGTCTGTCTCTACATGTCTCCCTGTGATAGACTGGTTACCTGTCTGTCTCTACATGTCTCCCTGTGATAGACTGGTCACCTGTCTGTCTCTACATGTCTCCCTGTGATAGACTGGTTACCTGTCTGTCTTTACATGTCTCCCTGTGATAGACTGGTTACCTGTCTGTCTCTACATGTCTCCCTGTGATAGACTGGTTACCTGTCTGTCTCTACATGTCAGCCCTGTGATAGACTGGTTACCTGTCTGTCTCTACATGTCCCCCTGTGATAGACTGGTTACCTGTCTGTCTCTACATGTCTCCCTGTGATAGACTGGTTACCTGTCTGTCTCTACATGTCTCCCCGTGATAGACTGGTTACCTGTCTGTCTCTACATGTCTCCCTGTGATAGACTGGTTACCTGTCTGTCTCCACATGTCTCCCTGTGATAGACTGGTTACCTGTCTGTCTCCAAATGTCTCCCTGTGATAGACTGGTTACCTGTCTGTCTCTACATGCCGGCCCTGTGATAGACTGGTTACCTGTCTGTCTCTACATGTCCCCCTGTGATAGACTGGTTACCTGTCTGTCTCTACATGTACCCCTGTGATAGACTGGTTACCTGTCTGTCTCTACATGTCGGCCCCATGATAGACTGGTTACCTGTCTGTCTCTACATGTCTCCCTGTGATAGACTGGTTACCTGTCTGTCTCTACATGTCTCCCTGTGATAGACTGGTTACCTGTCTGTCTCTACATGTCAGCCCTGTGATAGACTGGTTACCTGTCTGTCTCTACATGTCTCCCTGTGATAGACTGGTTACCTGTCTGTCTCTACATGTCTCCCTGTGATAGACTGGTTACCTGTCTGTCTTTACATGTCTCCCTGTGATAGACTGGTTACCTGTCTGTCTCTACATGTCTCCCTGTGATAGACTGGTTACCTGTCTGTCTCTACATGTCAGCCCTGTGATAGACTGGTTACCTGTCTGTCTCTACATGTCGGCCCTGTGATAGACTGGTTACCTGTCTGTCTCTACATGTCTCCCTGTGATAGACTGGTTACCTGTCTGTCTCTACATGTCAGCCCTGTGATAGACTGGTTACCTGTCTGTCTCTACATGTCTCCCTGTGATAGACTGGTTACCTGTCTGTCTCTACATGTCTCCCTGTGATAGACTGGTTACCTGTCTGTCTCTACATGTCAGCCCTGTGATAGACTGGTCACCTGTCTGTCTCTACATGTCAGCCCTGTGATAGACTGGTTACCTGTCTGTCTCTACATGTCAGCCCTGTGATAGACTGGTCACCTGTCTCTCTCTACATGTCAGCCCTGTGATAGACTGGTTACCTGTCTGTCTCTACATGTCTCCCTGTGATAGACTGGTTACGTGTCTGTCTCCACATGTCTCCCTGTGATAGACTGGTTACCTGTCTGTCTCTACATGTCTCCCTGTGATAGACTGGTTACCTGTCTGTCTCTACATGTCAGCCCTGTGATAGACTGGTTACCTGTCTGTCTCTACATGTCTCCCTGTGATAGACTGGTTACCTGTCTGTCTCTACATGTCTCCCTGTGATAGACTGGTCACCTGTCTGTCTCTACATGTCTCCCTGTGATAGACTGGTTACCTGTCTGTCTTTACATGTCTCCCTGTGATAGACTGGTTACCTGTCTGTCTCTACATGTCTCCCTGTGATAGACTGGTTACCTGTCTGTCTCTACATGTCAGCCCTGTGATAGACTGGTTACCTGTCTGTCTCTACATGTCCCCCTGTGATAGACTGGTTACCTGTCGGTCTCTACATGTCTCCCCGTGATAGACTGGTTACCTGTCTGTCTCTACATGTCTCCCTGTGATAGACTGGTTACCTGTCTGTCTCCACATGTCTCCCTGTGATAGACTGGTTACCTGTCTGTCTCCACATGTCTCCCTGTGATAGACTGGTTACCTGTCTGTCTCTACATGTCGGCCCTGTGATAGACTGGTTACCTGTCTGTCTCTACATGTCAGCCCTGTGATAGACTGGTTGCCTGTCTGTCTCTACATGTCAGCCCTGTGATAGACTGGTTACCTGTCTGTCTCTACATGTCTCCCTGTGATAGACTGGTTACCTGTCTGTCTCTACATGTCAGCCCTGTGATAGACTGGTTACCTGTCTGTCTCTACATGTCTCCCTGTGATAGACTGGTTGCCTGTCTGTCTCTACATGTCAGCCCTGTGATAGACTGGTTACCTGTCTGTCTCTACATTTCTCCCTGTGATAGACTGGTTACCTGTCTGTCTCTACATGTCTCCCTGTGATAGACTGGTTACCTGTCTGTCTTTACATGTCTCCCTGTGATAGACTGGTTACCTGTCTGTCTCTACATGTCTCCCTGTGATAGACTGGTTACCTGTCTGTCTCTACATGTCAGCCCTGTGATAGACTGGTTACCTGTCTGTCTCTACATGTCCCCCTGTGATAGACTGGTTACCTGTCGGTCTCTACATGTCTCCCTGTGATAGACTGGTTACCTGTCTGTCTCTACATGTCTCCCTGTGATAGACTGGTTACCTGTCTGTCTCCACATGTCTCCATGTGATAGACTGGTTACCTGTCTGTCTCTACATGTCCCCCTGTGATAGACTGGTTACCTGTCTGTCTCTACATGTACCCCTGTGATAGACTGGTTACCTGTCTGTCTCTACATGTCGGCCCCATGATAGACTGGTTACCTGTCTGTCTCTACATGTCTCCCTGTGATAGACTGGTTACCTGTCTGTCTCTACATGTCTCCCTGTGATAGACTGGTTACCTGTCTGTCTCTACATGTCGGCCCTGTGATAGACTGGTTACCTGTCTGTCTCTACATGTCGGCCCTGTGATAGACTGGTTACCTGTCTGTCTCTACATGTCAGCCCTGTGATAGACTGGTTGCCTGTCTGTCTCTACATGTCAGCCCTGTGATAGACTGGTTACCTGTCTGTCTGTACATGTCTCCCTGTGATAGACTGGTTACCTGTCTGTCTCTACATGTCTCCCTGTGATAGACTGGTTACCTGTCTGTCTCTACATGTCAGCCCTGTGATAGACTGGTCACCTGTCTGTCTCTACATGTCAGCCCTGTGATAGACTGGTTACCTGTCTGTCTCTACATGTCAGCCCTGTGATAGACTGGTCACCTGTCTCTCTCTACATGTCAGCCCTGTGATAGACTGGTTACCTGTCTGTCTCTACATGTCTCCCTGTGATAGACTGGTTACGTGTCTGTCTCCACATGTCTCCATGTGATAGACTGGTTACCTGTCTGTCTCTACATGTCAGCCCTATGATAGACTGGTTACCTGTCTGTCTCTACATGTCAGCCCTGTGATAGACTGGTTACCTGTCTGTCTGTACATGTCTCCCTGTGATAGACTGGTTACCTGTCTGTCTCTATATGTCTCCCTGTGATAGACTGGTTACCTGTCTGTCTCTACATGTCAGCCCTGTGATAGACTGGTTACCTGTCTGTCTCTACATGTCTCCCTGTGATAGACTGGTTACCTGTCTGTCTCTACATGTCTCCCTGTGATAGACTGGTCACCTGTCTGTCTCTACATGTCTCCCTGTGATAGACTGGTTACCTGTCTGTCTTTACATGTCTCCCTGTGATAGACTGGTTACCTGTCTGTCTCTACATGTCTCCCTGTGATAGACTGGTTACCTGTCTGTCTCTACATGTCAGCCCTGTGATAGACTGGTTACCTGTCTGTCTCTACATGTCCCCCTGTGATAGACTGGTTACCTGTCGGTCTCTACATGTCTCCCTGTGATAGACTGGTTACCTGTCTGTCTCTACATGTCTCCCTGTGATAGACTGGTTACCTGTCTGTCTCCACATGTCTCCATGTGATAGACTGGTTACCTGTCTGTCTCTACATGTCAGCCCTATGATAGACTGGTTACCTGTCTGTCTCTACATGTCAGCCCTGTGATAGACTGGTTACCTGTCTGTCTCTACATGTCAGCCCTGTGATAGACTGGTTACCTGTCTGTCTGTACATGTCTCCCTGTGATAGACTGGTTACCTGTCTGTCTCTACATGTCTCCCTGTGATAGACTGGTTACCTGTCTGTCTCTACATGTCAGCCCTGTGATAGACTGGTTACCTGTCTGTCTCTACATGTCTCCCTGTGATAGACTGGTTACCTGTCTGTCTCTACATGTCTCCCTGTGATAGACTGGTCACCTGTCTGTCTCTACATGTCTCCCTGTGATAGACTGGTTACCTGTCTGTCTTTACATGTCTCCCTGTGATAGACTGGTTACCTGTCTGTCTCTACATGTCTCCCTGTGATAGACTGGTTACCTGTCTGTCTCTACATGTCTCCCTGTGATAGACTGGTTACCTGTCTGTCTCTACATGTCCCCCTGTGATAGACTGGTTACCTGTCTGTCTCTACATGTCTCCCTGTGATAGACTGGTTACCTGTCTGTCTCTACATGTCTCCCTGTGATAGACTGGTCTCCTGTCTGTCTCTACATGTCCCCCTGTGATAGACTGGTTACCTGTCTGTCTCTACATGTCTCCCTGTGATAGACTGGTTACCTGTCTGTCTCTACCTGTCGGCCCCATGATAGACTGGTTACCTGTCTGTCTCTACATGTCTCCCTGTGATAGATTGGTTACCTGTCTGTCTCTACATGTCTCCCTGTGATAGACTGGTTACCTGTCTGTCTCTACATGTCGGCCCTGTGATAGACTGGTTACCTGTCTGTCTCTACATGTCAGCCCTTTGATAGACTGGTTGCCTGTCTGTCTCTACATGTCAGCCCTGTGATAGACTGGTTACCTGTCTGTCTCTATATGTCTCCCTGTGATAGACTGGTTACCTGTCTGTCTCTACATGTCAGCCCTGTGATAGACTGGTTACCTGTCTGTCTCTACATGTCTCCCTGTGATAGACTGGTCACCTGTCTGTCTCTACATGTCTCCCTGTGATAGACTGGTTACCTGTCTGTCTTTACATGTCTCCCTGTGATAGACTGGTTACCTGTCTGTCTCTACATGTCTCCCTGTGATAGACTGGTTACCTGTCTGTCTCTACATGTCTCCCTGTGATAGACTGGTTACCTGTCTGTCTCTACATGTCCCCCTGTGATAGACTGGTTACCTGTCTGTCTCTACATGTCTCCCTGTGATAGACTGGTTACCTGTCTGTCTCTACATGTCTCCCTGTGATAGACTGGTCACCTGTCTGTCTCTACATGTCCCCCTGTGATAGACTGGTTACCTGTCTGTCTCTACATGTCTCCCTGTGATAGACTGGTTACCTGTCTGTCTCTACCTGTCGGCCCCATGATAGACTGGTTACCTGTCTGTCTCTACATGTCTCCCTGTGATAGATTGGTTACCTGTCTGTCTCTACATGTCTCCCTGTGATAGACTGGTTACCTGTCTGTCTCTACATGTCGGCCCTGTGATAGACTGGTTACCTGTCTGTCTCTACATGTCAGCCCTTTGATAGACTGGTTGCCTGTCTGTCTCTACATGTCAGCCCTGTGATAGACTGGTTACCTGTCTGTCTCTATATGTCTCCCTGTGATAGACTGGTTACCTGTCTGTCTCTACATGTCAGCCCTGTGATAGACTGGTTACCTGTCTGTCTCTACATGTCTCCCTATGATAGACTGGTTGCCTGTCTGTCTCTACATGTCAGCCCTGTGATAGACTGGTTAACTGTCTGTCTCTACATGTCTCCCTGTGATAGACTGGTTACCTGTCTGTCTCTACATGTCTCCCTGTGATAGACTGGTTACCTGTCTGTCTTTACATGTCTCCCTGTGATAGACTGGTTACCTGTCTGTCTCTACATGTCTCCCTGTGATAGACTGGTTACCTGTCTGTCTCTACATGTCAGCCCTGTGATAGACTGGTTACCTGTCTGTCTCTACATGTCCCCCTGTGATAGACTGGTTACCTGTCGGTCTCTACATGTCTCCCTGTGATAGACTGGTTACCTGTCTGTCTCTACATGTCGGCCCTGTGATAGACTGGTTACCTGTCTGTCTCTACATGTCAGCCCTGTGATAGACTGGTTGCCTCTCTGTCTCTACATGTCAGCCCTGTGATAGACTGGTTACCTGTCTGTCTCTACATGTCTCCCTGTGATAGACTGGTTACCTGTCTGTCTCTACATGTCAGCCCTTTGATAGACTGGTTACCTGTCTGTCTCTACATGTCTCCCTGTAATAGACTGGTTGCCTGTCTGTCTCTACATGTCAGCCCTGTGATAGACTGGTTACCTGTCTGTCTCTACATGTCTCCCTGTGATAGATTGGTTACATGTCTGTCTCTACATGTCTCCCTGTGATAGACTGGTTACCTGTCTGTCTTTACATGTCTCCCTGTGATAGACTGGTTACCTGTCTGTCTCTACATGTCTCCCTGTGATAGACTGGTTACCTGTCTGTCTCTACATGTCAGCCCTGTGATAGACTGGTTACCTGTCTGTCTCTACATGTCCCCCTGTGATAGACTGGTTACCTGTCGGTCTCTACATGTCTCCCTGTGATAGACTGGTTACCTGTCTGTCTCTACATGTCTCCCTGTGATAGACTGGTTACCTGTCTGTCTCTACATGTCAGCCCTGTGATAGACTGGTTACCTGTCTGTCTCTACATGTCCCCCTGTGATAGACTGGTTACCTGTCGGTCTCTACATGTCTCCCTGTGATAGACTGGTTACCTGTCTGTCTCTACATGTCTCCCTGTGATAGACTGGTTACCTGTCTGTCTCCACATGTCTCCATGTGATAGACTGGTTACCTGTCTGTCTCTACATGTCAGCCCTATGATAGACTGGTTACCTGTCTGTCTCTACATGTCAGCCCTGTGATAGACTGGTTACCTGTCTGTCTCTACATGTCAGCCCTGTGATAGACTGGTTACCTGTCTGTCTGTACATGTCTCCCTGTGATAGACTGGTTACCTGTCTGTCTCTACATGTCTCCCTGTGATAGACTGGTTACCTGTCTGTCTCTACATGTCAGCCCTGTGATAGACTGGTTACCTGTCTGTCTCTACATGTCTCCCTGTGATAGACTGGTTACCTGTCTGTCTCTACATGTCTCCCTGTGATAGACTGGTCACCTGTCTGTCTCTACATGTCTCCCTGTGATAGACTGGTTACCTGTCTGTCTTTACATGTCTCCCTGTGATAGACTGGTTACCTGTCTGTCTCTACATGTCTCCCTGTGATAGACTGGTTACCTGTCTGTCTCTACATGTCTCCCTGTGATAGACTGGTTACCTGTCTGTCTCTACATGTCCCCCTGTGATAGACTGGTTACCTGTCTGTCTCTACATGTCTCCCTGTGATAGACTGGTTACCTGTCTGTCTCTACATGTCTCCCTGTGATAGACTGGTCACCTGTCTGTCTCTACATGTCCCCCTGTGATAGACTGGTTACCTGTCTGTCTCTACATGTCTCCCTGTGATAGACTGGTTACCTGTCTGTCTCTACCTGTCGGCCCCATGATAGACTGGTTACCTGTCTGTCTCTACATGTCTCCCTGTGATAGATTGGTTACCTGTCTGTCTCTACATGTCTCCCTGTGATAGACTGGTTACCTGTCTGTCTCTACATGTCGGCCCTGTGATAGACTGGTTACCTGTCTGTCTCTACATGTCAGCCCTTTGATAGACTGGTTGCCTGTCTGTCTCTACATGTCAGCCCTGTGATAGACTGGTTACCTGTCTGTCTCTATATGTCTCCCTGTGATAGACTGGTTACCTGTCTGTCTCTACATGTCAGCCCTGTGATAGACTGGTTACCTGTCTGTCTCTACATGTCTCCCTGTGATAGACTGGTCACCTGTCTGTCTCTACATGTCTCCCTGTGATAGACTGGTTACCTGTCTGTCTTTACATGTCTCCCTGTGATAGACTGGTTACCTGTCTGTCTCTACATGTCTCCCTGTGATAGACTGGTTACCTGTCTGTCTCTACATGTCTCCCTGTGATAGACTGGTTACCTGTCTGTCTCTACATGTCCCCCTGTGATAGACTGGTTACCTGTCTGTCTCTACATGTCTCCCTGTGATAGATTGGTTACCTGTCTGTCTCTTCATGTCTCCCTGTGATAGACTGGTCACCTGTCTGTCTCTACATGTCCCCCTGTGATAGACTGGTTACCTGTCTGTCTCTACATGTCTCCCTGTGATAGACTGGTTACCTGTCTGTCTCTACCTGTCGGCCCCATGATAGACTGGTTACCTGTCTGTCTCTACATGTCTCCCTGTGATAGATTGGTTACCTGTCTGTCTCTACATGTCTCCCTGTGATAGACTGGTTACCTGTCTGTCTCTACATGTCGGCCCTGTGATAGACTGGTTACCTGTCTGTCTCTACATGTCAGCCCTTTGATAGACTGGTTGCCTGTCTGTCTCTACATGTCAGCCCTGTGATAGACTGGTTACCTGTCTGTCTCTATATGTCTCCCTGTGATAGACTGGTTACCTGTCTGTCTCTACATGTCAGCCCTGTGATAGACTGGTTACCTGTCTGTCTCTACATGTCTCCCTATGATAGACTGGTTGCCTGTCTGTCTCTACATGTCAGCCCTGTGATAGACTGGTTAACTGTCTGTCTCTACATGTCTCCCTGTGATAGACTGGTTACCTGTCTGTCTCTACATGTCTCCCTGTGATAGACTGGTTACCTGTCTGTCTTTACATGTCTCCCTGTGATAGACTGGTTACCTGTCTGTCTCTACATGTCTCCCTGTGATAGACTGGTTACCTGTCTGTCTCTACATGTCAGCCCTGTGATAGACTGGTTACCTGTCTGTCTCTACATGTCCCCCTGTGATAGACTGGTTACCTGTCGGTCTCTACATGTCTCCCTGTGATAGACTGGTTACCTGTCTGTCTCTACATGTCGGCCCTGTGATAGACTGGTTACCTGTCTGTCTCTACATGTCAGCCCTGTGATAGACTGGTTGCCTGTCTGTCTCTACATGTCAGCCCTGTGATAGACTGGTTACCTGTCTGTCTCTACATGTCTCCCTGTGATAGACTGGTTACCTGTCTGTCTCTACATGTCAGCCCTGTGATAGACTGGTTACCTGTCTGTCTCTACATGTCTCCCTGTAATAGACTGGTTGCCTGTCTGTCTCTACATGTCTCCCTGTGATAGACTGGTTACCTGTCTGTCTCTACATGTCTCCCTGTGATAGACTGGTTACCTGTCTGTCTCTACATGTCAGCCCTGTGATAGACTGGTTACCTGTCTGTCTCTACATGTCTCCCTGTAATAGACTGGTTGCCTGTCTGTCTCTACATGTCTCCCTGTGATAGACTGGTTACCTGTCTGTCTTTACATGTCTCCCTGTGATAGACTGGTTACCTGTCTGTCTCTACATGTCTCCCTGTGATAGACTGGTTACCTGTCTGTCTCTACATGTCAGCCCTGTGATAGACTGGTTACCTGTCTGTCTCTACATGTCCCCCTGTGATAGACTGGTTACCTGTCGGTCTCTACATGTCTCCCTGTGATAGACTGGTTACCTGTCTGTCTCTACATGTCGGCCCTGTGATAGACTGGTTACCTGTCTGTCTCTACATGTCAGCCCTGTGATAGACTGGTTGCCTGTCTGTCTCTACATGTCAGCCCTGTGATAGACTGGTTACCTGTCTGTCTCTACATGTCTCCCTGTGATAGACTGGTTACCTGTCTGTCTCTACATGTCAGCCCTGTGATAGACTGGTTACCTGTCTGTCTCTACATGTCTCCCTGTGATAGACTGGTTGCCTGTCTGTCTCTACATGTCAGCCCTGTGATAGACTGGTTACCTGTCTGTCTCTACATGTCTCCCTGTGATAGACTTGTTACCTGTCTGTCTCTACATGTCTCCCTGTGATAGACTGGTTACCTGTCTGTCTTTACATGTCTCCCTGTGATAGACTGGTTACCTGTCTGTCTCTACATGTCTCCCTGTGATAGACTGGTTACCTGTCTGTCTCTACATGTCAGCCCTGTGATAGACTGGTTACCTGTCTGTCTCTACATGTCCCCCTGTGATAGACTGGTTACCTGTCGGTCTCTACATGTCTCCCTGTGATAGACTGGTTACCTGTCTGTCTCTACATGTCTCCCTGTGATAGACTGGTTACCTGTCTGTCTCCACATGTCTCCATGTGATAGACTGGTTACCTGTCTGTCTCTACATGTCAGCCCTATGATAGACTGGTTACCTGTCTGTCTCTACATGTCAGCCCTGTGATAGACTGGTTACCTGTCTGTCTGTACATGTCTCCCTGTGATAGACTGGTTACCTGTCTGTCTCTACATGTCTCCCTGTGATAGACTGGTCACCTGTCTGTCTCTACATGTCTCCCTGTGATAGACTGGTTACCTGTCTGTCTTTACATGTCTCCCTGTGATAGACTGGTTACCTGTCTGTCTCTACATGTCTCCCTGTGATAGACTGGTTACCTGTCTGTCTCTACATGTCAGCCCTGTGATAGACTGGTTACCTGTCTGTCTCTACATGTCCCCCTGTGATAGACTGGTTACCTGTCGGTCTCTACATGTCTCCCTGTGATAGACTGGTTACCTGTCTGTCTCTACATGTCAGCCCTGTGATAGACTGGTCACCTGTCTGTCTCTACATGTCAGCCCTATGATAGACTGGTTACCTGTCTGTCTCTACATGTCAGCCCTGTGATAGACTGGTTACCTGTCTGTCTTTACATGTCTCCCTGTGATAGACTGGTTACCTGTCTGTCTCTACATGTCTCCCTGTGATAGACTGGTTACCTGTCTGTCTCTACATGTCAGCCCTGTGATAGACTGGTTACCTGTCTGTCTCTACATGTACCCCTGTGATAGACTGGTTACCTGTCGGTCTCTACATGTCTCCCTGTGATAGACTGGTTACCTGTCTGTCTCTACATGTCTCCCTGTGATAGACTGGTTACCTGTCTGTCTCCACATGTCTCCATGTGATAGACTGGTTACCTGTCTGTCTCTACATGTCAGCCCTATGATAGACTGGTTACCTGTCTGTCTCTACATGTCAGCCCTGTGATAGACTGGTTACCTGTCTGTCTCTACATGTCAGCCCTGTGATAGACTGGTTACCTGTCTGTCTCTACATGTCTCCCTGTGATAGACTGGTTACCTGTCTGTCTCTACATGTCAGCCCTGTGATAGACTGGTTACCTGTCTGTCTGTACATGTCCCCCTGTGATAGACTGGTTACCTGTCGGTCTCTACATGTCTCCCCGTGATAGACTGGTTACCTGTCTGTCTCTACATGTCTCCCTGTGATAGACTGGTTACCTGTCTGTCTCCACATGTCTCCCTGTGATAGACTGGTTACCTGTCTGTCTCCACATGTCTCCCTGTGATAGACTGGTTACCTGTCTGTCTCTACATGTCGGCCCTGTGATAGACTGGTTACCTGTCTGTCTCTACATGTCAGCCCTGTGATAGACTGGTTACCTGTCTGTCTCTACATGTCTCCCTGTGATAGACTGGTTACGTGTCTGTCTCCACATGTCTCCATGTGATAGACTGGTTACCTGTCTGTCTCTACATTTCTCCCTGTGATAGACTGGTTACCTGTCTGTCTCTACATGTCTCCCTGTGATAGACTGGTTGCCTGTCTGTCTCTACATGTCAGCCCTGTGATAGACTGGTTACCTGTCTGTCTCTACATTTCTCCCTATGATAGACTGGTTACCTGTCTGTCTCTACATGTCAGCCCTGTGATAGACTGGTTACCTGTCTGTCTCTACATGTCAGCCCTGTGATAGACTGGTTGCCTGTCTGTCTCTACATGTCAGCCCTGTGATAGACTGGTTACCTGTCTGTCTCTACATGTCGGCCCTGTGATAGACTGGTTACCTGTCTGTCTCTACATGTCGGCCCTGTGATAGACTGGTTGCCTGTCTGTCTCTACATGTCAGCCCTGTGATAGACTGGTTACCTGTCTGTCTCTACATTTCTCCCTGTGATAGACTGGTTACCTGTCTGTCTCTACATGTCTCCCTGTGATAGACTGGTTGCCTGTCTGTCTCTACATGTCAGCCCTGTGATAGACTGGTTACCTGTCTGTCTCTACATTTCTCCCTATGATAGACTGGTTACCTGTCTGTCTCTACATGTCAGCCCTGTGATAGACTGGTTACCTGTCTGTCTCTACATGTCAGCCCTGTGATAGACTGGTTGCCTGTCTGTCTCTACATGTCAGCCCTGTGATAGACTGGTTACCTGTCTGTCTCTACATGTCTCCCTGTGATAGACTGGTTACCTGTCTGTCTCTACATGTCTCCCTGTGATAGACTGGTTGCCTGTCTGTCTCTACATGTCAGCCCTGTGATAGACTGGTTACCTGTCTGTCTCTACATTTCTCCCTATGATAGACTGGTTACCTGTCTGTCTCTACATGTCAGCCCTGTGATAGACTGGTTACCTGTCTGTCTCTACATGTCAGCCCTGTGATAGACTGGTTGCCTGTCTGTCTCTACATGTCAGCCCTGTGATAGACTGGTTACCTGTCTGTCTCTACATGTCTCCCTGTGATAGACTGGTTGCCTGTCTGTCTCTACATGTCAGCCCTGTGATAGACTGGTTACCTGTCTGTCTCTACATTTCTCCCTGTGATAGACTGGTTACCTGTCTGTCTCTACATGTCTCCCTGTGATAGACTGGTTACCTGTCTGTCTTTACATGTCTCCCTGTGATAGACTGGTTACCTGTCTGTCTCTACATGTCTCCCTGTGATAGACTGGTTACCTGTCTGTCTCTACATGTCAGCCCTGTGATAGACTGGTTACCTGTCTGTCTCTACATGTCCCCCTGTGATAGACTGGTTACCTGTCGGTCTCTACAGGTCTCCCTGTGATAGACTGGTTACCTGTCTGTCTCTACATGTCTCCCTGTGATAGACTGGTTACCTGTCTGTCTCCACATGTCTCCATGTGATAGACTGGTTACCTGTCTGTCTCTACATGTCCCCCTGTGATAGACTGGCTACCTGTCTGTCTCTACATGTACCCCTGTGATAGACTGGTTACCTGTCTGTCTCTACATGTCGGCCCCATGATAGACTGGTTACCTGTCTGTCTCTACATGTCTCCCTGTGATAGACTGGTTACCTGTCTGTCTCTACATGTCTCCCTGTGATAGACTGGTTACCTGTCTGTCTCTACATGTCGGCCCTGTGATAGACTGGTTACCTGTCTGTCTCTACATGTCGGCCCTGTGATAGACTGGTTACCTGTCTGTCTCTACATGTCAGCCCTGTGATAGACTGGTTGCCTGTCTGTCTCTACATGTCAGCCCTGTGATAGACTGGTTACCTGTCTGTATCTACATGTCTCCCTGTGATAGACTGGTTACCTGTCTGTCTCTACATGTCTCCCTGTGATAGACTGGTTACCTGTCTGTCTCTACATGTCAGCCCTGTGATAGACTGGTTACCTGTCTGTCTCTACATGTCAGCCCTGTGATAGACTGGTTACCTGTCTGTCTCTACATGTCAGCCCTGTGATAGACTGGTCACCTGTCTCTCTCTACATGTCAGCCCTGTGATAGACTGTTTACCTGTCTGTCTCTACATGTCTCCCTGTGATAGACTGGTTACGTGTCTGTCTCCACATGTCTCCATGTGATAGACTGGTTACCTGTCTGTCTTTACATGTCTCCCTGTGATAGACTGGTTACCTGTCTGTCTCTACATGTCTCCCTGTGATAGACTGGTTACCTGTCTGTCTCTACATGTCAGCCCTGTGATAGACTGGTTACCTGTCTGTCTCTACATGTCCCCCTGTGATAGACTGGTTACCTGTCGGTCTCTACATGTCTCCCCGTGATAGACTGGTTACCTGTCTGTCTCTACATGTCTCCCTGTGATAGACTGGTTACCTGTCTGTCTCCACATGTCTCCCTGTGATAGACTGGTTACCTGTCTGTCTCCACATGTCTCCCTGTGATAGACTGGTTACCTGTCTGTCTCTACATGTCGGCCCTGTGATAGACTGGTTACCTGTCTGTCTCTACATGTCAGCCCTGTGATAGACTGGTTGCCTGTCTGTCTCTACATGTCAGCCCTGTGATAGACTGGTTACCTGTCTGTCTCTACATGTCTCCCTGTGATAGACTGGTTACCTGTCTGTCTCTACATGTCTCCCTGTGATAGACTGGTCACCTGTCTGTCTCTACATGTCTCCCTGTGATAGACTGGTTACCTGTCTGTCTCTACATGTCTCCCTGTGATAGACTGGTTACCTGTCTGTCTCCACATGTCTCCATGTGATAGACTGGTTACCTGTCTGTCTCTACATGTCAGCCCTATGATAGACTGGTTACCTGTCTGTCTCTACATGTCAGCCCTGTGATAGACTGGTTACCTGTCTGTCTGTACATGTCTCCCTGTGATAGACTGGTTACCTGTCTGTCTCTACATGTCTCCCTGTGATAGACTGGTCACCTGTCTGTCTCTACATGTCTCCCTGTGATAGACTGGTTACCTGTCTGTCTTTACATGTCTCCCTGTGATAGACTGGTTACCTGTCTGTCTCTACATGTCTCCCTGTGATAGACTGGTTACCTGTCTGTCTCTACATGTCAGCCCTGTGATAGACTGGTTACCTGTCTGTCTCTACATGTCCCCCTGTGATAGACTGGTTACCTGTCGGTCTCTACATGTCTCCCTGTGATAGACTGGTTACCTGTCTGTCTCTACATGTCAGCCCTGTGATAGACTGGTCACCTGTCTGTCTCTACATGTCAGCCCTATGATAGACTGGTTACCTGTCTGTCTCTACATGTCAGCCCTGTGATAGACTGGTTACCTGTCTGTCTTTACATGTCTCCCTGTGATAGACTGGTTACCTGTCTGTCTCTACATGTCTCCCTGTGATAGACTGGTTACCTGTCTGTCTCTACATGTCAGCCCTGTGATAGACTGGTTACCTGTCTGTCTCTACATGTACCCCTGTGATAGACTGGTTACCTGTCGGTCTCTACATGTCTCCCTGTGATAGACTGGTTACCTGTCTGTCTCTACATGTCTCCCTGTGATAGACTGGTTACCTGTCTGTCTCCACATGTCTCCATGTGATAGACTGGTTACCTGTCTGTCTCTACATGTCAGCCCTATGATAGACTGGTTACCTGTCTGTCTCTACATGTCAGCCCTGTGATAGACTGGTTACCTGTCTGTCTCTACATGTCAGCCCTGTGATAGACTGGTTGCCTGTCTGTCTCTACATGTCAGCCCTGTGATAGACTGGTTACCTGTCTGTCTCTACATGTCTCCCTGTGATAGACTGGTTGCCTGTCTGTCTCTACATGTCAGCCCTGTGATAGACTGGTTACCTGTCTGTCTCTACATTTCTCCCTGTGATAGACTGGTTACCTGTCTGTCTCTACATGTCTCCCTGTGATAGACTGGTTGCCTGTCTGTCTCTACATGTCAGCCCTGTGATAGACTGGTTACCTGTCTGTCTCTACATTTCTCCCTATGATAGACTGGTTACCTGTCTGTCTCTACATGTCAGCCCTGTGATAGACTGGTTACCTGTCTGTCTCTACATGTCAGCCCTGTGATAGACTGGTTGCCTGTCTGTCTCTACATGTCAGCCCTGTGATAGACTGGTTACCTGTCTGTCTCTACATGTCGGCCCTGTGATAGACTGGTTACCTGTCTGTCTCTACATGTCGGCCCTGTGATAGACTGGTTGCCTGTCTGTCTCTACATGTCAGCCCTGTGATAGACTGGTTACCTGTCTGTCTCTACATTTCTCCCTGTGATAGACTGGTTACCTGTCTGTCTCTACATGTCTCCCTGTGATAGACTGGTTGCCTGTCTGTCTCTACATGTCAGCCCTGTGATAGACTGGTTACCTGTCTGTCTCTACATGTCCCCCTGTGATAGACTGGTTACCTGTCTGTCTCCACATGTCTCCATGTGATAGACTGGTTACCTGTCTGTCTCTACATGTCAGCCCTATGATAGACTGGTTACCTGTCTGTCTCTACATGTCAGCCCTGTGATAGACTGGTTACCTGTCTGTCTGTACATGTCTCCCTGTGATAGACTGGTTACCTGTCTGTCTCTACATGTCTCCCTGTGATAGACTGGTCACCTGTCTGTCTCTACATGTCTCCCTGTGATAGACTGGTTACCTGTCTGTCTTTACATGTCTCCCTGTGATAGACTGGTTACCTGTCTGTCTCTACATGTCTCCCTGTGATAGACTGGTTACCTGTCTGTCTCTACATGTCAGCCCTGTGATAGACTGGTTACCTGTCTGTCTCTACATGTCCCCCTGTGATAGACTGGTTACCTGTCGGTCTCTACATGTCTCCCTGTGATAGACTGGTTACCTGTCTGTCTCTACATGTCAGCCCTGTGATAGACTGGTCACCTGTCTGTCTCTACATGTCAGCCCTATGATAGACTGGTTACCTGTCTGTCTCTACATGTCAGCCCTGTGATAGACTGGTTACCTGTCTGTCTTTACATGTCTCCCTGTGATAGACTGGTTACCTGTCTGTCTCTACATGTCTCCCTGTGATAGACTGGTTACCTGTCTGTCTCTACATGTCAGCCCTGTGATAGACTGGTTACCTGTCTGTCTCTACATGTACCCCTGTGATAGACTGGTTACCTGTCGGTCTCTACATGTCTCCCTGTGATAGACTGGTTACCTGTCTGTCTCTACATGTCTCCCTGTGATAGACTGGTTACCTGTCTGTCTCCACATGTCTCCATGTGATAGACTGGTTACCTGTCTGTCTCTACATGTCAGCCCTATGATAGACTGGTTACCTGTCTGTCTCTACATGTCAGCCCTGTGATAGACTGGTTACCTGTCTGTCTCTACATGTCAGCCCTGTGATAGACTGGTTGCCTGTCTGTCTCTACATGTCAGCCCTGTGATAGACTGGTTACCTGTCTGTCTCTACATGTCTCCCTGTGATAGACTGGTTGCCTGTCTGTCTCTACATGTCAGCCCTGTGATAGACTGGTTACCTGTCTGTCTCTACATTTCTCCCTGTGATAGACTGGTTACCTGTCTGTCTCTACATGTCTCCCTGTGATAGACTGGTTGCCTGTCTGTCTCTACATGTCAGCCCTGTGATAGACTGGTTACCTGTCTGTCTCTACATTTCTCCCTATGATAGACTGGTTACCTGTCTGTCTCTACATGTCAGCCCTGTGATAGACTGGTTACCTGTCTGTCTCTACATGTCAGCCCTGTGATAGACTGGTTGCCTGTCTGTCTCTACATGTCAGCCCTGTGATAGACTGGTTACCTGTCTGTCTCTACATGTCGGCCCTGTGATAGACTGGTTACCTGTCTGTCTCTACATGTCGGCCCTGTGATAGACTGGTTGCCTGTCTGTCTCTACATGTCAGCCCTGTGATAGACTGGTTACCTGTCTGTCTCTACATTTCTCCCTGTGATAGACTGGTTACCTGTCTGTCTCTACATGTCTCCCTGTGATAGACTGGTTGCCTGTCTGTCTCTACATGTCAGCCCTGTGATAGACTGGTTACCTGTCTGTCTCTACATTTCTCCCTATGATAGACTGGTTACCTGTCTGTCTCTACATGTCAGCCCTGTGATAGACTGGTTACCTGTCTGTCTCTACATGTCAGCCCTGTGATAGACTGGTTGCCTGTCTGTCTCTACATGTCAGCCCTGTGATAGACTGGTTACCTGTCTGTCTCTACATGTCTCCCTGTGATAGACTGGTTGCCTGTCTGTCTCTACATGTCAGCCCTGTGATAGACTGGTTACCTGTCTGTCTCTACATTTCTCCCTGTGATAGACTGGTTACCTGTCTGTCTCTACATGTCTCCCTGTGATAGACTGGTTACCTGTCTGTCTTTACATGTCTCCCTGTGATAGACTGGTTACCTGTCTGTCTCTACATGTCTCCGTGTGATAGACTGGTTACCTGTCTGTCTCTACATGTCAGCCCTGTGATAGACTGGTTACCTGTCTGTCTCTACATGTCCCCCTGTGATAGACTGGTTACCTGTCGGTCTCTACAGGTCTCCCTGTGATAGACTGGTTACCTGTCTGTCTCTACATGTCTCCCTGTGATAGACTGGTTACCTGTCTGTCTCCACATGTCTCCATGTGATAGACTGGTTACCTGTCTGTCTCTACATGTCCCCCTGTGATAGACTGGTTACCTGTCTGTCTCTACATGTACCCCTGTGATAGACTGGTTACCTGTCTGTCTCTACATGTCGGCCCCATGATAGACTGGTTACCTGTCTGTCTCTACATGTCTCCCTGTGATAGACTGGTTACCTGTCTGTCTCTACATGTCTCCCTGTGATAGACTGGTTACCTGTCTGTCTCTACATGTCGGCCCTGTGATAGACTGGTTACCTGTCTGTCTCTACATGTCGGCCCTGTGATAGACTGGTTACCTGTCTGTCTCTACATGTCAGCCCTGTGATAGACTGGTTGCCTGTCTGTCTCTACATGTCAGCCCTGTGATAGACTGGTTACCTGTCTGTCTCTACATGTCTCCCTGTGATAGACTGGTTACCTGTCTGTCTCTACATGTCTCCCTGTGATAGACTGGTTACCTGTCTGTCTCTACATGTCAGCCCTGTGATAGACTGGTCACCTGTCTGTCTCTACATGTCAGCCCTGTGATAGACTGGTTACCTGTCTGTCTCTACATGTCAGCCCTGTGATAGACTGGTCACCTGTCTCTCTCTACATGTCAGCCCTGTGATAGACTGGTTACCTGTCTGTCTCTACATGTCTCCCTGTGATAGACTGGTTACGTGTCTGTCTCCACATGTCTCCATGTGATAGACTGGTTACCTGTCTGTCTTTACATGTCTCCCTGTGATAGACTGGTTACCTGTCTGTCTCTACATGTCTCCCTGTGATAGACTGGTTACCTGTCTGTCTCTACATGTCAGCCCTGTGATAGACTGGTTACCTGTCTGTCTCTACATGTCCCCCTGTGATAGACTGGTTACCTGTCGGTCTCTACATGTCTCCCCGTGATAGACTGGTTACCTGTCTGTCTCTACATGTCTCCCTGTGATAGACTGGTTACCTGTCTGTCTCCACATGTCTCCCTGTGATAGACTGGTTACCTGTCTGTCTCCAGATGTCTCCCTGTGATAGACTGGTTACCTGTCTGTCTCTACATGTCGGCCCTGTGATAGACTGGTTACCTGTCTGTCTCTACATGTCAGCCCTGTGATAGACTGGTTGCCTGTCTGTCTCTACATGTCAGCCCTGTGATAGACTGGTTACCTGTCTGTCTCTACATGTCTCCCTGTGATAGACTGGTTACCTGTCTGTCTCTACATGTCTCCCTGTGATAGACTGGTCACCTGTCTGTCTCTACATGTCTCCCTGTGATAGACTGGTTACCTGTCTGTCTTTACATGTCTCCCTGTGATAGACTGGTTACCTGTCTGTCTCTACATGTCTCCCTGTGATAGACTGGTTACCTGTCTGTCTCTACATGTCAGCCCTGTGATAGACTGGTTACCTGTCTGTCTCTACATGTCCCCCTGTGATAGACTGGTTACCTGTCGGTCTCTACATGTCTCCCCGTGATAGACTGGTTACCTGTCTGTCTCTACATGTCTCCCTGTGATAGACTGGTTACCTGTCTGTCTCCACATGTCTCCCTGTGATAGACTGGTTACCTGTCTGTCTCCACATGTCTCCCTGTGATAGACTGGTTACCTGTCTGTCTCTACATGTCGGCCCTGTGATAGACTGGTTACCTGTCTGTCTCTACATGTCAGCCCTGTGATAGACTGGTTGCCTGTCTGTCTCTACATGTCAGCCCTGTGATAGACTGGTTACCTGTCTGTCTCTACATGTCTCCCTGTGATAGACTGGTTACCTGTCTGTCTATACATGTCAGCCCTGTGATATACTGGTTACCTGTCTGTCTCTACATGTCTCCCTGTGATAGACTGGTTGCCTGTCTGTCTCTACATGTCAGCCCTGTGATAGACTGGTTACCTGTCTGTCTCTACATTTCTCCCTGTGATAGACTGGTTACCTGTCTGTCTCTACATGTCTCCCTGTGATAGACTGGTTACCTGTCTGTCTTTACATGTCTCCCTGTGATAGACTGGTTACCTGTCTGTCTCTACATGTCTCCCTGTGATAGACTGGTTACCTGTCTGTCTCTACATGTCAGCCCTGTGATAGACTGGTTACCTGTCTGTCTCTACATGTCCCCCTGTGATAGACTGGTTACCTGTCGGTCTCTACATGTCTCCCTGTGATAGACTGGTTACCTGTCTGTCTCTACATGTCTCCCTGTGATAGACTGGTTACCTGTCTGTCTCCACATGTCTCCATGTGATAGACTGGTTACCTGTCTGTCTCTACATGTCCCCCTGTGATAGACTGGTTACCTGTCTGTCTCTACATGTACCCCTGTGATAGACTGGTTACCTGTCTGTCTCTACATGTCGGCCCCATGATAGACTGGTTACCTGTCTGTCTCTACATGTCTCCCTGTGATAGACTGGTTACCTGTCTGTCTCTACATGTCTCCCTGTGATAGACTGGTTACCTGTCTGTCTCTACATGTCGGCCCTGTGATAGACTGGTTACCTGTCTGTCTCTACATGTCGGCCCTGTGATAGACTGGTTACCTGTCTGTCTCTACATGTCAGCCCTGTGATAGACTGGTTGCCTGTCTGTCTCTACATGTCAGCCCTGTGATAGACTGGTTACCTGTCTGTCTCTACATGTCTCCCTGTGATAGACTGGTTACCTGTCTGTCTCTACATGTCTCCCTGTGATAGACTGGTTACCTGTCTGTCTCTACATGTCAGCCCTGTGATAGACTGGTCACATGTCTGTCTCTACATGTCAGCCCTGTGATAGACTGGTTACCTGTCTGTCTCTACATGTCAGCCCTGTGATAGACTGGTCACCTGTCTCTCTCTACATGTCAGCCCTGTGATAGACTGGTTACCTGTCTGTCTCTACATGTCTCCCTGTGATAGACTGGTTACGTGTCTGTCTCCACTGTTTCCATGTGATAGACTGGTTACCTGTCTGTCTCTACATGTCAGCCCTATGATAGACTGGTTACCTGTCTGTCTCTACATGTCAGCCCTGTGATAGACTGGTTACCTGTCTGTCTGTACATGTCTCCCTGTGATAGACTGGTTACCTGTCTGTCTCTACATGTCTCCCTGTGATAGACTGGTTACCTGTCTGTCTCTACATGTCAGCCCTGTGATAGACTGGTTACCTGTCTGTCTCTACATGTCTCCCTGTGATAGACTGGTTACCTGTCTGTCTCTACATGTCTCCCTGTGATAGACTGGTCACCTGTCTGTCTCTACATGTCTCCCTGTGATAGACTGGTTACCTGTCTGTCTTTACATGTCTCCCTGTGATAGACTGGTTACCTGTCTGTCTCTACATGTCAGCCCTGTGATAGACTGGTTGCCTGTCTGTCTCTACATGTCAGCCCTGTGATAGACTGGTTACCTGTCTGTCTCTACATGTCTCCCTGTGATAGACTGGTTACCTGTCTGTCTATACATGTCAGCCCTGTGATAGACTGGTTACCTGTCTGTCTCTACATGTCTCCCTGTGATAGACTGGTTGCCTGTCTGTCTCTACATGTCAGCCCTGTGATAGACTGGTTACCTGTCTGTCTCTACATTTCTCCCTGTGATAGACTGGTTACCTGTCTGTCTCTACATGTCTCCCTGTGATAGACTGGTTACCTGTCTGTCTTTACATGTCTCCCTGTGATAGACTGGTTACCTGTCTGTCTCTACATGTCTCCCTGTGATAGACTGGTTACCTGTCTGTCTCTACATGTCAGCCCTGTGATAGACTGGTTACCTGTCTGTCTCTACATGTCCCCCTGTGATAGACTGGTTACCTGTCGGTCTCTACATGTCTCCCTGTGATAGACTGGTTACCTGTCTGTCTCTACATGTCTCCCTGTGATAGACTGGTTACCTGTCTGTCTCCACATGTCTCCATGTGATAGACTGGTTACCTGTCTGTCTCTACATGTCCCCCTGTGATAGACTGGTTACCTGTCTGTCTCTACATGTACCCCTGTGATAGACTGGTTACCTGTCTGTCTCTACATGTCGGCCCTGTGATAGACTGGTTACCTGTCTGTCTCTACATGTCTCCCTGTGATAGACTGGTTACCTGTCTGTCTCTACATGTCTCCCTGTGATAGACTGGTTACCTGTCTGTCTCTACATGTCGGCCCTGTGATAGACTGTATACCTGTCTGTCTCTACATGTCGGCCCTGTGATAGACTGGTTACCTGTCTGTCTCTACATGTCAGCCCTGTGATAGACTGGTTGCCTGTCTGTCTCTACATGTCAGCCCTGTGATAGACTGGTTACCTGTCTGTCTCTACATGTCTCCCTGTGATAGACTGGTTACCTGTCTGTCTCTACATGTCTCCCTGTGATAGACTGGTTACCTGTCTGTCTCTACATGTCAGCCCTGTGATAGACTGGTCACCTGTCTGTCTCTACATGTCAGCCCTGTGATAGACTGGTTACCTGTCTGTCTCTACATGTCAGCCCTGTGATAGACTGGTCACCTGTCTCTCTCTACATGTCAGCCCTGTGATAGACTGGTTACCTGTCTGTCTCTACATGTCTCCCTGTGATAGACTGGTTACGTGTCTGTCTCCACATGTCTCCATGTGATAGACTGGTTACCTGTCTGTCTCTACATGTCAGCCCTATGATAGACTGGTTACCTGTCTGTCTCTACATGTCAGCCCTGTGATAGACTGGTTACCTGTCTGTCTGTACATGTCTCCCTGTGATAGACTGGTTACCTGTCTGTCTCTACATGTCTCCCAATGATAGACTGGTTACCGACATGTAGATACAGACAGGTAACCAGTCTATCACAGGGAGACATGTAGAGACAGACAGGTAACCAGTCTATCACAGGGGGACATGTAGAGACAGACAGGTAACCAGTCTATCACATGGAGACATTTGGAGACAGACACGTAACCAGTCTATCACAGGGAGACATGTAGAGACAGACAGGTAACCAGTCTATCATGGGGCCGACATGTAGAGACAGACAGGTAACCAGTCTATCACAGGGGTACATGTAGAGACAGACAGGTAACCAGTCTATCACAGGGGGACATGTAGAGACAGACAGGTAAGCAGTCTATCACAGGGAGACATGTAGAGACAGACAGGTAACCAGTCTATCACAGGGAGACATGTAAAGACAGACAGGTAACCAGTCCATCACAGGGCCGACATGTAGAGACAGACAGGTAACCAGTCTATCACAGGGAGACATGTAGAGACAGACAGGTAACCAGTCTATCACAGGGGGACATGTAGAGACAGACAGGTAACCAGTCTATCACAGGGACACATGTAGAGACAGACAGGTAACCAGTCTATCACAGGGCTGACATGTAGAGACAGACAGGCAACCAGTCTATCACAGGGCTGACATGTAGAGACAGACAGGTAACCAGTCCATCACAGGGCCGACATGTAGAGACAGACAGGTAACCAGTCTATCACAGGGAGACATGTAGAGACAGACAGGTAACCAGTCTATCACAGGGGGACATGTAGAGACAGACAGGTAACCAGTCTATCACAGGGAGACATGTAGAGACAGACAGGTAACCAGTCTATCACAGGGAGACATGTAGAGACAGACAGGTAACCAGTCTATCACAGGGGGACATGTAGAGACAGACAGGTAACCAGTCTATCACAGGGAGACATGTAGAGACAGACAGGTAACCAGTCTATCACAGGGAGACATGTAGAGACAGACAGGTAACCAGTCTATCACAGGGAGACATGTAAAGACAGACAGGTAACCAGTCTATCACAGGGAGACATGTAGAGACAGACAGGTGACCAGTCTATCACAGGGAGACATGTAGAGACAGACAGGTAACCAGTCTATCACAGGGAGACATGTAGAGACAGACAGGTAACCAGTCTATCACAGGGAGACATGTAGAGACAGACAGGTAACCAGTCTATCACTGGGCTGACATGTAGAGACAGACAGGTGACCAGTCTATCACAGGGCTGACATGTAGAGAGAGACAGGTGACCAGTCTATCACAGGGCTGACATGTAGAGACAGACAGGTAACCAGTCTATCACAGGGAGACATGTAGAGACAGACAGGTAACCAGTCTATCACAGGGAGACATGTAGAGACAGACAGGTAACCAGTCTATCACAGGGCTGACATGTAGAGACAGACAGGCAACCAGTCTATCACAGGGCTGACATGTAGAGACAGACAGGTAACCAGTCTATCACAGGGCCGACATGTAGAGACAGACAGGTAACCAGTCTATCACAGGGAGACATGTAGAGACAGACAGGTAACCAGTCTATCACAGGGAGACATGTAGAGACAGACAGGTAACCAGTCTATCATGGGGCCGACATGTAGAGACAGACAGGTAACCAGTCTATCACAGGGAGACATGTAGAGACAGACAGGTAACCAGTCTATCACAGGGGGACATGTAGAGACAGACAGGTAACCAGTCTATCACAGGGAGACATGTAGAGACAGACAGGTAACCAGTCTATCACAGGGAGACATGTAGAGACAGACAGGTAACCAGTCTATCACAAGGGGACATGTAGAGACAGACAGGTAACCAGTCTATCACAGGGAGACATGTAGAGACAGACAGGTAACCAGTCTATCACAGGGAGACATGTAGAGACAGACAGGCAACCAGTCTATCACAGGGAGACATGTAAAGACAGACAGGTAACCAGTCTATCACAGGGAGACATGTAGAGACAGACAGGTGACCAGTCTATCACAGGGAGACATGTAGAGACAGACAGGTAACCAGTCTATCACAGGGAGACATGTAGAGACAGACAGGTAACCAGTCTATCACAGGGCTGACATGTAGAGACAGACAGGTAACCAGTCTATCACAGGGAGACATGTAGAGACAGACAGGTAACCAGTCTATCACAGGGAGACATGTACAGACAGACAGGTAACCAGTCTATCACAGGGCTGACATGTAGAGACAGACAGGTAACCAGTCTATCACAGGGCTGACATGTAGAGACAGACAGGTAACCAGTCTATCATAGGGCTGACATGTAGAGACAGACAGGTAACCAGTCTATCACATGGAGACATGTGGAGACAGACACGTAACCAGTCTATCACAGGGAGACATGTAGAGACCGACAGGTAACCAGTCTATCACAGGGGGACATGTAGAGACAGACAGGCAACCAGTCTATCACAGGGCTGACATGTAGAGACAGACAGGTAACCAGTCTATCACAGGGAGACATGTAGAGACAGACAGGTGACCAGTCTATCACAGGGAGACATGTAGAGACAGACAGGTAACCAGTCTATCACAGGGAGACATGTAGAGACAGACAGGTAACCAGTCTATCACAGGGCTGACATGTAGAGACAGACAGGTAACCAGTATATCACAGAGAGACATGTAGAGACAGACAGGTAACCAGTCTATCACAGGGAGACATGTACAGACAGACAGGTAACCAGTCTATCACAGGGAGACATGTAGAGACCGACAGGTAACCAGTCTATCACAGGGGGACATGTACAGACAGACAGGTAACCAGTCTATCACAGGGAGACATGAAGAGACAGACAGGTAACCAGTCTATCACAGGGAGACATGTAAAGACAGACAGGTAACCAGTCTATCACAGGGAGACATGTAGAGACAGACAGGTGACCAGTCTATCACAGGGAGACATGTAGAGACAGACAGGTAACCAGTCTATCACAGGGAGACATGTAGAGACAGACAGGTAACCAGTCTATCACAGGGAGACATGTACAGACAGACAGGTAACCAGTCTATCACAGGGCTGACATGTAGAGACAGACAGGTAACCAGTCTATCACAGGGCTGACATGTAGAGACAGACAGGTAACCAGTCTATCATAGGGCTGACATGTAGAGACACAGACAGGTAACCAGTCTATCACAGGGCTGACATGTAGAGACAGACAGGTAACCAGTCTATCATAGGGCTGACATGTAGAGACAGACAGGTAACCAGTCTATCACATGGAGACATGTGGAGACAGACAGGTAACCAGTCTATCACAGGGAGACATGTAGAGACAGACAGGTAACCAGTCTATCACAGGGAGACATGTAGAGACCGACAGGTAACCAGTCTATCACAGGGGGACATGTAGAGACAGACAGGTAACCAGTCTATCACAGGGAGACATGTAGAGACAGACAGGTAACCAGTCTATCACAGGGAGACATGTAGAGACAGACAGGTAACCAGTCTATCACGGGGCCGACATGTAGAGACAGACAGGTAACCAGTCTATCACAGGGAGACATGTAGAGACAGACAGGTAACCAGTCTATCACAGGGGGACATGTAGAGACAGACAGTTAACCAGTCTATCACAGGGAGACATGTAGAGACAGACAGGTAACCAGTCTATCACATGGAGACATGTAGAGACAGACAGGTAACCAGTCTATCACAGGGGGACATGTAGAGACAGACAGGTAACCAGTCAATCACAGGGAGACATGTAGAGACAGACAGGTAACCAGTCTATCACAGGGAGACATGGAGAGACAGACAGGTAACCAGTCTATCACAGGGAGACATGTAGAGACAGACAGGTAACCAGTCTATCACAAGGGGACATGTAGAGACAGACAGTTAACCAGTCTATCACAGGGAGACATGTAGAGACAGACAGGTAACCAGTCTATCACATGGAGACATGTAGAGACAGACAGGTAACCAGTCTATCACAGGGGGACATGTAGAGACAGACAGGTAACCAGTCTATCACAGGGAGACATGTAGAGACAGACAGGTAACCAGTCTATCACAGGGAGACATGGAGAGACAGACAGGTAACCAGTCTATCACAGGGAGACATGTAAAGACAGACAGGTAACCAGTCTATCACAGGGAGACATGTAGAGACAGACAGGTGACCAGTCTATCACAGGGAGACATGTAGAGACAGACAGGTAACCAGTCTATCACAGGGGGACATGTAGAGACAGACAGGTAACCAGTCTATCACAGGGAGACATGTAGAGACAGACAGGTAACCAGTCTATCACAGGGAGACATGTAGAGACCGACAGGTAACCAGTCTTTCACAGGGGGACATGTAGAGACAGACAGGTAACCAGTCTATCACAGGGAGACATGTAGAGACAGACAGGTAACCAGTCTATCACAGGGAGACATGTAGAGACAGACAGGTAACCAGTCTATCACGGGGCCGACATTTAGAGACAGACAGGTAACCAGTCTATCACAGGGAGACATGTAGAGACAGACAGGTAACCAGTCTATCACAGGGCTGACATGTAGAGACAGACAGGTGACCAGTCTATCACAGGGCTGACATGTAGAGAGAGACAGGTGACCAGTCTATCACAGGGCTGACATGTAGAGACAGACAGGTAACCAGTCTATCACAGGGAGACATGTAGAGACAGACAGGTAACCAGTCTATCACAGGGAGACATGTAAAGACAGACAGGTGACCAGTCTATCACAGGGCTGACATGTAGAGAGAGACAGGTGACCAGTCTATCACAGGGCTGACATGTAGAGACAGACAGGTAACCAGTCTATCACAGGCTGACATGTAGAGACAGACAGGTGACCAGTCTATCACAGGGCTGACATGTAGAGACAGACAGGTAACCAGTCTATCACAGGGAGACATGTAGAGACAGACAGGTAACCAGTCTATCACAGGGAGACATGTAGAGACTGACAGGTAACCAGTCTATCACAGGGAGACATGTAGAGACAGACAGGTAACCAGTCTATCACAGGGCTGACATGTAGAGACAGACAGGCAACCAGTCTATCACAGGGCTGACATGTAGAGACAGACAGGTAACCAGTCTATCACAGGGCCGACATGTAGAGACAGACAGGTAACCAGTCTATCACAGGGAGACATGTAGAGACAGACAGGTAACCAGTCTATCACAGGGAGACATGTAGAGACAGACAGGTAACCAGTCTATCATGGGGCCGACATGTAGAGACAGACAGGTAACCAGTCTATCACAGGGAAACATGTAGAGACAGACAGGTAACCTGTCTATCACAGGGGGACATGTAGAGACAGACAGGTAACCAGTCTATCACAGGGAGACATGTAGAGACAGACAGGTAACCAGTCTATCACAGGGGGACATGTAGAGACAGACAGGTAACCAGTCTATCACAGGGAGACATGTAGAGACAGACAGGTAACCAGTCTATCACAGGGAGACATGTAGAGACAGACAGGTAACCAGTCTATCACAGGGAGACATGTAAAGACAGACAGGTAACCAGTCTATCACAGGGAGACATGTAGAGACAGACAGGTAACCAGTCTATCACAGGGAGACATGTAGAGACAGACAGGTAACCAGTCTATCACAGGGCTGACATGTAGAGACAGACAGGTGACCAGTCTATCACAGGGCTGACATGTAGAGAGAGACAGGTGACCAGTCTATCACAGGGCTGACATGTAGAGACAGACAGGTAACCAGTCTATCACAGGGAGACATGTAGAGACAGACAGGTAACCAGTCTATCACAGGGAGACATGTAAAGACAGACAGGTGACCAGTCTATCACAGGGCTGACATGTAGAGAGAGACAGGTGACCAGTCTATCACAGGGCTGACATGTAGAGACAGACAGGTAACCAGTCTATCACAGGCTGACATGTAGAGACAGACAGGTGACCAGTCTATCACAGGGCTGACATGTAGAGACAGACAGGTAACCAGTCTATCACAGGGAGACATGTAGAGACAGACAGGTAACCAGTCTATCACAGGGAGACATGTAGAGACAGACAGGTAACCAGTCTATCACAGGGAGACATGTAGAGACAGACAGGTAACCAGTCTATCACAGGGCTGACATGTAGAGACAGACAGGTAACCAGTCTATCACAGGGAGACATGTAGAGACAGACAGGTAACCAGTCTATCACAGGGAGACATGTACAGACAGACAGGTAACCAGTCTATCACAGGGAGACATGTAGAGACCGACAGGTAACCAGTCTATCACAGGGGGACATGTACAGACAGACAGGTAACCAGTCTATCACAGGGAGACATGAAGAGACAGACAGGTAACCAGTCTATCACAGGGAGACATGTAAAGACAGACAGGTAACCAGTCTATCACAGGGAGACATGTAGAGACAGACAGGTGACCAGTCTATCACAGGGAGACATGTAGAGACAGACAGGTAACCAGTCTATCACAGGGAGACATGTAGAGACAGACAGGTAACCAGTCTATCACAGGGAGACATGTACAGACAGACAGGTAACCAGTCTATCACAGGGCTGACATGTAGAGACAGACAGGTAACCAGTCTATCACAGGGCTGACATGTAGAGACAGACAGGTAACCAGTCTATCATAGGGCTGACATGTAGAGACAGACAGGTAACCAGTCTATCACATGGAGACATGTAAAGACAGACAGGTAACCAGTCTATCACAGGGAGACATGTAGAGACAGACAGGTAACCAGTCTATCACAGGGAGACATGTAGAGACCGACAGGTAACCAGTCTATCACAGGGCTGACATGTAGAGACAGACAGGTAACCAGTCTATCATAGGGCTGACATGTAGAGACAGACAGGTAACCAGTCTATCACATGGAGACATGTGGAGACAGACAGGTAACCAGTCTATCACAGGGAGACATGTAGAGACAGACAGGTAACCAGTCTATCACAGGGAGACATGTAGAGACCGACAGGTAACCAGTCTATCACAGGGGGACATGTAGAGACAGACAGGTAACCAGTCTATCACAGGGAGACATGTAGAGACAGACATGTAACCAGTCTATCACAGGGAGACATGTAGAGACAGACAGGTAACCAGTCTATCACGGGGCCGACATGTAGAGACAGACAGGTAACCAGTCTATCACAGGGAGACATGTAGAGACAGACAGGTAACCAGTCTATCACAGGGGGACATGTAGAGACAGACAGTTAACCAGTCTATCACAGGGAGACATGTAGAGACAGACAGGTAACCAGTCTATCACATGGAGACATGTAGAGACAGACAGGTAACCAGTCTATCACAGGGGGACATGTAGAGACAGACAGGTAACCAGTCTATCACAGGGAGACATGTAGAGACAGACAGGTAACCAGTCTATCACAGGGAGACATGGAGAGACAGACAGGTAACCAGTCTATCACAGGGAGACATGTAAAGACAGAAAGGTAACCAGTCTATCACAGGGAGACATGTAGAGACAGACAGGTAACCAGTCTATCACAGGGGGACATGTAGAGACAGACAGGTAACCAGTCTATCACAGGGAGACATGTAGAGACAGACAGGTAACCAGTCTATCACAGGGAGACATGTAGAGACAGACAGGTAACCAGTCTATCACAGGGAGACATGTAAAGACAGACAGGTAACCAGTCTATCACAGGGCTGACATGTAGAGACAGACAGGTAACCAGTCTATCACAGGGCTGACATGTAGAGACAGACAGGTAACCAGTCTATCATAGGGCTGACATGTAGAGACAGACAGGTAACCAGTCTATCACATGGAGACATGTGGAGACAGACAGGTAACCAGTCTATCACAGGGAGACATGTAGAGACCGACAGGTAACCAGTCTATCACAGGGGGACATGTAGAGACAGACAGGTAACCAGTCTATCACAGGGAGACATGTAGAGACAGACAGGTAACCAGTCTATCACAGGGAGACATGTAGAGACAGACAGGTAACCAGTCTATCACGGGGCCGACATGTAGAGACAGACAGGTAACCAGTCTATCACAGGGAGACATGTAGAGACAGACAGGTAACCAGTCTATCACAGGGGGACATGTAGAGACAGACAGTTAACCAGTCTATCACAGGGAGACATGTAGAGACAGACAGGTAACCAGTCTATCACATGGAGACATGTAGAGACAGACAGGTAACCAGTCTATCACAGGGGGACATGTAGAGACAGACAGGTAACCAGTCTATCACAGGGAGACATGTAGAGACAGACAGGTAACCAGTCTATCACAGGGAGACATGGAGAGACAGACAGGTAACCAGTCTATCACAGGGAGACATGTAAAGACAGACAGGTAACCAGTCTATCACAGGGAGACATGTAGAGACAGACAGGTGACCAGTCTATCACAGGGAGACATGTAGAGACAGACAGGTAACCAGTCTATCACAGGGGGACATGTAGAGACAGACAGGTAACCAGTCTATCACAGGGAGACATGTAGAGACAGACAGGTAACCAGTCTATCACAGGGAGACATGTAGAGACCGACAGGTAACCAGTCTTTCACAGGGGGACATGTAGAGACAGACAGGTAACCAGTCTATCACAGGGAGACATGTAGAGACAGACATGTAACCAGTCTATCACAGGGAGACATGTAGAGACAGACAGGTAACCAGTCTATCACGGGGCCGACATTTAGAGACAGACAGGTAACCAGTCTATCACAGGGAGACATGTAGAGACAGACAGGTAACCAGTCTATCACAGGGCTGACATGTAGAGACAGACAGGTGACCAGTCTATCACAGGGCTGACATGTAGAGAGAGACAGGTGACCAGTCTATCACAGGGCTGACATGTAGAGACAGACAGGTAACCAGTCTATCACAGGGAGACATGTAGAGACAGACAGGTAACCAGTCTATCACAGGGAGACATGTAGAGACAGACAGGTAACCAGTCTATCACAGGGCTGACATGTAGAGACAGACAGGCAACCAGTCTATCACAGGGCTGACATGTAGAGACAGACAGGTAACCAGTCTATCACAGGGAGACATGTAGAGACCGACAGGTAACCAGTCTATCACAGGGGGACATGTAGAGACAGACAGGTAACCAGTCTATCACAGGGAGACATGTAGAGACAGACAGGCAACCAGTCTATCACAGGGCTGACATGTAGAGACAGACAGGTAACCAGTCTATCACAGGGCCGACATGTAGAGACAGACAGGTAACCAGTCTATCACAGGGAGACATGTAGAGACAGACAGTTAACCAGTCTATCACAGGGAGACATGTAGAGACAGACAGGTAACCAGTCTATCATGGGGCCGACATGTAGAGACAGACAGGTAACCAGTCTATCACAGGGAGACATGTAGAGACAGACAGGTAACCAGTCTATCACAGGGGGACATGTAGAGACAGACAGGTAACCAGTCTATCACAGGGAGACATGTAGAGACAGACAGGTAACCAGTCTATCACAGGGAGACATGTAGAGACAGACAGGTAACCAGTCTATCACAGGGGGACATGTAGAGACAGACAGGTAAGCAGTCTATCACAGGGAGACATGTAGAGACAGACAGGTAACCAGTCTATCACAGGGAGACATGTAGAGACAGACAGGTAACCAGTCTATCACAGGGAGACATGTAAAGACAGACAGGTAACCAGTCTATCACAGGGAGACATGTAGAGACAGACAGGTGACCAGTCTATCACAGGGAGACATGTAGAGACAGACAGGTAACCAGTCTATCACAGGGAGACATGTAGAGACAGACAGGTAACCAGTCTATCACAGGGCTGACATGTAGAGACAGACAGGTAACCAGTCTATCACAGGGAGACATGTAGAGACAGACAGGTAACCAGTCTATCACAGGGAGACATGTACAGACAGACAGGTAACCAGTCTATCACAGGGCTGACATGTAGAGACAGACAGGTAACCAGTCTATCACAGGGCTGACATGTAGAGACAGACAGGTAACCAGTCTATCATAGGGCTGACATGTAGAGACAGACAGGTAACCAGTCTATCACATGGAGACATGTGGAGACAGACAGGTAACCAGTCTATCACAGGGAGACATGTAGAGACAGACAGGTAACCAGTCTATCACAGGGAGACATGTAGAGACCGACAGGTAACCAGTCTATCACAGGGAGACATGTAGAGACAGACAGGTAACCAGTCTATCACAGGGAGACATGTAGAGACAGACAGGTAACCAGTCTATCACAGGGAGACATGTAGAGACAGACAGGTAACCAGTCTATCACGGGGCCGACATGTAGAGACAGACAGGTAACCAGTCTATCACAGGGAGACATGTAGAGACAGACAGGTAACCAGTCTATCACAGGGGGACATGTAGAGACAGACAGTTAACCAGTGTATCACAGGGAGACATGTAGAGACAGACAGGTAACCAGTCTATCACAGGGAGACATGTAGAGACAGACAGGTGACCAGTCTATCACAGGGAGACATGTAGAGACAGACAGGTAACCAGTCTATCACAGGGGGACATGTAGAGACAGACAGGTAACCAGTCTATCACAGGGAGACATGTAGAGACAGACAGGTAACCAGTCTATCACAGGGAGACATGTAGAGACCGACAGGTAACCAGTCTTTCACAGGGGGACATGTAGAGACAGACAGGTAACCAGTCTATCACAGGGAGACATGTAGAGACAGACAGGTAACCAGTCTATCACAGGGAGACATGTAGAGACAGACAGGTAACCAGTCTATCACGGGGCAGACATTTAGAGACAGACAGGTAACCAGTCTATCACAGGGAGACATGTAGAGACAGACAGGTAACCAGTCTATCACAGGGCTGACATGTAGAGACAGACAGGTGACCAGTCTATCACAGGGCTGACATGTAGAGAGAGACAGGTGACCAGTCTATCACAGGGCTGACATGTAGAGACAGACAGGTAACCAGTCTATCACAGGGAGACATGTAGAGACAGACAGGTAACCAGTCTATCACAGGGAGACATGTAGAGACAGACAGGTAACCAGTCTATCACAGGGCTGACATGTAGAGACAGACAGGCAACCAGTCTATCACAGGGCTGACATGTAGAGACAGACAGGTAACCAGTCTATCACAGGGCCGACATGTAGAGACAGACAGGTAACCAGTCTATCACAGGGAGACATGTAGAGACAGACAGGTAACCAGTCTATCACAGGGAGACATGTAGAGACAGACAGGTAACCAGTCTATCATGGGGCCGACATGTAGAGACAGACAGGTAACCAGTCTATCACAGGGAGACATGTAGAGACAGACAGGTAACCAGTCTATCACAGGGGGACATGTAGAGACAGACAGGTAACCAGTCTATCACAGGGAGACATGTAGAGACAGACAGGTAACCAGTCTATCACAGGGAGACATGTAGAGACAGACAGGTAACCAGTCTATCACAAGGGGACATGAAGAGACAGACAGGTAACCAGTCTATCACAGGGAGACATGTAGAGACAGACAGGTAACCAGTCTATCACAGGGAGACATGTAGAGACAGACAGGTAACCAGTCTATCACAGGGAGACATGTAAAGACAGACAGGTAACCAGTCTATCACAGGGAGACATGTAGAGACAGACAGGTGACCAGTCTATCACAGGGAGACATGTAGAGACAGACAGGTAACCAGTCTATCACAGGGAGACATGTAGAGACAGACAGGTAACCAGTCTATCACAGGGCTGACATGTAGAGACAGACAGGTAACCAGTCTATCACAGGGAGACATGTAGAGACAGACAGGTAACCAGTCTATCACAGGGAGACATGTACAGACAGACAGGTAACCAGTCTATCACAGGGCTGACATGTAGAGACAGACAGGTAACCAGTCTATCACAGGGAGACATGTAGAGACAGACAGGTGACCAGTCTATCACAGGGAGACATGTAGAGACAGACAGGTAACCAGTCTATCACAGGGAGACATGTAGAGACAGACAGGTAACCAGTCTATCATGGGGCCGACATGTAGAGACAGACAGGTAACCAGTCTATCACAGGGAGACATGTAGAGACAGACAGGTAACCAGTCTATCACAGGGGGACATGTAGAGACAGACAGGTAACCAGTCTATCACAGGGAGACATGTAGAGACAGACAGGTAACCAGTCTATCACAGGGAGACATGTACAGACAGACAGGTAACCAGTCTATCACAGGGCTGACATGTAGAGACAGACAGGTAACCAGTCTATCACAGGGCTGACATGTAGAGACAGACAGGTAACCAGTCTATCATAGGGCTGACATGTAGAGACAGACAGGTAACCAGTCTATCACATGGAGACATGTGGAGACAGACAGGTAACCAGTCTATCACAGGGAGACATGTAGAGACAGACAGGTAACCAGTCTATCACAGGGAGACATGTAGAGACCGACAGGTAACCAGTCTATCACAGGGGGACATGTAGAGACAGACAGGTAACCAGTCTATCACAGGGAGACATGTAGAGACAGACAGGTAACCAGTCTATCACAGGGAGACATGTAGAGACAGACAGGTAACCAGTATATCACGGGGCCGACATGTAGAGACAGACAGGTAACCAGTCTATCACAGGGAGACATGTAGAGACAGACAGGCAACCAGTCTATCACAGGGCTGACATGTAGAGACAGACAGGTAACCAGTCTATCACAGGGCCGACATGTAGAGACAGACAGGTAACCAGTCTATCACAGGGAGACATGTAGAGACAGACAGGTAATAAGTCTATCACAGGGGGACATGTAGAGACAGACAGGTAACCAGTCTATCACAGGGAGACATGTAGAGACAGACAGGTAACCAGTCTATCACAGGGAGACATGTACAGACAGACAGGTAACCAGTCTATCACAGGGCTGACATGTAGAGACAGACAGGTAACCAGTCTATCACAGGGCTGACATGTAGAGACAGACAGGTAACCAGTCTATCATAGGGCTGACATGTAGAGACAGACAGGTAACCAGTCTATCACATGGAGACATGTGGAGACAGACAGGTAACCAGTCTATCACAGGGAGACATGTAGAGACAGACAGGTAACCAGTCTATCACAGGGAGACATGTAGAGACCGACAGGTAACCAGTCTATCACAGGGGGACATGTAGAGACAGACAGGTAACCAGTCTATCACAGGGAGACATGTAGAGACAGACAGGTAACCAGTCTATCACAGGGAGACATGTAGAGACAGACAGGTAACCAGTCTATCACGGGGCCGACATGTAGAGACAGACAGGTAACCAGTCTATCACAGGGAGACATGTAGAGACAGACAGGCAACCAGTCTATCACAGGGCTGACATGTAGAGACAGACAGGTAACCAGTCTATCACAGGGCCGACATGTAGAGACAGACAGGTAACCAGTCTATCACAGGGAGACATGTAGAGACAGACAGGTAACCAGTCTATCACAGGGAGACATGTAGAGACAGACAGGTAACCAGTCTATCATGGGGCCGACATGTAGAGACAGACAGGTAACCAGTCTATCACAGGGAGACATGTAGAGACAGACAGGTAACCAGTCTATCACAGGGGGACATGTAGAGACAGACAGGTAACCAGTCTATCACAGGGAGACATGTAGAGACAGACAGGTAACCAGTCTATCACAGGGAGACATGTAGAGACAGACAGGTAACCAGTCTATCACAGGGGGACATGTAGAGACAGACAGGTAAGCAGTCTATCACAGGGAGACATGTAGAGACAGACAGGTAACCAGTCTATCACAGGGAGACATGTAGAGACAGACAGGTAACCAGTCTATCACAGGGAGACATGTAAAGACAGACAGGTAACCAGTCTATCACAGGGAGACATGTAGAGACAGACAGGTGACCAGTCTATCACAGGGAGACATGTAGAGACAGACAGGTAACCAGTCTATCACAGGGAGACATGTTGAGACAGACAGGTAACCAGTCTATCACAGGGCTGACATGTAGAGACAGACAGGTAACCAGTCTATCACAGGGAGACATGTAGAGACAGACAGGTAACCAGTCTATCACAGGGAGACATGTACAGACAGACAGGTAACCAGTCTATCACAGGGCTGACATGTAGAGACAGACAGGTAACCAGTCTATCACAGGGCTGACATGTAGAGACAGACAGGTAACCAGTCTATCATAGGGCTGACATGTAGAGACAGACAGGTAACCAGTCTATCACATGGAGACATGTGGAGACAGACAGGTAACCAGTCTATCACAGGGAGACATGTAGAGACAGACAGGTAACCAGTCTATCACAGGGAGACATGTAGAGACCGACAGGTAACCAGTCTATCACAGGGGGACATGTAGAGACAGACAGGTAACCAGTCTATCACAGGGAGACATGTAGAGACAGACAGGTAACCAGTCTATCACAGGGAGACATGTAGAGACAGACAGGTAACCAGTCTATCACGGGGCCGACATGTAGAGACAGACAGGTAACCAGTCTATCACAGGGAGACATGTAGAGACAGACAGGTAACCAGTCTATCACAGGGGGACATGTAGAGACAGACAGTTAACCAGTCTATCACAGGGAGACATGTAGAGACAGACAGGTAACCAGTCTATCACAGGGAGACATGTAGAGACAGACAGGTAACCAGTCTATCACAGGGCTGACATGTAGAGACAGACAGGCAACCAGTCTATCACAGGGCTGACATGTAGAGACAGACAGGTAACCAGTCTATCACAGGGCCGACATGTAGAGACAGACAGGTAACCAGTCTATCACAGGGAGACATGTAGAGACAGACAGGTAACCAGTCTATCACAGGGAGACATGTAGAGACAGACAGGTAACCAGTCTATCATGGGGCCGACATGTAGAGACAGACAGGTAACCAGTCTATCACAGGGAGACATGTAGAGACAGACAGGTAACCAGTCTATCACAGGGGGACATGTAGAGACAGACAGGTAACCAGTCTATCACAGGGAGACATGTAGAGACAGAAAGGTAACCAGTCTATCACAGGGAGACATGTAGAGACAGACAGGTAACCAGTCTATCACAAGGGGACATGAAGAGACAGACAGGTAACCAGTCTATCACAGGGAGACATGTAGAGACAGACAGGTAACCAGTCTATCACAGGGAGACATGTAGAGACAGACAGGTAACCAGTCTATCACAGGGAGACATGTAAAGACAGACAGGTAACCAGTCTATCACAGGGAGACATGTAGAGACAGACAGGTGACCAGTCTATCACAGGGAGACATGTAGAGACAGACAGGTAACCAGTCTATCACAGGGAGACATGTAGAGACAGACAGGTAACCAGTCTATCACAGGGCTGACATGTAGAGACAGACAGGTAACCAGTCTATCACAGGGAGACATGTAGAGACAGACAGGTAACCAGTCTATCACAGGGAGACATGTACAGACAGACAGGTAACCAGTCTATCACAGGGCTGACATGTAGAGACAGACAGGTAACCAGTCTATCACAGGGCTGACATGTAGAGACAGACAGGTAACCAGTCTATCATAGGGCTGACATGTAGAGACAGACAGGTAACCAGTCTATCACATGGAGACATGTGGAGACAGACACGTAACCAGTCTATCACAGGGAGACATGTAGAGACAGACAGGTAACCAGTCTATCACAGGGAGACATGTAGAGACCGACAGGTAACCAGTCTATCACAGGGGGACATGTAGAGACAGACAGGTAACCAGTCTATCACAGGGCTGACATGTAGAGACAGACAGGTAACCAGTCTATCACAGGGAGACATGTAGAGACAGACAGGTAACCAGTCTATCACAGGGAGACATGTAAAGACAGACAGGTGACCAGTCTACCACAGGGCTGACATGTAGAGAGAGACAGGTGACCAGTCTATCACAGGGCTGACATGTAGAGACAGACAGGTAACAAGTCTATCACAGGCTGACATGTAGAGACAGACAGGTGACCAGTCTATCACAGGGCTGACATGTAGAGACAGACAGGTAACCAGTCTATCACAGGGAGACATGTAGAGACAGACAGGTAACCAGTCTATCACAGGGAGACATGTAGAGACTGACAGGTAACCAGTCTATCACATGGAGACATGTGGAGACAGACACGTAACCAGTCTATCACATGGAGACATGTAGAGACAGACAGGTAACCAGTCTATCACAGGGCTGACATGTAGAGACAGACAGGCAACCAGTCTATCACATGGAGACATGTAGAGACAGACAGGTAACCAGTCTATCACAGGGAGACATGTAGAGACAGACAGGTAACCAGTCTATCACAGGGAGACATGTAGAGACAGACAGGTAACCAGTCTATCATGGGGCCGACATGTAGAGACAGACAGGTAACCAGTCTATCACAGGGAGACATGTAGAGACAGACAGGTAACCAGTCTATCACAGGGGGACATGTAGAGACAGACAGGTAACCAGTCTATCACAGGGAGACATGTAGAGACAGACAGGTAACCAGTCTATCACAGGGAGACATGTAGAGACAGACAGGTAACCAGTCTATCATGGGGCCGACATGTAGAGACAGACAGGTAACCAGTCTATCACAGGGAGACATGTAGAGACAGACAGGTAACCAGTCTATCACAGGGGGACATGTAGAGACAGACAGGTAACCAGTCTATCACAGGGAGACATGTAGAGACAGACAGGTAACCAGTCTATCACAGGGAGACATGTAGAGACAGACAGGTAACCAGTCTATCACAGGGGGACATGTAGAGACAGACAGGTAAGCAGTCTATCACAGGGAGACATGTAGAGACAGACAGGTAACCAGTCTATCACAGGGAGACATGTAGAGACAGACAGGTAACCAGTCTATCACAGGGAGACATGTAAAGACAGACAGGTAACCAGTCTATCACAGGGAGACATGTAGAGACAGACAGGTGACCAGTCTATCACAGGGAGACATGTAGAGACAGACAGGTAACCAGTCTATCACAGGGAGACATGTTGAGACAGACAGGTAACCAGTCTATCACAGGGCTGACATGTAGAGACAGACAGGTAACCAGTCTATCACAGGGAGACATGTAGAGACAGACAGGTAACCAGTCTATCACAGGGAGACATGTACAGACAGACAGGTAACCAGTCTATCACAGGGCTGACATGTAGAGACAGACAGGTAACCAGTCTATCACAGGGCTGACATGTAGAGACAGACAGGTAACCAGTCTATCATAGGGCTGACATGTAGAGACAGACAGGTAACCAGTCTATCACATGGAGACATGTGGAGACAGACAGGTAACCAGTCTATCACAGGGAGACATGTAGAGACAGACAGGTAACCAGTCTATCACAGGGAGACATGTAGAGACCGACAGGTAACCAGTCTATCACAGGGGGACATGTAGAGACAGACAGGTAACCAGTCTATCACAGGGAGACATGTAGAGACAGACAGGTAACCAGTCTATCACAGGGAGACATGTAGAGACAGACAGGTAACCAGTCTATCACGGGGCCGACATGTAGAGACAGACAGGTAACCAGTCTATCACAGGGAGACATGTAGAGACAGACAGGTAACCAGTCTATCACAGGGGGACATGTAGAGACAGACAGTTAACCAGTCTATCACAGGGAGACATGTAGAGACAGACAGGTAACCAGTCTATCACAGGGAGACATGTAGAGACAGACAGGTAACCAGTCTATCACAGGGCTGACATGTAGAGACAGACAGGCAACCAGTCTATCACAGGGCTGACATGTAGAGACAGACAGGTAACCAGTCTATCACAGGGCCGACATGTAGAGACAGACAGGTAACCAGTCTATCACAGGGAGACATGTAGAGACAGACAGGTAACCAGTCTATCACAGGGAGACATGTAGAGACAGACAGGTAACCAGTCTATCATGGGGCCGACATGTAGAGACAGACAGGTAACCAGTCTATCACAGGGAGACATGTAGAGACAGACAGGTAACCAGTCTATCACAGGGGGACATGTAGAGACAGACAGGTAACCAGTCTATCACAGGGAGACATGTAGAGACAGAAAGGTAACCAGTCTATCACAGGGAGACATGTAGAGACAGACAGGTAACCAGTCTATCACAAGGGGACATGAAGAGACAGACAGGTAACCAGTCTATCACAGGGAGACATGTAGAGACAGACAGGTAACCAGTCTATCACAGGGAGACATGTAGAGACAGACAGGTAACCAGTCTATCACAGGGAGACATGTAAAGACAGACAGGTAACCAGTCTATCACAGGGAGACATGTAGAGACAGACAGGTGACCAGTCTATCACAGGGAGACATGTAGAGACAGACAGGTAACCAGTCTATCACAGGGAGACATGTAGAGACAGACAGGTAACCAGTCTATCACAGGGCTGACATGTAGAGACAGACAGGTAACCAGTCTATCACAGGGAGACATGTAGAGACAGACAGGTAACCAGTCTATCACAGGGAGACATGTACAGACAGACAGGTAACCAGTCTATCACAGGGCTGACATGTAGAGACAGACAGGTAACCAGTCTATCACAGGGCTGACATGTAGAGACAGACAGGTAACCAGTCTATCATAGGGCTGACATGTAGAGACAGACAGGTAACCAGTCTATCACATGGAGACATGTGGAGACAGACACGTAACCAGTCTATCACAGGGAGACATGTAGAGACAGACAGGTAACCAGTCTATCACAGGGAGACATGTAGAGACCGACAGGTAACCAGTCTATCACAGGGGGACATGTAGAGACAGACAGGTAACCAGTCTATCACAGGGCTGACATGTAGAGACAGACAGGTAACCAGTCTATCACAGGGAGACATGTAGAGACAGACAGGTAACCAGTCTATCACAGGGAGACATGTAAAGACAGACAGGTGACCAGTCTACCACAGGGCTGACATGTAGAGAGAGACAGGTGACCAGTCTATCACAGGGCTGACATGTAGAGACAGACAGGTAACAAGTCTATCACAGGCTGACATGTAGAGACAGACAGGTGACCAGTCTATCACAGGGCTGACATGTAGAGACAGACAGGTAACCAGTCTATCACAGGGAGACATGTAGAGACAGACAGGTAACCAGTCTATCACAGGGAGACATGTAGAGACTGACAGGTAACCAGTCTATCACATGGAGACATGTGGAGACAGACACGTAACCAGTCTATCACATGGAGACATGTAGAGACAGACAGGTAACCAGTCTATCACAGGGCTGACATGTAGAGACAGACAGGCAACCAGTCTATCACATGGAGACATGTAGAGACAGACAGGTAACCAGTCTATCACAGGGAGACATGTAGAGACAGACAGGTAACCAGTCTATCACAGGGAGACATGTAGAGACAGACAGGTAACCAGTCTATCATGGGGCCGACATGTAGAGACAGACAGGTAACCAGTCTATCACAGGGAGACATGTAGAGACAGACAGGTAACCAGTCTATCACAGGGGGACATGTAGAGACAGACAGGTAACCAGTCTATCACAGGGAGACATGTAGAGACAGACAGGTAACCAGTCTATCACAGGGAGACATGTAGAGACAGACAGGTAACCAGTCTATCACAGGGGGACATGTAGAGACAGACAGGTAACCAGTCTATCACAGGGAGACATGTAGAGACAGACAGGTAACCAGTCTATCACAGGGAGACATGTAGAGACAGACAGGTAACCAGTCTATCACAGGGAGACATGTAAAGACAGACAGGTAACCAGTCTATCACAGGGAGACATGTAGAGACAGACAGGTGACCAGTCTATCACAGGGAGACATGTAGAGACAGACAGGTAACCAGTCTATCACAGGGCTGACATGTAGAGACAGACAGGTAACCAGTCTATCACAGGGAGACATGTAGAGACAGACAGGTAACCAGTCTATCACAGGGAGACATGTAAAGACAGACAGGTAACCAGTCTATCACAGGGAGACATGTAAAGACAGACAGGTGACCAGTCTACCACAGGGCTGACATGTAGAGAGAGACAGGTGACCAGTCTATCACAGGGCTGACATGTAGAGACAGACAGGTAACAAGTCTATCACAGGCTGACATGTAGAGACAGACAGGTGACCAGTCTATCACAGGGCTGACATGTAGAGACAGACAGGTAACCAGTCTATCACAGGGAGACATGTAGAGACAGACAGGTAACCAGTCTATCACAGGGAGACATGTAGAGACTGACAGGTAACCAGTCTATCACATGGAGACATGTGGAGACAGACACGTAACCAGTCTATCACATGGAGACATGTAGAGACAGACAGGTAACCAGTCTATCACAGGGCTGACATGTAGAGACAGACAGGCAACCAGTCTATCACATGGAGACATGTAGAGACAGACAGGTAACCAGTCTATCACAGGGAGACATGTAGAGACAGACAGGTAACCAGTCTATCACAGGGAGACATGTAGAGACAGACAGGTAACCAGTCTATCATGGGGCCGACATGTAGAGACAGACAGGTAACCAGTCTATCACAGGGAGACATGTAGAGACAGACAGGTAACCAGTCTATCACAGGGGGACATGTAGAGACAGACAGGTAACCAGTCTATCACAGGGAGACATGTAGAGACAGACAGGTAACCAGTCTATCACAGGGAGACATGTAGAGACAGACAGGTAACCAGTCTATCACAGGGGGACATGTAGAGACAGACAGGTAACCAGTCTATCACAGGGAGACATGTAGAGACAGACAGGTAACCAGTCTATCACAGGGAGACATGTAGAGACAGACAGGTAACCAGTCTATCACAGGGAGACATGTAAAGACAGACAGGTAACCAGTCTATCACAGGGAGACATGTAGAGACAGACAGGTGACCAGTCTATCACAGGGAGACATGTAGAGACAGACAGGTAACCAGTCTATCACAGGGAGACATGTAGAGACAGACAGGTAACCAGTCTATCACAGGGCTGACATGTAGAGACAGACAGGTAACCAGTCTATCACAGGGAGACATGTAGAGACAGACAGGTAACCAGTCTATCACAGGGAGACATGTACAGACAGACAGGTAACCAGTCTATCACAGGGAGACATGTAGAGACCGACAGGTAACCAGTCTATCACAGGGGGACATGTACAGACAGACAGGTAACCAGTCTATCACAGGGAGACATGAAGAGACAGACAGGTAACCAGTCTATCACAGGGAGACATGTAAAGACAGACAGGTAACCAGTCTATCACAGGGAGACATGTAGAGACAGACAGGTGACCAGTCTATCACAGGGAGACATGTAGAGACAGACAGGTAACCAGTCTATCACAGGGAGACATGTAGAGACAGACAGGTAACCAGTCTATCACAGGGAGACATGTACAGACAGACAGGTAACCAGTCTATCACAGGGCTGACATGTAGAGACAGACAGGTAACCAGTCTATCACAGGGCTGACATGTAGAGACAGACAGGTAACCAGTCTATCATAGGGCTGACATGTAGAGACAGACAGGTAACCAGTCTATCACATGGAGACATGTGGAGACAGACAGGTAACCAGTCTATCACAGGGAGACATGTAGAGACAGACAGGTAACCAGTCTATCACAGGGAGACATGTAGAGACCGACAGGTAACCAGTCTATCACAGGGGGACATGTAGAGACAGACAGGTAACCAGTCTATCACAGGGCTGACATGTAGAGACAGACAGGTAACCAGTCTATCACAGGGAGACATGTAGAGACAGACAGGTAACCAGTCTATCACAGGGAGACATGTAGAGACAGACAGGTAACCAGTCTATCACAGGGCTGACATGTAGAGACAGACAGGCAACCAGTCTATCACAGGGCTGACATGTAGAGACAGACAGGTAACCAGTCTATCACAGGGCCGACATGTAGAGACAGTCAGGTAACCAGTCTATCACAGGGAGAATTGTAGAGACAGACAGGTAACCAGTCTATCACAGGGAGACATGTAGAGACAGACAGGTAACCAGTCTATCATGGGGCCGACATGTAGAGACAGACAGGTAACCAGTCTATCACAGGGAGACATGTAGAGACAGACAGGTAACCAGTCTATCACAGGGGGACATGTAGAGACAGACAGGTAACCAGTCTATCACAGGGAGACATGTAGAGACAGACAGGTAACCAGTCTATCACAGGGAGACATGTAGAGACAGACAGGTAACCAGTCTATCACAGGGCTGACATGTAGAGACAGACAGGTAACCAGTCTATCACAGGGAGACATGTAGAGACAGACAGGTAACCAGTCTATCACAGGGAGACATGTACAGACAGACAGGTAACCAGTCTATCACAGGGCTGACATGTAGAGACAGACAGGTAACCAGTCTATCACAGGGCTGACATGTAGAGACAGACAGGTAACCAGTCTATCATAGGGCTGACATGTAGAGACAGACAGGTAACCAGTCTATCACATGGAGACATGTGGAGACAGACACGTAACCAGTCTATCACATGGAGACATGTAGAGACAGACAGGTAACCAGTCTATCACAGGGAGACATGTAGAGACCGACAGGTAACCAGTCTATCACAGGGGGACATGTAGAGACAGACAGGTAACCAGTCTATCACATGGAGACATGTGGAGACAGACAGGTAACCAGTCTATCACAGGGAGACATGTAGAGACCGACAGGTAACCAGTCTATCACAGGGAGACATGTAGAGACAGACAGGTAACCAGTCTATCACAGGGAGACATGTAGAGACAGACAGCTAACCAGTCTATCACGGGGCCGACATGGAGAGACAGACAGGTAACCAGTCTATCACAGGGAGACATGTAGAGACAGACAGGTAACCAGTCTATCACAGGGGGACATGTAGAGACAGACAGGTAACCAGTCTATCACAGGGAGACATGTAGAGACAGACAGGTAACCAGTCTATCACATGGAGACATGTAGACAGACAGGTAACCAGTCTATCACAGGGGGACATGTAGAGACAGACAGGTAACCAGTCTATCACAGGGAGACATGTAGAGACAGACAGGTAACCAGTCTATCACAGGGAGACATGGAGAGACAGACAGGTAACCAGTCTATCACAGGGAGACATGTAAAGACAGACAGGTAACCAGTCTATCACAGGGAGACATGTAGAGACAGACAGGTGACCAGTCTATCACAGGGAGACATGTAGATACAGACAGGTAACCAGTCTATCACAGGGAGACATGTAGAGACAGACAGGTAACCAGTCTTTCACAGGGAGACATGTAGAGACAGACAGGTAACCAGTCTATCACAGGGAGACATGTAGAGACAGACAGGTAACCAGTCTATCACGGGGCCGACATTTAGAGACAGACAGGTAACCAGTCTATCACAGGGAGACATGTAGAGACCGACAGGTAACCAGTCTATCACAGGGGGACATGTAGAGACAGACAGGTAACCAGTCTATCACATGGAGACATGTGGAGACAGACAGGTAACCAGTCTATCACAGGGAGACATGTAGAGACCGACAGGTAACCAGTCTATCACAGGGAGACATGTAGAGACAGACAGGTAACCAGTCTATCACAGGGAGACATGTAGAGACAGACAGGTAACCAGTCTATCACGGGTCCGACATGGAGAGACAGACAGATAACCAGTCTATCACAGGGAGACATGTAGAGACAGACAGGTAACCAGTCTATCACAGGGGGACATGTAGAGACAGACAGGTAACCAGTCTATCACAGGGAGACATGTAGAGACAGACAGGTAACCAGTCTATCACATGGAGACATGTAGACAGACAGGTAACCAGTCTATCACAGGGGGACATGTAGAGACAGACAGGTAACCAGTCTATCACAGGGAGACATGTAGAGACAGACAGGTAACCAGTCTATCACAGGGAGACATGGAGAGACAGACAGGTAACCAGTCTATCACAGGGAGACATGTAAAGACAGACAGGTAACCAGTCTATCACAGGGAGACATGTAGAGACAGACAGGTGACCAGTCTATCACAGGGAGACATGTAGATACAGACAGGTAACCAGTCTATCACAGGGGGACATGTAGAGACAGACAGGTAACCAGTCTATCACAGGGAGACATGTAGAGACAGATAGGTAACCAGTATATCACAGGGAGACATGTAGAGACAGACAGGTAACCAGTCTATCACAGGGCTGACATGTAGAGACAGACAGGTGACCAGTCTATCACAGGGCTGACATGTAGAGAGAGACAGGTGACCAGTCTATCACAGGGCTGACATGTAGAGACAGACAGGTAACCAGTCTATCACAGGCTGACATGTAGAGACAGACAGGTGACCAGTCTATCACAGGCTGACATGTAGAGACAGACAGGTGACCAGTCTATCACAGGGCTGACATGTAGAGACAGACAGGTAACCAGTCTATCATAGGGCTGACATGTAGAGACAGACAGGTAACCAGTCTATCACATGGAGACATGTGGAGACAGACACGTAACCAGTCTATCACAGGGAGACATGTAGAGACAGACAGGTAACCAGTCTATCACAGGGAGACATGTAGAGACCGACAGGTAACCAGTCTATCACAGGGGGACATGTAGAGACAGACAGGTAACCAGTCTATCACATGGAGACATGTGGAGACAGACAGGTAACCAGTCTATCACAGGGAGACATGTAGAGACAGACAGGTAACCAGTCTATCACAGGGAGACATGTAGAGACCGACAGGTAACCAGTCTATCACAGGGGGACATGTAGAGACCGACAGGTAACCAGTCTATCATAGGGCTGACATGTAGAGACAGACAGGTAACCAGTCTATCACATGGAGACATGTGGAGACAGACAGGTAACCAGTCTATCACAGGGAGACATGTAGAGACAGACAGGTAACCAGTCTATCACAGGGAGACATGTAGAGACCGACAGGTAACCAGTCTATCACAGGGGGACATGTAGAGACAGACAGGTAACCAGTCTATCACAGGGCTGACATGTAGAGACAGACAGGTAACCAGTCTATCACAGGGAGACATGTAGAGACAGACAGGTAACCAGTCTATCACAGGGAGACATGTAGAGACAGACAGGTAACCAGTCTATCACAGGGCCGACATGTAGAGACAGACAGGCAACCAGTCTATCACAGGGCTGACATGTAGAGACAGACAGGTAACCAGTCTATCACAGGGCCGACATGTAGAGACAGACAGGTAACCAGTCTATCACAGGGAGACATGTAGAGACAGACAGGTAACCAGTCTATCACAGGGAGACATGTAGAGACAGACAGGTAACCAGTCTATCATGGGGCCGACATGTAGAGACAGACAGGTAACCAGTCTATCACAGGGAGACATGTAGAGACAGACAGGTAACCAGTCTATCACAGGGGGACATGTAGAGACAGACAGGTAACCAGTCTATCACAGGGAGACATGTAGAGACAGACAGGTAACCAGTCTATCACAGGGAGACATGTAGAGACAGACAGGTAACCAGTCTATCACAGGGGGACATGTAGAGACAGACAGGTAACCAGTCTATCACAGGGAGACATGTAGAGACAGACAGGTAACCAGTCTATCACAGGGAGACATGTAGAGACAGACAGGTAACCAGTCTATCACAGGGAGACATGTAAAGACAGACAGGTAACCAGTCTATCACAGGGAGACATGTAGAGACAGACAGGTGACCAGTCTATCACAGGGAGACATGTAGAGACAGACAGGTAACCAGTCTATCACAGGGAGACATGTAGAGACAGACAGGTAACCAGTCTATCACAGGGCTGACATGTAGAGACAGACAGGTAACCAGTCTATCACATGGAGACATGTGGAGACAGACAGGTAACCAGTCTATCACAGGGAGACATGTAGAGACCGACAGGTAACCAGTCTATCACAGGGAGACATGTAGAGACAGACAGGTAACCAGTCTATCACAGGGAGACATGTAGAGACAGACAGGTAACCAGTCTATCACGGGGCCGACATGGAGAGACAGACAGGTAACCAGTCTATCACAGGGAGACATGTAGAGACAGACAGGTAACCAGTCTATCACAGGGGGACATGTAGAGACAGACAGGTAACCAGTCTATCACAGGGAGACATGTAGAGACAGACAGGTAACCAGTCTATCACATGGAGACATGTAGACAGACAGGTAACCAGTCTATCACAGGGGGACATGTAGAGACAGACAGGTAACCAGTCTATCACAGGGAGACATGTAGAGACAGACAGGTAACCAGTCTATCACAGGGAGACATGGAGAGACAGACAGGTAACCAGTCTATCACAGGGAGACATGTAAAGACAGACAGGTAACCAGTCTATCACAGGGAGACATGTAGAGACAGACAGGTGACCAGTCTATCACAGGGAGACATGTAGATACAGACAGGTAACCAGTCTATCACAGGGGGACATGTAGAGACAGACAGGTAACCAGTCTATCACAGGGAGACATGTAGAGACAGATAGGTAACCAGTATATCACAGGGAGACATGTAGAGACAGACAGGTAACCAGTCTATCACGGGGCCGACATGTAGAGACAGACAGGTAACCAGTCTATCACAGGGAGACATGTAGAGACAGACAGGTAACCAGTCTATCACAGGGGGACATGTAGAGACAGACAGGTAACCAATCTATCACATGGAGACATGTGGAGACAGACAGGTAACCAGTCTATCACAGGGAGACATGTAGAGACAGACAGGTAACCAGTCTATCACAGGGAGACATGTAGAGACAGACAGGTAACCAGTCTATCACAGGGAGACATGTAGAGACAGACAGGTAACCAGTCTATCACGGGGCCGACATTTAGAGACAGACAGGTAACCAGTCTATCACAGGGAGACATGTAGAGACAGACAGGTAACCAGTCTATCACAGGGCTGACATGTAGAGACAGACAGGTGACCAGTCTATCACAGGAATGACATGTAGAGAGAGACAGGTGACCAGTCTATCACAGGGCTGACATGTAGAGACAGACAGGTAACCAGTCTATCACAGGCTGACATGTAGAGACACACAGGTGACCAGTCTATCACAGGCTGACATGTAGAGACAGACAGGTGACCAGTCTATCACAGGGCTGACATGTAGAGACAGACAGGTAACCAGTCTATCATAGGGCTGACATGTAGAGACAGACAGGTAACCAGTCTATCACAGGGAGACATGTAGAGACCGACAGGTAACCAGTCTATCACAGGGGGACATGTAGAGACAGACAGGTAACCAGTCTATCACATGGAGACATGTGGAGACAGACAGGTAACCAGTCTATCACAGGGAGACATGTAGAGACAGACAGGTAACCAGTCTATCACAGGGAGACATGTAGAGACCGACAGGTAACCAGTCTATCACAGGGGGACATGTAGAGACAGACAGGTAACCAGTCTATCACAGGGCTGACATGTAGAGACAGACAGGTAACCAGTCTATCACAGGGAGACATGTAGAGACAGACAGGTAACCAGTCTATCACAGGGAGACATGTAGAGACAGACAGGTAACCAGTCTATCACAGGGCTGACATGTAGAGACAGACAGGCAACCAGTCTATCACAGGGCTGACATGTAGAGACAGACAGGTAACCAGTCTATCACAGGGCCGACATGTAGAGACAGACAGGTAACCAGTCTATCACAGGGAGACATGTAGAGACAGACAGGTAACCAGTCTATCACAGGGAGACATGTAGAGACAGACAGGTAACCAGTCTATCACAGGGGGACATGTAGAGACAGACAGGTAACCAATCTATCACATGGAGACAGGTGGAGACAGACAGGTAACCAGTCTATCACAGGGCTGACATGTAGAGACAGACAGGTGACCAGTCTATCACAGGGCTGACATGTAGAGAGAGACAGGTGACCAGTCTATCACAGGGCTGACATGTAGAGACAGACAGGTAACCAGTCTATCACAGGCTGACATGTAGAGACAGACAGGTGACCAGTCTATCACAGGCTGACATGTAGAGACAGACAGGTGACCAGTCTATCACAGGGCTGACATGTAGAGACAGACAGGTAACCAGTCTATCATAGGGCTGACATGTAGAGACAGACAGGTAACCAGTCTATCACATGGAGACATGTGGAGACAGACACGTAACCAGTCTATCACAGGGAGACATGTAGAGACAGACAGGTAACCAGTCTATCACAGGGAGACATGTAGAGACCGACAGGTAACCAGTCTATCACAGGGGGACATGTAGAGACAGACAGGTAACCAGTCTATCACAGGGCTGACATGTAGAGACAGACAGGTAACCAGTCTATCACAGGGAGACATGTAGAGACAGACAGGTAACCAGTCTATCACAGGGAGACATGTAAAGACAGACAGGTGACCAGTCTATCACAGGGCTGACATGTAGAGAGAGACAGGTGACCAGTCTATCACAGGGCTGACATGTAGAGACAGACAGGTAACCAGTCTATCACAGGCTGACATGTAGAGACAGACAGGTGACCAGTCTATCACAGGGCTGACATGTAGAGACAGACAGGTAACCAGTCTATCACAGGGAGACATGTAGAGACAGACAGGTAACCAGTCTATCACAGGGAGACATGTAGAGACTGACAGGTAACCAGTCTATCACAGGGAGACATGTAGAGACAGACAGGTAACCAGTCCATCACATGGCTGACATGTAGAGACAGACAGGCAACCAGTCTATCACAGGGCTGACATGTAGAGACAGACAGGTAACCAGTCTATCACAGGGCCGACATGTAGAGACAGACAGGTAACCAGTCTATCACAGGGAGACATGTAGAGACAGACAGGTAACCAGTCTATCACAGGGAGACATGTAGAGACAGACAGGTAACCAGTCTATCATGGGGCCGACATGTAGAGACAGACAGGTAACCAGTCTATCACAGGGAGACATGTAGAGACAGACAGGTAACCAGTCTATCACAGGGGGACATGTAGAGACAGACAGGTAACCAGTCTATCACAGGGAGACATGTAGAGACAGACAGGTAACCAGTCTATCACAGGGAGACATGTAGAGACAGACAGGTAACCAGTCTATCACAGGGGGACATGTAGAGACAGACAGGTAACCAGTCTATCACAGGGAGACATGTAGAGACAGACAGGTAACCAGTCTATCACAGGGAGACATGTAGAGACAGACAGGTAACCAGTCTATCACAGGGAGACATGTAAAGACAGACAGGTAACCAGTCTATCACAGGGAGACATGTAGAGACAGACAGGTGACCAGTCTATCACAGGGCTGACATGTAGAGACAGACAGGTGACCAGTCTATCACAGGAATGACATGTAGAGAGAGACAGGTGACCAGTCTATCACAGGGCTGACATGTAGAGACAGACAGGTAACCAGTCTATCACAGGCTGACATGTAGAGACACACAGGTGACCAGTCTATCACAGGCTGACATGTAGAGACAGACAGGTGACCAGTCTATCACAGGGCTGACATGTAGAGACAGACAGGTAACCAGTCTATCATAGGGCTGACATGTAGAGACAGACAGGTAACCAGTCTATCACAGGGAGACATGTAGAGACCGACAGGTAACCAGTCTATCACAGGGGGACATGTAGAGACAGACAGGTAACCAGTCTATCACATGGAGACATGTGGAGACAGACAGGTAACCAGTCTATCACAGGGAGACATGTAGAGACAGACAGGTAACCAGTCTATCACAGGGAGACATGTAGAGACCGACAGGTAACCAGTCTATCACAGGGGGACATGTAGAGACAGACAGGTAACCAGTCTATCACAGGGCTGACATGTAGAGACAGACAGGTAACCAGTCTATCACAGGGAGACATGTAGAGACAGACAGGTAACCAGTCTATCACAGGGAGACATGTAGAGACAGACAGGTAACCAGTCTATCACAGGGCTGACATGTAGAGACAGACAGGCAACCAGTCTATCACAGGGCTGACATGTAGAGACAGACAGGTAACCAGTCTATCACAGGGCCGACATGTAGAGACAGACAGGTAACCAGTCTATCACAGGGAGACATGTAGAGACAGACAGGTAACCAGTCTATCACAGGGAGACATGTAGAGACAGACAGGTAACCAGTCTATCACAGGGGGACATGTAGAGACAGACAGGTAACCAATCTATCACATGGAGACAGGTGGAGACAGACAGGTAACCAGTCTATCACAGGGCTGACATGTAGAGACAGACAGGTGACCAGTCTATCACAGGGCTGACATGTAGAGAGAGACAGGTGACCAGTCTATCACAGGGCTGACATGTAGAGACAGACAGGTAACCAGTCTATCACAGGCTGACATGTAGAGACAGACAGGTGACCAGTCTATCACAGGCTGACATGTAGAGACAGACAGGTGACCAGTCTATCACAGGGCTGACATGTAGAGACAGACAGGTAACCAGTCTATCATAGGGCTGACATGTAGAGACAGACAGGTAACCAGTCTATCACATGGAGACATGTGGAGACAGACACGTAACCAGTCTATCACAGGGAGACATGTAGAGACAGACAGGTAACCAGTCTATCACAGGGAGACATGTAGAGACCGACAGGTAACCAGTCTATCACAGGGGGACATGTAGAGACAGACAGGTAACCAGTCTATCACAGGGCTGACATGTAGAGACAGACAGGTAACCAGTCTATCACAGGGAGACATGTAGAGACAGACAGGTAACCAGTCTATCACAGGGAGACATGTAAAGACAGACAGGTGACCAGTCTATCACAGGGCTGACATGTAGAGAGAGACAGGTGACCAGTCTATCACAGGGCTGACATGTAGAGACAGACAGGTAACCAGTCTATCACAGGCTGACATGTAGAGACAGACAGGTGACCAGTCTATCACAGGGCTGACATGTAGAGACAGACAGGTAACCAGTCTATCACAGGGAGACATGTAGAGACAGACAGGTAACCAGTCTATCACAGGGAGACATGTAGAGACTGACAGGTAACCAGTCTATCACAGGGAGACATGTAGAGACAGACAGGTAACCAGTCCATCACATGGCTGACATGTAGAGACAGACAGGCAACCAGTCTATCACAGGGCTGACATGTAGAGACAGACAGGTAACCAGTCTATCACAGGGCCGACATGTAGAGACAGACAGGTAACCAGTCTATCACAGGGAGACATGTAGAGACAGACAGGTAACCAGTCTATCACAGGGAGACATGTAGAGACAGACAGGTAACCAGTCTATCATGGGGCCGACATGTAGAGACAGACAGGTAACCAGTCTATCACAGGGAGACATGTAGAGACAGACAGGTAACCAGTCTATCACAGGGGGACATGTAGAGACAGACAGGTAACCAGTCTATCACAGGGAGACATGTAGAGACAGACAGGTAACCAGTCTATCACAGGGAGACATGTAGAGACAGACAGGTAACCAGTCTATCACAGGGGGACATGTAGAGACAGACAGGTAACCAGTCTATCACAGGGAGACATGTAGAGACAGACAGGTAACCAGTCTATCACAGGGAGACATGTAGAGACAGACAGGTAACCAGTCTATCACAGGGAGACATGTAAAGACAGACAGGTAACCAGTCTATCACAGGGAGACATGTAGAGACAGACAGGTGACCAGTCTATCACAGGGAGACATGTAGAGACAGAAAGGTAACCAGTCTATCACAGGGAGACATGTAGAGACAGACAGGTAACCAGTCTATCACAGGGCTGACATGTAAAGACAGACAGGTAACCAGTCTATCACAGGGAGACATGTAGAGACAGACAGGTAACCAGTCTATCACAGGGAGACATGTAGAGACAGACAGGTAACCAGTCTATCACAGGGAGACATGGAGAGACAGACAGGTAACCAGTCTATCACAGGGAGACATGTAAAGACAGACAGGTAACCAGTCTATCACAGGGAGACATGTAGAGACAGACAGGTAACCAGTCTATCACAGGGCTGACATGTAAAGACAGACAGGTAACCAGTCTATCACAGGGAGACATGTAGAGACAGACAGGTAACCAGTCTATCACAGGGAGACATGTAGAGACAGACAGGTAACCAGTCTATCACAGGGAGACATGGAGAGACAGACAGGTAACCAGTCTATCACAGGGAGACATGTAAAGACAGACAGGTAACCAGTCTATCACAGGGAGACATGTAGAGACAGACAGGTGACCAGTCTATCACAGGGAGACATGTAGATACAGACAGGTAACCAGTCTATCACAGGGGGACATGTAGAGACAGACAGGTAACCAGTCTATCACAGGGAGACATGTAGAGACAGATAGGTAACCAGTATATCACAGGGAGACATGTAGAGACAGACAGGTAACCAGTCTATCACGGGGCCGACATGTAGAGACAGACAGGTAACCAGTCTATCACAGGGAGACATGTAGAGACAGACAGGTAACCAGTCTATCACAGGGGGACATGTAGAGACAGACAGGTAACCAATCTATCACATGGAGACATGTGGAGACAGACAGGTAACCAGTCTATCACAGGGAGACATGTAGAGACAGACAGGTAACCAGTCTATCACAGGGAGACATGTAGAGACAGACAGGTAACCAGTCTATCACAGGGAGACATGTAGAGACAGACAGGTAACCAGTCTATCACGGGGCCGACATTTAGAGACAGACAGGTAACCAGTCTATCACAGGGAGACATGTAGAGACAGACAGGTAACCAGTCTATCACAGGGCTGACATGTAGAGACAGACAGGTGACCAGTCTATCACAGGAATGACATGTAGAGAGAGACAGGTGACCAGTCTATCACAGGGCTGACATGTAGAGACAGACAGGTAACCAGTCTATCACAGGCTGACATGTAGAGACACACAGGTGACCAGTCTATCATAGGGCTGACATGTAGAGACAGACAGGTTACCAGTCTATCACAGGGAGACATGTAGAGACCGACAGGTAACCAGTCTATCACAGGGGGACATTTAGAGACAGACAGGTAACCAGTCTATCACATGGAGACATGTGGAGACAGACAGGTAACCAGTCTATCACAGGGAGACATGTAGAGACAGACAGGTAACCAGTCTATCACAGGGAGACATGTAGAGACCGACAGGTAACCAGTCTATCACAGGGGGACATGTAGAGACAGACAGGTAACCAGTCTATCACAGGGCTGACATGTAGAGACAGACAGGTAACCAGTCTATCACAGGGAGACATGTAGAGACAGACAGGTAACCAGTCTATCACAGGGAGACATGTAGAGACAGACAGGTAACCAGTCTATCACAGGGCTGACATGTAGAGACAGACAGGCAACCAGTCTATCACAGGGCTGACATGTAGAGACAGACAGGTAACCAGTCTATCACAGGGCCGACATGTAGAGACAGACAGGTAACCAGTCTATCACAGGGAGACATGTAGAGACAGACAGGTAACCAGTCTATCACAGGGAGACATGTAGAGACAGACAGGTAACCAGTCTATCACAGGGGGACATGTAGAGACAGACAGGTAACCAATCTATCACATGGAGACAGGTGGAGACAGACAGGTAACCAGTCTATCACAGGGCTGACATGTAGAGACAGACAGGTGACCAGTCTATCACAGGGCTGACATGTAGAGAGAGACAGGTGACCAGTCTATCACAGGGCTGACATGTAGAGACAGACAGGTAACCAGTCTATCACAGGCTGACATGTAGAGACAGACAGGTAACCAGTCTATCACAGGGGGACATGTAGAGACAGACAGGTAACCAGTCTATCACAGGGCTGACATGTAGAGACAGACAGGTAACCAGTCTATCACAGGGAGACATGTAGAGACAGACAGGTAACCAGTCTATCACAGGGCTGACATGTAGAGACAGACAGGTAACCAGTCTATCACAGGGGGACATGTAGAGACAGACAGGTAACCAGTCTATCACAGGGCTGACATGTAGAGACAGACAGGTAACCAGTCTATCACAGGGAGACATGTAGAGACAGACAGGTAACCAGTCTATCACAGGGAGACATGTAGAGACAGACAGGTAACCAGTCTATCACAGGGAGACATGTAGAGACAGACAGGTAACCAGTCTATCACAGGGCTGACATGTAAAGACAGACAGGTAACCAGTCTATCACAGGGAGACATGTAGAGACAGACAGGTAACCAGTCTATCACAGGGAGACATGTAGAGACAGACAGGTAACCAGTCTATCACAGGGAGACATGGAGAGACAGACAGGTAACCAGTCTATCACAGGGAGACATGTAAAGACAGACAGGTAACCAGTCTATCACAGGGAGACATGTAGAGACAGACAGGTAACCAGTCTATCACAGGGCTGACATGTAAAGACAGACAGGTAACCAGTCTATCACAGGGAGACATGTAGAGACAGACAGGTAACCAGTCTATCACAGGGAGACATGTAGAGACAGACAGGTAACCAGTCTATCACAGGGAGACATGGAGAGACAGACAGGTAACCAGTCTATCACAGGGAGACATGTAAAGACAGACAGGTAACCAGTCTATCACAGGGAGACATGTAGAGACAGACAGGTGACCAGTCTATCACAGGGAGACATGTAGATACAGACAGGTAACCAGTCTATCACAGGGGGACATGTAGAGACAGACAGGTAACCAGTCTATCACAGGGAGACATGTAGAGACAGATAGGTAACCAGTATATCACAGGGAGACATGTAGAGACAGACAGGTAACCAGTCTATCACGGGGCCGACATGTAGAGACAGACAGGTAACCAGTCTATCACAGGGAGACATGTAGAGACAGACAGGTAACCAGTCTATCACAGGGGGACATGTAGAGACAGACAGGTAACCAATCTATCACATGGAGACATGTGGAGACAGACAGGTAACCAGTCTATCACAGGGAGACATGTAGAGACAGACAGGTAACCAGTCTATCACAGGGAGACATGTAGAGACAGACAGGTAACCAGTCTATCACAGGGAGACATGTAGAGACAGACAGGTAACCAGTCTATCACGGGGCCGACATTTAGAGACAGACAGGTAACCAGTCTATCACAGGGAGACATGTAGAGACAGACAGGTAACCAGTCTATCACAGGGCTGACATGTAGAGACAGACAGGTGACCAGTCTATCACAGGAATGACATGTAGAGAGAGACAGGTGACCAGTCTATCACAGGGCTGACATGTAGAGACAGACAGGTAACCAGTCTATCACAGGCTGACATGTAGAGACACACAGGTGACCAGTCTATCACAGGCTGACATGTAGAGACAGACAGGTGACCAGTCTATCACAGGGCTGACATGTAGAGACAGACAGGTAACCAGTCTATCATAGGGCTGACATGTAGAGACAGACAGGTTACCAGTCTATCACAGGGAGACATGTAGAGACCGACAGGTAACCAGTCTATCACAGGGGGACATTTAGAGACAGACAGGTAACCAGTCTATCACATGGAGACATGTGGAGACAGACAGGTAACCAGTCTATCACAGGGAGACATGTAGAGACAGACAGGTAACCAGTCTATCACAGGGAGACATGTAGAGACAGACAGGTAACCAGTCTATCACAGGGCTGACATGTAGAGACAGACAGGTAACCAGTCTATCACAGGGAGACATGTAGAGACAGACAGGTAACCAGTCTATCACAGGGAGACATGTAGAGACAGACAGGTAACCAGTCTATCACAGGGCTGACATGTAGAGACAGACAGGCAACCAGTCTATCACAGGGCTGACATGTAGAGACAGACAGGTAACCAGTCTATCACAGGGCCGACATGTAGAGACAGACAGGTAACCAGTCTATCACAGGGAGACATGTAGAGACAGACAGGTAACCAGTCTATCACAGGGAGACATGTAGAGACAGACAGGTAACCAGTCTATCACAGGGGGACATGTAGAGACAGACAGGTAACCAATCTATCACATGGAGACAGGTGGAGACAGACAGGTAACCAGTCTATCACAGGGCTGACATGTAGAGACAGACAGGTGACCAGTCTATCACAGGGCTGACATGTAGAGAGAGACAGGTGACCAGTCTATCACAGGGCTGACATGTAGAGACAGACAGGTAACCAGTCTATCACAGGCTGACATGTAGAGACAGACAGGTAACCAGTCTATCACAGGGGGACATGTAGAGACAGACAGGTAACCAGTCTATCACAGGGCTGACATGTAGAGACAGACAGGTAACCAGTCTATCACAGGGAGACATGTAGAGACAGACAGGTAACCAGTCTATCACAGGGCTGACATGTAGAGACAGACAGGTAACCAGTCTATCACAGGGGGACATGTAGAGACAGACAGGTAACCAGTCTATCACAGGGCTGACATGTAGAGACAGACAGGTAACCAGTCTATCACAGGGAGACATGTAGAGACAGACAGGTAACCAGTCTATCACAGGGAGACATGTAGAGACAGACAGGTAACCAGTCTATCACAGGGCTGACATGTAGAGACAGACAGGCAACCAGTCTATCACAGGGCTGACATGTAGAGACAGACAGGTAACCAGTCTATCACAGGGCCGACATGTAGAGACAGACAGGTAACCAGTCTATCACAGGGAGACATGTAGAGACAGACAGGTAACCAGTCTATCACAGGGGGACATGTAGAGACAGACAGGTAACCAATCTATCACATGGAGACAGGTGGAGACAGACAGGTAACCAGTCTATCACAGGGCTGACATGTAGAGAGAGACAGGTGACCAGTCTATCACAGGGCTGACATGTAGAGACAGACAGGTAACCAGTCTATCACAGGCTGACATGTAGAGACAGACAGGTGACCAGTCTATCACAGGCTGACATGTAGAGACAGACAGGTGACCAGTCTATCACAGGGCTGACATGTAGAGACAGACAGGTAACCAGTCTATCATAGGGCTGACATGTAGAGACAGACAGGTAACCAGTCTATCACATGGAGACATGTGGAGACAGACACGTAACCAGTCTATCACAGGGAGACATGTAGAGACAGACAGGTAACCAGTCTATCACAGGGAGACATGTAGAGACCGACAGGTAACCAGTCTATCACAGGGGGACATGTAGAGACAGACAGGTAACCAGTCTATCACAGGGCTGACATGTAGAGACAGACAGGTAACCAGTCTATCACAGGGAGACATGTAGAGACAGACAGGTAACCAGTCTATCACAGGGAGACATGTAAAGACAGACAGGTGACCAGTCTATCACAGGGCTGACATGTAGAGAGAGACAGGTGACCAGTCTATCACAGGGCTGACATGTAGAGACAGACAGGTAACCAGTCTATCACAGGCTGACATGTAGAGACAGACAGGTGACCAGTCTATCACAGGGCTGACATGTAGAGACAGACAGGTAACCAGTCTATCACAGGGAGACATGTAGAGACAGACAGGTAACCAGTCTATCACAGGGAGACATGTAGAGACTGACAGGTAACCAGTCTATCACAGGGAGACATGTAGACAGACAGGTAACCAGTCTATCACAGGGGGACATGTAGAGACAGACAGGTAACCAGTCTATCACAGGGAGACATGTAGAGACAGACAGGTAACCAGTCTATCACAGGGAGACATGGAGAGACAGACAGGTAACCAGTCTATCACAGGGAGACATGTAAAGACAGACAGGTAACCAGTCTATCACAGGGAGACATGTAGAGACAGACAGGTGACCAGTCTATCACAGGGGACATGTAGAGACAGACAGGTAACCAGTCTATCACAGGGAGACATGTAGAGACAGACAGGTAACCAGTCTATCACAGGGAGACATGGAGAGACAGACAGGTAACCAGTCTATCACAGGGAGACATGTAAAGACAGACAGGTAACCAGTCTATCACAGGGAGACATGTAGAGACAGACAGGTGACCAGTCTATCACAGGGAGACATGTAGATACAGACAGGTAACCAGTCTATCACAGGGAGACATGTAAAGACAGACAGGTAACCAGTCTATCACAGGGAGACATGTAGAGACAGACAGGTGACCAGTCTATCACAGGGGGACATGTAGAGACAGACAGGTAACCAGTCTATCACAGGGAGACATGTAGAGACAGACAGGTAACCAGTCTATCACAGGGAGACATGGAGAGACAGACAGGTAACCAGTCTATCACAGGGAGACATGTAAAGACAAACAGGTAACCAGTCTATCACAGGGAGACATGTAGAGACAGACAGGTGACCAGTCTATCACAGGGAGACATGTAGATACAGACAGGTAACCAGTCTATCACAGGGGGACATGTAGAGACAGACAGGTAACCAGTCTATCACAGGGAGACATGTAGAGACAGATAGGTAACCAGTATATCACAGGGGGACATGTAGAGACAGACAGGTAACCAGTCTATCACAGGGAGACATGTAGAGACAGACAGGTAACCAGTCTATCACAGGGAGACATGTAAAGACAGACAGGTAACCAGTCTATCACAGGGAGACATGTAGAGACAGACAGGTGACCAGTCTATCACAGGGGGACATGTAGAGACAGACAGGTAACCAGTCTATCACAGGGAGACATGTAGAGACAGACAGGTAACCAGTCTATCACAGGGAGACATGGAGAGACAGACAGGTAACCAGTCTATCACAGGGAGACATGTAAAGACAGACAGGTAACCAGTCTATCACAGGGAGACATGTAGAGACAGACAGGTGACCAGTCTATCACAGGGAGACATGTAGATACAGACAGGTAACCAGTCTATCACAGGGAGACATGTAAAGACAGACAGGTAACCAGTCTATCACAGGGAGACATGTAGAGACAGACAGGTGACCAGTCTATCACAGGGGGACATGTAGAGACAGACAGGTAACCAGTCTATCACAGGGAGACATGTAGAGACAGACAGGTAACCAGTCTATCACAGGGAGACATGGAGAGACAGACAGGTAACCAGTCTATCACAGGGAGACATGTAAAGACAAACAGGTAACCAGTCTATCACAGGGAGACGTGTAGAGACAGACAGGTGACCAGTCTATCACAGGGAGACATGTAGATACAGACAGGTAACCAGTCTATCACAGGGGGACATGTAGAGACAGACAGGTAACCAGTCTATCACAGGGAGACATGTAGAGACAGATAGGCAACCAGTATATCACAGGGAGACATGTAGAGACAGACAGGTAACCAGTCTATCACGGGGCCGACATGTAGAGACAGACAGGTAACCAGTCTATCACAGGGAGACATGTAGAGACAGACAGGTAACCAGTCTATCACAGGGGGACATGTAGAGACAGACAGGTAACCAATCTATCACATGGAGACAGGTGGAGACAGACAGGTAACCAGTCTATCACAGGGCTGACATGTAGAGACAGACAGGTGACCAGTCTATCACAGGGCTGACATGTAGAGAGAGACAGGTGACCAGTCTATCACAGGGCTGACATGTAGAGACAGACAGGTAACCAGTCTATCACAGGCTGACATGTAGAGACAGACAGGTGACCAGTCTATCACAGGCTGACATGTAGAGACAGACAGGTGACCAGTCTATCACAGGGCTGACATGTAGAGACAGACAGGTAACCAGTCTATCATAGGGCTGACATGTAGAGACAGACAGGTAACCAGTCTATCACATGGAGACATGTGGAGACAGACACGTAACCAGTCTATCACAGGGAGACATGTAGAGACAGACAGGTAACCAGTCTATCACAGGGAGACATGTAGAGACCGACAGGTAACCAGTCTATCACAGGGGGACATGTAGAGACAGACAGGTAACCAGTCTATCACAGGGCTGACATGTAGAGACAGACAGGTAACCAGTCTATCACAGGGAGACATGTAGAGACAGACAGGTAACCAGTCTATCACAGGGAGACATGTAAAGACAGACAGGTGACCAGTCTATCACAGGGCTGACATGTAGAGAGAGACAGGTGACCAGTCTATCACAGGGCTGACATGTAGAGACAGACAGGTAACCAGTCTATCACAGGCTGACATGTAGAGACAGACAGGTGACCAGTCTATCACAGGGCTGACATGTAGAGACAGACAGGTAACCAGTCTATCACAGGGAGACATGTAGAGACAGACAGGTAACCAGTCTATCACAGGGAGACATGTAGAGACTGACAGGTAACCAGTCTATCACAGGGAGACATGTAGAGACAGACAGGTAACCAGTCCATCACAGGGCTGACATGTAGAGACAGACAGGCAACCAGTCTATCACAGGGCTGACATGTAGAGACAGACAGGTAACCAGTCTATCACAGGGCCGACATGTAGAGACAGACAGGTAACCAGTCTATCACAGGGAGACATGTAGAGACAGACAGGTAACCAGTCTATCACAGGGAGACATGTAGAGACAGACAGGTAACCAGTCTATCATGGGGCCGACATGTAGAGACAGACAGGTAACCAGTCTATCACAGGGAGACATGTAGAGACAGACAGGTAACCAGTCTATCACAGGGGGACATGTAGAGACAGACAGGTAACCAGTCTATCACAGGGAGACATGTAGAGACAGACAGGTAACCAGTCTATCACAGGGAGACATGTAGAGACAGACAGGTAACCAGTCTATCACAGGGGGACATGTAGAGACAGACAGGTAACCAGTCTATCACAGGGAGACATGTAGAGACAGACAGGTAACCAGTCTATCACAGGGAGACATGTAGAGACAGACAGGTAACCAGTCTATCACAGGGAGACATGTAAAGAGAGACAGGTAACCAGTCTATCACAGGGAGACATGTAGAGACAGACAGGTGACCAGTCTATCACAGGGAGACATGTAGAGACAGAAAGGTAACCAGTCTATCACAGGGAGACATGTAGAGACAGACAGGTAACCAGTCTATCACAGGGCTGACATGTAAAGACAGACAGGTAACCAGTCTATCACAGGGAGACATGTAGAGACAGACAGGTAACCAGTCTATCACAGGGAGACATGTACAGACAGACAGGTAACCAGTCTATCACAGGGAGACATGTAGAGACCGACAGGTAACCAGTCTATCACAGGGGGACATGTACAGACAGACAGGTAACCAGTCTATCACAGGGAGACATGAAGAGACAGACAGGTAACCAGTCTATCACAGGGAGACATGTAAAGACAGACAGGTAACCAGTCTATCACAGGGAGACATGTAGAGACAGACAGGTGACCAGTCTATCACAGGGAGACATGTAGAGACAGACAGGTAACCAGTCTATCACAGGGAGACATGTAGAGACAGACAGGTAACCAGTCTATCACAGGGAGACATGTACAGACAGACAGGTAACCAGTCTATCACAGGGCTGACATGATAGAGACAGACAGGTAACCAGTCTATCACAGGGCTGACATGTAGAGACAGACAGGTAACCAGTCTATCACATGGAGACATGTGGAGACAGACAGGTAACCAGTCTATCACAGGGAGACATGTAGAGACAGACAGGTAACCAGTCTATCACAGGGAGACATGTAGAGACCGACAGGTAACCAGTCTATCACAGGGGGACATGTAGAGACAGACAGGTAACCAGTCTATCACAGGGCTGACATGTAGAGACAGACAGGTAACCAGTCTATCACAGGGAGACATGTAGAGACAGACAGGTAACCAGTCTATCACAGGGAGACATGGAGAGACAGACAGGTAACCAGTCTATCACAGGGAGACATGTAAAGACAAACAGGTAACCAGTCTATCACAGGGAGACATGTAGAGACAGACAGGTGACCAGTCTATCACAGGGAGACATGTAGATACAGACAGGTAACCAGTCTATCACAGGGGGACATGTAGAGACAGACAGGTAACCAGTCTATCACAGGGAGACATGTAGAGACAGATAGGTAACCAGTATATCACAGGGAGACATGTAGAGACAGACAGGTAACCAGTCTATCACGGGGCCGACATGTAGAGACAGACAGGTAACCAGTCTATCACAGGGAGACATGTAGAGACAGACAGGTAACCAGTCTATCACAGGGGGACATGTAGAGACAGACAGGTAACCAATCTATCACATGGAGACAGGTGGAGACAGACAGGTAACCAGTCTATCACAGGGCTGACATGTAGAGACAGACAGGTGACCAGTCTATCACAGGGCTGACATGTAGAGAGAGACAGGTGACCAGTCTATCACAGGGCTGACATGTAGAGACAGACAGGTAACCAGTCTATCACAGGCTGACATGTAGAGACAGACAGGTGACCAGTCTATCACAGGCTGACATGTAGAGACAGACAGGTGACCAGTCTATCACAGGGCTGACATGTAGAGACAGACAGGTAACCAGTCTATCATAGGGCTGACATGTAGAGACAGACAGGTAACCAGTCTATCACATGGAGACATGTGGAGACAGACACGTAACCAGTCTATCACAGGGAGACATGTAGAGACAGACAGGTAACCAGTCTATCACAGGGAGACATGTAGAGACCGACAGGTAACCAGTCTATCACAGGGGGACATGTAGAGACAGACAGGTAACCAGTCTATCACAGGGCTGACATGTAGAGACAGACAGGTAACCAGTCTATCACAGGGAGACATGTAGAGACAGACAGGTAACCAGTCTATCACAGGGAGACATGTAAAGACAGACAGGTGACCAGTCTATCACAGGGCTGACATGTAGAGAGAGACAGGTGACCAGTCTATCACAGGGCTGACATGTAGAGACAGACAGGTAACCAGTCTATCACAGGCTGACATGTAGAGACAGACAGGTGACCAGTCTATCACAGGGCTGACATGTAGAGACAGACAGGTAACCAGTCTATCACAGGGAGACATGTAGAGACAGACAGGTAACCAGTCTATCACAGGGAGACATGTAGAGACTGACAGGTAACCAGTCTATCACAGGGAGACATGTAGAGACAGACAGGTAACCAGTCCATCACAGGGCTGACATGTAGAGACAGACAGGCAACCAGTCTATCACAGGGCTGACATGTAGAGACAGACAGGTAACCAGTCTATCACAGGGCCGACATGTAGAGACAGACAGGTAACCAGTCTATCACAGGGAGACATGTAGAGACAGACAGGTAACCAGTCTATCACAGGGAGACATGTAGAGACAGACAGGTAACCAGTCTATCATGGGGCCGACATGTAGAGACAGACAGGTAACCAGTCTATCACAGGGAGACATGTAGAGACAGACAGGTAACCAGTCTATCACAGGGGGACATGTAGAGACAGACAGGTAACCAGTCTATCACAGGGAGACATGTAGAGACAGACAGGTAACCAGTCTATCACAGGGAGACATGTAGAGACAGACAGGTAACCAGTCTATCACAGGGGGACATGTAGAGACAGACAGGTAACCAGTCTATCACAGGGAGACATGTAGAGACAGACAGGTAACCAGTCTATCACAGGGAGACATGTAGAGACAGACAGGTAACCAGTCTATCACAGGGAGACATGTAAAGAGAGACAGGTAACCAGTCTATCACAGGGAGACATGTAGAGACAGACAGGTGACCAGTCTATCACAGGGAGACATGTAGAGACAGAAAGGTAACCAGTCTATCACAGGGAGACATGTAGAGACAGACAGGTAACCAGTCTATCACAGGGCTGACATGTAAAGACAGACAGGTAACCAGTCTATCACAGGGAGACATGTAGAGACAGACAGGTAACCAGTCTATCACAGGGAGACATGTACAGACAGACAGGTAACCAGTCTATCACAGGGAGACATGTAGAGACCGACAGGTAACCAGTCTATCACAGGGGGACATGTACAGACAGACAGGTAACCAGTCTATCACAGGGAGACATGAAGAGACAGACAGGTAACCAGTCTATCACAGGGAGACATGTAAAGACAGACAGGTAACCAGTCTATCACAGGGAGACATGTAGAGACAGACAGGTGACCAGTCTATCACAGGGAGACATGTAGAGACAGACAGGTAACCAGTCTATCACAGGGAGACATGTAGAGACAGACAGGTAACCAGTCTATCACAGGGAGACATGTACAGACAGACAGGTAACCAGTCTATCACAGGGCTGACATGATAGAGACAGACAGGTAACCAGTCTATCACAGGGCTGACATGTAGAGACAGACAGGTAACCAGTCTATCACATGGAGACATGTGGAGACAGACAGGTAACCAGTCTATCACAGGGAGACATGTAGAGACAGACAGGTAACCAGTCTATCACAGGGAGACATGTAGAGACCGACAGGTAACCAGTCTATCACAGGGGGACATGTAGAGACAGACAGGTAACCAGTCTATCACAGGGCTGACATGTAGAGACAGACAGGTAACCAGTCTATCACAGGGAGACATGTAGAGACAGACAGGTAACCAGTCTATCACAGGGAGACATGTAGAGACAGACAGGTAACCAGTCTATCACAGGGCTGACATGTAGAGACAGACAGGCAACCAGTCTATCACAGGGCTGACATGTAGAGACAGACAGGTAAACAGTCTATCACAGGGCCGACATGTAGAGACAGACAGGTAACCAGTCTATCACAGGGAGACATGTAGAGACAGACAGGTAACCAGTCTATCACAGGGAGACATGTAGAGACAGACAGGTAACCAGTCTATCATGGGGCCGACATGTAGAGACAGACCGGTAACCAGTCTATCACAGGGAGACATGTAGAGACAGACAGGTAGCCAGTCTATCACAGGGGGACATGTAGAGACAGACAGGTAACCAGTCTATCACAGGGAGACATGTAGAGACAGACAGGTAACCAGTCTATCACAGGGAGACATGTAGAGACAGACAGGTAACCAGTCTATCACAGGGGGACATGTAGAGACAGACAGGTAACCAGTCTATCACAGGGAGACATGTAGAGACAGACAGGTAACCAGTCTATCACAGGGAGACATGTAGAGACAGACAGGTAACCAGTCTATCACAGGGAGACATGTAAAGACAGACAGGTAACCAGTCTATCACAGGGAGACATGTAGAGACAGACAGGTGACCAGTCTATCACAGGGAGACATGTAGAGACAGACAGGTAACCAGTCTATCACAGGGAGACATGTAGAGACAGACAGGTAACCAGTCTATCACAGGGCTGACATGTAGAGACAGACAGGTAACCAGTCTATCACAGGGAGACATGTAGAGACAGACAGGTAACCAGTCTATCACAGGGAGACATGTACAGACAGACAGGTAACCAGTCTATCACAGGGCTGACATGTAGAGACAGACAGGTAACCAGTCTATCACAGGGCTGACATGTAGAGACAGACAGGTAACCAGTCTATCATAGGGCTGACATGTAGAGACAGACAGGTAACCAGTCTATCACATGGAGACATGTGGAGACAGACACGTAACCAGTCTATCACATGGAGACATGTAGAGACAGACAGGTAACCAGTCTATCACAGGGAGACATGTAGAGACCGACAGGTAACCAGTCTATCACAGGGGGACATGTAGAGACAGACAGGTAACCAGTCTATCACATGGAGACATGTGGAGACAGACAGGTAACCAGTCTATCACAGGGAGACATGTAGAGACCGACAGGTAACCAGTCTATCACAGGGAGACATGTAGAGACAGACAGGTAACCAGTCTATCACAGGGAGACATGTAGAGACAGACAGGTAACCAGTCTATCACGGGGCCGACATGGAGAGACAGACAGGTAACCAGTCTATCACAGGGAGACATGTAGAGACAGACAGGTAACCAGTCTATCACAGGGGGACATGTAGAGACAGACAGGTAACCAGTCTATCACAGGGAGACATGTAGAGACAGACAGGTAACCAGTCTATCACATGGAGACATGTAGACAGACAGGTAACCAGTCTATCACAGGGGGACATGTAGAGACAGACAGGTAACCAGTCTATCACAGGGAGACATGTAGAGACAGACAGGTAACCAGTCTATCACAGGGAGACATGGAGAGACAGACAGGTAACCAGTCTATCACAGGGAGACATGTAAAGACAGACAGGTAACCAGTCTATCACAGGGAGACATGTAGAGACAGACAGGTGACCAGTCTATCACAGGGGGACATGTAGAGACAGACAGGTAACCAGTCTATCACAGGGAGACATGTAGAGACAGACAGGTAACCAGTCTATCACAGGGAGACATGGAGAGACAGACAGGTAACCAGTCTATCACAGGGAGACATGGAGAGACAGACAGGTAACCAGTCTATCACAGGGAGACATGTAAAGACAGACAGGTAACCAGTCTATCACAGGGAGACATGTAGAGACAGACAGGTGACCAGTCTATCACAGGGAGACATGTAGATACAGACAGGTAACCAGTCTATCACAGGGGGACATGTAGAGACAGACAGGTAACCAGTCTATCACAGGGAGACATGTAGAGACAGATAGGTAACCAGTATATCACAGGGAGACATGTAGAGACAGACAGGTAACCAGTCTATCACGGGGCCGACATGTAGAGACAGACAGGTAACCAGTCTATCACAGGGAGACATGTAGAGACAGACAGGTAACCAGTCTATCACAGGGGGACATGTAGAGACAGACAGGTAACCAATCTATCACATGGAGACATGTGGAGACAGACAGGTAACCAGTCTATCACAGGGAGACATGTAGAGACAGACAGGTAACCAGTCTATCACAGGGAGACATGTAGAGACAGACAGGTAACCAGTCTATCACAGGGCTGACATGTAGAGACAGACAGGTGACCAGTCTATCACAGGGCTGACATGTAGAGAGAGACAGGTGACCAGTCTATCACAGGGCTGACATGTAGAGACAGACAGGTAACCAGTCTATCACAGGCTGACATGTAGAGACAGACAGGTGACCAGTCTATCACAGGGCTGACATGTAGAGACAGACAGGTAACCAGTCTATCACAGGGAGACATGTAGAGACAGACAGGTAACCAGTCTATCACAGGGAGACATGTAGAGACAGACAGGTAACCAGTCTATCACAGGGAGACATGTAGAGACAGACAGGTAACTAGTCTATCACAGGGCTGAAATGTAGAGACAGACAGGCAACCAGTCTATAACAGGGCTGACATGTAGAGACAGACAGGTAACCAGTCTATCACAGGGAGACATGTAGAGACAGACAGGTAACCAGTCTATCACAGGGAGACATGTAGAGACAGACAGGTAACCAGTCTATCACAGGGCTGACATGTAGAGACAGACAGGCAACCAGTCTATCACAGGGCTGACATGTAGAGACAGACAGGTAACCAGTCTATCACAGGGCCGACATGTAGAGACAGACAGGTAACCAGTCTATCACAGGGAGACATGTAGAGACAGACAGGTAACCAGTCTATCACAGGGAGACATGTAGAGACAGACAGGTAACCAGTCTATCACAGGGGGACATGTAGAGACAGACAGGTAACCAATCTATCACATGGAGACAGGTGGAGACAGACAGGTAACCAGTCTATCACAGGGAGACATGTAGAGACAGACAGGTAACCAGTCTATCACAGGGAGACATGTAGAGACAGACAGGTAACCAGTCTATCACAGGGAGACATGTAGAGACAGACAGGTAACCAGTCTATCACGGGGCCGACATTTAGAGACAGACAGGTAACCAGTCTATCACAGGGAGACATGTAGAGACAGACAGGTAACCAGTCTATCACAGGGCTGACATGTAGAGACAGACAGGTGACCAGTCTATCACAGGGCTGACATGTAGAGAGAGACAGGTGACCAGTCTATCACAGGGCTGACATGTAGAGACAGACAGGTAACCAGTCTATCACAGGCTGACATGTAGAGACAGACAGGTGACCAGTCTATCACAGGCTGACATGTAGAGACAGACAGGTGACCAGTCTATCACAGGGCTGACATGTAGAGACAGACAGGTAACCAGTCTATCATAGGGCTGACATGTAGAGACAGACAGGTAACCAGTCTATCACATGGAGACATGTGGAGACAGACACGTAACCAGTCTATCACAGGGAGACATGTAGAGACAGACAGGTAACCAGTCTATCACAGGGAGACATGTAGAGACCGACAGGTAACCAGTCTATCACAGGGGGACATGTAGAGACAGACAGGTAACCAGTCTATCACAGGGCTGACATGTAGAGACAGACAGGTAACCAGTCTATCACAGGGAGACATGTAGAGACAGACAGGTAACCAGTCTATCACAGGGAGACATGTAAAGACAGACAGGTGACCAGTCTATCACAGGGCTGACATGTAGAGAGAGACAGGTGACCAGTCTATCACAGGGCTGACATGTAGAGACAGACAGGTAACCAGTCTATCACAGGGCCGACATGTAGAGACAGACAGGTAACCAGTCTATCACAGGGAGACATGTAGAGACAGACAGGTAACCAGTCTATCACAGGGAGACATGGAGAGACAGACAGGTAACCAGTCTATCACAGGGAGACATGGAGAGACAGACAGGTAACCAGTCTATCACAGGGAGACATGTAAAGACAGACAGGTAACCAGTCTATCACAGGGAGACATGTAGAGACAGACAGGTGACCAGTCTATCACAGGGAGACATGTAGATACAGACAGGTAACCAGTCTATCACAGGGGGACATGTAGAGACAGACAGGTAACCAGTCTATCACAGGGAGACATGTAGAGACAGATAGGTAACCAGTATATCACAGGGAGACATGTAGAGACAGACAGGTAACCAGTCTATCACGGGGCCGACATGTAGAGACAGACAGGTAACCAGTCTATCACAGGGAGACATGTAGAGACAGACAGGTAACCAGTCTATCACAGGGGGACATGTAGAGACAGACAGGTAACCAATCTATCACATGGAGACATGTGGAGACAGACAGGTAACCAGTCTATCACAGGGAGACATGTAGAGACAGACAGGTAACCAGTCTATCACAGGGAGACATGTAGAGACAGACAGGTAACCAGTCTATCACAGGGCTGACATGTAGAGACAGACAGGTGACCAGTCTATCACAGGGCTGACATGTAGAGAGAGACAGGTGACCAGTCTATCACAGGGCTGACATGTAGAGACAGACAGGTAACCAGTCTATCACAGGCTGACATGTAGAGACAGACAGGTGACCAGTCTATCACAGGGCTGACATGTAGAGACAGACAGGTAACCAGTCTATCACAGGCTGACATGTAGATACAGACAGGTAACCAGTCTATCACAGGGGGACATGTAGAGACAGACAGGTAACCAGTCTATCACAGGGAGACATGTAGAGACAGATAGGTAACCAGTATATCACAGGGAGACATGTAGAGACAGACAGGTAACCAGTCTATCACGGGGCCGACATGTAGAGACAGACAGGTAACCAGTCTATCACAGGGAGACATGTAGAGACAGACAGGTAACCAGTCTATCACAGGGGGACATGTAGAGACAGACAGGTAACCAATCTATCACATGGAGACATGTGGAGACAGACAGGTAACCAGTCTATCACAGGGAGACATGTAGAGACAGACAGGTAACCAGTCTATCACAGGGAGACATGTAGAGACAGACAGGTAACCAGTCTATCACAGGGCTGACATGTAGAGACAGACAGGTGACCAGTCTATCACAGGGCTGACATGTAGAGAGAGACAGGTGACCAGTCTATCACAGGGCTGACATGTAGAGACAGACAGGTAACCAGTCTATCACAGGCTGACATGTAGAGACAGACAGGTGACCAGTCTATCACAGGGCTGACATGTAGAGACAGACAGGTAACCAGTCTATCACAGGGAGACATGTAGAGACAGACAGGTAACCAGTCTATCACAGGGAGACATGTAGAGACAGACAGGTAACCAGTCTATCACAGGGAGACATGTAGAGACAGACAGGTAACTAGTCTATCACAGGGCTGAAATGTAGAGACAGACAGGCAACCAGTCTATCACAGGGCTGACATGTAGAGACAGACAGGTAACCAGTCTATCACAGGGAGACATGTAGAGACAGACAGGTAACCAGTCTATCACAGGGAGACATGTAGAGACAGACAGGTAACCAGTCTATCACAGGGCTGACATGTAGAGACAGACAGGCAACCAGTCTATCACAGGGCTGACATGTAGAGACAGACAGGTAACCAGTCTATCACAGGGCCGACATGTAGAGACAGACAGGTAACCAGTCTATCACAGGGAGACATGTAGAGACAGACAGGTAACCAGTCTATCACAGGGAGACATGTAGAGACAGACAGGTAACCAGTCTATCACAGGGGGACATGTAGAGACAGACAGGTAACCAATCTATCACATGGAGACAGGTGGAGACAGACAGGTAACCAGTCTATCACAGGGAGACATGTAGAGACAGACAGGTAACCAGTCTATCACAGGGAGACATGTAGAGACAGACAGGTAACCAGTCTATCACAGGGAGACATGTAGAGACAGACAGGTAACCAGTCTATCACGGGGCCGACATTTAGAGACAGACAGGTAACCAGTCTATCACAGGGAGACATGTAGAGACAGACAGGTAACCAGTCTATCACAGGGCTGACATGTAGAGACAGACAGGTGACCAGTCTATCACAGGGCTGACATGTAGAGAGAGACAGGTGACCAGTCTATCACAGGGCTGACATGTAGAGACAGACAGGTAACCAGTCTATCACAGGCTGACATGTAGAGACAGACAGGTGACCAGTCTATCACAGGCTGACATGTAGAGACAGACAGGTGACCAGTCTATCACAGGGCTGACATGTAGAGACAGACAGGTAACCAGTCTATCATAGGGCTGACATGTAGAGACAGACAGGTAACCAGTCTATGACATGGAGACATGTGGAGACAGACACGTAACCAGTCTATCACAGGGAGACATGTAGAGACAGACAGGTAACCAGTCTATCACAGGGAGACATGTAGAGACCGACAGGTAACCAGTCTATCACAGGGCTGACATGTAGAGACAGACAGGTAACCAGTCTATCACAGGGAGACATGTAGAGACAGACAGGTAACCAGTCTATCACAGGGAGACATGTAAAGACAGACAGGTGACCAGTCTATCACAGGGCTGACATGTAGAGAGAGACAGGTGACCAGTCTATCACAGGGCTGACATGTAGAGACAGACAGGTAACCAGTCTATCACAGGGCTGACATGTAGAGACAGACAGGCAACCAGTCTATCACAGGGCTGACATGTAGAGACAGACAGGTAACCAGTCTATCACAGGGCCGACATGTAGAGACAGACATGTAACCAGTCTATCACAGGGAGACATGTAGAGACAGACAGGTAACCAGTCTATCACAGGGAGACATGTAGAGACAGACAGGTAACCAGTCTATCATGGGGCCGACATGTAGAGACAGACCGGTAACCAGTCTATCACAGGGAGACATGTAGAGACAGACAGGTAACCAGTCTATCACAGGGGGACATGTAGAGACAGACAGGTAACCAGTCTATCACAGGGAGACATGTAGAGACAGACAGGTAACCAGTCTATCACAGGGAGACATGTAGAGACAGACAGGTAACCAGTCTATCACAGGGGGACATGTAGAGACAGACAGGTAACCAGTCTATCACAGGGAGACATGTAGAGACAGACAGGTAACCAGTCTATCACAGGGAGACATGTAGAGACAGACAGGTAACCAGTCTATCACAGGGAGACATGTAAAGACAGACAGGTAACCAGTCTATCACAGTGAGACATGTAGAGACAGACAGGTGACCAGTCTATCACAGGGAGACATGTAGAGACAGACAGGTAACCAGTCTATCACAGGGAGACATGTAGAGACAGACAGGTAACCAGTCTATCACAGGGCTGACATGTAGAGACAGACAGGTACCCAGTCTATCACAGGGAGACATGTAGAGACAGACAGGTAACCAGTCTATCACAGGGAGACATGTAGAGACAGACAGGTAACCAGTCTATCATGGGGCCGACATGTAGAGACAGACAGGTAACCAGTCTATCACAGGGGTACATGTAGAGACAGACAGGTAACCAGTCTATCACAGGGGGACATGTAGAGACAGACAGGTAACCAGTCTATCACATGGAGACATGTGGAGACAGACAGGTAACCAGTCTATCACAGGGAGACATGTAGAGACAGACAGGTAACCAGTCTATCACAGGGAGACATGTAGAGACCGACAGGTAACCAGTCTATCACAGGGGGACATGTAGAGACAGACAGGTAACCAGTCTATCACAGGGCTGACATGTAGAGACAGACAGGTAACCAGTCTATCACAGGGGGACATGTAGAGACAGACAGGTAACCAGTCTATCACAGGGAGACATGTAGAGACAGACAGGTAACCAGTCTATCACAGGGAGACATGTAGAGACAGACAGGTAACCAGTCTATCACAGGGAGACATGTAGAGACAGACAGGTAACCAGTCTATCACAGGGCTGACATGTAGAGACAGACAGGTAACCAGTCTATCACAGGGAGACATGTAGAGACAGACAGGTAACCAGTCTATCACAGGGAGACATGTAGAGACAGACAGGTAACCAGTCTATCATGGGGCCGACATGTAGAGACAGACAGGTAACCAGTCTATCACAGGGGTACATGTAGAGACAGACAGGTAACCAGTCTATCACAGGGGGACATGTAGAGACAGACAGGTAACCAGTCTATCACATGGAGACATGTGGAGACAGACAGGTAACCAGTCTATCACAGGGAGACATGTAGAGACAGACAGGTAACCAGTCTATCACAGGGAGACATGTAGAGACCGACAGGTAACCAGTCTATCACAGGGGGACATGTAGAGACAGACAGGTAACCAGTCTATCACAGGGCTGACATGTAGAGACAGACAGGTAACCAGTCTATCACAGGGAGACATGTAGAGACAGACAGGTAACCAGTCTATCACAGCGAGACATGTAAAGACAGACAGGTAACCAGTCTATCACAGGGCTGACATGTAGAGACAGACAGGCAACCAGTCTATCACAGGGAGACATGTAGAGACAGACAGGTAACCAGTCTATCACAGGGCTGACATGTAGAGACAGACAGGTAACCAGTCTATCACAGGGAGACATGTAGAGACAGACAGGTAACCAGTCTATCACAGGGCTGACATGTAGAGACAGACAGGCAACCAGTCTATCACAGGGCTGACATGTAGAGACAGACAGGTAACCAGTCTATCACAGGGCCGACATGTAGAGACAGACAGGTAACCAGTCTATCACAGGGAGACATGTGGAGACAGACAGGTAACCAGTCTATCACAGGGAGACATGTAGAGACAGACAGGTAACCAGTCTATCACAGGGAGACATGTAGAGACCGACAGGTAACCAGTCTATCACAGGGGGACATGTAGAGACAGACAGGTAACCAGTCTATCACAGGGCTGACATGTAGAGACAGACAGGTAACCAGTCTATCACAGGGAGACATGTAGAGACAGACAGGTAACCAGTCTATCACAGGGAGACATGTAAAGACAGACAGGTAACCAGTCTATCACAGGGAGACATGTAGAGACAGACAGGTAACCAGTCTATCACAGGGAGACATGTAGAGACAGACAGGTAACCAGTCTATCACAGGGAGACATGTAGAGACAGACAGGTAACCAGTCTATCACAGGGAGACATGTAAAGACAGACAGGTAACCAGTCTATCACAGGGAGACATGTAGAGACAGACAGGTAACCAGTCTATCACAGGGAGACATGTAGAGACAGACAGGTAACCAGTCTATCACAGGGAGACATGTAAAGACAGACAGGTAACCAGTCTATCACAGGGAGACATGTAGAGACCGACAGGTAACCAGTCTATCACAGGGGGACATGTAGAGACAGACAGGTAACCAGTCTATCACAGGGCTGACATGTAGAGACAGACAGGTAACCAGTCTATCACAGGGAGACATGTAGAGACAGACAGGTAACCAGTCTATCACAGGGAGACATGTAAAGACAGACAGGTAACCAGTCTATCACAGGGAGACATGTAGAGACAGACAGGTAACCAGTCTATCACAGGGAGACATGTAAAGACAGACAGGTAACCAGTCTATCACAGGGCTGACATGTAGAGACAGACAGGCAACCAGTCTATCACAGGGAGACATGTAGAGACAGACAGGTAACCAGTCTATCACAGGGCTGACATGTAGAGACAGACAGGTAACCAGTCTATCACAGGGAGACATGTAGAGACAGACAGGTAACCAGTCTATCACAGGGCTGACATGTAGAGACAGACAGGCAACCAGTCTATCACAGGGCTGACATGTAGAGACAGACAGGTAACCAGTCTATCACAGGGCCGACATGTAGAGACAGACAGGTAACCAGTCTATCACAGGGAGACATGTAGAGACAGACAGGTAACCAGTCTATCACAGGGAGACATGTAGAGACAGACAGGTAACCAGTCTATCATGGGGCCGACAGGTAGAGACAGACAGGTAACCAGTCTATCACAGGGAGACATGTAGAGACAGACAGGTAACCAGTCTATCACAGAAGGACATGTAGAGACAGACAGGTAACCAGTCTATCACAGGGAGACATGTAGAGACAGACAGGTAACCAGTCTATCACAGGGAGACATGTAGAGACCGACAGGTAACCAGTCTATCACAGGGGGACATGTAGAGACAGACAGGTAACCAGTCTATCACAGGGCTGACATGTAGAGACAGACAGGTAACCAGTCTATCACAGGGAGACATGTAGAGACAGACAGGTAACCAGTCTATCACAGGGAGACATGTAAAGACAGACAGGTAACCAGTCTATCACAGGGAGACATGTAGAGACAGACAGGTAACCAGTCTATCACAGGGAGACATGTAAAGACAGACAGGTAACCAGTCTATCACAGGGCTGACATGTAGAGACAGACAGGCAACCAGTCTATCACAGGGAGACATGTAGAGACAGACAGGTAACCAGTCTATCACAGGGCTGACATGTAGAGACAGACAGGTAACCAGTCTATCACAGGGAGACATGTAGAGACAGACAGGTAACCAGTCTATCACAGGGCTGACATGTAGAGACAGACAGGCAACCAGTCTATCACAGGGCTGACATGTAGAGACAGACAGGTAACCAGTCTATCACAGGGCCGACATGTAGAGACAGACAGGTAACCAGTCTATCACAGGGAGACATGTAGAGACCGACAGGTAACCAGTCTATCACAGGGGGACATGTAGAGACAGACAGGTAACCAGTCTATCACAGGGCTGACATGTAGAGACAGACAGGTAACCAGTCTATCATGGGGCCGACAGGTAGAGACAGACAGGTAACCAGTCTATCACAGGGAGACATGTAGAGACAGACAGGTAACCAGTCTATCACAGGGGGACATGTAGAGACAGACAGGTAACCAGTCTATCACAGGGAGACATGTAGAGACAGACAGGTAACCAGTCTATCACAGGGAGACATGTAGAGACAGACAGGTAACCAGTCTATCACAGGGGGACATGTAGAGACAGACAGGTAACCAGTCTATCACAGGGAGACATGTAGAGACAGACAGGTAACCAGTCTATCACAGGGAGACATGTAGAGACAGACAGGTAACCAGTCTATCACAGGGAGACATGTAGAGACAGACAGGTAACCAGTCTATCACAGGGAGACATGTAGAGACCGACAGGTGACCAGTCTATCACAGGGAGACATGTAGAGACAGACAGGTAACCAGTCTATCACAGGGCTGACATGTAGAGACAGACAGGTAACCAGTCTATCACAGGGAGACATGTAGAGACAGACAGGTAACCAGTCTATCACAGGGAGACATGTAAAGACAGACAGGTAACCAGTCTATCACAGGGAGACATGTAGAGACAGAGAGGTGACCAGTCTATCACAGGGAGACATGTAGAGACAGACAGGTAACCAGTCTATCACAGGGAGACATGTAGAGACAGACAGGTAACCAGTCTATCACAGGGCTGACATGTAGAGACAGACAGGTAACCAGTCTATCACAGGGAGACATGTAGAGACAGACAGGTAACCAGTCTATCACAGGGAGACATGTACAGACAGACAGGTAACCAGTCTATCACAGGGCTGACATGTAGAGACAGACAGGTAACCAGTCTATCATAGGGCTGACATGTAGAGACAGACAGGTAACCAGTCTATCACATGGAGACATGTGGAGACAGACACGTAACCAGTCTATCACAGGGAGACATGTAGAGACAGACAGGTAACCAGTCTATCACAGGGCTGACATGTAGAGAGAGACAGGTGACCAGTCTATCACAGGGCTGACATGTAGAGACAGACAGGTAACCAGTCTATCACAGGGCTGACATGTAGAGACAGACAGGTGACCAGTCTATCACAGGGCTGACATGTAGAGACAGACAGGTAACCAGTCTATCACAGGGAGACATGTAGAGACAGACAGGTAACCAGTCTATCACAGGGAGACATGTAGAGACAGACAGGCAACCAGTCTATCACAGGGCTGACATGTAGAGACAGACAGGTAACCAGTCTATCACAGGGCCGACATGTAGAGACAGACAGGTAACCAGTCTATCACAGGGCCGACATGTAGAGACAGACAGGTAACCAGTCTATCACAGGGAGACATGTAGAGACAGACAGGTAACCAGTCTATCACAGGGCTGACATGTAGAGACAGACAGGTAACCAGTCTATCACAGGGAGACATGTAGAGACAGACAGGTAACCAGTCTATCACAGGGCTGACATGTAGAGACAGACAGGCAACCAGTCTATCACAGGGCTGACATGTAGAGACAGACAGGTAACCAGTCTATCACAGGGCCGACATGTAGAGACAGACAGGTAACCAGTCTATCACAGGGAGACATGTAGAGACAGACAGGTAACCAGTCTATCACAGGGAGACATGTAGAGACAGACAGGTAACCAGTCTATCATGGGGCCGACAGGTAGAGACAGACAGGTAACCAGTCTATCACAGGGAGACATGTAGAGACAGACAGGTAACCAGTCTATCACAGAAGGACATGTAGAGACAGACAGGTAACCAGTCTATCACAGGGAGACATGTAGAGACAGACAGGTAACCAGTCTATCACAGGGAGACATGTAGAGACCGACAGGTAACCAGTCTATCACAGGGGGACATGTAGAGACAGACAGGTAACCAGTCTATCACAGGGCTGACATGTAGAGACAGACAGGTAACCAGTCTATCACAGGGAGACATGTAGAGACAGACAGGTAACCAGTCTATCACAGGGAGACATGTAAAGACAGACAGGTAACCAGTCTATCACAGGGAGACATGTAGAGACAGACAGGTAACCAGTCTATCACAGGGAGACATGTAAAGACAGACAGGTAACCAGTCTATCACAGGGCTGACATGTAGAGACAGACAGGCAACCAGTCTATCACAGGGAGACATGTAGAGACAGACAGGTAACCAGTCTATCACAGGGCTGACATGTAGAGACAGACAGGTAACCAGTCTATCACAGGGAGACATGTAGAGACAGACAGGTAACCAGTCTATCACAGGGCTGACATGTAGAGACAGACAGGCAACCAGTCTATCACAGGGCTGACATGTAGAGACAGACAGGTAACCAGTCTATCACAGGGCCGACATGTAGAGACAGACAGGTAACCAGTCTATCACAGGGAGACATGTAGAGACCGACAGGTAACCAGTCTATCACAGGGGGACATGTAGAGACAGACAGGTAACCAGTCTATCACAGGGCTGACATGTAGAGACAGACAGGTAACCAGTCTATCATGGGGCCGACAGGTAGAGACAGACAGGTAACCAGTCTATCACAGGGAGACATGTAGAGACAGACAGGTAACCAGTCTATCACAGGGGGACATGTAGAGACAGACAGGTAACCAGTCTATCACAGGGAGACATGTAGAGACAGACAGGTAACCAGTCTATCACAGGGAGACATGTAGAGACAGACAGGTAACCAGTCTATCACAGGGGGACATGTAGAGACAGACAGGTAACCAGTCTATCACAGGGAGACATGTAGAGACAGACAGGTAACCAGTCTATCACAGGGAGACATGTAGAGACAGACAGGTAACCAGTCTATCACAGGGAGACATGTAGAGACAGACAGGTAACCAGTCTATCACAGGGAGACATGTAGAGACCGACAGGTGACCAGTCTATCACAGGGAGACATGTAGAGACAGACAGGTAACCAGTCTATCACAGGGCTGACATGTAGAGACAGACAGGTAACCAGTCTATCACAGGGAGACATGTAGAGACAGACAGGTAACCAGTCTATCACAGGGAGACATGTAAAGACAGACAGGTAACCAGTCTATCACAGGGAGACATGTAGAGACAGACAGGTGACCAGTCTATCACAGGGAGACATGTAGAGACAGACAGGTAACCAGTCTATCACAGGGAGACATGTAGAGACAGACAGGTAACCAGTCTATCACAGGGCTGACATGTAGAGACAGACAGGTAACCAGTCTATCACAGGGAGACATGTAGAGACAGACAGGTAACCAGTCTATCACAGGGAGACATGTACAGACAGACAGGTAACCAGTCTATCACAGGGCTGACATGTAGAGACAGACAGGTAACCAGTCTATCATAGGGCTGACATGTAGAGACAGACAGGTAACCAGTCTATCACATGGAGACATGTGGAGACAGACACGTAACCAGTCTATCACAGGGAGACATGTAGAGACAGACAGGTAACCAGTCTATCACAGGGCTGACATGTAGAGAGAGACAGGTGACCAGTCTATCACAGGGCTGACATGTAGAGACAGACAGGTAACCAGTCTATCACAGGGCTGACATGTAGAGACAGACAGGTGACCAGTCTATCACAGGGCTGACATGTAGAGACAGACAGGTAACCAGTCTATCACAGGGAGACATGTAGAGACAGACAGGTAACCAGTCTATCACAGGGAGACATGTAGAGACAGACAGGCAACCAGTCTATCACAGGGCTGACATGTAGAGACAGACAGGTAACCAGTCTATCACAGGGCCGACATGTAGAGACAGACAGGTAACCAGTCTATCACAGGGCCGACATGTAGAGACAGACAGGTAACCAGTCTATCACAGGGAGACATGTAGAGACAGACAGGTAACCAGTCTATCACAGGGAGACATGTAGAGACAGACAGGTAACCAGTCTATCATGGGGCCGACATGTAGAGACAGACAGGTAACCAGTCTATCACAGGGGTACATGTAGAGACAGACAGGTAACCAGTCTATCACAGGGGGACATGTAGAGACAGACAGGTAACCAGTCTATCACATGGAGACATGTGGAGACAGACAGGTAACCAGTCTATCACAGGGAGACATGTAGAGACAGACAGGTAACCAGTCTATCACAGGGAGACATGTAGAGACCGACAGGTAACCAGTCTATCACAGGGGGACATGTAGAGACAGACAGGTAACCAGTCTATCACAGGGCTGACATGTAGAGACAGACAGGTAACCAGTCTATCACAGGGAGACATGTAGAGACAGACAGGTAACCAGTCTATGACAGGGAGACATGTAAAGACAGACAGGTAACCAGTCTATCACAGGGAGACATGTAGAGACAGACAGGTAACCAGTCTATCACAGGGAGAAATGTAGAGACAGACAGGTAACCAGTCTATCACAGGGCTGACATGTAGAGACAGACAGGCAACCAGTCTATCACAGGGAGACATGTAGAGACAGACAGGTAACCAGTCTATCACAGGGCTGACATGTAGAGACAGACAGGTAACCAGTCTATCACAGGGAGACATGTAGAGACAGACAGGTAACCAGTCTATCACAGGGCTGACATGTAGAGACAGACAGGCAACCAGTCTATCACAGGGCTGACATGTAGAGACAGACAGGTAACCAGTCTATCACAGGGCCGACATGTAGAGACAGACAGGTAACCAGTCTATCACAGGGAGACATGTGGAGACAGACAGGTAACCAGTCTATCACAGGGAGACATGTAGAGACAGACAGGTAACCAGTCTATCACAGGGAGACATGTAGAGACCGACAGGTAACCAGTCTATCACAGGGGGACATGTAGAGACAGACAGGTAACCAGTCTATCACAGGGCTGACATGTAGAGACAGACAGGCAACCAGTCTATCACAGGGAGACATGTAGAGACAGACAGGTAACCAGTCTATCACAGGGCTGACATGTAGAGACAGACAGGTAACCAGTCTATCACAGGGAGACATGTAGAGACAGACAGGTAACCAGTCTATCACAGGGCTGACATGTAGAGACAGACAGGCAACCAGTCTATCACAGGGCTGACATGTAGAGACAGACAGGTAACCAGTCTATCACAGGGCCGACATGTAGAGACAGACAGGTAACCAGTCTATCACAGGGAGACATGTGGAGACAGACAGGTAACCAGTCTATCACAGGGAGACATGTAGAGACAGACAGGTAACCAGTCTATCACAGGGAGACATGTAGAGACCGACAGGTAACCAGTCTATCACAGGGGGACATGTAGAGACAGACAGGTAACCAGTCTATCACAGGGCTGACATGTAGAGACAGACAGGTAACCAGTCTATCACAGGGAGACATGTAGAGACAGACAGGTAACCAGTCTATCACAGGGAGACATGTAAAGACAGACAGGTAACCAGTCTATCACAGGGAGACATGTAGAGACAGACAGGTGACCAGTCTATCACAGGGAGACATGTAGAGACAGACAGGTAACCAGTCTATCACAGGGAGACATGTAGAGACAGACAGGTAACCAGTCTATCACAGGGCTGACATGTAGAGACAGACAGGCAACCAGTCTATCACAGGGCTGACATGTAGAGACAGACAGGTAACCAGTCTATCACAGGGCCGACATGTAGAGACAGACAGGTAACCAGTCTATCACAGGGAGACATGTGGAGACAGACAGGTAACCAGTCTATCACAGGGAGACATGTAGAGACAGACAGGTAACCAGTCTATCACAGGGAGACATGTAGAGACCGACAGGTAACCAGTCTATCACAGGGGGACATGTAGAGACAGACAGGTAACCAGTCTATCACAGGGCTGACATGTAGAGACAGACAGGTAACCAGTCTATCACAGGGAGACATGTAGAGACAGACAGGTAACCAGTCTATCACAGGGAGACATGTAAAGACAGACAGGTAACCAGTCTATCACAGGGAGACATGTAGAGACAGACAGGTGACCAGTCTATCACAGGGAGACATGTAGTGACAGACAGGTAACCAGTCTATCACAGGGAGACATGTAGAGACAGACAGGTAACCAGTCTATCACAGGGCTGACATGTAGAGACAGACAGGTAACCAGTCTATCACAGGGACACATGTAGAGACAGACAGGTAACCAGTCTATCACAGGGAGACATGTACAGACAGACAGGTAACCAGTCTATCACAGGGCTGACATGTAGAGACAGACAGGTAACCAGTCTATCATAGGGCTGACATGTAGAGACAGACAGGTAACCAGTCTATCACATGGAGACATGTGGAGACAGACACGTAACCAGTCTATCACAGGGAGACATGTAGAGACAGACAGGTAACCAGTCTATCACAGGGCTGACATGTAGAGAGAGACAGGTGACCAGTCTATCACAGGGCTGACATGTAGAGACAGACAGGTAACCAGTCTATCACAGGGCTGACATGTAGAGACAGACAGGTGACCAGTCTATCACAGGGCTGACATGTAGAGACAGACAGGTAACCAGTCTATCACAGGGAGACATGTAGAGACAGACAGGTAACCAGTCTATCACAGGGAGACATGTAGAGACAGACAGGTAACCAGTCTATCACAGGGCTGACATGTAGAGACAGACAGGCAACCAGTCTATCACAGGGCTGACATGTAGAGACAGACAGGTAACCAGTCTATCACAGGGCCGACATGTAGAGACAGACAGGTAACCAGTCTATCACAGGGCCGACATGTAGAGACAGACAGGTAACCAGTCTATCACAGGGGGACATGTAGAGACAGACAGGTAACCAGTCTATCACAGGGCTGACATGTAGAGACAGACAGGCAACCAGTCTATCACAGGGAGACATGTAGAGACAGACAGGTAACCAGTCTATCACAGGGCTGACATGTAGAGACAGACAGGTAACCAGTCTATCACAGGGAGACATGTAGAGACAGACAGGTAACCAGTCTATCACAGGGCTGACATGTAGAGACAGACAGGCAACCAGTCTATCACAGGGCTGACATGTAGAGACAGACAGGTAACCAGTCTATCACAGGGCCGACATGTAGAGACAGACAGGTAACCAGTCTATCACAGGGAGACATGTGGAGACAGACAGGTAACCAGTCTATCACAGGGAGACATGTAGAGACAGACAGGTAACCAGTCTATCACAGGGAGACATGTAGAGACCGACAGGTAACCAGTCTATCACAGGGGGACATGTAGAGACAGACAGGTAACCAGTCTATCACAGGGCTGACATGTAGAGACAGACAGGTAACCAGTCTATCACAGGGAGACATGTAGAGACAGACAGGTAACCAGTCTATCACAGGGAGACATGTAAAGACAGACAGGTAACCAGTCTATCACAGGGAGACATGTAGAGACAGACAGGTGACCAGTCTATCACAGGGAGACATGTAGAGACAGACAGGTAACCAGTCTATCACAGGGAGACATGTAGAGACAGACAGGTAACCAGTCTATCACAGGGCTGACATGTAGAGACAGACAGGCAACCAGTCTATCTGAGGGCTGACATGTAGAGACAGACAGGTAACCAGTCTATCACAGGGCCGACATGTAGAGACAGACAGGTAACCAGTCTATCACAGGGAGACATGTGGAGACAGACAGGTAACCAGTCTATCACAGGGAGACATGTAGAGACAGACAGGTAACCAGTCTATCACAGGGAGACATGTAGAGACCGACAGGTAACCAGTCTATCACAGGGGGACATGTAGAGACAGACAGGTAACCAGTCTATCACAGGGCTGACATGTAGAGACAGACAGGTAACCAGTCTATCACAGGGAGACATGTAGAGACAGACAGGTAACCAGTCTATCACAGGGAGACATGTAGAGACCGACAGGTAACCAGTCTATCACAGGGGGACATTTAGAGACAGACAGGTAACCAGTCTATCACAGGGCTGACATGTAGAGACAGACAGGTAACCAGTCTATCATAGGGCTGACATGTAGAGACAGACAGGTAACCAGTCTATCACATGGAGACATGTGGAGACAGACAGGTAACCAGTCTATCACAGGGAGACATGTAGAGACAGACAGGTAACCAGTCTATCACAGGGAGACATGTAGAGACCGACAGGTAACCAGTCTATCACAGGGGGACATGTAGAGACAGACAGGTAACCAGTCTATCACAGGGCTGACATGTAGAGACAGACAGGTAACCAGTCTATCACAGGGAGACATGTAGAGACCGACAGGTAACCAGTCTATCACAGGGAGACATGTAAAGACAGACAGGTAACCAGTATATCACAGGGAGACATGTAGAGACAGACAGGTAACCAGTCTATCACAGGGAGAAATGTAGAGACAGACAGGTAACCAGTCTATCACAGGGCTGACATGTAGAGACAGACAGGTAACCAGTCTATCACAGGGCTGACATGTAGAGACAGACAGGTGACCAGTCTATCACAGGGCTGACATGTAGAGACAGACAGGTAACCAGTCTATCACAGGGAGACATGTAGAGACAGACAGGTAACCAGTCTATCACAGGGAGACATGTAGAGACAGACAGGTAACCAGTCTATCACAGGGCTGACATGTAGAGACAGACAGGCAACCAGTCTATCACAGGGCTGACATGTAGAGACAGACAGGTAACCAGTCTATCACAGGGCCGACATGTAGAGACAGACAGGTAACCAGTCTATCACAGGGCCGACATGTAGAGACAGACAGGTAACCAGTCTATCACAGGGAGACATGTAGAGACAGACAGGTAACCAGTCTATCACAGGGAGACATGTAGAGACAGACAGGTAACAGTCTATCATGGGGCCGACATGTAGAGACAGACAGGTAACCAGTCTATCACAGGGGTACATGTAGAGACAGACAGGTAACCAGTCTATCACAGGGGGACATGTAGAGACAGACAGGTAACCAGTCTATCACATGGAGACATGTGGAGACAGACAGGTAACCAGTCTATCACAGGGAGACATGTAGAGACAGACAGGTAACCAGTCTATCACAGGGAGACATGTAGAGACCGACAGGTAACCAGTCTATCACAGGGGGACATGTAGAGACAGACAGGTAACCAGTCTATCACAGGGAGAAATGTAGAGACAGACAGGTAACCAGTCTATCACAGGGAGACATGTAGAGACAGACAGGTAACCAGTCTATCACAGGGAGACATGTAAAGACAGACAGGTAACCAGTCTATCACAGGGAGACATGTACAGACAGACAGGTAACCAGTCTATCACAGGGCTGACATGTAGAGACAGACAGGTAACCAGTCTATCACAGGGCTGACATGTAGAGACAGACAGGTAACCAGTCTATCATAGGGCTGACATGTAGAGACAGACAGGTAACCAGTCTATCACATGGAGATATGTGGAGACAGACAGGTAACCAGTCTATCACAGGGAGACATGTAGAGACAGACAGGTAACCAGTCTATCACAGGGAGACATGTAGAGACCGACAGGTAACCAGTCTATCACAGGGGGACATGTAGAGACAGACAGGTAACCAGTCTATCACAGGGCTGACATGTAGAGACAGACAGGTAACCAGTCTATCACAGGGAGACATGTAGAGACAGACAGGTAACCAGTCTATCACAGGGAGACATGTAAAGAGAGACAGGTAACCAGTCTATCACAGGGAGACATGTAGAGACAGACAGGTAACCAGTCTATCACAGGGAGACATGTAGAGACAGACAGGTAACCAGTCTATCACAGGGCTGACATGTAGAGACAGACAGGCAACCAGTCTATCACAGGGAGACATGTAGAGACAGACAGGTAACCAGTCTATCACAGGGCTGACATGTAGAGACAGACAGGTAACCAGTCTATCACAGGGAGACATGTAGAGACAGACAGGTAACCAGTCTATCACAGGGCTGACATGTAGAGACAGAAAGGCAACCAGTCTATCACAGGGCTGACATGTAGAGACAGACAGGTAACCAGTCTATCACAGGGCCAACATGTAGAGACAGACAGGTAACCAGTCTATCACAGGGAGACATGTAGAGACCGACAGGTAACCAGTCTATCACAGGGGGACATGTAGAGACAGACAGGTAACCAGTCTATCACAGGGCTGACATGTAGAGACAGACAGGTAACCAGTCTATCACAGGGAGACATGTAGAGACAGACAGGTAACCAGTCTATCACAGGGAGACATGTAAAGACAGACAGGTAACCAGTCTATCACAGGGAGACATGTAGAGACAGACAGGTAACCAGTCTATCACAGGGAGACATGTAAAGACAGACAGGTAACCAGTCTATCACAGGGCTGACATGTAGAGACAGACAGGCAACCAGTCTATCACAGGGAGACATGTAGAGACAGACAGGTAACCAGTCTATCACAGGGCTGACATGTAGAGACAGACAGGTAACCAGTCTATCACAGGGAGACATGTAGAGACAGACAGGTAACCAGTCTATCACAGGGCTGACATGTAGAGACAGACAGGCAACCAGTCTATCACAGGGAGACATGTAGAGACAGACAGGTAACCAGTCTATCACAGGGCTGACATGTAGAGACAGACAGGTAACCAGTCTATCACAGGGAGACATGTAGAGACAGACAGGTAACCAGTCTATCACAGGGCTGACATGTAGAGACAGACAGGCAACCAGTCTATCACAGGGCTGACATGTAGAGACAGACAGGTAACCAGTCTATCACAGGGCCAACATGTAGAGACAGACAGGTAACCAGTCTATCACAGGGAGACATGTAGAGACCGACAGGTAACCAGTCTATCACAGGGGGACATGTAGAGACAGACAGGTAACCAGTCTATCACAGGGCTGACATGTAGAGACAGACAGGTAACCAGTCTATCACAGGGAGACATGTAGAGACAGACAGGTAACCAGTCTATCACAGGGAGACATGTAAAGACAGACAGGTAACCAGTCTATCACAGGGAGACATGTAGAGACAGACAGGTAACCAGTCTATCACAGGGAGACATGTAAAGACAGACAGGTAACCAGTCTATCACAGGGCTGACATGTAGAGACAGACAGGCAACCAGTCTATCACAGGGAGACATGTAGAGACAGACAGGTAACCAGTCTATCACAGGGCTGACATGTAGAGACAGACAGGTAACCAGTCTATCACAGGGAGACATGTAGAGACAGACAGGTAACCAGTCTATCACAGGGCTGACATGTAGAGACAGACAGGCAACCAGTCTATCACAGGGCTGACATGTAGAGACAGACAGGTAACCAGTCTATCACAGGGCCGACATGTAGAGACAGACAGGTAACCAGTCTATCACAGGGAGACATGTAGAGACAGACAGGTAACCAGTCTATCACAGAGAGACATGTAGAGACAGACAGGTAACCAGTCTATCATGGGGCCGACAGGTAGAGACAGACAGGTAACCAGTCTATCACAGGGCCGACATGTAGAGACCGACAGGTAACCAGTCTATCACAGGGGGACATGTAGAGACAGACAGGTAACCAGTCTATCACAGGGCTGACATGTAGAGACAGACAGGTAACCAGTCTATCACAGGGAGACATGTAGAGACAGACAGGTAACCAGTCTATCACAGGGAGACATGTAAAGAGAGACAGGTAACCAGTCTATCACAGGGAGACATGTAGAGACAGACAGGTAACCAGTCTATCACAGGGAGACATGTAGAGACAGACAGGTAACCAGTCTATCACAGGGCTGACATGTAGAGACAGACAGGCAACCAGTCTATCACAGGGAGACATGTAGAGACAGACAGGTAACCAGTCTATCACAGGGCTGACATGTAGAGACAGACAGGTAACCAGTCTATCACAGGGAGACATGTAGAGACAGACAGGTAACCAGTCTATCACAGGGCTGACATGTAGAGACAGACAGGCAACCAGTCTATCACAGGGCTGACATGTAGAGACAGACAGGTAACCAGTCTATCACAGGGCTGACATGTAGAGACAGACAGGTAACCAGTCTATCACAGGGAGACATGTAGAGACAGACAGGTAACCAGTCTATCACAGGGAGACATGTAAAGACAGACAGGTAACCAGTCTATCACAGGGAGACATGTAGAGACAGACAGGTAACCAGTCTATCACAGGGAGACATGTAAAGACAGATAGGTAACCAGTCTATCACAGGGCTGACATGTAGAGACAGACAGGCAACCAGTCTATCACAGGGAGACATGTAGAGACAGACAGGTAACCAGTCTATCACAGGGCTGACATGTAGAGACAGACAGGTAACCAGTCTATCACAGGGAGACATGTAGAGACAGACAGGTAACCAGTCTATCACAGGGCTGACATGTAGAGACAGACAGGCAACCAGTCTATCACAGGGCTGACATGTAGAGACAGACAGGTAACCAGTCTATCACAGGGCCGACATGTAGAGACAGACAGGTAACCAGTCTATCACAGGGAGACATGTAGAGACAGACAGGTAACCAGTCTATCACAGGGAGACATGTAGAGACAGACAGGTAACCAGTCTATCATGGGGCCGACAGGTAGAGACAGACAGGTAACCAGTCTATCACAGGGCCGACATGTAGAGACCGACAGGTAACCAGTCTATCACAGGGGGACATGTAGAGACAGACAGGTAACCAGTCTATCACAGGGCTGACATGTAGAGACAGACAGGTAACCAGTCTATCACAGGGAGACATGTAGAGACAGACAGGTAACCAGTCTATCACAGGGAGACATGTAAAGAGAGACAGGTAACCAGTCTATCACAGGGAGACATGTAGAGACAGACAGGTAACCAGTCTATCACAGGGAGACATGTAGAGACAGACAGGTAACCAGTCTATCACAGGGCTGACATGTAGAGACAGACAGGCAACCAGTCTATCACAGGGAGACATGTAGAGACAGACAGGTAACCAGTCTATCACAGGGCTGACATGTAGAGACAGACAGGTAACCAGTCTATCACAGGGAGACATGTAGAGACAGACAGGTAACCAGTCTATCACAGGGCTGACATGTAGAGACAGACAGGCAACCAGTCTATCACAGGGCTGACATGTAGAGACAGACAGGTAACCAGTCTATCACAGGGCCAACATGTAGAGACAGACAGGTAACCAGTCTATCACAGGGAGACATGTAGAGACCGACAGGTAACCAGTCTATCACAGGGGGACATGTAGAGACAGACAGGTAACCAGTCTATCACAGGGCTGACATGTAGAGACAGACAGGTAACCAGTCTATCACAGGGAGACATGTAGAGACAGACAGGTAACCAGTCTATCACAGGGAGACATGTAAAGACAGACAGGTAACCAGTCTATCACAGGGAGACATGTAGAGACAGACAGGTAACCAGTCTATCACATGGAGACATGTGGAGACAGACAGGTAACCAGTCTATCACAGGGAGACATGTAGAGACAGACAGGTAACCAGTCTATCACAGGGAGACATGTAGAGACCGACAGGTAACCAGTCTATCACAGGGGGACATGTAGAGACAGACAGGTAACCAGTCTATCACAGGGCTGACATGTAGAGACAGACAGGTAACCAGTCTATCACAGGGAGACATGTAGAGACAGACAGGTAACCAGTCTATCACAGGGAGACATGTAAAGACAGACAGGTAACCAGTCTATCACAGGGAGACATGTACAGACAGACAGGTAACCAGTCTATCACAGGGCTGACATGTAGAGACAGACAGGTAACCAGTCTATCACAGGGCTGACATGTAGAGACAGACAGGTAACCAGTCTATCATAGGGCTGACATGTAGAGACAGACAGGTAACCAGTCTATCACATGGAGATATGTGGAGACAGACAGGTAACCAGTCTATCACAGGGAGACATGTAGAGACAGACAGGTAACCAGTCTATCACAGGGAGACATGTAGAGACCGACAGGTAACCAGTCTATCACAGGGGGACATGTAGAGACAGACAGGTAACCAGTCTATCACAGGGCTGACATGTAGAGACAGACAGGTAACCAGTCTATCACAGGGAGACATGTAGAGACAGACAGGTAACCAGTCTATCACAGGGAGACATGTAAAGAGAGACAGGTAACCAGTCTATCACAGGGAGACATGTAGAGACAGACAGGTAACCAGTCTATCACAGGGAGACATGTAGAGACAGACAGGTAACCAGTCTATCACAGGGCTGACATGTAGAGACAGACAGGCAACCAGTCTATCACAGGGAGACATGTAGAGACAGACAGGTAACCAGTCTATCACAGGGCTGACATGTAGAGACAGACAGGTAACCAGTCTATCACAGGGAGACATGTAGAGACAGACAGGTAACCAGTCTATCACAGGGCTGACATGTAGAGACAGACAGGCAACCAGTCTATCACAGGGCTGACATGTAGAGACAGACAGGTAACCAGTCTATCACAGGGCCAACATGTAGAGACAGACAGGTAACCAGTCTATCACAGGGAGACATGTAGAGACCGACAGGTAACCAGTCTATCACAGGGGGACATGTAGAGACAGACAGGTAACCAGTCTATCACAGGGCTGACATGTAGAGACAGACAGGTAACCAGTCTATCACAGGGAGACATGTAGAGACAGACAGGTAACCAGTCTATCACAGGGAGACATGTAAAGAGAGACAGGTAACCAGTCTATCACAGGGAGACATGTAGAGACAGACAGGTAACCAGTCTATCACAGGGAGACATGTAGAGACAGACAGGTAACCAGTCTATCACAGGGCTGACATGTAGAGACAGACAGGCAACCAGTCTATCACAGGGAGACATGTAGAGACAGACAGGTAACCAGTCTATCACAGGGCTGACATGTAGAGACAGACAGGTAACCAGTCTATCACAGGGAGACATGTAGAGACAGACAGGTAACCAGTCTATCACAGGGCTGACATGTAGAGACAGACAGGCAACCAGTCTATCACAGGGCTGACATGTAGAGACAGACAGGTAACCAGTCTATCACAGGGCCAACATGTAGAGACAGACAGGTAACCAGTCTATCACAGGGAGACATGTAGAGACCGACAGGTAACCAGTCTATCACAGGGGGACATGTAGAGACAGACAGGTAACCAGTCTATCACAGGGCTGACATGTAGAGACAGACAGGTAACCAGTCTATCACAGGGAGACATGTAGAGACAGACAGGTAACCAGTCTATCACAGGGAGACATGTAAAGACAGACAGGTAACCAGTCTATCACAGGGAGACATGTAGAGACAGACAGGTAACCAGTCTATCACATGGAGACATGTGGAGACAGACAGGTAACCAGTCTATCACAGGGAGACATGTAGAGACAGACAGGTAACCAGTCTATCACAGGGAGACATGTAGAGACCGACAGGTAACCAGTCTATCACAGGGGGACATGTAGAGACAGACAGGTAACCAGTCTATCACAGGGCTGACATGTAGAGACAGACAGGTAACCAGTCTATCACAGGGAGACATGTAGAGACAGACAGGTAACCAGTCTATCACAGGGAGACATGTAAAGACAGACAGGTAACCAGTCTATCACAGGGAGACATGTACAGACAGACAGGTAACCAGTCTATCACAGGGCTGACATGTAGAGACAGACAGGTAACCAGTCTATCACAGGGCTGACATGTAGAGACAGACAGGTAACCAGTCTATCATAGGGCTGACATGTAGAGACAGACAGGTAACCAGTCTATCACATGGAGATATGTGGAGACAGACAGGTAACCAGTCTATCACAGGGAGACATGTAGAGACAGACAGGTAACCAGTCTATCACAGGGAGACATGTAGAGACCGACAGGTAACCAGTCTATCACAGGGGGACATGTATAGACAGACAGGTAACCAGTCTATCACAGGGCTGACATGTAGAGACAGACAGGTAACCAGTCTATCACAGGGAGACATGTAGAGACAGACAGGTAACCAGTCTATCACAGGGAGACATGTAAAGAGAGACAGGTAACCAGTCTATCACAGGGAGACATGTAGAGACAGACAGGTAACCAGTCTATCACAGGGAGACATGTAGAGACAGACAGGTAACCAGTCTATCACAGGGCTGACATGTAGAGACAGACAGGCAACCAGTCTATCACAGGGAGACATGTAGAGACAGACAGGTAACCAGTCTATCACAGGGCTGACATGTAGAGACAGACAGGTAACCAGTCTATCACAGGGAGACATGTAGAGACAGACAGGTAACCAGTCTATCACAGGGCTGACATGTAGAGACAGACAGGCAACCAGTCTATCACAGGGCTGACATGTAGAGACAGACAGGTAACCAGTCTATCACAGGGCCAACATGTAGAGACAGACAGGTAACCAGTCTATCACAGGGAGACATGTAGAGACCGACAGGTAACCAGTCTATCACAGGGGGACATGTAGAGACAGACAGGTAACCAGTCTATCACAGGGCTGACATGTAGAGACAGACAGGTAACCAGTCTATCACAGGGAGACATGTAGAGACAGACAGGTAACCAGTCTATCACAGGGAGACATGTAAAGACAGACAGGTAACCAGTCTATCACAGGGAGACATGTAGAGACAGACAGGTAACCAGTCTATCACAGGGAGACATGTAAAGACAGACAGGTAACCAGTCTATCACAGGGCTGACATGTAGAGACAGACAGGCAACCAGTCTATCACAGGGAGACATGTAGAGACAGACAGGTAACCAGTCTATCACAGGGCTGACATGTAGAGACAGACAGGTAACCAGTCTATCACAGGGAGACATGTAGAGACAGACAGGTAACCAGTCTATCACAGGGCTGACATGTAGAGACAGACAGGCAACCAGTCTATCACAGGGCTGACATGTAGAGACAGACAGGTAACCAGTCTATCACAGGGCCGACATGTAGAGACAGACAGGTAACCAGTCTATCACAGGGAGACATGTAGAGACAGACAGGTAACCAGTCTATCACAGGGAGACATGTAGAGACAGACAGGTAACCAGTCTATCATGGGGCCGACAGGTAGAGACAGACAGGTAACCAGTCTATCACAGGGAGACATGTAGAGACAGACAGGTAACCAGTCTATCACAGGGGGACATGTAGAGACAGACAGGTAACCAGTCTATCACAGGGAGACATGTAGAGACAGACAGGTAACCAGTCTATCACAGGGAGACATGTAGAGACCGACAGGTAACCAGTCTATCACAGGGGGACATGTAGAGACAGACAGGTAACCAGTCTATCACAGGGAGACATGTAAAGACAGACAGGTAACCAGTCTATCACAGGGAGACATGTAGAGACAGACAGGTAACCAGTCTATCACAGGGAGACATGTAAAGACAGACAGGTAACCAGTCTATCACAGGGCTGACATGTAGAGACAGACAGGCAACCAGTCTATCACAGGGAGACATGTAGAGACAGACAGGTAACCAGTCTATCACAGGGCTGACATGTAGAGACAGACAGGTAACCAGTCTATCACAGGGAGACATGTAGAGACAGACAGGTAACCAGTCTATCACAGGGCTGACATGTAGAGACAGACAGGCAACCAGTCTATCACAGGGCTGACATGTAGAGACAGACAGGTAACCAGTCTATCACAGGGCCGACATGTAGAGACAGACAGGTAACCAGTCTATCACAGGGAGACATGTAGAGACCGACAGGTAACCAGTCTATCACAGGGGGACATGTAGAGACAGACAGGTAACCAGTCTATCACAGGGCTGACATGTAGAGACAGACAGGTAACCAGTCTATCATGGGGCCGACAGGTAGAGACAGACAGGTAACCAGTCTATCACAGGGAGACATGTAGAGACAGACAGGTAACCAGTCTATCACAGGGGGACATGTAGAGACAGACAGGTAACCAGTCTATCACAGGGAGACATGTAGAGACAGACAGGTAACCAGTCTATCACAGGGAGACATGTAGAGACAGACAGGTAACCAGTCTATCACAGGGGGACATGTAGAGACAGACAGGTAACCAGTCTATCACAGGGAGACATGTAGAGACAGACAGGTAACCAGTCTATCACAGGGAGACATGTAGAGACAGACAGGTAACCAGTCTATCACAGGGAGACATGTAAAGACAGACAGGTAACCAGTCTATCACAGGGAGACATGTAGAGACAGACAGGTGACCAGTCTATCACAGGGAGACATGTAGAGACAGACAGGTAACCAGTCTATCACAGGGAGACATGTAGAGACAGACAGGTAACCAGTCTATCACAGGGCTGACATGTAGAGACAGACAGGTAACCAGTCTATCACAGGGAGACATGTAGAGACAGACAGGTAACCAGTCTATCACAGGGAGACATGTACAGACAGACAGGTAACCAGTCTATCACAGGGCTGACATGTAGAGACAGACAGGTAACCAGTCTATCACAGGGCTGACATGTAGAGACAGACAGGTAACCAGTCTATCATAGGGCTGACATGTAGAGACAGACAGGTAACCAGTCTATCACATGGAGACATGTGGAGACAGACAGGTAACCAGTCTATCACAGGGAGACATGTAGAGACAGACAGGTAACCAGTCTATCACAGGGAGACATGTAGAGACCGACAGGTAACCAGTCTATCACAGGGGGACATGTAGAGACAGACAGGTAACCAGTCTATCACAGGGCTGACATGTAGAGACAGACAGGTAACCAGTCTATCACAGGGAGACATGTAGAGACAGACAGGTAACCAGTCTATCACAGGGAGACATGTAAAGACAGACAGGTAACCAGTCTATCACAGGGAGACATGTACAGACAGACAGGTAACCAGTCTATCACAGGGCTGACATGTAGAGACAGACAGGTAACCAGTCTATCACAGGGCTGACATGTAGAGACAGACAGGTAACCAGTCTATCATAGGGCTGACATGTAGAGACAGACAGGTAACCAGTCTATCACATGGAGATATGTGGAGACAGACAGGTAACCAGTCTATCACAGGGAGACATGTAGAGACAGACAGGTAACCAGTCTATCACAGGGAGACATGTAGAGACCGACAGGTAACCAGTCTATCACAGGGGGACATGTATAGACAGACAGGTAACCAGTCTATCACAGGGCTGACATGTAGAGACAGACAGGTAACCAGTCTATCACAGGGAGACATGTAGAGACAGACAGGTAACCAGTCTATCACAGGGAGACATGTAAAGAGAGACAGGTAACCAGTCTATCACAGGGAGACATGTAGAGACAGACAGGTAACCAGTCTATCACAGGGAGACATGTAGAGACAGACAGGTAACCAGTCTATCACAGGGCTGACATGTAGAGACAGACAGGCAACCAGTCTATCACAGGGAGACATGTAGAGACAGACAGGTAACCAGTCTATCACAGGGCTGACATGTAGAGACAGACAGGTAACCAGTCTATCACAGGGAGACATGTAGAGACAGACAGGTAACCAGTCTATCACAGGGCTGACATGTAGAGACAGACAGGCAACCAGTCTATCACAGGGCTGACATGTAGAGACAGACAGGTAACCAGTCTATCACAGGGCCAACATGTAGAGACAGACAGGTAACCAGTCTATCACAGGGAGACATGTAGAGACCGACAGGTAACCAGTCTATCACAGGGGGACATGTAGAGACAGACAGGTAACCAGTCTATCACAGGGCTGACATGTAGAGACAGACAGGTAACCAGTCTATCACAGGGAGACATGTAGAGACAGACAGGTAACCAGTCTATCACAGGGAGACATGTAAAGACAGACAGGTAACCAGTCTATCACAGGGAGACATGTAGAGACAGACAGGTAACCAGTCTATCACAGGGAGACATGTAAAGACAGACAGGTAACCAGTCTATCACAGGGCTGACATGTAGAGACAGACAGGCAACCAGTCTATCACAGGGAGACATGTAGAGACAGACAGGTAACCAGTCTATCACAGGGCTGACATGTAGAGACAGACAGGTAACCAGTCTATCACAGGGAGACATGTAGAGACAGACAGGTAACCAGTCTATCACAGGGCTGACATGTAGAGACAGACAGGCAACCAGTCTATCACAGGGCTGACATGTAGAGACAGACAGGTAACCAGTCTATCACAGGGCCGACATGTAGAGACAGACAGGTAACCAGTCTATCACAGGGAGACATGTAGAGACAGACAGGTAACCAGTCTATCACAGGGAGACATGTAGAGACAGACAGGTAACCAGTCTATCATGGGGCCGACAGGTAGAGACAGACAGGTAACCAGTCTATCACAGGGAGACATGTAGAGACAGACAGGTAACCAGTCTATCACAGGGGGACATGTAGAGACAGACAGGTAACCAGTCTATCACAGGGAGACATGTAGAGACAGACAGGTAACCAGTCTATCACAGGGAGACATGTAGAGACCGACAGGTAACCAGTCTATCACAGGGGGACATGTAGAGACAGACAGGTAACCAGTCTATCACAGGGAGACATGTACAGACAGACAGGTAACCAGTCTATCACAGGGAGACATGTAGAGACAGACAGGTAACCAGTCTATCACAGGGAGACATGTAAAGACAGACAGGTAACCAGTCTATCACAGGGCTGACATGTAGAGACAGACAGGCAACCAGTCTATCACAGGGAGACATGTAGAGACAGACAGGTAACCAGTCTATCACAGGGCTGACATGTAGAGACAGACAGGTAACCAGTCTATCACAGGGAGACATGTAGAGACAGACAGGTAACCAGTCTATCACAGGGCTGACATGTAGAGACAGACAGGCAACCAGTCTATCACAGGGCTGACATGTAGAGACAGACAGGTAACCAGTCTATCACAGGGCCGACATGTAGAGACAGACAGGTAACCAGTCTATCACAGGGAGACATGTAGAGACCGACAGGTAACCAGTCTATCACAGGGGGACATGTAGAGACAGACAGGTAACCAGTCTATCACAGGGCTGACATGTAGAGACAGACAGGTAACCAGTCTATCATGGGGCCGACAGGTAGAGACAGACAGGTAACCAGTCTATCACAGGGAGACATGTAGAGACAGACAGGTAACCAGTCTATCACAGGGGGACATGTAGAGACAGACAGGTAACCAGTCTATCACAGGGAGACATGTAGAGACAGACAGGTAACCAGTCTATCACAGGGAGACATGTAGAGACAGACAGGTAACCAGTCTATCACAGGGGGACATGTAGAGACAGACAGGTAACCAGTCTATCACAGGGAGACATGTAGAGACAGACAGGTAACCAGTCTATCACAGGGAGACATGTAGAGACAGACAGGTAACCAGTCTATCACAGGGAGACATGTAAAGACAGACAGGTAACCAGTCTATCACAGGGAGACATGTAGAGACAGACAGGTGACCAGTCTATCACAGGGAGACATGTAGAGACAGACAGGTAACCAGTCTATCACAGGGAGACATGTAGAGACAGACAGGTAACCAGTCTATCACAGGGCTGACATGTAGAGACAGACAGGTAACCAGTCTATCACAGGGAGACATGTAGAGACAGACAGGTAACCAGTCTATCACAGGGAGACATGTACAGACAGACAGGTAACCAGTCTATCACAGGGCTGACATGTAGAGACAGACAGGTAACCAGTCTATCACAGGGCTGACATGTAGAGACAGACAGGTAACCAGTCTATCATAGGGCTGACATGTAGAGACAGACAGGTAACCAGTCTATCACATGGAGACATGTGGAGACAGACAGGTAACCAGTCTATCACAGGGAGACATGTAGAGACAGACAGGTAACCAGTCTATCACAGGGAGACATGTAGAGACCGACAGGTAACCAGTCTATCACAGGGGGACATGTAGAGACAGACAGGTAACCAGTCTATCACAGGGCTGACATGTAGAGACAGACAGGTAACCAGTCTATCACAGGGAGACATGTAGAGACAGACAGGTAACCAGTCTATCACAGGGAGACATGTAAAGACAGACAGGTAACCAGTCTATCACAGGGAGACATGTAGAGACAGACAGGTGACCAGTCTATCACAGGGAGACATGTAGAGACAGACAGGTAACCAGTCTATCACAGGGAGACATGTAAAGACAGACAGGTAACCAGTCTATCACAGGGAGACATGTAGAGACAGACAGGTAACCAGTCTATCACAGGGAGACATGTAAAGACAGACAGGTAACCAGTCTATCACAGGGCTGACATGTAGAGACAGACAGGCAACCAGTCTATCACAGGGAGACATGTAGAGACAGACAGGTAACCAGTCTATCACAGGGAGACATGTACAGACAGACAGGTAACCAGTCTATCACAGGGAGACATGTAGAGACCGACAGGTAACCAGTCTATCACAGGGGGACATGTAGAGACAGACAGGTAACCAGTCTATCACAGGGCTGACATGTAGAGACAGACAGGTAACCAGTCTATCACAGGGAGACATGTAGAGACAGACAGGTAACCAGTCTATCACAGGGAGACATGTAAAGACAGACAGGTAACCAGTCTATCACAGGGAGACATGTAGAGACAGACAGGTGACCAGTCTATCACAGGGAGACATGTAGAGACAGACAGGTAACCAGTCTATCACAGGGAGACATGTAGAGACAGACAGGTAACCAGTCTATCACAGGGCTGACATGTAGAGACAGACAGGTAACCAGTCTATCACAGGGAGACATGTAGAGACAGACAGGTAACCAGTCTATCACAGGGAGACATGTACAGACAGACAGGTAACCAGTCTATCACAGGGCTGACATGTAGAGACAGACAGGTAACCAGTCTATCATAGGGCTGACATGTAGAGACAGACAGGTAACCAGTCTATCACATGGAGACATGTGGAGACAGACACGTAACCAGTCTATCACAGGGAGACATGTAGAGACAGACAGGTAACCAGTCTATCACAGGGCTGACATGTAGAGAGAGACAGGTGACCAGTCTATCACAGGGCTGACATGTAGAGACAGACAGGTAACCAGTCTATCACAGGGCTGACATGTAGAGACAGACAGGTGACCAGTCTATCACAGGGCTGACATGTAGAGACAGACAGGTAACCAGTCTATCACAGGGAGACATGTAGAGACAGACAGGTAACCAGTCTATCACAGGGAGACATGTAGAGACAGACAGGTAACCAGTCTATCACAGGGCTGACATGTAGAGACAGACCCGCAACCAGTCTATCACAGGGCTGACATGTAGAGACAGACAGGTAACCAGTCTATCACAGGGCCGACATGTAGAGACAGACAGGTAACCAGTCTATCACAGGGAGACATGTACAGACAGACAGGTAACCAGTCTATCACAGGGCTGACATGTAGAGACAGACAGGTAACCAGTCTATCATAGGGCTGACATGTAGAGACAGACAGGTAACCAGTCTATCACATGGAGACATGTGGAGACAGACACGTAACCAGTCTATCACAGGGAGACATGTAGAGACAGACAGGTAACCAGTCTATCACAGGGATGACATGTAGAGAGAGACAGGTGACCAGTCTATCACAGGGCTGACATGTAGAGACAGACAGGTAACCAGTCTATCACAGGGCTGACATGTAGAGACAGACAGGTGACCAGTCTATCACAGGGCTGACATGTAGAGACAGACAGGTAACCAGTCTATCACAGGGCCAACATGTAGAGACAGACAGGTAACCAGTCTATCACAGGGAGACATGTAGAGACCGACAGGTAACCAGTCTATCACAGGGGGACATGTAGAGACAGACAGGTAACCAGTCTATCACAGGGCTGACATGTAGAGACAGACAGGTAACCAGTCTATCACAGGGAGACATGTAGAGACAGACAGGTAACCAGTCTATCACAGGGAGACATGTAAAGACAGACAGGTAACCAGTCTATCACAGGGAGACATGTAGAGACAGACAGGTAACCAGTCTATCACATGGAGACATGTGGAGACAGACAGGTAACCAGTCTATCACAGGGAGACATGTAGAGACAGACAGGTAACCAGTCTATCACAGGGAGACATGTAGAGACCGACAGGTAACCAGTCTATCACAGGGGGACATGTAGAGACAGACAGGTAACCAGTCTATCACAGGGCTGACATGTAGAGACAGACAGGTAACCAGTCTATCACAGGGAGACATGTAGAGACAGACAGGTAACCAGTCTATCACAGGGAGACATGTAAAGACAGACAGGTAACCAGTCTATCACAGGGAGACATGTACAGACAGACAGGTAACCAGTCTATCACAGGGCTGACATGTAGAGACAGACAGGTAACCAGTCTATCACAGGGCTGACATGTAGAGACAGACAGGTAACCAGTCTATCATAGGGCTGACATGTAGAGACAGACAGGTAACCAGTCTATCACATGGAGATATGTGGAGACAGACAGGTAACCAGTCTATCACAGGGAGACATGTAGAGACAGACAGGTAACCAGTCTATCACAGGGAGACATGTAGAGACCGACAGGTAACCAGTCTATCACAGGGGGACATGTAGAGACAGACAGGTAACCAGTCTATCACAGGGCTGACATGTAGAGACAGACAGGTAACCAGTCTATCACAGGGAGACATGTAGAGACAGACAGGTAACCAGTCTATCACAGGGAGACATGTAAAGAGAGACAGGTAACCAGTCTATCACAGGGAGACATGTAGAGACAGACAGGTAACCAGTCTATCACAGGGAGACATGTAGAGACAGACAGGTAACCAGTCTATCACAGGGCTGACATGTAGAGACAGACAGGCAACCAGTCTATCACAGGGAGACATGTAGAGACAGACAGGTAACCAGTCTATCACAGGGCTGACATGTAGAGACAGACAGGTAACCAGTCTATCACAGGGAGACATGTAGAGACAGACAGGTAACCAGTCTATCACAGGGCTGACATGTAGAGACAGACAGGCAACCAGTCTATCACAGGGCTGACATGTAGAGACAGACAGGTAACCAGTCTATCACAGGGCCAACATGTAGAGACAGACAGGTAACCAGTCTATCACAGGGAGACATGTAGAGACCGACAGGTAACCAGTCTATCACAGGGGGACATGTAGAGACAGACAGGTAACCAGTCTATCACAGGGCTGACATGTAGAGACAGACAGGTAACCAGTCTATCACAGGGAGACATGTAGAGACAGACAGGTAACCAGTCTATCACAGGGAGACATGTAAAGAGAGACAGGTAACCAGTCTATCACAGGGAGACATGTAGAGACAGACAGGTAACCAGTCTATCACAGGGAGACATGTAGAGACAGACAGGTAACCAGTCTATCACAGGGCTGACATGTAGAGACAGACAGGCAACCAGTCTATCACAGGGAGACATGTAGAGACAGACAGGTAACCAGTCTATCACAGGGCTGACATGTAGAGACAGACAGGTAACCAGTCTATCACAGGGAGACATGTAGAGACAGACAGGTAACCAGTCTATCACAGGGCTGACATGTAGAGACAGACAGGCAACCAGTCTATCACAGGGCTGACATGTAGAGACAGACAGGTAACCAGTCTATCACAGGGCCAACATGTAGAGACAGACAGGTAACCAGTCTATCACAGGGAGACATGTAGAGACCGACAGGTAACCAGTCTATCACAGGGGGACATGTAGAGACAGACAGGTAACCAGTCTATCACAGGGCTGACATGTAGAGACAGACAGGTAACCAGTCTATCACAGGGAGACATGTAGAGACAGACAGGTAACCAGTCTATCACAGGGAGACATGTAAAGACAGACAGGTAACCAGTCTATCACAGGGAGACATGTAGAGACAGACAGGTAACCAGTCTATCACATGGAGACATGTGGAGACAGACAGGTAACCAGTCTATCACAGGGAGACATGTAGAGACAGACAGGTAACCAGTCTATCACAGGGAGACATGTAGAGACCGACAGGTAACCAGTCTATCACAGGGGGACATGTAGAGACAGACAGGTAACCAGTCTATCACAGGGCTGACATGTAGAGACAGACAGGTAACCAGTCTATCACAGGGAGACATGTAGAGACAGACAGGTAACCAGTCTATCACAGGGAGACATGTAAAGACAGACAGGTAACCAGTCTATCACAGGGAGACATGTACAGACAGACAGGTAACCAGTCTATCACAGGGCTGACATGTAGAGACAGACAGGTAACCAGTCTATCACAGGGCTGACATGTAGAGACAGACAGGTAACCAGTCTATCATAGGGCTGACATGTAGAGACAGACAGGTAACCAGTCTATCACATGGAGATATGTGGAGACAGACAGGTAACCAGTCTATCACAGGGAGACATGTAGAGACAGACAGGTAACCAGTCTATCACAGGGAGACATGTAGAGACCGACAGGTAACCAGTCTATCACAGGGGGACATGTAGAGACAGACAGGTAACCAGTCTATCACAGGGCTGACATGTAGAGACAGACAGGTAACCAGTCTATCACAGGGAGACATGTAGAGACAGACAGGTAACCAGTCTATCACAGGGAGACATGTAAAGAGAGACAGGTAACCAGTCTATCACAGGGAGACATGTAGAGACAGACAGGTAACCAGTCTATCACAGGGAGACATGTAGAGACAGACAGGTAACCAGTCTATCACAGGGCTGACATGTAGAGACAGACAGGCAACCAGTCTATCACAGGGAGACATGTAGAGACAGACAGGTAACCAGTCTATCACAGGGCTGACATGTAGAGACAGACAGGTAACCAGTCTATCACAGGGAGACATGTAGAGACAGACAGGTAACCAGTCTATCACAGGGCTGACATGTAGAGACAGACAGGCAACCAGTCTATCACAGGGCTGACATGTAGAGACAGACAGGTAACCAGTCTATCACAGGGCCAACATGTAGAGACAGACAGGTAACCAGTCTATCACAGGGAGACATGTAGAGACCGACAGGTAACCAGTCTATCACAGGGGGACATGTAGAGACAGACAGGTAACCAGTCTATCACAGGGCTGACATGTAGAGACAGACAGGTAACCAGTCTATCACAGGGAGACATGTAGAGACAGACAGGTAACCAGTCTATCACAGGGAGACATGTAAAGACAGACAGGTAACCAGTCTATCACAGGGAGACATGTAGAGACAGACAGGTAACCAGTCTATCACAGGGAGACATGTAAAGACAGACAGGTAACCAGTCTATCACAGGGCTGACATGTAGAGACAGACAGGCAACCAGTCTATCACAGGGAGACATGTAGAGACAGACAGGTAACCAGTCTATCACAGGGCTGACATGTAGAGACAGACAGGTAACCAGTCTATCACAGGGAGACATGTAGAGACAGACAGGTAACCAGTCTATCACAGGGCTGACATGTAGAGACAGACAGGCAACCAGTCTATCACAGGGCTGACATGTAGAGACAGACAGGTAACCAGTCTATCACAGGGCCGACATGTAGAGACAGACAGGTAACCAGTCTATCACAGGGAGACATGTAGAGACAGACAGGTAACCAGTCTATCACAGGGAGACATGTAGAGACAGACAGGTAACCAGTCTATCATGGGGCCGACAGGTAGAGACAGACAGGTAACCAGTCTATCACAGGGAGACATGTAGAGACAGACAGGTAACCAGTCTATCACAGGGGGACATGTAGAGACAGACAGGTAACCAGTCTATCACAGGGAGACATGTAGAGACAGACAGGTAACCAGTCTATCACAGGGAGACATGTAGAGACCGACAGGTAACCAGTCTATCACAGGGGGACATGTAGAGACAGACAGGTAACCAGTCTATCACAGGGAGACATGTAAAGACAGACAGGTAACCAGTCTATCACAGGGAGACATGTAGAGACAGACAGGTAACCAGTCTATCACAGGGAGACATGTAAAGACAGACAGGTAACCAGTCTATCACAGGGCTGACATGTAGAGACAGACAGGCAACCAGTCTATCACAGGGAGACATGTAGAGACAGACAGGTAACCAGTCTATCACAGGGCTGACATGTAGAGACAGACAGGTAACCAGTCTATCACAGGGAGACATGTAGAGACAGACAGGTAACCAGTCTATCACAGGGCTGACATGTAGAGACAGACAGGCAACCAGTCTATCACAGGGCTGACATGTAGAGACAGACAGGTAACCAGTCTATCACAGGGCCGACATGTAGAGACAGACAGGTAACCAGTCTATCACAGGGAGACATGTAGAGACCGACAGGTAACCAGTCTATCACAGGGGGACATGTAGAGACAGACAGGTAACCAGTCTATCACAGGGCTGACATGTAGAGACAGACAGGTAACCAGTCTATCATGGGGCCGACAGGTAGAGACAGACAGGTAACCAGTCTATCACAGGGAGACATGTAGAGACAGACAGGTAACCAGTCTATCACAGGGGGACATGTAGAGACAGACAGGTAACCAGTCTATCACAGGGAGACATGTAGAGACAGACGGGTAACCAGTCTATCACAGGGAGACATGTAGAGACAGACAGGTAACCAGTCTATCACAGGGGGACATGTAGAGACAGACAGGTAACCAGTCTATCACAGGGAGACATGTAGAGACAGACAGGTAACCAGTCTATCACAGGGAGACATGTAGAGACAGACAGGTAACCAGTCTATCACAGGGAGACATGTAAAGACAGACAGGTAACCAGTCTATCACAGGGAGACATGTAGAGACAGACAGGTGACCAGTCTATCACAGGGAGACATGTAAAGACAGACAGGTAACCAGTCTATCACAGGGAGACATGTAGAGACAGACAGGTAACCAGTCTATCACAGGGCTGACATGTAGAGACAGACAGGTAACCAGTCTATCACAGGGAGACATGTAGAGACAGACAGGTAACCAGTCTATCACAGGGAGACATGTACAGACAGACAGGTAACCAGTCTATCACAGGGCTGACATGTAGAGACAGACAGGTAACCAGTCTATCACAGGGCTGACATGTAGAGACAGACAGGTAACCAGTCTATCATAGGGCTGACATGTAGAGACAGACAGGTAACCAGTCTATCACATGGAGACATGTGGAGACAGACAGGTAACCAGTCTATCACAGGGAGACATGTAGAGACAGACAGGTAACCAGTCTATCACAGGGAGACATGTAGAGACCGACAGGTAACCAGTCTATCACAGGGGGACATGTAGAGACAGACAGGTAACCAGTCTATCACAGGGCTGACATGTAGAGACAGACAGGTAACCAGTCTATCACAGGGAGACATGTAGAGACAGACAGGTAACCAGTCTATCACAGGGAGACATGTAGAGACAGACAGGTAACCAGTCTATCACAGGGAGACATGTAGAGACCGACAGGTAACCAGTCTATCACAGGGGGACATGTAGAGACAGACAGGTAACCAGTCTATCACAGGGCTGACATGTAGAGACAGACAGGTAACCAGTCTATCACAGGGAGACATGTAGAGACAGACAGGTAACCAGTCTATCACAGGGAGACATGTAAAGAGAGACAGGTAACCAGTCTATCACAGGGAGACATGTAGAGACAGACAGGTAACCAGTCTATCACAGGGAGACATGTAGAGACAGACAGGTAACCAGTCTATCACAGGGCTGACATGTAGAGACAGACAGGCAACCAGTCTATCACAGGGAGACATGTAGAGACAGACAGGTAACCAGTCTATCACAGGGCTGACATGTAGAGACAGACAGGTAACCAGTCTATCACAGGGAGACATGTAGAGACAGACAGGTAACCAGTCTATCACAGGGCTGACATGTAGAGACAGACAGGCAACCAGTCTATCACAGGGCTGACATGTAGAGACAGACAGGTAACCAGTCTATCACAGGGCCAACATGTAGAGACAGACAGGTAACCAGTCTATCACAGGGAGACATGTAGAGACCGACAGGTAACCAGTCTATCACAGGGGGACATGTAGAGACAGACAGGTAACCAGTCTATCACAGGGCTGACATGTAGAGACAGACAGGTAACCAGTCTATCACAGGGAGACATGTAGAGACAGACAGGTAACCAGTCTATCACAGGGAGACATGTAAAGACAGACAGGTAACCAGTCTATCACAGGGAGACATGTAGAGACAGACAGGTAACCAGTCTATCACAGGGAGACATGTAAAGACAGACAGGTAACCAGTCTATCACAGGGCTGACATGTAGAGACAGACAGGCAACCAGTCTATCACAGGGAGACATGTAGAGACAGACAGGTAACCAGTCTATCACAGGGCTGACATGTAGAGACAGACAGGTAACCAGTCTATCACAGGGAGACATGTAGAGACAGACAGGTAACCAGTCTATCACAGGGCTGACATGTAGAGACAGACAGGCAACCAGTCTATCACAGGGCTGACATGTAGAGACAGACAGGTAACCAGTCTATCACAGGGCCGACATGTAGAGACAGACAGGTAACCAGTCTATCACAGGGAGACATGTAGAGACAGACAGGTAACCAGTCTATCACAGGGAGACATGTAGAGACAGACAGGTAACCAGTCTATCATGGGGCCGACAGGTAGAGACAGACAGGTAACCAGTCTATCACAGGGAGACATGTAGAGACAGACAGGTAACCAGTCTATCACAGGGGGACATGTAGAGACAGACAGGTAACCAGTCTATCACAGGGAGACATGTAGAGACAGACAGGTAACCAGTCTATCACAGGGAGACATGTAGAGACCGACAGGTAACCAGTCTATCACAGGGGGACATGTAGAGACAGACAGGTAACCAGTCTATCACAGGGAGACATGTAAAGACAGACAGGTAACCAGTCTATCACAGGGAGACATGTAGAGACAGACAGGTAACCAGTCTATCACAGGGAGACATGTAAAGACAGACAGGTAACCAGTCTATCACAGGGCTGACATGTAGAGACAGACAGGCAACCAGTCTATCACAGGGAGACATGTAGAGACAGACAGGTAACCAGTCTATCACAGGGCTGACATGTAGAGACAGACAGGTAACCAGTCTATCACAGGGAGACATGTAGAGACAGACAGGTAACCAGTCTATCACAGGGCTGACATGTAGAGACAGACAGGCAACCAGTCTATCACAGGGCTGACATGTAGAGACAGACAGGTAATCAGTCTATCACAGGGCCGACATGTAGAGACAGACAGGTAACCAGTCTATCACAGGGAGACATGTAGAGACCGACAGGTAACCAGTCTATCACAGGGGGACATGTAGAGACAGACAGGTAACCAGTCTATCACAGGGCTGACATGTAGAGACAGACAGGTAACCAGTCTATCATGGGGCCGACAGGTAGAGACAGACAGGTAACCAGTCTATCACAGGGAGACATGTAGAGACAGACAGGTAACCAGTCTATCACAGGGGGACATGTAGAGACAGACAGGTAACCAGTCTATCACAGGGAGACATGTAGAGACAGACAGGTAACCAGTCTATCACAGGGAGACATGTAGAGACAGACAGGTAACCAGTCTATCACAGGGGGACATGTAGAGACAGACAGGTAACCAGTCTATCACAGGGAGACATGTAGAGACAGACAGGTAACCAGTCTATCACAGGGAGACATGTAGAGACAGACAGGTAACCAGTCTATCACAGGGAGACATGTAAAGACAGACAGGTAACCAGTCTATCACAGGGAGACATGTAGAGACAGACAGGTGACCAGTCTATCACAGGGAGACATGTAAAGACAGACAGGTAACCAGTCTATCACAGGGAGACATGTAGAGACAGACAGGTAACCAGTCTATCACAGGGCTGACATGTAGAGACAGACAGGTAACCAGTCTATCACAGGGAGACATGTAGAGACAGACAGGTAACCAGTCTATCACAGGGAGACATGTACAGACAGACAGGTAACCAGTCTATCACAGGGCTGACATGTAGAGACAGACAGGTAACCAGTCTATCACAGGGCTGACATGTAGAGACAGACAGGTAACCAGTCTATCATAGGGCTGACATGTAGAGACAGACAGGTAACCAGTCTATCACATGGAGACATGTGGAGACAGACAGGTAACCAGTCTATCACAGGGAGACATGTAGAGACAGACAGGTAACCAGTCTATCACAGGGAGACATGTAGAGACCGACAGGTAACCAGTCTATCACAGGGGGACATGTAGAGACAGACAGGTAACCAGTCTATCACAGGGCTGACATGTAGAGACAGACAGGTAACCAGTCTATCACAGGGAGACATGTAGAGACAGACAGGTAACCAGTCTATCACAGGGAGACATGTAAAGACAGACAGGTAACCAGTCTATCACAGGGAGACATGTAGAGACAGACAGGTGACCAGTCTATCACAGGGAGACATGTAGAGACAGACAGGTAACCAGTCTATCACAGGGAGACATGTAAAGACAGACAGGTAACCAGTCTATCACAGGGAGACATGTAGAGACAGACAGGTAACCAGTCTATCACAGGGAGACATGTAAAGACAGACAGGTAACCAGTCTATCACAGGGCTGACATGTAGAGACAGACAGGCAACCAGTCTATCACAGGGAGACATGTAGAGACAGACAGGTAACCAGTCTATCACAGGGAGACATGTACAGACAGACAGGTAACCAGTCTATCACAGGGAGACATGTAGAGACCGACAGGTAACCAGTCTATCACAGGGGGACATGTAGAGACAGACAGGTAACCAGTCTATCACAGGGCTGACATGTAGAGACAGACAGGTAACCAGTCTATCACAGGGAGACATGTAGAGACAGACAGGTAACCAGTCTATCACAGGGAGACATGTAAAGACAGACAGGTAACCAGTCTATCACAGGGAGACATGTAGAGACAGACAGGTGACCAGTCTATCACAGGGAGACATGTAGAGACAGACAGGTAACCAGTCTATCACAGGGAGACATGTAGAGACAGACAGGTAACCAGTCTATCACAGGGCTGACATGTAGAGACAGACAGGTAACCAGTCTATCACAGGGAGACATGTAGAGACAGACAGGTAACCAGTCTATCACAGGGAGACATGTACAGACAGACAGGTAACCAGTCTATCACAGGGCTGACATGTAGAGACAGACAGGTAACCAGTCTATCATAGGGCTGACATGTAGAGACAGACAGGTAACCAGTCTATCACATGGAGACATGTGGAGACAGACACGTAACCAGTCTATCACAGGGAGACATGTAGAGACAGACAGGTAACCAGTCTATCACAGGGCTGACATGTAGAGAGAGACAGGTGACCAGTCTATCACAGGGCTGACATGTAGAGACAGACAGGTAACCAGTCTATCACAGGGCTGACATGTAGAGACAGACAGGTGACCAGTCTATCACAGGGCTGACATGTAGAGACAGACAGGTAACCAGTCTATCACAGGGAGACATGTAGAGACAGACAGGTAACCAGTCTATCACAGGGAGACATGTAGAGACAGACAGGTAACCAGTCTATCACAGGGCTGACATGTAGAGACAGACCCGCAACCAGTCTATCACAGGGCTGACATGTAGAGACAGACAGGTAACCAGTCTATCACAGGGCCGACATGTAGAGACAGACAGGTAACCAGTCTATCACAGGGAGACATGTACAGACAGACAGGTAACCAGTCTATCACAGGGCTGACATGTAGAGACAGACAGGTAACCAGTCTATCATAGGGCTGACATGTAGAGACAGACAGGTAACCAGTCTATCACATGGAGACATGTGGAGACAGACACGTAACCAGTCTATCACAGGGAGACATGTAGAGACAGACAGGTAACCAGTCTATCACAGGGCTGACATGTAGAGAGAGACAGGTGACCAGTCTATCACAGGGCTGACATGTAGAGACAGACAGGTAACCAGTCTATCACAGGGCTGACATGTAGAGACAGACAGGTGACCAGTCTATCACAGGGCTGACATGTAGAGACAGACAGGTAACCAGTCTATCACAGGGAGACATGTAGAGACAGACAGGTAACCAGTCTATCACAGGGAGACATGTAGAGACAGACAGGTAACCAGTCTATCACAGGGCTGACATGTAGAGACAGACAGGCAACCAGTCTATCACAGGGCTGACATGTAGAGACAGACAGGTAACCAGTCTATCACAGGGAGACATGTAGAGACAGACAGGTAACCAGTCTATCACAGGGAGACATGTAGAGACAGACAGGTAACCAGTCTATCACAGGGCTGACATGTAGAGACAGACAGGCAACCAGTCTATCACAGGGCTGACATGTAGAGACAGACAGGTAACCAGTCCATCACAGGGCCGACATGTAGAGACAGACAGGTAACCAGTCTATCACAGGGCCGACATGTAGAGACAGACAGGTAACCAGTCTATCACAGGGAGACATGTAGAGACAGACAGGTAACCAGTCTATCACAGGGAGACATGTAGAGACAGACAGGTAACCAGTCTATCATGGGGCCGACATGTAGAGACAGACAGGTAACCAGTCTATCACAGGGGTACATGTAGAGACAGACAGGTAACCAGTCTATCACAGGGGGACATGTAGAGACAGACAGGTAACCAGTCTATCACAGGGAGACATGTAGAGACAGACAGGTAACCAGTCTATCACAGGGAGACATGTAGAGACAGACAGGTAACCAGTCTATCACAGGGGGACATGTAGAGACAGACAGGTAACCAGTCTATCACAGGGAGACATGTAGAGACAGACAGGTAACCAGTCTATCACAGGGAGACATGTAAAGACAGACAGGTAACCAGTCTATCACAGGGAGACATGTAGAGACAGACAGGTGACCAGTCTATCACAGGGAGACATGTAGAGACAGACAGGTAACCAGTCTATCACAGGGAGACATGTAGAGACAGACAGGTAACCAGTCTATCACAGGGCTGACATGTAGAGACAGACAGGTAACCAGTCTATCACAGGGAGACATGTAGAGACAGACAGGTAACCAGTCTATCACAGGGAGACATGTAGAGACAGACAGGTGACCAGTCTATCACAGGGAGACATGTAGAGACCGACAGGTAACCAGTCTATCACAGGGGGACATGTAGAGACAGACAGGTAACCAGTCTATCACAGGGAGACATGTAGAGACAGACAGGTAACCAGTCTATCACAGGGCTGACATGTAGAGACAGACAGGCAACCAGTCTATCACAGGGCTGACATGTAGAGACAGACAGGTAACCAGTCTATCACAGGGCCGACATGTAGAGACAGACAGGTAACCAGTCTATCACAGGGAGACATGTAGAGACAGACAGGTAACCAGTCTATCACAGGGAGACATGTAGAGACAGACAGGTAACCAGTCTATCATGGGGCCGACATGTAGAGACAGACAGGTAACCAGTCTATCACAGGGAGACATGTAGAGACAGACAGGTAACCAGTCTATCACAGGGGGACATGTAGAGACAGAAAGGTAACCAGTCCATCACAGGGAGACATGTAGAGACAGACAGGTAACCAGTCTATCACAGGGAGACATGTAGAGACAGACAGGTAACCAGTCTATCACAGGGGGACATGTAGAGACAGACAGGTAACCAGTCTATCACAGGGAGACATGTAGAGACAGACAGGTAACCAGTCTATCACAGGGAGACATGTAGAGACAGACAGGTAACCAGTCTATCACAGGGAGACATGTAAAGACAGACAGGTAACCAGTCTATCACAGGGAGACATGTAGAGACAGACAGGTGACCAGTCTATCACAGGGAGACATGTAGAGACAGACAGGTAACCAGTCTATCACAGGGAGACATGTAGAGACAGACAGGTAACCAGTCTATCACAGGGCTGACATGTAGAGACAGACAGGTAACCAGTCTATCACAGGGAGACATGTAGAGACAGACAGGTAACCAGTCTATCACAGGGAGACATGTACAGACAGACAGGTAACCAGTCTATCACAGGGCTGACATGTAGAGACAGACAGGTAACCAGTCCATCACAGGGCTGACATGTAGAGACAGGCAGGTAACCAGTCTATCATAGGGCTGACATGTAGAGACAGACAGGTAACCAGTCTATCACATGGAGACATGTGGAGACAGACAGGTAACCAGTCTATCACAGGGAGACATGTAGAGACAGACAGGTAACCAGTCTATCACAGGGAGACATGTAGAGACCGACAGGTAACCAGTCTATCACAGGGGGACATGTAGAGACAGACAGGTAACCAGTCTATCACAGGGCTGACATGTAGAGACAGACAGGTAACCAGTCTATCACAGGGAGACATGTAGAGACAGACAGGTAACCAGTCTATCACAGGGAGACATGTAAAGACAGACAGGTAACCAGTCTATCACAGGGCTGACATGTAGAGACAGACAGGTAACCAGTCTATCATAGGGCTGACATGTAGAGACAGACAGGTGACCAGTCTATCACAGGGCTGACATGTAGAGACAGACAGGTAACCAGTCTATCACAGGGAGACATGTAGAGACAGACAGGTGACCAGTCTATCACAGGGAGACATGTAGAGACCGACAGGTAACCAGTCTATCACAGGGGGACATGTAGAGACAGACAGGTAACCAGTCTATCACAGGGAGACATGTAGAGACAGACAGGTAACCAGTCTATCACAGGGAGACATGTAGAGACAGACAGGCAACCAGTCTATCACAGGGCTGACATGTAGAGACAGACAGGTAACCAGTCTATCACAGGGCCGACATGTAGAGACAGACAGGTAACCAGTCTATCACAGGGAGACATGTAGAGACAGACAGGTAACCAGTCTATCACAGGGAGACATGTAGAGACAGACAGGTAACCAGTCTATCATGGGGCCGACATGTAGAGACAGACAGGTAACCAGTCTATCACAGGGAGACATGTAGAGACAGACAGGTAACCAGTCTATCACAGGGGGACATGTAGAGACAGAAAGGTAACCAGTCCATCACAGGGAGACATGTAGAGACAGACAGGTAACCAGTCTATCACAGGGAGACATGTAGAGACAGACAGGTAACCGGTCTATCACAGGGGGACATGTAGAGACAGACAGGTAACCAGTCTATCACAGGGAGACATGTAGAGACAGACAGGTAACCAGTCTATCACAGGGGGACATGTAGAGACAGACAGGTAACCAGTCTATCACAGGGAGACATGTAGAGACAGACAGGTAACCAGTCTATCACAGGGAGACATGTAGAGACAGACAGGTAACCAGTCTATCACAGGGAGACATGTAAAGACAGACAGGTAACCAGTCTATCACAGGGAGACATGTAGAGACAGACAGGTAACCAGTCTATCACAGGGAGACATGTAGAGACAGACAGGTAACCAGTCTATCACAGGGCTGACATGTAGAGACAGACAGGTGACCAGTCTATCACAGGGCTGACATGTAGAGAGAGACAGGTGACCAGTCTATCACAGGGCTGACATGTAGAGACAGACAGGTAACCAGTCTATCACAGGGAGACATGTAGAGACAGACAGGTAACCAGTCTATCACAGGGAGACATGTAAAGACAGACAGGTGACCAGTCTATCACAGGGCTGACATGTAGAGAGAGACAGGTGACCAGTCTATCACAGGGCTGACATGTAGAGACAGACAGGTAACCAGTCTATCACAGGCTGACATGTAGAGACAGACAGGTGACCAGTCTATCACAGGGCTGACATGTAGAGACAGACAGGTAACCAGTCTATCACAGGGAGACATGTAGAGACAGACAGGTAACCAGTCTATCACAGGGAGACATGTAGAGACAGACAGGTAACCAGTCTATCACAGGGAGACATGTAGAGACAGACAGGTAACCAGTCTATCACAGGGCTGACATGTAGAGACAGACAGGTAACCAGTCTATCACAGGGAGACATGTAGAGACAGACAGGTAACCAGTCTATCACAGGGAGACATGTACAGACAGACAGGTAACCAGTCTATCACAGGGAGACATGTAGAGACCGACAGGTAACCAGTCTATCACAGGGGGACATGTACAGACAGACAGGTAACCAGTCTATCACAGGGAGACATGAAGAGACAGACAGGTAACCAGTCTATCACAGGGAGACATGTAAAGACAGACAGGTAACCAGTCTATCACAGGGAGACATGTAGAGACAGACAGGTGACCAGTCTATCACAGGGAGACATGTAGAGACAGACAGGTAACCAGTCTATCACAGGGAGACATGTAGAGACAGACAGGTAACCAGTCTATCACAGGGAGACATGTACAGACAGACAGGTAACCAGTCTATCACAGGGCTGACATGTAGAGACAGACAGGTAACCAGTCTATCACAGGGCTGACATGTAGAGACAGACAGGTAACCAGTCTATCATAGGGCTGACATGTAGAGACAGACAGGTAACCAGTCTATCACATGGAGACATGTGGAGACAGACAGGTAACCAGTCTATCACAGGGAGACATGTAGAGACAGACAGGTAACCAGTCTATCACAGGGAGACATGTAGAGACCGACAGGTAACCAGTCTATCACAGGGCTGACATGTAGAGACAGACAGGTAACCAGTCTATCATAGGGCTGACATGTAGAGACAGACAGGTAACCAGTCTATCACATGGAGACATGTGGAGACAGACAGGTAACCAGTCTATCACAGGGAGACATGTAGAGACAGACAGGTAACCAGTCTATCACAGGGAGACATGTAGAGACCGACAGGTAACCAGTCTATCACAGGGGGACATGTAGAGACAGACAGGTAACCAGTCTATCACAGGGAGACATGTAGAGACAGACATGTAACCAGTCTATCACAGGGAGACATGTAGAGACAGACAGGTAACCAGTCTATCACGGGGCCGACATGTAGAGACAGACAGGTAACCAGTCTATCACAGGGAGACATGTAGAGACAGACAGGTAACCAGTCTATCACAGGGGGACATGTAGAGACAGACAGTTAACCAGTCTATCACAGGGAGACATGTAGAGACAGACAGGTAACCAGTCTATCACATGGAGACATGTAGAGACAGACAGGTAACCAGTCTATCACAGGGGGACATGTAGAGACAGACAGGTAACCAGTCTATCACAGGGAGACATGTAGAGACAGACAGGTAACCAGTCTATCACAGGGAGACATGGAGAGACAGACAGGTAACCAGTCTATCACAGGGAGACATGTAAAGACAGAAAGGTAACCAGTCTATCACAGGGAGACATGTAGAGACAGACAGGTAACCAGTCTATCACAGGGGGACATGTAGAGACAGACAGGTAACCAGTCTATCACAGGGAGACATGTAGAGACAGACAGGTAACCAGTCTATCACAGGGAGACATGTAGAGACAGACAGGTAACCAGTCTATCACAGGGAGACATGTAAAGACAGACAGGTAACCAGTCTATCACAGGGCTGACATGTAGAGACAGACAGGTAACCAGTCTATCACAGGGCTGACATGTAGAGACAGACAGGTAACCAGTCTATCATAGGGCTGACATGTAGAGACAGACAGGTAACCAGTCTATCACATGGAGACATGTGGAGACAGACAGGTAACCAGTCTATCACAGGGAGACATGTAGAGACCGACAGGTAACCAGTCTATCACAGGGGGACATGTAGAGACAGACAGGTAACCAGTCTATCACAGGGAGACATGTAGAGACAGACAGGTAACCAGTCTATCACAGGGAGACATGTAGAGACAGACAGGTAACCAGTCTATCACGGGGCCGACATGTAGAGACAGACAGGTAACCAGTCTATCACAGGGAGACATGTAGAGACAGACAGGTAACCAGTCTATCACAGGGGGACATGTAGAGACAGACAGTTAACCAGTCTATCACAGGGAGACATGTAGAGACAGACAGGTAACCAGTCTATCACATGGAGACATGTAGAGACAGACAGGTAACCAGTCTATCACAGGGGGACATGTAGAGACAGACAGGTAACCAGTCTATCACAGGGAGACATGTAGAGACAGACAGGTAACCAGTCTATCACGGGGAGACATGGAGAGACAGACAGGTAACCAGTCTATCACAGGGAGACATGTAAAGACAGACAGGTAACCAGTCTATCACAGGGAGACATGTAGAGACAGACAGGTGACCAGTCTATCACAGGGAGACATGTAGAGACAGACAGGTAACCAGTCTATCACAGGGGGACATGTAGAGACAGACAGGTAACCAGTCTATCACAGGGAGACATGTAGAGACAGACAGGTAACCAGTCTATCACAGGGAGACATGTAGAGACCGACAGGTAACCAGTCTTTCACAGGGGGACATGTAGAGACAGACAGGTAACCAGTCTATCACAGGGAGACATGAAGAGACAGACAGGTAACCAGTCTATCACAGGGAGACATGTAGAGACAGACAGGTAACCAGTCTATCACGGGGCCGACATTTAGAGACAGACAGGTAACCAGTCTATCACAGGGAGACATGTAGAGACAGACAGGTAACCAGTCTATCACAGGGCTGACATGTAGAGACAGACAGGTGACCAGTCTATCACAGGGCTGACATGTAGAGAGAGACAGGTGACCAGTCTATCACAGGGCTGACATGTAGAGACAGACAGGTAACCAGTCTATCACAGGGAGACATGTAGAGACAGACAGGTAACCAGTCTATCACAGGGAGACATGTAGAGACAGACAGGTAACCAGTCTATCACAGGGCTGACATGTAGAGACAGACAGGCAACCAGTCTATCACAGGGCTGACATGTAGAGACAGACAGGTAACCAGTCTATCACAGGGAGACATGTAGAGACCGACAGGTAACCAGTCTATCACAGGGGGACATGTAGAGACAGACAGGTAACCAGTCTATCACAGGGAGACATGTAGAGACAGACAGGCAACCAGTCTATCACAGGGCTGACATGTAGAGACAGACAGGTAACCAGTCTATCACAGGGCCGACATGTAGAGACAGACAGGTAACCAGTCTATCACAGGGAGACATGTAGAGACAGACAGGTAACCAGTCTATCACAGGGAGACATGTAGAGACAGACAGGTAACCAGTCTATCATGGGGCCGACATGTAGAGACAGACAGGTAACCAGTCTATCACAGGGAGACATGTAGAGACAGACAGGTAACCAGTCTATCACAGGGGGACATGTAGAGACAGACAGGTAACCAGTCTATCACAGGGAGACATGTAGAGACAGACAGGTAACCAGTCTATCACAGGGAGACATGTAGAGACAGACAGGTAACCAGTCTATCACAGGGGGACATGTAGAGACAGACAGGTAAGCAGTCTATCACAGGGAGACATGTAGAGACAGACAGGTAACCAGTCTATCACAGGGAGACATGTAGAGACAGACAGGTAACCAGTCTATCACAGGGAGACATGTAAAGACAGACAGGTAACCAGTCTATCACAGAGAGACATGTAGAGACAGACAGGTGACCAGTCTATCACAGGGAGACATGTAGAGACAGACAGGTAACCAGTCTATCACAGGGAGACATGTAGAGACAGACAGGTAACCAGTCTATCACAGGGCTGACATGTAGAGACAGACAGGTAACCAGTCTATCACAGGGAGACATGTAGAGACAGACAGGTAACCAGTCTATCACAGGGAGACATGTACAGACAGACAGGTAACCAGTCTATCACAGGGCTGACATGTAGAGACAGACAGGTAACCAGTCTATCACAGGGCTGACATGTAGAGACAGACAGGTAACCAGTCTATCATAGGGCTGACATGTAGAGACAGACAGGTAACCAGTCTATCACATGGAGACATGTGGAGACAGACAGGTAACCAGTCTATCACAGGGAGACATGTAGAGACAGACAGGTAACCAGTCTATCACAGGGAGACATGTAGAGACCGACAGGTAACCAGTCTATCACAGGGAGACATGTAGAGACAGACAGGTAACCAGTCTATCACAGGGAGACATGTAGAGACAGACAGGTAACCAGTCTATCACAGGGAGACATGTAGAGACAGACAGGTAACCAGTCTATCACGGGGCCGACATGTAGAGACAGACAGGTAACCAGTCTATCACAGGGAGACATGTAGAGACAGACAGGTAACCAGTCTATCACAGGGGAACATGTAGAGACAGACAGTTAACCAGTGTATCACAGGGAGACATGTAGAGACAGACAGGTAACCAGTCTATCACAGGGAGACATGTAGAGACAGACAGGTGACCAGTCTATCACAGGGAGACATGTAGAGACAGACAGGTAACCAGTCTATCACAGGGGGACATGTAGAGACAGACAGGTAACCAGTCTATCACAGGGAGACATGTAGAGACAGACAGGTAACCAGTCTATCACAGGGAGACATGTAGAGACCGACAGGTAACCAGTCTTTCACAGGGGGACATGTAGAGACAGACAGGTAACCAGTCTATCACAGGGAGACATGTAGAGACAGACAGGTAACCAGTCTATCACAGGGAGACATGTAGAGACAGACAGGTAACCAGTCTATCACGGGGCCGACATTTAGAGACAGACAGGTAACCAGTCTATCACAGGGAGACATGTAGAGACAGACAGGTAACCAGTCTATCACAGGGCTGACATGTAGAGACAGACAGGTGACCAGTCTATCACAGGGCTGACATGTAGAGAGAGACAGGTGACCAGTCTATCACAGGGCTGACATGTAGAGACAGACAGGTAACCAGTCTATCACAGGGAGACATGTAGAGACAGACAGGTAACCAGTCTATCACAGGGAGACATGTAGAGACAGACAGGTAACCAGTCTATCACAGGGCTGACATGTAGAGACAGACAGGCAACCAGTCTATCACAGGGCTGACATGTAGAGACAGACAGGTAACCAGTCTATCACAGGGCCGACATGTAGAGACAGACAGGTAACCAGTCTATCACAGGGAGACATGTAGAGACAGACAGGTAACCAGTCTATCACAGGGAGACATGTAGAGACAGACAGGTAACCAGTCTATCATGGGGCCGACATGTAGAGACAGACAGGTAACCAGTCTATCACAGGGAGACATGTAGAGACAGACAGGTAACCAGTCTATCACAGGGGGACATGTAGAGACAGACAGGTAACCAGTCTATCACAGGGAGACATGTAGAGACAAACAGGTAACCAGTCTATCACAGGGAGACATGTAGAGACAGACAGGTAACCAGTCTATCACAAGGGGACATGATGAGACAGACAGGTAACCAGTCTATCACAGGGAGACATGTAGAGACAGACAGGTAACCAGTCTATCACAGGGAGACATGTAGAGACAGACAGGTAACCAGTCTATCACAGGGAGACATGTAAAGACAGACAGGTAACCAGTCTATCACAGGGAGACATGTAGAGACAGACAGGTGACCAGTCTATCACAGGGAGACATGTAGAGACAGACAGGTAACCAGTCTATCACAGGGAGACATGTAGAGACAGACAGGTAACCAGTCTATCACAGGGCTGACATGTAGAGACAGACAGGTAACCAGTCTATCACAGGGAGACATGTAGAGACAGACAGGTAACCAGTCTATCACAGGGAGACATGTACAGACAGACAGGTAACCAGTCTATCACAGGGCTGACATGTAGAGACAGACAGGTAACCAGTCTATCACAGGGCTGACATGTAGAGACAGACAGGTGACCAGTCTATCACAGGGAGACATGTAGAGACAGACAGGTAACCAGTCTATCACAGGGAGACATGTAGAGACAGACAGGTAACCAGTCTATCATGGGGCCGACATGTAGAGACAGACAGGTAACCAGTCTATCACAGGGAGACATGTAGAGACAGACAGGTAACCAGTCTATCACAGGGGGACATGTAGAGACAGACAGGTAACCAGTCTATCACAGGGAGACATGTAGAGACAGACAGGTAACCAGTCTATCACAGGGAGACATGTACAGACAGACAGGTAACCAGTCTATCACAGGGCTGACATGTAGAGACAGACAGGTAACCAGTCTATCACAGGGCTGACATGTAGAGACAGACAGGTAACCAGTCTATCATAGGGCTGACATGTAGAGACAGACAGGTAACCAGTCTATCACATGGAGACATGTGGAGACAGACAGGTAACCAGTCTATCACAGGGAGACATGTAGAGACAGACAGGTAACCAGTCTATCACAGGGAGACATGTAGAGACCGACAGGTAACCAGTCTATCACAGGGGGACATGTAGAGACAGACAGGTAACCAGTCTATCACAGGGAGACATGTAGAGACAGACAGGTAACCAGTCTATCACAGGGAGACATGTAGAGACAGACAGGTAACCAGTCTATCACGGGGCCGACATGTAGAGACAGACAGGTAACCAGTCTATCACAGGGAGACATGTAGAGACAGACAGGCAACCAGTCTATCACAGGGCTGACATGTAGAGACAGACAGGTAACCAGTCTATCACAGGGAGACATGTAGAGACAGACAGGTAACCAGTCTATCATGGGGCCGACATGTAGAGACAGACAGGTAACCAGTCTATCACAGGGAGACATGTAGAGACAGACAGGTAACCAGTCTATCACAGGGGGACATGTAGAGACAGAAAGGTAACCAGTCCATCACAGGGAGACATGTAGAGACAGACAGGTAACCAGTCTATCACAGGGAGACATGTAGAGACAGACAGGTAACCAGTCTATCACAGGGGGACATGTAGAGACAGACAGGTAACCAGTCTATCACAGGGAGACATGTAGAGACAGACAGGTAACCAGTCTATCACAGGGAGACATGTAGAGACAGACAGGTAACCAGTCTATCACAGGGAGACATGTAAAGACAGACAGGTAACCAGTCTATCACAGGGAGACATGTAGAGACAGACAGGTGACCAGTCTATCACAGGGAGACATGTAGAGACAGACAGGTAACCAGTCTATCACAGGGAGACATGTAGAGACAGACAGGTAACCAGTCTATCACAGGGCTGACATGTAGAGACAGACAGGTAACCAGTCTATCACAGGGAGACATGTAGAGACAGACAGGTAACCAGTCTATCACAGGGAGACATGTACAGACAGACAGGTAACCAGTCTATCACAGGGCTGACATGTAGAGACAGACAGGTAACCAGTCCATCACAGGGCTGACATGTAGAGACAGGCAGGTAACCAGTCTATCATAGGGCTGACATGTAGAGACAGACAGGTAACCAGTCTATCACATGGAGACATGTGGAGACAGACAGGTAACCAGTCTATCACAGGGAGACATGTAGAGACAGACAGGTAACCAGTCTATCACAGGGAGACATGTAGAGACCGACAGGTAACCAGTCTATCACAGGGGGACATGTAGAGACAGACAGGTAACCAGTCTATCACAGGGCTGACATGTAGAGACAGACAGGTAACCAGTCTATCACAGGGAGACATGTAGAGACAGACAGGTAACCAGTCTATCACAGGGAGACATGTAGAGACAGACAGGTAACCAGTCTATCACAGGGAGACATGTAGAGACAGACAGGTAACCAGTCTATCACGGGGCCGACATGTAGAGACAGACAGGTAACCAGTCTATCACAGGGAGACATGTAGAGACAGACAGGTAACCAGTCTATCACAGGGGGACATGTAGAGACAGACAGTTAACCAGTCTATCACAGGGAGACATGTAGAGACAGACAGGTAACCAGTCTATCACATGGAGACATGTAGAGACAGACAGGTAACCAGTCTATCACAGGGGGACATGTAGAGACAGACAGGTAACCAGTCTATCACAGGGAGACATGTAGAGACAGACAGGTAACCAGTCTATCACAGGGAGACATGGAGAGACAGACAGGTAACCAGTCTATCACAGGGAGACATGTAAAGACAGACAGGTAACCAGTCTATCACAGGGAGACATGTAGAGACAGACAGGTGACCAGTCTATCACAGGGAGACATGTAGAGACAGACAGGTAACCAGTCTATCACAGGGGGACATGTAGAGACAGACAGGTAACCAGTCTATCACAGGGAGACATGTAGAGACAGACAGGTAACCAGTCTATCACAGGGAGACATGTAGAGACCGACAGGTAACCAGTCTTTCACAGGGGGACATGTAGAGACAGACAGGTAACCAGTCTATCACAGGGAGACATGAAGAGACAGACAGGTAACCAGTCTATCACAGGGAGACATGTAGAGACAGACAGGTAACCAGTCTATCACGGGGCCGACATTTAGAGACAGACAGGTAACCAGTCTATCACAGGGAGACATGTAGAGACAGACAGGTAACCAGTCTATCACAGGGCTGACATGTAGAGACAGACAGGTGACCAGTCTATCACAGGGCTGACATGTAGAGAGAGACAGGTGACCAGTCTATCACAGGGCTGACATGTAGAGACAGACAGGTAACCAGTCTATCACAGGGAGACATGTAGAGACAGACAGGTAACCAGTCTATCACAGGGAGACATGTAGAGACAGACAGGTAACCAGTCTATCACAGGGCTGACATGTAGAGACAGACAGGCAACCAGTCTATCACAGGGCTGACATGTAGAGACAGACAGGTAACCAGTCTATCACAGGGAGACATGTAGAGACCGACAGGTAACCAGTCTATCACAGGGGGACATGTAGAGACAGACAGGTAACCAGTCTATCACAGGGAGACATGTAGAGACAGACAGGCAACCAGTCTATCACAGGGCTGACATGTAGAGACAGACAGGTAACCAGTCTATCACAGGGCCGACATGTAGAGACAGACAGGTAACCAGTCTATCACAGGGAGACATGTAGAGACAGACAGGTAACCAGTCTATCACAGGGAGACATGTAGAGACAGACAGGTAACCAGTCTATCATGGGGCCGACATGTAGAGACAGACAGGTAACCAGTCTATCACAGGGAGACATGTAGAGACAGACAGGTAACCAGTCTATCACAGGGGGACATGTAGAGACAGACAGGTAACCAGTCTATCACAGGGAGACATGTAGAGACAGACAGGTAACCAGTCTATCACAGGGAGACATGTAGAGACAGACAGGTAACCAGTCTATCACAGGGGGACATGTAGAGACAGACAGGTAAGCAGTCTATCACAGGGAGACATGTAGAGACAGACAGGTAACCAGTCTATCACAGGGAGACATGTAGAGACAGACAGGTAACCAGTCTATCACAGGGAGACATGTAAAGACAGACAGGTAACCAGTCTATCACAGAGAGACATGTAGAGACAGACAGGTGACCAGTCTATCACAGGGAGACATGTAGAGACAGACAGGTAACCAGTCTATCACAGGGAGACATGTAGAGACAGACAGGTAACCAGTCTATCACAGGGCTGACATGTAGAGACAGACAGGTAACCAGTCTATCACAGGGAGACATGTAGAGACAGACAGGTAACCAGTCTATCACAGGGAGACATGTACAGACAGACAGGTAACCAGTCTATCACAGGGCTGACATGTAGAGACAGACAGGTAACCAGTCTATCACAGGGCTGACATGTAGAGACAGACAGGTAACCAGTCTATCATAGGGCTGACATGTAGAGACAGACAGGTAACCAGTCTATCACATGGAGACATGTGGAGACAGACAGGTAACCAGTCTATCACAGGGAGACATGTAGAGACAGACAGGTAACCAGTCTATCACAGGGAGACATGTAGAGACCGACAGGTAACCAGTCTATCACAGGGAGACATGTAGAGACAGACAGGTAACCAGTCTATCACAGGGAGACATGTAGAGACAGACAGGTAACCAGTCTATCACAGGGAGACATGTAGAGACAGACAGGTAACCAGTCTATCACGGGGCCGACATGTAGAGACAGACAGGTAACCAGTCTATCACAGGGAGACATGTAGAGACAGACAGGTAACCAGTCTATCACAGGGGAACATGTAGAGACAGACAGTTAACCAGTGTATCACAGGGAGACATGTAGAGACAGACAGGTAACCAGTCTATCACAGGGAGACATGTAGAGACAGACAGGTGACCAGTCTATCACAGGGAGACATGTAGAGACAGACAGGTAACCAGTCTATCACAGGGGGACATGTAGAGACAGACAGGTAACCAGTCTATCACAGGGAGACATGTAGAGACAGACAGGTAACCAGTCTATCACAGGGAGACATGTAGAGACCGACAGGTAACCAGTCTTTCACAGGGGGACATGTAGAGACAGACAGGTAACCAGTCTATCACAGGGAGACATGTAGAGACAGACAGGTAACCAGTCTATCACAGGGAGACATGTAGAGACAGACAGGTAACCAGTCTATCACGGGGCCGACATTTAGAGACAGACAGGTAACCAGTCTATCACAGGGCTGACATGTAGAGACAGACAGGTGACCAGTCTATCACAGGGCTGACATGTAGAGAGAGACAGGTGACCAGTCTATCACAGGGCTGACATGTAGAGACAGACAGGTAACCAGTCTATCACAGGGAGACATGTAGAGACAGACAGGTAACCAGTCTATCACAGGGAGACATGTAGAGACAGACAGGTAACCAGTCTATCACAGGGCTGACATGTAGAGACAGACAGGCAACCAGTCTATCACAGGGCTGACATGTAGAGACAGACAGGTAACCAGTCTATCACAGGGAGACATGTAGAGACCGACAGGTAACCAGTCTATCACAGGGGGACATGTAGAGACAGACAGGTAACCAGTCTATCACAGGGAGACATGTAGAGACAGACAGGCAACCAGTCTATCACAGGGCTGACATGTAGAGACAGACAGGTAACCAGTCTATCACAGGGCCGACATGTAGAGACAGACAGGTAACCAGTCTATCACAGGGAGACATGTAGAGACAGACAGGTAACCAGTCTATCACAGGGAGACATGTAGAGACAGACAGGTAACCAGTCTATCATGGGGCCGACATGTAGAGACAGACAGGTAACCAGTCTATCACAGGGAGACATGTAGAGACAGACAGGTAACCAGTCTATCACAGGGGGACATGTAGAGACAGACAGGTAACCAGTCTATCACAGGGAGACATGTAGAGACAGACAGGTAACCAGTCTATCACAGGGAGACATGTAGAGACAGACAGGTAACCAGTCTATCACAGGGGGACATGTAGAGACAGACAGGTAAGCAGTCTATCACAGGGAGACATGTAGAGACAGACAGGTAACCAGTCTATCACAGGGAGACATGTAGAGACAGACAGGTAACCAGTCTATCACAGGGAGACATGTAAAGACAGACAGGTAACCAGTCTATCACAGAGAGACATGTAGAGACAGACAGGTGACCAGTCTATCACAGGGAGACATGTAGAGACAGACAGGTAACCAGTCTATCACAGGGAGACATGTAGAGACAGACAGGTAACCAGTCTATCACAGGGCTGACATGTAGAGACAGACAGGTAACCAGTCTATCACAGGGAGACATGTAGAGACAGACAGGTAACCAGTCTATCACAGGGAGACATGTACAGACAGACAGGTAACCAGTCTATCACAGGGCTGACATGTAGAGACAGACAGGTAACCAGTCTATCACAGGGCTGACATGTAGAGACAGACAGGTAACCAGTCTATCATAGGGCTGACATGTAGAGACAGACAGGTAACCAGTCTATCACATGGAGACATGTGGAGACAGACAGGTAACCAGTCTATCACAGGGAGACATGTAGAGACAGACAGGTAACCAGTCTATCACAGGGAGACATGTAGAGACCGACAGGTAACCAGTCTATCACAGGGAGACATGTAGAGACAGACAGGTAACCAGTCTATCACAGGGAGACATGTAGAGACAGACAGGTAACCAGTCTATCACAGGGAGACATGTAGAGACAGACAGGTAACCAGTCTATCACGGGGCCGACATGTAGAGACAGACAGGTAACCAGTCTATCACAGGGAGACATGTAGAGACAGACAGGTAACCAGTCTATCACAGGGGAACATGTAGAGACAGACAGTTAACCAGTGTATCACAGGGAGACATGTAGAGACAGACAGGTAACCAGTCTATCACAGGGAGACATGTAGAGACAGACAGGTGACCAGTCTATCACAGGGAGACATGTAGAGACAGACAGGTAACCAGTCTATCACAGGGGGACATGTAGAGACAGACAGGTAACCAGTCTATCACAGGGAGACATGTAGAGACAGACAGGTAACCAGTCTATCACAGGGAGACATGTAGAGACCGACAGGTAACCAGTCTTTCACAGGGGGACATGTAGAGACAGACAGGTAACCAGTCTATCACAGGGAGACATGTAGAGACAGACAGGTAACCAGTCTATCACAGGGAGACATGTAGAGACAGACAGGTAACCAGTCTATCACGGGGCCGACATTTAGAGACAGACAGGTAACCAGTCTATCACAGGGAGACATGTAGAGACAGACAGGTAACCAGTCTATCACAGGGCTGACATGTAGAGACAGACAGGTGACCAGTCTATCACAGGGCTGACATGTAGAGAGAGACAGGTGACCAGTCTATCACAGGGCTGACATGTAGAGACAGACAGGTAACCAGTCTATCACAGGGAGACATGTAGAGACAGACAGGTAACCAGTCTATCACAGGGAGACATGTAGAGACAGACAGGTAACCAGTCTATCACAGGGCTGACATGTAGAGACAGACAGGCAACCAGTCTATCACAGGGCTGACATGTAGAGACAGACAGGTAACCAGTCTATCACAGGGCCGACATGTAGAGACAGACAGGTAACCAGTCTATCACAGGGAGACATGTAGAGACAGACAGGTAACCAGTCTATCACAGGGAGACATGTAGAGACAGACAGGTAACCAGTCTATCATGGGGCCGACATGTAGAGACAGACAGGTAACCAGTCTATCACAGGGAGACATGTAGAGACAGACAGGTAACCAGTCTATCACAGGGGGACATGTAGAGACAGACAGGTAACCAGTCTATCACAGGGAGACATGTAGAGACAAACAGGTAACCAGTCTATCACAGGGAGACATGTAGAGACAGACAGGTAACCAGTCTATCACAAGGGGACATGATGAGACAGACAGGTAACCAGTCTATCACAGGGAGACATGTAGAGACAGACAGGTAACCAGTCTATCACAGGGAGACATGTAGAGACAGACAGGTAACCAGTCTATCACAGGGAGACATGTAAAGACAGACAGGTAACCAGTCTATCACAGGGAGACATGTAGAGACAGACAGGTGACCAGTCTATCACAGGGAGACATGTAGAGACAGACAGGTAACCAGTCTATCACAGGGAGACATGTAGAGACAGACAGGTAACCAGTCTATCACAGGGCTGACATGTAGAGACAGACAGGTAACCAGTCTATCACAGGGAGACATGTAGAGACAGACAGGTAACCAGTCTATCACAGGGAGACATGTACAGACAGACAGGTAACCAGTCTATCACAGGGCTGACATGTAGAGACAGACAGGTAACCAGTCTATCACAGGGCTGACATGTAGAGACAGACAGGTGACCAGTCTATCACAGGGAGACATGTAGAGACAGACAGGTAACCAGTCTATCACAGGGAGACATGTAGAGACAGACAGGTAACCAGTCTATCATGGGGCCGACATGTAGAGACAGACAGGTAACCAGTCTATCACAGGGAGACATGTAGAGACAGACAGGTAACCAGTCTATCACAGGGGGACATGTAGAGACAGACAGGTAACCAGTCTATCACAGGGAGACATGTAGAGACAGACAGGTAACCAGTCTATCACAGGGAGACATGTACAGACAGACAGGTAACCAGTCTATCACAGGGCTGACATGTAGAGACAGACAGGTAACCAGTCTATCACAGGGCTGACATGTAGAGACAGACAGGTAACCAGTCTATCATAGGGCTGACATGTAGAGACAGACAGGTAACCAGTCTATCACATGGAGACATGTGGAGACAGACAGGTAACCAGTCTATCACAGGGAGACATGTAGAGACAGACAGGTAACCAGTCTATCACAGGGAGACATGTAGAGACCGACAGGTAACCAGTCTATCACAGGGGGACATGTAGAGACAGACAGGTAACCAGTCTATCACAGGGAGACATGTAGAGACAGACAGGTAACCAGTCTATCACAGGGAGACATGTAGAGACAGACAGGTAACCAGTCTATCACGGGGCCGACATGTAGAGACAGACAGGTAACCAGTCTATCACAGGGAGACATGTAGAGACAGACAGGCAACCAGTCTATCACAGGGCTGACATGTAGAGACAGACAGGTAACCAGTCTATCACAGGGAGACATGTAGAGACAGACAGGTAACCAGTCTATCATGGGGCCGACATGTAGAGACAGACAGGTAACCAGTCTATCACAGGGAGACATGTAGAGACAGACAGGTAACCAGTCTATCACAGGGGGACATGTAGAGACAGAAAGGTAACCAGTCCATCACAGGGAGACATGTAGAGACAGACAGGTAACCAGTCTATCACAGGGAGACATGTAGAGACAGACAGGTAACCAGTCTATCACAGGGGGACATGTAGAGACAGACAGGTAACCAGTCTATCACAGGGAGACATGTAGAGACAGACAGGTAACCAGTCTATCACAGGGAGACATGTAGAGACAGACAGGTAACCAGTCTATCACAGGGAGACATGTAAAGACAGACAGGTAACCAGTCTATCACAGGGAGACATGTAGAGACAGACAGGTGACCAGTCTATCACAGGGAGACATGTAGAGACAGACAGGTAACCAGTCTATCACAGGGAGACATGTAGAGACAGACAGGTAACCAGTCTATCACAGGGCTGACATGTAGAGACAGACAGGTAACCAGTCTATCACAGGGAGACATGTAGAGACAGACAGGTAACCAGTCTATCACAGGGAGACATGTACAGACAGACAGGTAACCAGTCTATCACAGGGCTGACATGTAGAGACAGACAGGTAACCAGTCCATCACAGGGCTGACATGTAGAGACAGGCAGGTAACCAGTCTATCATAGGGCTGACATGTAGAGACAGACAGGTAACCAGTCTATCACATGGAGACATGTGGAGACAGACAGGTAACCAGTCTATCACAGGGAGACATGTAGAGACAGACAGGTAACCAGTCTATCACAGGGAGACATGTAGAGACCGACAGGTAACCAGTCTATCACAGGGGGACATGTAGAGACAGACAGGTAACCAGTCTATCACAGGGCTGACATGTAGAGACAGACAGGTAACCAGTCTATCACAGGGAGACATGTAGAGACAGACAGGTAACCAGTCTATCACAGGGAGACATGTAAAGACAGACAGGTAACCAGTCTATCACAGGGCTGACATGTAGAGACAGACAGGTAACCAGTCTATCATAGGGCTGACATGTAGAGACAGACAGGTGACCAGTCTATCACAGGGCTGACATGTAGAGACAGACAGGTAACCAGTCTATCACAGGGAGACATGTAGAGACAGACAGGTGACCAGTCTATCACAGGGAGACATGTAGAGACCGACAGGTAACCAGTCTATCACAGGGGGACATGTAGAGACAGACAGGTAACCAGTCTATCACAGGGAGACATGTAGAGACAGACAGGTAACCAGTCTATCACAGGGAGACATGTAGAGACAGACAGGCAACCAGTCTATCACAGGGCTGACATGTAGAGACAGACAGGTAACCAGTCTATCACAGGGCCGACATGTAGAGACAGACAGGTAACCAGTCTATCACAGGGAGACATGTAGAGACAGACAGGTAACCAGTCTATCACAGGGAGACATGTAGAGACAGACAGGTAACCAGTCTATCATGGGGCCGACATGTAGAGACAGACAGGTAACCAGTCTATCACAGGGAGACATGTAGAGACAGACAGGTAACCAGTCTATCACAGGGGGACATGTAGAGACAGAAAGGTAACCAGTCCATCACAGGGAGACATGTAGAGACAGACAGGTAACCAGTCTATCACAGGGAGACATGTAGAGACAGACAGGTAACCGGTCTATCACAGGGGGACATGTAGAGACAGACAGGTAACCAGTCTATCACAGGGAGACATGTAGAGACAGACAGGTAACCAGTCTATCACAGGGGGACATGTAGAGACAGACAGGTAACCAGTCTATCACAGGGAGACATGTAGAGACAGACAGGTAACCAGTCTATCACAGGGAGACATGTAGAGACAGACAGGTAACCAGTCTATCACAGGGAGACATGTAAAGACAGACAGGTAACCAGTCTATCACAGGGAGACATGTAGAGACAGACAGGTAACCAGTCTATCACAGGGAGACATGTAGAGACAGACAGGTAACCAGTCTATCACAGGGCTGACATGTAGAGACAGACAGGTGACCAGTCTATCACAGGGCTGACATGTAGAGAGAGACAGGTGACCAGTCTATCACAGGGCTGACATGTAGAGACAGACAGGTAACCAGTCTATCACAGGGAGACATGTAGAGACAGACAGGTAACCAGTCTATCACAGGGAGACATGTAGAGACAGACAGGTAACCAGTCTATCACAGGGAGACATGTAGAGACAGACAGGTGACCAGTCTATCACAGGGAGACATGTAGAGACCGACAGGTAACCAGTCTATCACAGGGGGACATGTAGAGACAGACAGGTAACCAGTCTATCACAGGGAGACATGTAGAGACAGACAGGTAACCAGTCTATCACAGGGAGACATGTAGAGACAGACAGGCAACCAGTCTATCACAGGGCTGACATGTAGAGACAGACAGGTAACCAGTCTATCACAGGGCCGACATGTAGAGACAGACAGGTAACCAGTCTATCACAGGGAGACATGTAGAGACAGACAGGTAACCAGTCTATCACAGGGAGACATGTAGAGACAGACAGGTAACCAGTCTATCATGGGGCCGACATGTAGAGACAGACAGGTAACCAGTCTATCACAGGGAGACATGTAGAGACAGACAGGTAACCAGTCTATCACAGGGGGACATGTAGAGACAGAAAGGTAACCAGTCCATCACAGGGAGACATGTAGAGACAGACAGGTAACCAGTCTATCACAGGGAGACATGTAGAGACAGACAGGTAACCGGTCTATCACAGGGGGACATGTAGAGACAGACAGGTAACCAGTCTATCACAGGGAGACATGTAGAGACAGACAGGTAACCAGTCTATCACAGGGGGACATGTAGAGACAGACAGGTAACCAGTCTATCACAGGGAGACATGTAGAGACAGACAGGTAACCAGTCTATCACAGGGAGACATGTAGAGACAGACAGGTAACCAGTCTATCACAGGGAGACATGTAAAGACAGACAGGTAACCAGTCTATCACAGGGAGACATGTAGAGACAGACAGGTAACCAGTCTATCACAGGGAGACATGTAGAGACAGACAGGTAACCAGTCTATCACAGGGCTGACATGTAGAGACAGACAGGTGACCAGTCTATCACAGGGCTGACATGTAGAGAGAGACAGGTGACCAGTCTATCACAGGGCTGACATGTAGAGACAGACAGGTAACCAGTCTATCACAGGGAGACATGTAGAGACAGACAGGTAACCAGTCTATCACAGGGCTGACATGTAGAGACAGACAGGCAACCAGTCTATCACAGGGCTGACATGTAGAGACAGACAGGTAACCAGTCTATCACAGGGAGACATGTAGAGACCGACAGGTAACCAGTCTATCACAGGGGGACATGTAGAGACAGACAGGTAACCAGTCTATCACAGGGAGACATGTAGAGACAGACAGGCAACCAGTCTATCACAGGGCTGACATGTAGAGACAGACAGGTAACCAGTCTATCACAGGGCCGACATGTAGAGACAGACAGGTAACCAGTCTATCACAGGGAGACATGTAGAGACAGACAGGTAACCAGTCTATCACAGGGAGACATGTAGAGACAGACAGGTAACCAGTCTATCATGGGGCCGACATGTAGAGACAGACAGGTAACCAGTCTATCACAGGGAGACATGTAGAGACAGACAGGTAACCAGTCTATCACAGGGGGACATGTAGAGACAGACAGGTAACCAGTCTATCACAGGGAGACATGTAGAGACAGACAGGTAACCAGTCTATCACAGGGAGACATGTAGAGACAGACAGGTAACCAGTCTATCACAGGGGGACATGTAGAGACAGACAGGTAAGCAGTCTATCACAGGGAGACATGTAGAGACAGACAGGTAACCAGTCTATCACAGGGAGACATGTAGAGACAGACAGGTAACCAGTCTATCACAGGGAGACATGTAAAGACAGACAGGTAACCAGTCTATCACAGAGAGACATGTAGAGACAGACAGGTGACCAGTCTATCACAGGGAGACATGTAGAGACAGACAGGTAACCAGTCTATCACAGGGAGACATGTAGAGACAGACAGGTAACCAGTCTATCACAGGGCTGACATGTAGAGACAGACAGGTAACCAGTCTATCACAGGGAGACATGTAGAGACAGACAGGTAACCAGTCTATCACAGGGAGACATGTACAGACAGACAGGTAACCAGTCTATCACAGGGCTGACATGTAGAGACAGACAGGTAACCAGTCTATCACAGGGCTGACATGTAGAGACAGACAGGTAACCAGTCTATCATAGGGCTGACATGTAGAGACAGACAGGTAACCAGTCTATCACATGGAGACATGTGGAGACAGACAGGTAACCAGTCTATCACAGGGAGACATGTAGAGACAGACAGGTAACCAGTCTATCACAGGGAGACATGTAGAGACCGACAGGTAACCAGTCTATCACAGGGAGACATGTAGAGACAGACAGGTAACCAGTCTATCACAGGGAGACATGTAGAGACAGACAGGTAACCAGTCTATCACAGGGAGACATGTAGAGACAGACAGGTAACCAGTCTATCACGGGGCCGACATGTAGAGACAGACAGGTAACCAGTCTATCACAGGGAGACATGTAGAGACAGACAGGTAACCAGTCTATCACAGGGGAACATGTAGAGACAGACAGTTAACCAGTGTATCACAGGGAGACATGTAGAGACAGACAGGTAACCAGTCTATCACAGGGAGACATGTAGAGACAGACAGGTGACCAGTCTATCACAGGGAGACATGTAGAGACAGACAGGTAACCAGTCTATCACAGGGGGACATGTAGAGACAGACAGGTAACCAGTCTATCACAGGGAGACATGTAGAGACAGACAGGTAACCAGTCTATCACAGGGAGACATGTAGAGACCGACAGGTAACCAGTCTTTCACAGGGGGACATGTAGAGACAGACAGGTAACCAGTCTATCACAGGGAGACATGTAGAGACAGACAGGTAACCAGTCTATCACAGGGAGACATGTAGAGACAGACAGGTAACCAGTCTATCACGGGGCCGACATTTAGAGACAGACAGGTAACCAGTCTATCACAGGGAGACATGTAGAGACAGACAGGTAACCAGTCTATCACAGGGCTGACATGTAGAGACAGACAGGTGACCAGTCTATCACAGGGCTGACATGTAGAGAGAGACAGGTGACCAGTCTATCACAGGGCTGACATGTAGAGACAGACAGGTAACCAGTCTATCACAGGGAGACATGTAGAGACAGACAGGTAACCAGTCTATCACAGGGAGACATGTAGAGACAGACAGGTAACCAGTCTATCACAGGGCTGACATGTAGAGACAGACAGGCAACCAGTCTATCACAGGGCTGACATGTAGAGACAGACAGGTAACCAGTCTATCACAGGGCCGACATGTAGAGACAGACAGGTAACCAGTCTATCACAGGGAGACATGTAGAGACAGACAGGTAACCAGTCTATCACAGGGAGACATGTAGAGACAGACAGGTAACCAGTCTATCATGGGGCCGACATGTAGAGACAGACAGGTAACCAGTCTATCACAGGGAGACATGTAGAGACAGACAGGTAACCAGTCTATCACAGGGGGACATGTAGAGACAGACAGGTAACCAGTCTATCACAGGGAGACATGTAGAGACAAACAGGTAACCAGTCTATCACAGGGAGACATGTAGAGACAGACAGGTAACCAGTCTATCACAAGGGGACATGATGAGACAGACAGGTAACCAGTCTATCACAGGGAGACATGTAGAGACAGACAGGTAACCAGTCTATCACAGGGAGACATGTAGAGACAGACAGGTAACCAGTCTATCACAGGGAGACATGTAAAGACAGACAGGTAACCAGTCTATCACAGGGAGACATGTAGAGACAGACAGGTGACCAGTCTATCACAGGGAGACATGTAGAGACAGACAGGTAACCAGTCTATCACAGGGAGACATGTAGAGACAGACAGGTAACCAGTCTATCACAGGGCTGACATGTAGAGACAGACAGGTAACCAGTCTATCACAGGGAGACATGTAGAGACAGACAGGTAACCAGTCTATCACAGGGAGACATGTACAGACAGACAGGTAACCAGTCTATCACAGGGCTGACATGTAGAGACAGACAGGTAACCAGTCTATCACAGGGCTGACATGTAGAGACAGACAGGTGACCAGTCTATCACAGGGAGACATGTAGAGACAGACAGGTAACCAGTCTATCACAGGGAGACATGTAGAGACAGACAGGTAACCAGTCTATCATGGGGCCGACATGTAGAGACAGACAGGTAACCAGTCTATCACAGGGAGACATGTAGAGACAGACAGGTAACCAGTCTATCACAGGGGGACATGTAGAGACAGACAGGTAACCAGTCTATCACAGGGAGACATGTAGAGACAGACAGGTAACCAGTCTATCACAGGGAGACATGTACAGACAGACAGGTAACCAGTCTATCACAGGGCTGACATGTAGAGACAGACAGGTAACCAGTCTATCACAGGGCTGACATGTAGAGACAGACAGGTAACCAGTCTATCATAGGGCTGACATGTAGAGACAGACAGGTAACCAGTCTATCACATGGAGACATGTGGAGACAGACAGGTAACCAGTCTATCACAGGGAGACATGTAGAGACAGACAGGTAACCAGTCTATCACAGGGAGACATGTAGAGACCGACAGGTAACCAGTCTATCACAGGGGGACATGTAGAGACAGACAGGTAACCAGTCTATCACAGGGAGACATGTAGAGACAGACAGGTAACCAGTCTATCACAGGGAGACATGTAGAGACAGACAGGTAACCAGTCTATCACGGGGCCGACATGTAGAGACAGACAGGTAACCAGTCTATCACAGGGAGACATGTAGAGACAGACAGGCAACCAGTCTATCACAGGGCTGACATGTAGAGACAGACAGGTAACCAGTCTATCACAGGGAGACATGTAGAGACAGACAGGTAACCAGTCTATCATGGGGCCGACATGTAGAGACAGACAGGTAACCAGTCTATCACAGGGAGACATGTAGAGACAGACAGGTAACCAGTCTATCACAGGGGGACATGTAGAGACAGAAAGGTAACCAGTCCATCACAGGGAGACATGTAGAGACAGACAGGTAACCAGTCTATCACAGGGAGACATGTAGAGACAGACAGGTAACCAGTCTATCACAGGGGGACATGTAGAGACAGACAGGTAACCAGTCTATCACAGGGAGACATGTAGAGACAGACAGGTAACCAGTCTATCACAGGGAGACATGTAGAGACAGACAGGTAACCAGTCTATCACAGGGAGACATGTAAAGACAGACAGGTAACCAGTCTATCACAGGGAGACATGTAGAGACAGACAGGTGACCAGTCTATCACAGGGAGACATGTAGAGACAGACAGGTAACCAGTCTATCACAGGGAGACATGTAGAGACAGACAGGTAACCAGTCTATCACAGGGCTGACATGTAGAGACAGACAGGTAACCAGTCTATCACAGGGAGACATGTAGAGACAGACAGGTAACCAGTCTATCACAGGGAGACATGTACAGACAGACAGGTAACCAGTCTATCACAGGGCTGACATGTAGAGACAGACAGGTAACCAGTCCATCACAGGGCTGACATGTAGAGACAGGCAGGTAACCAGTCTATCATAGGGCTGACATGTAGAGACAGACAGGTAACCAGTCTATCACATGGAGACATGTGGAGACAGACAGGTAACCAGTCTATCACAGGGAGACATGTAGAGACAGACAGGTAACCAGTCTATCACAGGGAGACATGTAGAGACCGACAGGTAACCAGTCTATCACAGGGGGACATGTAGAGACAGACAGGTAACCAGTCTATCACAGGGCTGACATGTAGAGACAGACAGGTAACCAGTCTATCACAGGGAGACATGTAGAGACAGACAGGTAACCAGTCTATCACAGGGAGACATGTAAAGACAGACAGGTAACCAGTCTATCACAGGGCTGACATGTAGAGACAGACAGGTAACCAGTCTATCATAGGGCTGACATGTAGAGACAGACAGGTGACCAGTCTATCACAGGGCTGACATGTAGAGACAGACAGGTAACCAGTCTATCACAGGGAGACATGTAGAGACAGACAGGTGACCAGTCTATCACAGGGAGACATGTAGAGACCGACAGGTAACCAGTCTATCACAGGGGGACATGTAGAGACAGACAGGTAACCAGTCTATCACAGGGAGACATGTAGAGACAGACAGGTAACCAGTCTATCACAGGGAGACATGTAGAGACAGACAGGCAACCAGTCTATCACAGGGCTGACATGTAGAGACAGACAGGTAACCAGTCTATCACAGGGCCGACATGTAGAGACAGACAGGTAACCAGTCTATCACAGGGAGACATGTAGAGACAGACAGGTAACCAGTCTATCACAGGGAGACATGTAGAGACAGACAGGTAACCAGTCTATCATGGGGCCGACATGTAGAGACAGACAGGTAACCAGTCTATCACAGGGAGACATGTAGAGACAGACAGGTAACCAGTCTATCACAGGGGGACATGTAGAGACAGAAAGGTAACCAGTCCATCACAGGGAGACATGTAGAGACAGACAGGTAACCAGTCTATCACAGGGAGACATGTAGAGACAGACAGGTAACCGGTCTATCACAGGGGGACATGTAGAGACAGACAGGTAACCAGTCTATCACAGGGAGACATGTAGAGACAGACAGGTAACCAGTCTATCACAGGGGGACATGTAGAGACAGACAGGTAACCAGTCTATCACAGGGAGACATGTAGAGACAGACAGGTAACCAGTCTATCACAGGGAGACATGTAGAGACAGACAGGTAACCAGTCTATCACAGGGAGACATGTAAAGACAGACAGGTAACCAGTCTATCACAGGGAGACATGTAGAGACAGACAGGTAACCAGTCTATCACAGGGAGACATGTAGAGACAGACAGGTAACCAGTCTATCACAGGGCTGACATGTAGAGACAGACAGGTGACCAGTCTATCACAGGGCTGACATGTAGAGAGAGACAGGTGACCAGTCTATCACAGGGCTGACATGTAGAGACAGACAGGTAACCAGTCTATCACAGGGAGACATGTAGAGACAGACAGGTAACCAGTCTATCACAGGGAGACATGTAGAGACAGACAGGTAACCAGTCTATCACAGGGAGACATGTAGAGACAGACAGGTGACCAGTCTATCACAGGGAGACATGTAGAGACCGACAGGTAACCAGTCTATCACAGGGGGACATGTAGAGACAGACAGGTAACCAGTCTATCACAGGGAGACATGTAGAGACAGACAGGTAACCAGTCTATCACAGGGAGACATGTAGAGACAGACAGGCAACCAGTCTATCACAGGGCTGACATGTAGAGACAGACAGGTAACCAGTCTATCACAGGGCCGACATGTAGAGACAGACAGGTAACCAGTCTATCACAGGGAGACATGTAGAGACAGACAGGTAACCAGTCTATCACAGGGAGACATGTAGAGACAGACAGGTAACCAGTCTATCATGGGGCCGACATGTAGAGACAGACAGGTAACCAGTCTATCACAGGGAGACATGTAGAGACAGACAGGTAACCAGTCTATCACAGGGGGACATGTAGAGACAGAAAGGTAACCAGTCCATCACAGGGAGACATGTAGAGACAGACAGGTAACCAGTCTATCACAGGGAGACATGTAGAGACAGACAGGTAACCGGTCTATCACAGGGGGACATGTAGAGACAGACAGGTAACCAGTCTATCACAGGGAGACATGTAGAGACAGACAGGTAACCAGTCTATCACAGGGGGACATGTAGAGACAGACAGGTAACCAGTCTATCACAGGGAGACATGTAGAGACAGACAGGTAACCAGTCTATCACAGGGAGACATGTAGAGACAGACAGGTAACCAGTCTATCACAGGGAGACATGTAAAGACAGACAGGTAACCAGTCTATCACAGGGAGACATGTAGAGACAGACAGGTAACCAGTCTATCACAGGGAGACATGTAGAGACAGACAGGTAACCAGTCTATCACAGGGCTGACATGTAGAGACAGACAGGTGACCAGTCTATCACAGGGCTGACATGTAGAGAGAGACAGGTGACCAGTCTATCACAGGGCTGACATGTAGAGACAGACAGGTAACCAGTCTATCACAGGGAGACATGTAGAGACAGACAGGTAACCAGTCTATCACAGGGAGACATGTAAAGACAGACAGGTGACCAGTCTATCACAGGGCTGACATGTAGAGAGAGACAGGTGACCAGTCTATCACAGGGCTGACATGTAGAGACAGACAGGTAACCAGTCTATCACAGGCTGACATGTAGAGACAGACAGGTGACCAGTCTATCACAGGGCTGACATGTAGAGACAGACAGGTAACCAGTCTATCACAGGGAGACATGTAGAGACAGACAGGTAACCAGTCTATCACAGGGAGACATGTAGAGACAGACAGGTAACCAGTCTATCACAGGGAGACATGTAGAGACAGACAGGTAACCAGTCTATCACAGGGCTGACATGTAGAGACAGACAGGTAACCAGTCTATCACAGGGAGACATGTAGAGACAGACAGGTAACCAGTCTATCACAGGGAGACATGTACAGACAGACAGGTAACCAGTCTATCACAGGGAGACATGTAGAGACCGACAGGTAACCAGTCTATCACAGGGGGACATGTACAGACAGACAGGTAACCAGTCTATCACAGGGAGACATGAAGAGACAGACAGGTAACCAGTCTATCACAGGGAGACATGTAAAGACAGACAGGTAACCAGTCTATCACAGGGAGACATGTAGAGACAGACAGGTGACCAGTCTATCACAGGGAGACATGTAGAGACAGACAGGTAACCAGTCTATCACAGGGAGACATGTAGAGACAGACAGGTAACCAGTCTATCACAGGGAGACATGTACAGACAGACAGGTAACCAGTCTATCACAGGGCTGACATGTAGAGACAGACAGGTAACCAGTCTATCACAGGGCTGACATGTAGAGACAGACAGGTAACCAGTCTATCATAGGGCTGACATGTAGAGACAGACAGGTAACCAGTCTATCACATGGAGACATGTGGAGACAGACAGGTAACCAGTCTATCACAGGGAGACATGTAGAGACAGACAGGTAACCAGTCTATCACAGGGAGACATGTAGAGACCGACAGGTAACCAGTCTATCACAGGGCTGACATGTAGAGACAGACAGGTAACCAGTCTATCATAGGGCTGACATGTAGAGACAGACAGGTAACCAGTCTATCACATGGAGACATGTGGAGACAGACAGGTAACCAGTCTATCACAGGGAGACATGTAGAGACAGACAGGTAACCAGTCTATCACAGGGAGACATGTAGAGACCGACAGGTAACCAGTCTATCACAGGGGGACATGTAGAGACAGACAGGTAACCAGTCTATCACAGGGAGACATGTAGAGACAGACATGTAACCAGTCTATCACAGGGAGACATGTAGAGACAGACAGGTAACCAGTCTATCACGGGGCCGACATGTAGAGACAGACAGGTAACCAGTCTATCACAGGGAGACATGTAGAGACAGACAGGTAACCAGTCTATCACAGGGGGACATGTAGAGACAGACAGTTAACCAGTCTATCACAGGGAGACATGTAGAGACAGACAGGTAACCAGTCTATCACATGGAGACATGTAGAGACAGACAGGTAACCAGTCTATCACAGGGGGACATGTAGAGACAGACAGGTAACCAGTCTATCACAGGGAGACATGTAGAGACAGACAGGTAACCAGTCTATCACAGGGAGACATGGAGAGACAGACAGGTAACCAGTCTATCACAGGGAGACATGTAAAGACAGAAAGGTAACCAGTCTATCACAGGGAGACATGTAGAGACAGACAGGTAACCAGTCTATCACAGGGGGACATGTAGAGACAGACAGGTAACCAGTCTATCACAGGGAGACATGTAGAGACAGACAGGTAACCAGTCTATCACAGGGAGACATGTAGAGACAGACAGGTAACCAGTCTATCACAGGGAGACATGTAAAGACAGACAGGTAACCAGTCTATCACAGGGCTGACATGTAGAGACAGACAGGTAACCAGTCTATCACAGGGCTGACATGTAGAGACAGACAGGTAACCAGTCTATCATAGGGCTGACATGTAGAGACAGACAGGTAACCAGTCTATCACATGGAGACATGTGGAGACAGACAGGTAACCAGTCTATCACAGGGAGACATGTAGAGACCGACAGGTAACCAGTCTATCACAGGGGGACATGTAGAGACAGACAGGTAACCAGTCTATCACAGGGAGACATGTAGAGACAGACAGGTAACCAGTCTATCACAGGGAGACATGTAGAGACAGACAGGTAACCAGTCTATCACGGGGCCAACATGTAGAGACAGACAGGTAACCAGTCTATCACAGGGAGACATGTAGAGACAGACAGGTAACCAGTCTATCACAGGGGGACATGTAGAGACAGACAGTTAACCAGTCTATCACAGGGAGACATGTAGAGACAGACAGGTAACCAGTCTATCACATGGAGACATGTAGAGACAGACAGGTAACCAGTCTATCACAGGGGGACATGTAGAGACAGACAGGTAACCAGTCTATCACAGGGAGACATGTAGAGACAGACAGGTAACCAGTCTATCACAGGGAGACATGGAGAGACAGACAGGTAACCAGTCTATCACAGGGAGACATGTAAAGACAGACAGGTAACCAGTCTATCACAGGGAGACATGTAGAGACAGACAGGTGACCAGTCTATCACAGGGAGACATGTAGAGACAGACAGGTAACCAGTCTATCACAGGGGGACATGTAGAGACAGACAGGTAACCAGTCTATCACAGGGAGACATGTAGAGACAGACAGGTAACCAGTCTATCACAGGGAGACATGTAGAGACCGACAGGTAACCAGTCTTTCACAGGGGGACATGTAGAGACAGACAGGTAACCAGTCTATCACAGGGAGACATGTAGAGACAGACAGGTAACCAGTCTATCACAGGGAGACATGTAGAGACAGACAGGTAACCAGTCTATCACGGGGCCGACATTTAGAGACAGACAGGTAACCAGTCTATCACAGGGAGACATGTAGAGACAGACAGGTAACCAGTCTATCACAGGGCTGACATGTAGAGACAGACAGGTGACCAGTCTATCACAGGGCTGACATGTAGAGAGAGACAGGTGACCAGTCTATCACAGGGCTGACATGTAGAGACAGACAGGTAACCAGTCTATCACAGGGAGACATGTAGAGACAGACAGGTAACCAGTCTATCACAGGGAGACATGTAGAGACAGACAGGTAACCAGTCTATCACAGGGCTGACATGTAGAGACAGACAGGCAACCAGTCTATCACAGGGCTGACATGTAGAGACAGACAGGTAACCAGTCTATCACAGGGAGACATGTAGAGACCGACAGGTAACCAGTCTATCACAGGGGGACATGTAGAGACAGACAGGTAACCAGTCTATCACAGGGAGACATGTAGAGACAGACAGGCAACCAGTCTATCACAGGGCTGACATGTAGAGACAGACAGGTAACCAGTCTATCACAGGGCCGACATGTAGAGACAGACAGGTAACCAGTCTATCACAGGGAGACATGTAGAGACAGACAGGTAACCAGTCTATCACAGGGAGACATGTAGAGACAGACAGGTAACCAGTCTATCATGGGGCCGACATGTAGAGACAGACAGGTAACCAGTCTATCACAGGGAGACATGTAGAGACAGACAGGTAACCAGTCTATCACAGGGGGACATGTAGAGACAGACAGGTAACCAGTCTATCACAGGGAGACATGTAGAGACAGACAGGTAACCAGTCTATCACAGGGAGACATGTAGAGACAGACAGGTAACCAGTCTATCACAGGGGGACATGTAGAGACAGACAGGTAAGCAGTCTATCACAGGGAGACATGTAGAGACAGACAGGTAACCAGTCTATCACAGGGAGACATGTAGAGACAGACAGGTAACCAGTCTATCACAGGGAGACATGTAAAGACAGACAGGTAACCAGTCTATCACAGAGAGACATGTAGAGACAGACAGGTGACCAGTCTATCACAGGGAGACATGTAGAGACAGACAGGTAACCAGTCTATCACAGGGAGACATGTAGAGACAGACAGGTAACCAGTCTATCACAGGGCTGACATGTAGAGACAGACAGGTAACCAGTCTATCACAGGGAGACATGTAGAGACAGACAGGTAACCAGTCTATCACAGGGAGACATGTACAGACAGACAGGTAACCAGTCTATCACAGGGCTGACATGTAGAGACAGACAGGTAACCAGTCTATCACAGGGCTGACATGTAGAGACAGACAGGTAACCAGTCTATCATAGGGCTGACATGTAGAGACAGACAGGTAACCAGTCTATCACATGGAGACATGTGGAGACAGACAGGTAACCAGTCTATCACAGGGAGACATGTAGAGACAGACAGGTAACCAGTCTATCACAGGGAGACATGTAGAGACCGACAGGTAACCAGTCTATCACAGGGAGACATGTAGAGACAGACAGGTAACCAGTCTATCACAGGGAGACATGTAGAGACAGACAGGTAACCAGTCTATCACAGGGAGACATGTAGAGACAGACAGGTAACCAGTCTATCACGGGGCCGACATGTAGAGACAGACAGGTAACCAGTCTATCACAGGGAGACATGTAGAGACAGACAGGTAACCAGTCTATCACAGGGGAACATGTAGAGACAGACAGTTAACCAGTGTATCACAGGGAGACATGTAGAGACAGACAGGTAACCAGTCTATCACAGGGAGACATGTAGAGACAGACAGGTGACCAGTCTATCACAGGGAGACATGTAGAGACAGACAGGTAACCAGTCTATCACAGGGGGACATGTAGAGACAGACAGGTAACCAGTCTATCACAGGGAGACATGTAGAGACAGACAGGTAACCAGTCTATCACAGGGAGACATGTAGAGACCGACAGGTAACCAGTCTTTCACAGGGGGACATGTAGAGACAGACAGGTAACCAGTCTATCACAGGGAGACATGTAGAGACAGACAGGTAACCAGTCTATCACAGGGAGACATGTAGAGACAGACAGGTAACCAGTCTATCACGGGGCCGACATTTAGAGACAGACAGGTAACCAGTCTATCACAGGGAGACATGTAGAGACAGACAGGTAACCAGTCTATCACAGGGCTGACATGTAGAGACAGACAGGTGACCAGTCTATCACAGGGCTGACATGTAGAGAGAGACAGGTGACCAGTCTATCACAGGGCTGACATGTAGAGACAGACAGGTAACCAGTCTATCACAGGGAGACATGTAGAGACAGACAGGTAACCAGTCTATCACAGGGAGACATGTAGAGACAGACAGGTAACCAGTCTATCACAGGGCTGACATGTAGAGACAGACAGGCAACCAGTCTATCACAGGGCTGACATGTAGAGACAGACAGGTAACCAGTCTATCACAGGGCCGACATGTAGAGACAGACAGGTAACCAGTCTATCACAGGGAGACATGTAGAGACAGACAGGTAACCAGTCTATCACAGGGAGACATGTAGAGACAGACAGGTAACCAGTCTATCATGGGGCCGACATGTAGAGACAGACAGGTAACCAGTCTATCACAGGGAGACATGTAGAGACAGACAGGTAACCAGTCTATCACAGGGGGACATGTAGAGACAGACAGGTAACCAGTCTATCACAGGGAGACATGTAGAGACAGACAGGTAACCAGTCTATCACAGGGAGACATGTAGAGACAGACAGGTAACCAGTCTATCACAAGGGGACATGATGAGACAGACAGGTAACCAGTCTATCACAGGGAGACATGTAGAGACAGACAGGTAACCAGTCTATCACAGGGAGACATGTAGAGACAGACAGGTAACCAGTCTATCACAGGGAGACATGTAAAGACAGACAGGTAACCAGTCTATCACAGGGAGACATGTAGAGACAGACAGGTGACCAGTCTATCACAGGGAGACATGTAGAGACAGACAGGTAACCAGTCTATCACAGGGAGACATGTAGAGACAGACAGGTAACCAGTCTATCACAGGGCTGACATGTAGAGACAGACAGGTAACCAGTCTATCACAGGGAGACATGTAGAGACAGACAGGTAACCAGTCTATCACAGGGAGACATGTACAGACAGACAGGTAACCAGTCTATCACAGGGCTGACATGTAGAGACAGACAGGTAACCAGTCTATCACAGGGCTGACATGTAGTGACAGATAGGTGACCAGTCTATCACAGGGAGACATGTAGAGACAGACAGGTAACCAGTCTATCACAGGGAGACATGTAGAGACAGACAGGTAACCAGTCTATCATGGGGCCGACATGTAGAGACAGACAGGTAACCACTCTATCACAGGGAGACATGTAGAGACAGACAGGTAACCAGTCTATCACAGGGGGACATGTAGAGACAGACAGGTAACCAGTCTATCACAGGGAGACATGTAGAGACTGACAGGTAACCAGTCTATCACAGGGAGACATGTACAGACAGACAGGTAACCAGTCTATCACAGGGCTGACATGTAGAGACAGACAGGTAACCAGTCTATCACAGGGCTGACATGTAGAGACAGACAGGTAACCAGTCTATCATAGGGCTGACATGTAGAGACAGACAGGTAACCAGTCTATCACATGGAGACATGTGGAGACAGACAGGTAACCAGTCTATCACAGGGAGACATGTAGAGACAGACAGGTAACCAGTCTATCACAGGGAGACATGTAGAGACCGACAGGTAACCAGTCTATCACAGGGGGACATGTAGAGACAGACAGGTAACCAGTCTATCACAGGGAGACATGTAGAGACAGACAGGTAACCAGTCTATCACAGGGAGACATGTAGAGACAGACAGGTAACCAGTCTATCACGGGGCCGACATGTAGAGACAGACAGGTAACCAGTCTATCACAGGGAGACATGTAGAGACAGACAGGCAACCAGTCTATCACAGGGCTGACATGTAGAGACAGACAGGTAACCAGTCTATCACAGGGCCGACATGTAGAGACAGACAGGTAACCAGTCTATCACAGGGAGACATGTAGAGACAGACAGGTAATAAGTCTATCACAGGGGGACATGTAGAGACAGACAGGTAACCAGTCTATCACAGGGAGACATGTAGAGACAGACAGGTAACCAGTCTATCACAGGGAGACATGTACAGACAGACAGGTAACCAGTCTATCACAGGGCTGACATGTAGAGACAGACAGGTAACCAGTCTATCACAGGGCTGACATGTAGAGACAGACAGGTAACCAGTCTATCATAGGGCTGACATGTAGAGACAGACAGGTAACCAGTCTATCACATGGAGACATGTGGAGACAGACAGGTAACCAGTCTATCACAGGGAGACATGTAGAGACAGACAGGTAACCAGTCTATCACAGGGAGACATGTAGAGACCGACAGGTAACCAGTCTATCACAGGGGGACATGTAGAGACAGACAGGTAACCAGTCTATCACAGGGAGACATGTAGAGACAGACAGGTAACCAGTCTATCACAGGGAGACATGTAGAGACAGACAGGTAACCAGTCTATCACGGGGCCGACATGTAGAGACAGACAGGTAACCAGTCTATCACAGGGAGACATGTAGAGACAGACAGGCAACCAGTCTATCACAGGGCTGACATGTAGAGACAGACAGGTAACCAGTCTATCACAGGGCCGACATGTAGAGACAGACAGGTAACCAGTCTATCACAGGGAGACATGTAGAGACAGACAGGTAACCAGTCTATCACAGGGAGACATGTAGAGACAGACAGGTAACCAGTCTATCATGGGGCCGACATGTAGAGACAGACAGGTAACCAGTCTATCACAGGGAGACATGTAGAGACAGACAGGTAACCAGTCTATCACAGGGGGACATGTAGAGACAGACAGGTAACCAGTCTATCACAGGGAGACATGTAGAGACAGACAGGTAACCAGTCTATCACAGGGAGACATGTAGAGACAGACAGGTAACCAGTCTATCACAGGGGGACATGTAGAGACAGACAGGTAAGCAGTCTATCACAGGGAGACATGTAGAGACAGACAGGTAACCAGTCTATCACAGGGAGACATGTAGAGACAGACAGGTAACCAGTCTATCACAGGGAGACATGTAAAGACAGACAGGTAACCAGTCTATCACAGGGAGACATGTAGAGACAGACAGGTGACCAGTCTATCACAGGGAGACATGTAGAGACAGACAGGTAACCAGTCTATCACAGGGAGACATGTTGAGACAGACAGGTAACCAGTCTATCACAGGGCTGACATGTAGAGACAGACAGGTAACCAGTCTATCACAGGGAGACATGTAGAGACAGACAGGTAACCAGTCTATCACAGGGAGACATGTACAGACAGACAGGTAACCAGTCTATCACAGGGCTGACATGTAGAGACAGACAGGTAACCAGTCTATCACAGGGCTGACATGTAGAGACAGACAGGTAACCAGTCTATCATAGGGCTGACATGTAGAGACAGACAGGTAACCAGTCTATCACATGGAGACATGTGGAGACAGACAGGTAACCAGTCTATCACAGGGAGACATGTAGAGACAGACAGGTAACCAGTCTATCACAGGGAGACATGTAGAGACCGACAGGTAACCAGTCTATCACAGGGGGACATGTAGAGACAGACAGGTAACCAGTCTATCACAGGGAGACATGTAGAGACAGACAGGTAACCAGTCTATCACAGGGAGACATGTAGAGACAGACAGGTAACCAGTCTATCACGGGGCCGACATGTAGAGACAGACAGGTAACCAGTCTATCACAGGGAGACATGTAGAGACAGACAGGTAACCAGTCTATCACAGGGGGACATGTAGAGACAGACAGTTAACCAGTCTATCACAGGGAGACATGTAGAGACAGACAGGTAACCAGTCTATCACAGGGAGACATGTAGAGACAGACAGGTGACCAGTCTATCACAGGGAGACATGTAGAGACAGACAGGTAACCAGTCTATCACAGGGGGACATGTAGAGACAGACAGGTAACCAGTCTATCACAGGGAGACATGTAGAGACAGACAGGTAACCAGTCTATCACAGGGAGACATGTAGAGACCGACAGGTAACCAGTCTTTCACAGGGGGACATGTAGAGACAGACAGGTAACCAGTCTATCACAGGGAGACATGTAGAGACAGACAGGTAACCAGTCTATCACAGGGAGACATGTAGAGACAGACAGGTAACCAGTCTATCACGGGGCCGACATTTAGAGACAGACAGGTAACCAGTCTATCACAGGGAGACATGTAGAGACAGACAGGTAACCAGTCTATCACAGGGCTGACATGTAGAGACAGACAGGTGACCAGTCTATCACAGGGCTGACATGTAGAGAGAGACAGGTGACCAGTCTATCACAGGGCTGACATGTAGAGACAGACAGGTAACCAGTCTATCACATGGAGACATGTGGAGACAGACAAGTAACCAGTCTATCACAGGGAGACATGTAGAGACAGACAGGTAACCAGTCTATCACAGGGAGACATGTAGAGACCGACAGGTAACCAGTCTATCACAGGGGGACATGTAGAGACAGACAGGTAACCAGTCTATCACAGGGCTGACATGTAGAGACAGACAGGTAACCAGTCTATCACAGGGAGACATGTAGAGACAGACAGGTAACCAGTCTATCACAGGGAGACATGTAAAGACAGACAGGTGACCAGTCTACCACAGGGCTGACATGTAGAGAGAGACAGGTGACCAGTCTATCACAGGGCTGACATGTAGAGACAGACAGGTAACAAGTCTATCACAGGCTGACATGTAGAGACAGACAGGTGACCAGTCTATCACAGGGCTGACATGTAGAGACAGACAGGTAACCAGTCTATCACAGGGAGACATGTAGAGACAGACAGGTAACCAGTCTATCACAGGGAGACATGTAGAGACTGACAGGTAACCAGTCTATCACATGGAGACATGTGGAGACAGACACGTAACCAGTCTATCACATGGAGACATGTAGAGACAGACAGGTAACCAGTCTATCACAGGGCTGACATGTAGAGACAGACAGGCAACCAGTCTATCACATGGAGACATGTAGAGACAGACAGGTAACCAGTCTATCACAGGGAGACATGTAGAGACAGACAGGTAACCAGTCTATCACAGGGAGACATGTAGAGACAGACAGGTAACCAGTCTATCATGGGGCCGACATGTAGAGACAGACAGGTAACCAGTCTATCACAGGGAGACATGTAGAGACAGACAGGTAACCAGTCTATCACAGGGGGACATGTAGAGACAGACAGGTAACCAGTCTATCACAGGGAGACATGTAGAGACAGACAGGTAACCAGTCTATCACAGGGAGACATGTAGAGACAGACAGGTAACCAGTCTATCACAGGGGGACATGTAGAGACAGACAGGTAACCAGTCTATCACAGGGAGACATGTAGAGACAGACAGGTAACCAGTCTATCACAGGGAGACATGTAGAGACAGACAGGTAACCAGTCTATCACAGGGAGACATGTAAAGACAGACAGGTAACCAGTCTATCACAGGGAGACATGTAGAGACAGACAGGTGACCAGTCTATCACAGGGAGACATGTAGAGACAGACAGGTAACCAGTCTATCACAGGGAGACATGTAGAGACAGACAGGTAACCAGTCTATCACAGGGCTGACATGTAGAGACAGACAGGTAACCAGTCTATCACAGGGAGACATGTAGAGACAGACAGGTAACCAGTCTATCACAGGGAGACATGTACAGACAGACAGGTAACCAGTCTATCACAGGGAGACATGTAGAGACCGACAGGTAACCAGTCTATCACAGGGGGACATGTACAGACAGACAGGTAACCAGTCTATCACAGGGAGACATGAAGAGACAGACAGGTAACCAGTCTATCACAGGGAGACATGTAAAGACAGACAGGTAACCAGTCTATCACAGGGAGACATGTAGAGACAGACAGGTGACCAGTCTATCACAGGGAGACATGTAGAGACAGACAGGTAACCAGTCTATCACAGGGAGACATGTAGAGACAGACAGGTAACCAGTCTATCACAGGGAGACATGTACAGACAGACAGGTAACCAGTCTATCACAGGGCTGACATGTAGAGACAGACAGGTAACCAGTCTATCACAGGGCTGACATGTAGAGACAGACAGGTAACCAGTCTATCATAGGGCTGACATGTAGAGACAGACAGGTAACCAGTCTATCACATGGAGACATGTGGAGACAGACAGGTAACCAGTCTATCACAGGGAGACATGTAGAGACAGACAGGTAACCAGTCTATCACAGGGAGACATGTAGAGACCGACAGGTAACCAGTCTATCACAGGGGGACATGTAGAGACAGACAGGTAACCAGTCTATCACAGGGCTGACATGTAGAGACAGACAGGTAACCAGTCTATCACAGGGAGACATGTAGAGACAGACAGGTAACCAGTCTATCACAGGGAGACATGTAGAGACAGACAGGTAACCAGTCTATCACAGGGCTGACATGTAGAGACAGACAGGCAACCAGTCTATCACAGGGCTGACATGTAGAGACAGACAGGTAACCAGTCTATCACAGGGCCGACATGTAGAGACAGTCAGGTAACCAGTCTATCACAGGGAGACATGTAGAGACAGACAGGTAACCAGTCTATCACAGGGAGACATGTAGAGACAGACAGGTAACCAGTCTATCATGGGGCCGACATGTAGAGACAGACAGGTAACCAGTCTATCACAGGGAGACATGTAGAGACAGACAGGTAACCAGTCTATCACAGGGGGACATGTAGAGACAGACAGGTAACCAGTCTATCACAGGGAGACATGTAGAGACAGACAGGTAACCAGTCTATCACAGGGAGACATGTAGAGACAGACAGGTAACCAGTCTATCACAGGGCTGACATGTAGAGACAGACAGGTAACCAGTCTATCACAGGGAGACATGTAGAGACAGACAGGTAACCAGTCTATCACAGGGAGACATGTACAGACAGACAGGTAACCAGTCTATCATAGGGCTGACATGTAGAGACAGACAGGTAACCAGTCTATCACATGGAGACATGTGGAGACAGACACGTAACCAGTCTATCACATGGAGACATGTAGAGACAGACAGGTAACCAGTCTATCACAGGGAGACATGTAGAGACCGACAGGTAACCAGTCTATCACAGGGGGACATGTAGAGACAGACAGGTAACCAGTCTATCACATGGAGACATGTGGAGACAGACAGGTAACCAGTCTATCACAGGGAGACATGTAGAGACCGACAGGTAACCAGTCTATCACAGGGAGACATGTAGAGACAGACAGGTAACCAGTCTATCACAGGGAGACATGTAGAGACAGACAGCTAACCAGTCTATCACGGGGCCGACATGGAGAGACAGACAGGTAACCAGTCTATCACAGGGAGACATGTAGAGACAGACAGGTAACCAGTCTATCACAGGGGGACATGTAGAGACAGACAGGTAACCAGTCTATCACAGGGAGACATGTAGAGACAGACAGGTAACCAGTCTATCACATGGAGACATGTAGACAGACAGGTAACCAGTCTATCACAGGGGGACATGTAGAGACAGACAGGTAACCAGTCTATCACAGGGAGACATGTAGAGACAGACAGGTAACCAGTCTATCACAGGGAGACATGGAGAGACAGACAGGTAACCAGTCTATCACAGGGAGACATGTAAAGACAGACAGGTAACCAGTCTATCACAGGGAGACATGTAGAGACAGACAGGTGACCAGTCTATCACAGGGAGACATGTAGATACAGACAGGTAACCAGTCTATAACAGGGAGACATGTAGAGACAGACAGGTAACCAGTCTATCACAGGGAGACATGTAGAGACAGACAGGTAACCAGTCTATCACAGGGAGACATGTAGAGACAGACAGGTAACCAGTCTATCACGGGGCCGACATTTAGAGACAGACAGGTAACCAGTCTATCACAGGGAGACATGTAGAGACCGACAGGTAACCAGTCTATCACAGGGGGACATGTAGAGACAGACAGGTAACCAGTCTATCACATGGAGACATGTGGAGACAGACAGGTAACCAGTCTATCACAGGGAGACATGTAGAGACCGACAGGTAACCAGTCTATCACAGGGAGACATGTAGAGACAGACAGGTAACCAGTCTATCACAGGGAGACATGTAGAGACAGACAGGTAACCAGTCTATCACGGGTCCGACATGGAGAGACAGACAGATAACCAGTCTATCACAGGGAGACATGTAGAGACAGACAGGTAACCAGTCTATCACAGGGGGACATGTAGAGACAGACAGGTAACCAGTCTATCACAGGGAGACATGTAGAGACAGACAGGTAACCAGTCTATCACATGGAGACATGTAGACAGACAGGTAACCAGTCTATCACAGGGGGACATGTAGAGACAGACAGGTAACCAGTCTATCACAGGGAGACATGTAGAGACAGACAGGTAACCAGTCTATCACAGGGAGACATGGAGAGACAGACAGGTAACCAGTCTATCACAGGGAGACATGTAAAGACAGACAGGTAACCAGTCTATCACAGGGAGACATGTAGAGACAGACAGGTGACCAGTCTATCACAGGGAGACATGTAGATACAGACAGGTAACCAGTCTATCACAGGGGGACATGTAGAGACAGACAGGTAACCAGTCTATCACAGGGAGACATGTAGAGACAGATAGGTAACCAGTATATCACAGGGAGACATGTAGAGACAGACAGGTAACCAGTCTATCACGGGGCCGACATGTAGAGACAGACAGGTAACCAGTCTATCACAGGGAGACATGTAGAGACAGACAGGTAACCAGTCTATCACAGGGGGACATGTAGAGACAGACAGGTAACCAATCTATCACATGGAGACATGTGGAGACAGACAGGTAACCAGTCTATCACAGGGAGACATGTAGAGACAGACAGGTAACCAGTCTATCACAGGGAGACATGTAGAGACAGACAGGTAACCAGTCTATCACAGGGAGACATGTAGAGACAGACAGGTAACCAGTCTATCACGGGGCCGACATTTAGAGACAGACAGGTAACCAGTCTATCACAGGGAGACATGTAGAGACAGACAGGTAACCAGTCTATCACAGGGCTGACATGTAGAGACAGACAGGTGACCAGTCTATCACAGGGCTGACATGTAGAGAGAGACAGGTGACCAGTCTATCACAGGGCTGACATGTAGAGACAGACAGGTAACCAGTCTATCACAGGCTGACATGTAGAGACAGACAGGTGACCAGTCTATCACAGGCTGACATGTAGAGACAGACAGGTGACCAGTCTATCACAGGGCTGACATGTAGAGACAGACAGGTAACCAGTCTATCATAGGGCTGACATGTAGAGACAGACAGGTAACCAGTCTATCACATGGAGACATGTGGAGACAGACACGTAACCAGTCTATCACAGGGAGACATGTAGAGACAGACAGGTAACCAGTCTATCACAGGGAGACATGTAGAGACCGACAGGTAACCAGTCTATCACAGGGGGACATGTAGAGACAGACAGGTAACCAGTCTATCACATGGAGACATGTGGAGACAGACAGGTAACCAGTCTATCACAGGGAGACATGTAGAGACAGACAGGTAACCAGTCTATCACAGGGAGACATGTAGAGACCGACAGGTAACCAGTCTATCACAGGGGGACATGTAGAGACCGACAGGTAACCAGTCTATCATAGGGCTGACATGTAGAGACAGACAGGTAACCAGTCTATCACATGGAGACATGTGGAGACAGACAGGTAACCAGTCTATCACAGGGCTGACATGTAGAGACAGACAGGTAACCAGTCTATCACAGGGAGACATGTAGAGACAGACAGGTAACCAGTCTATCACAGGGAGACATGTAGAGACAGACAGGTAACCAGTCTATCACAGGGCCGACATGTAGAGACAGACAGGCAACCAGTCTATCACAGGGCTGACATGTAGAGACAGACAGGTAACCAGTCTATCACAGGGCCGACATGTAGAGACAGACAGGTAACCAGTCTATCACAGGGAGACATGTAGAGACAGACAGGTAACCAGTCTATCACAGGGAGACATGTAGAGACAGACAGGTAACCAGTCTATCATGGGGCCGACATGTAGAGACAGACAGGTAACCAGTCTATCACAGGGAGACATGTAGAGACAGACAGGTAACCAGTCTATCACAGGGGGACATGTAGAGACAGACAGGTAACCAGTCTATCACAGGGAGACATGTAGAGACAGACAGGTAACCAGTCTATCACAGGGAGACATGTAGAGACAGACAGGTAACCAGTCTATCACAGGGGGACATGTAGAGACAGACAGGTAACCAGTCTATCACAGGGAGACATGTAGAGACAGACAGGTAACCAGTCTATCACAGGGAGACATGTAGAGACAGACAGGTAACCAGTCTATCACAGGGAGACATGTAAAGACAGACAGGTAACCAGTCTATCACAGGGAGACATGTAGAGACAGACAGGTGACCAGTCTATCACAGGGAGACATGTAGAGACAGACAGGTAACCAGTCTATCACAGGGAGACATGTAGAGACAGACAGGTAACCAGTCTATCACAGGGCTGACATGTAGAGACAGACAGGTAACCAGTCTATCACATGGAGACATGTGGAGACAGACAGGTAACCAGTCTATCACAGGGAGACATGTAGAGACCGACAGGTAACCAGTCTATCACAGGGAGACATGTAGAGACAGACAGGTAACCAGTCTATCACAGGGAGACATGTAGAGACAGACAGGTAACCAGTCTATCACGGGGCCGACATGGAGAGACAGACAGGTAACCAGTCTATCACAGGGAGACATGTAGAGACAGACAGGTAACCAGTCTATCACAGGGGGACATGTAGAGACAGACAGGTAACCAGTCTATCACAGGGAGACATGTAGAGACAGACAGGTAACCAGTCTATCACATGGAGACATGTAGACAGACAGGTAACCAGTCTATCACAGGGGGACATGTAGAGACAGACAGGTAACCAGTCTATCACAGGGAGACATGTAGAGACAGACAGGTAACCAGTCTATCACAGGGAGACATGGAGAGACAGACAGGTAACCAGTCTATCACAGGGAGACATGTAAAGACAGACAGGTAACCAGTCTATCACAGGGAGACATGTAGAGACAGACAGGTGACCAGTCTATCACAGGGAGACATGTAGATACAGACAGGTAACCAGTCTATCACAGGGGGACATGTAGAGACAGACAGGTAACCAGTCTATCACAGGGAGACATGTAGAGACAGATAGGTAACCAGTATATCACAGGGAGACATGTAGAGACAGACAGGTAACCAGTCTATCACGGGGCCGACATGTAGAGACAGACAGGTAACCAGTCTATCACAGGGAGACATGTAGAGACAGACAGGTAACCAGTCTATCACAGGGGGACATGTAGAGACAGACAGGTAACCAATCTATCACATGGAGACATGTGGAGACAGACAGGTAACCAGTCTATCACAGGGAGACATGTAGAGACAGACAGGTAACCAGTCTATCACAGGGAGACATGTAGAGACAGACAGGTAACCAGTCTATCACAGGGAGACATGTAGAGACAGACAGGTAACCAGTCTATCACGGGGCCGACATTTAGAGACAGACAGGTAACCAGTCTATCACAGGGAGACATGTAGAGACAGACAGGTAACCAGTCTATCACAGGGCTGACATGTAGAGACAGACAGGTGACCAGTCTATCACAGGAATGACATGTAGAGAGAGACAGGTGACCAGTCTATCACAGGGCTGACATGTAGAGACAGACAGGTAACCAGTCTATCACAGGCTGACATGTAGAGACACACAGGTGACCAGTCTATCACAGGCTGACATGTAGAGACAGACAGGTGACCAGTCTATCACAGGGCTGACATGTAGAGACAGACAGGTAACCAGTCTATCATAGGGCTGACATGTAGAGACAGACAGGTAACCAGTCTATCACAGGGAGACATGTAGAGACCGACAGGTAACCAGTCTATCACAGGGGGACATGTAGAGACAGACAGGTAACCAGTCTATCACATGGAGACATGTGGAGACAGACAGGTAACCAGTCTATCACAGGGAGACATGTAAAGACAGACAGGTAACCAGTCTATCACAGGGAGACATGTAGAGACCGACAGGTAACCAGTCTATCACAGGGGGACATGTAGAGACAGACAGGTAACCAGTCTATCACAGGGAGACATGTAGAGACAGACAGGTAACCAGTCTATCACAGGGGGACATGTAGAGACAGACAGGTAACCAATCTATCACATGGAGACAGGTGGAGACAGACAGGTAACCAGTCTATCACAGGGCTGACATGTAGAGACAGACAGGTGACCAGTCTATCACAGGGCTGACATGTAGAGAGAGACAGGTGACCAGTCTATCACAGGGCTGACATGTAGAGACAGACAGGTAACCAGTCTATCACAGGCTGACATGTAGAGACAGACAGGTGACCAGTCTATCACAGGCTGACATGTAGAGACAGACAGGTGACCAGTCTATCACAGGGCTGACATGTAGAGACAGACAGGTAACCAGTCTATCATAGGGCTGACATGTAGAGACAGACAGGTAACCAGTCTATCACATGGAGACATGTGGAGACAGACACGTAACCAGTCTATCACAGGGAGACATGTAGAGACAGACAGGTAACCAGTCTATCACAGGGAGACATGTAGAGACCGACAGGTAACCAGTCTATCACAGGGGGACATGTAGAGACAGACAGGTAACCAGTCTATCACAGGGCTGACATGTAGAGACAGACAGGTAACCAGTCTATCACAGGGAGACATGTAGAGACAGACATGTAACCAGTCTATCACAGGGAGACATGTAAAGACAGACAGGTGACCAGTCTATCACAGGGCTGACATGTAGAGAGAGACAGGTGACCAGTCTATCACAGGGCTGACATGTAGAGACAGACAGGTAACCAGTCTATCACAGGCTGACATGTAGAGACAGACAGGTGACCAGTCTATCACAGGGCTGACATGTAGAGACAGACAGGTAACCAGTCTATCACAGGGAGACATGTAGAGACAGACAGGTAACCAGTCTATCACAGGGAGACATGTAGAGACTGACAGGTAACCAGTCTATCACAGGGAGACATGTAGAGACAGACAGGTAACCAGTCCATCACATGGCTGACATGTAGAGACAGACAGGCAACCAGTCTATCACAGGGGGACATGTAGAGACAGACAGGTAACCAGTCTATCACAGGGCTGACATGTAGAGACAGACAGGTAACCAGTCTATCACAGGGAGACATGTAGAGACAGACAGGTAACCAGTCTATCACAGGGAGACATGTAAAGACAGACAGGTGACCAGTCTATCACAGGGCTGACATGTAGAGAGAGACAGGTGACCAGTCTATCACAGGGCTGACATGTAGAGACAGACAGGTAACCAGTCTATCACAGGCTGACATGTAGAGACAGACAGGTGACCAGTCTATCACAGGGCTGACATGTAGAGACAGACAGGTAACCAGTCTATCACAGGGAGACATGTAGAGACAGACAGGTAACCAGTCTATCACAGGGAGACATGTAGAGACTGACAGGTAACCAGTCTATCACAGGGAGACATGTAGAGACAGACAGGTAACCAGTCCATCACAGGGCTGACATGTAGAGACAGACAGGCAACCAGTCTATCACAGGGCTGACATGTAGAGACAGACAGGTAACCAGTCTATCACAGGGCCGACATGTAGAGACAGACAGGTAACCACTCTATCACAGGGAGACATGTAGAGACAGACAGGTAACCAGTCTATCACAGGGAGACATGTAGAGACAGACAGGTAACCAGTCTATCATGGGGCCGACATGTAGAGACAGACAGGTAACCAGTCTATCACAGGGAGACATGTAGAGACAGACAGGTAACCAGTCTATCACAGGGGGACATGTAGAGACAGACAGGTAACCAGTCTATCACAGGGAGACATGTAGAGACAGACAGGTAACCAGTCTATCACAGGGAGACATGTAGAGAAAGACAGGTAACCAGTCTATCACAGGGGGACATGTAGAGACAGACAGGTAACCAGTCTATCACAGGGAGACATGTAGAGACAGACAGGTAACCAGTCTATCACAGGGAGACATGTAAAGACAGACAGGTAACCAGTCTATCACAGGGAGACATGTAGAGACAGACAGGTAACCAGTCTATCACAGGGAGACATGTAGAGACAGACAGGTAACCAGTCTATCACAGGGAGACATGTAGAGACAGAAAGGTAACCAGTCTATCACAGGGAGACATGTAGAGACAGACAGGTAACCAGTCTATCACAGGGCTGACATGTAAAGACAGACAGGTAACCAGTCTATCACAGGAAGACATGTAGAGACAGACAGGTAACCAGTCTATCACAGGGAGACATGTACAGACAGACAGGTAACCAGTCTATCACAGGGAGACATGTAGAGACCGACAGGTAACCAGTCTATCACAGGGGGACATGTACAGACAGACAGGTAACCAGTCTATCACAGGGAGACATGAAGAGACAGACAGGTAACCAGTCTATCACAGGGAGACATGTAGAGACAGAAAGGTAACCAGTCTATCACAGGGAGACATGTAGAGACAGACAGGTAACCAGTCTATCACAGGGCTGACATGTAAAGACAGACAGGTAACCAGTCTATCACAGGGAGACATGTAGAGACAGACAGGTAACCAGTCTATCACAGGGAGACATGTACAGACAGACAGGTAACCAGTCTATCACAGGGAGACATGTAGAGACCGACAGGTAACCAGTCTATCACAGGGGGACATGTACAGACAGACAGGTAACCAGTCTATCACAGGGAGACATGAAGAGACAGACAGGTAACCAGTCTATCACAGGGAGACATGTAAAGACAGACAGGTAACCAGTCTATCACAGGGAGACATGTAGAGACAGACAGGTGACCAGTCTATCACAGGGAGACATGTAGAGACAGACAGGTAACCAGTCTATCACAGGGAGACATGTAGAGACAGACAGGTAACCAGTCTATCACAGGGAGACATGTACAGACAGACAGGTAACCAGTCTATCACAGGGCTGACATGATAGAGACAGACAGGTAACCAGTCTATCACAGGGCTGACATGTAGAGACAGACAGGTAACCAGTCTATCACATGGAGACATGTGGAGACAGACAGGTAACCAGTCTATCACAGGGAGACATGTAGAGACAGACAGGTAACCAGTCTATCACAGGGAGACATGTAGAGACCGACAGGTAACCAGTCTATCACAGGGGGACATGTAGAGACAGACAGGTAACCAGTCTATCACAGGGCTGACATGTAGAGACAGACAGGTAACCAGTCTATCACAGGGAGACATGTAGAGACAGACAGGTAACCAGTCTATCACAGGGAGACATGTAGAGACAGACAGGTAACCAGTCTATCACAGGGCTGACATGTAGAGACAGACAGGCAACCAGTCTATCACAGGGCTGACATGTAGAGACAGACAGGTAACCAGTCTATCACAGGGCCGACATGTAGAGACAGACAGGTAACCAGTCTATCACAGGGAGACATGTAGAGACAGACAGGTAACCAGTCTATCACAGGGAGACATGTAGAGACAGACAGGTAACCAGTCTATCATGGGGCCGACATGTAGAGACAGACCGGTAACCAGTCTATCACAGGGAGACATGTAGAGACAGACAGGTAACCAGTCTATCACAGGGGGACATGTAGAGACAGACAGGTAACCAGTCTATCACAGGGAGACATGTAGAGACAGACAGGTAACCAGTCTATCACAGGGAGACATGTAGAGACAGACAGGTAACCAGTCTATCACAGGGGGACATGTAGAGACAGACAGGTAACCAGTCTATCACAGGGAGACATGTAGAGACAGACAGGTAACCAGTCTATCACAGGGAGACATGTAGAGACAGACAGGTAACCAGTCTATCACAGGGAGACATGTAAAGACAGACAGGTAACCAGTCTATCACAGGGAGACATGTAGAGACAGACAGGTGACCAGTCTATCACAGGGAGACATGTAGAGACAGACAGGTAACCAGTCTATCACAGGGAGACATGTAGAGACAGACAGGTAACCAGTCTATCACAGGGCTGACATGTAGAGACAGACAGGTAACCAGTCTATCACAGGGCTGACATGTAGAGACAGACAGGTAACCAGTCTATGACAGGGCTGACATGTAGAGACAGACAGGTAACCAGTCTATCATAGGGCTGACATGTAGAGACAGACAGGTAACCAGTCTATCACATGGAGACATGTGGAGACAGACACGTAACCAGTCTATCACATGGAGACATGTAGAGACAGACAGGTAACCAGTCTATCACAGGGAGACATGTAGAGACCGACAGGTAACCAGTCTATCACAGGGGGACATGTAGAGACAGACAGGTAACCAGTCTATCACATGGAGACATGTGGAGACAGACAGGTAACCAGTCTATCACAGGGAGACATGTAGAGACCGACAGGTAACCAGTCTATCACAGGGAGACATGTAGAGACAGACAGGTAACCAGTCTATCACAGGGAGACATGTAGAGACAGACAGGTAACCAGTCTATCACGGGGCCGACATGGAGAGACAGACAGGTAACCAGTCTATCACAGGGAGACATGTAGAGACAGACAGGTAACCAGTCTATCACAGGGGGACATGTAGAGACAGACAGGTAACCAGTCTATCACAGGGAGACATGTAGAGACAGACAGGTAACCAGTCTATCACATGGAGACATGTAGACAGACAGGTAACCAGTCTATCACAGGGGGACATGTAGAGACAGACAGGTAACCAGTCTATCACAGGGAGACATGTAGAGACAGACAGGTAACCAGTCTATCACAGGGTTACATGGAGAGACAGACAGGTAACCAGTCTATCACAGGGAGACATGTAAAGACAGACAGGTAACCAGTCTATCACAGGGAGACATGTAGAGACAGACAGGTGACCAGTCTATCACAGGGGGACATGTAGAGAAAGACAGGTAACCAGTCTATCACAGGGAGACATGTAGAGACAGACAGGTAACCAGTCTATCACAGGGAGATATGGAGAGACAGACAGGTAACCAGTCTATCACAGGGAGACATGTAAAGACAGACAGGTAACCAGTCTATCACAGGGAGACATGTAGAGACAGACAGGTGACCAGTCTATCACAGGGAGACATGTAGATACAGACAGGTAACCAGTCTATCACGGGGCCGACATGTAGAGACAGACAGGTAACCAGTCTATCACAGGGAGACATGTAGAGACAGACAGGTAACCAGTCTATCACAGGGGGACATGTAGAGACAGACAGGTAACCAATCTATCACATGGAGACAGGTGGAGACAGACAGGTAACCAGTCTATCACAGGGCTGACATGTAGAGACAGACAGGTGACCAGTCTATCACAGGGCTGACATGTAGAGAGAGACAGGTGACCAGTCTATCACAGGGCTGACATGAAGAGACAGACAGGTAACCAGTCTATCACAGGCTGACATGTAGAGACAGACAGGTGACCAGTCTATCACAGGCTGACATGTAGAGACAGACAGGTGACCAGTCTATCACAGGGCTGACATGTAGAGACAGACAGGTAACCAGTCTATCATAGGGCTGACATGTAGAGACAGACAGGTAACCAGTCTATCACATGGAGACATGTGGAGACAGACACGTAACCAGTCTATCACAGGGAGACATGTAGAGACAGACAGGTAACCAGTCTATCACAGGGAGACATGTAGAGACCGACAGGTAACCAGTCTATCACAGGGGGACATGTAGAGACAGACAGGTAACCAGTCTATCACAGGGCTGACATGTAGAGACAGACAGGTAACCAGTCTATCACAGGGAGACATGTAGAGACAGACAGGTAACCAGTCTATCACAGGGAGACATGTAAAGACAGACAGGTGACCAGTCTATCACAGGGCTGACATGTAGAGAGAGACAGGTGACCAGTCTATCACAGGGCTGACATGTAGAGACAGACAGGTAACCAGTCTATCACAGGCTGACATGTAGAGACAGACAGGTGACCAGTCTATCACAGGGCTGACATGTAGAGACAGACAGGTAACCAGTCTATCACAGGGAGACATGTAGAGACAGACAGGTAACCAGTCTATCACAGGGAGACATGTAGAGACTGACAGGTAACCAGTCTATCACAGGGAGACATGTAGACAGACAGGTAACCAGTCTATCACAGGGGGACATGTAGAGACAGACAGGTAACCAGTCTATCACAGGGAGACATGTAGAGACAGACAGGTAACCAGTCTATCACAGGGAGACATGGAGAGACAGACAGGTAACCAGTCTATCACAGGGAGACATGTAAAGACAGACAGGTAACCAGTCTATCACAGGGAGACATGTAGAGACAGACAGGTGACCAGTCTATCACAGGGGGACATGTAGAGACAGACAGGTAACCAGTCTATCACAGGGAGACATGTAGAGACAGACAGGTAACCAGTCTATCACAGGGAGACATGGAGAGACAGACAGGTAACCAGTCTATCACAGGGAGACATGTAAAGACAGACAGGTAACCAGTCTATCACAGGGAGACATGTAGAGACAGACAGGTGACCAGTCTATCACAGGGAGACATGTAGATACAGACAGGTAACCAGTCTATCACAGGGAGACATGTAAAGACAGACAGGTAACCAGTCTATCACAGGGAGACATGTAGAGACAGACAGGTGACCAGTCTATCACAGGGGGACATGTAGAGACAGACAGGTAACCAGTCTATCACAGGGAGACATGTAGAGACAGACAGGTAACCAGTCTATCACAGGGAGACATGGAGAGACAGACAGGTAACCAGTCTATCACAGGGAGACATGTAAAGACAGACAGGTAACCAGTCTATCACAGGGAGACATGTAGAGACAGACAGGTGACCAGTCTATCACAGGGAGACATGTAGATACAGACAGGTAACCAGTCTATCACAGGGGGACATGTAGAGACAGACAGGTAACCAGTCTATCACAGGGAGACATGTAGAGACAGATAGGTAACCAGTATATCACAGGGGGACATGTAGAGACAGACAGGTAACCAGTCTATCACAGGGAGACATGTAGAGACAGACAGGTAACCAGTCTATCACAGGGAGACATGTAAAGACAGACAGGTAACCAGTCTATCACAGGGAGACATGTAGAGACAGACAGGTGACCAGTCTATCACAGGGGGACATGTAGAGACAGACAGGTAACCAGTCTATCACAGGGAGACATGTAGAGACAGACAGGTAACCAGTCTATCACAGGGAGACATGGAGAGACAGACAGGTAACCAGTCTATCACAGGGAGACATGTAAAGACAGACAGGTAACCAGTCTATCACAGGGAGACATGTAGAGACAGACAGGTGACCAGTCTATCACAGGGAGACATGTAGATACAGACAGGTAACCAGTCTATCACAGGGAGACATGTAAAGACAGACAGGTAACCAGTCTATCACAGGGAGACATGTAGAGACAGACAGGTGACCAGTCTATCACAGGGGGACATGTAGAGACAGACAGGTAACCAGTCTATCACAGGGAGACATGTAGAGACAGACAGGTAACCAGTCTATCACAGGGAGACATGGAGAGACAGACAGGTAACCAGTCTATCACAGGGAGACATGTAAAGACAAACAGGTAACCAGTCTATCACAGGGAGACATGTAGAGACAGACAGGTGACCAGTCTATCACAGGGAGACATGTAGATACAGACAGGTAACCAGTCTATCACAGGGGGACATGTAGAGACAGACAGGTAACCAGTCTATCACAGGGAGACATGTAGAGACAGATAGGTAACCAGTATATCACAGGGAGACATGTAGAGACAGACAGGTAACCAGTCTATCACGGGGCCGACATGTAGAGACAGACAGGTAACCAGTCTATCACAGGGAGACATGTAGAGACAGACAGGTAACCAGTCTATCACAGGGGGACATGTAGAGACAGACAGGTAACCAATCTATCACATGGAGACAGGTGGAGACAGACAGGTAACCAGTCTATCACAGGGCTGACATGTAGAGACAGACAGGTGACCAGTCTATCACAGGGCTGACATGTAGAGAGAGACAGGTGACCAGTCTATCACAGGGCTGACATGTAGATACAGACAGGTAACCAGTCTATCACAGGCTGACATGTAGAGACAGACAGGTGACCAGTCTATCACAGGCTGACATGTAGAGACAGACAGGTGACCAGTCTATCACAGGGCTGACATGTAGAGACAGACAGGTAACCAGTCTATCACAGGGAGACATGTAGAGACAGACAGGTAACCAGTCTATCACAGGGAGACATGTAGAGACAGACAGGTAACCAGTCTATCACAGGGAGACATGTAAAGACAGACAGGTAACCAGTCTATCACAGGGAGACATGTAGAGACAGACAGGTGACCAGTCTATCACAGGGAGACATGTAGAGACAGACAGGTAACCAGTCTATCACAGGGAGACATGTAGAGACAGACAGGTAACCAGTCTATCACAGGGCTGACATGTAGAGACAGACAGGTAACCAGTCTATCACAGGGAGACATGTAGAGACAGACAGGTAACCAGTCTATCACAGGGAGACATGTACAGACAGACAGGTAACCAGTCTATCACAGGGCTGACATGTAGAGACAGACAGGTAACCAGTCCATCACAGGGCTGACATGTAGAGACAGGCAGGTAACCAGTCTATCATAGGGCTGACATGTAGAGACAGACAGGTAACCAGTCTATCACAGGGAGACATGTACAGACAGACAGGTAACCAGTCTATCACAGGGCTGACATGTAGAGACAGACAGGTAACCAGTCCATCACATGGAGACATGTGGAGACAGACAGGTAACCAGTCTATCACAGGGAGACATGTAGAGACAGACAGGTAACCAGTCTATCACAGGGAGACATGTAGAGACCGACAGGTAACCAGTCTATCACAGGGGGACATGTAGAGACAGACAGGTAACCAGTCTATCACAGGGCTGACATGTAGAGACAGACAGGTAACCAGTCTATCACAGGGAGACATGTAGAGACAGACAGGTAACCAGTCTATCACAGGGAGACATGTAAAGACAGACAGGTAACCAGTCTATCACAGGGCTGACATGTAGAGACAGACAGGTAACCAGTCTATCATAGGGCTGACATGTAGAGACAGACAGGTGACCAGTCTATCACAGGGCTGACATGTAGAGACAGACAGGTAACCAGTCTATCACAGGGAGACATGTAGAGACAGACAGGTAACCAGTCTATCACAGGGAGACATGTAGAGACAGACAGGCAACCAGTCTATCACAGGGCTGACATGTAGAGACAGACAGGTAACCAGTCTATCACAGGGCCGACATGTAGAGACAGACAGGTAACCAGTCTATCACAGGGAGACATGTAGAGACAGACAGGTAACCAGTCTATCACAGGGAGACATGTAGAGACAGACAGGTAACCAGTCTATCATGGGGCCGACATGTAGAGACAGACAGGTAACCAGTCTATCACAGGGAGACATGTAGAGACAGACAGGTAACCAGTCTATCACAGGGCTGACATGTAGAGACAGACAGGTAACCAGTCTATCATAGGGCTGACATGTAGAGACAGACAGGTAACCAGTCTATCACATGGAGACATGTGGAGACAGACAGGTAACCAGTCTATCACAGGGAGACATGTAGAGACAGACAGGTAACCAGTCTATCACAGGGAGACATGTAGAGACCGACAGGTAACCAGTCTATCACAGGGGGACATGTAGAGACAGACAGGTAACCAGTCTATCACAGGGCTGACATGTAGAGACAGACAGGTAACCAGTCTATCACAGGGAGACATGTAGAGACCGACAGGTAACCAGTCTATCACAGGGAGATATGTAAAGACAGACAGGTAACCAGTCTATCACAGGGAGACATGTAGAGACAGACAGGTAACCAGTCTATCACAGGGAGAAATGTAGAGACAGACAGGTAACCAGTCTATCACAGGGCTGACATGTAGAGACAGACAGGTAACCAGTCTATCACAGGGCTGACATGTAGAGACAGACAGGTGACCAGTCTATCACAGGGCTGACATGTAGAGACAGACAGGTAACCAGTCTATCACAGGGAGACATGTAGAGACAGACAGGTAACCAGTCTATCACAGGGAGACATGTAGAGACAGACAGGTAACCAGTCTATCACAGGGCTGACATGTAGAGACAGACAGGCAACCAGTCTATCACAGGGCTGACATGTAGAGACAGACAGGTAACCAGTCTATCACAGGGCCGACATGTAGAGACAGACAGGTAACCAGTCTATCACAGGGCCGACATGTAGAGACAGACAGGTAACCAGTCTATCACAGGGAGACATGTAGAGACAGACAGGTAACCAGTCTATCACAGGGAGACATGTAGAGACAGACAGGTAACCAGTCTATCACAGGGCTGACATGTAGAGACAGACAGGTGACCAGTCTATCACAGGGCTGACATGTAGAGACAGACAGGTAACCAGTCTATCACAGGGAGACATGTAGAGACAGACAGGTGACCAGTCTATCACAGGGGGACATGTAGAGACAGACAGGTAACCAGTCTATCACAGGGAGACATGTAGAGACAGACAGGTAACCAGTCTATCACAGGGAGACATGGAGAGACAGACAGGTAACCAGTCTATCACAGGGAGACATGTAAAGACAGACAGGTAACCAGTCTATCACAGGGAGACATGTAGAGACAGACAGGTGACCAGTCTATCACAGGGAGACATGTAGATACAGACAGGTAACCAGTCTATCACAGGGGGACATGTAGAGACAGACAGGTAACCAGTCTATCACAGGGAGACATGTAGAGACAGATAGGTAACCAGTATATCACAGGGGGACATGTAGAGACAGACAGGTAACCAGTCTATCACAGGGAGACATGTAGAGACAGACAGGTAACCAGTCTATCACAGGGAGACATGTAAAGACAGACAGGTAACCAGTCTATCACAGGGAGACATGTAGAGACAGACAGGTGACCAGTCTATCACAGGGGGACATGTAGAGACAGACAGGTAACCAGTCTATCACAGGGAGACATGTAGAGACAGACAGGTAACCAGTCTATCACAGGGAGACATGGAGAGACAGACAGGTAACCAGTCTATCACAGGGAGACATGTAAAGACAGACAGGTAACCAGTCTATCACAGGGAGACATGTAGAGACAGACAGGTGACCAGTCTATCACAGGGAGACATGTAGATACAGACAGGTAACCAGTCTATCACAGGGAGACATGTAAAGACAGACAGGTAACCAGTCTATCACAGGGAGACATGTAGAGACAGACAGGTGACCAGTCTATCACAGGGGGACATGTAGAGACAGACAGGTAACCAGTCTATCACAGGGAGACATGTAGAGACAGACAGGTAACCAGTCTATCACAGGGAGACATGGAGAGACAGACAGGTAACCAGTCTATCACAGGGAGACATGTAAAGACAAACAGGTAACCAGTCTATCACAGGGAGACATGTAGAGACAGACAGGTGACCAGTCTATCACAGGGAGACATGTAGATACAGACAGGTAACCAGTCTATCACAGGGGGACATGTAGAGACAGACAGGTAACCAGTCTATCACAGGGAGACATGTAGAGACAGATAGGTAACCAGTATATCACAGGGAGACATGTAGAGACAGACAGGTAACCAGTCTATCACGGGGCCGACATGTAGAGACAGACAGGTAACCAGTCTATCACAGGGAGACATGTAGAGACAGACAGGTAACCAGTCTATCACAGGGGGACATGTAGAGACAGACAGGTAACCAATCTATCACATGGAGACAGGTGGAGACAGACAGGTAACCAGTCTATCACAGGGCTGACATGTAGAGACAGACAGGTGACCAGTCTATCACAGGGCTGACATGTAGAGAGAGACAGGTGACCAGTCTATCACAGGGCTGACATGTAGATACAGACAGGTAACCAGTCTATCACAGGCTGACATGTAGAGACAGACAGGTGACCAGTCTATCACAGGCTGACATGTAGAGACAGACAGGTGACCAGTCTATCACAGGGCTGACATGTAGAGACAGACAGGTAACCAGTCTATCACAGGGAGACATGTAGAGACAGACAGGTAACCAGTCTATCACAGGGAGACATGTAGAGACAGACAGGTAACCAGTCTATCACAGGGAGACATGTAAAGACAGACAGGTAACCAGTCTATCACAGGGAGACATGTAGAGACAGACAGGTGACCAGTCTATCACAGGGAGACATGTAGAGACAGACAGGTAACCAGTCTATCACAGGGAGACATGTAGAGACAGACAGGTAACCAGTCTATCACAGGGCTGACATGTAGAGACAGACAGGTAACCAGTCTATCACAGGGAGACATGTAGAGACAGACAGGTAACCAGTCTATCACAGGGAGACATGTACAGACAGACAGGTAACCAGTCTATCACAGGGCTGACATGTAGAGACAGACAGGTAACCAGTCCATCACAGGGCTGACATGTAGAGACAGGCAGGTAACCAGTCTATCATAGGGCTGACATGTAGAGACAGACAGGTAACCAGTCTATCACAGGGAGACATGTACAGACAGACAGGTAACCAGTCTATCACAGGGCTGACATGTAGAGACAGACAGGTAACCAGTCCATCACATGGAGACATGTGGAGACAGACAGGTAACCAGTCTATCACAGGGAGACATGTAGAGACAGACAGGTAACCAGTCTATCACAGGGAGACATGTAGAGACCGACAGGTAACCAGTCTATCACAGGGGGACATGTAGAGACAGACAGGTAACCAGTCTATCACAGGGCTGACATGTAGAGACAGACAGGTAACCAGTCTATCACAGGGAGACATGTAGAGACAGACAGGTAACCAGTCTATCACAGGGAGACATGTAAAGACAGACAGGTAACCAGTCTATCACAGGGCTGACATGTAGAGACAGACAGGTAACCAGTCTATCATAGGGCTGACATGTAGAGACAGACAGGTGACCAGTCTATCACAGGGCTGACATGTAGAGACAGACAGGTAACCAGTCTATCACAGGGAGACATGTAGAGACAGACAGGTAACCAGTCTATCACAGGGAGACATGTAGAGACAGACAGGCAACCAGTCTATCACAGGGCTGACATGTAGAGACAGACAGGTAACCAGTCTATCACAGGGCCGACATGTAGAGACAGACAGGTAACCAGTCTATCACAGGGAGACATGTAGAGACAGACAGGTAACCAGTCTATCACAGGGAGACATGTAGAGACAGACAGGTAACCAGTCTATCATGGGGCCGACATGTAGAGACAGACAGGTAACCAGTCTATCACAGGGAGACATGTAGAGACAGACAGGTAACCAGTCTATCACAGGGCTGACATGTAGAGACAGACAGGTAACCAGTCTATCATAGGGCTGACATGTAGAGACAGACAGGTAACCAGTCTATCACATGGAGACATGTGGAGACAGACAGGTAACCAGTCTATCACAGGGAGACATGTAGAGACAGACAGGTAACCAGTCTATCACAGGGAGACATGTAGAGACCGACAGGTAACCAGTCTATCACAGGGGGACATGTAGAGACAGACAGGTAACCAGTCTATCACAGGGCTGACATGTAGAGACAGACAGGTAACCAGTCTATCACAGGGAGACATGTAGAGACCGACAGGTAACCAGTCTATCACAGGGAGATATGTAAAGACAGACAGGTAACCAGTCTATCACAGGGAGACATGTAGAGACAGACAGGTAACCAGTCTATCACAGGGAGAAATGTAGAGACAGACAGGTAACCAGTCTATCACAGGGCTGACATGTAGAGACAGACAGGTAACCAGTCTATCACAGGGCTGACATGTAGAGACAGACAGGTGACCAGTCTATCACAGGGCTGACATGTAGAGACAGACAGGTAACCAGTCTATCACAGGGAGACATGTAGAGACAGACAGGTAACCAGTCTATCACAGGGAGACATGTAGAGACAGACAGGTAACCAGTCTATCACAGGGCTGACATGTAGAGACAGACAGGCAACCAGTCTATCACAGGGCTGACATGTAGAGACAGACAGGTAACCAGTCTATCACAGGGCCGACATGTAGAGACAGACAGGTAACCAGTCTATCACAGGGCCGACATGTAGAGACAGACAGGTAACCAGTCTATCACAGGGAGACATGTAGAGACAGACAGGTAACCAGTCTATCACAGGGAGACATGTAGAGACAGACAGGTAACAGTCTATCATGGGGCCGACATGTAGAGACAGACAGGTAACCAGTCTATCACAGGGGTACATGTAGAGACAGACAGGTAACCAGTCTATCACAGGGGGACATGTAGAGACAGACAGGTAACCAGTCTATCACATGGAGACATGTGGAGACAGACAGGTAACCAGTCTATCACAGGGAGACATGTAGAGACAGACAGGTAACCAGTCTATCACAGGGAGACATGTAGAGACCGACAGGTAACCAGTCTATCACAGGGGGACATGTAGAGACAGACAGGTAACCAGTCTATCACAGGGCTGACATGTAGAGACAGACAGGTAACCAGTCTATCACAGGGAGACATGTAGAGACAGACAGGTAACCAGTCTATCACAGGGAGACATGTAAAGACAGACAGGTAACCAGTCTATCACAGGGAGACATATAGAGACAGACAGGTAACCAGTCTATCACAGGGAGAAATGTAGAGACAGACAGGTAACCAGTCTATCACAGGGCTGACATGTAGAGACAGACAGGCAACCAGTCTATCACAGGGAGACATGTAGAGACAGACAGGTAACCAGTCTATCACAGGGCTGACATGTAGAGACAGACAGGTAACCAGTCTATCACAGGGAGACATGTAGAGACAGACAGGTAACCAGTCTATCACAGGGCTGACATGTAGAGACAGACAGGCAACCAGTCTATCACAGGGCTGACATGTAGAGACAGACAGGTAACCAGTCTATCACAGGGCCGACATGTAGAGACAGACAGGTAACCAGTCTATCACAGGGAGACATGTGGAGACAGACAGGTAACCAGTCTATCACAGGGAGACATGTAGAGACAGACATGTAACCAGTCTATCACAGGGAGACATGTAGAGACCGACAGGTAACCAGTCTATCACAGGGGGACATGTAGAGACAGACAGGTAACCAGTCTATCACAGGGCTGACATGTAGAGACAGACAGGTAACCAGTCTATCACAGGGAGACATGTAGAGACAGACAGGTAACCAGTCTATCACAGGGAGACATGTAAAGACAGACAGGTAACCAGTCTATCACAGGGAGACATGTAGAGACAGACAGGTGACCAGTCTATCACAGGGAGACATGTAGAGACAGACAGGTAACCAGTCTATCACAGGGAGACATGTAGAGACAGACAGGTAACCAGTCTATCACAGGGCTGACATGTAGAGACAGACAGGTAACCAGTCTATCACAGGGAGACATGTAGAGACAGACAGGTAACCAGTCTATCACAGGGAGACATGTACAGACAGACAGGTAACCAGTCTATCACAGGGCTGACATGTAGAGACAGACAGGTAACCAGTCTATCATAGGGCTGACATGTAGAGACAGACAGGTAACCAGTCTATCACATGGAGACATGTGGAGACAGACACGTAACCAGTCTATCACAGGGAGACATGTAGAGACAGACAGGTAACCAGTCTATCACAGGGCTGACATGTAGAGAGAGACAGGTGACCAGTCTATCACAGGGCTGACATGTAGAGACAGACAGGTAACCAGTCTATCACAGGGCTGACATGTAGAGACAGACAGGTGACCAGTCTATCACAGGGCTGACATGTAGAGACAGACAGGTAACCAGTCTATCACAGGGAGACATGTAGAGACAGACAGGTAACCAGTCTATCACAGGGAGACATGTAGAGACAGACAGGTAACCAGTCTATCACAGGGCTGACATGTAGAGACAGACAGGCAACCAGTCTATCACAGGGCTGACATGTAGAGACAGACAGGTAACCAGTCTATCACAGGGCCGACATGTAGAGACAGACAGGTAACCAGTCTATCACAGGGCCGACATGTAGAGACAGACAGGTAACCAGTCTATCACAGGGAGACATGTAGAGACAGACAGGTAACCAGTCTATCACAGGGAGACATGTAGAGACAGACAGGTAACCAGTCTATCATGGGGCCGACATGTAGAGACAGACAGGTAACCAGTCTATCACAGGGGTACATGTAGAGACAGACAGGTAACCAGTCTATCACAGGGGGACATGTAGAGACAGACAGGTAACCAGTCTATCACAGGGAGACATGTAGAGACAGACAGGTAACCAGTCTATCACAGGGAGACATGTAGAGACAGACAGGTAACCAGTCTATCACAGGGGGACATGTAGAGACAGACAGGTAACCAGTCTATCACAGGGAGACATGTAGAGACAGACAGGTAACCAGTCTATCACAGGGAGACATGTAAAGACAGACAGGTAACCAGTCTATCACAGGGAGACATGTAGAGACAGACAGGTGACCAGTCTATCACAGGGAGACATGTAGAGACAGACAGGTAACCAGTCTATCACAGGGAGACATGTAGAGACAGACAGGTAACCAGTCTATCACAGGGCTGACATGTAGAGACAGACAGGTAACCAGTCTATCACAGGGAGACATGTAGAGACATACAGGTAACCAGTCTATCACAGGGAGACATGTAGAGACAGACAGGTGACCAGTCTATCACAGGGAGACATGTAGAGACCGACAGGTAACCAGTCTATCACAGGGGGACATGTAGAGACAGACAGGTAACCAGTCTATCACAGGGGGACATGTAGAGACAGACAGGTAACCAGTCTATCACAGGGAGACATGTAGAGACAGACAGGTAACCAGTCTATCACAGGGCTGACATGTAGAGACAGACAGGCAACCAGTCTATCACAGGGCTGACATGTAGAGACAGACAGGTAACCAGTCTATCACAGGGCCGACATGTAGAGACAGACAGGTAACCAGTCTATCACAGGGAGACATGTAGAGACAGACAGGTAACCAGTCTATCACAGGGAGACATGTAGAGACAGACAGGTAACCAGTCTATCATGGGGCCGACATGTAGAGACAGACAGGTAACCAGTCTATCACAGGGAGACATGTAGAGACAGACAGGTAACCAGTCTATCACAGGGGGACATGTAGAGACAGAAAGGTAACCAGTCCATCACAGGGAGACATGTAGAGACAGACAGGTAACCAGTCTATCACAGGGAGACATGTAGAGACAGACAGGTAACCAGTCTATCACAGGGGGACATGTAGAGACAGACAGGTAACCAGTCTATCACAGGGAGACATGTAGAGACAGACAGGTAACCAGTCTATCACAGGGAGACATGTAGAGACAGACAGGTAACCAGTCTATCACAGGGAGACATGTAAAGACAGACAGGTAACCAGTCTATCACAGGGAGACATGTAGAGACAGACAGGTGACCAGTCTATCACAGGGAGACATGTAGAGACAGACAGGTAACCAGTCTATCACAGGGAGACATGTAGAGACAGACAGGTAACCAGTCTATCACAGGGCTGACATGTAGAGACAGACAGGTAACCAGTCTATCACAGGGAGACATGTAGAGACAGACAGGTAACCAGTCTATCACAGGGAGACATGTACAGACAGACAGGTAACCAGTCTATCACAGGGCTGACATGTAGAGACAGACAGGTAACCAGTCCATCACAGGGCTGACATGTAGAGACAGGCAGGTAACCAGTCTATCATAGGGCTGACATGTAGAGACAGACAGGTAACCAGTCTATCACATGGAGACATGGTGAGACAGACAGGTAACCAGTCTATCACAGGGAGACATGTAAAGACAGACAGGTAACCAGTCTATCACAGGGAGACATGTAGAGACAGACAGGTGACCAGTCTATCACAGGGAGACATGTAGAGACAGACAGGTAACCAGTCTATCACAGGGAGACATGTAGAGACAGACAGGTAACCAGTCTATCACAGGGCTGACATGTAGAGACAGACAGGTAACCAGTCTATCACAGGGAGACATGTAGAGACAGACAGGTAACCAGTCTATCACAGGGAGACATGTACAGACAGACAGGTAACCAGTCTATCACAGGGCTGACATGTAGAGACAGACAGGTAACCAGTCCATCACAGGGCTGACATGTAGAGACAGGCAGGTAACCAGTCTATCATAGGGCTGACATGTAGAGACAGACAGGTAACCAGTCTATCACATGGAGACATGGTGAGACAGACAGGTAACCAGTCTATCACAGGGAGACATGTAGAGACAGACAGGTAACCAGTCTATCACAGGGAGACATGTAGAGACCGACAGGTAACCAGTCTATCACAGGGGGACATGTAGAGACAGACAGGTAACCAGTCTATCACAGGGCTGACATGTAGAGACAGACAGGTAACCAGTCTATCACAGGGAGACATGTAGAGACAGACAGGTAACCAGTCTATCACAGGGAGACATGTAAAGACAGACAGGTAACCAGTCTATCACAGGGCTGACATGTAGAGACAGACAGGTAACCAGTCTATCATAGGGCTGACATGTAGAGACAGACAGGTGACCAGTCTATCACAGGGCTGACATGTAGAGACAGACAGGTAACCAGTCTATCACAGGGAGACATGTAGAGACAGACAGGTAACCAGTCTATCACAGGGAGACATGTAGAGACAGACAGGTAACCAGTCTATCACAGGGCTGACATGTAGAGACAGACAGGTAACCAGTCTATCATGGGGCCGACATGTAGAGACAGACAGGTAACCAGTCTATCACAGGGGTACATGTAGAGACAGACAGGTAACCAGTCTATCACAGGGGGACATGTAGAGACAGACAGGTAACCAGTCTATCACAGGGAGACATGTAGAGACAGACAGGTAACCAGTCTATCACAGGGAGACATGTAGAGACAGACAGGTAACCAGTCTATCACAGGGGGACATGTACAGACAGACAGGTAACCAGTCTATCACAGGGAGACATGTAGAGACAGACAGGTAACCAGTCTATCACAGGGAGACATGTAAAGACAGACAGGTAACCAGTCTATCACAGGGAGACATGTAGAGACAGACAGGTGACCAGTCTATCACAGGGAGACATGTAGAGACAGACAGGTAACCAGTCTATCACAGGGAGACATGTAGAGACAGACAGGTAACCAGTCTATCACAGGGCTGACATGTAGAGACAGACAGGTAACCAGTCTATCACAGGGAGACATGTAGAGACAGACAGGTAACCAGTCTATCACAGGGAGACATGTAGAGACAGACAGGTGACCAGTCTATCACAGGGAGACATGTAGAGACCGACAGGTAACCAGTCTATCACAGGGGGACATGTAGAGACAGACAGGTAACCAGTCTATCACAGGGAGACATGTAGAGACAGACAGGTAACCAGTCTATCACAGGGCTGACATGTAGAGACAGACAGGCAACCAGTCTATCACAGGGCTGACATGTAGAGACAGACAGGTAACCAGTCTATCACAGGGCCGACATGTAGAGACAGACAGGTAACCAGTCTATCACAGGGAGACATGTAGAGACAGACAGGTAACCAGTCTATCACAGGGAGACATGTAGAGACAGACAGGTAACCAGTCTATCATGGGGCCGACATGTAGAGACAGACAGGTAACCAGTCTATCACAGGGAGACATGTAGAGACAGACAGGTAACCAGTCTATCACAGGGGGACATGTAGAGACAGAAAGGTAACCAGTCCATCACAGGGAGACATGTAGAGACAGACAGGTAACCAGTCTATCACAGGGAGACATGTAGAGACAGACAGGGAACCAGTCTATCACAGGGGGACATGTAGAGACAGACAGGTAACCAGTCTATCACAGGGAGACATGTAGAGACAGACAGGTAACCAGTCTATCACAGGGAGACATGTAAAGACAGACAGGTAACCAGTCTATCACAGGGAGACATGTAGAGACAGACAGGTGACCAGTCTATCACAGGGAGACATGTAGAGACAGACAGGTAACCAGTCTATCACAGGGAGACATGTAGAGACAGACAGGTAACCAGTCTATCACAGGGCTGACATGTAGAGACAGACAGGTAACCAGTCTATCACAGGGAGACATGTAGAGACATACAGGTAACCAGTCTATCACAGGGAGACATGTAGAGACAGACAGGTGACCAGTCTATCACAGGGAGACATGTAGAGACCGACAGGTAACCAGTCTATCACAGGGGGACATGTAGAGACAGACAGGTAACCAGTCTATCACAGGGGGACATGTAGAGACAGACAGGTAACCAGTCTATCACAGGGAGACATGTAGAGACAGACAGGTAACCAGTCTATCACAGGGCTGACATGTAGAGACAGACAGGCAACCAGTCTATCACAGGGCTGACATGTAGAGACAGACAGGTAACCAGTCTATCACAGGGCCGACATGTAGAGACAGACAGGTAACCAGTCTATCACAGGGAGACATGTAGAGACAGACAGGTAACCAGTCTATCACAGGGAGACATGTAGAGACAGACAGGTAACCAGTCTATCATGGGGCCGACATGTAGAGACAGACAGGTAACCAGTCTATCACAGGGAGACATGTAGAGACAGACAGGTAACCAGTCTATCACAGGGGGACATGTAGAGACAGAAAGGTAACCAGTCCATCACAGGGAGACATGTAGAGACAGACAGGTAACCAGTCTATCACAGGGAGACATGTAGAGACAGACAGGTAACCAGTCTATCACAGGGGGACATGTAGAGACAGACAGGTAACCAGTCTATCACAGGGAGACATGTAGAGACAGACAGGTAACCAGTCTATCACAGGGAGACATGTAGAGACAGACAGGTAACCAGTCTATCACAGGGAGACATGTAAAGACAGACAGGTAACCAGTCTATCACAGGGAGACATGTAGAGACAGACAGGTGACCAGTCTATCACAGGGAGACATGTAGAGACAGACAGGTAACCAGTCTATCACAGGGAGACATGTAGAGACAGACAGGTAACCAGTCTATCACAGGGCTGACATGTAGAGACAGACAGGTAACCAGTCTATCACAGGGAGACATGTAGAGACAGACAGGTAACCAGTCTATCACAGGGAGACATGTACAGACAGACAGGTAACCAGTCTATCACAGGGCTGACATGTAGAGACAGACAGGTAACCAGTCCATCACAGGGCTGACATGTAGAGACAGGCAGGTAACCAGTCTATCATAGGGCTGACATGTAGAGACAGACAGGTAACCAGTCTATCACATGGAGACATGGTGAGACAGACAGGTAACCAGTCTATCACAGGGAGACATGTAGAGACAGACAGGTAACCAGTCTATCACAGGGAGACATGTAGAGACCGACAGGTAACCAGTCTATCACAGGGGGACATGTAGAGACAGACAGGTAACCAGTCTATCACAGGGCTGACATGTAGAGACAGACAGGTAACCAGTCTATCACAGGGAGACATGTAGAGACAGACAGGTAACCAGTCTATCACAGGGAGACATGTAAAGACAGACAGGTAACCAGTCTATCACAGGGCTGACATGTAGAGACAGACAGGTAACCAGTCTATCATAGGGCTGACATGTAGAGACAGACAGGTGACCAGTCTATCACAGGGCTGACATGTAGAGACAGACAGGTAACCAGTCTATCACAGGGAGACATGTAGAGACAGACAGGTAACCAGTCTATCACAGGGAGACATGTAGAGACAGACAGGTAACCAGTCTATCACAGGGCTGACATGTAGAGACAGACAGGTAACCAGTCTATCATGGGGCCGACATGTAGAGACAGACAGGTAACCAGTCTATCACAGGGGTACATGTAGAGACAGACAGGTAACCAGTCTATCACAGGGGGACATGTAGAGACAGACAGGTAACCAGTCTATCACAGGGAGACATGTAGAGACAGACAGGTAACCAGTCTATCACAGGGAGACATGTAGAGACAGACAGGTAACCAGTCTATCACAGGGGGACATGTAGAGACAGACAGGTAACCAGTCTATCACAGGGAGACATGTAGAGACAGACAGGTAACCAGTCTATCACAGGGAGACATGTAAAGACAGACAGGTAACCAGTCTATCACAGGGAGACATGTAGAGACAGACAGGTGACCAGTCTATCACAGGGAGACATGTAGAGACAGACAGGTAACCAGTCTATCACAGGGAGACATGTAGAGACAGACAGGTAACCAGTCTATCACAGGGCTGACATGTAGAGACAGACAGGTAACCAGTCTATCACAGGGAGACATGTAGAGACAGACAGGTAACCAGTCTATCACAGGGAGACATGTAGAGACAGACAGGTGACCAGTCTATCACAGGGAGACATGTAGAGACCGACAGGTAACCAGTCTATCACAGGGGGACATGTAGAGACAGACAGGTAACCAGTCTATCACAGGGAGACATGTAGAGACAGACAGGTAACCAGTCTATCACAGGGCTGACATGTAGAGACAGACAGGCAACCAGTCTATCACAGGGCTGACATGTAGAGACAGACAGGTAACCAGTCTATCACAGGGCCGACATGTAGAGACAGACAGGTAACCAGTCTATCACAGGGAGACATGTAGAGACAGACAGGTAACCAGTCTATCACAGGGAGACATGTAGAGACAGACAGGTAACCAGTCTATCATGGGGCCGACATGTAGAGACAGACAGGTAACCAGTCTATCACAGGGAGACATGTAGAGACAGACAGGTAACCAGTCTATCACAGGGGGACATGTAGAGACAGAAAGGTAACCAGTCCATCACAGGGAGACATGTAGAGACAGACAGGTAACCAGTCTATCACAGGGAGACATGTAGAGACAGACAGGGAACCAGTCTATCACAGGGGGACATGTAGAGACAGACAGGTAACCAGTCTATCACAGGGAGACATGTAGAGACAGACAGGTAACCAGTCTATCACAGGGAGACATGTAGAGACAGACAGGTAACCAGTCTATCACAGGGAGACATGTAAAGACAGACAGGTAACCAGTCTATCACAGGGAGACATGTAGAGACAGACAGGTGACCAGTCTATCATAGGGCTGACATGTAGAGACAGACAGGTAACCAGTCTATCACATGGAGACATGTGGAGACAGACAGGTAACCAGTCTATCACAGGGAGACATGTAGAGACAGACAGGTAACCAGTCTATCACAGGGAGACATGTAGAGACAGACAGGTAACCAGTCTATCACAGGGGGACATGTAGAGACAGACAGGTAACCAGTCTATCACAGGGCTGACATGTAGAGACAGACAGGTAACCAGTCTATCACAGGGAGACATGTAGAGACAGACAGTTAACCAGTCTATCACAGGGGGACATGTAGAGACAGACAGGTAACCAGTCTATCACAGGGAGACATGTAGAGACAGACAGGTAACCAGTCTATCACAGGGAGACATGTAAAGACAGACAGGTAACCAGTCTATCACAGGGAGACATGTAGAGACAGACAGGTGACCAGTCTATCACAGGGCTGACATGTAGAGACAGACAGGTAACCAGTCTATCATGGGGCCGACATGTAGAGACAGACAGGTAACCAGTCTATCACAGGGGTACATGTAGAGACAGACAGGTAACCAGTCTATCACAGGGGGACATGTAGAGACAGACAGGTAACCAGTCTATCACAGGGAGACATGTAGAGACAGACAGGTAACCAGTCTATCACAGGGAGACATGTAGAGACAGACAGGTAACCAGTCTATCACAGGGGGACATGTAGAGACAGACAGGTAACCAGTCTATCACAGGGAGACATGTAGAGACAGACAGGTAACCAGTCTATCACAGGGAGACATGTAAAGACAGACAGGTAACCAGTCTATCACAGGGAGACATGTAGAGACAGACAGGTGACCAGTCTATCACAGGGAGACATGTAGAGACAGACAGGTAACCAGTCTATCACAGGGAGACATGTAGAGACAGACAGGTAACCAGTCTATCACAGGGCTGACATGTAGAGACAGACAGGTAACCAGTCTATCACAGGGAGACATGTAGAGACAGACAGGTAACCAGTCTATCACAGGGAGACATGTAGAGACAGACAGGTGACCAGTCTATCACAGGGAGACATGTAGAGACCGACAGGTAACCAGTCTATCACAGGGGGACATGTAGAGACAGACAGGTAACCAGTCTATCACAGGGAGACATGTAGAGACAGACAGGTAACCAGTCTATCACAGGGCTGACATGTAGAGACAGACAGGCAACCAGTCTATCACAGGGCTGACATGTAGAGACAGACAGGTAACCAGTCTATCACAGGGCCGACATGTAGAGACAGACAGGTAACCAGTCTATCACAGGGAGACATGTAGAGACAGACAGGTAACCAGTCTATCACAGGGAGACATGTAGAGACAGACAGGTAACCAGTCTATCATGGGGCCGACATGTAGAGACAGACAGGTAACCAGTCTATCACAGGGAGACATGTAGAGACAGACAGGTAACCAGTCTATCACAGGGGGACATGTAGAGACAGAAAGGTAACCAGTCCATCACAGGGAGACATGTAGAGACAGACAGGTAACCAGTCTATCACAGGGAGACATGTAGAGACAGACAGGGAACCAGTCTATCACAGGGGGACATGTAGAGACAGACAGGTAACCAGTCTATCACAGGGAGACATGTAGAGACAGACAGGTAACCAGTCTATCACAGGGAGACATGTAGAGACAGACAGGTAACCAGTCTATCACAGGGAGACATGTAAAGACAGACAGGTAACCAGTCTATCACAGGGAGACATGTAGAGACAGACAGGTGACCAGTCTATCATAGGGCTGACATGTAGAGACAGACAGGTAACCAGTCTATCACATGGAGACATGTGGAGACAGACAGGTAACCAGTCTATCACAGGGAGACATGTAGAGACAGACAGGTAACCAGTCTATCACAGGGAGACATGTAGAGACAGACAGGTAACCAGTCTATCACAGGGGGACATGTAGAGACAGACAGGTAACCAGTCTATCACAGGGCTGACATGTAGAGACAGACAGGTAACCAGTCTATCACAGGGAGACATGTAGAGACAGACAGTTAACCAGTCTATCACAGGGAGACATGTAAAGACAGACAGGTAACCAGTCTATCACAGGGCTGACATGTAGAGACAGACAGGTAACCAGTCTATCATAGGGCTGACATGTAGAGACAGACAGGTGACCAGTCTATCACAGGGCTGACATGTAGAGACAGACAGGTAACCAGTCTATCACAGGGAGACATGTAGAGACAGACAGGTAACCAGTCTATCACAGGGAGACATGTAGAGACAGACAGGTAACCAGTCTATCACAGGGAGACATGTAGAGACAGACAGGTAACCAGTCTATCACAGGGAGACATGTAGAGACAGACAGGTAACCAGTCTATCATGGGGCCGACATGTAGAGACAGACAGGTAACCAGTCTATCACAGGGAGACATGTAGAGACAGACAGGTAACCAGTCTATCACAGGGGGACATGTAGAGACAGAAAGGTAACCAGTTCATCACAGGGAGACATGTAGAGACAGACAGGTAACCAGTCTATCACAGGGAGACATGTAGAGACAGACAGGTAACCAGTCTATCACAGGGGGACATGTAGAGACAGACAGGTAACCACTCTATCACAGGGAGACATGTAGAGACAGACAGGTAACCAGTCTATCACAGGGAGACATGTAGAGACAGACAGGTAACCAGTCTATCACAGGGAGACATGTAAAGACAGACAGGTAACCAGTCTATCACAGGGAGACATGTAGAGACAGACAGGTGACCAGTCTATCATAGGGCTGACATGTAGAGACAGACAGGTAACCAGTCTATCACATGGAGACATGTGGAGACAGACAGGTAACCAGTCTATCACAGGGAGACATGTAGAGACAGACAGGTAACCAGTCTATCACAGGGAGACATGTAGAGACAGACAGGTAACCAGTCTATCACAGGGGGACATGTAGAGACAGACAGGTAACCAGTCTATCACAGGGCTGACATGTAGAGACAGACAGGTAACCAGTCTATCACAGGGAGACATGTAGAGACAGACAGTTAACCAGTCTATCACAGGGAGACATGTAAAGACAGACAGGTAACCAGTCTATCACAGGGCTGACATGTAGAGACAGACAGGTAACCAGTCTATCATAGGGCTGACATGTAGAGACAGACAGGTGACCAGTCTATCACAGGGCTGACATGTAGAGACAGACAGGTAACCAGTCTATCACAGGGAGACATGTAGAGACAGACAGGTAACCAGTCTATCACAGGGAGACATGTAGAGACAGACAGGTAACCAGTCTATAACAGGGCTGACATGTAGAGACAGACAGGCAACCAGTCTATCACAGGGCTGACATGTAGAGACAGACAGGTAACCAGTCTATCACAGGGCCGACATGTAGAGACAGACAGGTAACCAGTCTATCACAGGGAGACATGTAGAGACAGACAGGTAACCAGTCTATCACAGGGAGACATGTAGAGACAGACAGGTAACCAGTCTATCATGGGGCCGACATGTAGAGACAGACAGGTAACCAGTCTATCACAGGGAGACATGTAGAGACAGACAGGTAACCAGTCTATCACAGGGCTGACATGTAGAGACAGACAGGTAACCAGTCTATCATAGGGCTGACATGTAGAGACAGACAGGTAACCAGTCTATCACATGGAGACATGTGGAGACAGACAGGTAACCAGTCTATCACAGGGAGACATGTAGAGACAGACAGGTAACCAGTCTATCACAGGGAGACATGTAGAGACCGACAGGTAACCAGTCTATCACAGGGGGACATGTAGAGACAGACAGGTAACCAGTCTATCACAGGGCTGACATGTAGAGACAGACAGGTAACCAGTCTATCACAGGGAGACATGTAGAGACCGACAGGTAACCAGTCTATCACAGGGAGACATGTAAAGACAGACAGGTAACCAGTCTATCACAGGGAGACATGTAGAGACAGACAGGTAACCAGTCTATCACAGGGAGAAATGTAGAGACAGACAGGTAACCAGTCTATCACAGGGCTGACATGTAGAGACAGACGGGTAACCAGTCTATCACAGGGCTTACATGTAGAGACAGACAGGTGACCAGTCTATCACAGGGCTGACATGTAGAGACAGACAGGTAACCAGTCTATCACAGGGAGACATGTAGAGACAGACAGGTAACCAGTCTATCACAGGGAGACATGTAGAGACAGACAGGTAACCAGTCTATCACAGGGCTGACATGTAGAGACAGACAGGCAACCAGTCTATCACAGGGCTGACATGTAGAGACAGACAGGTAACCAGTCTATCACAGGGCCGACATGTAGAGACAGACAGGTAACCAGTCTATCACAGGGCCAACATGTAGAGACAGACAGGTAACCAGTCTATCACAGGGAGACATGTAGAGACAGACAGGTAACCAGTCTATCACAGGGAGACATGTAGAGACAGACAGGTAACCAGTCTATCATGGGGCCGACATGTAGAGACAGACAGGTAACCAGTCTATCACAGGGGTACATGTAGAGACAGACAGGTAACCAGTCTATCACAGGGAGACATGTAGAGACAGACAGGTAACCAGTCTATCACAGGGAGACATGTACAGACAGACAGGTAACCAGTCTATCACAGGGCTGACATGTAGAGACAGACAGGTAACCAGTCTATCACAGGGCTGACATGTAGAGACAGACAGGTAACCAGTCTATCATAGGGCTGACATGTAGAGACAGACAGGTGACCAGTCTATCACAGGGAGACATGTAGAGACAGACAGGTAACCAGTCTATCACAGGGCTGACATGTAGAGACAGACAGGTAACCAGTCTATCACAGGGAGACATGTAGAGACAGACAGGTAACCAGTCTATCACAGGGCTGACATGTAGAGACAGACAGGTAACCAGTCTATCACAGGGAGACATGTAGAGACAGACAGGTAACCAGTCTATCACAGGGAGACATGTAAAGACAGACAGGTAACCAGTCTATCACAGGGAGACATGTAGAGACAGACAGGTGACCAGTCTATCACAGGGAGACATGTAGAGACAGACAGGTAACCAGTCTATCACAGGGAGACATGTAGAGACAGACAGGTAACCAGTCTATCACAGGGCTGACATGTAGAGACAGACAGGTAACCAGTCTATCACAGGGAGACATGTAGAGACAGACAGGTAACCAGTCTATCACAGGGAGACATGTACAGACAGACAGGTAACCAGTCTATCACAGGGCTGACATGTAGAGACAGACAGGTAACCAGTCTATCACAGGGCTGACATGTAGAGACAGACAGGTAACCAGTCTATCATAGGGCTGACATGTAGAGACAGACAGGTAACCAGTCTATCACATGGAGACATGTGGAGACAGACAGGTAACCAGTCTATCACAGGGAGACATGTAGAGACAGACAGGTAACCAGTCTATCACAGGGAGACATGTAGAGACCGACAGGTAACCAGTCTATCACAGGGGGACATGTAGAGACAGACAGGTAACCAGTCTATCACAGGGCTGACATGTAGAGACAGACAGGTAACCAGTCTATCACAGGGAGACATGTAGAGACAGACAGGTAACCAGTCTATCACAGGGAGACATGTAAAGACAGACAGGGAACCAGTCTATCACAGGGAGACATGTAGAGACAGACAGGTGACCAGTCTATCACAGGGAGACATGTAGAGACAGACAGGTAACCAGTCTATCACAGGGAGACATGTAGAGACAGACAGGTAACCAGTCTATCACAGGGCTGACATGTAGAGACAGACAGGTAACCAGTCTATCACAGGGAGACATGTAGAGACAGACAGGTAACCAGTCTATCACAGGGAGACATGTACAGACAGACAGGTAACCAGTCTATCACAGGGCTGACATGTAGAGACAGACAGGTAACCAGTCTATCATAGGGCTGACATGTAGAGACAGACAGGTAACCAGTCTATCACATGGAGACATGTGGAGACAGACACGTAACCAGTCTATCACAGGGAGACATGTAGAGACAGACAGGTAACCAGTCTATCACAGGGCTGACATGTAGAGAGAGACAGGTGACCAGTCTATCACAGGGCTGACATGTAGAGACAGACAGGTAACCAGTCTATCACAGGGCTGACATGTAGAGACAGACAGGTGACCAGTCTATCACAGGGCTGACATGTAGAGACAGACAGGTAACCAGTCTATCATAGGGCTGACATGTAGAGACAGACAGGTAACCAGTCTATCACATGGAGACATGTGGAGACAGACAGGTAACCAGTCTATCACAGGGAGACATGTAGAGACAGACAGGTAACCAGTCTATCACAGGGAGACATGTAGAGACAGACAGGTGACCAGTCTATCACAGGGAGACATGTAGAGACAGACAGGTAACCAGTCTATCACAGGGGGACATGTAGAGACAGACAGGTAACCAGTCTATCACAGGGAGACATGTAGAGACAGACAGGTAACCAATCTATCACATGGAGACATGTGGAGACAGACAGGTAACCAGTCTATCACAGGGAGACATGTAGAGACCGACAGGTAACCAGTCTATCACAGGGGGACATGTAGAGACAGACAGGTAACCAGTCTATCACAAGGAGACATGTAGAGACAGACAGGTAACCAGTCTATCACAGGGAGACATGTAGAGACAGACAGGTAACCAGTCTATCACGGGGCCGACATGTAGAGACAGACAGGTAGCCAGTCTATCACAGGGAGACATGTAGAGACAGACAGGTAACCAGTCTATCACAGGGGGACATGTAGAGACAGACAGTTAACCAGTCTATCACAGGGAGACATGTAGAGACAGACAGGTAACCAGTCTATCACATGGAGACATGTAGAGACAGACAGGTAACCAGTCTATCACATGGAGACATGTGGAGACAGACAGGTAACCAGTCTATCACAGGGAGACATGTAGAGACAGACAGGTAACCAGTCTATCACAGGGAGACATGTAGAGACCGACAGGTAACCAGTCTATCACAGGGGGACATGTAGAGACAGACAGGTAACCAGTCTATCACAGGGCTGACATGTAGAGACAGACAGGTAACCAGTCTATCACAGGGAGACATGTAGAGACAGACAGGTAACCAGTCTATCACAGGGAGACATGTAAAGACAGACAGGTAACCAGTCTATCACAGGGAGACATGTAGAGACAGACAGGTGACCAGTCTATCACTGGGAGACATGTAGAGACAGACAGGTAACCAGTCTATCACAGGGAGACATGTAGAGACAGACAGGTAACCAGTCTATCACAGGGCTGACATGTAGAGACAGACAGGTAACCAGTCTATCACAGGGAGACATGTAGAGACAGACAGGTAACCAGTCTATCACAGGGAGACATGTACAGACAGACAGGTAACCAGTCTATCACAGGGCTGACATGTAGAGACAGACAGGTAACCAGTCTATCATAGGGCTGACATGTAGAGACAGACAGGTAACCAGTCTATCACATGGAGACATGTGGAGACAGACACGTAACCAGTCTATCACAGGGAGACATGTAGAGACAGACAGGTAACCAGTCTATCACAGGGCTGACATGTAGAGAGAGACAGGTGACCAGTCTATCACAGGGCTGACATGTAGAGACAGACAGGTAACCAGTCTATCACAGGGCTGACATGTAGAGACAGACAGGTGACCAGTCTATCACAGGGCTGACATGTAGAGACAGACAGGTAACCAGTCTATCATAGGGCTGACATGTAGAGACAGACAGGTAACCAGTCTATCACATGGAGACATGTGGAGACAGACAGGTAACCAGTCTATCACAGGGAGACATGTAGAGACAGACAGGTAACCAGTCTATCACAGGGAGACATGTAGAGACAGACAGGTGACCAGTCTATCACAGGGAGACATGTAGAGACAGACAGGTAACCAGTCTATCACAGGGGGACATGTAGAGACAGACAGGTAACCAGTCTATCACAGGGAGACATGTAGAGACAGACAGGTAACCAATCTATCACATGGAGACATGTGGAGACAGACAGGTAACCAGTCTATCACAGGGAGACATGTAGAGACCGACAGGTAACCAGTCTATCACAGGGGGACATGTAGAGACAGACAGGTAACCAGTCTATCACAGGGAGACATGTAGAGACAGACAGGTAACCAGTCTATCACAGGGAGACATGTAGAGACAGACAGGTAACCAGTCTATCACGGGGCCGACATGTAGAGACAGACAGGTAACCAGTCTATCACAGGGAGACATGAAGAGACAGACAGGTAACCAGTCTATCACAGGGGGACATGTAGAGACAGATAGTTAACCAGTCTATCACAGGGAGACATGTAGAGACAGACAGGTAACCAGTCTATCACATGGAGACATGTAGAGACAGACAGGTAACCAGTCTATCACAGGGGGACATGTAGAGACAGACAGGTAACCAGTCTATCACAGGGAGACATGTAGAGACAGACAGGTAACCAGTCTATCACAGGGAGACATGGAGAGACAGACAGGTAACCAGTCTATCACAGGGAGACATGTAAAGACAGACAGGTAACCAGTCTATCACAGGGAGACATGTAGAGACAGACAGGTGACCAGTCTATCACAGGGAGACATGTAGAGACAGACAGGTAACCAGTCTATCACAGGGGGACATGTAGAGACAGACAGGTAACCAGTCTATCACAGGGAGACATGTAGAGACAGACAGGTAACCAGTCTATCACAGGGAGACATGTAGAGACCGACAGGTAACCAGCCTTTCACAGGGGGACATGTAGAGACAGACAGGTAACCAGTCTATCACAGGGAGACATGTAGAGACAGACAGGTAACCAGTCTATCACGGGGCCGACATTTAGAAACAGACAGGTAACCAGTCTATCACAGGGAGACATGTAGAGACAGACAGGTAACCAGTCTATCACAGGGCTGACATGTAGAGACAGACAGGTAACCAGTCTATCACAGGGAGACATGTAGAGACAGACAGGTAACCAGTCTATCATGGGGCCGATATGTAGAGACAGACAGGTAACCAGTCTATCACAGGGAGACATGTAGAGACAGACAGGTAACCAGTCTATCACAGGGGGACATGTAGAGACAGACAGGTAACCAGTCTATCACAGGGAGACATGTAGAGACAGACAGGTAACCAGTCTATCACAGGGAGACATGTAGAGACAGACAGGTAACCAGTCTATCACAGGGGGACATGTAGAGACAGACAGGTAACCAGTCTATCACAGGGAGACATGTAGAGACAGACAGGTAACCAGTCTATCACAGGGAGACATGTAGAGACAGACAGGTAACCAGTCTATCACAGGGAGACATGTAAAGACAGACAGGTAACCAGTCTATCACAGGGAGACATGTAGAGACAGACAGGTGACCAGTCTATCACAGGGAGACATGTAGAGACAGACAGGTAACCAGTCTATCACAGGGAGACATGTAGAGACAGACAGGTAACCAGTCTATCACAGGGCTGACATGTAGAGACAGACAGGTAACCAGTCTATCACAGGGAGACATGTAGAGACAGACAGGTAACCAGTCTATCACAGGGAGACATGTACAGACAGACAGGTAACCAGTCTATCACAGGGCTGACATGTAGAGACAGACAGGTAACCAGTCTATCACAGGGCTGACATGTAGAGACAGACAGGTAACCAGTCTATCATAGGGCTGACATGTAGAGACAGACAGGTAACCAGTCTATCACATGGAGACATGTGGAGACAGACAGGTAACCAGTCTATCACAGGGAGACATGTAGAGACAGACAGGTAACCAGTCTATCACAGGGAGACATGTAGAGACCGACAGGTAACCAGTCTATAACAGGGGGACATGTAGAGACAGACAGGTAACCAGTCTATCACAGGGCTGACATGTAGAGACAGACAGGTAACCAGTCTATCACAGGGAGACATGTAGAGACAGACAGGTAACCAGTCTATCACAGGGAGACATGTAGAGACCGACAGGTAACCAGTCTATCACAGGGGGACATGTAGAGACAGACAGGTAACCAGTCTATCACAGGGCTGACATGTAGAGACAGACAGGTAACCAGTCTATCACAGGGAGACATGTAAAGACAGACAGGTAACCAGTCTATCACAAGGAGACATGTAGAGACAGACAGGTGACCAGTCTATCACAGGGAGACATGTAGAGACAGACAGGTAACCAGTCTATCACAGGGAGACATGTAGAGACAGACAGGTAACCAGTCTATCACAGGGCTGACATGTAGAGACAGACAGGTAACCAGTCTATCACAGGGAGACATGTAGAGACAGACAGGTAACCAGTCTATCACAGGGCTGACATGTAGAGACAGACAGGTAACCAGTCTATCACATGGAGACATGTGGAGACAGACAGGTAACCAGTCTATCACAGGGAGACATGTACAGACAGACAGGTAACCAGTCTATCACAGGGCTGACATGTAGAGACAGACAGGTAACCAGTCTATCACAGGGCTGACATGTAGAGACAGACAGGTAACCAGTCTATCATAGGGCTGACATGTAGAGACAGACAGGTAACCAGTCTAACACAGGGAGACATGTGGAGACAGACAGGTAACCAGTCTATCACAGGGAGACATGTACAGACAGACAGGTAACCAGTCTATCACAGGGCTGACATGTAGAGACAGACAGGTAACCAGTCTATCACAGGGAGACATGTAGAGACAGACAGGTAACCAGTCTATCACAGGGAGACATGTAGAGACAGACAGGTAACCAGTCTATCACAGGGAGACATGTAGAGACAGACAGGTAACCAGTCTATCACAGGGAGACATGTAGAGACAGACAGGTAACCAGTCTATCACAGGGAGACATGTAGAGACAGACAGGTAACCAGTCTATCATGGGGCCGATATGTAGAGACAGACAGGTAACCAGTCTATCACAGGGAGACATGTAGAGACAGACAGGTAACCAGTCTATCACAGGGGGACATGTAGAGACAGACAGGTAACCAGTCTATCACAGGGAGACATGTAGAGACAGACAGGTAACCAGTCTATCACAGGGAGACATGTAGAGACAGACAGGTAACCAGTCTATCACAGGGAGACATGGAGAGACAGACAGGTAACCAGTCTATCACAGGGAGACATGTAGAGACAGACAGGTGACCAGTCTATCACAGGGAGACATGTAGAGACAGACAGGTAACCAGTCTATCACAGGGGGACATGTAGAGACAGACAGGTAACCAGTCTATCACAGGGAGACATGTAGAGACAGACAGGTAACCAGTCTATCACAGGGAGACATGTAGAGACCGACAGGTAACCAGCCTTTCACAGGGGGACATGTAGAGACAGACAGGTAACCAGTCTATCACAGGGAGACATGTAGAGACAGACAGGTAACCAGTCTATCACGGGGCCGACATTTAGAGACAGACAGGTAACCAGTCTATCACAGGGAGACATGTAGAGACAGACAGGTAACCAGTCTATCACAGGGCTGACATGTAGAGACAGACAGGTAACCAGTCTATCACAGGGAGACATGTAGAGACAGACAGGTAACCAGTCTATCATGGGGCCGATATGTAGAGACAGACAGGTAACCAGTCTATCACAGGGAGACATGTAGAGACAGACAGGTAACCAGTCTATCACAGGGGGACATGTAGAGACAGACAGGTAACCAGTCTATCACAGGGAGACATGTAGAGACAGACAGGTAACCAGTCTATCACAGGGAGACATGTACAGACAGACAGGTAACCAGTCTATCACAGGGCTGACATGTAGAGACAGACAGGTAACCAGTCTATCACAGGGCTGACATGTAGAGACAGACAGGTAACCAGTCTATCATAGGGCTGACATGTAGAGACAGACAGGTAACCAGTCTATCACATGGAGACATGTGGAGACAGACAGGTAACCAGTCTATCACAGGGAGACATGTAGAGACAGACAGGTAACCAGTCTATCACAGGGAGACATGTAGAGACCGACAGGTAACCAGTCTATAACAGGGGGACATGTAGAGACAGACAGGTAACCAGTCTATCACAGGGCTGACATGTAGAGACAGACAGGTAACCAGTCTATCACAGGGAGACATGTAGAGACAGACAGGTAACCAGTCTATCACAGGGAGACATGTAGAGACCGACAGGTAACCAGTCTATCACAGGGGGACATGTAGAGACAGACAGGTAACCAGTCTATCACAGGGCTGACATGTAGAGACAGACAGGTAACCAGTCTATCACAGGGAGACATGTAAAGACAGACAGGTAACCAGTCTATCACAAGGAGACATGTAGAGACAGACAGTTGACCAGTCTATCACAGGGAGACATGTAGAGACAGACAGGTAACCAGTCTATCACAGGGAGACATGTAGAGACAGACAGGTAACCAGTCTATCACAGGGCTGACATGTAGAGACAGACAGGTAACCAGTCTATCACAGGGAGACATGTAGAGACAGACAGGTAACCAGTCTATCACAGGGCTGACATGTAGAGACAGACAGGTAACCAGTCTATCACATGGAGACATGTGGAGACAGACAGGTAACCAGTCTATCACAGGGAGACATGTACAGACAGACAGGTAACCAGTCTATCACAGGGCTGACATGTAGAGACAGACAGGTAACCAGTCTATCACAGGGCTGACATGTAGAGACAGACAGGTAACCAGTCTATCATAGGGCTGACATGTAGAGACAGACAGGTAACCAGTCTATCACAGGGAGACATGTGGAGACAGACAGGTAACCAGTCTATCACAGGGAGACATGTACAGACAGACAGGTAACCAGTCTATCACAGGGCTGACATGTAGAGACAGACAGGTAACCAGTCTATCATAGGGCTGACATGTAGAGACAGACAGGTAACCAGTCTATCACATGGAGACATGTGGAGACAGACACGTAACCAGTCTATCACAGGGAGACATGTAGAGACAGACAGGTAACCAGTCTATCACAGGGCTGACATGTAGAGAGAGACAGGTGACCAGTCTATCACAGGGCTGACATGTAGAGACAGACAGGTAACCAGTCTATCACAGGGCTGACATGTAGAGACAGACAGGTGACCAGTCTATCACAGGGCTGACATGTAGAGACAGACAGGTAACCAGTCTATCATAGGACTGACATGTAGAGACAGAAAGGTAACCAGTCTATCACATGGAGACATGTGGAGACAGACAGGTAACCAGTCTATCACAGGGAGACATGTAGAGACAGACAGGTAACCAGTCTATCACAGGGAGACATGTAGAGACAGACAGGTGACCAGTCTATCACAGGGAGACATGTAGAGACAGACAGGTAACCAGTCTATCACAGGGGGACATGTAGAGACAGACAGGTAACCAGTCTATCACAGGGAGACATGTAGAGACAGACAGGTAACCAATCTATCACATGGAGACATGTGGAGACAGACAGGTAACCAGTCTATCACAGGGAGACATGTAGAGACCGACAGGTAACCAGTCTATCACAGGGGGACATGTAGAGACAGACAGGTAACCAGTCTATCACAGGGAGACATGTAGAGACAGACAGGTAACCAGTCTATCACAGGGAGACATGTAGAGACAGACAGGTAACCAGTCTATCACAGGGCCGACATGTAGAGACAGACAGGTAACCAGTCTATCACAGGGAGACATGTAGAGACAGACAGGTAACCAGTCTATCACAGGGGGACATGTAGAGACAGACAGTTAACCAGTCTATCACATGGAGACATGTAGAGACAGACAGGTAACCAGTCTATCACAGGGGGACATGTAGAGACAGACAGGTAACCAGTCTATCACAGGGAGACATGTAGAGACAGACAGGTAACCAGTCTATCACAGGGAGACATGGAGAGACAGACAGGTAACCAGTCTATCACAGGGAGACATGTAAAGACAGACAGGTAACCAGTCTATCACAGGGAGACATGTAGAGACAGACAGGTGACCAGTCTATCACAGGGAGACATGTAGAGACAGACAGGTAACCAGTCTATCACAGGGGGACATGTAGAGACAGACAGGTAACCAGTCTATCACAGGGAGACATGTAGAGACAGACAGGTAACCAGTCTATCACAGGGAGACATGTAGAGACCGACAGGTAACCAGCCTTTCACAGGGGGACATGTAGAGACAGACAGGTAACCAGTCTATCACAGGGAGACATGTAGAGACAGACAGGTAACCAGTCTATCACAGGGAGACATGTAGAGACAGACAGGTAACCAGTCTATCACGGGGCCGACATTTAGAGACAGACAGGTAACCAGTCTATCACAGGGAGACATGTAGAGACAGACAGGTAACCAGTCTATCACAGGGCTGACATGTAGAGACAGACAGGTAACCAGTCTATCACAGGGAGACATGTAGAGACAGACAGGTAACCAGTCTATCATGGGGCCGATATGTAGAGACAGACAGGTAACCAGTCTATCACAGGGAGACATGTAGAGACAGACAGGTAACCAGTCTATCACAGGGGGACATGTAGAGACAGACAGGTAACCAGTCTATCACAGGGAGACATGTAGAGACAGACAGGTAACCAGTCTATCACAGGGAGACATGTAGAGACAGACAGGTAACCAGTCTATCACAGGGAGACATGTAGAGACAGACAGGTAACCAGTCTATCACAGGGAGACATGTAAAGACAGACAGGTAACCAGTCTATCACAGGGAGACATGTAGAGACAGACAGGTGACCAGTCTATCACAGGGAGACATGTAGAGACAGACAGGTAACCAGTCTATCACAGGGGGACATGTAGAGACAGACAGGTAACCAGTCTATCACAGGGAGACATGTAGAGACAGACAGGTAACCAGTCTATCACAGGGAGACATGTAGAGACCGACAGGTAACCAGCCTTTCACAGGGGGACATGTAGAGACAGACAGGTAACCAGTCTATCACAGGGAGACATGTAGAGACAGACAGGTAACCAGTCTATCACGGGGCCGACATTTAGAGACAGACAGGTAACCAGTCTATCACAGGGAGACATGTAGAGACAGACAGGTAACCAGTCTATCACAGGGCTGACATGTAGAGACAGACAGGTAACCAGTCTATCACAGGGAGACATGTAGAGACAGACAGGTAACCAGTCTATCATGGGGCCGATATGTAGAGACAGACAGGTAACCAGTCTATCACAGGGAGACATGTAGAGACAGACAGGTAACCAGTCTATCACAGGGGGACATGTAGAGACAGACAGGTAACCAGTCTATCACAGGGAGACATGTAGAGACAGACAGGTAACCAGTCTATCACAGGGAGACATGTACAGACAGACAGGTAACCAGTCTATCACAGGGCTGACATGTAGAGACAGACAGGTAACCAGTCTATCACAGGGCTGACATGTAGAGACAGACAGGTAACCAGTCTATCATAGGGCTGACATGTAGAGACAGACAGGTAACCAGTCTATCACATGGAGACATGTGGAGACAGACAGGTAACCAGTCTATCACAGGGAGACATGTAGAGACAGACAGGTAACCAGTCTATCACAGGGAGACATGTAGAGACCGACAGGTAACCAGTCTATAACAGGGGGACATGTAGAGACAGACAGGTAACCAGTCTATCACAGGGCTGACATGTAGAGACAGACAGGTAACCAGTCTATCACAGGGAGACATGTAGAGACAGACAGGTAACCAGTCTATCACAGGGAGACATGTAGAGACCGACAGGTAACCAGTCTATCACAGGGGGACATGTAGAGACAGACAGGTAACCAGTCTATCACAGGGCTGACATGTAGAGACAGACAGGTAACCAGTCTATCACAGGGAGACATGTAAAGACAGACAGGTAACCAGTCTATCACAAGGAGACATGTAGAGACAGACAGTTGACCAGTCTATCACAGGGAGACATGTAGAGACAGACAGGTAACCAGTCTATCACAGGGAGACATGTAGAGACAGACAGGTAACCAGTCTATCACAGGGCTGACATGTAGAGACAGACAGGTAACCAGTCTATCACAGGGAGACATGTAGAGACAGACAGGTAACCAGTCTATCACAGGGCTGACATGTAGAGACAGACAGGTAACCAGTCTATCACATGGAGACATGTGGAGACAGACAGGTAACCAGTCTATCACAGGGAGACATGTACAGACAGACAGGTAACCAGTCTATCACAGGGCTGACATGTAGAGACAGACAGGTAACCAGTCTATCACAGGGCTGACATGTAGAGACAGACAGGTAACCAGTCTATCATAGGGCTGACATGTAGAGACAGACAGGTAACCAGTCTATCACAGGGAGACATGTGGAGACAGACAGGTAACCAGTCTATCACAGGGAGACATGTACAGACAGACAGGTAACCAGTCTATCACAGGGCTGACATGTAGAGACAGACAGGTAACCAGTCTATCATAGGGCTGACATGTAGAGACAGACAGGTAACCAGTCTATCACATGGAGACATGTGGAGACAGACACGTAACCAGTCTATCACAGGGAGACATGTAGAGACAGACAGGTAACCAGTCTATCACAGGGCTGACATGTAGAGAGAGACAGGTGACCAGTCTATCACAGGGCTGACATGTAGAGACAGACAGGTAACCAGTCTATCACAGGGCTGACATGTAGAGACAGACAGGTGACCAGTCTATCACAGGGCTGACATGTAGAGACAGACAGGTAACCAGTCTATCATAGGACTGACATGTAGAGACAGACAGGTAACCAGTCTATCACATGGAGACATGTGGAGACAGACAGGTAACCAGTCTATCACAGGGAGACATGTAGAGACAGACAGGTAACCAGTCTATCACAGGGAGACATGTAGAGACAGACAGGTGACCAGTCTATCACAGGGAGACATGTAGAGACAGACAGGTAACCAGTCTATCACAGGGGGACATGTAGAGACAGACAGGTAACCAGTCTATCACAGGGAGACATGTAGAGACAGACAGGTAACCAATCTATCACATGGAGACATGTGGAGACAGACAGGTAACCAGTCTATCACAGGGAGACATGTAGAGACCGACAGGTAACCAGTCTATCACAGGGGGACATGTAGAGACAGACAGGTAACCAGTCTATCACAGGGAGACATGTAGAGACAGACAGGTAACCAGTCTATCACAGGGAGACATGTAGAGACAGACAGGTAACCAGTCTATCACAGGGCCGACATGTAGAGACAGACAGGTAACCAGTCTATCACAGGGAGACATGTAGAGACAGACAGGTAACCAGTCTATCACAGGGGGACATGTAGAGACAGACAGTTAACCAGTCTATCACAGGGAGACATGTAGAGACAGACAGGTAACCAGTCTATCACATGGAGACATGTAGAGACAGACAGGTAACCAGTCTATCACAGGGGGACATGTAGAGACAGACAGGTAACCAGTCTATCACAGGGAGACATGTAGAGACAGACAGGTAACCAGTCTATCACAGGGAGACATGGAGAGACAGACAGGTAACCAGTCTATCACAGGGAGACATGTAAAGACAGACAGGTAACCAGTCTATCACAGGGAGACATGTAGAGACAGACAGGTGACCAGTCTATCACAGGGAGACATGTAGAGACAGACAGGTAACCAGTCTATCACAGGGGGACATGTAGAGACAGACAGGTAACCAGTCTATCACAGGGAGACATGTAGAGACAGACAGGTAACCAGTCTATCACAGGGAGACATGTAGAGACCGACAGGTAACCAGCCTTTCACAGGGGGACATGTAGAGACAGACAGGTAACCAGTCTATCACAGGGAGACATGTAGAGACAGACAGGTAACCAGTCTATCACAGGGAGACATGTAGAGACAGACAGGTAACCAGTCTATCACGGGGCCGACATTTAGAGACAGACAGGTAACCAGTCTATCACAGGGAGACATGTAGAGACAGACAGGTAACCAGTCTATCACAGGGCTGACATGTAGAGACAGACAGGTAACCAGTCTATCACAGGGAGACATGTAGAGACAGACAGGTAACCAGTCTATCATGGGGCCGATATGTAGAGACAGACAGGTAACCAGTCTATCACAGGGAGACATGTAGAGACAGACAGGTAACCAGTCTATCACAGGGGGACATGTAGAGACAGACAGGTAACCAGTCTATCACAGGGAGACATGTAGAGACAGACAGGTAACCAGTCTATCACAGGGAGACATGTAGAGACAGACAGGTAACCAGTCTATCACAGGGAGACATGTAGAGACAGACAGGTAACCAGTCTATCACAGGGAGACATGTAAAGACAGACAGGTAACCAGTCTATCACAGGGAGACATGTAGAGACAGACAGGTGACCAGTCTATCACAGGGAGACATGTAGAGACAGACAGGTAACCAGTCTATCACAGGGAGACATGTAGAGACAGACAGGTAACCAGTCTATCACAGGGCTGACATGTAGAGACAGACAGGTAACCAGTCTATCACAGGGAGACATGTAGAGACAGACAGGTAACCAGTCTATCACAGGGAGACATGTACAGACAGACAGGTAACCAGTCTATCACAGGGCTGACATGTAGAGACAGACAGGTAACCAGTCTATCACAGGGCTGACATGTAGAGACAGACAGGTAACCAGTCTATCATAGGGCTGACATGTAGAGACAGACAGGTAACCAGTCTATCACATGGAGACATGTGGAGACAGACAGGTAACCAGTCTATCACAGGGAGACATGTAGAGACAGACAGGTAACCAGTCTATCACAGGGAGACATGTAGAGACCGACAGGTAACCAGTCTATCACAGGGGGACATGTAGAGACAGACAGGTAACCAGTCTATCACAGGGCTGACATGTAGAGACAGACAGGTAACCAGTCTATCACAGGGAGACATGTAGAGACAGACAGGTAACCAGTCTATCACAGGGAGACATGTAAAGACAGACAGGTAACCAGTCTATCACAAGGAGACATGTAGAGACAGACAGGTGACCAGTCTATCACAGGGAGACATGTAGAGACAGACAGGTAACCAGTCTATCACAGGGAGACATGTAGAGACAGACAGGTAACCAGTCTATCACAGGGCTGACATGTAGAGACAGACAGGTAACCAGTCTATCACAGGGAGACATGTAGAGACAGACAGGTAACCAGTCTATCACAGGGCTGACATGTAGAGACAGACAGGTAACCAGTCTATCACATGGAGACATGTGGAGACAGACAGGTAACCAGTCTATCACAGGGAGACATGTACAGACAGACAGGTAACCAGTCTATCACAGGGCTGACATGTAGAGACAGACAGGTAACCAGTCTATCACAGGGCTGACATGTAGAGACAGACAGGTAACCAGTCTATCATAGGGCTGACATGTAGAGACAGACAGGTAACCAGTCTATCACATGGAGACATGTGGAGACAGACAGGTAACCAGTCTATCACAGGGAGACATGTAGAGACAGACAGGTAACCAGTCTATCACAGGGAGACATGTAGAGACCGACAGGTAACCAGTCTATCACAGGGGGACATGTAGAGACAGACAGGTAACCAGTCTATCACAGGGCTGACATGTAGAGACAGACAGGTAACCAGTCTATCACAGGGAGACATGTAGAGACAGACAGGTAACCAGTCTATCACAGGGAGACATGTAAAGACAGACAGGTAACCAGTCTATCACAAGGAGACATGTAGAGACAGACAGGTGACCAGTCTATCACAGGGAGACATGTAGAGACAGACAGGTAACCAGTCTATCACAGGGAGACATGTAGAGACAGACAGGTAACCAGTCTATCACAGGGCTGACATGTAGAGACAGACAGGTAACAAGTCTATCACAGGGAGACATGTAGAGACAGACAGGTAACCAGTCTATCACAGGGAGACATGTACAGACAGACAGGTAACCAGTCTATCACAGGGCTGACATGTAGAGACAGACAGGTAACCAGTCTATCATAGGGCTGACATGTAGAGACAGACAGGTAACCAGTCTATCACATGGAGACATGTGGAGACAGACACGTAACCAGTCTATCACAGGGAGACATGTAGAGACAGACAGGTAACCAGTCTATCACAGGGCTGACATGTAGAGAGAGACAGGTGGCCAGTCTATCACAGGGCTGACATGTAGAGACAGACAGGTAACCAGTCTATCACAGGGCTGACATGTAGAGACAGACAGGTGACCAGTCTATCACAGGGCTGACATGTAGAGACAGACAGGTAACCAGTCTATCACAGGGGGACATGTAGAGACAGACAGGTAACCAGTCTATCACAGGGAGACATGTAGAGACAGACAGGTAACCAGTCTATCACAGGGAGACATGTAGAGACAGACAGGTAACCAGTCTATCACAGGGAGACATGTAAAGACAGACAGGTAACCAGTCTATCACAGGGAGACATGTAGAGACAGACAGGTGACCAGTCTATCACAGGGAGACATGTAGAGACAGACAGGTAACCAGTCTATCACAGGGAGACATGTAGAGACAGACAGGTAACCAGTCTATCACAGGGCTGACATGTAGAGACAGACAGGTAACCAGTCTATCACAGGGAGACATGTAGAGACAGACAGGTAACCAGTCTATCACAGGGAGACATGTACAGACAGACAGGTAACCAGTCTATCACAGGGCTGACATGTAGAGACAGACAGGTAACCAGTCTATCACAGGGCTGACATGTAGAGACAGACAGGTAACCAGTCTATCATAGGGCTGACATGTAGAGACAGACAGGTAACCAGTCTATCATAGGGCTGACATGTAGAGACAGACAGGTAACCAGTCTATCACATGGAGACATGTGGAGACAGACAGGTAACCAGTCTATCACAGGGAGACATGTACAGACAGACAGGTAACCAGTCTATCACAGGGCTGACATGTAGAGACAGACAGGTAACCAGTCTATCATAGGGCTGACATGTAGAGACAGACAGGTAACCAGTCTATCACATGGAGACATGTGGAGACAGACACGTAACCAGTCTATCACAGGGAGACATGTAGAGACAGACAGGTAACCAGTCTATCACAGGGCTGACATGTAGAGAGAGACAGGTGGCCAGTCTATCACAGGGCTGACATGTAGAGACAGACAGGTAACCAGTCTATCACAGGGCTGACATGTAGAGACAGACAGGTGACCAGTCTATCACAGGGCTGACATGTAGAGACAGACAGGTAACCAGTCTATCACAGGGGGACATGTAGAGACAGACAGGTAACCAGTCTATCACAGGGAGACATGTAGAGACAGACAGGTAACCAGTCTATCACAGGGAGACATGTAGAGACAGACAGGTAACCAGTCTATCACAGGGAGACATGTAAAGACAGACAGGTAACCAGTCTATCACAGGGAGACATGTAGAGACAGACAGGTGACCAGTCTATCACAGGGAGACATGTAGAGACAGACAGGTAACCAGTCTATCACAGGGAGACATGTAGAGACAGACAGGTAACCAGTCTATCACAGGGCTGACATGTAGAGACAGACAGGTAACCAGTCTATCACAGGGAGACATGTAGAGACAGACAGGTAACCAGTCTATCACAGGGAGACATGTACAGACAGACAGGTAACCAGTCTATCACAGGGCTGACATGTAGAGACAGACAGGTAACCAGTCTATCACAGGGCTGACATGTAGAGACAGACAGGTAACCAGTCTATCATAGGGCTGACATGTAGAGACAGACAGGTAACCAGTCTATCACATGGAGACATGTGGAGACAGACAGGTAACCAGTCTATCACAGGGAGACATGTAGAGACAGACAGGTAACCAGTCTATCACAGGGAGACATGTAGAGACCGACAGGTAACCAGTCTATCACAGGGGGACATGTAGAGACAGACAGGTAACCAGTCTATCACAGGGCTGACATGTAGAGACAGACAGGTAACCAGTCTATCACAGGGAGACATGTAGAGACAGACAGGTAACCAGTCTATCACAGGGAGACATGTAAAGACAGACAGGTAACCAGTCTATCACAGGGAGACATGTAGAGACAGACAGGTGACCAGTCTATCACAGGGAGACATGTAGAGACAGACAGGTAACCAGTCTATCACAGGGAGACATGTAGAGACAGACAGGTAACCAGTCTATCACAGGGCTGACATGTAGAGACAGACAGGTAACCAGTCTATCACAGGGAGACATGTAGAGACAGACAGGTAACCAGTCTATCACAGGGAGACATGTACAGACAGACAGCTAACCAGTCTATCACAGGGCTGACATGTAGAGACAGACAGGTAACCAGTCTATCATAGGGCTGACATGTAGAGACAGACAGGTAACCAGTCTATCACATGGAGACATGTGGAGACAGACACGTAACCAGTCTATCACAGGGAGACATGTAGAGACAGACAGGTAACCAGTCTATCACAGGGCTGACATGTAGAGAGAGACAGGTGACCAGTCTATCACAGGGCTGACATGTAGAGACAGACAGGTAACCAGTCTATCACAGGGAGACATGTAAAGACAGACAGGTAACCAGTCTATCACAGGGAGACATGTAGAGACAGACAGGTGACCAGTCTATCACAAGGAGACATGTAGAGACAGACAGGTAACCAGTCTATCACAGGGAGACATGTAGAGACAGACAGGTAACCAGTCTATCACAGGGAGACATGTAAAGACAGACAGGTAACCAGTCTATCACAGGGAGACATGTAGAGACAGACAGGTGACCAGTCTATCACAGGGAGACATGTAGAGACAGACAGGTAACCAGTCTATCACAGGGAGACATGTAGAGACAGACAGGTAACCAGTCTATCACAGGGCTGACATGTAGAGACAGACAGGTAACCAGTCTATCACAGGGAGACATGTAGAGACAGACAGGTAACCAGTCTATCACAGGGCTGACATGTAGAGACAGACAGGTAACCAGTCTATCATAGGGCTGACATGTAGAGACAGACAGGTAACCAGTCTATCACAGGGAGACATGTGGAGACAGACAGGTAACCAGTCTATCACAGGGAGACATGTACAGACAGACAGGTAACCAGTCTATCACAGGGCTGACATGTAGAGACAGACAGGTAACCAGTCTATCATAGGGCTGACATGTAGAGACAGACAGGTAACCAGTCTATCACATGGAGACATGTGGAGACAGACACGTAACCAGTCTATCACAGGGAGACATGTAGAGACAGACAGGTAACCAGTCTATCACAGGGCTGACATGTAGAGAGAGACAGGTGACCAGTCTATCACAGGGCTGACATGTAGAGACAGACAGGTAACCAGTCTATCACAGGGCTGACATGTAGAGACAGACAGGTGACCAGTCTATCACAGGGCTGACATGTAGAGACAGACAGGTAACCAGTCTATCATAGGACTGACATGTAGAGACAGACAGGTAACCAGTCTATCACATGGAGACATGTGGAGACAGACAGGTAACCAGTCTATCACAGGGAGACATGTAGAGACAGACAGGTAACCAGTCTATCACAGGGAGACATGTAGAGACAGACAGGTGACCAGTCTATCACAGGGAGACATGTAGAGACAGACAGGTAACCAGTCTATCACAGGGGGACATGTAGAGACAGACAGGTAACCAGTCTATCACAGGGAGACATGTAGAGACAGACAGGTAACCAATCTATCACATGGAGACATGTGGAGACAGACAGGTAACCAGTCTATCACAGGGAGACATGTAGAGACCGACAGGTAACCAGTCTATCACAGGGGGACATGTAGAGACAGACAGGTAACCAGTCTATCACAGGGAGACATGTAGAGACAGACAGGTAACCAGTCTATCACAGGGAGACATGTAGAGACAGACAGGTAACCAGTCTATCACAGGGCCGACATGTAGAGACAGACAGGTAACCAGTCTATCACAGGGAGACATGTAGAGACAGACAGGTAACCAGTCTATCACAGGGGGACATGTAGAGACAGACAGTTAACCAGTCTATCACAGGGAGACATGTAGAGACAGACAGGTAACCAGTCTATCACATGGAGACATGTAGAGACAGACAGGTAACCAGTCTATCACAGGGGGACATGTAGAGACAGACAGGTAACCAGTCTATCACAGGGAGACATGTAGAGACAGACAGGTAACCAGTCTATCACAGGGAGACATGGAGAGACAGACAGGTAACCAGTCTATCACAGGGAGACATGTAAAGACAGACAGGTAACCAGTCTATCACAGGGAGACATGTAGAGACAGACAGGTGACCAGTCTATCACAGGGAGACATGTAGAGACAGACAGGTAACCAGTCTATCACAGGGGGACATGTAGAGACAGACAGGTAACCAGTCTATCACAGGGAGACATGTAGAGACAGACAGGTAACCAGTCTATCACAGGGAGACATGTAGAGACCGACAGGTAACCAGCCTTTCACAGGGGGACATGTAGAGACAGACAGGTAACCAGTCTATCACAGGGAGACATGTAGAGACAGACAGGTAACCAGTCTATCACAGGGAGACATGTAGAGACAGACAGGTAACCAGTCTATCACGGGGCCGACATTTAGAGACAGACAGGTAACCAGTCTATCACAGGGAGACATGTAGAGACAGACAGGTAACCAGTCTATCACAGGGCTGACATGTAGAGACAGACAGGTAACCAGTCTATCACAGGGAGACATGTAGAGACAGACAGGTAACCAGTCTATCATGGGGCCGATATGTAGAGACAGACAGGTAACCAGTCTATCACAGGGAGACATGTAGAGACAGACAGGTAACCAGTCTATCACAGGGGGACATGTAGAGACAGACAGGTAACCAGTCTATCACAGGGAGACATGTAGAGACAGACAGGTAACCAGTCTATCACAGGGAGACATGTAGAGACAGACAGGTAACCAGTCTATCACAGGGAGACATGTAGAGACAGACAGGTAACCAGTCTATCACAGGGAGACATGTAAAGACAGACAGGTAACCAGTCTATCACAGGGAGACATGTAGAGACAGACAGGTGACCAGTCTATCACAGGGAGACATGTAGAGACAGACAGGTAACCAGTCTATCACAGGGAGACATGTAGAGACAGACAGGTAACCAGTCTATCACAGGGCTGACATGTAGAGACAGACAGGTAACCAGTCTATCACAGGGAGACATGTAGAGACAGACAGGTAACCAGTCTATCACAGGGAGACATGTACAGACAGACAGGTAACCAGTCTATCACAGGGCTGACATGTAGAGACAGACAGGTAACCAGTCTATCACAGGGCTGACATGTAGAGACAGACAGGTAACCAGTCTATCATAGGGCTGACATGTAGAGACAGACAGGTAACCAGTCTATCACATGGAGACATGTGGAGACAGACAGGTAACCAGTCTATCACAGGGAGACATGTAGAGACAGACAGGTAACCAGTCTATCACAGGGAGACATGTAGAGACCGACAGGTAACCAGTCTATCACAGGGGGACATGTAGAGACAGACAGGTAACCAGTCTATCACAGGGCTGACATGTAGAGACAGACAGGTAACCAGTCTATCACAGGGAGACATGTAGAGACAGACAGGTAACCAGTCTATCACAGGGAGACATGTAAAGACAGACAGGTAACCAGTCTATCACAAGGAGACATGTAGAGACAGACAGGTGACCAGTCTATCACAGGGAGACATGTAGAGACAGACAGGTAACCAGTCTATCACAGGGAGACATGTAGAGACAGACAGGTAACCAGTCTATCACAGGGCTGACATGTAGAGACAGACAGGTAACCAGTCTATCACAGGGAGACATGTAGAGACAGACAGGTAACCAGTCTATCACAGGGCTGACATGTAGAGACAGACAGGTAACCAGTCTATCACATGGAGACATGTGGAGACAGACAGGTAACCAGTCTATCACAGGGAGACATGTACAGACAGACAGGTAACCAGTCTATCACAGGGCTGACATGTAGAGACAGACAGGTAACCAGTCTATCACAGGGCTGACATGTAGAGACAGACAGGTAACCAGTCTATCATAGGGCTGACATGTAGAGACAGACAGGTAACCAGTCTATCACATGGAGACATGTGGAGACAGACAGGTAACCAGTCTATCACAGGGAGACATGTAGAGACAGACAGGTAACCAGTCTATCACAGGGAGACATGTAGAGACCGACAGGTAACCAGTCTATCACAGGGGGACATGTAGAGACAGACAGGTAACCAGTCTATCACAGGGCTGACATGTAGAGACAGACAGGTAACCAGTCTATCACAGGGAGACATGTAGAGACAGACAGGTAACCAGTCTATCACAGGGAGACATGTAAAGACAGACAGGTAACCAGTCTATCACAAGGAGACATGTAGAGACAGACAGGTGACCAGTCTATCACAGGGAGACATGTAGAGACAGACAGGTAACCAGTCTATCACAGGGAGACATGTAGAGACAGACAGGTAACCAGTCTATCACAGGGCTGACATGTAGAGACAGACAGGTAACAAGTCTATCACAGGGAGACATGTAGAGACAGACAGGTAACCAGTCTATCACAGGGAGACATGTACAGACAGACAGGTAACCAGTCTATCACAGGGCTGACATGTAGAGACAGACAGGTAACCAGTCTATCATAGGGCTGACATGTAGAGACAGACAGGTAACCAGTCTATCACATGGAGACATGTGGAGACAGACACGTAACCAGTCTATCACAGGGAGACATGTAGAGACAGACAGGTAACCAGTCTATCACAGGGCTGACATGTAGAGAGAGACAGGTGGCCAGTCTATCACAGGGCTGACATGTAGAGACAGACAGGTAACCAGTCTATCACAGGGCTGACATGTAGAGACAGACAGGTGACCAGTCTATCACAGGGCTGACATGTAGAGACAGACAGGTAACCAGTCTATCACAGGGGGACATGTAGAGACAGACAGGTAACCAGTCTATCACAGGGAGACATGTAGAGACAGACAGGTAACCAGTCTATCACAGGGAGACATGTAGAGACAGACAGGTAACCAGTCTATCACAGGGAGACATGTAAAGACAGACAGGTAACCAGTCTATCACAGGGAGACATGTAGAGACAGACAGGTGACCAGTCTATCACAGGGAGACATGTAGAGACAGACAGGTAACCAGTCTATCACAGGGAGACATGTAGAGACAGACAGGTAACCAGTCTATCACAGGGCTGACATGTAGAGACAGACAGGTAACCAGTCTATCACAGGGAGACATGTAGAGACAGACAGGTAACCAGTCTATCACAGGGAGACATGTACAGACAGACAGGTAACCAGTCTATCACAGGGCTGACATGTAGAGACAGACAGGTAACCAGTCTATCACAGGGCTGACATGTAGAGACAGACAGGTAACCAGTCTATCATAGGGCTGACATGTAGAGACAGACAGGTAACCAGTCTATCATAGGGCTGACATGTAGAGACAGACAGGTAACCAGTCTATCACATGGAGACATGTGGAGACAGACAGGTAACCAGTCTATCACAGGGAGACATGTACAGACAGACAGGTAACCAGTCTATCACAGGGCTGACATGTAGAGACAGACAGGTAACCAGTCTATCATAGGGCTGACATGTAGAGACAGACAGGTAACCAGTCTATCACATGGAGACATGTGGAGACAGACACGTAACCAGTCTATCACAGGGAGACATGTAGAGACAGACAGGTAACCAGTCTATCACAGGGCTGACATGTAGAGAGAGACAGGTGGCCAGTCTATCACAGGGCTGACATGTAGAGACAGACAGGTAACCAGTCTATCACAGGGCTGACATGTAGAGACAGACAGGTGACCAGTCTATCACAGGGCTGACATGTAGAGACAGACAGGTAACCAGTCTATCACAGGGGGACATGTAGAGACAGACAGGTAACCAGTCTATCACAGGGAGACATGTAGAGACAGACAGGTAACCAGTCTATCACAGGGAGACATGTAGAGACAGACAGGTAACCAGTCTATCACAGGGAGACATGTAAAGACAGACAGGTAACCAGTCTATCACAGGGAGACATGTAGAGACAGACAGGTGACCAGTCTATCACAGGGAGACATGTAGAGACAGACAGGTAACCAGTCTATCACAGGGAGACATGTAGAGACAGACAGGTAACCAGTCTATCACAGGGCTGACATGTAGAGACAGACAGGTAACCAGTCTATCACAGGGAGACATGTAGAGACAGACAGGTAACCAGTCTATCACAGGGAGACATGTACAGACAGACAGGTAACCAGTCTATCACAGGGCTGACATGTAGAGACAGACAGGTAACCAGTCTATCACAGGGCTGACATGTAGAGACAGACAGGTAACCAGTCTATCATAGGGCTGACATGTAGAGACAGACAGGTAACCAGTCTATCACATGGAGACATGTGGAGACAGACAGGTAACCAGTCTATCACAGGGAGACATGTAGAGACAGACAGGTAACCAGTCTATCACAGGGAGACATGTAGAGACCGACAGGTAACCAGTCTATCACAGGGGGACATGTAGAGACAGACAGGTAACCAGTCTATCACAGGGCTGACATGTAGAGACAGACAGGTAACCAGTCTATCACAGGGAGACATGTAGAGACAGACAGGTAACCAGTCTATCACAGGGAGACATGTAAAGACAGACAGGTAACCAGTCTATCACAGGGAGACATGTAGAGACAGACAGGTGACCAGTCTATCACAGGGAGACATGTAGAGACAGACAGGTAACCAGTCTATCACAGGGAGACATGTAGAGACAGACAGGTAACCAGTCTATCACAGGGCTGACATGTAGAGACAGACAGGTAACCAGTCTATCACAGGGAGACATGTAGAGACAGACAGGTAACCAGTCTATCACAGGGAGACATGTACAGACAGACAGCTAACCAGTCTATCACAGGGCTGACATGTAGAGACAGACAGGTAACCAGTCTATCATAGGGCTGACATGTAGAGACAGACAGGTAACCAGTCTATCACATGGAGACATGTGGAGACAGACACGTAACCAGTCTATCACAGGGAGACATGTAGAGACAGACAGGTAACCAGTCTATCACAGGGCTGACATGTAGAGAGAGACAGGTGACCAGTCTATCACAGGGCTGACATGTAGAGACAGACAGGTAACCAGTCTATCACAGGGAGACATGTAAAGACAGACAGGTAACCAGTCTATCACAGGGAGACATGTAGAGACAGACAGGTGACCAGTCTATCACAAGGAGACATGTAGAGACAGACAGGTAACCAGTCTATCACAGGGAGACATGTAGAGACAGACAGGTAACCAGTCTATCACAGGGAGACATGTAAAGACAGACAGGTAACCAGTCTATCACAGGGAGACATGTAGAGACAGACAGGTGACCAGTCTATCACAGGGAGACATGTAGAGACAGACAGGTAACCAGTCTATCACAGGGAGACATGTAGAGACAGACAGGTAACCAGTCTATCACAGGGCTGACATGTAGAGACAGACAGGTAACCAGTCTATCACAGGGAGACATGTAGAGACAGACAGGTAACCAGTCTATCACAGGGAGACATGTAGAGACAGACAGGTGACCAGTCTATCACAGGGAGACATGTAGAGACCGACAGGTAACCAGTCTATCACAGGGGGACATGTAGAGACAGACAGGTAACCAGTCTATCACAGGGAGACATGTAGAGACAGGCAGGTAACCAGTCTATCACAGGGCTGACATGTAGAGACAGACAGGCAACCAGTCTATCACAGGGCTGACATGTAGAGACAGACAGGTAACCAGTCTATCACAGGGCCGACATGTAGAGACAGACAGGTAACCAGTCTATCACAGGGAGACATGTAGAGACAGACAGGTAACCAGTCTATCACAGGGAGACATGTAGAGACAGACAGGTAACCAGTCTATCATGGGGCCGACATGTAGAGACAGACAGGTAACCAGTCTATCACAGGGAGACATGTAGAGACAGACAGGTAACCAGTCTATCACAGGGGGACATGTAGAGACAGACAGGTAACCAGTCCATCACAGGGAGACATGTAGAGACAGACAGGTAACCAGTCTATCACAGGGAGACATGTAGAGACAGACAGGTAACCAGTCTATCACAGGGGGACATGTAGAGACAGACAGGTAACCAGTCTATCACAGGGAGACATGTAGAGACAGACAGGTAACCAGTCTATCACAGGGAGACATGTAGAGACAGACAGGTAACCAGTCTATCACAGGGAGACATGTAAAGACAGACAGGTAACCAGTCTATCACAGGGAGACATGTAGAGACAGACAGGTGACCAGTCTATCACAGGGAGACATGTAGAGACAGACAGGTAACCAGTCTATCACAGGGAGAGATGTAGAGACAGACAGGTAACCAGTCTATCACAGGGCTGACATGTAGAGACAGACGGGTAACCAGTCTATCACAGGGAGACATGTAGAGACAGACAGGTAACCAGTCTATCACAGGGAGACATGTACAGACAGACAGGTAACCAGTCTATCACAGGGCTGACATGTAGAGACAGACAGGTAACCAGTCCATCACAGGGCTGACATGTAGAGACAGGCAGGTAACCAGTCTATCATAGGGCTGACATGTAGAGACAGACAGGTAACCAGTCTATCACATGGAGACATGTGGAGACAGACAGGTAACCAGTCTATCACAGGGAGACATGTAGAGACAGACAGGTAACCAGTCTATCACAGGGAGACATGTAGAGACCGACAGGTAACCAGTCTATCACAGGGGGACATGTAGAGACAGACAGGTAACCAGTCTATCACAGGGCTGACATGTAGAGACAGACAGGTAACCAGTCTATCATAGGGCTGACATGTAGAGACAGACAGGTAACCAGTCTATCACATGGAGACATGTGGAGACAGACACGTAACCAGTCTATCACAGGGAGACATGTAGAGACAGACAGGTAACCAGTCTATCACAGGGCTGACATGTAGAGAGAGACAGGTGACCAGTCTATCACAGGGCTGACATGTAGAGACAGACAGGTAACCAGTCTATCACAGGGAGACATGTAAAGACAGACAGGTAACCAGTCTATCACAGGGAGACATGTAGAGACAGACAGGTGACCAGTCTATCACAGGGAGACATGTAGAGACAGACAGGTAACCAGTCTATCACAGGGAGACATGTAGAGACAGACAGGTAACCAGTCTATCACAGGGAGACATGTAAAGACAGACAGGTAACCAGTCTATCACAGGGAGACATGTAGAGACAGACAGGTGACCAGTCTATCACAGGGAGACATGTAGAGACAGACAGGTAACCAGTCTATCACAGGGAGACATGTAGAGACAGACAGGTAACCAGTCTATCACAGGGCTGACATGTAGAGACAGACAGGTAACCAGTCTATCACAGGGAGACATGTAGAGACAGACAGGTAACCAGTCTATCACAGGGAGACATGTAGAGACAGACAGGTGACCAGTCTATCACAGGGAGACATGTAGAGACCGACAGGTAACCAGTCTATCACAGGGGGACATGTAGAGACAGACAGGTAACCAGTCTATCACAGGGAGACATGTAGAGACAGGCATGTAACCAGTCTATCACAGGGCTGACATGTAGAGACAGACAGGCAACCAGTCTATCACAGGGCTGACATGTAGAGACAGACAGGTAACCAGTCTATCACAGGGCCGACATGTAGAGACAGACAGGTAACCAGTCTATCACAGGGAGACATGTAGAGACAGACAGGTAACCAGTCTATCACAGGGAGACATGTAGAGACAGACAGGTAACCAGTCTATCATGGGGCCGACATGTAGAGACAGACAGGTAACCAGTCTATCACAGGGAGACATGTAGAGACAGACAGGTAACCAGTCTATCACAGGGGGACATGTAGAGACAGACAGGTAACCAGTCCATCACAGGGAGACATGTAGAGACAGACAGGTAACCAGTCTATCACAGGGAGACATGTAGAGACAGACAGGTAACCAGTCTATCACAGGGGGACATGTAGAGACAGACAGGTAACCAGTCTATCACAGGGAGACATGTAGAGACAGACAGGTAACCAGTCTATCACAGGGAGACATGTAGAGACAGACAGGTAACCAGTCTATCACAGGGAGACATGTAAAGACAGACAGGTAACCAGTCTATCACAGGGAGACATGTAGAGACAGACAGGTGACCAGTCTATCACAGGGAGACATGTAGAGACAGACAGGTAACCAGTCTATCACAGGGAGAGATGTAGAGACAGACAGGTAACCAGTCTATCACAGGGCTGACATGTAGAGACAGACGGGTAACCAGTCTATCACAGGGAGACATGTAGAGACAGACAGGTAACCAGTCTATCACAGGGAGACATGTACAGACAGACAGGTAACCAGTCTATCACAGGGCTGACATGTAGAGACAGACAGGTAACCAGTCCATCACAGGGCTGACATGTAGAGACAGGCAGGTAACCAGTCTATCATAGGGCTGACATGTAGAGACAGACAGGTAACCAGTCTATCACATGGAGACATGTGGAGACAGACAGGTAACCAGTCTATCACAGGGAGACATGTAGAGACAGACAGGTAACCAGTCTATCACAGGGAGACATGTAGAGACCGACAGGTAACCAGTCTATCACAGGGGGACATGTAGAGACAGACAGGTAACCAGTCTATCACAGGGCTGACATGTAGAGACAGACAGGTAACCAGTCTATCACAGGGATACATGTAGAGACAGACAGGTAACCAGTCTATCACAGGGAGACATGTAAAGACAGACAGGTAACCAGTCTATCACAGGGCTGACATGTAGAGACAGACAGGTAACCAGTCTATCATAGGGCTGACATGTAGAGACAGACAGGTGACCAGTCTATCACAGGGCTGACATGTAGAGACAGACAGGTAACCAGTCTATCACAGGGAGACATGTAGAGACAGACAGGTAACCAGTCTATCACAGGGAGACATGTAGAGACAGACAGGTAACCAGTCTATCACAGGGCTGACATGTAGAGACAGACAGGCAACCAGTCTATCACAGGGCTGACATGTAGAGACAGACAGGTAACCAGTCTATCACAGGGCCGACATGTAGAGACAGACAGGTAACCAGTCTATCACAGGGAGACATGTAGAGACAGACAGGTAACCAGTCTATCACAGGGAGACATGTAGAGACAGACAGGTAACCAGTCTATCATGGGGCCGACATGTAGAGACAGACAGGTAACCAGTCTATCACAGGGAGACATGTAGAGACAGACAGGTAACCAGTCTATCATGGGGCCGACATGTAGAGACAGACAGGTAACCAGTCTATCACAGGGAGACATGTAGAGACAGACAGGTAACCAGTCTATCACAGGGCTGACATGTAGAGACAGACAGGTAACCAGTCTATCATAGGGCTGACATGTAGAGACAGACAGGTAACCAGTCTATCACATGGAGACATGTGGAGACAGACAGGTAACCAGTCTATCACAGGGAGACATGTAGAGACAGACAGGTAACCAGTCTATCACAGGGAGACATGTAGAGACCGACAGGTAACCAGTCTATCACAGGGCTGACATGTAGAGACAGACAGGTAACCAGTCTATCACAGGGCTGACATGTAGAGACAGACAGGTAACCAGTCTATCACAGGGAGACATGTAGAGACCGACAGGTAACCAGTCTATCACAGGGAGACATATAAAGACAGACAGGTAACCAGTCTATCACAGGGAGACATGTAGAGACAGACAGGTAACCAGTCTATCACAGGGCTGACATGTAGAGACAGACAGGTAACCAGTCTATCATAGGGCTGACATGTAGAGACAGACAGGTAACCAGTCTATCACAGGGCTGACATGTAGAGACAGACAGGTAACCAGTCTATCATAGGGCTGACATGTAGAGACAGACAGGTGACCAGTCTATCACAGGGAGACATGTAGAGACAGACAGGTAACCAGTCTATCACAGGGCTGACATGTAGAGACAGACAGGTAACCAGTCTATCACAGGGAGACATGTAGAGACAGACAGGTAACCAGTCTATCACAGGGCTGACATGTAGAGACAGACAGGTAACCAGTCTATCACAGGGCTGACATGTAGAGACAGACAGGTGACCAGTCTATCACAGGGCTGACATGTAGAGACAGACAGGTAACCAGTCTATCACAGGGAGACATGTAGAGACCGACAGGTAACCAGTCTATCACAGGGGGACATGTAGAGACAGACAGGTAACCAGTCTATCACAGAGAGACATGTAGAGACAGACAGGTAACCAGTCTATCACAGGGAGACATGTAGAGACAGACAGGTAACCAGTCTATCACAGGGGGACATGTAGAGACAGACAGTTAACCAGTCTATCACAGGGAGACATGTAGAGACAGACAGGTAACCAGTCTATCACATGGAGACATGTAGAGACAGACAGGTAACCAGTCTATCACATGGAGACATGTGGAGACAGACAGGTAACCAGTCTATCACAGGGAGACATGTAGAGACAGACAGGTAACCAGTCTATCACAGGGAGACATGTAGAGACCGACAGGTAACCAGTCTATCACAGGGGGACATGTAGAGACAGACAGGTAACCAGTCTATCACAGGGCTGACATGTAGAGACAGACAGGTAACCAGTCTATCACAGGGAGACATGTAGAGACAGACAGGTAACCAGTCTATCACAGGGAGACATGTAAAGACAGACAGGTAACCAGTCTATCACAGGGAGACATGTAGAGACAGACAGGTGACCAGTCTATCACAGGGAGACATGTAGAGACAGACAGGTAACCAGTCTATCACAGGGAGACATGTAGAGACAGACAGGTAACCAGTCTATCACAGGGCTGACATGTAGAGACAGACAGGTAACCAGTCTATCACAGGGAGACATGTAGAGACAGACAGGTAACCAGTCTATCACAGGGAGACATGTACAGACAGACAGGTAACCAGTCTATCACAGGGCTGACATGTAGAGACAGACAGGTAACCAGTCTATCACAGGGAGACATGTAGAGACAGACAGGTAACCAGTCTATCACAGGGAGACATGTACAGACAGACAGGTAACCAGTCTATCACAGGGCTGACATGTAGAGACAGACAGGTAACCAGTCTATCATAGGGCTGACATGTAGAGACAGACAGGTAACCAGTCTATCACATGGAGACATGTGGAGACAGACACGTAACCAGTCTATCACAGGGAGACATGTAGAGACAGACAGGTAACCAGTCTATCACAGGGCTGACATGTAGAGACAGACAGGTAACCAGTCTATCACAGGGCTGACATGTAGAGACAGACAGGTGACCAGTCTATCACAGGGCTGACATGTAGAGACAGACAGGTAACCAGTCTATCATAGGGCTGACATGTAGAGACAGACAGGTAACCAGTCTATCACATGGAGACATGTGGAGACAGACAGGTAACCAGTCTATCACAGGGAGACATGTAGAGACAGACAGGTAACCAGTCTATCACAGGGAGACATGTAGAGACAGACAGGTGACCAGTCTATCACAGGGAGACATGTAGAGACAGACAGGTAACCAGTCTATCACAGGGGGACATGTAGAGACAGACAGGTAACCAGTCTATCACAGGGAGACATGTAGAGACAGACAGGTAACCAATCTATCACATGGAGACATGTGGAGACAGACAGGTAACCAGTCTATCACAGGGAGACATGTAGAGACCGACAGGTAACCAGTCTATCACAGGGGGACATGTAGAGACAGACAGGTAACCAGTCTATCACAGGGAGACATGTAGAGACAGACAGGTAACCAGTCTATCACAGGGAGACATGTAGAGACAGACAGGTAACCAGTCTATCACGGGGCCGACATGTAGAGACAGACAGGTAACCAGTCTATCACAGGGAGACATGTAGAGACAGACAGGTAACCAGTCTATCACAGGGAGACATGTAGAGACCGACAGGTAACCAGTCTATCACAGGGGGACATGTAGAGACAGACAGGTAACCAGTCTATCACAGGGCTGACATGTAGAGACAGACAGGTAACCAGTCTATCATAGGGCTGACATGTAGAGACAGACAGGTAACCAGTCTATCACATGGAGACATGTGGAGACAGACACGTAACCAGTCTATCACAGGGAGACATGTAGAGACAGACAGGTAACCAGTCTATCACAGGGCTGACATGTAGAGAGAGACAGGTGACCAGTCTATCACAGGGCTGACATGTAGAGACAGACAGGTAACCAGTCTATCACAGGGAGACATGTAAAGACAGACAGGTAACCAGTCTATCACAGGGAGACATGTAGAGACAGACAGGTGACCAGTCTATCACAGGGAGACATGTAGAGACAGACAGGTAACCAGTCTATCACAGGGAGACATGTAGAGACAGACAGGTAACCAGTCTATCACAGGGAGACATGTAAAGACAGACAGGTAACCAGTCTATCACAGGGAGACATGTAGAGACAGACAGGTGACCAGTCTATCACAGGGAGACATGTAGAGACAGACAGGTAACCAGTCTATCACAGGGAGACATGTAGAGACAGACAGGTAACCAGTCTATCACAGGGCTGACATGTAGAGACAGACAGGTAACCAGTCTATCACAGGGAGACATGTAGAGACAGACAGGTAACCAGTCTATCACAGGGAGACATGTAGAGACAGACAGGTGACCAGTCTATCACAGGGAGACATGTAGAGACCGACAGGTAACCAGTCTATCACAGGGGGACATGTAGAGACAGACAGGTAACCAGTCTATCACAGGGAGACATGTAGAGACAGGCAGGTAACCAGTCTATCACAGGGCTGACATGTAGAGACAGACAGGCAACCAGTCTATCACAGGGCTGACATGTAGAGACAGACAGGTAACCAGTCTATCACAGGGCCGACATGTAGAGACAGACAGGTAACCAGTCTATCACAGGGAGACATGTAGAGACAGACAGGTAACCAGTCTATCACAGGGAGACATGTAGAGACAGACAGGTAACCAGTCTATCATGGGGCCGACATGTAGAGACAGACAGGTAACCAGTCTATCACAGGGAGACATGTAGAGACAGACAGGTAACCAGTCTATCACAGGGGGACATGTAGAGACAGACAGGTAACCAGTCCATCACAGGGAGACATGTAGAGACAGACAGGTAACCAGTCTATCACAGGGAGACATGTAGAGACAGACAGGTAACCAGTCTATCACAGGGGGACATGTAGAGACAGACAGGTAACCAGTCTATCACAGGGAGACATGTAGAGACAGACAGGTAACCAGTCTATCACAGGGAGACATGTAGAGACAGACAGGTAACCAGTCTATCACAGGGAGACATGTAAAGACAGACAGGTAACCAGTCTATCACAGGGAGACATGTAGAGACAGACAGGTGACCAGTCTATCACAGGGAGACATGTAGAGACAGACAGGTAACCAGTCTATCACAGGGAGAGATGTAGAGACAGACAGGTAACCAGTCTATCACAGGGCTGACATGTAGAGACAGACGGGTAACCAGTCTATCACAGGGAGACATGTAGAGACAGACAGGTAACCAGTCTATCACAGGGAGACATGTACAGACAGACAGGTAACCAGTCTATCACAGGGCTGACATGTAGAGACAGACAGGTAACCAGTCCATCACAGGGCTGACATGTAGAGACAGGCAGGTAACCAGTCTATCATAGGGCTGACATGTAGAGACAGACAGGTAACCAGTCTATCACATGGAGACATGTGGAGACAGACAGGTAACCAGTCTATCACAGGGAGACATGTAGAGACAGACAGGTAACCAGTCTATCACAGGGAGACATGTAGAGACCGACAGGTAACCAGTCTATCACAGGGGGACATGTAGAGACAGACAGGTAACCAGTCTATCACAGGGCTGACATGTAGAGACAGACAGGTAACCAGTCTATCACAGGGATACATGTAGAGACAGACAGGTAACCAGTCTATCACAGGGAGACATGTAAAGACAGACAGGTAACCAGTCTATCACAGGGCTGACATGTAGAGACAGACAGGTAACCAGTCTATCATAGGGCTGACATGTAGAGACAGACAGGTGACCAGTCTATCACAGGGCTGACATGTAGAGACAGACAGGTAACCAGTCTATCACAGGGAGACATGTAGAGACAGACAGGTAACCAGTCTATCACAGGGAGACATGTAGAGACAGACAGGTAACCAGTCTATCACAGGGCTGACATGTAGAGACAGACAGGTAACCAGTCTATCACAGGGCTGACATGTAGAGACAGACAGGTAACCAGTCTATCACAGGGAGACATGTAGAGACAGACAGGTAACCAGTCTATCACAGGGAGACATGTAGAGACAGACAGGTAACCAGTCTATCACAGGGAGACATGTAGAGACAGACAGGTAACCAGTCTATCACAGGGCTGACATGTAGAGACAGACAGGTAACCAGTCTATCATAGGGCTGACATGTAGAGACAGACAGGTAACCAGTCTATCACAGGGCTGACATGTAGAGACAGACAGGTAACCAGTCTATCATAGGGCTGACATGTAGAGACAGACAGGTGACCAGTCTATCACAGGGAGACATGTAGAGACAGACAGGTAACCAGTCTATCACAGGGCTGACATGTAGAGACAGACAGGTAACCAGTCTATCACAGGGAGACATGTAGAGACAGACAGGTAACCAGTCTATCACAGGGCTGACATGTAGAGACAGACAGGTAACCAGTCTATCACAGGGCTGACATGTAGAGACAGACAGGTGACCAGTCTATCACAGGGCTGACATGTAGAGACAGACAGGTAACCAGTCTATCACAGGGAGACATGTAGAGACCGACAGGTAACCAGTCTATCACAGGGGGACATGTAGAGACAGACAGGTAACCAGTCTATCACAGAGAGACATGTAGAGACAGACAGGTAACCAGTCTATCACAGGGAGACATGTAGAGACAGACAGGTAACCAGTCTATCACAGGGGGACATGTAGAGACAGACAGTTAACCAGTCTATCACAGGGAGACATGTAGAGACAGACAGGTAACCAGTCTATCACATGGAGACATGTAGAGACAGACAGGTAACCAGTCTATCACATGGAGACATGTGGAGACAGACAGGTAACCAGTCTATCACAGGGAGACATGTAGAGACAGACAGGTAACCAGTCTATCACAGGGAGACATGTAGAGACCGACAGGTAACCAGTCTATCACAGGGGGACATGTAGAGACAGACAGGTAACCAGTCTATCACAGGGCTGACATGTAGAGACAGACAGGTAACCAGTCTATCACAGGGAGACATGTAGAGACAGACAGGTAACCAGTCTATCACAGGGAGACATGTAAAGACAGACAGGTAACCAGTCTATCACAGGGAGACATGTAGAGACAGACAGGTGACCAGTCTATCACAGGGAGACATGTAGAGACAGACAGGTAACCAGTCTATCACAGGGAGACATGTAGAGACAGACAGGTAACCAGTCTATCACAGGGCTGACATGTAGAGACAGACAGGTAACCAGTCTATCACAGGGAGACATGTAGAGACAGACAGGTAACCAGTCTATCACAGGGAGACATGTACAGACAGACAGGTAACCAGTCTATCACAGGGCTGACATGTAGAGACAGACAGGTAACCAGTCTATCACAGGGAGACATGTAGAGACAGACAGGTAACCAGTCTATCACAGGGAGACATGTACAGACAGACAGGTAACCAGTCTATCACAGGGCTGACATGTAGAGACAGACAGGTAACCAGTCTATCATAGGGCTGACATGTAGAGACAGACAGGTAACCAGTCTATCACATGGAGACATGTGGAGACAGACACGTAACCAGTCTATCACAGGGAGACATGTAGAGACAGACAGGTAACCAGTCTATCACAGGGCTGACATGTAGAGACAGACAGGTAACCAGTCTATCACAGGGCTGACATGTAGAGACAGACAGGTGACCAGTCTATCACAGGGCTGACATGTAGAGACAGACAGGTAACCAGTCTATCATAGGGCTGACATGTAGAGACAGACAGGTAACCAGTCTATCACATGGAGACATGTGGAGACAGACAGGTAACCAGTCTATCACAGGGAGACATGTAGAGACAGACAGGTAACCAGTCTATCACAGGGAGACATGTAGAGACAGACAGGTGACCAGTCTATCACAGGGAGACATGTAGAGACAGACAGGTAACCAGTCTATCACAGGGGGACATGTAGAGACAGACAGGTAACCAGTCTATCACAGGGAGACATGTAGAGACAGACAGGTAACCAATCTATCACATGGAGACATGTGGAGACAGACAGGTAACCAGTCTATCACAGGGAGACATGTAGAGACCGACAGGTAACCAGTCTATCACAGGGGGACATGTAGAGACAGACAGGTAACCAGTCTATCACAGGGAGACATGTAGAGACAGACAGGTAACCAGTCTATCACAGGGAGACATGTAGAGACAGACAGGTAACCAGTCTATCACGGGGCCGACATGTAGAGACAGACAGGTAACCAGTCTATCACAGGGAGACATGTAGAGACAGACAGGTAACCAGTCTATCACAGGGGGACATGTAGAGACAGACAGTTAACCAGTCTATCACAGGGAGACATGTAGAGACAGACAGGTAACCAGTCTATCACATGGAGACATGTAGAGACAGACAGGTAACCAGTCTATCACAGGGGGACATGTAGAGACAGACAGGTAACCAGTCTATCACAGGGAGACATGTAGAGACAGACAGGTAACCAGTCTATCACAGGGAGACATGGAGAGACAGACAGGTAACCAGTCTATCACAGGGAGACATGTAAAGACAGACAGGTAACCAGTCTATCACAGGGAGACATGTAGAGACAGACAGGTGACCAGTCTATCACAGGGAGACATGTAGAGACAGACAGGTAACCAGTCTATCACAGGGGGACATGTAGAGACAGACAGGTAACCAGTCTATCACAGGGAGACATGTAGAGACAGACAGGTAACCAGTCTATCACAGGGAGACATGTAGAGACCGACAGGTAACCAGCCTTTCACAGGGGGACATGTAGAGACAGACAGGTAACCAGTCTATCACAGGGAGACATGTAGAGACAGACAGGTAACCAGTCTATCACAGGGAGACATGTAGAGACAGACAGGTAACCAGTCTATCACGGGGCCGACATTTAGAGACAGACAGGTAACCAGTCTATCACAGGGAGACATGTAGAGACAGACAGGTAACCAGTCTATCACAGGGCTGACATGTAGAGACAGACAGGTAACCAGTCTATCACAGGGAGACATGTAGAGACAGACAGGTAACCAGTCTATCATGGGGCCGATATGTAGAGACAGACAGGTAACCAGTCTATCACAGGGAGACATGTAGAGACAGACAGGTAACCAGTCTATCACAGGGAGACATGTAGAGACAGACAGGTAACCAGTCTATCACAGGGGGACATGTAGAGACAGACAGGTAACCAGTCTATCACAGGGAGACATGTAGAGACAGACAGGTAACCAGTCTATCACAGGGAGACATGTAGAGACAGACAGGTAACCAGTCTATCACAGGGAGACATGTAAAGACAGACAGGTAACCAGTCTATCACAGGGAGACATGTAGAGACAGACAGGTGACCAGTCTATCACAGGGAGACATGTAGAGACAGACAGGTAACCAGTCTATCACAGGGAGACATGTAGAGACAGACAGGTAACCAGTCTATCACAGGGCTGACATGTAGAGACAGACAGGTAACCAGTCTATCACAGGGAGACATGTAGAGACAGACAGGTAACCAGTCTATCACAGGGAGACATGTACAGACAGACAGGTAACCAGTCTATCACAGGGCTGACATGTAGAGACAGACAGGTAACCAGTCTATCACAGGGCTGACATGTAGAGACAGACAGGTAACCAGTCTATCATAGGGCTGACATGTAGAGACAGACAGGTAACCAGTCTATCACATGGAGACATGTGGAGACAGACAGGTAACCAGTCTATCACAGGGAGACATGTAGAGACAGACAGGTAACCAGTCTATCACAGGGAGACATGTAGAGACCGACAGGTAACCAGTCTATCACAGGGGGACATGTAGAGACAGACAGGTAACCAGTCTATCACAGGGCTGACATGTAGAGACAGACAGGTAACCAGTCTATCACAGGGAGACATGTAGAGACAGACAGGTAACCAGTCTATCACAGGGAGACATGTAAAGACAGACAGGTAACCAGTCTATCACAAGGAGACATGTAGAGACAGACAGGTGACCAGTCTATCACAGGGAGACATGTAGAGACAGACAGGTAACCAGTCTATCACAGGGAGACATGTAGAGACAGACAGGTAACCAGTCTATCACAGGGCTGACATGTAGAGACAGACAGGTAACCAGTCTATCACAGGGAGACATGTAGAGACAGACAGGTAACCAGTCTATCACAGGGGGACATGTAGAGACAGACAGGTAACCAGTCTATCACAGGGCTGACATGTAGAGACAGACAGGTAACCAGTCTATCACAGGGAGACATGTAGAGACAGACAGGTAACCAGTCTATCACAGGGAGACATGTAAAGACAGACAGGTAACCAGTCTTTCACAAGGAGACATGTAGAGACAGACAGGTGACCAGTCTATCACAGGGAGACATGTAGAGACAGACAGGTAACCAGTCTATCACAGGGAGACATGTAGAGACAGACAGGTAACCAGTCTATCACAGGGCTGACATGTAGAGACAGACAGGTAACCAGTCTATCACAGGGAGACATGTAGAGACAGACAGGTAACCAGTCTATCACAGGGAGACATGTACAGACAGACAGGTAACCAGTCTATCACAGGGCTGACATGTAGAGACAGACAGGTAACCAGTCTATCATAGGGCTGACATGTAGAGACAGACAGGTAACCAGTCTATCACATGGAGACATGTGGAGACAGACACGTAACCAGTCTATCACAGGGAGACATGTAGAGACAGACAGGTAACCAGTCTATCACAGGGCTGACATGTAGAGAGAGACAGGTGACCAGTCTATCACAGGGCTGACATGTAGAGACAGACAGGTAACCAGTCTATCACAGGGAGATATGTAAAGACAGACAGGTAACCAGTCTATCACAGGGAGACATGTAGAGACAGACAGGTGACCAGTCTATCACAGGGAGACATGTAGAGACAGACAGGTAACCAGTCTATCACAGGGAGACATGTAGAGACAGACAGGTAACCAGTCTATCACAGGGCTGACATGTAGAGACAGACAGGTAACCAGTCTATCACAGGGAGACATGTAGAGACAGACAGGTAACCAGTCTATCACAGGGAGACATGTACAGACAGACAGGTAACCAGTCTATCACAGGGCTGACATGTAGAGACAGACAGGTAACCAGTCTATCACAGGGCTGACATGTAGAGACAGACAGGTAACCAGTCTATCATAGGGCTGACATGTAGAGACAGACAGGTAACCAGTCTATCACATGGAGACATGTGGAGACAGACAGGTAACCAGTCTATCACAGGGAGACATGTAGAGACAGACAGGTAACCAGTCTATCACAGGGAGACATGTAGAGACCGACAGGTAACCAGTCTATCACAGGGGGACATGTAGAGACAGACAGGTAACCAGTCTATCACAGGGCTGACATGTAGAGACAGACAGGTAACCAGTCTATCACAGGGAGACATGTAGAGACAGACAGGTAACCAGTCTATCACAGGGAGACATGTAAAGACAGACAGGTAACCAGTCTATCACAAGGAGACATGTAGAGACAGACAGGTGACCAGTCTATCACAGGGAGACATGTAGAGACAGACAGGTAACCAGTCTATCACAGGGAGACATGTAGAGACAGACAGGTAACCAGTCTATCACAGGGCTGACATGTAGAGACAGACAGGTAACCAGTCTATCACAGGGAGACATGTAGAGACAGACAGGTAACCAGTCTATCACAGGGGGACATGTAGAGACAGACAGGTAACCAGTCTATCACAGGGCTGACATGTAGAGACAGACAGGTAACCAGTCTATCACAGGGAGACATGTAGAGACAGACAGGTAACCAGTCTATCACAGGGAGACATGTAAAGACAGACAGGTAACCAGTCTTTCACAAGGAGACATGTAGAGACAGACAGGTGACCAGTCTATCACAGGGAGACATGTAGAGACAGACAGGTAACCAGTCTATCACAGGGAGACATGTAGAGACAGACAGGTAACCAGTCTATCACAGGGCTGACATGTAGAGACAGACAGGTGACCAGTCTATCACAGGGAGACATGTAGAGACAGACAGGTAACCAGTCTATCACAGGGGGACATGTAGAGACAGACAGGTAACCAGTCTATCACAGGGCCGACATTTAGAGACAGACAGGTAACCAGTCTATCACAGGGAGACATGTAGAGACAGACAGGTAACCAGTCTATCACAGGGCTGACATGTAGAGACAGACAGGTAACCAGTCTATCACAGGGAGACATGTAGAGACAGACAGGTAACCAGTCTATCATGGGGCCGATATGTAGAGACAGACAGGTAACCAGTCTATCACAGGGAGACATGTAGAGACAGACAGGTAACCAGTCTATCACAGGGAGACATGTAGAGACAGACAGGTAACCAGTCTATCACAGGGGGACATGTAGAGACAGACAGGTAACCAGTCTATCACAGGGAGACATGTAGAGACAGACAGGTAACCAGTCTATCACAGGGAGACATGTAGAGACAGACAGGTAACCAGTCTATCACAGGGAGACATGTAAAGACAGACAGGTAACCAGTCTATCACAGGGAGACATGTAGAGACAGACAGGTGACCAGTCTATCACAGGGAGACATGTAGAGACAGACAGGTAACCAGTCTATCACAGGGAGACATGTAGAGACAGACAGGTAACCAGTCTATCACAGGGCTGACATGTAGAGACAGACAGGTAACCAGTCTATCACAGGGAGACATGTAGAGACAGACAGGTAACCAGTCTATCACAGGGAGACATGTACAGACAGACAGGTAACCAGTCTATCACAGGGCTGACATGTAGAGACAGACAGGTAACCAGTCTATCACAGGGCTGACATGTAGAGACAGACAGGTAACCAGTCTATCATAGGGCTGACATGTAGAGACAGACAGGTAACCAGTCTATCACATGGAGACATGTGGAGACAGACAGGTAACCAGTCTATCACAGGGAGACATGTAGAGACAGACAGGTAACCAGTCTATCACAGGGAGACATGTAGAGACCGACAGGTAACCAGTCTATCACAGGGGGACATGTAGAGACAGACAGGTAACCAGTCTATCACAGGGCTGACATGTAGAGACAGACAGGTAACCAGTCTATCACAGGGAGACATGTAGAGACAGACAGGTAACCAGTCTATCACAGGGAGACATGTAAAGACAGACAGGTAACCAGTCTATCACAAGGAGACATGTAGAGACAGACAGGTGACCAGTCTATCACAGGGAGACATGTAGAGACAGACAGGTAACCAGTCTATCACAGGGAGACATGTAGAGACAGACAGGTAACCAGTCTATCACAGGGCTGACATGTAGAGACAGACAGGTAACCAGTCTATCACAGGGAGACATGTAGAGACAGACAGGTAACCAGTCTATCACAGGGGGACATGTAGAGACAGACAGGTAACCAGTCTATCACAGGGCTGACATGTAGAGACAGACAGGTAACCAGTCTATCACAGGGAGACATGTAGAGACAGACAGGTAACCAGTCTATCACAGGGAGACATGTAAAGACAGACAGGTAACCAGTCTTTCACAAGGAGACATGTAGAGACAGACAGGTGACCAGTCTATCACAGGGAGACATGTAGAGACAGACAGGTAACCAGTCTATCACAGGGAGACATGTAGAGACAGACAGGTAACCAGTCTATCACAGGGCTGACATGTAGAGACAGACAGGTAACCAGTCTATCACAGGGAGACATGTAGAGACAGACAGGTAACCAGTCTATCACAGGGAGACATGTACAGACAGACAGGTAACCAGTCTATCACAGGGCTGACATGTAGAGACAGACAGGTAACCAGTCTATCATAGGGCTGACATGTAGAGACAGACAGGTAACCAGTCTATCACATGGAGACATGTGGAGACAGACACGTAACCAGTCTATCACAGGGAGACATGTAGAGACAGACAGGTAACCAGTCTATCACAGGGCTGACATGTAGAGAGAGACAGGTGACCAGTCTATCACAGGGCTGACATGTAGAGACAGACAGGTAACCAGTCTATCACATGGAGACATGTGGAGACAGACAGGTAACCAGTCTATCACAGGGAGACATGTAGAGACAGACAGGTAACCAGTCTATCACAGGGAGACATGTAGAGACCGACAGGTAACCAGTCTATCACAGGGGGACATGTAGAGACAGACAGGTAACCAGTCTATCACAGGGCTGACATGTAGAGACAGACAGGTAACCAGTCTATCACAGGGAGACATGTAGAGACAGACAGGTAACCAGTCTATCACAGGGAGACATGTAAAGACAGACAGGTAACCAGTCTATCACAAGGAGACATGTAGAGACAGACAGGTGACCAGTCTATCACAGGGAGACATGTAGAGACAGACAGGTAACCAGTCTATCACAGGGAGACATGTAGAGACAGACAGGTAACCAGTCTATCACAGGGCTGACATGTAGAGACAGACAGGTAACCAGTCTATCACAGGGAGACATGTAGAGACAGACAGGTAACCAGTCTATCACAGGGGGACATGTAGAGACAGACAGGTAACCAGTCTATCACAGGGCTGACATGTAGAGACAGACAGGTAACCAGTCTATCACAGGGAGACATGTAGAGACAGACAGGTAACCAGTCTATCACAGGGAGACATGTAAAGACAGACAGGTAACCAGTCTTTCACAAGGAGACATGTAGAGACAGACAGGTGACCAGTCTATCACAGGGAGACATGTAGAGACAGACAGGTAACCAGTCTATCACAGGGAGACATGTAGAGACAGACAGGTAACCAGTCTATCACAGGGCTGACATGTAGAGACAGACAGGTAACCAGTCTATCACAGGGAGACATGTAGAGACAGACAGGTAACCAGTCTATCACAGGGAGACATGTACAGACAGACAGGTAACCAGTCTATCACAGGGCTGACATGTAGAGACAGACAGGTAACCAGTCTATCATAGGGCTGACATGTAGAGACAGACAGGTAACCAGTCTATCACATGGAGACATGTGGAGACAGACACGTAACCAGTCTATCACAGGGAGACATGTAGAGACAGACAGGTAACCAGTCTATCACAGGGCTGACATGTAGAGAGAGACAGGTGACCAGTCTATCACAGGGCTGACATGTAGAGACAGACAGGTAACCAGTCTATCACAGGGCTGACATGTAGAGACAGACAGGTGACCAGTCTATCACAGGGCTGACATGTAGAGACAGACAGGTAACCAGTCTATCATAGGGCTGACATGTAGAGACAGACAGGTAACCAGTCTATCACATGGAGACATGTGGAGACAGACAGGTAACCAGTCTATCACAGGGAGACATGTAGAGACAGACAGGTAACCAGTCTATCACAGGGAGACATGTAGAGACAGACAGGTGACCAGTCTATCACAGGGAGACATGTAGAGACAGACAGGTAACCAGTCTATCACAGGGGGACATGTAGAGACAGACAGGTAACCAGTCTATCACAGGGAGACATGTAGAGACAGACAGGTAACCAATCTATCACATGGAGACATGTGGAGACAGACAGGTAACCAGTCTATCACAGGGAGACATGTAGAGACCGACAGGTAACCAGTCTATCACAGGGGGACATGTAGAGACAGACAGGTAACCAGTCTATCACAGGGAGACATGTAGAGACAGACAGGTAACCAGTCTATCACAGGGAGACATGTAGAGACAGACAGGTAACCAGTCTATCAGGGGGCCGACATGTAGAGACAGACAGGTAACCAGTCTATCACAGGGAGACATGTAGAGACAGACAGGTAACCAGTCTATCACAGGGGGACATGTAGAGACAGACAGTTAACCAGTCTATCACAGGGAGACATGTAGAGACAGACAGGTAACCAGTCTATCACATGGAGACATGTAGAGACAGACAGGTAACCAGTCTATCACAGGGGGACATGTAGAGACAGACAGGTAACCAGTCTATCACAGGGAGACATGTAGAGACAGACAGGTAACCAGTCTATCACAGGGAGACATGGAGAGACAGACAGGTAACCAGTCTATCACAGGGAGACATGTAAAGACAGACAGGTAACCAGTCTATCACAGGGAGACATGTAGAGACAGACAGGTGACCAGTCTATCACAGGGAGACATGTAGAGACAGACAGGTAACCAGTCTATCACAGGGGGACATGTAGAGACAGACAGGTAACCAGTCTATCACAGGGAGACATGTAGAGACAGACAGGTAACCAGTCTATCACAGGGAGACATGTAGAGACCGACAGGTAACCAGCCTTTCACAGGGGGACATGTAGAGACAGACAGGTAACCAGTCTATCACAGGGAGACATGTAGAGACAGACAGGTAACCAGTCTATCACAGGGAGACATGTAGAGACAGACAGGTAACCAGTCTATCACGGGGCCGACATTTAGAGACAGACAGGTAACCAGTCTATCACAGGGAGACATGTAGAGACAGACAGGTAACCAGTCTATCACAGGGGGACATGTAGAGACAGACAGGTAACCAGTCTATCACAGGGAGACATGTAGAGACAGACAGGTAACCAGTCTATCACAGGGAGACATGTAGAGACCGACAGGTAACCAGCCTTTCACAGGGGGACATGTAGAGACAGACAGGTAACCAGTCTATCACAGGGAGACATGTAGAGACAGACAGGTAACCAGTCTATCACAGGGAGACATGTAGAGACAGACAGGTAACCAGTCTATCACGGGGCCGACATTTAGAGACAGACAGGTAACCAGTCTATCACAGGGAGACATGTAGAGACAGACAGGTAACCAGTCTATCACAGGGCTGACATGTAGAGACAGACAGGTAACCAGTCTATCACAGGGAGACATGTAGAGACAGACAGGTAACCAGTCTATCATGGGGCCGATATGTAGAGACAGACAGGTAACCAGTCTATCACAGGGAGACATGTAGAGACAGACAGGTAACCAGTCTATCACAGGGAGACATGTAGAGACAGACAGGTAACCAGTCTATCACAGGGGGACATGTAGAGACAGACAGGTAACCAGTCTATCACAGGGAGACATGTAGAGACAGACAGGTAACCAGTCTATCACAGGGAGACATGTAGAGACAGACAGGTAACCAGTCTATCACAGGGAGACATGTAAAGACAGACAGGTAACCAGTCTATCACAGGGAGACATGTAGAGACAGACAGGTGACCAGTCTATCACAGGGAGACATGTAGAGACAGACAGGTAACCAGTCTATCACAGGGAGACATGTAGAGACAGACAGGTAACCAGTCTATCACAGGGCTGACATGTAGAGACAGACAGGTAACCAGTCTATCACAGGGAGACATGTAGAGACAGACAGGTAACCAGTCTATCACAGGGAGACATGTACAGACAGACAGGTAACCAGTCTATCACAGGGCTGACATGTAGAGACAGACAGGTAACCAGTCTATCACAGGGCTGACATGTAGAGACAGACAGGTAACCAGTCTATCATAGGGCTGACATGTAGAGACAGACAGGTAACCAGTCTATCACATGGAGACATGTGGAGACAGACAGGTAACCAGTCTATCACAGGGAGACATGTAGAGACAGACAGGTAACCAGTCTATCACAGGGAGACATGTAGAGACCGACAGGTAACCAGTCTATCACAGGGGGACATGTAGAGACAGACAGGTAACCAGTCTATCACAGGGCTGACATGTAGAGACAGACAGGTAACCAGTCTATCACAGGGAGACATGTAGAGACAGACAGGTAACCAGTCTATCACAGGGAGACATGTAGAGACAGACAGGTAACCAGTCTATCACAGGGCTGACATGTAGAGACAGACAGGTAACCAGTCTATCACAGGGAGACATGTAGAGACAGACAGGTAACCAGTCGATCACAGGGCTGACATGTAGAGACAGACAGGTAACCAGTCTATCACATGGAGACATGTGGAGACAGACAGGTAACCAGTCTATCACAGGGAGACATGTACAGACAGACAGGTACCCAGTCTATCACAGGGCTGACATGTAGAGACAGACAGGTAACCAGTCTATCACAGGGCTGACATGTAGAGACAGACAGGTAACCAGTCTATCATAGGGCTGACATGTAGAGACAGACAGGTAACCAGTCTATCACAGGGCTGACATGTAGAGACAGACAGGTAACCAGTCTATCATAGGGCTGACATGTAGAGACAGACAGGTAACCAGTCTATCACATGGAGACATGTGGAGACAGACAGGTAACCAGTCTATCACAGGGAGACATGTAGAGACAGACAGGTAACCAGTCTATCACAGGGAGACATGTAGAGACCGACAGGTAACCAGTCTATCACAGGGGGACATGTAGAGACAGACAGGTAACCAGTCTATCACAGGGCTGACATGTAGAGACAGACAGGTAACCAGTCTATCACAGGGAGACATGTAGAGACAGACAGGTAACCAGTCTATCACAGGGAGACATGTAAAGACAGACAGGTAACCAGTCTATCACAAGGAGACATGTAGAGACAGACAGGTGACCAGTCTATCACAGGGAGACATGTAGAGACAGACAGGTAACCAGTCTATCACAGGGAGACATGTAGAGACAGACAGGTAACCAGTCTATCACAGGGCTGACATGTAGAGACAGACAGGTAACCAGTCTATCACAGGGAGACATGTAGAGACAGACAGGTAACCAGTCTATCACAGGGGGACATGTAGAGACAGACAGGTAACCAGTCTATCACAGGGCTGACATGTAGAGACAGACAGGTAACCAGTCTATCACAGGGAGACATGTAGAGACAGACAGGTAACCAGTCTATCACAGGGAGACATGTAAAGACAGACAGGTAACCAGTCTATCACAAGGAGACATGTAGAGACAGACAGGTGACCAGTCTATCACAGGGAGACATGTAGAGACAGACAGGTAACCAGTCTATCACAGGGAGACATGTAGAGACAGACAGGTAACCAGTCTATCACAGGGCTGACATGTAGAGACAGACAGGTAACCAGTCTATCACAGGGAGACATGTAGAGACAGACAGGTAACCAGTCTATCACAGGGAGACATGTACAGACAGACAGGTAACCAGTCTATCACAGGGCTGACATGTAGAGACAGACAGGTAACCAGTCTATCATAGGGCTGACATGTAGAGACAGACAGGTAACCAGTCTATCACATGGAGACATGTGGAGACAGACACGTAACCAGTCTATCACAGGGAGACATGTAGAGACAGACAGGTAACCAGTCTATCACAGGGCTGACATGTAGAGAGAGACAGGTGACCAGTCTATCACAGGGCTGACATGTAGAGACAGACAGGTAACCAGTCTATCACAGGGCTGACATGTAGAGACAGACAGGTGACCAGTCTATCACAGGGCTGACATGTAGAGACAGACAGGTAACCAGTCTATCATAGGGCTGACATGTAGAGACAGACAGGTAACCAGTCTATCACATGGAGACATGTGGAGACAGACAGGTAACCAGTCTATCACAGGGAGACATGTAGAGACAGACAGGTAACCAGTCTATCACAGGGAGACATGAAGAGACAGACAGGTGACCAGTCTATCACAGGGAGACATGTAGAGACAGACAGGTAACCAGTCTATCACAGGGGGACATGTAGAGACAGACAGGTAACCAGTCTATCACAGGGAGACATGTAGAGACAGACAGGTAACCAATCTATCACATGGAGACATGTGGAGACAGACAGGTAACCAGTCTATCACAGGGAGACATGTAGAGACCGACAGGTAACCAGTCTATCACAGGGGGACATGTAGAGACAGACAGGTAACCAGTCTATCACAGGGAGACATGTAGAGACAGACAGGTAACCAGTCTATCACAGGGAGACATGTAGAGACAGACAGGTAACCAGTCTATCACGGGGCCGACATGTAGAGACAGACAGGTAACCAGTCTATCACAGGGAGACATGTAGAGACAGACAGGTAACCAGTCTATCACAGGGGGACATGTAGAGACAGACAGTTAACCAGTCTATCACAGGGAGACATGTAGAGACAGACAGGTAACCAGTCTATCACATGGAGACATGTAGAGACAGACAGGTAACCAGTCTATCACAGGGGGACATGTAGAGACAGACAGGTAACCAGTCTATCACAGGGAGACATGTAGAGACAGACAGGTAACCAGTCTATCACAGGGAGACATGGAGAGACAGACAGGTAACCAGTCTATCACAGGGAGACATGTAAAGACAGACAGGTAACCAGTCTATCACAGGGAGACATGTAGAGACAGACAGGTGACCAGTCTATCACAGGGAGACATGTAGAGACAGACAGGTAACCAGTCTATCACAGGGGGACATGTAGAGACAGACAGGTAACCAGTCTATCACAGGGAGACATGTAGAGACAGACAGGTAACCAGTCTATCACAGGGAGACATGTAGAGACCGACAGGTAACCAGCCTTTCACAGGGGGACATGTAGAGACAGACAGGTAACCAGTCTATCACAGGGAGACATGTAGAGACAGACAGGTAACCAGTCTATCACAGGGAGACATGTAGAGACAGACAGGTAACCAGTCTATCACGGGGCCGACATTTAGAGACAGACAGGTAACCAGTCTATCACAGGGCTGACATGTAGAGAGAGACAGGTGACCAGTCTATCACAGGGAGACATGTAGAGACAGACAGGTAACCAGTCTATCACAGGGCTGACATGTAGAGAGAGACAGGTGACCAGTCTATCACAGGGCTGACATGTAGAGACAGACAGGTAACCAGTCTATCACAGGGCTGACATGTAGAGACAGACAGGTGACCAGTCTATCACAGGGCTGACATGTAGAGACAGACAGGTAACCAGTCTATCATAGGGCTGACATGTAGAGACAGACAGGTAACCAGTCTATCACATGGAGACATGTGGAGACAGACAGGTAACCAGTCTATCACAGGGAGACATGTAGAGACAGACAGGTAACCAGTCTATCACAGGGAGACATGAAGAGACAGACAGGTGACCAGTCTATCACAGGGAGACATGTAGAGACAGACAGGTAACCAGTCTATCACAGGGGGACATGTAGAGACAGACAGGTAACCAGTCTATCACAGGGAGACATGTAGAGACAGACAGGTAACCAATCTATCACATGGAGACATGTGGAGACAGACAGGTAACCAGTCTATCACAGGGAGACATGTAGAGACCGACAGGTAACCAGTCTATCACAGGGGGACATGTAGAGACAGACAGGTAACCAGTCTATCACAGGGAGACATGTAGAGACAGACAGGTAACCAGTCTATCACAGGGAGACATGTAGAGACAGACAGGTAACCAGTCTATCACGGGGCCGACATGTAGAGACAGACAGGTAACCAGTCTATCACAGGGAGACATGTAGAGACAGACAGGTAACCAGTCTATCACAGGGGGACATGTAGAGACAGACAGTTAACCAGTCTATCACAGGGAGACATGTAGAGACAGACAGGTAACCAGTCTATCACATGGAGACATGTAGAGACAGACAGGTAACCAGTCTATCACAGGGGGACATGTAGAGACAGACAGGTAACCAGTCTATCACAGGGAGACATGTAGAGACAGACAGGTAACCAGTCTATCACAGGGAGACATGGAGAGACAGACAGGTAACCAGTCTATCACAGGGAGACATGTAAAGACAGACAGGTAACCAGTCTATCACAGGGAGACATGTAGAGACAGACAGGTGACCAGTCTATCACAGGGAGACATGTAGAGACAGACAGGTAACCAGTCTATCACAGGGGGACATGTAGAGACAGACAGGTAACCAGTCTATCACAGGGAGACATGTAGAGACAGACAGGTAACCAGTCTATCACAGGGAGACATGTAGAGACCGACAGGTAACCAGCCTTTCACAGGGGGACATGTAGAGACAGACAGGTAACCAGTCTATCACAGGGAGACATGTAGAGACAGACAGGTAACCAGTCTATCACAGGGAGACATGTAGAGACAGACAGGTAACCAGTCTATCACGGGGCCGACATTTAGAGACAGACAGGTAACCAGTCTATCACAGGGAGACATGTAGAGACAGACAGGTAACCAGTCTATCACAGGGCTGACATGTAGAGACAGACAGGTAACCAGTCTATCACAGGGAGACATGTAGAGACAGACAGGTAACCAGTCTATCATGGGGCCGATATGTAGAGACAGACAGGTAACCAGTCTATCACAGGGAGACATGTAGAGACAGACAGGTAACCAGTCTATCACAGGGAGACATGTAGAGACAGACAGGTAACCAGTCTATCACAGGGAGACATGTAAAGACAGACAGGTAACCAGTCTATCACAGGGAGACATGTAGAGACAGACAGGTGACCAGTCTATCACAGGGAGACATGTAGAGACAGACAGGTAACCAGTCTATCACAGGGAGACATGTAGAGACAGACAGGTAACCAGTCTATCACAGGGCTGACATGTAGAGACAGACAGGTAACCAGTCTATCACAGGGAGACATGTAGAGACAGACAGGTAACCAGTCTATCACAGGGAGACATGTACAGACAGACAGGTAACCAGTCTATCACAGGGCTGACATGTAGAGACAGACAGGTAACCAGTCTATCACAGGGCTGACATGTAGAGACAGACAGGTAACCAGTCTATCATAGGGCTGACATGTAGAGACAGACAGGTAACCAGTCTATCACATGGAGACATGTGGAGACAGACAGGTAACCAGTCTATCACAGGGAGACATGTAGAGACAGACAGGTAACCAGTCTATCACAGGGAGACATGTAGAGACCGACAGGTAACCAGTCTATCACAGGGGGACATGTAGAGACAGACAGGTAACCAGTCTATCACAGGGCTGACATGTAGAGACAGACAGGTAACCAGTCTATCACAGGGAGACATGTAGAGACAGACAGGTAACCAGTCTATCACAGGGAGACATGTAAAGACAGACAGGTAACCAGTCTATCACAAGGAGACATGTAGAGACAGACAGGTGACCAGTCTATCACAGGGAGACATGTAGAGACAGACAGGTAACCAGTCTATCACAGGGAGACATGTAGAGACAGACAGGTAACCAGTCTATCACAGGGCTGACATGTAGAGACAGACAGGTAACCAGTCTATCACAGGGAGACATGTAGAGACAGACAGGTAACCAGTCGATCACAGGGCTGACATGTAGAGACAGACAGGTAACCAGTCTATCACATGGAGACATGTGGAGACAGACAGGTAACCAGTCTATCACAGGGAGACATGTACAGACAGACAGGTAACCAGTCTATCACAGGGCTGACATGTAGAGACAGACAGGTAACCAGTCTATCACAGGGCTGACATGTAGAGACAGACAGGTAACCAGTCTATCATAGGGCTGACATGTAGAGACAGACAGGTAACCAGTCTATCACAGGGAGACATGTGGAGACAGACAGGTAACCAGTCTATCACAGGGAGACATGTACAGACAGACAGGTAACCAGTCTATCACAGGGCTGACATGTAGAGACAGACAGGTAACCAGTCTATCATAGGGCTGACATGTAGAGACAGACAGGTAACCAGTCTATCACATGGAGACATGTGGAGACAGACACGTAACCAGTCTATCACAGGGAGACATGTAGAGACAGACAGGTAACCAGTCTATCACAGGGCTGACATGTAGAGAGAGACAGGTGACCAGTCTATCACAGGGCTGACATGTAGAGACAGACAGGTAACCAGTCTATCACAGGGCTGACATGTAGAGACAGACAGGTGACCAGTCTATCACAGGGCTGACATGTAGAGACAGACAGGTAACCAGTCTATCATAGGGCTGACATGTAGAGACAGACAGGTAACCAGTCTATCACATGGAGACATGTGGAGACAGACAGGTAACCAGTCTATCACAGGGAGACATGTAGAGACAGACAGGTAACCAGTCTATCACAGGGAGACATGTAGAGACAGACAGGTGACCAGTCTATCACAGGGAGACATGTAGAGACAGACAGGTAACCAGTCTATCACAGGGGGACATGTAGAGACAGACAGGTAACCAGTCTATCACAGGGAGACATGTAGAGACAGACAGGTAACCAATCTATCACATGGAGACATGTGGAGACAGACAGGTAACCAGTCTATCACAGGGAGACATGTAGAGACCGACAGGTAACCAGTCTATCACAGGGGGACATGTAGAGACAGACAGGTAACCAGTCTATCACAGGGAGACATGTAGAGACAGACAGGTAACCAGTCTATCACAGGGAGACATGTAGAGACAGACAGGTAACCAGTCTATCACGGGGCCGACATGTAGAGACAGACAGGTAACCAGTCTATCACAGGGAGACATGTAGAGACAGACAGGTAACCAGTCTATCACAGGGGGACATGTAGAGACAGACAGTTAACCAGTCTATCACAGGGAGACATGTAGAGACAGACAGGTAACCAGTCTATCACATGGAGACATGTAGAGACAGACAGGTAACCAGTCTATCACAGGGGGACATGTAGAGACAGACAGGTAACCAGTCTATCACAGGGAGACATGTAGAGACAGACAGCTAACCAGTCTATCACAGGGAGACATGGAGAGACAGACAGGTAACCAGTCTATCACAGGGAGACATGTAAAGACAGACAGGTAACCAGTCTATCACAGGGAGACATGTAGAGACAGACAGGTGACCAGTCTATCACAGGGAGACATGTAGAGACAGACAGGTAACCAGTCTATCACAGGGGGACATGTAGAGACAGACAGGTAACCAGTCTATCACAGGGAGACATGTAGAGACAGACAGGTAACCAGTCTATCACAGGGAGACATGTAGAGACCGACAGGTAACCAGCCTTTCACAGGGGGACATGTAGAGACAGACAGGTAACCAGTCTATCACAGGGAGACATGTAGAGACAGACAGGTAACCAGTCTATCACAGGGAGACATGTAGAGACAGACAGGTAACCAGTCTATCACAGGGCTGACATGTAGAGACAGACAGGTAACCAGTCTATCACAGGGAGACATGTAGAGACAGACAGGTAACCAGTCTATCACAGGGGGACATGTAGAGACAGACAGGTAACCAGTCTATCACAGGGCTGACATGTAGAGACAGACAGGTAACCAGTCTATCACAGGGAGACATGTAGAGACAGACAGGTAACCAGTCTATCACAGGGAGACATGTAAAGACAGACAGGTAACCAGTCTATCACAAGGAGACATGTAGAGACAGACAGGTGACCAGTCTATCACAGGGAGACATGTAGAGACAGACAGGTAACCAGTCTATCACAGGGAGACATGTAGAGACAGACAGGTAACCAGTCTATCACAGGGCTGACATGTAGAGACAGACAGGTAACCAGTCTATCACAGGGAGACATGTAGAGACAGACAGGTAACCAGTCTATCACAGGGAGACATGTACAGACAGACAGGTAACCAGTCTATCACAGGGCTGACATGTAGAGACAGACAGGTAACCAGTCTATCATAGGGCTGACATGTAGAGACAGACAGGTAACCAGTCTATCACATGGAGACATGTGGAGACAGACACGTAACCAGTCTATCACAGGGAGACATGTAGAGACAGACAGGTAACCAGTCTATCACAGGGCTGACATGTAGAGAGAGACAGGTGACCAGTCTATCACAGGGCTGACATGTAGAGACAGACAGGTAACCAGTCTATCACAGGGCTGACATGTAGAGACAGACAGGTGACCAGTCTATCACAGGGCTGACATGTAGAGACAGACAGGTAACCAGTCTATCATAGGGCTGACATGTAGAGACAGACAGGTAACCAGTCTATCACATGGAGACATGTGGAGACAGACAGGTAACCAGTCTATCACAGGGAGACATGTAGAGACAGACAGGTAACCAGTCTATCACAGGGAGACATGAAGAGACAGACAGGTGACCAGTCTATCACAGGGAGACATGTAGAGACAGACAGGTAACCAGTCTATCACAGGGGGACATGTAGAGACAGACAGGTAACCAGTCTATCACAGGGAGACATGTAGAGACAGACAGGTAACCAATCTATCACATGGAGACATGTGGAGACAGACAGGTAACCAGTCTATCACAGGGAGACATGTAGAGACCGACAGGTAACCAGTCTATCACAGGGGGACATGTAGAGACAGACAGGTAACCAGTCTATCACAGGGAGACATGTAGAGACAGACAGGTAACCAGTCTATCACAGGGAGACATGTAGAGACAGACAGGTAACCAGTCTATCACGGGGCCGACATGTAGAGACAGACAGGTAACCAGTCTATCACAGGGAGACATGTAGAGACAGACAGGTAACCAGTCTATCACAGGGGGACATGTAGAGACAGACAGTTAACCAGTCTATCACAGGGAGACATGTAGAGACAGACAGGTAACCAGTCTATCACATGGAGACATGTAGAGACAGACAGGTAACCAGTCTATCACAGGGGGACATGTAGAGACAGACAGGTAACCAGTCTATCACAGGGAGACATGTAGAGACAGACAGGTAACCAGTCTATCACAGGGAGACATGGAGAGACAGACAGGTAACCAGTCTATCACAGGGAGACATGTAAAGACAGACAGGTAACCAGTCTATCACAGGGAGACATGTAGAGACAGACAGGTGACCAGTCTATCACAGGGAGACATGTAGAGACAGACAGGTAACCAGTCTATCACAGGGGGACATGTAGAGACAGACAGGTAACCAGTCTATCACAGGGAGACATGTAGAGACAGACAGGTAACCAGTCTATCACAGGGAGACATGTAGAGACCGACAGGTAACCAGCCTTTCACAGGGGGACATGTAGAGACAGACAGGTAACCAGTCTATCACAGGGAGACATGTAGAGACAGACAGGTAACCAGTCTATCACAGGGAGACATGTAGAGACAGACAGGTAACCAGTCTATCACGGGGCCGACATTTAGAGACAGACAGGTAACCAGTCTATCACAGGGAGACATGTAGAGACAGACAGGTAACCAGTCTATCACAGGGCTGACATGTAGAGACAGACAGGTAACCAGTCTATCACAGGGAGACATGTAGAGACAGACAGGTAACCAGTCTATCATGGGGCCGATATGTAGAGACAGACAGGTAACCAGTCTATCACAGGGAGACATCTAGAGACAGACAGGTAACCAGTCTATCACAGGGAGACATGTAGAGACAGACAGGTAACCAGTCTATCACAGGGAGACATGTAAAGACAGACAGGTAACCAGTCTATCACAGGGAGACATGTAGAGACAGACAGGTGACCAGTCTATCACAGGGAGACATGTAGAGACAGACAGGTAACCAGTCTATCACAGGGAGACATGTAGAGACAGACAGGTAACCAGTCTATCACAGGGCTGACATGTAGAGACAGACAGGTAACCAGTCTATCACAGGGAGACATGTAGAGACAGACAGGTAACCAGTCTATCACAGGGAGACATGTACAGACAGACAGGTAACCAGTCTATCACAGGGCTGACATGTAGAGACAGACAGGTAACCAGTCTATCACAGGGCTGACATGTAGAGACAGACAGGTAACCAGTCTATCATAGGGCTGACATGTAGAGACAGACAGGTAACCAGTCTATCACATGGAGACATGTGGAGACAGACAGGTAACCAGTCTATCACAGGGAGACATGTAGAGACAGACAGGTAACCAGTCTATCACAGGGAGACATGTAGAGACCGACAGGTAACCAGTCTATCACAGGGGGACATGTAGAGACAGACAGGTAACCAGTCTATCACAGGGCTGACATGTAGAGACAGACAGGTAACCAGTCTATCACAGGGAGACATGTAGAGACAGACAGGTAACCAGTCTATCACAGGGAGACATGTAAAGACAGACAGGTAACCAGTCTATCACAAGGAGACATGTAGAGACAGACAGGTGACCAGTCTATCACAGGGAGACATGTAGAGACAGACAGGTAACCAGTCTATCACAGGGAGACATGTAGAGACAGACAGGTAACCAGTCTATCACAGGGCTGACATGTAGAGACAGACAGGTAACCAGTCTATCACAGGGAGACATGTAGAGACAGACAGGTAACCAGTCGATCACAGGGCTGACATGTAGAGACAGACAGGTAACCAGTCTATCACATGGAGACATGTGGAGACAGACAGGTAACCAGTCTATCACAGGGAGACATGTACAGACAGACAGGTAACCAGTCTATCACAGGGCTGACATGTAGAGACAGACAGGTAACCAGTCTATCACAGGGCTGACATGTAGAGACAGACAGGTAACCAGTCTATCATAGGGCTGACATGTAGAGACAGACAGGTAACCAGTCTATCACAGGGAGACATGTGGAGACAGACAGGTAACCAGTCTATCACAGGGAGACATGTACAGACAGACAGGTAACCAGTCTATCACAGGGCTGACATGTAGAGACAGACAGGTAACCAGTCTATCATAGGGCTGACATGTAGAGACAGACAGGTAACCAGTCTATCACATGGAGACATGTGGAGACAGACACGTAACCAGTCTATCACAGGGAGACATGTAGAGACAGACAGGTAACCAGTCTATCACAGGGCTGACATGTAGAGAGAGACAGGTGACCAGTCTATCACAGGGCTGACATGTAGAGACAGACAGGTAACCAGTCTATCACAGGGCTGACATGTAGAGACAGACAGGTGACCAGTCTATCACAGGGCTGACATGTAGAGACAGACAGGTAACCAGTCTATCATAGGGCTGACATGTAGAGACAGACAGGTAACCAGTCTATCACATGGAGACATGTGGAGACAGACAGGTAACCAGTCTATCACAGGGAGACATGTAGAGACAGACAGGTAACCAGTCTATCACAGGGAGACATGTAGAGACAGACAGGTGACCAGTCTATCACAGGGAGACATGTAGAGACAGACAGGTAACCAGTCTATCACAGGGGGACATGTAGAGACAGACAGGTAACCAGTCTATCACAGGGAGACATGTAGAGACAGACAGGTAACCAATCTATCACATGGAGACATGTGGAGACAGACAGGTAACCAGTCTATCACAGGGAGACATGTAGAGACCGACAGGTAACCAGTCTATCACAGGGGGACATGTAGAGACAGACAGGTAACCAGTCTATCACAGGGAGACATGTAGAGACAGACAGGTAACCAGTCTATCACAGGGAGACATGTAGAGACAGACAGGTAACCAGTCTATCACGGGGCCGACATGTAGAGACAGACAGGTAACCAGTCTATCACAGGGAGACATGTAGAGACAGACAGGTAACCAGTCTATCACAGGGGGACATGTAGAGACAGACAGTTAACCAGTCTATCACAGGGAGACATGTAGAGACAGACAGGTAACCAGTCTATCACATGGAGACATGTAGAGACAGACAGGTAACCAGTCTATCACAGGGGGACATGTAGAGACAGACAGGTAACCAGTCTATCACAGGGAGACATGTAGAGACAGACAGCTAACCAGTCTATCACAGGGAGACATGGAGAGACAGACAGGTAACCAGTCTATCACAGGGAGACATGTAAAGACAGACAGGTAACCAGTCTATCACAGGGAGACATGTAGAGACAGACAGGTGACCAGTCTATCACAGGGAGACATGTAGAGACAGACAGGTAACCAGTCTATCACAGGGGGACATGTAGAGACAGACAGGTAACCAGTCTATCACAGGGAGACATGTAGAGACAGACAGGTAACCAGTCTATCACAGGGAGACATGTAGAGACCGACAGGTAACCAGCCTTTCACAGGGGGACATGTAGAGACAGACAGGTAACCAGTCTATCACAGGGAGACATGTAGAGACAGACAGGTAACCAGTCTATCACAGGGAGACATGTAGAGACAGACAGGTAACCAGTCTATCACGGGGCCGACATTTAGAGACAGACAGGTAACCAGTCTATCACAGGGAGACATGTAGAGACAGACAGGTAACCAGTCTATCACAGGGAGACATGTAGAGACAGACAGGTAACCAGTCTATCACAGGGAGACATGTAGAGACAGACAGGTACCCAGTCTATCATGGGGCCGATATGTAGAGACAGACAGGTAACCAGTCTATCACAGGGAGACATGTAGAGACAGACAGGTAACCAGTCTATCACAGGGGGACATGTAGAGACAGACAGGTAACAGTCTATCACAGGGAGACATGTAGAGACAGACAGGTAACCAGTCTATCACAGGGAGACATGTAGAGACAGACAGGTAACCAGTCTATCACAGGGGGACATGTAGAGACAGACAGGTAACCAGTCTATCACAGGGAGACATGTAGAGACAGACAGGTAACCAGTCTATCACAGGGAGACATGTAGAGACAGACAGGTAACCAGTCTATCACAGGGAGACATGTAAAGACAGACAGGTAACCAGTCTATCACAGGGAGACATGTAGAGACAGACAGGTGACCAGTCTATCACAGGGAGACATGTAGAGACAGACAGGTAACCAGTCTATCACAGGGAGACATGTAGAGACAGACAGGTAACCAGTCTATCACAGGTAGACATGTAGAGACAGACAGGTAACCAGTCTATCACAGGGCTGACATGTAGAGACAGACAGGTAACCAGTCTATCACAGGGAGACATGTAGAGACAGACAGGTAACCAGTCTATCACAGGGAGACATGTACAGACAGACAGGTAACCAGTCTATCACAGGGCTGACATGTAGAGACAGACAGGTAACCAGTCTATCACAGGGCTGACATGTAGAGACAGACAGGTAACCAGTCTATCATAGGGCTGACATGTAGAGACAGACAGGTAACCAGTCTATCACATGGAGACATGTGGAGACAGACAGGTAACCAGTCTATCACAGGGAGACATGTAGAGACAGACAGGTAACCAGTCTATCACAGGGAGACATGTAGAGACCGACAGGTAACCAGTCTATCACAGGGGGACATGTAGAGACAGACAGGTAACCAGTCTATCACAGGGCTGACATGTAGAGACAGACATGTAACCAGTCTATCACAGGGAGACATGTAGAGACAGACAGGTAACCAGTCTATCACAGGGAGACATGTAGAGACAGACAGGTAACCAGTCTATCACAGGGCTGACATGTAGAGACAGACAGGTAACCAGTCTATCACAGGGAGACATGTAGAGACAGACAGGTAACCAGTCTATCACAGGGAGACATGTACAGACAGACAGGTAACCAGTCTATCACAGGGCTGACATGTAGAGACAGACAGGAAACCAGTCTATCACAGGGCTGACATGTAGAGACAGACAGGTAACCAGTCTATCATAGGGCTGACATGTAGAGACAGACAGGTAACCAGTCTATCACATGGAGACATGTGGAGACAGACAGGTAACCAGTCTATCACAGGGAGACATGTAGAGACAGACAGGTAACCAGTCTATCACAGGGAGACATGTAGAGACCGACAGGTAACCAGTCTATCACAGGGGGACATGTAGAGACAGACAGGTAACCAGTCTATCACAGGGCTGACATGTAGAGACAGACAGGTAACCAGTCTATCACAGGGAGACATGTAGAGACAGACAGGTAACCAGTCTATCACAGGGAGACATGTAAAGACAGACAGGTAACCAGTCTATCACAAGGAGACATGTAGAGACAGACAGGTGACCAGTCTATCACAGGGAGACATGTAGAGACAGACAGGTAACCAGTCTATCACAGGGAGACATGTAGAGACAGACAGGTAACCAGTCTATCACAGGGCTGACATGTAGAGACAGACAGGTAACCAGTCTATCACAGGGAGACATGTAGAGACAGACAGGTAACCAGTCTATCACAGGGCTGACATGTAGAGACAGACAGGTAACCAGTCTATCACATGGAGACATGTGGAGACAGACAGGTAACCAGTCTATCACAGGGAGACATGTACAGACAGACAGGTAACCAGTCTATCACAGGGCTGACATGTAGAGACAGACAGGTAACCAGTCTATCACAGGGCTGACATGTAGAGACAGACAGGTAACCAGTCTATCATAGGGCTGACATGTAGAGACAGACAGGTAACCAGTCTATCACAGGGAGACATGTGGAGACAGACAGGTAACCAGTCTATCACAGGGAGACATGTACAGACAGACAGGTAACCAGTCTATCACAGGGCTGACATGTAGAGACAGACAGGTAACCAGTCTATCATAGGGCTGACATGTAGAGACAGACAGGTAACCAGTCTATCACATGGAGACATGTGGAGACAGACACGTAACCAGTCTATCACAGGGAGACATGTAGAGACAGACAGGTAACCAGTCTATCACAGGGCTGACATGTAGAGAGAGACAGGTGACCAGTCTATCACAGGGCTGACATGTAGAGACAGACAGGTAACCAGTCTATCACAGGGCTGACATGTAGAGACAGACAGGTGACCAGTCTATCACAGGGCTGACATGTAGAGACAGACAGGTAACCAGTCTATCATAGGGCTGACATGTAGAGACAGACAGGTAACCAGTCTATCACATGGAGACATGTGGAGACAGACAGGTAACCAGTCTATCACAGGGAGACATGTAGAGACAGACAGGTAACCAGTCTATCACAGGGAGACATGTAGAGACAGACAGGTGACCAGTCTATCACAGGGAGACATGTAGAGACAGACAGGTAACCAGTCTATCACAGGGGGACATGTAGAGACAGACAGGTAACCAGTCTATCACAGGGAGACATGTAGAGACAGACAGGTAACCAATCTATCACATGGAGACATGTGGAGACAGACAGGTAACCAGTCTATCACAGGGAGACATGTAGAGACCGACAGGTAACCAGTCTATCACAGGGGGACATGTAGAGACAGACAGGTAACCAGTCTATCACAGGGAGACATGTAGAGACAGACAGGTAACCAGTCTATCACAGGGAGACATGTAGAGACAGACAGGTAACCAGTCTATCACGGGGCCGACATGTAGAGACAGACAGGTAACCAGTCTATCACAGGGAGACATGTAGAGACAGACAGGTAACCAGTCTATCACAGGGGGACATGTAGAGACAGACAGTTAACCAGTCTATCACAGGGAGACATGTAGAGACAGACAGGTAACCAGTCTATCACATGGAGACATGTAGAGACAGACAGGTAACCAGTCTATCACAGGGGGACATGTAGAGACAGACAGGTAACCAGTCTATCACAGGGAGACATGTAGAGACAGACAGGTAACCAGTCTATCACAGGGAGACATGGAGAGACAGACAGGTAACCAGTCTATCACAGGGAGACATGTAAAGACAGACAGGTAACCAGTCTATCACAGGGAGACATGTAGAGACAGACAGGTGACCAGTCTATCACAGGGAGACATGTAGAGACAGACAGGTAACCAGTCTATCACAGGGGGACATGTAGAGACAGACAGGTAACCAGTCTATCACAGGGAGACATGTAGAGACAGACAGGTAACCAGTCTATCACAGGGAGACATGTAGAGACCGACAGGTAACCAGCCTTTCACAGGGGGACATGTAGAGACAGACAGGTAACCAGTCTATCACAGGGAGACATGTAGAGACAGACAGGTAACCAGTCTATCACAGGGAGACATGTAGAGACAGACAGGTAACCAGTCTATCACGGGGCCGACATTTAGAGACAGACAGGTAACCAGTCTATCACAGGGAGACATGTAGAGACAGACAGGTAACCAGTCTATCACAGGGCTGACATGTAGAGACAGACAGGTAACCAGTCTATCACAGGGAGACATGTAGAGACAGACAGGTAACCAGTCTATCATGGGGCCGATATGTAGAGACAGACAGGTAACCAGTCTATCACAGGGAGACATGTAGAGACAGACAGGTAACCAGTCTATCACAGGGGGACATGTAGAGACAGACAGGTAACCAGTCTATCACAGGGAGACATGTAGAGACAGACAGGTAACCAGTCTATCACAGGGAGACATGTAGAGACAGACAGGTAACCAATCTATCACATGGAGACATGTGGAGACAGACAGGTAACCAGTCTATCACAGGGAGACATGTAGAGACCGACAGGTAACCAGTCTATCACAGGGGGACATGTAGAGACAGACAGGTAACCAGTCTATCACAGGGAGACATGTAGAGACAGACAGGTAACCAGTCTATCACAGGGAGACATGTAGAGACAGACAGGTAACCAGTCTATCACGGGGCCGACATGTAGAGACAGACAGGTAACCAGTCTATCACAGGGAGACATGTAGAGACAGACAGGTAACCAGTCTATCACAGGGGGACATGTAGAGACAGACAGTTAACCAGTCTATCACAGGGAGACATGTAGAGACAGACAGGTAACCAGTCTATCACATGGAGACATGTAGAGACAGACAGGTAACCAGTCTATCACAGGGGGACATGTAGAGACAGACAGGTAACCAGTCTATCACAGGGAGACATGTAGAGACAGACAGGTAACCAGTCTATCACAGGGAGACATGGAGAGACAGACAGGTAACCAGTCTATCACAGGGAGACATGTAAAGACAGACAGGTAACCAGTCTATCACAGGGAGACATGTAGAGACAGACAGGTGACCAGTCTATCACAGGGAGACATGTAGAGACAGACAGGTAACCAGTCTATCACAGGGGGACATGTAGAGACAGACAGGTAACCAGTCTATCACAGGGAGACATGTAGAGACAGACAGGTAACCAGTCTATCACAGGGAGACATGTAGAGACCGACAGGTAACCAGCCTTTCACAGGGGGACATGTAGAGACAGACAGGTAACCAGTCTATCACAGGGAGACATGTAGAGACAGACAGGTAACCAGTCTATCACAGGGAGACATGTAGAGACAGACAGGTAACCAGTCTATCACGGGGCCGACATTTAGAGACAGACAGGTAACCAGTCTATCACAGGGAGACATGTAGAGACAGACAGGTAACCAGTCTATCACAGGGAGACATGTAGAGACAGACAGGTAACCAGTCTATCACAGGGAGACATGTAGAGACAGACAGGTAACCAGTCTATCATGGGGCCGATATGTAGAGACAGACAGGTAACCAGTCTATCACAGGGAGACATGTAGAGACAGACAGGTAACCAGTCTATCACAGGGGGACATGTAGAGACAGACAGGTAACAGTCTATCACAGGGAGACATGTAGAGACAGACAGGTAACCAGTCTATCACAGGGAGACATGTAGAGACAGACAGGTAACCAGTCTATCACAGGGGGACATGTAGAGACAGACAGGTAACCAGTCTATCACAGGGAGACATGTAGAGACAGACAGGTAACCAGTCTATCACAGGGAGACATGTAGAGACAGACAGGTAACCAGTCTATCACAGGGAGACATGTAAAGACAGACAGGTAACCAGTCTATCACAGGGAGACATGTAGAGACAGACAGGTGACCAGTCTATCACAGGGAGACATGTAGAGACAGACAGGTAACCAGTCTATCACAGGGAGACATGTAGAGACAGACAGGTAACCAGTCTATCACAGGTAGACATGTAGAGACAGACAGGTAACCAGTCTATCACAGGGCTGACATGTAGAGACAGACAGGTAACCAGTCTATCACAGGGAGACATGTAGAGACAGACAGGTAACCAGTCTATCACAGGGAGACATGTACAGACAGACAGGTAACCAGTCTATCACAGGGCTGACATGTAGAGACAGACAGGTAACCAGTCGATCACAGGGCTGACATGTAGAGACAGACAGGTAACCAGTCTATCATAGGGCTGACATGTAGAGACAGACAGGTAACCAGTCTATCACATGGAGACATGTGGAGACAGACAGGTAACCAGTCTATCACAGGGAGACATGTAGAGACAGACAGGTAACCAGTCTATCACAGGGAGACATGTAGAGACCGACAGGTAACCAGTCTATCACAGGGGGACATGTAGAGACAGACAGGTAACCAGTCTATCACAGGGCTGACATGTAGAGACAGACAGGTAACCAGTCTATCACAGGGAGACATGTAGAGACAGACAGGTAACCAGTCTATCACAGGGAGACATGTAGAGACAGACAGGTAACCAGTCTATCACAGGGCTGACATGTAGAGACAGACAGGTAACCAGTCTATCACAGGGAGACATGTAGAGACAGACAGGTAACCAGTCTATCACAGGGAGACATGTACAGACAGACAGGTAACCAGTCTATCACAGGGCTGACATGTAGAGACAGACAGGTAACCAGTCTATCACAGGGCTGACATGTAGAGACAGACAGGTAACCAGTCTATCATAGGGCTGACATGTAGAGACAGACAGGTAACCAGTCTATCACATGGAGACATGTGGAGACAGACAGGTAACCAGTCTATCACAGGGAGACATGTAGAGACAGACAGGTAACCAGTCTATCACAGGGAGACATGTAGAGACCGACAGGTAACCAGTCTATCACAGGGGGACATGTAGAGACAGACAGGTAACCAGTCTATCACAGGGCTGACATGTAGAGACAGACAGGTAACCAGTCTATCACAGGGAGACATGTAGAGACAGACAGGTAACCAGTCTATCACAGGGAGACATGTAAAGACAGACAGGTAACCAGTCTATCACAAGGAGACATGTAGAGACAGACAGGTGACCAGTCTATCACAGGGAGACATGTAGAGACAGACAGGTAACCAGTCTATCACAGGGAGACATGTAGAGACAGACAGGTAACCAGTCTATCACAGGGCTGACATGTAGAGACAGACAGGTAACCAGTCTATCACAGGGAGACATGTAGAGACAGACAGGTAACCAGTCTATCACAGGGCTGACATGTAGAGACAGACAGGTAACCAGTCTATCACATGGAGACATGTGGAGACAGACAGGTAACCAGTCTATCACAGGGAGACATGTACAGACAGACAGGTAACCAGTCTATCACAGGGCTGACATGTAGAGACAGACAGGTAACCAGTCTATCACAGGGCTGACATGTAGAGACAGACAGGTAACCAGTCTATCATAGGGCTGACATGTAGAGACAGACAGGTAACCAGTCTATCACAGGGAGACATGTAGAGACAGACAGGTAACCAGTCTATCACAGGGAGACATGGAGAGACAGACAGGTAACCAGTCTATCACAGGGAGACATGTAAAGACAGACAGGTAACCAGTCTATCACAGGGAGACATGTAGAGACAGACAGGTGACCAGTCTATCACAGGGAGACATGTAGAGACAGACAGGTAACCAGTCTATCACAGGGGGACATGTAGAGACAGACAGGTAACCAGTCTATCACAGGGAGACATGTAGAGACAGACAGGTAACCAGTCTATCACAGGGAGACATGTAGAGACCGACAGGTAACCAGCCTTTCACAGGGGGACATGTAGAGACAGACAGGTAACCAGTCTATCACAGGGAGACATGTAGAGACAGACAGGTAACCAGTCTATCACAGGGAGACATGTAGAGACAGACAGGTAACCAGTCTATCACGGGGCCGACATTTAGAGACAGACAGGTAACCAGTCTATCACAGGGAGACATGTAGAGACAGACAGGTAACCAGTCTATCACAGGGAGACATGTAGAGACAGACAGGTAACCAGTCTATCACAGGGAGACATGTAGAGACAGACAGGTAACCAGTCTATCATGGGGCCGATATGTAGAGACAGACAGGTAACCAGTCTATCACAGGGAGACATGTAGAGACAGACAGGTAACCAGTCTATCACAGGGGGACATGTAGAGACAGACAGGTAACAGTCTATCACAGGGAGACATGTAGAGACAGACAGGTAACCAGTCTATCACAGGGAGACATGTAGAGACAGACAGGTAACCAGTCTATCACAGGGGGACATGTAGAGACAGACAGGTAACCAGTCTATCACAGGGAGACATGTAGAGACAGACAGGTAACCAGTCTATCACAGGGAGACATGTAGAGACAGACAGGTAACCAGTCTATCACAGGGAGACATGTAAAGACAGACAGGTAACCAGTCTATCACAGGGAGACATGTAGAGACAGACAGGTGACCAGTCTATCACAGGGAGACATGTAGAGACAGACAGGTAACCAGTCTATCACAGGGAGACATGTAGAGACAGACAGGTAACCAGTCTATCACAGGTAGACATGTAGAGACAGACAGGTAACCAGTCTATCACAGGGCTGACATGTAGAGACAGACAGGTAACCAGTCTATCACAGGGAGACATGTAGAGACAGACAGGTAACCAGTCTATCACAGGGAGACATGTACAGACAGACAGGTAACCAGTCTATCACAGGGCTGACATGTAGAGACAGACAGGTAACCAGTCGATCACAGGGCTGACATGTAGAGACAGACAGGTAACCAGTCTATCATAGGGCTGACATGTAGAGACAGACAGGTAACCAGTCTATCACATGGAGACATGTGGAGACAGACAGGTAACCAGTCTATCACAGGGAGACATGTAGAGACAGACAGGTAACCAGTCTATCACAGGGAGACATGTAGAGACCGACAGGTAACCAGTCTATCACAGGGGGACATGTAGAGACAGACAGGTAACCAGTCTATCACAGGGCTGACATGTAGAGACAGACAGGTAACCAGTCTATCACAGGGAGACATGTAGAGACAGACAGGTAACCAGTCTATCACAGGGAGACATGTAGAGACAGACAGGTAACCAGTCTATCACAGGGCTGACATGTAGAGACAGACAGGTAACCAGTCTATCACAGGGAGACATGTAGAGACAGACAGGTAACCAGTCTATCACAGGGAGACATGTACAGACAGACAGGTAACCAGTCTATCACAGGGCTGACATGTAGAGACAGACAGGTAACCAGTCTATCACAGGGCTGACATGTAGAGACAGACAGGTAACCAGTCTATCATAGGGCTGACATGTAGAGACAGACAGGTAACCAGTCTATCACATGGAGACATGTGGAGACAGACAGGTAACCAGTCTATCACAGGGAGACATGTAGAGACAGACAGGTAACCAGTCTATCACAGGGAGACATGTAGAGACCGACAGGTAACCAGTCTATCACAGGGGGACATGTAGAGACAGACAGGTAACCAGTCTATCACAGGGCTGACATGTAGAGACAGACAGGTAACCAGTCTATCACAGGGAGACATGTAGAGACAGACAGGTAACCAGTCTATCACAGGGAGACATGTAAAGACAGACAGGTAACCAGTCTATCACAAGGAGACATGTAGAGACAGACAGGTGACCAGTCTATCACAGGGAGACATGTAGAGACAGACAGGTAACCAGTCTATCACAGGGAGACATGTAGAGACAGACAGGTAACCAGTCTATCACAGGGCTGACATGTAGAGACAGACAGGTAACCAGTCTATCACAGGGAGACATGTAGAGACAGACAGGTAACCAGTCTATCACAGGGCTGACATGTAGAGACAGACAGGTAACCAGTCTATCACATGGAGACATGTGGAGACAGACAGGTAACCAGTCTATCACAGGGAGACATGTACAGACAGACAGGTAACCAGTCTATCACAGGGCTGACATGTAGAGACAGACAGGTAACCAGTCTATCACAGGGCTGACATGTAGAGACAGACAGGTAACCAGTCTATCATAGGGCTGACATGTAGAGACAGACAGGTAACCAGTCTATCACAGGGAGACATGTGGAGACAGACAGGTAACCAGTCTATCACAGGGAGACATGTACAGACAGACAGGTAACCAGTCTATCACAGGGCTGACATGTAGAGACAGACAGGTAACCAGTCTATCATAGGGCTGACATGTAGAGACAGACAGGTAACCAGTCTATCACATGGAGACATGTGGAGACAGACACGTAACCAGTCTATCACAGGGAGACATGTAGAGACAGACAGGTAACCAGTCTATCACAGGGCTGACATGTAGAGAGAGACAGGTGACCAGTCTATCACAGGGCTGACATGTAGAGACAGACAGGTAACCAGTCTATCACAGGGCTGACATGTAGAGACAGACAGGTGACCAGTCTATCACAGGGCTGACATGTAGAGACAGACAGGTAACCAGTCTATCATAGGGCTGACATGTAGAGACAGACAGGTAACCAGTCTATCACATGGAGACATGTGGAGACAGACAGGTAACCAGTCTATCACAGGGAGACATGTAGAGACAGACAGGTAACCAGTCTATCACAGGGAGACATGTAGAGACAGACAGGTGACCAGTCTATCACAGGGAGACATGTAGAGACAGACAGGTAACCAGTCTATCACAGGGGGACATGTAGAGACAGACAGGTAACCAGTCTATCACAGGGAGACATGTAGAGACAGACAGGTAACCAATCTATCACATGGAGACATGTGGAGACAGACAGGTAACCAGTCTATCACAGGGAGACATGTAGAGACCGACAGGTAACCAGTCTATCACAGGGGGACATGTAGAGACAGACAGGTAACCAGTCTATCACAGGGAGACATGTAGAGACAGACAGGTAACCAGTCTATCACAGGGAGACATGTAGAGACAGACAGGTAACCAGTCTATCACGGGGCCGACATGTAGAGACAGACAGGTAACCAGTCTATCACAGGGAGACATGTAGAGACAGACAGGTAACCAGTCTATCACAGGGGGACATGTAGAGACAGACAGTTAACCAGTCTATCACAGGGAGACATGTAGAGACAGACAGGTAACCAGTCTATCACATGGAGACATGTAGAGACAGACAGGTAACCAGTCTATCACAGGGGGACATGTAGAGACAGACAGGTAACCAGTCTATCACAGGGAGACATGTAGAGACAGACAGGTAACCAGTCTATCACAGGGAGACATGGAGAGACAGACAGGTAACCAGTCTATCACAGGGAGACATGTAAAGACAGACAGGTAACCAGTCTATCACAGGGAGACATGTAGAGACAGACAGGTGACCAGTCTATCACAGGGAGACATGTAGAGACAGACAGGTAACCAGTCTATCACAGGGGGACATGTAGAGACAGACAGGTAACCAGTCTATCACAGGGAGACATGTAGAGACAGACAGGTAACCAGTCTATCACAGGGAGACATGTAGAGACCGACAGGTAACCAGCCTTTCACAGGGGGACATGTAGAGACAGACAGGTAACCAGTCTATCACAGGGAGACATGTAGAGACAGACAGGTAACCAGTCTATCACAGGGAGACATGTAGAGACAGACAGGTAACCAGTCTATCACGGGGCCGACATTTAGAGACAGACAGGTAACCAGTCTATCACAGGGAGACATGTAGAGACAGACAGGTAACCAGTCTATCACAGGGCTGACATGTAGAGACAGACAGGTAACCAGTCTATCACAGGGAGACATGTAGAGACAGACAGGTAACCAGTCTATCATGGGGCCGATATGTAGAGACAGACAGGTAACCAGTCTATCACAGGGAGACATGTAGAGACAGACAGGTAACCAGTCTATCACAGGGGGACATGTAGAGACAGACAGGTAACCAGTCTATCACAGGGAGACATGTAGAGACAGACAGGTAACCAGTCTATCACAGGGAGACATGTAGAGACAGACAGGTAACCAGTCTATCACAGGGGGACATGTAGAGACAGACAGGTAACCAGTCTATCACAGGGAGACATGTAGAGACAGACAGGTAACCAGTCTATCACAGGGCTGACATGTAGAGACAGACAGGTAACCAGTCTATCACAGGGAGACATGTAGAGACAGACAGGTAACCAGTCTATCATGGGGCCGATATGTAGAGACAGACAGGTAACCAGTCTATCACAGGGAGACATGTAGAGACAGACAGGTAACCAGTCTATCACAGGGGGACATGTAGAGACAGACAGGTAACAGTCTATCACAGGGAGACATGTAGAGACAGACAGGTAACCAGTCTATCACAGGGCTGACATGTAGAGACAGACAGGTGACCAGTCTATCACAGGGAGACATGGAGAGACAGACAGGTAACCAGTCTATCACAGGGAGACATGTAAAGACAGACAGGTAACCAGTCTATCACAGGGAGACATGTAGAGACAGACAGGTGACCAGTCTATCACAGGGAGACATGTAGAGACAGACAGGTAACCAGTCTATCACAGGGGGACATGTAGAGACAGACAGGTAACCAGTCTATCACAGGGAGACATGTAGAGACAGACAGGTAACCAGTCTATCACAGGGAGACATGTAGAGACCGACAGGTAACCAGCCTTTCACAGGGGGACATGTAGAGACAGACAGGTAACCAGTCTATCACAGGGAGACATGTAGAGACAGACAGGTAACCAGTCTATCACAGGGAGACATGTAGAGACAGACAGGTAACCAGTCTATCACGGGGCCGACATTTAGAGACAGACAGGTAACCAGTCTATCACAGGGAGACATGTAGAGACAGACAGGTAACCAGTCTATCACAGGGCTGACATGTAGAGACAGACAGGTAACCAGTCTATCACAGGGAGACATGTAGAGACAGACAGGTAACCAGTCTATCATGGGGCCGATATGTAGAGACAGACAGGTAACCAGTCTATCACAGGGAGACATGTAGAGACAGACAGGTAACCAGTCTATCACAGGGGGACATGTAGAGACAGACAGGTAACCAGTCTATCACAGGGAGACATGTAGAGACAGACAGGTAACCAGTCTATCACAGGGAGACATGTAGAGACAGACAGGTAACCAGTCTATCACAGGGGGACATGTAGAGACAGACAGGTAACCAGTCTATCACAGGGAGACATGTAGAGACAGACAGGTAACCAGTCTATCACAGGGCTGACATGTAGAGACAGACAGGTAACCAGTCTATCACAGGGAGACATGTAGAGACAGACAGGTAACCAGTCTATCATGGGGCCGATATGTAGAGACAGACAGGTAACCAGTCTATCACAGGGAGACATGTAGAGACAGACAGGTAACCAGTCTATCACAGGGGGACATGTAGAGACAGACAGGTAACAGTATATCACAGGGAGACATGTAGAGACAGACAGGTAACCAGTCTATCACAGGGAGACATGTAGAGACAGACAGGTAACCAGTCTATCACAGGGGGACATGTAGAGACAGACAGGTAACCAGTCTATCACAGGGAGACATGTAGAGACAGACAGGTAACCAGTCTATCACAGGGAGACATGTAGAGACAGACAGGTAACCAGTCTATCACAGGGAGACATGTAAAGACAGACAGGTAACCAGTCTATCACAGGGAGACATGTAGAGACAGACAGGTGACCAGTCTATCACAGGGAGACATGTAGAGACAGACAGGTAACCAGTCTATCACAGGGAGACATGTAGAGACAGACAGGTAACCAGTCTATCACAGGGAGACATGTAGAGACAGACAGGTAACCAGTCTATCACAGGGCTGACATGTAGAGACAGACAGGTAACCAGTCTATCACAGGGAGACATGTAGAGACAGACAGGTAACCAGTCTATCACAGGGAGACATGTACAGACAGACAGGTAACCAGTCTATCACAGGGCTGACATGTAGAGACAGACAGGTAACCAGTCTATCACAGGGCTGACATGTAGAGACAGACAGGTAACCAGTCTATCATAGGGCTGACATGTAGAGACAGACAGGTAACCAGTCTATCACATGGAGACATGTGGAGACAGACAGGTAACCAGTCTATCACAGGGAGACATGTAGAGACAGACAGGTAACCAGTCTATCACAGGGAGACATGTAGAGACCGACAGGTAACCAGTCTATCACAGGGGGACATGTAGAGACAGACAGGTAACCAGTCTATCACAGGGCTGACATGTAGAGACAGACAGGTAACCAGTCTATCACAGGGAGACATGTAGAGACAGACAGGTAACCAGTCTATCACAGGGAGACATGTAGAGACAGACAGGTAACCAGTCTATCACAGGGCTGACATGTAGAGACAGACAGGTAACCAGTCTATCACAGGGAGACATGTAGAGACAGACAGGTAACCAGTCTATCACAGGGAGACATGTACAGACAGACAGGTAACCAGTCTATCACAGGGCTGACATGTAGAGACAGACAGGTAACCAGTCTATCACAGGGCTGACATGTAGAGACAGACAGGTAACCAGTCTATCATAGGGCTGACATGTAGAGACAGACAGGTAACCAGTCTATCACATGGAGACATGTGGAGACAGACAGGTAACCAGTCTATCACAGGGAGACATGTAGAGACAGACAGGTAACCAGTCTATCACAGGGAGACATGTAGAGACCGACAGGTAACCAGTCTATCACAGGGGGACATGTAGAGACAGACAGGTAACCAGTCTATCACAGGGCTGACATGTAGAGACAGACAGGTAACCAGTCTATCACAGGGAGACATGTAGAGACAGACAGGTAACCAGTCTATCACAGGGAGACATGTAAAGACAGACAGGTAACCAGTCTATCACAAGGAGACATGTAGAGACAGACAGGTGACCAGTCTATCACAGGGAGACATGTAGAGACAGACAGGTAACCAGTCTATCACAGGGAGACATGTAGAGACAGACAGGTAACCAGTCTATCACAGGGCTGACATGTAGAGACAGACAGGTAACCAGTCTATCACAGGGAGACATGTAGAGACAGACAGGTAACCAGTCTATCACAGGGCTGACATGTAGAGACAGACAGGTAACCAGTCTATCACATGGAGACATGTGGAGACAGACAGGTAACCAGTCTATCACAGGGAGACATGTACAGACAGACAGGTAACCAGTCTATCACAGGGCTGACATGTAGAGACAGACAGGTAACCAGTCTATCACAGGGCTGACATGTAGAGACAGACAGGTAACCAGTCTATCATAGGGCTGACATGTAGAGACAGACAGGTAACCAGTCTATCACAGGGAGACATGTGGAGACAGACAGGTAACCAGTCTATCACAGGGAGACATGTACAGACAGACAGGTAACCAGTCTATAACAGGGCTGACATGTAGAGACAGACAGGTAACCAGTCTATCATAGGGCTGACATGTAGAGACAGACAGGTAACCAGTCTATCATAGGGCTGACATGTAGAGACAGACAGGTAACCAGTCTATCACATGGAGACATGTGGAGACAGACAGGTAACCAGTCTATCACAGGGAGACATGTAGAGACAGACAGGTAACCAGTCTATCACAGGGAGACATGTAGAGACCGACAGGTAACCAGTCTATCACAGGGGGACATGTAGAGACAGACAGGTAACCAGTCTATCACAGGGCTGACATGTAGAGACAGACAGGTAACCAGTCTATCACAGGGAGACATGTAGAGACAGACAGGTAACCAGTCTATCACAGGGAGACATGTAAAGACAGACAGGTAACCAGTCTATCACAAGGAGACATGTAGAGACAGACAGGTGACCAGTCTATCACAGGGAGACATGTAGAGACAGACAGGTAACCAGTCTATCACAGGGAGACATGTAGAGACAGACAGGTAACCAGTCTATCACAGGGCTAACATGTAGAGACAGACAGGTAACCAGTCTATCACAGGGAGACATGTAGAGACAGACAGGTAACCAGTCTATCACAGGGCTGACATGTAGAGACAGACAGGTAACCAGTCTATCACATGGAGACATGTGGAGACAGACAGGTAACCAGTCTATCACAGGGAGACATGTACAGACAGACAGGTAACCAGTCTATCACAGGGCTGACATGTAGAGACAGACAGGTAACCAGTCTATCACAGGGCTGACATGTAGAGACAGACAGGTAACCAGTCTATCATAGGGCTGACATGTAGAGACAGACAGGTAACCAGTCTATCACAGGGAGACATGTGGAGACAGACAGGTAACCAGTCTATCACAGGGAGACATGTACAGACAGACAGGTAACCAGTCTATCACAGGGCTGACATGTAGAGACAGACAGGTAACCAGTCTATCATAGGGCTGACATGTAGAGACAGACAGGTAACCAGTCTATCACATGGAGACATGTGGAGACAGACACGTAACCAGTCTATCACAGGGAGACATGTAGAGACAGACAGGTAACCAGTCTATCACAGGGCTGACATGTAGAGAGAGACAGGTGACCAGTCTATCACAGGGCTGACATGTAGAGACAGACAGGTAACCAGTCTATCACAGGGCTGACATGTAGAGACAGACAGGTGACCAGTCTATCACAGGGCTGACATGTAGAGACAGACAGGTAACCAGTCTATCATAGGGCTGACATGTAGAGACAGACAGGTAACCAGTCTATCACATGGAGACATGTGGAGACAGACAGGTAACCAGTCTATCACAGGGAGACATGTAGAGACAGACAGGTAACCAGTCTATCACAGGGGGACATGTAGAGACAGACAGGTAACCAGTCTATCACAGGGAGACATGTAGAGACAGACAGGTAACCAGTCTATCACAGGGAGACATGTAGAGACAGACAGGTAACCAGTCTATCACAGGGGGACATGTAGAGACAGACAGGTAACCAGTCTATCACAGGGAGACATGTAGAGACAGACAGGTAACCAGTCTATCACAGGGCTGACATGTAGAGACAGACAGGTAACCAGTCTATCACAGGGAGACATGTAGAGACAGACAGGTAACCAGTCTATCATGGGGCCGATATGTAGAGACAGACAGGTAACCAGTCTATCACAGGGAGACATGTAGAGACAGACAGGTAACCAGTCTATCACAGGGGGACATGTAGAGACAGACAGGTAACAGTCTATCACAGGGAGACATGTAGAGACAGACAGGTAACCAGTCTATCACAGGGAGACATGTAGAGACAGACAGGTAACCAGTCTATCACAGGGGGACATGTAGAGACAGACAGGTAACCAGTCTATCACAGGGAGACATGTAGAGACAGACAGGTAACCAGTCTATCACAGGGAGACATGTAGAGACAGACAGGTAACCAGTCTATCACAGGGAGACATGTAAAGACAGACAGGTAACCAGTCTATCACAGGGAGACATGTAGAGACAGACAGGTGACCAGTCTATCACAGGGAGACATGTAGAGACAGACAGGTAACCAGTCTATCACAGGGAGACATGTAGAGACAGACAGGTAACCAGTCTATCACAGGGAGACATGTAGAGACAGACAGGTAACCAGTCTTTCACAGGGCTGACATGTAGAGACAGACAGGTAACCAGTCTATCACAGGGAGACATGTAGAGACAGACAGGTAACCAGTCTATCACAGGGAGACATGTACAGACAGACAGGTAACCAGTCTATCACAGGGCTGACATGTAGAGACAGACAGGTAACCAGTCTATCACAGGGCTGACATGTAGAGACAGACAGGTAACCAGTCTATCATAGGGCTGACATGTAGAGACAGACAGGTAACCAGTCTATCACATGGAGACATGTGGAGACAGACAGGTAACCAGTCTATCACAGGGAGACATGTAGAGACAGACAGGTAACCAGTCTATCACAGGGAGACATGTAGAGACCGACAGGTAACCAGTCTATCACAGGGGGACATGTAGAGACAGACAGGTAACCAGTCTATCACAGGGCTGACATGTAGAGACAGACAGGTAACCAGTCTATCACAGGGAGACATGTAGAGACAGACAGGTAACCAGTCTATCACAGGGAGACATGTAGAGACAGACAGGTAACCAGTCTATCACAGGGCTGACATGTAGAGACAGACAGGTAACCAGTCTATCACAGGGAGACATGTAGAGACAGACAGGTAACCAGTCTATCACAGGGAGACATGTACAGACAGACAGGTAACCAGTCTATCACAGGGCTGACATGTAGAGACAGACAGGTAACCAGTCTATCACAGGGCTGACATGTAGAGACAGACAGGTAACCAGTCTATCATAGGGCTGACATGTAGAGACAGACAGGTAACCAGTCTATCACATGGAGACATGTGGAGACAGACAGGTAACCAGTCTATCACAGGGAGACATGTACAGACAGACAGGTAACCAGTCTATCACAGGGCTGACATGTAGAGACAGACAGGTAACCAGTCTATCACAGGGCTGACATGTAGAGACAGACAGGTAACCAGTCTATCATAGGGCTGACATGTAGAGACAGACAGGTAACCAGTCTATCACAGGGAGACATGTGGAGACAGACAGGTAACCAGTCTATCACAGGGAGACATGTACAGACAGACAGGTAACCAGTCTATCACAGGGCTGACATGTAGAGACAGACAGGTAACCAGTCTATCATAGGGCTGACATGTAGAGACAGACAGGTAACCAGTCTATCACATGGAGACATGTGGAGACAGACACGTAACCAGTCTATCACAGGGAGACATGTAGAGACAGACAGGTAACCAGTCTATCACAGGGCTGACATGTAGAGAGAGACAGGTGACCAGTCTATCACAGGGCTGACATGTAGAGACAGACAGGTAACCAGTCTATCACAGGGCTGACATGTAGAGACAGACAGGTGACCAGTCTATCACAGGGCTGACATGTAGAGACAGACAGGTAACCAGTCTATCATAGGGCTGACATGTAGAGACAGACAGGTAACCAGTCTATCACATGGAGACATGTGGAGACCGACAGGTAACCAGTCTATCACAGGGAGACATGTAGAGACAGACAGGTAACCAGTCTATCACAGGGAGACATGTAGAGACAGACAGGTGACCAGTCTATCACAGGGAGACATGTAGAGACAGACAGGTAACCAGTCTATCACAGGGGGACATGTAGAGACAGACAGGTAACCAGTCTATCACAGGGAGACATGTAGAGACAGACAGGTAACCAATCTATCACATGGAGACATGTGGAGACAGACAGGTAACCAGTCTATCACAGGGAGACATGTACAGACCGACAGGTAACCAGTCTATCACAGGGAGACATGTAGAGACAGACAGGTAACCAGTCTATCACAGGGAGACATGTAGAGACAGACAGGTAACCAGTCTATCACAGGGAGACATGGAGAGACAGACAGGTAACCAGTCTATCACAGGGAGACATGTAAAGACAGACAGGTAACCAGTCTATCACAGGGAGACATGTAGAGACAGACAGGTGACCAGTCTATCACAGGGAGACATGTAGAGACAGACAGGTAACCAGTCTATCACAGGGGGACATGTAGAGACAGACAGGTAACCAGTCTATCACAGGGAGACATGTAGAGACAGACAGGTAACCAGTCTATCACAGGGAGACATGTAGAGACCGACAGGTAACCAGCCTTTCACAGGGGGACATGTAGAGACAGACAGGTAACCAGTCTATCACAGGGAGACATGTAGAGACAGACAGGTAACCAGTCTATCACAGGGAGACATGTAGAGACAGACAGGTAACCAGTCTATCACGGGGCCGACATTTAGAGACAGACAGGTAACCAGTCTATCACAGGGAGACATGTAGAGACAGACAGGTAACCAGTCTATCACAGGGCTGACATGTAGAGACAGACAGGTAACCAGTCTATCACAGGGAGACATGTAGAGACAGACAGGTAACCAGTCTATCATGGGGCCGATATGTAGAGACAGACAGGTAACCAGTCTATCACAGGGAGACATGTAGAGACAGACAGGTAACCAGTCTATCACAGGGGGACATGTAGAGACAGACAGGTAACAGTCTATCACAGGGAGACATGTAGAGACAGACAGGTAACCAGTCTATCACAGGGAGACATGTAGAGACAGACAGGTAACCAGTCTATCACAGGGGGACATGTAGAGACAGACAGGTAACCAGTCTATCACAGGGAGACATGTAGAGACAGACAGGTAACCAGTCTATCACAGGGAGACATGTAGAGACAGACAGGTAACCAGTCTATCACAGGGAGACATGTAAAGACAGACAGGTAACCAGTCTATCACAGGGCTGACATGTAGAGACAGACAGGTAACCAGTCTATCATAGGGCTGACATGTAGAGACAGACAGGTAACCAGTCTCTCACATGGAGACATGTGGAGACAGACAGGTAACCAGTCTATCACAGGGAGACATGTAGAGACAGACAGGTAACCAGTCTATCACAGGGAGACATGTAGAGACCGACAGGTAACCAGTCTATCACAGGGGGACATGTAGAGACAGACAGGTAACCAGTCTATCACAGGGCTGACATGTAGAGACAGACAGGTAACCAGTCTATCACAGGGAGACATGTAGAGACAGACAGGTAACCAGTCTATCACAGGGAGACATGTAAAGACAGACAGGTAACCAGTCTATCACAAGGAGACATGTAGAGACAGACAGGTGACCAGTCTATCACAGGGAGACATGTAGAGACAGACAGGTAACCAGTCTATCACAGGGAGACATGTAGAGACAGACAGGTAACCAGTCTATCACAGGGCTGACATGTAGAGACAGACAGGTAACCAGTCTATCACAGGGAGACATGTAGAGACAGACAGGTAACCAGTCTATCACAGGGCTGACATGTAGAGACAGACAGGTAACCAGTCTATCACATGGAGACATGTGGAGACAGACAGGTAACCAGTCTATCACAGGGAGACATGTACAGACAGACAGGTAACCAGTCTATCACAGGGCTGACATGTAGAGACAGACAGGTAACCAGTCTATCACAGGGCTGACATGTAGAGACAGACAGGTAACCAGTCTATCATAGGGCTGACATGTAGAGACAGACAGGTAACCAGTCTATCACAGGGAGACATGTGGAGACAGACAGGTAACCAGTCTATCACAGGGAGACATGTACAGACAGACAGGTAACCAGTCTATCACAGGGCTGACATGTAGAGACAGACAGGTAACCAGTCTATCATAGGGCTGACATGTAGAGACAGACAGGTAACCAGTCTATCACATGGAGACATGTGGAGACAGACACGTAACCAGTCTATCACAGGGAGACATGTAGAGACAGACAGGTAACCAGTCTATCACAGGGCTGACATGTAGAGAGAGACAGGTGACCAGTCTATCACAGGGCTGACATGTAGAGACAGACAGGTAACCAGTCTATCACAGGGCTGGCATGTAGAGACAGACAGGTGACCAGTCTATCACAGGGCTGACATGTAGAGACAGACAGGTAACCAGTCTATCATAGGGCTGACATGTAGAGACAGACAGGTAACCAGTCTATCACATGGAGACATGTGGAGACAGACAGGTAACCAGTCTATCACAGGGAGACATGTAGAGACAGACAGGTAACCAGTCTATCACAGGGAGACATGTAGAGACAGACAGGTGACCAGTCTATCACAGGGAGACATGTAGAGACAGACAGGTGACCAGTCTATCACAGGGGGACATGTAGAGACAGACAGGTAACCAGTCTATCACAGGGAGACATGTAGAGACAGACAGGTAACCAGTCTATCACGGGGCCGACATGTAGAGACAGACAGGTAACCAGTCTATCACAGGGAGACATGTAGAGACAGACAGGTAACCAGTCTATCACAGGGGGACATGTAGAGACAGACAGTTAACCAGTCTATCACAGGGAGACATGTAGAGACAGACAGGTAACCAGTCTATCACATGGAGACATGTAGAGACAGACAGGTAACCAGTCTATCACAGGGGGACATGTAGAGACAGACAGGTAACCAGTCTATCACAGGGAGACATGTAGAGACAGACAGGTAACCAGTCTATCACAGGGAGACATGGAGAGACAGACAGGTAACCAGTCTATCACAGGGAGACATGTAAAGACAGACAGGTAACCAGTCTATCACAGGGAGACATGTAGAGACAGACAGGTGACCAGTCTATCACAGGGAGACATGTAGAGACAGACAGGTAACCAGTCTATCACAGGGGGACATGTAGAGACAGACAGGTAACCAGTCTATCACAGGGAGACATGTAGAGACAGACAGGTAACCAGTCTATCACAGGGAGACATGTAGAGACCGACAGGTAACCAGCCTTTCACAGGGGGACATGTAGAGACAGACAGGTAACCAGTCTATCACAGGGAGACATGTAGAGACAGACAGGTAACCAGTCTATCACAGGGAGACATGTAGAGACAGACAGGTAACCAGTCTATCACGGGGCCGACATTTAGAGACAGACAGGTAACCAGTCTATCACAGGGAGACATGTAGAGACAGACAGGTAACCAGTCTATCACAGGGCTGACATGTAGAGACAGACAGGTAACCAGTCTATCACAGGGAGACATGTAGAGACAGACAGGTAACCAGTCTATCATGGGGCCGATATGTAGAGACAGACAGGTAACCAGTCTATCACAGGGAGACATGTAGAGACAGACAGGTAACCAGTCTATCACAGGGGGACATGTAGAGACAGACAGGTAACCAGTCTATCACAGGGAGACATGTAGAGACAGACAGGTAACCAGTCTATCACAGGGAGACATGTAGAGACCGACAGGTAACCAGTCTATCACAGGGGGACATGTAGAGACAGACAGGTAACCAGTCTATCACAGGGCTGACATGTAGAGACAGACAGGTAACCAGTCTATCACAGGGAGACATGTAGAGACAGACAGGTAACCAGTCTATCACAGGGAGACATGTAAAGACAGACAGGTAACCAGTCTATCACAAGGAGACATGTAGAGACAGACAGGTGACCAGTCTATCACAGGGAGACATGTAGAGACAGACAGGTAACCAGTCTATCACAGGGAGACATGTAGAGACAGACAGGTAACCAGTCTATCACAGGGCTGACATGTAGAGACAGACAGGTAACCAGTCTATCACAGGGAGACATGTAGAGACAGACAGGTGACCAGTCTATCACAGGGAGACATGTAGAGACAGACAGGTAACCAGTCTATCACAGGGGGACATGTAGAGACAGACAGGTAACCAGTCTATCACAGGGAGACATGTAGAGACAGACAGGTAACCAGTCTATCACAGGGAGACATGTAGAGACCGACAGGTAACCAGCCTTTCACAGGGGGACATGTAGAGACAGACAGGTAACCAGTCTATCACAGGGAGACATGTAGAGACAGACAGGTAACCAGTCTATCACAGGGAGACATGTAGAGACAGACAGGTAACCAGTCTATCACGGGGCCGACATTTAGAGACAGACAGGTAACCAGTCTATCACAGGGGGACATGTAGAGACAGACAGGTAACCAGTCTATCACAGGGAGACATGTAGAGACAGACAGGTAACCAGTCTATCACAGGGAGACATGTAGAGACAGACAGGTAACCAGTCTATCACAGGGAGACATGTAGAGACAGACAGGTAACCAGTCTATCACAGGGCTGACATGTAGAGACAGACAGGTAACCAGTCTATCACAGGGAGACATGTAGAGACAGACAGGTAACCAGTCTATCACAGGGAGACATGTACAGACAGACAGGTAACCAGTCTATCACAGGGCTGACATGTAGAGACAGACAGGTAACCAGTCTATCACAGGGCTGACATGTAGAGACAGACAGGAAACCAGTCTATCATAGGGCTGACATGTAGAGACAGACAGGTAACCAGTCTATCACATGGAGACATGTGGAGACAGACAGGTAACCAGTCTATCACAGGGAGACATGTAGAGACAGACAGGTAACCAGTCTATCACAGGGAGACATGTAGAGACCGACAGGTAACCAGTCTATCACAGGGGGACATGTAGAGACAGACAGGTAACCAGTCTATCACAGGGCTGACATGTAGAGACAGACAGGTAACCAGTCTATCACAGGGAGACATGTAGAGACAGACAGGTAACCAGTCTATCACAGGGAGACATGTAAAGACAGACAGGTAACCAGTCTATCACAAGGAGACATGTAGAGACAGACAGGTGACCAGTCTATCACAGGGAGACATGTAGAGACAGACAGGTAACCAGTCTATCACAGGGAGACATGTAGAGACAGACAGGTAACCAGTCTATCACAGGGCTGACATGTAGAGACAGACAGGTAACCAGTCTATCACAGGGAGACATGTAGAGACAGACAGGTAACCAGTCTATCACAGGGCTGACATGTAGAGACAGACAGGTAACCAGTCTATCACATGGAGACATGTGGAGACAGACAGGTAACCAGTCTATCACAGGGAGGAGACATGTACAGACAGACAGGTAACCAGTCTATCACAGGGCTGACATGTAGAGACAGACAGGTAACCAGTCTATCACAGGGCTGACATGTAGAGACAGACAGGTAACCAGTCTATCATAGGGCTGACATGTAGAGACAGACAGGTAACCAGTCTATCACATGGAGACATGTGGAGACAGACAGGTAACCAGTCTATCACAGGGAGACATGTAGAGACAGACAGGTAACCAGTCTATCACAGGGAGACATGTAGAGACCGACAGGTAACCAGTCTATCACAGGGGGACATGTAGAGACAGACAGGTAACCAGTCTATCACAGGGCTGACATGTAGAGACAGACAGGTAACCAGTCTATCACAGGGAGACATGTAGAGACAGACAGGTAACCAGTCTATCACAGGGAGACATGTAAAGACAGACAGGTAACCAGTCTATCACAAGGAGACATGTAGAGACAGACAGGTGACCAGTCTATCACAGGGAGACATGTAGAGACAGACAGGTAACCAGTCTATCACAGGGCTGACATGTAGAGACAGACAGGTGACCAGTCTATCACAGGGCTGACATGTAGAGACAGACAGGTAACCAGTCTATCACAGGGGGACATGTAGAGACAGACAGGTAACCAGTCTATCACAGGGAGACATGTAGAGACAGACAGGTAACCAGTCTATCACAGGGAGACATGTAGAGACAGACAGGTAACCAGTCTATCACAGGGAGACATGTAAAGACAGACAGGTAACCAGTCTATCACAGGGAGACATGTAGAGACAGACAGGTGACCAGTCTATCACAGGGAGACATGTAGAGACAGACAGGTAACCAGTCTATCACAGGGAGACATGTAGAGACAGACAGGTAACCAGTCTATCACAGGGCTGACATGTACAGACAGACAGGTAACCAGTCTATCACAGGGAGACATGTAGAGACAGACAGGTAACCAGTCTATCACAGGGAGACATGTACAGACAGACAGGTAACCAGTCTATCACAGGGCTGACATGTAGAGACAGACAGGTAACCAGTCTATCATAGGGCTGACATGTAGAGACAGACAGGTAACCAGTCTATCACATGGAGACATGTGGAGACAGACAGGTAACCAGTCTATCACAGGGAGACATGTAGAGACAGACAGGTAACCAGTCTATCACAGGGCTGACATGTAGAGACAGACAGGTAACCAGTCTATCACAGGGAGACATGTAGAGACAGACAGGTAACCAGTCTATCACAGGGAGACATGTACAGACAGACAGGTAACCAGTCTATCACAGGGCTGACATGTAGAGACAGACAGGTAACCAGTCTATCATAGGGCTGACATGTAGAGACAGACAGGTAACCAGTCTATCACATGGAGACATGTGGAGACAGACACGTAACCAGTCTATCACAGGGAGACATGTAGAGACAGACAGGTAACCAGTCTATCACAGGGCTGACATGTAGAGAGAGACAGGTGACCAGTCTATCACAGGGCTGACATGTAGAGACAGACAGGTAACCAGTCTATCACAGGGCTGACATGTAGAGACAGACAGGTGACCAGTCTATCACAGGGCTGACATGTAGAGACAGACAGGTAACCAGTCTATCACAGGGAGACATGTAGAGACAGACAGGTAACCAGTCTATCACAGGGAGACATGTAGAGACAGACAGGTAACCAGTCTATCACAGGGCTGACATGTAGAGACAGACAGGCAACCAGTCTATCACAGGGCTGACATGTAGAGACAGACAGGTAAACAGTCTATCACAGGGCCGACATGTAGAGACAGACAGGTAACCAGTCTATCACAGGGCCGACATGTAGAGACAGACAGGTAACCAGTCTATCACAGGGAGACATGTAGAGACAGACAGGTAACCAGTCTATCACAGGGAGACATGTAGAGACAGACAGGTAACCAGTCTATCACGGGGCCGACATGTAGAGACAGACAGGTAACCAGTCTATCACAGGGGTACATGTAGAGACAGACAGGTAACCAGTCTATCACAGGGGGACATGTAGAGACAGACAGGTAACCAGTCTATCACAGGGAGACATGTAGAGACAGACAGGTAACCAGTCTATCACAGGGAGACATGTAGAGACAGACAGGTAACCAGTCTATCACAGGGGGACATGTAGAGACAGACAGGTAACCAGTCTATCACAGGGAGACATGTAGAGACAGACAGGTAACCAGTCTATCACAGGGAGACATGTAAAGACAGACAGGTAACCAGTCTATCACAGGGAGACATGTAGAGACAGACAGGTGACCAGTCTATCACAGGGAGACATGTAGAGACAGACAGGTAACCAGTCTATCACAGGGAGACATGTAGAGACAGACAGGTAACCAGTCTATCACAGGGAGACATGTAAAGACAGACAGGTAACCAGTCTATCACAGGGAGACATGTAGAGACAGACAGGTGACCAGTCTATCACAGGGAGACATGTAGAGACAGACAGGTAACCAGTCTATCACAGGGAGACATGTAGAGACAGACAGGTAACCAGTCTATCACAGGGCTGACATGTAGAGACAGACAGGTAACCAGTCTATCACAGGGAGACATGTAGAGACAGACAGGTAACCAGTCTATCACAGGGAGACATGTAGAGACAGACAGGTGACCAGTCTATCACAGGGAGACATGTAGAGACCGACAGGTAACCAGTCTATCACAGGGGGACATGTAGAGACAGACAGGTAACCAGTCTATCACAGGGAGACATGTAGAGACAGGCAGGTAACCAGTCTATCACAGGGCTGACATGTAGAGACAGACAGGCAACCAGTCTATCACAGGGCTGACATGTAGAGACAGACAGGTAACCAGTCTATCACAGGGCCGACATGTAGAGACAGACAGGTAACCAGTCTATCACAGGGAGACATGTAGAGACAGACAGGTAACCAGTCTATCACAGGGAGACATGTAGAGACAGACAGGTAACCAGTCTATCATGGGGCCGACATGTAGAGACAGACAGGTAACCAGTCTATCACAGGGAGACATGTAGAGACAGACAGGTAACCAGTCTATCACAGGGGGACATGTAGAGACAGACAGGTAACCAGTCCATCACAGGGAGACATGTAGAGACAGACAGGTAACCAGTCTATCACAGGGAGACATGTAGAGACAGACAGGTAACCAGTCTATCACAGGGGGACATGTAGAGACAGACAGGTAACCAGTCTATCACAGGGAGACATGTAGAGACAGACAGGTAACCAGTCTATCACAGGGAGACATGTAGAGACAGACAGGTAACCAGTCTATCACAGGGAGACATGTAAAGACAGACAGGTAACCAGTCTATCACAGGGAGACATGTAGAGACAGACAGGTGACCAGTCTATCACAGGGAGACATGTAGAGACAGACAGGTAACCAGTCTATCACAGGGAGACATGTAGAGACAGACAGGTAACCAGTCTATCACAGGGCTGACATGTAGAGACAGACAGGTAACCAGTCTATCACAGGGAGACATGTAGAGACAGACAGGTAACCAGTCTATCACAGGGCTGACATGTAGAGACAGACAGGTAACCAGTCTATCATAGGGCTGACATGTAGAGACAGACAGGTAACCAGTCTATCACATGGAGACATGTGGAGACAGACAGGTAACCAGTCTATCACAGGGAGACATGTAGAGACAGACAGGTAACCAGTCTATCACAGGGAGACATGTAGAGACCGACAGGTAACCAGTCTATCACAGGGCTGACATGTAGAGACAGACAGGTAACCAGTCTATCACAGGGCTGACATGTAGAGACAGACAGGTAACCAGTCTATCACAGGGAGACATGTAGAGACCGACAGGTAACCAGTCTATCACAGGGAGACATATAAAGACAGACAGGTAACCAGTCTATCACAGGGAGACATGTAGAGACAGACAGGTAACCAGTCTATCACAGGGAGAAATGTAGAGACAGACAGGTAACCAGTCTATCACAGGGCTGACATGTAGAGACAGACAGGCAACCAGTCTATCACAGGGAGACATGTAGAGACAGACAGGTAACCAGTCTATCACAGGGCTGACATGTAGAGACAGACAGGTAACCAGTCTATCACAGGGAGACATGTAGAGACAGACAGGTAACCAGTCTATCACAGGGCTGACATGTAGAGACAGACAGGCAACCAGTCTATCACAGGGCTGACATGTAGAGACAGACAGGTAACCAGTCTATCACAGGGCCGACATGTAGAGACAGACAGGTAACCAGTCTATCACAGGGAGACATGTAGAGACAGACAGGTAACCAGTCTATCACAGGGAGACATGTAGAGACAGACAGGTAACCAGTCTATCATGGGGCCGACATGTAGAGACAGACAGGTAACCAGTCTATCACAGGGAGACATGTAGAGACAGACAGGTAACCAGTCTATCACAGGGGGACATGTAGAGACAGACAGGTAACCAGTCTATCACAGGGAGACATGTAGAGACAGACAGGTAACCAGTCTATCACAGGGAGACATGTAGAGACAGACAGGTAACCAGTCTATCACAGGGGGACATGTAGAGACAGACAGGTAACCAGTCTATCACAGGGAGACATGTAGAGACAGACAGGTAACCAGTCTATCACAGGGAGACATGTAGAGACAGACAGGTAACCAGTCTATCACAGGGAGACATGTAGAGACAGACAGGTGACCAGTCTATCACAGGGAGACATGTAGAGACAGACAGGTAACCAGTCTATCACAGGGAGACATGTAGAGACAGACAGGTAACCAGTCTATCACAGGGAGACATGTAAAGACAGACAGGTAACCAGTCTATCACAGGGAGACATGTAGAGACAGACAGGTGACCAGTCTATCACAGGGAGACATGTAGAGACAGACAGGTAACCAGTCTATCACAGGGAGACATGTAGAGACAGACAGGTAACCAGTCTATCACAGGGCTGACATGTAGAGACAGACAGGTAACCAGTCTATCACAGGGAGACATGTAGAGACAGACAGGTAACCAGTCTATCACAGGGAGACATGTAGAGACAGACAGGTGACCAGTCTATCACAGGGAGACATGTAGAGACCGACAGGTAACCAGTCTATCACAGGGGGACATGTAGAGACAGACAGGTAACCAGTCTATCACAGGGAGACATGTAGAGACAGGCAGGTAACCAGTCTATCACAGGGCTGACATGTAGAGACAGACAGGCAACCAGTCTATCACAGGGCTGACATGTAGAGACAGACAGGTAACCAGTCTATCACAGGGCCGACATGTAGAGACAGACAGGTAACCAGTCTATCACAGGGAGACATGTAGAGACAGACAGGTAACCAGTCTATCACAGGGAGACATGTAGAGACAGACAGGTAACCAGTCTATCATGGGGCCGACATGTAGAGACAGACAGGTAACCAGTCTATCACAGGGAGACATGTAGAGACAGACAGGTAACCAGTCTATCACAGGGGGACATGTAGAGACAGACAGGTAACCAGTCCATCACAGGGAGACATGTAGAGACAGACAGGTAACCAGTCTATCACAGGGAGACATGTAGAGACAGACAGGTAACCAGTCTATCACAGGGGGACATGTAGAGACAGACAGGTAACCAGTCTATCACAGGGAGACATGTAGAGACAGACAGGTAACCAGTCTATCACAGGGAGACATGTAGAGACAGACAGGTAACCAGTCTATCACAGGGAGACATGTAAAGACAGACAGGTAACCAGTCTATCACAGGGAGACATGTAGAGACAGACAGGTGACCAGTCTATCACAGGGAGACATGTAGAGACAGACAGGTAACCAGTCTATCACAGGGAGACATGTAGAGACAGACAGGTAACCAGTCTATCACAGGGCTGACATGTAGAGACAGACAGGTAACCAGTCTATCACAGGGAGACATGTAGAGACAGACAGGTAACCAGTCTATCACAGGGCTGACATGTAGAGACAGACAGGTAACCAGTCTATCATAGGGCTGACATGTAGAGACAGACAGGTAACCAGTCTATCACATGGAGACATGTGGAGACAGACAGGTAACCAGTCTATCACAGGGAGACATGTAGAGACAGACAGGTAACCAGTCTATCACAGGGAGACATGTAGAGACCGACAGGTAACCAGTCTATCACAGGGCTGACATGTAGAGACAGACAGGTAACCAGTCTATCACAGGGCTGACATGTAGAGACAGACAGGTAACCAGTCTATCACAGGGAGACATGTAGAGACCGACAGGTAACCAGTCTATCACAGGGAGACATATAAAGACAGACAGGTAACCAGTCTATCACAGGGAGACATGTAGAGACAGACAGGTAACCAGTCTATCACAGGGAGAAATGTAGAGACAGACAGGTAACCAGTCTATCACAGGGCTGACATGTAGAGACAGACAGGCAACCAGTCTATCACAGGGAGACATGTAGAGACAGACAGGTAACCAGTCTATCACAGGGCTGACATGTAGAGACAGACAGGTAACCAGTCTATCACAGGGAGACATGTAGAGACAGACAGGTAACCAGTCTATCACAGGGCTGACATGTAGAGACAGACAGGCAACCAGTCTATCACAGGGCTGACATGTAGAGACAGACAGGTAACCAGTCTATCACAGGGCCGACATGTAGAGACAGACAGGTAACCAGTCTATCACAGGGAGACATGTAGAGACAGACAGGTAACCAGTCTATCACAGGGAGACATGTAGAGACAGACAGGTAACCAGTCTATCATGGGGCCGACATGTAGAGACAGACAGGTAACCAGTCTATCACAGGGAGACATGTAGAGACAGACAGGTAACCAGTCTATCACAGGGGGACATGTAGAGACAGACAGGTAACCAGTCTATCACAGGGAGACATGTAGAGACAGACAGGTAACCAGTCTATCACAGGGAGACATGTAGAGACAGACAGGTAACCAGTCTATCACAGGGGGACATGTAGAGACAGACAGGTAACCAGTCTATCACAGGGAGACATGTAGAGACAGACAGGTAACCAGTCTATCACAGGGAGACATGTAGAGACAGACAGGTAACCAGTCTATCACAGGGAGACATGTACAGACAGACAGGTAACCAGTCTATCACAGGGCTGACATGTAGAGACAGACAGGTAACCAGTCTATCATAGGGCTGACATGTAGAGACAGACAGGTAACCAGTCTATCACATGGAGACATGTGGAGACAGACACGTAACCAGTCTATCACAGGGAGACATGTAGAGACAGACAGGTAACCAGTCTATCACAGGGCTGACATGTAGAGAGAGACAGGTGACCAGTCTATCACAGGGCTGACATGTAGAGACAGACAGGTAACCAGTCTATCACAGGGCTGACATGTAGAGACAGACAGGTGACCAGTCTATCACAGGGCTGACATGTAGAGACAGACAGGTAACCAGTCTATCACAGGGAGACATGTAGAGACAGACAGGTAACCAGTCTATCACAGGGAGACATGTAGAGACAGACAGGTAACCAGTCTATCACAGGGCTGACATGTAGAGACAGACAGGCAACCAGTCTATCACAGGGCTGACATGTAGAGACAGACAGGTAAACAGTCTATCACAGGGCCGACATGTAGAGACAGACAGGTAACCAGTCTATCACAGGGCCGACATGTAGAGACAGACAGGTAACCAGTCTATCACAGGGAGACATGTAGAGACAGACAGGTAACCAGTCTATCACAGGGAGACATGTAGAGACAGACAGGTAACCAGTCTATCACGGGGCCGACATGTAGAGACAGACAGGTAACCAGTCTATCACAGGGGTACATGTAGAGACAGACAGGTAACCAGTCTATCACAGGGGGACATGTAGAGACAGACAGGTAACCAGTCTATCACAGGGAGACATGTAGAGACAGACAGGTAACCAGTCTATCACAGGGAGACATGTAGAGACAGACAGGTAACCAGTCTATCACAGGGGGACATGTAGAGACAGACAGGTAACCAGTCTATCACAGGGAGACATGTAGAGACAGACAGGTAACCAGTCTATCACAGGGAGACATGTAAAGACAGACAGGTAACCAGTCTATCACAGGGAGACATGTAGAGACAGACAGGTGACCAGTCTATCACAGGGAGACATGTAGAGACAGACAGGTAACCAGTCTATCACAGGGAGACATGTAGAGACAGACAGGTAACCAGTCTATCACAGGGAGACATGTAAAGACAGACAGGTAACCAGTCTATCACAGGGAGACATGTAGAGACAGACAGGTGACCAGTCTATCACAGGGAGACATGTAGAGACAGACAGGTAACCAGTCTATCACAGGGAGACATGTAGAGACAGACAGGTAACCAGTCTATCACAGGGCTGACATGTAGAGACAGACAGGTAACCAGTCTATCACAGGGAGACATGTAGAGACAGACAGGTAACCAGTCTATCACAGGGAGACATGTAGAGACAGACAGGTGACCAGTCTATCACAGGGAGACATGTAGAGACCGACAGGTAACCAGTCTATCACAGGGGGACATGTAGAGACAGACAGGTAACCAGTCTATCACAGGGAGACATGTAGAGACAGGCAGGTAACCAGTCTATCACAGGGCTGACATGTAGAGACAGACAGGCAACCAGTCTATCACAGGGCTGACATGTAGAGACAGACAGGTAACCAGTCTATCACAGGGCCGACATGTAGAGACAGACAGGTAACCAGTCTATCACAGGGAGACATGTAGAGACAGACAGGTAACCAGTCTATCACAGGGAGACATGTAGAGACAGACAGGTAACCAGTCTATCATGGGGCCGACATGTAGAGACAGACAGGTAACCAGTCTATCACAGGGAGACATGTAGAGACAGACAGGTAACCAGTCTATCACAGGGGGACATGTAGAGACAGACAGGTAACCAGTCCATCACAGGGAGACATGTAGAGACAGACAGGTAACCAGTCTATCACAGGGAGACATGTAGAGACAGACAGGTAACCAGTCTATCACAGGGGGACATGTAGAGACAGACAGGTAACCAGTCTATCACAGGGAGACATGTAGAGACAGACAGGTAACCAGTCTATCACAGGGAGACATGTAGAGACAGACAGGTAACCAGTCTATCACAGGGAGACATGTAAAGACAGACAGGTAACCAGTCTATCACAGGGAGACATGTAGAGACAGACAGGTGACCAGTCTATCACAGGGAGACATGTAGAGACAGACAGGTAACCAGTCTATCACAGGGAGACATGTAGAGACAGACAGGTAACCAGTCTATCACAGGGCTGACATGTAGAGACAGACAGGTAACCAGTCTATCACAGGGAGACATGTAGAGACAGACAGGTAACCAGTCTATCACAGGGCTGACATGTAGAGACAGACAGGTAACCAGTCTATCATAGGGCTGACATGTAGAGACAGACAGGTAACCAGTCTATCACATGGAGACATGTGGAGACAGACAGGTAACCAGTCTATCACAGGGAGACATGTAGAGACAGACAGGTAACCAGTCTATCACAGGGAGACATGTAGAGACCGACAGGTAACCAGTCTATCACAGGGCTGACATGTAGAGACAGACAGGTAACCAGTCTATCACAGGGCTGACATGTAGAGACAGACAGGTAACCAGTCTATCACAGGGAGACATGTAGAGACCGACAGGTAACCAGTCTATCACAGGGAGACATATAAAGACAGACAGGTAACCAGTCTATCACAGGGAGACATGTAGAGACAGACAGGTAACCAGTCTATCACAGGGAGAAATGTAGAGACAGACAGGTAACCAGTCTATCACAGGGCTGACATGTAGAGACAGACAGGCAACCAGTCTATCACAGGGAGACATGTAGAGACAGACAGGTAACCAGTCTATCACAGGGCTGACATGTAGAGACAGACAGGTAACCAGTCTATCACAGGGAGACATGTAGAGACAGACAGGTAACCAGTCTATCACAGGGCTGACATGTAGAGACAGACAGGCAACCAGTCTATCACAGGGCTGACATGTAGAGACAGACAGGTAACCAGTCTATCACAGGGCCGACATGTAGAGACAGACAGGTAACCAGTCTATCACAGGGAGACATGTAGAGACAGACAGGTAACCAGTCTATCACAGGGAGACATGTAGAGACAGACAGGTAACCAGTCTATCATGGGGCCGACATGTAGAGACAGACAGGTAACCAGTCTATCACAGGGAGACATGTAGAGACAGACAGGTAACCAGTCTATCACAGGGGGACATGTAGAGACAGACAGGTAACCAGTCTATCACAGGGAGACATGTAGAGACAGACAGGTAACCAGTCTATCACAGGGAGACATGTAGAGACAGACAGGTAACCAGTCTATCACAGGGGGACATGTAGAGACAGACAGGTAACCAGTCTATCACAGGGAGACATGTAGAGACAGACAGGTAACCAGTCTATCACAGGGAGACATGTAGAGACAGACAGGTAACCAGTCTATCACAGGGAGACATGTAAAGACAGACAGGTAACCAGTCTATCACAGGGAGACATGTAGAGACAGACAGGTGACCAGTCTATCACAGGGAGACATGTAGAGACAGACAGGTAACCAGTCTATCACAGGGAGACATGTAGAGACAGACAGGTAACCAGTCTATCACAGGGCTGACATGTAGAGACAGACAGGTAACCAGTCTATCACAGGGAGACATGTAGAGACAGACAGGTAACCAGTCTATCACAGGGAGACATGTACAGACAGACAGGTAACCAGTCTATCACAGGGCTGACATGTAGAGACAGACAGGTAACCAGTCTATCACAGGGCTGACATGTAGAGACAGACAGGTAACCAGTCTATCATAGGGCTGACATGTAGAGACAGACAGGTGACCAGTCTATCACAGGGAGACATGTAGAGACAGACAGGTAACCAGTCTATCACAGGGCTGACATGTAGAGACAGACAGGTAACCAGTCTATCACAGGGAGACATGTAGAGACAGACAGGTAACCAGTCTATCACAGGGAGACATGTACAGACAGACAGGTAACCAGTCTATCACAGGGCTGACATGTAGAGACAGACAGGTAACCAGTCTATCACAGGGCTGACATGTAGAGACAGACAGGTAACCAGTCTATCATAGGGCTGACATGTAGAGACAGACAGGTAACCAGTCTATCACATGGAGACATGTGGAGACAGACAGGTAACCAGTCTATCACAGGGAGACATGTAGAGACAGACAGGTAACCAGTCTATCACAGGGAGACATGTAGAGACCGACAGGTAACCAGTCTATCACAGGGGGACATGTAGAGACAGACAGGTAACCAGTCTATCACAGGGCTGACATGTAGAGACAGACAGGTAACCAGTCTATCACAGGGAGACATGTAGAGACAGACAGGTAACCAGTCTATCACAGGGAGACATGTAAAGACAGACAGGTAACCAGTCTATCACAGGGAGACATGTAGAGACAGACAGGTAACCAGTCTATCACAGGGAGACATGTAGAGACAGACAGGTAACCAGTCTATCACAGGGCTGACATGTAGAGACAGACAGGCAACCAGTCTATCACAGGGAGACATGTAGAGACAGACAGGTAACCAGTCTATCACAGGGCTGACATGTAGAGACAGACAGGTAACCAGTCTATCACAGGGAGACATGTAGAGACAGACAGGTAACCAGTCTATCACAGGGCTGACATGTAGAGACAGACAGGCAACCAGTCTATCACAGGGCTGACATGTAGAGACAGACAGGTAACCAGTCTATCACAGGGCCGACATGTAGAGACAGACAGGTAACCAGTCTATCACAGGGAGTCATGTAGAGACAGACAGGTAACCAGTCTATCACAGGGAGACATGTAGAGACAGACAGGTAACCAGTCTATCATGGGGCCGATATGTAGAGACAGACAGGTAACCAGTCTATCACAGGGAGACATGTAGAGACAGACAGGTAACCAGTCTATCACAGGGGGACATGTAGAGACAGACAGGTAACCAGTCTATCACAGGGAGACATGTAAAGACAGACAGGTAACCAGTCTATCACAGGGAGACATGTAGAGACAGACAGGTGACCAGTCTATCACAGGGAGACATGTAGAGACAGACAGGTAACCAGTCTATCACAGGGAGACATGTAGAGACAGACAGGTAACCAGTCTATCACAGGGCTGACATGTAGAGACAGACAGGTAACCAGTCTATCACAGGGAGACATGTAGAGACAGACAGGTAACCAGTCTATCACAGGGAGACATGTACAGACAGACAGGTAACCAGTCTATCACAGGGCTGACATGTAGAGACAGACAGGTAACCAGTCTATCACAGGGCTGACATGTAGAGACAGACAGGTAACCAGTCTATCATAGGGCTGACATGTAGAGACAGACAGGTAACCAGTCTATCACATGGAGACATGTGGAGACAGACAGGTAACCAGTCTATCACAGGGAGACATGTAGAGACAGACAGGTAACCAGTCTATCACAGGGAGACATGTAGAGACCGACAGGTAACCAGTCTATCACAGGGGGACATGTAGAGACAGACAGGTAACCAGTCTATCACAGGGCTGACATGTAGAGACAGACAGGTAACCAGTCTATCACAGGGAGACATGTAGAGACAGACAGGTAACCAGTCTATCACAGGGAGACATGTAAAGACAGACAGGTAACCAGTCTATCACAAGGAGACATGTAGAGACAGACAGGTGACCAGTCTATCACAGGGAGACATGTAGAGACAGACAGGTAACCAGTCTATCACAGGGAGACATGTAGAGACAGACAGGTAACCAGTCTATCACAGGGCTGACATGTAGAGACAGACAGGTAACCAGTCTATCACAGGGAGACATGTAGAGACAGACAGGTAACCAGTCTATCACAGGGAGACATGTACAGACAGACAGGTAACCAGTCTATCACAGGGCTGACATGTAGAGACAGACAGGTAACCAGTCTATCATAGGGCTGACATGTAGAGACAGACAGGTAACCAGTCTATCACATGGAGACATGTGGAGACAGACACGTAACCAGTCTATCACAGGGAGACATGTAGAGACAGACAGGTAACCAGTCTATCACAGGGCTGACATGTAGAGAGAGACAGGTGACCAGTCTATCACAGGGCTGACATGTAGAGACAGACAGGTAACCAGTCTATCACAGGGCTGACATGTTGAGACAGACAGGTGACCAGTCTATCACAGGGCTGACATGTAGAGACAGACAGGTAACCAGTCTATCACAGGGCTGACATGTTGAGACAGACAGGTGACCAGTCTATCACAGGGCTGACATGTAGAGACAGACAGGTAACCAGTCTATCACAGGGGGACATGTAGAGACAGACAGGTAACCAGTCTATCACAGGGAGACATGTAGAGACAGACAGGTAACCAGTCTATCACAGGGAGACATGTAGAGACAGACAGGTAACCAGTCTATCACAGGGAGACATGTAAAGACAGACAGGTAACCAGTCTATCACAGGGAGACATGTAGAGACAGACAGGTGACCAGTCTATCACAGGGAGACATGTAGAGACAGACAGGTAACCAGTCTATCACAGGGAGACATGTAGAGACAGACAGGTAACCAGTCTATCACAGGGCTGACATGTAGAGACAGACAGGTAACCAGTCTATCACAGGGAGACATGTAGAGACAGACAGGTAACCAGTCTATCACAGGGAGACATGTACAGACAGACAGGTAACCAGTCTATCACAGGGCTGACATGTAGAGACAGACAGGTAACCAGTCTATCACAGGGCTGACATGTAGAGACAGACAGGTAACCAGTCTATCATAGGGCTGACATGTAGAGACAGACAGGTAACCAGTCTATCACATGGATACATGTAGAGACAGACAGGTAACCAGTCTATCACAGGGGGACATGTAGAGACAGACAGGTAACCAGTCTATCACAGGGAGACATGTAGAGACAGACAGGTAACCAGTCTATCACAGGGAGACATGGAGAGACAGACAGGTAACCAGTCTATCACAGGGAGACATTTAAAGACAGACAGGTAACCAGTCTATCACAGGGAGACATGTAGAGACAGACAGGTAACCAGTCTATCACAGGGAGACATGTAAAGACAGACAGGTAACCAGTCTATCACAAGGAGACATGTAGAGACAGACAGGTGACCAGTCTATCACAGGGAGACATGTAGAGACAGACAGGTAACCAGTCTATCACAGGGAGACATGTAGAGACAGACAGGTAACCAGTCTATCACAGGGCTGACATGTAGAGACAGACAGGTAACCAGTCTATCACAGGGAGACATGTAGAGACAGACAGGTAACCAGTCTATCACAGGGAGACATGTACAGACAGACAGGTAACCAGTCTATCACAGGGCTGACATGTAGAGACAGACAGGTAACCAGTCTATCATAGGGCTGACATGTAGAGACAGACAGGTAACCAGTCTATCACATGGAGACATGTGGAGACAGACACGTAACCAGTCTATCACAGGGAGACATGTAGAGACAGACAGGTAACCAGTCTATCACAGGGCTGACATGTAGAGAGAGACAGGTGACCAGTCTATCACAGGGCTGACATGTAGAGACAGACAGGTAACCAGTCTATCACAGGGCTGACATGTTGAGACAGACAGGTGACCAGTCTATCACAGGGCTGACATGTAGAGACAGACAGGTAACCAGTCTATCACAGGGGGACATGTAGAGACAGACAGGTAACCAGTCTATCACAGGGAGACATGTAGAGACAGACAGGTAACCAGTCTATCACAGGGAGACATGTAGAGACAGACAGGTAACCAGTCTATCACAGGGAGACATGTAAAGACAGACAGGTAACCAGTCTATCACAGGGAGACATGTAGAGACAGACAGGTGACCAGTCTATCACAGGGAGACATGTAGAGACAGACAGGTAACCAGTCTATCACAGGGAGACATGTAGAGACAGACAGGTAACCAGTCTATCACAGGGCTGACATGTAGAGACAGACAGGTAACCAGTCTATCACAGGGAGACATGTAGAGACAGACAGGTAACCAGTCTATCACAGGGAGACATGTACAGACAGACAGGTAACCAGTCTATCACAGGGCTGACATGTAGAGACAGACAGGTAACCAGTCTATCACAGGGCTGACATGTAGAGACAGACAGGTAACCAGTCTATCATAGGGCTGACATGTAGAGACAGACAGGTAACCAGTCTATCACATGGAGACATGTAGAGACAGACAGGTAACCAGTCTATCACAGGGGGACATGTAGAGACAGACAGGTAACCAGTCTATCACAGGGAGACATGTAGAGACAGACAGGTAACCAGTCTATCACAGGGAGACATGGAGAGACAGACAGGTAACCAGTCTATCACAGGGAGACATTTAAAGACAGACAGGTAACCAGTCTATCACAGGGAGACATGTAGAGACAGACAGGTGACCAGTCTATCACAGGGAGACATGTAGAGACAGACAGGTAACCAGTCTATCACAGGGGGACATGTAGAGACAGACAGGTAACCAGTCTATCACAGGGAGACATGTAGAGACAGACAGGTAACCAGTCTATCACAGGGAGACATGTAGAGACAGACAGGTAACCAGTCTATCACAGGGAGACATGTAAAGACAGACAGGTAACCAGTCTATCACAGGGAGACATGTAGAGACAGACAGGTGACCAGTCTATCACAGGGAGACATGTAGAGACAGACAGGTAACCAGTCTATCACAGGGAGACATGTAGAGACAGACAGGTAACCAGTCTATCACAGGGCTGACATGTAGAGACAGACAGGTAACCAGTCTATCACAGGGAGACATGTAGAGACAGACAGGTAACCAGTCTATCACAGGGAGACATGTACAGACAGACAGGTAACCAGTCTATCACAGGGCTGACATGTAGAGACAGACAGGTAACCAGTCTATCACAGGGCTGACATGTAGAGACAGACAGGTAACCAGTCTATCATAGGGCTGACATGTAGAGACAGACAGGTGACCAGTCTATCACAGGGAGACATGTAGAGACAGACAGGTAACCAGTCTATCACAGGGCTGACATGTAGAGACAGACAGGTAACCAGTCTATCACAGGGAGACATGTAGAGACAGACAGGTAACCAGTCTATCACAGGGAGACATGTACAGACAGACAGGTAACCAGTCTATCACAGGGCTGACATGTAGAGACAGACAGGTAACCAGTCTATCACAGGGCTGACATGTAGAGACAGACAGGTAACCAGTCTATCATAGGGCTGACATGTAGAGACAGACAGGTAACCAGTCTATCACATGGAGACATGTGGAGACAGACAGGTAACCAGTCTATCACAGGGAGACATGTAGAGACAGACAGGTAACCAGTCTATCACAGGGAGACATGTAGAGACCGACAGGTAACCAGTCTATCACAGGGGGACATGTAGAGACAGACAGGTAACCAGTCTATCACAGGGCTGACATGTAGAGACAGACAGGTAACCAGTCTATCACAGGGAGACATGTAGAGACAGACAGGTAACCAGTCTATCACAGGGAGACATGTAAAGACAGACAGGTAACCAGTCTATCACAGGGAGACATGTAGAGACAGACAGGTAACCAGTCTATCACAGGGAGACATGTAGAGACAGACAGGTAACCAGTCTATCACAGGGCTGACATGTAGAGACAGACAGGCAACCAGTCTATCACAGGGAGACATGTAGAGACAGACAGGTAACCAGTCTATCACAGGGCTGACATGTAGAGACAGACAGGTAACCAGTCTATCACAGGGAGACATGTAGAGACAGACAGGTAACCAGTCTATCACAGGGCTGACATGTAGAGACAGACAGGCAACCAGTCTATCACAGGGCTGACATGTAGAGACAGACAGGTAACCAGTCTATCACAGGGCCGACATGTAGAGACAGACAGGTAACCAGTCTATCACAGGGAGTCATGTAGAGACAGACAGGTAACCAGTCTATCACAGGGAGACATGTAGAGACAGACAGGTAACCAGTCTATCATGGGGCCGATATGTAGAGACAGACAGGTAACCAGTCTATCACAGGGAGACATGTAGAGACAGACAGGTAACCAGTCTATCACAGGGGGACATGTAGAGACAGACAGGTAACCAGTCTATCACAGGGAGACATGTAAAGACAGACAGGTAACCAGTCTATCACAGGGAGACATGTAGAGACAGACAGGTGACCAGTCTATCACAGGGAGACATGTAGAGACAGACAGGTAACCAGTCTATCACAGGGAGACATGTAGAGACAGACAGGTAACCAGTCTATCACAGGGCTGACATGTAGAGACAGACAGGTAACCAGTCTATCACAGGGAGACATGTAGAGACAGACAGGTAACCAGTCTATCACAGGGAGACATGTACAGACAGACAGGTAACCAGTCTATCACAGGGCTGACATGTAGAGACAGACAGGTAACCAGTCTATCACAGGGCTGACATGTAGAGACAGACAGGTAACCAGTCTATCATAGGGCTGACATGTAGAGACAGACAGGTAACCAGTCTATCACATGGAGACATGTGGAGACAGACAGGTAACCAGTCTATCACAGGGAGACATGTAGAGACAGACAGGTAACCAGTCTATCACAGGGAGACATGTAGAGACCGACAGGTAACCAGTCTATCACAGGGGGACATGTAGAGACAGACAGGTAACCAGTCTATCACAGGGCTGACATGTAGAGACAGACAGGTAACCAGTCTATCACAGGGAGACATGTAGAGACAGACAGGTAACCAGTCTATCACAGGGAGACATGTAAAGACAGACAGGTAACCAGTCTATCACAAGGAGACATGTAGAGACAGACAGGTGACCAGTCTATCACAGGGAGACATGTAGAGACAGACAGGTAACCAGTCTATCACAGGGAGACATGTAGAGACAGACAGGTAACCAGTCTATCACAGGGCTGACATGTAGAGACAGACAGGTAACCAGTCTATCACAGGGAGACATGTAGAGACAGACAGGTAACCAGTCTATCACAGGGAGACATGTACAGACAGACAGGTAACCAGTCTATCACAGGGCTGACATGTAGAGACAGACAGGTAACCAGTCTATCATAGGGCTGACATGTAGAGACAGACAGGTAACCAGTCTATCACATGGAGACATGTGGAGACAGACACGTAACCAGTCTATCACAGGGAGACATGTAGAGACAGACAGGTAACCAGTCTATCACAGGGCTGACATGTAGAGAGAGACAGGTGACCAGTCTATCACAGGGCTGACATGTAGAGACAGACAGGTAACCAGTCTATCACAGGGCTGACATGTTGAGACAGACAGGTGACCAGTCTATCACAGGGCTGACATGTAGAGACAGACAGGTAACCAGTCTATCACAGGGCTGACATGTTGAGACAGACAGGTGACCAGTCTATCACAGGGCTGACATGTAGAGACAGACAGGTAACCAGTCTATCACAGGGGGACATGTAGAGACAGACAGGTAACCAGTCTATCACAGGGAGACATGTAGAGACAGACAGGTAACCAGTCTATCACAGGGAGACATGTAGAGACAGACAGGTAACCAGTCTATCACAGGGAGACATGTAAAGACAGACAGGTAACCAGTCTATCACAGGGAGACATGTAGAGACAGACAGGTGACCAGTCTATCACAGGGAGACATGTAGAGACAGACAGGTAACCAGTCTATCACAGGGAGACATGTAGAGACAGACAGGTAACCAGTCTATCACAGGGCTGACATGTAGAGACAGACAGGTAACCAGTCTATCACAGGGAGACATGTAGAGACAGACAGGTAACCAGTCTATCACAGGGAGACATGTACAGACAGACAGGTAACCAGTCTATCACAGGGCTGACATGTAGAGACAGACAGGTAACCAGTCTATCACAGGGCTGACATGTAGAGACAGACAGGTAACCAGTCTATCATAGGGCTGACATGTAGAGACAGACAGGTAACCAGTCTATCACATGGATACATGTAGAGACAGACAGGTAACCAGTCTATCACAGGGGGACATGTAGAGACAGACAGGTAACCAGTCTATCACAGGGAGACATGTAGAGACAGACAGGTAACCAGTCTATCACAGGGAGACATGGAGAGACAGACAGGTAACCAGTCTATCACAGGGAGACATTTAAAGACAGACAGGTAACCAGTCTATCACAGGGAGACATGTAGAGACAGACAGGTAACCAGTCTATCACAGGGAGACATGTAAAGACAGACAGGTAACCAGTCTATCACAAGGAGACATGTAGAGACAGACAGGTGACCAGTCTATCACAGGGAGACATGTAGAGACAGACAGGTAACCAGTCTATCACAGGGAGACATGTAGAGACAGACAGGTAACCAGTCTATCACAGGGCTGACATGTAGAGACAGACAGGTAACCAGTCTATCACAGGGAGACATGTAGAGACAGACAGGTAACCAGTCTATCACAGGGAGACATGTACAGACAGACAGGTAACCAGTCTATCACAGGGCTGACATGTAGAGACAGACAGGTAACCAGTCTATCATAGGGCTGACATGTAGAGACAGACAGGTAACCAGTCTATCACATGGAGACATGTGGAGACAGACACGTAACCAGTCTATCACAGGGAGACATGTAGAGACAGACAGGTAACCAGTCTATCACAGGGCTGACATGTAGAGAGAGACAGGTGACCAGTCTATCACAGGGCTGACATGTAGAGACAGACAGGTAACCAGTCTATCACAGGGCTGACATGTTGAGACAGACAGGTGACCAGTCTATCACAGGGCTGACATGTAGAGACAGACAGGTAACCAGTCTATCACAGGGGGACATGTAGAGACAGACAGGTAACCAGTCTATCACAGGGAGACATGTAGAGACAGACAGGTAACCAGTCTATCACAGGGAGACATGTAGAGACAGACAGGTAACCAGTCTATCACAGGGAGACATGTAAAGACAGACAGGTAACCAGTCTATCACAGGGAGACATGTAGAGACAGACAGGTGACCAGTCTATCACAGGGAGACATGTAGAGACAGACAGGTAACCAGTCTATCACAGGGAGACATGTAGAGACAGACAGGTAACCAGTCTATCACAGGGCTGACATGTAGAGACAGACAGGTAACCAGTCTATCACAGGGAGACATGTAGAGACAGACAGGTAACCAGTCTATCACAGGGAGACATGTACAGACAGACAGGTAACCAGTCTATCACAGGGCTGACATGTAGAGACAGACAGGTAACCAGTCTATCACAGGGCTGACATGTAGAGACAGACAGGTAACCAGTCTATCATAGGGCTGACATGTAGAGACAGACAGGTAACCAGTCTATCACATGGAGACATGTAGAGACAGACAGGTAACCAGTCTATCACAGGGGGACATGTAGAGACAGACAGGTAACCAGTCTATCACAGGGAGACATGTAGAGACAGACAGGTAACCAGTCTATCACAGGGAGACATGGAGAGACAGACAGGTAACCAGTCTATCACAGGGAGACATTTAAAGACAGACAGGTAACCAGTCTATCACAGGGAGACATGTAGAGACAGACAGGTGACCAGTCTATCACAGGGAGACATGTAGAGACAGACAGGTAACCAGTCTATCACAGGGGGACATGTAGAGACAGACAGGTAACCAGTCTATCACAGGGAGACATGTAGAGACAGACAGGTAACCAATCTATCACATGGAGACATGTGGAGACAGACAGGTAACCAGTCTATCACAGGGAGACATGTAGAGACCGACAGGTAACCAGTCTATCACAGGGGGACATGTAGAGACAGACAGGTAACCAGTCTATCACAGGGAGACATGTAGAGACAGACAGGTAACCAGTCTATCACAGGGAGACATGTAGAGACAGACAGGTAACCAGTCTATCACGGGGCCGACATGTAGAGACAGACAGGTAACCAGTCTATCACAGGGAGACATGTAGAGACAGACAGGTAACCAGTCTATCACAGGGGGACATGTAGAGACAGACAGTTAACCAGTCTATCACAGGGAGACATGTAGAGACAGACAGGTAACCAGTCTATCACATGAAGACATGTAGAGACAGACAGGTAACCAGTCTATCACAGGGGGACATGTAGAGACAGACAGGTAACCAGTCTATCACAGGGAGACATGTAGAGACAGACAGGTAACCAGTCTATCACAGGGAGACATGGAGAGACAGACAGGTAACCAGTCTATCACAGGGAGACATGTAAAGACAGACAGGTAACCAGTCTATCACAGGGAGACATGTAGAGACAGACAGGTGACCAGTCTATCACAGGGAGACATGTAGAGACAGACAGGTAACCAGTCTATCACAGGGGGACATGTAGAGACAGACAGGTAACCAGTCTATCACAGGGAGACATGTAGAGACAGACAGGTAACCAGTCTATCACAGGGAGACATGTAGAGACCGACAGGTAACCAGTCTTTCACAGGGGGACATGTAGAGACAGACAGGTAACCAGTCTATCACAGGGAGACATGTAGAGACAGACAGGTAACCAGTCTATCACAGGGAGACATGTAGAGACAGACAGGTAACCAGTCTATCACGGGGCCGACATTTAGAGACAGACAGGTAACCAGTCTATCACAGGGAGACATGTGGAGACAGACACGTAACCAGTCTATCACAGGGAGACATGTAGAGACAGACAGGTAACCAGTCTATCACAGGGCTGACATGTAGAGAGAGACAGGTGACCAGTCTATCACAGGGCTGACATGTAGAGACAGACAGGTAACCAGTCTATCACAGGGCTGACATGTAGAGACAGACAGGTGACCAGTCTATCACAGGGCTGACATGTAGAGACAGACAGGTAACCAGTCTATCACAGGGGGACATGTAGAGACAGACAGGTAACCAGTCTATCACAGGGAGACATGTAGAGACAGACAGGTAACCAGTCTATCACAGGGAGACATGTAGAGACAGACAGGTAACCAGTCTATCACAGGGAGACATGTAAAGACAGACAGGTAACCAGTCTATCACAGGGAGACATGTAGAGACAGACAGGTGACCAGTCTATCACAGGGAGACATGTAGAGACAGACAGGTAACCAGTCTATCACAGGGAGACATGTAGAGACAGACAGGTAACCAGTCTATCACAGGGCTGACATGTAGAGACAGACAGGTAACCAGTCTATCACAGGGAGACATGTAGAGACAGACAGGTAACCAGTCTATCACAGGGAGACATGTACAGACAGACAGGTAACCAGTCTATCACAGGGCTGACATGTAGAGACAGACAGGTAACCAGTCTATCACAGGGCTGACATGTAGAGACAGACAGGTAACCAGTCTATCATAGGGCTGACATGTAGAGACAGACAGGTAACCAGTCTATCACATGGAGACATGTAGAGACAGACAGGTAACCAGTCTATCACAGGGGGACATGTAGAGACAGACAGGTAACCAGTCTATCACAGGGAGACATGTAGAGACAGACAGGTAACCAGTCTATCACAGGGAGACATGGAGAGACAGACAGGTAACCAGTCTATCACAGGGAGACATGTAAAGACAGACAGGTAACCAGTCTATCACAGGGAGACATGTAGAGACAGACAGGTGACCAGTCTATCACAGGGAGACATGTAGAGACAGACAGGTAACCAGTCTATCACAGGGGGACATGTAGAGACAGACAGGTAACCAGTCTATCACAGGGAGACATGTAGAGACAGACAGGTAACCAATCTATCACATGGAGACATGTGGAGACAGACAGGTAACCAGTCTATCACAGGGAGACATGTAGAGACCGACAGGTAACCAGTCTATCACAGGGGGACATGTAGAGACAGACAGGTAACCAGTCTATCACAGGGAGACATGTAGAGACAGACAGGTAACCAGTCTATCACAGGGAGACATGTAGAGACAGACAGGTAACCAGTCTATCACGGGGCCGACATGTAGAGACAGACAGGTAACCAGTCTATCACAGGGAGACATGTAGAGACAGACAGGTAACCAGTCTATCACAGGGGGACATGTAGAGACAGACAGTTAACCAGTCTATCACAGGGAGACATGTAGAGACAGACAGGTAACCAGTCTATCACATGGAGACATGTAGAGACAGACAGGTAACCAGTCTATCACAGGGGGACATGTAGAGACAGACAGGTAACCAGTCTATCACAGGGAGACATGTAGAGACAGACAGGTAACCAGTCTATCACAGGGAGACATGGAGAGACAGACAGGTAACCAGTCTATCACAGGGAGACATGTAAAGACAGACAGGTAACCAGTCTATCACAGGGAGACATGTAGAGACAGACAGGTGACCAGTCTATCACAGGGAGACATGTAGAGACAGACAGGTAACCAGTCTATCACAGGGGGACATGTAGAGACAGACAGGTAACCAGTCTATCACAGGGAGACATGTAGAGACAGACAGGTAACCAGTCTATCACAGGGAGACATGTAGAGACCGACAGGTAACCAGTCTTTCACAGGGGGACATGTAGAGACAGACAGGTAACCAGTCTATCACAGGGAGACATGTAGAGACAGACAGGTAACCAGTCTATCACAGGGAGACATGTAGAGACAGACAGGTAACCAGTCTATCACGGGGCCGACATTTAGAGACAGACAGGTAACCAGTCTATCACAGGGAGACATGTAGAGACAGACAGGTAACCAGTCTATCACAGGGCTGACATGTAGAGACAGACAGGTGACCAGTCTATCACAGGGCTGACATGTAGAGAGAGACAGGTGACCAGTCTATCACAGGGCTGACATGTAGAGACAGACAGGTAACCAGTCTATCACAGGGAGACATGTAGAGACAGACAGGTAACCAGTCTATAACAGGGAGACATGTAGAGACAGACAGGTAACCAGTCTATCACAGGGCTGACATGTAGAGACAGACAGGCAACCAGTCTATCACAGGGCTGACATGTAGAGACAGACAGGTAACCAGTCTATCACAGGGCCGACATGTAGAGACAGACAGGTAACCAGTCTATCACAGGGAGACATGTAGAGACAGACAGGTAACCAGTCTATCACAGGGAGACATGTAGAGACAGACAGGTAACCAGTCTATCACAGGGAGACATGGAGATACAGACAGGTAACCAGTCTATCACAGGGAGACATGTAAAGACAGACAGGTAACCAGTCTATCACAGGGAGACATGTAGAGACAGACAGGTGACCAGTCTATCACAGGGAGACATGTAGAGACAGACAGGTAACCAGTCTATCACAGGGCTGACATGTAGAGACAGACAGGTAACCAGTCTATCACATGGAGACATGTGGAGACAGACACGTAACCAGTCTATCACAGGGAGACATGTAGAGACAGACAGGTAACCAGTCTATCACAGGGCTGACATGTAGAGAGAGACAGGTGACCAGTCTATCACAGGGCTGACATGTAGAGACAGACAGGTAACCAGTCTATCACAGGGCTGACATGTAGAGACAGACAGGTGACCAGTCTATCACAGGGCTGACATGTAGAGACAGACAGGTAACCAGTCTATCACAGGGAGACATGTAGAGACAGACAGGTAACCAGTCTATCACAGGGAGACATGTAGAGACAGACAGGTAACCAGTCTATCACAGGGCTGACATGTAGAGACAGACAGGCAACCAGTCTATCACAGGGCTGACATGTAGAGACAGACAGGTAACCAGTCTATCACAGGGCCGACATGTAGAGACAGACAGGTAACCAGTCTATCACAGGGCCGACATGTAGAGACAGACAGGTAACCAGTCTATCACAGGGAGACATGTAGAGACAGACAGGTAACCAGTCTATCACAGGGAGACTTGTAGAGACAGACAGGTAACCAGTCTATCACGGGGCCGACATGTAGAGACAGACAGGTAACCAGTCTATCACAGGGGTACATGTAGAGACAGACAGGTAACCAGTCTATCACAGGGGGACATGTAGAGACAGACAGGTAACCAGTCTATCACAGGGAGACATGTAGAGACAGACAGGTAACCAGTCTATCACAGGGGGACATGTAGAGACAGACAGGTAACCAGTCTATCACAGGGAGACATGTAGAGACAGACAGGTAACCAGTCTATCACGGGGCCGACATGTAGAGACAGACAGGTAACCAGTCTATCACAGGGGTACATGTAGAGACAGACAGGTAACCAGTCTATCACAGGGGGACATGTAGAGACAGACAGGTAACCAGTCTATCACAGGGAGACATGTAGAGACAGACAGGTAACCAGTCTATCACAGGGAGACATGTAGAGACAGACAGGTAACCAGTCTATCACAGGGGGACATGTAGAGACAGACAGGTAACCAGTCTATCACAGGGAGACATGTAGAGACAGACAGGTAACCAGTCTATCACAGGGAGACATGTAGAGACAGACAGGTAACCAGTCTATCACAGGGAGACATGTAGAGACAGACAGGTAACCAGTCTATCACAGGGCTGACATGTAGAGACAGACAGGCAACCAGTCTATCACAGGGCTGACATGTAGAGACAGACAGGTAACCAGTCTATCACAGGGCCGACATGTAGAGACAGACAGGTAACCAGTCTATCACAGGGCCGACATGTAGAGACAGACAGGTAACCAGTCTATCACAGGGAGACATGTAGAGACAGACAGGTAACCAGTCTATCACAGGGAGACATGTAGAGACAGACAGGTAACCAGTCTATCACGGGGCCGACATGTAGAGACAGACAGGTAACCAGTCTATCACAGGGGTACATGTAGAGACAGACAGGTAACCAGTCTATCACAGGGGGACATGTAGAGACAGACAGGTAACCAGTCTATCACAGGGAGACATGTAGAGACAGACAGGTAACCAGTCTATCACAGGGAGACATGTAGAGACAGACAGGTAACCAGTCTATCACAGGGGGACATGTAGAGACAGACAGGTAACCAGTCTATCACAGGGAGACATGTAGAGACAGACAGGTAACCAGTCTATCACAGGGAGACATGTAAAGACAGACAGGTAACCAGTCTATCACAGGGAGACATGTAGAGACAGACAGGTGACCAGTCTATCACAGGGAGACATGTAGAGACAGACAGGTAACCAGTCTATCACAGGGAGACATGTAGAGACAGACAGGTAACCAGTCTATCACAGGGCTGACATGTAGAGACAGACAGGTAACCAGTCTATCACAGGGAGACATGTAGAGACAGACAGGTAACCAGTCTATCACAGGGAGACATGTAGAGACAGACAGGTAACCAGTCTATCACAGGGCTGACATGTAGAGAGAGACAGGTGACCAGTCTATCACAGGGCTGACATGTAGAGACAGACAGGTAACCAGTCTATCACAGGGCTGACATGTAGAGACAGACAGGTGACCAGTCTATCACAGGGCTGACATGTAGAGACAGACAGGTAACCAGTCTATCACAGGGAGACATGTAGAGACAGACAGGTAACCAGTCTATCACAGGGAGACATGTAGAGACAGACAGGTAACCAGTCTATCACAGGGCTGACATGTAGAGACAGACAGGCAACCAGTCTATCACAGGGCTGACATGTAGAGACAGACAGGTAACCAGTCTATCACAGGGCCGACATGTAGAGACAGACAGGTAACCAGTCTATCACAGGGCCGACATGTAGAGACAGACAGGTAACCAGTCTATCACAGGGAGACATGTAGAGACAGACAGGTAACCAGTCTATCACAGGGAGACTTGTAGAGACAGACAGGTAACCAGTCTATCACGGGGCCGACATGTAGAGACAGACAGGTAACCAGTCTATCACAGGGGTACATGTAGAGACAGACAGGTAACCAGTCTATCACAGGGGGACATGTAGAGACAGACAGGTAACCAGTCTATCACAGGGAGACATGTAGAGACAGACAGGTAACCAGTCTATCACAGGGGGACATGTAGAGACAGACAGGTAACCAGTCTATCACAGGGAGACATGTAGAGACAGACAGGTAACCAGTCTATCACGGGGCCGACATGTAGAGACAGACAGGTAACCAGTCTATCACAGGGGTACATGTAGAGACAGACAGGTAACCAGTCTATCACAGGGGGACATGTAGAGACAGACAGGTAACCAGTCTATCACAGGGAGACATGTAGAGACAGACAGGTAACCAGTCTATCACAGGGAGACATGTAGAGACAGACAGGTAACCAGTCTATCACAGGGGGACATGTAGAGACAGACAGGTAACCAGTCTATCACAGGGAGACATGTAGAGACAGACAGGTAACCAGTCTATCACAGGGAGACATGTAGAGACAGACAGGTAACCAGTCTATCACAGGGAGACATGTAGAGACAGACAGGTAACCAGTCTATCACAGGGCTGACATGTAGAGACAGACAGGCAACCAGTCTATCACAGGGCTGACATGTAGAGACAGACAGGTAACCAGTCTATCACAGGGCCGACATGTAGAGACAGACAGGTAACCAGTCTATCACAGGGCCGACATGTAGAGACAGACAGGTAACCAGTCTATCACAGGGAGACATGTAGAGACAGACAGGTAACCAGTCTATCACAGGGAGACATGTAGAGACAGACAGGTAACCAGTCTATCACGGGGCCGACATGTAGAGACAGACAGGTAACCAGTCTATCACAGGGGTACATGTAGAGACAGACAGGTAACCAGTCTATCACAGGGGGACATGTAGAGACAGACAGGTAACCAGTCTATCACAGGGAGACATGTAGAGACAGACAGGTAACCAGTCTATCACAGGGAGACATGTAGAGACAGACAGGTAACCAGTCTATCACAGGGGGACATGTAGAGACAGACAGGTAACCAGTCTATCACAGGGAGACATGTAGAGACAGACAGGTAACCAGTCTATCACAGGGAGACATGTAAAGACAGACAGGTAACCAGTCTATCACAGGGAGACATGTAGAGACAGACAGGTGACCAGTCTATCACAGGGAGACATGTAGAGACAGACAGGTAACCAGTCTATCACAGGGAGACATGTAGAGACAGACAGGTAACCAGTCTATCACAGGGCTGACATGTAGAGACAGACAGGTAACCAGTCTATCACAGGGAGACATGTAGAGACAGACAGGTAACCAGTCTATCACAGGGAGACATGTAGAGACAGACAGGTGACCAGTCTATCACAGGGAGACATGTAGAGACAGACAGGTAACCAGTCTATCACAGGGCTGACATGTAGAGACAGACAGGTAACCAATCTATCACATGGAGACATGTGGAGACAGACAGGTAACCAGTCTATCACAGGGAGACATGTAGAGACCGACAGGTAACCAGTCTATCACAGGGGGACATGTAGAGACAGACAGGTAACCAGTCTATCACAGGGAGACATGTAGAGACAGACAGGTAACCAGTCTATCACAGGGAGACATGTAGAGACAGACAGGTAACCAGTCTATCACGGGGCCGACATGTAGAGACAGACAGGTAACCAGTCTATCACAGGGAGACATGTAGAGACAGACAGGTAACCAGTCTATCACAGGGAGACATGGAGAGACAGACAGGTAACCAGTCTATCACAGGGAGACATGTAAAGACAGACAGGTAACCAGTCTATCACAGGGAGACATGTAGAGACAGACAGGTGACCAGTCTATCACAGGGAGACATGTAGAGACAGACAGGTAACCAGTCTATCACAGGGGGACATGTAGAGACAGACAGGTAACCAGTCTATCACAGGGAGACATGTAGAGACAGACAGGTAACCAATCTATCACATGGAGACATGTGGAGACAGACAGGTAACCAGTCTATCACAGGGAGACATGTAGAGACAGACAGGTAACCAGTCTATCACAGGGCTGACATGTAGAGACAGACAGGCAACCAGTCTATCACAGGGCTGACATGTAGAGACAGACAGGTAACCAGTCTATCACAGGGCCGACATGTAGAGACAGACAGGTAACCAGTCTATCACAGGGCCGACATGTAGAGACAGACAGGTAACCAGTCTATCACAGGGAGACATGTAGAGACAGACAGGTAACCAGTCTATCACAGGGAGACTTGTAGAGACAGACAGGTAACCAGTCTATCACGGGGCCGACATGTAGAGACAGACAGGTAACCAGTCTATCACAGGGGTACATGTAGAGACAGACAGGTAACCAGTCTATCACAGGGGGACATGTAGAGACAGACAGGTAACCAGTCTATCACAGGGAGACATGTAGAGACAGACAGGTAACCAGTCTATCACAGGGGGACATGTAGAGACAGACAGGTAACCAGTCTATCACAGGGAGACATGTAGAGACAGACAGGTAACCAGTCTATCACGGGGCCGACATGTAGAGACAGACAGGTAACCAGTCTATCACAGGGGTACATGTAGAGACAGACAGGTAACCAGTCTATCACAGGGGGACATGTAGAGACAGACAGGTAACCAGTCTATCACAGGGAGACATGTAGAGACAGACAGGTAACCAGTCTATCACAGGGAGACATGTAGAGACAGACAGGTAACCAGTCTATCACAGGGGGACATGTAGAGACAGACAGGTAACCAGTCTATCACAGGGAGACATGTAGAGACAGACAGGTAACCAGTCTATCACAGGGAGACATGTAGAGACAGACAGGTAACCAGTCTATCACAGGGAGACATGTAGAGACAGACAGGTAACCAGTCTATCACAGGGCTGACATGTAGAGACAGACAGGCAACCAGTCTATCACAGGGCTGACATGTAGAGACAGACAGGTAACCAGTCTATCACAGGGCCGACATGTAGAGACAGACAGGTAACCAGTCTATCACAGGGCCGACATGTAGAGACAGACAGGTAACCAGTCTATCACAGGGAGACATGTAGAGACAGACAGGTAACCAGTCTATCACAGGGAGACATGTAGAGACAGACAGGTAACCAGTCTATCACGGGGCCGACATGTAGAGACAGACAGGTAACCAGTCTATCACAGGGGTACATGTAGAGACAGACAGGTAACCAGTCTATCACAGGGGGACATGTAGAGACAGACAGGTAACCAGTCTATCACAGGGAGACATGTAGAGACAGACAGGTAACCAGTCTATCACAGGGAGACATGTAGAGACAGACAGGTAACCAGTCTATCACAGGGGGACATGTAGAGACAGACAGGTAACCAGTCTATCACAGGGAGACATGTAGAGACAGACAGGTAACCAGTCTATCACAGGGAGACATGTAAAGACAGACAGGTAACCAGTCTATCACAGGGAGACATGTAGAGACAGACAGGTGACCAGTCTATCACAGGGAGACATGTAGAGACAGACAGGTAACCAGTCTATCACAGGGAGACATGTAGAGACAGACAGGTAACCAGTCTATCACAGGGCTGACATGTAGAGACAGACAGGTAACCAGTCTATCACAGGGAGACATGTAGAGACAGACAGGTAACCAGTCTATCACAGGGAGACATGTAGAGACAGACAGGTGACCAGTCTATCACAGGGAGACATGTAGAGACAGACAGGTAACCAGTCTATCACAGGGCTGACATGTAGAGACAGACAGGTAACCAATCTATCACATGGAGACATGTGGAGACAGACAGGTAACCAGTCTATCACAGGGAGACATGTAGAGACCGACAGGTAACCAGTCTATCACAGGGGGACATGTAGAGACAGACAGGTAACCAGTCTATCACAGGGAGACATGTAGAGACAGACAGGTAACCAGTCTATCACAGGGAGACATGTAGAGACAGACAGGTAACCAGTCTATCACGGGGCCGACATGTAGAGACAGACAGGTAACCAGTCTATCACAGGGAGACATGTAGAGACAGACAGGTAACCAGTCTATCACAGGGAGACATGGAGAGACAGACAGGTAACCAGTCTATCACAGGGAGACATGTAAAGACAGACAGGTAACCAGTCTATCACAGGGAGACATGTAGAGACAGACAGGTGACCAGTCTATCACAGGGAGACATGTAGAGACAGACAGGTAACCAGTCTATCACAGGGGGACATGTAGAGACAGACAGGTAACCAGTCTATCACAGGGAGACATGTAGAGACAGACAGGTAACCAATCTATCACATGGAGACATGTGGAGACAGACAGGTAACCAGTCTATCACAGGGAGACATGTAGAGACAGACAGGTAACCAGTCTATCACAGGGAGACATGTAGAGACAGACAGGTAACCAGTCTATCACAGGGCTGACATGTAGAGACAGACAGGCAACCAGTCTATCACAGGGCTGACATGTAGAGACAGACAGGTAACCAGTCTATCACAGGGCCGACATGTAGAGACAGACAGGTAACCAGTCTATCACAGGGCCGACATGTAGAGACAGACAGGTAACCAGTCTATCACAGGCAGACATGTAGAGACAGACAGGTAACCAGTCTATCACAGGGGGACATGTAGAGACAGACAGGTAACCAGTCTATCACAGGGAGACATGTAGAGACAGACAGGTAACCAGTCTATCACAGGGAGACATGGAGAGACAGACAGGTAACCAGTCTATCACAGGGAGACATGTAGAGACCGACAGGTAACCAGTCTATCACAGGGGGACATGTAGAGACAGACAGGTAACCAGTCTATCACAGGGAGACATGTAGAGACAGACAGGTAACCAGTCTATCACAGGGAGACATGTAAAGACAGACAGGTAACCAGTCTATCACAGGGAGACATGTAGAGACAGACAGGTGACCAGTCTATCACAGGGAGACATGTAGAGACAGACAGGTAACCAGTCTATCACAGGGGGACATGTAGAGACAGACAGGTAACCAGTCTATCACAGGGAGACATGTAGAGACAGACAGGTAACCAGTCTATCACAGGGAGACATGTAGAGACCGACAGGTAACCAGTCTTTCACAGGGGGACATGTAGAGACAGACAGGTAACCAGTCTATCACAGGGAGACATGTAGAGACAGACAGGTAACCAGTCTATCACAGGGGGACATGTAGAGACAGACAGGTGACCAGTCTATCACAGGGAGACATGTAGAGACAGACAGGTAACCAGTCTATCACAGGGGGACATGTAGAGACAGACAGGTAACCAGTCTATCACAGGGAGACATGTAGAGACAGACAGGTAACCAGTCTATCACAGGGAGACATGTAGAGACAGACAGGTGACCAGTCTATCACAGGGAGACATGTAGAGACAGACAGGTAACCAGTCTATCACAGGGGGACATGGAGAGACAGACAGGTAACCAGTCTATCACAGGGAGACATGTAAAGACAGACAGGTAACCAGTCTATCACAGGGAGACATGTAGAGACAGACAGGTGACCAGTCTATCACAGGGAGACATGTAGAGACAGACAGGTAACCAGTCTATCACAGGGGGACATGTAGAGACAGACAGGTAACCAGTCTATCACAGGGAGACATGTAGAGACAGACAGGTAACCAGTCTATCACAGGGAGACATGTAGAGACCGACAGGTAACCAGTCTTTCACAGGGGGACATGTAGAGACAGACAGGTAACCAGTCTATCACAGGGAGACATGTAGATACAGACAGGTAACCAGTCTATCACAGGGGGACATGTAGAGACAGACAGGTGACCAGTCTATCACAGGGAGACATGTAGAGACAGACAGGTAACCAGTCTATCACAGGGGGACATGTAGAGACAGACAGGTAACCAGTCTATCACAGGGAGACATGTAGAGACAGACAGGTAACCAGTCTATCACAGGGAGACATGTAGAGACCGACAGGTAACCAGTCTTTCACAGGGGGACATGTAGAGACAGACAGGTAACCAGTCTATCACAGGGAGACATGTAGAGACAGACAGGTAACCAGTCTATCACAGGGGGACATGTAGAGACAGACAGGTAACCAGTCTATCACAGGGAGACATGTAGAGACAGACAGGTAACCAATCTATCACATGGAGACATGTGGAGACAGACAGGTAACCAGTCTATCACAGGGAGACATGTAGAGACCGACAGGTAACCAGTCTATCACAGGGGGACATGTAGAGACAGACAGGTAACCAGTCTATCACAGGGAGACATGTAGAGACAGACAGGTAACCAGTCTATCAATGGGAGACATGTAGAGACAGACAGGTAACCAGTCTATCACGGGGCCGACATGTAGAGACAGACAGGTAACCAGTCTATCACAGGGAGACATGAAGAGACAGACAGGTAACCAGTCTATCACAGGGGGACATGTAGAGACAGACAGTTAACCAGTCTATCACAGGGAGACATGTAGAGACAGACAGGTAACCAGTCTATCACATGGAGACATGTAGAGACAGACAGGTAACCAGTCTATCACAGGGGGACATGTAGAGACAGACAGGTAACCAGTCTATCACAGGGAGACATGTAGAGACAGACAGGTAACCAGTCTATCACAGGGAGACATGGAGAGACAGACAGGTAACCAGTCTATCACAGGGAGACATGTAAAGACAGACAGGTAACCAGTCTATCACAGGGAGACATGTAGAGACAGACAGGTGACCAGTCTATCACAGGGAGACATGTAGAGACAGACAGGTAACCAGTCTATCACAGGGGGACATGTAGAGACAGACAGGTACCCAGTCTATCACAGGGAGACATGTAGAGACAGACAGGTAACCAGTCTATCACAGGGAGACATGTAGAGACCGACAGGTAACCAGTCTTTCACAGGGGGACATGTAGAGACAGAAAGGTAACCAGTCTATCACAGGGAGACATGTAGAGACAGACAGGTAACCAGTCTATCACAGGGAGACATGTAGAGACAGACAGGTAACCAGTCTATCACGGGGCCGACATTTAGAGACAGACAGGTAACCAGTCTATCACAGGGAGACATGTAGAGACAGACAGGTAACCAGTCTATCACAGGGCTGACATGTAGAGACAGACAGGTGACCAGTCTATCACAGGGCTGACATGTAGAGAGAGACAGGTGACCAGTCTATCACAGGGCTGACATGTAGAGACAGACAGGTAACCAGTCTATCACAGGGAGACATGTAGAGACAGACAGGTAACCAGTCTATAACAGGGAGACATGTAGAGACAGACAGGTAACCAGTCTATCACAGGTCTGACATGTAGAGACAGACAGGCAACCAGTCTATCACAGGGCTGACATGTAGAGACAGACAGGTAACCAGTCTATCACAGGGCCGACATGTAGAGACAGACAGGTAACCAGTCTATCACAGGGAGACATGTAGAGACAGACAGGTAACCAGTCTATCACAGGGAGACATGTAAAGACAGACAGGTAACCAGTCTATCACAGGGAGACATGTAGAGACAGACAGGTGACCAGTCTATCACAGGGAGACATGTAGAGACAGACAGGTAACCAGTCTATCACAGGGAGACATGTAGAGACAGACAGGTAACCAGTCTATCACAGGGCTGACATGTAGAGACAGACAGGTAACCAGTCTATCACAGGGAGACATGTAGAGACAGACAGGTAACCAGTCTATCACAGGGAGACATGCACAGACAGACAGGTAACCAGTCTATCACAGGGCTGACATGTAGAGACAGACAGGTAACCAGTCTATCACAGGGCTGACATGTAGAGACAGACAGGTAACCAGTCTATCATAGGGCTGACATGTAGAGACAGACAGGTAACCAGTCTATCACATGGAGACATGTGGAGACAGACAGGTAACCAGTCTATCACAGGGAGACATGTAGAGACAGACAGGTAACCAGTCTATCACAGGGAGACATGTAGAGACCGACAGGTAACCAGTCTATCACAGGGGGACATGTAGAGACAGACAGGTAACCAGTCTATCACAGGGCTGACATGTAGAGACAGACAGGTAACCAGTCTATCACAGGGAGACATGTAGAGACAGACAGGTAACCAGTCTATCACAATAGACATGTAAAGACAGACAGGTAACCAGTCTATCACAGGGAGACTTGTAGAGACAGACAGGTGACCAGTCTATCACAGGGAGACATGTAGAGACAGACAGGTAACCAGTCTATCACAGGGAGACATGTAGAGACAGACAGGTAACCAGTCTATCACAGGGCTGACATGTAGAGACAGACAGGTAACCAGTCTATCACAGGGAGACATGTAGAGACAGACAGGTAACCAGTCTATCACAGGGCTGACATGTAGAGACAGACAGGCAACCAGTCTATCACAGGGCTGACATGTAGAGACAGACAGGCAACCAGTCTATCACAGGGCTGACATGTAGAGACAGACAGGTAACCAGTCTATCACAGGGCCGACATGTAGAGACAGACAGGTAACCAGTCTATCACAGGGCTGACATGTAGAGACAGACAGGTAACCAGTCTATCACAGGGAGACATGTAGAGACAGACAGGTAACCAGTCTATCACAGGGAGACATGTAGAGACAGACAGGTAACCAGTCTATCATGGGGCCGACATGTAGAGACAGACAGGTAACCAGTCTATCACATGGAGACATGTGGAGACAGACAGGTAACCAGTCTATCACAGGGAGACATGTAGAGACAGACAGGTAACCAGTCTATCACAGGGAGACATGTAGAGACCGACAAGTAACCAGTCTATCACAGGGGGACATGTAGAGACAGACAGGTAACCAGTCTATCACAGGGCTGACATGTAGAGACAGACAGGTAACCAGTCTATCACAGGGAGACATGTAGAGACAGACAGGTAACCAGTCTATCACAGGGAGACATGTAGAGACAGACAGGTAACCAGTCTATCACAGGGAGACATGGAGAGACAGACAGGTAACCAGTCTATCACAGGGAGACATGTAAAGACAGACAGGTAACCAGTCTATCACAGGGAGACATGTAGAGACAGACAGGTGACCAGTCTATCACAGGGAGACATGTAGAGTGAGACAGGTAACCAGTCTATCACAGGGAGACATGTAGAGACAGACAGGTAACCAGTCTATCACAGGGAGACATGTAGAGACAGACAGGTAACCAGTCTATCATGGGGCCGACATGTAGAGACAGACAGGTAACCAGTCTATCACATGGAGACATGTGGAGACAGACAGGTAACCAGTCTATCACAGGGAGACATGTAGAGACAGACAGGTAACCAGTCTATCACAGGGAGACATGTAGAGACAGACAGGTAACCAGTCTATCACAGGGAGACATGTAGAGACAGACAGGTAACCAGTCTATCACAGGGGGACATGTAGAGACAGACAGGTAACCAGTCTATCACAGGGAGACATGTAGAGACAGACAGGTAACCAGTCTATCACGGGGCCGACATGTAGAGACAGACAGGTAACCAGTCTATCACAGGGGTACATGTAGAAACCGACAGGTAACCAGTCTATCACAGGGGGACATGTAGAGACAGACAGGTAACCAGTCTATCACAGGGAGACATGTAGAGACAGACAGGTAACCAGTCTATCACAGGGAGACATGTAGAGACAGACAGGTAACCAGTCTATCACGGGGCCGACATGTAGAGACAGACAGGTAACCAGTCTATCACAGGGAGACATGAAGAGACAGACAGGTAACCAGTCTATCACAGGGGGACATGTAGAGACAGACAGTTAACCAGTCTATCACAGGGAGACATGTAGAGACAGACAGGTAACCAGTCTATCACATGGAGACATGTAGAGACAGACAGGTAACCAGTCTATCACAGGGGGACATGTAGAGACAGACAGGTAACCAGTCTATCACAGGGAGACATGTAGAGACAGACAGGTAACCAGTCTATCACAGGGAGACATGGAGAGACAGACAGGTAACCAGTCTATCACAGGGAGACATGTAAAGACAGACAGGTAACCAGTCTATCACAGGGAGACATGTAGAGACAGACAGGTGACCAGTCTATCACAGGGAGACATGTAGAGACAGACAGGTAACCAGTCTATCACAGGGGGACATGTAGAGACAGACAGGTACCCAGTCTATCACAGGGAGACATGTAGAGACAGACAGGTAACCAGTCTATCACAGGGAGACATGTAGAGACCGACAGGTAACCAGTCTTTCACAGGGGGACATGTAGAGACAGACAGGTAACCAGTCTATCACAGGGAGACATGTAGAGACAGACAGGTAACCAGTCTATCACAGGGAGACATGTAGAGACAGACAGGTAACCAGTCTATCACGGGGCCGACATTTAGAGACAGACAGGTAACCAGTCTATCACAGGGAGACATGTAGAGACAGACAGGTAACCAGTCTATCACAGGGCTGACATGTAGAGACAGACAGGTGACCAGTCTATCACAGGGCTGACATGTAGAGAGAGACAGGTGACCAGTCTATCACAGGGCTGACATGTAGAGACAGACAGGTAACCAGTCTATCACAGGGAGACATGTAGAGACAGACAGGTAACCAGTCTATAACAGGGAGACATGTAGAGACAGACAGGTAACCAGTCTATCACAGGGCTGACATGTAGAGACAGACAGGCAACCAGTCTATCACAGGGCTGACATGTAGAGACAGACAGGTAACCAGTCTATCACAGGGCCGACATGTAGAGACAGACAGGTAACCAGTCTATCACAGGGAGACATGTAGAGACAGACAGGTAACCAGTCTATCACAGGGAGACATGTAAAGACAGACAGGTAACCAGTCTATCACAGGGAGACATGTAGAGACAGACAGGTGACCAGTCTATCACAGGGAGACATGTAGAGACAGACAGGTAACCAGTCTATCACAGGGAGACATGTAGAGACAGACAGGTAACCAGTCTATCACAGGGCTGACATGTAGAGACAGACAGGTAACCAGTCTATCACAGGGAGACATGTAGAGACAGACAGGTAACCAGTCTATCATGGGGCCGACATGTAGAGACAGACAGGTAACCAGTCTATCACATGGAGACATGTGGAGACAGACAGGTAACCAGTCTATCACAGGGAGACATGTAGAGACAGACAGGTAACCAGTCTATCACAGGGAGACATGTAGAGACCGACAAGTAACCAGTCTATCACAGGGGGACATGTAGAGACAGACAGGTAACCAGTCTATCACAGGGCTGACATGTAGAGACAGACAGGTAACCAGTCTATCACAGGGAGACATGTAGAGACAGACAGGTAACCAGTCTATCACAGGGAGACATGTAGAGACAGACAGGTAACCAGTCTATCACAGGGAGACATGGAGAGACAGACAGGTAACCAGTCTATCACAGGGAGACATGTAAAGACAGACAGGTAACCAGTCTATCACAGGGAGACATGTAGAGACAGACAGGTGACCAGTCTATCACAGGGAGACATGTAGAGTGAGACAGGTAACCAGTCTATCACAGGGAGACATGTAGAGACAGACAGGTAACCAGTCTATCACAGGGAGACATGTAGAGACAGACAGGTAACCAGTCTATCATGGGGCCGACATGTAGAGACAGACAGGTAACCAGTCTATCACATGGAGACATGTGGAGACAGACAGGTAACCAGTCTATCACAGGGAGACATGTAGAGACAGACAGGTAACCAGTCTATCACAGGGAGACATGTAGAGACAGACAGGTAACCAGTCTATCACAGGGAGACATGTAGAGACAGACAGGTAACCAGTCTATCACAGGGGGACATGTAGAGACAGACAGGTAACCAGTCTATCACAGGGAGACATGTAGAGACAGACAGGTAACCAGTCTATCACGGGGCCGACATGTAGAGACAGACAGGTAACCAGTCTATCACAGGGGTACATGTAGAAACCGACAGGTAACCAGTCTATCACAGGGGGACATGTAGAGACAGACAGGTAACCAGTCTATCACAGGGAGACATGTAGAGACAGACAGGTAACCAGTCTATCACAGGGAGACATGTAGAGACAGACAGGTAACCAGTCTATCACGGGGCCGACATGTAGAGACAGACAGGTAACCAGTCTATCACAGGGAGACATGAAGAGACAGACAGGTAACCAGTCTATCACAGGGGGACATGTAGAGACAGACAGTTAACCAGTCTATCACAGGGAGACATGTAGAGACAGACAGGTAACCAGTCTATCACATGGAGACATGTAGAGACAGACAGGTAACCAGTCTATCACAGGGGGACATGTAGAGACAGACAGGTAACCAGTCTATCACAGGGAGACATGTAGAGACAGACAGGTAACCAGTCTATCACAGGGAGACATGGAGAGACAGACAGGTAACCAGTCTATCACAGGGAGACATGTAAAGACAGACAGGTAACCAGTCTATCACAGGGAGACATGTAGAGACAGACAGGTGACCAGTCTATCACAGGGAGACATGTAGAGACAGACAGGTAACCAGTCTATCACAGGGGGACATGTAGAGACAGACAGGTACCCAGTCTATCACAGGGAGACATGTAGAGACAGACAGGTAACCAGTCTATCACAGGGAGACATGTAGAGACCGACAGGTAACCAGTCTTTCACAGGGGGACATGTAGAGACAGACAGGTAACCAGTCTATCACAGGGAGACATGTAGAGACAGACAGGTAACCAGTCTATCACAGGGAGACATGTAGAGACAGACAGGTAACCAGTCTATCACGGGGCCGACATTTAGAGACAGACAGGTAACCAGTCTATCACAGGGAGACATGTAGAGACAGACAGGTAACCAGTCTATCACAGGGCTGACATGTAGAGACAGACAGGTGACCAGTCTATCACAGGGCTGACATGTAGAGAGAGACAGGTGACCAGTCTATCACAGGGCTGACATGTAGAGACAGACAGGTAACCAGTCTATCACAGGGAGACATGTAGAGACAGACAGGTAACCAGTCTATAACAGGGAGACATGTAGAGACAGACAGGTAACCAGTCTATCACAGGGCTGACATGTAGAGACAGACAGGCAACCAGTCTATCACAGGGCTGACATGTAGAGACAGACAGGTAACCAGTCTATCACAGGGCCGACATGTAGAGACAGACAGGTAACCAGTCTATCACAGGGAGACATGTAGAGACAGACAGGTAACCAGTCTATCACAGGGAGACATGTAAAGACAGACAGGTAACCAGTCTATCACAGGGAGACATGTAGAGACAGACAGGTGACCAGTCTATCACAGGGAGACATGTAGAGACAGACAGGTAACCAGTCTATCACAGGGAGACATGTAGAGACAGACAGGTAACCAGTCTATCACAGGGCTGACATGTAGAGACAGACAGGTAACCAGTCTATCACAGGGAGACATGTAGAGACAGACAGGTAACCAGTCTATCACAGGGAGACATGCACAGACAGACAGGTAACCAGTCTATCACAGGGCTGACATGTAGAGACAGACAGGTAACCAGTCTATCACAGGGCTGACATGTAGAGACAGACAGGTAACCAGTCTATCATAGGGCTGACATGTAGAGACAGACAGGTAACCAGTCTATCACATGGAGACATGTGGAGACAGACAGGCAACCAGTCTATCACAGGGAGACATGTAGAGACAGACAGGTAACCAGTCTATCACAGGGAGACATGTAGAGACCGACAGGTAACCAGTCTATCACAGGGGGACATGTAGAGACAGACAGGTAACCAGTCTATCACAGGGCTGACATGTAGAGACAGACAGGTAACCAGTCTATCACAGGGAGACATGTAGAGACAGACAGGTAACCAGTCTATCACAGGGAGACATGTAAAGACAGACAGGTAACCAGTCTATCACAGGGAGACATGTAGAGACAGACAGGTGACCAGTCTATCACAGGGAGACATGTAGAGACAGACAGGTAACCAGTCTATCACAGGGAGACATGTAGAGACAGACAGGTAACCAGTCTATCACAGGGCTGACATGTAGAGACAGACAGGTAACCAGTCTATCACAGGGAGACATGTAGAGACAGACAGGTAACCAGTCTATCACAGGGAGACATGTACAGACAGACAGGTAACCAGTCTATCACAGGGCTGACATGTAGAGACAGACAGGTAACCAGTCTATCATAGGGCTGACATGTAGAGACAGACAGGTAACCAGTCTATCACATGGAGACATGTGGAGACAGACACGTAACCAGTCTATCACAGGGAGACATGTAGAGACAGACAGGTAACCAGTCTATCACAGGGCTGACATGTAGAGAGAGACAGGTGACCAGTCTATCACAGGGCTGACATGTAGAGACAGACAGGTAACCAGTCTATCACAGGGCTGACATGTAGAGACAGACAGGTGACCAGTCTATCACAGGGCTGACATGTAGAGACAGACAGGTAACCAGTCTATCACAGGGAGACATGTAGAGACAGACAGGTAACCAGTCTATCACAGGGAGACATGTAGAGACAGACAGGTAACCAGTCTATCACAGGGCTGACATGTAGAGACAGACAGGCAACCAGTCTATCACAGGGCTGACATGTAGAGACAGACAGGTAACCAGTCTATCACAGGGCCGACATGTAGAGACAGACAGGTAACCAGTCTATCACAGGGCTGACATGTAGAGACAGACAGGTAACCAGTCTATCACAGGGAGACATGTAGAGACAGACAGGTAACCAGTCTATCACAGGGAGACATGTAGAGACAGACAGGTAACCAGTCTATCATGGGGCCGACATGTAGAGACAGACAGGTAACCAGTCTATCACATGGAGACATGTGGAGACAGACAGGTAACCAGTCTATCACAGGGAGACATGTAGAGACAGACAGGTAACCAGTCTATCACAGGGAGACATGTAGAGACAGACAGGTAACCAGTCTATCACATGGAGACATGTAGAGACAGACAGGTAACCAGTCTATCACAGGGGGACATGTAGAGACAGACAGGTAACCAGTCTATCACAGGGAGACATGTAGAGACAGACAGGTAACCAGTCTATCACAGGGAGACATGGAGAGACAGACAGGTAACCAGTCTATCACAGGGAGACATGTAAAGACAGACAGGTAACCAGTCTATCACAGGGAGACATGTAGAGACAGACAGGTGACCAGTCTATCACAGGGAGACATGTAGAGACAGACAGGTAACCAGTCTATCACAGGGGGACATGTAGAGACAGACAGGTACCCAGTCTATCACAGGGAGACATGTAGAGACAGACAGGTAACCAGTCTATCACAGGGAGACATGTAGAGACCGACAGGTAACCAGTCTTTCACAGGGGGACATGTAGAGACAGACAGGTAACCAGTCTATCACAGGGAGACATGTAGAGACAGACAGGTAACCAGTCTATCACAGGGAGACATGTAGAGACAGACAGGTAACCAGTCTATCACGGGGCCGACATTTAGAGACAGACAGGTAACCAGTCTATCACAGGGAGACATGTAGAGACAGACAGGTAACCAGTCTATCACAGGGCTGACATGTAGAGACAGACAGGTGACCAGTCTATCACAGGGCTGACATGTAGAGAGAGACAGGTGACCAGTCTATCACAGGGCTGACATGTAGAGACAGACAGGTAACCAGTCTATCACAGGGAGACATGTAGAGACAGACAGGTAACCAGTCTATAACAGGGAGACATGTAGAGACAGACAGGTAACCAGTCTATCACAGGGCTGACTTGTAGAGACAGACAGGCAACCAGTCTATCACAGGGCTGACATGTAGAGACAGACAGGTAACCAGTCTATCACAGGGCCGACATGTAGAGACAGACAGGTAACCAGTCTATCACAGGGAGACATGTAGAGACAGACAGGTAACCAGTCTATCACAGGGAGACATGTAAAGACAGACAGGTAACCAGTCTATCACAGGGAGACATGTAGAGACAGACAGGTGACCAGTCTATCACAGGGAGACATGTAGAGACAGACAGGTAACCAGTCTATCACAGGGAGACATGTAGAGACAGACAGGTAACCAGTCTATCACAGGGCTGACATGTAGAGACAGACAGGTAACCAGTCTATCACAGGGAGACATGTAGAGACAGACAGGTAACCAGTCTATCACAGGGAGACATGCACAGACAGACAGGTAACCAGTCTATCACAGGGCTGACATGTAGAGACAGACAGGTAACCAGTCTATCACAGGGCTGACATGTAGAGACAGACAGGTAACCAGTCTATCATAGGGCTGACATGTAGAGACAGACAGGTAACCAGTCTATCACATGGAGACATGTGGAGACAGACAGGTAACCAGTCTATCACAGGGAGACATGTAGAGACAGACAGGTAACCAGTCTATCACAGGGAGACATGTAGAGACCGACAGGTAACCAGTCTATCACAGGGGGACATGTAGAGACAGACAGGTAACCAGTCTATCACAGGGCTGACATGTAGAGACAGACAGGTAACCAGTCTATCACAGGGAGACATGTAGAGACAGACAGGTAACCAGTCTATCACAGGGAGACATGTAAAGACAGACAGGTAACCAGTCTATCACAGGGAGACATGTAGAGACAGACAGGTGACCAGTCTATCACAGGGAGACATGTAGAGACAGACAGGTAACCAGTCTATCACAGGGAGACATGTAGAGACAGACAGGTAACCAGTCTATCACAGGGCTGACATGTAGAGACAGACAGGTAACCAGTCTATCACAGGGAGACATGTAGAGACAGACAGGTAACCAGTCTATCACAGGGAGACATGTACAGACAGACAGGTAACCAGTCTATCACAGGGCTGACATGTAGAGACAGACAGGTAACCAGTCTATCATAGGGCTGACATGTAGAGACAGACAGGTAACCAGTCTATCACATGGAGACATGTGGAGACAGACACGTAACCAGTCTATCACAGGGAGACATGTAGAGACAGACAGGTAACCAGTCTATCACAGGGCTGACATGTAGAGAGAGACAGGTGACCAGTCTATCACAGGGCTGACATGTAGAGACAGACAGGTAACCAGTCTATCACAGGGCTGACATGTAGAGACAGACAGGTGACCAGTCTATCACAGGGCTGACATGTAGAGACAGACAGGTAACCAGTCTATCACAGGGAGACATGTAGAGACAGACAGGTAACCAGTCTATCACAGGGAGACATGTAGAGACAGACAGGTAACCAGTCTATCACAGGGCTGACATGTAGAGACAGACAGGCAACCAGTCTATCACAGGGCTGACATGTAGAGACAGACAGGTAACCAGTCTATCACAGGGCCGACATGTAGAGACAGACAGGTAACCAGTCTATCACAGGGCTGACATGTAGAGACAGACAGGTAACCAGTCTATCACAGGGAGACATGTAGAGACAGACAGGTAACCAGTCTATCACAGGGAGACATGTAGAGACAGACAGGTAACCAGTCTATCATGGGGCCGACATGTAGAGACAGACAGGTAACCAGTCTATCACATGGAGACATGTGGAGACAGACAGGTAACCAGTCTATCACAGGGAGACATGTAGAGACAGACAGGTAACCAGTCTATCACAGGGAGACATGTAGAGACCGACAAGTAACCAGTCTATCACAGGGGGACATGTAGAGACAGACAGGTAACCAGTCTATCACAGGGCTGACATGTAGAGACAGACAGGTAACCAGTCTATCACAGGGAGACATGTAGAGACAGACAGGTAACCAGTCTATCACAGGGAGACATGTAGAGACAGACAGGTAACCAGTCTATCACAGGGAGACATGGAGAGACAGACAGGTAACCAGTCTATCACAGGGAGACATGTAAAGACAGACAGGTAACCAGTCTATCACAGGGAGACATGTAGAGACAGACAGGTGACCAGTCTATCACAGGGAGACATGTAGAGACAGACAGGTAACCAGTCTATCACAGGGGGACATGTAGAGACAGACAGGTAACCAGTCTATCACAGGGAGACATGTAGAGACAGACAGGTAACCAGTCTATCACAGGGCCGACATTTAGAGACAGACAGGTAACCAGTCTATCACAGGGAGACATGTAGAGACAGACAGGTAACCAGTCTATCACAGGGCTGACATGTAGAGACAGACAGGTGACCAGTCTATCACAGGGCTGACATGTAGAGAGAGACAGGTGACCAGTCTATCACAGGGCTGACATGTAGAGACAGACAGGTAACCAGTCTATCACAGGGAGACATGTAGAGACAGACAGGTAACCAGTCTATAACAGGGAGACATGTAGAGACAGACAGGTAACCAGTCTATCACAGGGCTGACATGTAGAGACAGACAGGCAACCAGTCTATCACAGGGCTGACATGTAGAGACAGACAGGTAACCAGTCTATCACAGGGCCGACATGTAGAGACAGACAGGTAACCATTCTATCACAGGGAGACATGTAGAGACAGACAGGTAACCAGTCTATCACAGGGAGACATGTAGAGACAGACAGGTAACCAGTCTATCATGGGGCCGACATGTAGAGACAGACAGGTAACCAGTCTATCACAGGGAGACATGTAGAGACAGACAGGTAACCAGTCTATCACAGGGGGACATGAAGAGACAGACAGGTAACCAGTCTATCACAGGGAGACATGTAGAGACAGACAGGTAACCAGTCTATCACAGGGAGACATGTAGAGACAGACAGGTAACCAGTCTATCACAGGGGGACATGTAGAGACAGACAGGTAACCAGTCTATCACAGGGAGACATGTAGAGACAGACAGGTAACCAGTCTATCACAGGGAGACATGTAGAGACAGACAGGTAACCAGTCTATCACAGGGAGACATGTAAAGACAGACAGGTAACCAGTCTATCACAGGGAGACATGTAGAGACAGACAGGTAACCAGTCTATCACAGGGAGACATGTAGAGACAGACAGGTAACCAGTCTATCACAGGGCTGACATGTAGAGACAGACAGGTAACCAGTCTATCACAGGGAGACATGTAGAGACAGACAGGTAACCAGTCTATCACAGGGAGACATGTACAGACAGACAGGTAACCAGTCTATCACAGGGCTGACATGTAGAGACAGACAGGTAACCAGTCTATCACAGGGCTGACATGTAGAGACAGACAGGTAACCAGTCTATCATAGGGCTGACATGTAGAGACAGACAGGTAACCAGTCTATCACATGGAGACATGTGGAGACAGACAGGTAACCAGTCTATCACAGGGAGACATGTAGAGACAGACAGGTAACCAGTCTATCACAGGGAGACATGTAGAGACCGACAGGTAACCAGTCTATCACAGGGGGACATGTAGAGACAGACAGGTAACCAGTCTATCACAGGGCTGACATGTAGAGACAGACAGGTAACCAGTCTATCACAGGGAGACATGTAGAGACAGACAGGTAACCAGTCTATCACAGGGAGACATGTAAAGACAGACAGGTAACCAGTCTATCACAGGGAGACATGTAGAGACAGACAGGTGACCAGTCTATCACAGGGAGACATGTAGAGACAGACAGGTAACCAGTCTATCACAGGGAGACATGTAGAGACAGACAGGTAACCAGTCTATCACAGGGCTGACATGTAGAGACAGACAGGTAACCAGTCTATCACAGGGAGACATGTAGAGACAGACAGGTAACCAGTCTATCACAGGGAGACATGTACAGACAGACAGGTAACCAGTCTATCACAGGGCTGACATGTAGAGACAGACAGGTAACCAGTCTATCATAGGGCTGACATGTAGAGACAGACAGGTAACCAGTCTATCACATGGAGACATGTGGAGACAGACACGTAACCAGTCTATCACAGGGAGACATGTAGAGACAGACAGGTAACCAGTCTATCACAGGGCTGACATGTAGAGAGAGACAGGTGACCAGTCTATCACAGGGCTGACATGTAGAGACAGACAGGTAACCAGTCTATCACAGGGCTGACATGTAGAGACAGACAGGTGACCAGTCTATCACAGGGCTGACATGTAGAGACAGACAGGTAACCAGTCTATCACAGGGAGACATGTAGAGACAGACAGGTAACCAGTCTATCACAGGGAGACATGTAGAGACAGACAGGTAACCAGTCTATCACAGGGCTGACATGTAGAGACAGACAGGCAACCAGTCTATCACAGGGCTGACATGTAGAGACAGACAGGTAACCAGTCTATCACAGGGCCGACATGTAGAGACAGACAGGTAACCAGTCTATCACAGGGCTGACATGTAGAGACAGACAGGTAACCAGTCTATCACAGGGAGACATGTAGAGACAGACAGGTAACCAGTCTATCACAGGGAGACATGTAGAGACAGACAGGTAACCAGTCTATCATGGGGCCGACATGTAGAGACAGACAGGTAACCAGTCTATCACATGGAGACATGTGGAGACAGACTGGTAACCAGTCTATCACAGGGAGACATGTAGAGACAGACAGGTAACCAGTCTATCACAGGGAGACATGTAGAGACCGACAGGTAACCAGTCTATCACAGGGGGACATGTAGAGACAGACAGGTAACCAGTCTATCACAGGGCTGACATGTAGAGACAGACAGGTAACCAGTCTATCACAGGGAGACATGTAGAGACAGACAGGTAACCAGTCTATCACAGGGAGACATGTAAAGACAGACAGGTAACCAGTCTATCACAGGGAGACATGTAGAGACAGACAGGTGACCAGTCTATCACAGGGAGACATGTAGAGACAGACAGGTAACCAGTCTATCACAGGGAGACATGTAGAGACAGACAGGTAACCAGTCTATCACAGGGCTGACATGTAGAGACAGACAGGTAACCAGTCTATCACAGGGAGACATGTAGAGACAGACAGGTAACCAGTCTATCACAGGGAGACATGTACAGACAGACAGGTAACCAGTCTATCACAGGGCTGACATGTAGAGACAGACAGGTAACCAGTCTATCATAGGGCTGACATGTAGAGACAGACAGGTAACCAGTCTATCACATGGAGACATGTGGAGACAGACACGTAACCAGTCTATCACAGGGAGACATGTAGAGACAGACAGGTAACCAGTCTATCACAGGGCTGACATGTAGAGAGAGACAGGTGACCAGTCTATCACAGGGCTGACATGTAGAGACAGACAGGTAACCAGTCTATCACAGGGCTGACATGTAGAGACAGACAGGTGACCAGTCTATCACAGGGCTGACATGTAGAGACAGACAGGTAACCAGTCTATCACAGGGAGACATGTAGAGACAGACAGGTAACCAGTCTATCACAGGGAGACATGTAGAGACAGACAGGTAACCAGTCTATCACAGGGCTGACATGTAGAGACAGACAGGCAACCAGTCTATCACAGGGCTGACATGTAGAGACAGACAGGTAACCAGTCTATCACAGGGCCGACATGTAGAGACAGACAGGTAACCAGTCTATCACAGGGCCGACATGTAGAGACAGACAGGTAACCAGTCTATCACAGGGAGACATGTAGAGACAGACAGGTAACCAGTCTATCACAGGGAGACATGTAGAGACAGACAGGTAACCAGTCTATCATGGGGCCGACATGTAGAGACAGACAGGTAACCAGTCTATCACAGGGGTACATGTAGAGACAGACAGGTAACCAGTCTATCACAGGGGGACATGTAGAGACAGACAGGTAACCAGTCTATCACAGGGAGACATGTAGAGACAGACAGGTAACCAGTCTATCACAGGGAGACATGTAAAGACAGACAGGTAACCAGTCTATCACAGGGAGACATGTAGAGACAGACAGGTAACCAGTCTATCACAGGGAGACATGTACAGACAGACAGGTGACCAGTCTATCACAGGGAGACATGTAGAGACAGACAGGTAACCAGTCTATCACAGGGCTGACATGTAGAGACAGACAGGTAACCAATCTATCACATGGAGACATGTGGACACAGACAGGTAACCAGTCTATCACAGGGAGACATGTAGAGACCGACAGGTAACCAGTCTATCACAGGGGGACATGTAGAGACAGACAGGTAACCAGTCTATCACAGGGAGACATGTAGAGACAGACAGGTAACCAGTCTATCACAGGGAGACATGTAGAGACAGACAGGTAACCAGTCTATCACAGGGGGACATGTAGAGACAGACAGGTAACCAGTCTATCACAGGGAGACATATAGAGACAGACAGGTAACCAGTCTATCACAGGGAGACATGTAGAGACAGACAGTTAACCAGTCTATCATAGGGCTGACATGTAGAGACAGACAGGTAACCAGTCTATCACATGGAGACATGTGGAGACAGACACGTAACCAGTCTATCACAGGGAGACATGTAGAGACAGACAGGTAACCAGTCTATCACAGGGCTGACATGTAGAGAGAGACAGGTGACCAGTCTATCACAGGGCTGACATGTAGAGACAGACAGGTAACCAGTCTATCACAGGGCTGACATGTAGAGACAGACAGGTGACCAGTCTATCACAGGGCTGACATGTAGAGACAGACAGGTAACAAGTCTATCACAGGGAGACATGTAGAGACTGACAGGTAACCAGTCTATCACAGGGAGACATGTAGAGACAGACAGGTAACTAGTCTATCACAGGGCTGACATGTAGAGACAGACAGGCAACCAGTCTATCACAGGGCTGACATGTAGAGACAGACAGGTAACCAGTCTATCACAGGGCCGACATGTAGAGACAGACAGGTAACCAGTCTATCACAGGGCCGACATGTAGAGACAGACAGGTGACCAGTCTATCACAGGGAGACATGTAGAGACAGACAGGTAACCAGTCTATCACAGGGAGACATGTAGAGACAGACAGGTAACCAGTCTATCACAGGGCTTACATGTAGAGACAGACAGGTAACCAGTCTATCACAGGGAGACATGTAGAGACAGACAGGTAACCAGTCTATCACAGGGAGACATGTAGAGACAGACAGGTGACCAGTCTATCACAGGGAGACATGTAGAGACCGACAGGTAACCAGTCTATCACAGGGGGACATGTAGAGACAGACAGGTAACCAGTCTATCACAGGGAGACATGTAGAGACAGACAGGTAACCAGTCTATCACGGGGCCGACATGTAGAGACAGACAGGTAACCAGTCTATCACAGGGAGACATGTAGAGACAGACAGGTAACCAGTCTATCACAGGGCCGACATGTAGAGACAGACAGGTAACCAGTCTATCACAGGGCCGACATGTAGAGACAGACAGGTAACCAGTCTATCACAGGGCCGACATGTAGAGACAGACAGGTAACCAGTCTATCACAGGGAGACATGTAGAGACAGACAGGTGACCAGTCTATCACAGGGAGACATGTAGAGACCGACAGGTAACCAGTCTATCACAGGGGGACATGTAGAGACAGACAGGTAACCAGTCTATCACAGGGAGACATGTAGAGACAGACAGGTAACCAGTCTATCACGGGGCCGACATGTAGAGACAGACAGGTAACCAGTCTATCACAGGGAGACATGTAGAGACAGACAGGTAACCAGTCTATCACAGGGAGACATGTAGAGACAGACAGGTAACCAGTCTATCACAGGGCTGACATGTAGAGACAGACAGGTAACCAGTCTATCACAGGGAGACATGTAGAGACAGACAGGTAACCAGTCTATCACAGGGAGACATGTACAGACAGACAGGTAACCAGTCTATCACAGGGCTGACATGTAGAGACAGACAGGTAACCAGTCTATCATAGGGCTGACATGTAGAGACAGACAGGTAACCAGTCTATCACATGGAGACATGTGGAGACAGACACGTAACCAGTCTATCACAGGGAGACATGTAGAGACAGACAGGTAACCAGTCTATCACAGGGCTGACATGTAGAGAGAGACAGGTGACCAGTCTATCACAGGGCTGACATGTAGAGACAGACAGGTAACCAGTCTATCACAGGGCTGACATGTAGAGACAGACAGGTGACCAGTCTATCACAGGGCTGACATGTAGAGACAGACAGGTAACCAGTCTATCACAGGGAGACATGTAGAGACAGACAGGTAACCAGTCTATCACAGGGAGACATGTAGAGACAGACAGGTAACCAGTCTATCACAGGGCTGACATGTAGAGACAGACAGGCAACCAGTCTATCACAGGGCTGACATGTAGAGACAGACAGGTAACCAGTCTATCACAGGGCCGACATGTAGAGACAGACAGGTAACCAGTCTATCACAGGGCTGACATGTAGAGACAGACAGGTAACCAGTCTATCACAGGGAGACATGTAGAGACAGACAGGTAACCAGTCTATCACAGGGAGACATGTAGAGACAGACAGGTAACCAGTCTATCATGGGGCCGACATGTAGAGACAGACAGGTAACCAGTCTATCACATGGAGACATGTGGAGACAGACTGGTAACCAGTCTATCACAGGGAGACATGTAGAGACAGACAGGTAACCAGTCTATCACAGGGAGACATGTAGAGACCGACAGGTAACCAGTCTATCACAGGGGGACATGTAGAGACAGACAGGTAACCAGTCTATCACAGGGCTGACATGTAGAGACAGACAGGTAACCAGTCTATCACAGGGAGACATGTAGAGACAGACAGGTAACCAGTCTATCACAGGGAGACATGTAAAGACAGACAGGTAACCAGTCTATCACAGGGAGACATGTAGAGACAGACAGGTGACCAGTCTATCACAGGGAGACATGTAGAGACAGACAGGTAACCAGTCTATCACAGGGAGACATGTAGAGACAGACAGGTAACCAGTCTATCACAGGGCTGACATGTAGAGACAGACAGGTAACCAGTCTATCACAGGGAGACATGTAGAGACAGACAGGTAACCAGTCTATCACAGGGAGACATGTACAGACAGACAGGTAACCAGTCTATCACAGGGCTGACATGTAGAGACAGACAGGTAACCAGTCTATCATAGGGCTGACATGTAGAGACAGACAGGTAACCAGTCTATCACATGGAGACATGTGGAGACAGACACGTAACCAGTCTATCACAGGGAGACATGTAGAGACAGACAGGTAACCAGTCTATCACAGGGCTGACATGTAGAGAGAGACAGGTGACCAGTCTATCACAGGGCTGACATGTAGAGACAGACAGGTGACCAGTCTATCACAGGGCTGACATGTAGAGACAGACAGGTAACCAGTCTATCACAGGGAGACATGTAGAGACAGACAGGTAACCAGTCTATCACAGGGAGACATGTAGAGACAGACAGGTAACCAGTCTATCACAGGGCTGACATGTAGAGACAGACAGGCAACCAGTCTATCACAGGGCTGACATGTAGAGACAGACAGGTAACCAGTCTATCACAGGGCCGACATGTAGAGACAGACAGGTAACCAGTCTATCACAGGGCCGACATGTAGAGACAGACAGGTAACCAGTCTATCACAGGGAGACATGTAGAGACAGACAGGTAACCAGTCTATCATAGGGCTGACATGTAGAGACAGACAGGTAACCAGTCTATCACATGGAGACATGTGGAGACAGACACGTAACCAGTCTATCACAGGGAGACATGTAGAGACAGACAGGTAACCAGTCTATCACAGGGCTGACATGTAGAGAGAGACAGGTGACCAGTCTATCACAGGGCTGACATGTAGAGACAGACAGGTGACCAGTCTATCACAGGGCTGACATGTAGAGACAGACAGGTAACCAGTCTATCACAGGGAGACATGTAGAGACAGACAGGTAACCAGTCTATCACAGGGAGACATGTAGAGACAGACAGGTAACCAGTCTATCACAGGGCTGACATGTAGAGACAGACAGGCAACCAGTCTATCACAGGGCTGACATGTAGAGACAGACAGGTAACCAGTCTATCACAGGGCCGACATGTAGAGACAGACAGGTAACCAGTCTATCACAGGGCCGACATGTAGAGACAGACAGGTAACCAGTCTATCACAGGGAGACATGTAGAGACAGACAGGTAACCAGTCTATCACAGGGAGACATGTAGAGACAGACAGGTAACCAGTCTATCATGGGGCCGACATGTAGAGACAGACAGGTAACCAGTCTATCACAGGGGTACATGTAGAGACAGACAGGTAACCAGTCTATCACAGGGGGACATGTAGAGACAGACAGGTAACCAGTCTATCACAGGGAGACATGTAGAGACAGACAGGTAACCAGTCTATCACAGGGAGACATGTAAAGACAGACAGGTAACCAGTCTATCACAGGGAGACATGTAGAGACAGACAGGTAACCAGTCTATCACAGGGAGACATGTACAGACAGACAGGTGACCAGTCTATCACAGGGAGACATGTAGAGACAGACAGGTAACCAGTCTATCACAGGGCTGACATGTAGAGACAGACAGGTAACCAATCTATCACATGGAGACATGTGGAGACAGACAGGTAACCAGTCTATCACAGGGAGACATGTAGAGACCGACAGGTAACCAGTCTATCACAGGGGGACATGTAGAGACAGACAGGTAACCAGTCTATCACAGGGAGACATGTAGAGACAGACAGGTAACCAGTCTATCACAGGGAGACATGTAGAGACAGACAGGTAACCAGTCTATCACAGGGGGACATGTAGAGACAGACAGGTAACCAGTCTATCACAGGGAGACATATAGAGACAGACAGGTAACCAGTCTATCACAGGGAGACATGTAGAGACAGACAGTTAACCAGTCTATCATAGGGCTGACATGTAGAGACAGACAGGTAACCAGTCTATCACATGGAGACATGTGGAGACAGACACGTAACCAGTCTATCACAGGGAGACATGTAGAGACAGACAGGTAACCAGTCTATCACAGGGAGACATATAGAGACAGACAGGTAACCAGTCTATCACAGGGAGACATGTAGAGACAGACAGTTAACCAGTCTATCATAGGGCTGACATGTAGAGACAGACAGGTAACCAGTCTATCACATGGAGACATGTGGAGACAGACACGTAACCAGTCTATCACAGGGAGACATGTAGAGACAGACAGGTAACCAGTCTATCACAGGGCTGACATGTAGAGAGAGACAGGTGACCAGTCTATCACAGGGCTGACATGTAGAGACAGACAGGTAACCAGTCTATCACAGGGCTGACATGTAGAGACAGACAGGTGACCAGTCTATCACAGGGCTGACATGTAGAGACAGACAGGTAACCAGTCTATCACAGGGAGACATGTAGAGACAGACAGGTAACTAGTCTATCACAGGGCTGACATGTAGAGACAGACAGGCAACCAGTCTATCACAGGGCTGACATGTAGAGACAGACAGGTAACCAGTCTATCACAGGGCCGACATGTAGAGACAGACAGGTAACCAGTCTATCACAGGGCCGACATGTAGAGACAGACAGGTGACCAGTCTATCACAGGGAGACATGTAGAGACAGACAGGTAACCAGTCTATCACAGGGAGACATGTAGAGACAGACAGGTAACCAGTCTATCACAGGGCTTACATGTAGAGACAGACAGGTAACCAGTCTATCACAGGGAGACAAGTAGAGACAGACAGGTAACCAGTCTATCACAGGGAGACATGTAGAGACAGACAGGTGACCAGTCTATCACAGGGAGACATGTAGAGACCGACAGGTAACCAGTCTATCACAGGGGGACATGTAGAGACAGACAGGTAACCAGTCTATCACAGGGAGACATGTAGAGACAGACAGGTAACCAGTCTATCACGGGGCCGACATGTAGAGACAGACAGGTAACCAGTCTATCACAGGGAGACATGTAGAGACAGACAGGTAACCAGTCTATCACAGGGCCGACATGTAGAGACAGACAGGTAACCAGTCTATCACAGGGCCGACATGTAGAGACAGACAGGTAACCAGTCTATCACAGGGCCGACATGTAGAGACAGACAGGTAACCAGTCTATCACAGGGAGACATGTAGAGACAGACAGGTGACCAGTCTATCACAGGGAGACATGTAGAGACCGACAGGTAACCAGTCTATCACAGGGGGACATGTAGAGACAGACAGGTAACCAGTCTATCACAGGGAGACATGTAGAGACAGACAGGTAACCAGTCTATCACGGGGCCGACATGTAGAGACAGACAGGTAACCAGTCTATCACAGGGAGACATGTAGAGACAGACAGGTAACCAGTCTATCACAGGGCCGACATGTAGAGACAGACAGGTAACCAGTCTATCACAGGGCCGACATGTAGAGACAGACAGGTAACCAGTCTATCACAGGGCCGACATGTAGAGACAGACAGGTAACCAGTCTATCACAGGGAGACATGTAGAGACAGACAGGTAACCAGTCTATCACAGGGAGACATGTAGAGACAGACAGGTAACCAGTCTATCATGGGGCCGACATGTAGAGACAGACAGGTAACCAGTCTATCACAGGGGTACATGTAGAGACAGACAGGTAACCAGTCTATCACAGGGGGACATGTAGAGACAGACAGGTAACCAGTCTATCACAGGGAGACATGTAGAGACAGACAGGTAACCAGTCTATCACAGGGAGACATGTAGAGACAGACAGGTAACCAGTCTATCACAGGGGGACATGTAGAGACAGACAGGTAACCAGTCTATCACAGGGAGACATGTAGAGACAGACAGGTAACCAGTCTATCACAGGGAGACATGTACAGACAGACAGGTGACCAGTCTATCACAGGGAGACATGTAGAGACAGACAGGTAACCAGTCTATCACAGGGCTGACATGTAGAGACAGACAGGTAACCAATCTATCACATGGAGACATGTGGAGACAGACAGGTAACCAGTCTATCACAGGGAGACATGTAGAGACCGACAGGTAACCAGTCTATCACAGGGGGACATGTAGAGACAGACAGGTAACCAGTCTATCACAGGGAGACATGTAGAGACAGACAGGTAACCAGTCTATCACAGGGAGACATGTAGAGACAGACAGGTAACCAGTCTATCACGGGGCCGACATGTAGAGACAGACAGGTAACCAGTCTATCACAGGGAGACATGTAGAGACAGACAGGTAACCAGTCTATCACAGGGGGACATGTAGAGACAGACAGTTAACCAGTCTATCACAGGGAGACATGTAGAGACAGACAGGTAACCAGTCTATCACATGGAGACATGTAGAGACAGACAGGTAACCAGTCTATCACAGGGGGACATGTAGAGACAGACAGGTAACCAGTCTATCACAGGGAGACATGTAGAGACAGACAGGTAACCAGTCTATCACAGGGAGACATGGAGAGACAGGCAGGTAACCAGTCTATCACAGGGAGACATGTAAAGACAGACAGGTAACCAGTCTATCACAGGGAGACATGTAGAGACAGACAGGTGACCAGTCTATCACAGGGAGACATGTAGAGACAGACAGGTAACCAGTCTATCACAGGGCTGACATGTAGAGACAGACAGGTAACCAGTCTATCACAGGGAGACATGTAGAGACAGACAGGTAACCAGTCTATCACAGGGAGACATGTAGAGACAGACAGGTAACCAGTCTATCACAGGGCTGACATGTAGAGACAGACAGGTAACCAGTCTATCACAGGGAGACATGTAGAGACAGACAGGTAACCAGTCTATCACAGGGAGACATGTACAGACAGACAGGTAACCAGTCTATCACAGGGCTGACATGTAGAGACAGACAGGTAACCAGTCTATCATAGGGCTGACATGTAGAGACAGACAGGTAACCAGTCTATCACATGGAGACATGTGGAGACAGACACGTAACCAGTCTATCACAGGGAGACATGTAGAGACAGACAGGTAACCAGTCTATCACAGGGCTGACATGTAGAGAGAGACAGGTGACCAGTCTATCACAGGGCTGACATGTAGAGACAGACAGGTAACCAGTCTATCACAGGGCTGACATGTAGAGACAGACAGGTGACCAGTCTATCACAGGGCTGACATGTAGAGACAGACAGGTAACCAGTCTATCACAGGGAGACATGTAGAGACAGACAGGTAACCAGTCTATCACAGGGAGACATGTAGAGACAGACAGGTAACCAGTCTATCACAGGGCTGACATGTAGAGACAGACAGGCAACCAGTCTATCACAGGGCTGACATGTAGAGACAGACAGGTAACCAGTCTATCACAGGGCCGACATGTAGAGACAGACAGGTAACCAGTCTATCACAGGGCCGACATGTAGAGACAGACAGGTAACCAGTCTATCACAGGGAGACATGTAGAGACAGACAGGTAACCAGTCTATCACAGGGAGACATGTAGAGACAGACAGGTAACCAGTCTATCATGGGGCCGACATGTAGAGACAGACAGGTAACCAGTCTATCACAGGGGTACATGTAGAGACAGACAGGTAACCAGTCTATCACAGGGGGACATGTAGAGACAGACAGGTAACCAGTCTATCACAGGGAGACATGTAGAGACAGACAGGTAACCAGTCTATCACAGGGAGACATGTAAAGACAGACAGGTAACCAGTCTATCACAGGGAGACATGTAGAGACAGACAGGTAACCAGTCTATCACAGGGAGACATGTACAGACAGACAGGTGACCAGTCTATCACAGGGAGACATGTAGAGACAGACAGGTAACCAGTCTATCACAGGGCTGACATGTAGAGACAGACAGGTAACCAATCTATCACATGGAGACATGTGGAGACAGACAGGTAACCAGTCTATCACAGGGAGACATGTAGAGACCGACAGGTAACCAGTCTATCACAGGGGGACATGTAGAGACAGACAGGTAACCAGTCTATCACAGGGAGACATGTAGAGACAGACAGGTAACCAGTCTATCACAGGGAGACATGTAGAGACAGACAGGTAACCAGTCTATCACAGGGGGACATGTAGAGACAGACAGGTAACCAGTCTATCACAGGGAGACATATAGAGACAGACAGGTAACCAGTCTATCACAGGGAGACATGTAGAGACAGACAGTTAACCAGTCTATCATAGGGCTGACATGTAGAGACAGACAGGTAACCAGTCTATCACATGGAGACATGTGGAGACAGACACGTAACCAGTCAATCACAGGGAGACATGTAGAGACAGACAGGTAACCAGTCTATCACAGGGCTGACATGTAGAGAGAGACAGGTGACCAGTCTATCACAGGGCTGACATGTAGAGACAGACAGTTAACCAGTCTATCACAGGGCTGACATGTAGAGACAGACAGGTGACCAGTCTATCACAGGGCTGACATGTAGAGACAGACAGGTAACAAGTCTATCACAGGGAGACATGTAGAGACAGACAGGTAACCAGTCTATCACAGGGAGACATGTAGAGACAGACAGGTAACCAGTCTATCACAGGGCTGACATGTAGAGACAGACAGGCAACCAGTCTATCACAGGGCTGACATGTAGAGACAGACAGGTAACCAGTCTATCACAGGGCCGACATGTAGAGACAGACAGGTAACCAGTCTATCACAGGGCCGACATGTAGAGACAGACAGGTGACCAGTCTATCACAGGGAGACATGTAGAGACAGACAGGTAACCAGTCTATCACAGGGAGACATGTAGAGACAGACAGGTAACCAGTCTATCACAGGGCTTACATGTAGAGACAGACAGGTAACCAGTCTATCACAGGGAGACATGTAGAGACAGACAGGTAACCAGTCTATCACAGGGAGACATGTAGAGACAGACAGGTGACCAGTCTATCACAGGGAGACATGTAGAGACCGACAGGTAACCAGTCTATCACAGGGGGACATGTAGAGACAGACAGGTAACCAGTCTATCACAGGGAGACATGTAGAGACAGACAGGTAACCAGTCTATCACGGGGCCGACATGTAGAGACAGACAGGTAACCAGTCTATCACAGGGAGACATGTAGAGACAGACAGGTAACCAGTCTATCACAGGGCCGACATGTAGAGACAGACAGGTAACCAGTCTATCACAGGGCCGACATGTAGAGACAGACAGGTAACCAGTCTATCACAGGGCCGACATGTAGAGACAGACAGGTAACCAGTCTATCACAGGGAGACATGTAGAGACAGACAGGTGACCAGTCTATCACAGGGAGACATGTAGAGACCGACAGGTAACCAGTCTATCACAGGGGGACATGTAGAGACAGACAGGTAACCAGTCTATCACAGGGAGACATGTAGAGACAGACAGGTAACCAGTCTATCACGGGGCCGACATGTAGAGACAGACAGGTAACCAGTCTATCACAGGGAGACATGTAGAGACAGACAGGTAACCAGTCTATCACAGGGCCGACATGTAGAGACAGACAGGTAACCAGTCTATCACAGGGCCGACATGTAGAGACAGACAGGTAACCAGTCTATCACAGGGCCGACATGTAGAGACAGACAGGTAACCAGTCTATCACAGGGAGACATGTAGAGACAGACAGGTAACCAGTCTATCACAGGGAGACATGTAGAGACAGACAGGTAACCAGTCTATCATGGGGCCGACATTTAGAGACAGACAGGTAACCAGTCTATCACAGGGGTACATGTAGAGACAGACAGGTAACCAGTCTATCACAGGGGGACATGTAGAGACAGACAGGTAACCAGTCTATCACAGGGAGACATGTAGAGACAGACAGGTAACCAGTCTATCACAGGGAGACATGTAGAGACAGACAGGTAACCAGTCTATCACAGGGGGACATGTAGAGACAGACAGATAACCAGTCTATCACAGGGAGACATGTAGAGACAGACAGGTAACCAGTCTATCACAGGGAGACATGTACAGACAGACAGGTGACCAGTCTATCACAGGGAGACATGTAGAGACAGACAGGTAACCAGTCTATCACAGGGCTGACATGTAGAGACAGACAGGTAACCAATCTATCACATGGAGACATGTGGAGACAGACAGGTAACCAGTCTATCACAGGGAGACATGTAGAGACCGACAGGTAACCAGTCTATCACAGGGGGACATGTAGAGACAGACAGGTAACCAGTCTATCACAGGGAGACATGTAGAGACAGACAGGTAACCAGTCTATCACAGGGAGACATGTAGAGACAGACAGGTAACCAGTCTATCACGGGGCCGACATGTAGAGACAGACAGGTAACCAGTCTATCACAGGGAGACATGTAGAGACAGACAGGTAACCAGTCTATCACAGGGGGACATGTAGAGACAGACAGTTAACCAGTCTATCACAGGGAGACATGTAGAGACAGACAGGTAACCAGTCTATCACATGGAGACATGTAGAGACAGACAGGTAACCAGTCTATCACAGGGGGACATGTAGAGACAGACAGGTAACCAGTCTATCACAGGGAGACATGTAGAGACAGACAGGTAACCAGTCTATCACAGGGAGACATGGAGAGACAGACAGGTAACCAGTCTATCACAGGGAGACATGTAAAGACAGACAGGTAACCAGTCTATCACAGGGAGACATGTAGAGACAGACAGGTGACCAGTCTATCACAGGGAGACATGTAGAGACAGACAGGTAACCAGTCTATCACAGGGGGACATGTAGAGACAGACAGGTAACCAGTCTATCACAGGGAGACATGTAGAGACAGACAGGTAACCAGTCTATCACAGGGAGACATGTAGAGACAGACAGGTAACCAGTCTATCACGGGGCCGACATTTAGAGACAGACAGGTAACCAGTCTATCACAGGGAGACATGTAGAGACAGACAGGTAGCCAGTCTATCACAGGGCTGACATGTAGAGACAGACAGGTGACCAGTCTATCACAGGGCTGACATGTAGAGAGAGACAGGTGACCAGTCTATCACAGGGCTGACATGTAGAGACAGACAGGTAACCAGTCTATCACAGGGAGACATGTAGAGACAGACAGGTAACCAGTCTATCACAGGGAGACATGTAGAGACAGACAGGTAACCAGTCTATCACAGGGCTGACATGTAGAGACAGACAGGCAACCAGTCTATCACAGGGCTGACATGTAGAGACAGACAGGTAACCAGTCTATCAGAGGGCCGACATGTAGAGACAGACAGGTAACCAGTCTATCACAGGGAGACATGTAGAGACAGACAGGTAACCAGTCTATCACAGGGAGACATGTAGAGACAGACAGGTAACCAGTCTATCATGGGGCCGACATGTAGAGACAGACAGGTAACCAGTCTATCACAGGGAGACATGTAGAGACAGACAGGTAACCAGTCTATCACAGGGGGACATGTAGAGACAGACAGGTAACCAGTCTATCACAGGGAGACATGTAGAGACAGACAGGTAACCAGTCTATCACAGGGAGACATGTAGAGACAGACAGGTAACCAGTCTATCACAGGGGGACATGTAGAGACAGACAGGTAACCAGTCTATCACAGGGAGACATGTAGAGACAGACAGGTAACCAGTCTATCACAGGGAGACATGTAGAGACAGACAGGTAACCAGTCTATCACAGGGAGACATGTAGAGACAGACAGGTGACCAGTCTATCACAGGGAGACATGTAGAGTCAGACAGGTAACCAGTCTATCACAGGGAGACATGTAGAGACAGACAGGTAACCAGTCTATCACAGGGCTGACATGTAGAGACAGACAGGTAACCAGTCTATCACAGGGAGACATGTAGAGACAGACAGGTAACCAGTCTATCACAGGGAGACATGTACAGACAGACAGGTAACCAGTCTATCACAGGGCTGACATGTAGAGACAGACAGGTAACCAGTCTATCACAGGGCTGACATGTAGAGACAGACAGGTAACCAGTCTATCATAGGGCTGACATGTAGAGACAGACAGGTAACCAGTCTATCACATGGAGACATGTGGAGACAGACAGGTAACCAGTCTATCACAGGGAGACATGTAGAGACAGACAGGTAACCAGTCTGTCACAGGGAGACATGTAGAGACCGACAGGTAACCAGTCTATCACAGGGGGACATGTAGAGACAGACAGGTAACCAGTCTATCACAGGGCTGACATGTAGAGCCAGACAGGTAACCAGTCTATCACAGGGAGACATGTAGAGACAGACAGGTAACCAGTCTATCACAGGGAGACATGTAGAGACAGACAGGTAACCAGTCTATCACAGGGAGACATGTAGAGACAGACAGGTGACCAGTCTATCACAGGGAGACATGTAGAGACAGACAGGTAACCAGTCTATCACAGGGAGACATGTAGAGACAGACAGGTAACCAGTCTATCACAGGGCTGACATGTAGAGACAGACAGGTAACCAGTCTATCACAGGGAGACATGTAGAGACAGACAGGTAACCAGTCTATCACAGGGAGACATGTAGAGACAGACAGGTGACCAGTCTATCACAGGGAGACATGTAGAGACAGACAGGTAACCAGTCTATCACAGGGCTGACATGTAGAGACAGACAGGTAACCAATCTATCACATGGAGACATGTGGAGACAGACAGGTAACCAGTCTATCACAGGGAGACATGTAGAGACCGACAGGTAACCAGTCTATCACAGGGGGACATGTAGAGACAGACAGGTAACCAGTCTATCACAGGGAGACATGTAGAGACAGACAGGTAGCCAGTCTATCACAGGGAGACATGTAGAGACAGACAGGTAACCAGTCTATCACAGGGAGACATGGAGAGACAGACAGGTAACCAGTCTATCAGAGGGAGACACGTAAAGACAGACAGGTAACCAGTCTATCACAGGGAGACATGTAGAGACAGACAGGTGACCAGTCTATCACAGGGAGACATGTAGAGACAGACAGGTAACCAGTCTATCACAGGGGGACATGTAGAGACAGACAGGTAACCAGTCTATCACAGGGAGACATGTAGAGACAGACAGGTAACCAGTCTATCACAGGGAGACATGTAGAGACAGACAGGTAACCAGTCTATCATGGGGCCGACATGTAGAGACAGACAGGTAACCAGTCTATCACAGGGAGACATGTAGAGACAGACAGGTAACCAGTCTATCACAGGGGGACATGTAGAGACAGACAGGTAACCAGTCTATCACAGGGAGACATGTAGAGACAGACAGGTAACCAGTCTATCACAGGGAGACATGTAGAGACAGACAGGTAACCAGTCTATCACAGGGGGACATGTAGAGACAGACAGGTAACCAGTCTATCACAGGGAGACATGTAGAGACAGACAGGTAACCAGTCTATCACAGGGAGACATGTAGAGACAGACAGGTAACCAGTCTATCACAGGGAGACATGTAAAGACAGACAGGTAACCAGTCTATCACAGGGAGACATGTAGAGACAGACAGGTGACCAGTCTATCACAGGGAGACATGTAGAGACAGACAGGTAACCAGTCTATCACAGGGAGACATGTAGAGACAGACAGGTAACCAGTCTATCACAGGGCTGACATGTAGAGACAGACAGGTAACCAGTCTATCACAGGGAGACATGTAGAGACAGACAGGTAACCAGTCTATCACAGGGAGACATGTACAGACAGACAGGTAACCAGTCTATCACAGGGCTGACATGTAGAGACAGACAGGTAACCAGTCTATCACAGGGCTGACATGTAGAGACAGACAGGTAACCAGTCTATCATAGGGCTGACATGTAGAGACAGACAGGTAACCAGTCTATCACATGGAGACATGTGGAGACAGACAGGTAACAAGTCTATCACAGGGAGACATGTAGAGACAGACAGGTAACCAGTCTATCACAGGGAGACATGTAGAGACAGACAGGTAACCAGTCTATCACAGGGGGACATGTAGAGACAGACAGGTAACCAGTCTATCACAGGGAGACATGTAGAGACAGACAGGTAACCAGTCTATCACAGGGAGACATGTAGAGACAGACAGGTAACCAGTCTATCACAGGGAGACATGTAAAGACAGACAGGTAACCAGTCTATCACAGGGAGACATGTAGAGACAGACAGGTGACCAGTCTATCACAGGGAGACATGTAGAGACAGACAGGTAACCAGTCTATCACAGGGAGACATGTAGAGACAGACAGGTAACCAGTCTATCACAGGGCTGACATGTAGAGACAGACAGGTAACCAGTCTATCACAGGGAGACATGTAGAGACAGACAGGTAACCAGTCTATCACAGGGAGACATGTACAGACAGACAGGTAACCAGTCTATCACAGGGCTGACATGTAGAGACAGACAGGTAACCAGTCTATCACAGGGCTGACATGTAGAGACAGACAGGTAACCAGTCTATCATAGGGCTGACATGTAGAGACAGACAGGTAACCAGTCTATCACATGGAGACATGTGGAGACAGACAGGTAACCAGTCTATCACAGGGAGACATGTAGAGACAGACAGGTAACCAGTCTATCACAGGGAGACATGTAGAGACCGACAGGTAACCAGTCTATCACAGGGAGACATGTAGAGACAGACAGGTAACCAGTCTATCACAGGGCTGACATGTAGAGCCAGACAGGTAACCAGTCTATCACAGGGAGACATGTAGAGACAGACAGGTAACCAGTCTATCACAGGGAGACATGTAGAGACAGACAGGTAACCAGTCTATCACAGGGAGACATGTAGAGACAGACAGGTAACCAGTCTATCACAGGGAGACATGTAAAGACAGACAGGTAACCAGTCTATCACAGGGAGACATGTAGAGACAGACAGGTAACCAGTCTATCACAGGGGGATATGTAGAGACAGACAGGTAACCAGTCTATCACAGGGAGACATGTAGAGACAGACAGGTAACCAGTCTATCACAGGGAGACATGTAGAGACAGACAGGTAACCAGTCTATCACAGGGAGACATGGAGAGACAGACAGGTAACCAGTCTATCACAGGGAGACATGTAAAGACAGACAGGTAACCAGTCTATCACAGGGAGACATGTAGAGACAGACAGGTGACCAGTCTATCACAGGGAGACATGTAGAGACAGACAGGTAACCAGTCTATCACAGGGAGACATGTAGAGACAGACAGGTAACCAGTCTATCACCGGGCCGACATTTAGAGACAGACAGGTAACCAGTCTATCACAGGGAGACATGTAGAGACCGACAGGTAACCAGTCTATCACAGGGGGATATGTAGAGACAGACAGGTAACCAGTCTATCACAGGGAGACATGTAGAGACAGACAGGTAACCAGTCTATCACAGGGAGACATGTAGAGACAGACAGGTAACCAGTCTATCACAGGGAGACATGGAGAGACAGACAGGTAACCAGTCTATCACAGGGAGACATGTAAAGACAGACAGGTAACCAGTCTATCACAGGGAGACATGTAGAGACAGACAGGTGACCAGTCTATCACAGGGAGACATGTAGAGACAGACAGGTAACCAGTCTATCACAGGGAGACATGTAGAGACAGACAGGTAACCAGTCTATCACCGGGCCGACATTTAGAGACAGACAGGTAACCAGTCTATCACAGGGAGACATGGAGAGACAGACAGGTAACCAGTCTATCACAGGGAGACATGTAAAGACAGACAGGTAACCAGTCTATCACAGGGAGACATGTAGAGACAGACAGGTGACCAGTCTATCACAGGGAGACATGTAGAGACAGACAGGTAACCAGTCTATCACAGGGAGACATGTAGAGACAGACAGGTAACCAGTCTATCACCGGGCCGACATTTAGAGACAGACAGGTAACCAGTCTATCACAGGGAGACATGTAGAGACAGACAGGTAACCAGTCTATCACGGGGCTGACATGTAGAGACAGACAGGTGACCAGTCTATCACAGGGCTGACATGTAGAGAGAGACAGGTAACCAGTCTATCACAGGGAGACATGTAGAGACAGACAGGTAACCAGTCTATCACAGGGAGACATGTAGAGACAGACAGGTAACCAGTCTATCACAGGGGGACATGTAGAGACAGACAGGTAACCGGTCTATCACAGGGAGACATGTAGAGACAGACAGGTAACCAGTCTATCACAGGGAGACATGTAGAGACAGACAGGTGACCAGTCTATCACAGGGAGACATGTAGAGACAGACAGGTAACCAGTCTATCACAGGGAGACATGTAGAGACAGACAGGTAACCAGTCTATCACAGGGCTGACATGTAGAGACAGACAGGTAACCAGTCTATCACAGGGAGACATGTAGAGACAGACAGGTAACCAGTCTATCACAGGGGGACATGTAGAGACAGACAGGTAACCAGTCTATCACAGGGAGACATGTAGAGACAGACAGGTTACCAGTCTATCACAGGGAGACATGTAGAGACCGACAGGTAACCAGTCTTTCACAGGGGGACATGTAGAGACAGACAGGTAACCAGTCTATCACAGGGAGACATGTAGAGACAGACAGGTAACCAGTCTATCACAGGGAGACATGTAGAGACAGACAGGTAACCAGTCTATCACGGGGCCGACATTTAGAGACAGACAGGTAACCAGTCTATCACAGGGAGACATGTAGAGACAGACAGGTAACCAGTCTATCACAGGGCTGACATGTAGAGACAGACAGGTGACCAGTCTATCACAGGGCTGACATGTAGAGAGAGACAGGTGACCAGTCTATCACAGGGCTGACATGTAGAGACAGACAGGTAACCAGTCTATCACAGGGAGACATGTAGAGACAGACAGGTAACCAGTCTATCACAGGGAGACATGTAGAGACAGACAGGTAACCAGTCTATCACAGGGCTGACATGTAGAGACAGACAGGCAACCAGTCTATCACAGGGCTGACATGTAGAGACAGACAGGTAACCAGTCTATCACAGGGCCGACATGTAGAGACAGACAGGTAACCAGTCTATCACAGGGAGACATGTAGAGACAGACAGGTAACCAGTCTATCACAGGGGGACATGTAGAGACAGACAGGTAACCAGTCTATCATGGGGCCGACATGTAGAGACAGACAGGTAACCAGTCTATCACAGGGAGACATGTAGAGACAGACAGGTAACCAGTCTATCACAGGGGGACATGTAGAGACAGACAGGTAACCAGTCTATCACAGGGAGACATGTAGAGACAGACAGGTAACCAGTCTATCACAGGGAGACATGTAGAGACAGACAGGTAACCAGTCTATCACAGGGAGACATGTAAAGACAGACAGGTAACCAGTCTATCACAGGGAGACATGTAGAGACAGACAGGTGACCAGTCTATCACAGGGAGACATGTAGAGACAGACAGGTAACCAGTCTATCACAGGGAGACATGTAGAGACAGACAGGTAACCAGTCTATCACAGGGCTGACATGTAGAGACAGACAGGTAACCAGTCTATCACAGGGAGACATGTAGCGACAGACAGGTAACCAGTCTATCACAGGGAGACATGTACAGACAGACAGGTAACCAGTCTATCACAGGGAGACATGTAGAGACAGACAGGTAACCAGTCTATCACATGGAGACATGTGGAGACAGACAGGTAACCAGTCTATCACAGGGCTGACATGTAGAGACAGACAGGTAACCAGTCTATCACAGGGAGACATGTAGAGACAGACAGGTAACCAGTCTATCACAGGGAGACATGTAAAGACAGACAGGTAACCAGTCTATCACAGGGAGACATGTAGAGACAGACAGGTGACCAGTCTATCACAGGGAGACATGTAGAGACAGACAGGTAACCAGTCTATCACAGGGAGACATGTAGAGACAGACAGGTAACCAGTCTATCACAGGGCTGACATGTAGAGACAGACAGGTAACCAGTCTATCACAGGGAGACATGTAGAGACAGACAGGTAACCAGTCTATCACAGGGAGACATGTACAGACAGACAGGTAACCAGTCTATCACAGGGCTGACATGTAGAGACAGACAGGTAACCAGTCTATCATAGGGCTGACATGTAGAGACAGACAGGTAACCAGTCTATCACATGGAGACATGTGGAGACAGACACGTAACCAGTCTATCACAGGGAGACATGTAAAGACAGACAGGTAACCAGTCTATCACAGGGAGACATGTAGAGACAGACAGGTGACCAGTCTATCACAGGGAGACATGTAGAGACAGACAGGTAACCAGTCTATCACAGGGAGACATGTAGAGACAGACAGGTAACCAGTCTATCACAGGGCTGACATGTAGAGACAGACAGGTAACCAGTCTATCACAGGGAGACATGTAGCGACAGACAGGTAACCAGTCTATCACAGGGAGACATGTACAGACAGACAGGTAACCAGTCTATCACAGGGCTCACATGTAGAGACAGACAGGTAACCAGTCTATCACAGGGCTGACATGTAAAGACAGACAGGTAACCAGTCTATCATAGGGCTGACATGTAGAGACAGACAGGTAACCAGTCTATCACATGGAGACATGTGGAGACAGACAGGTAACCAGTCTATCACAGGGCTGACATGTAGAGACAGACAGGTAACCAGTCTATCACAGGGAGACATGTAGAGACAGACAGGTAACCAGTCTATCACAGGGAGACATGTAAAGACAGACAGGTAACCAGTCTATCACAGGGAGACATGTAGAGACAGACAGGTGACCAGTCTATCACAGGGCTGACATGTAGAGACAGACAGGTAACCAGTCTATCATAGGGCTGACATGTAGAGACAGACAGGTAACCAGTCTATCACATGGAGACATGTGGAGACAGACACGTAACCAGTCTATCACAGGGAGACATGTAGAGACAGACAGGTAACCAGTCTATCACAGGGCTGACATGTAGAGAGAGACAGGTGACCAGTCTATCACAGGGCTGACATGTAGAGACAGACAGGTAACCAGTCTATCACAGGGCTGACATGTAGAGACAGACAGGTGACCAGTCTATCACAGGGCTGACATGTAGAGACAGACAGGTAACCAGTCTATCACAGGGAGACATGTAGAGACAGACAGGTAACCAGTCTATCACAGGGAGACATGTAGAGACAGACAGGTAACCAGTCTATCACAGGGCTGACATGTAGAGACAGACAGGTAACCAGTCTATCACAGGGAGACATGTAGAGACAGACAGGTAACCAGTCTATCACAGGGAGACATGCACAGACAGACAGGTAACCAGTCTATCACAGGGCTGACATGTAGAGACAGACAGGTAACCAGTCTATCACAGGGCTGACATGTAGAGACAGACAGGTAACCAGTCTATCATAGGGCTGACATGTAGAGACAGACAGGTAACCAGTCTATCACATGGAGACATGTGGAGACAGACAGGTAACCAGTCTATCACAGGGAGACATGTAGAGACAGACAGGTAACCAGTCTATCACAGGGAGACATGTAGAGACCGACAGGTAACCAGTCTATCACAGGGGGACATGTAGAGACAGACAGGTAACCAGTCTATCACAGGGCTGACATGTAGAGACAGACAGGTAACCAGTCTATCACAGGGAGACATGTAGAGACAGACAGGTAACCAGTCTATCACAGGGAGACATGTAAAGACAGACAGGTAACCAGTCTATCACAGGGAGACATGTAGAGACAGACAGGTGACCAGTCTATCACAGGGAGACATGTAGAGACAGACAGGTAACCAGTCTATCACAGGGAGACATGTAGAGACAGACAGGTAACCAGTCTATCACAGGGCTGACATGTAGAGACAGACAGGTAACCAGTCTATCACAGGGAGACATGTAGAGACAGACAGGTAACCAGTCTATCACAGGGAGACATGTACAGACAGACAGGTAACCAGTCTATCACAGGGCTGACATGTAGAGACAGACAGGTAACCAGTCTATCATAGGGCTGACATGTAGAGACAGACAGGTAACCAGTCTATCACATGGAGACATGTGGAGACAGACACGTAACCAGTCTATCACAGGGAGACATGTAGAGACAGACAGGTAACCAGTCTATCACAGGGCTGACATGTAGAGAGAGACAGGTGACCAGTCTATCACAGGGCTGACATGTAGAGACAGACAGGTAACCAGTCTATCACAGGGCTGACATGTAGAGACAGACAGGTGACCAGTCTATCACAGGGCTGACATGTAGAGACAGACAGGTAACCAGTCTATCACAGGGAGACATGTAGAGACAGACAGGTAACCAGTCTATCACAGGGAGACATGTAGAGACAGACAGGTAACCAGTCTATCACAGGGCTGACATGTAGAGACAGACAGGCAACCAGTCTATCACAGGGCTGACATGTAGAGACAGACAGGTAACCAGTCTATCACAGGGCCGACATGTAGAGACAGACAGGTAACCAGTCTATCACAGGGCTGACATGTAGAGACAGACAGGTAACCAGTCTATCACAGGGAGACATGTAGAGACAGACAGGTAACCAGTCTATCACAGGGAGACATGTAGAGACAGACAGGTAACCAGTATATCATGGGGCCGACATGTAGAGACAGACAGGTAACCAGTCTATCACATGGAGACATGTGGAGACAGACAGGTAACCAGTCTATCACAGGGAGACATGTAGAGACAGACAGGTAACCAGTCTATCACAGGGAGACATGTAGAGACCGACAAGTAACCAGTCTATCACAGGGGGACATGTAGAGACAGACAGGTAACCAGTCTATCACAGGGCTGACATGTAGAGACAGACAGGTAACCAGTCTATCACAGGGAGACATGTAGAGACAGACAGGTAACCAGTCTATCACAGGGAGACATGTAGAGACAGACAGGTAACCAGTCTATCACAGGGAGACATGGAGAGACAGACAGGTAACCAGTCTATCACAGGGAGACATGTAAAGACAGACAGGTAACCAGTCTATCACAGGGAGACATGTAGAGACAGACAGGTGACCAGTCTATCACAGGGAGACATGTAGAGACAGACAGGTAACCAGTCTATCACAGGGGGACATGTAGAGACAGACAGGTAACCAGTCTATCACAGGGAGACATGTAGAGACAGACAGGTAACCAGTCTATCACGGGGCCGACATTTAGAGACAGACAGGTAACCAGTCTATCACAGGGAGACATGTAGAGACAGACAGGTAACCAGTCTATCACAGGGCTGACATGTAGAGACAGACAGGTGACCAGTCTATCACAGGGCTGACATGTAGAGAGAGACAGGTGACCAGTCTATCACAGGGCTGACATGTAGAGACAGACAGGTAACCAGTCTATCACAGGGAGACATGTAGAGACAGACAGGTAACCAGTCTATAACAGGGAGACATGTAGAGACAGACAGGTAACCAGTCTATCACAGGGCTGACATGTAGAGACAGACAGGCAACCAGTCTATCACAGGGCTGACATGTAGAGACAGACAGGTAACCAGTCTATCACAGGGCCGACATGTAGAGACAGACAGGTAACCATTCTATCACAGGGAGACATGTAGAGACAGACAGGTAACCAGTCTATCACAGGGAGACATGTAGAGACAGACAGGTAACCAGTCTATCATGGGGCCGACTTTTAGAGACAGACAGGTAACCAGTCTATCACAGGGAGACATGTAGAGACAGACAGGTAACCAGTCTATCACAGGGGGACATGAAGAGACAGACAGGTAACCAGTCTATCACAGGGAGACATGTAGAGACAGACAGGTAACCAGTCTATCACAGGGGGACATGTAGAGACAGACAGGTAACCAGTCTATCATGGGGCCGACATGTAGAGACAGACAGGTAACCAGTCTATCACAGGGAGACATGTAGAGACAGACAGGTAACCAGTCTATCACAGGGGGACATGTAGAGACAGACAGGTAACCAGTCTATCACAGGGAGACATGTAGAGACAGACAGGTAACCAGTCTATCACAGGGAGACATGTAGAGACAGACAGGTAACCAGTCTATCACAGGGAGACATGTAAAGACAGACAGGTAACCAGTCTATCACAGGGAGACATGTAGAGACAGACAGGTGACCAGTCTATCACAGGGAGACATGTAGAGACAGACAGGTAACCAGTCTATCACAGGGAGACATGTAGAGACAGACAGGTAACCAGTCTATCACAGGGCTGACATGTAGAGACAGACAGGTAACCAGTCTATCACAGGGAGACATGTAGCGACAGACAGGTAACCAGTCTATCACAGGGAGACATGTACAGACAGACAGGTAACCAGTCTATCACAGGGAGACATGTAGAGACAGACAGGTAACCAGTCTATCACATGGAGACATGTGGAGACAGACAGGTAACCAGTCTATCACAGGGCTGACATGTAGAGACAGACAGGTAACCAGTCTATCACAGGGAGACATGTAGAGACAGACAGGTAACCAGTCTATCACAGGGAGACATGTAAAGACAGACAGGTAACCAGTCTATCACAGGGAGACATGTAGAGACAGACAGGTGACCAGTCTATCACAGGGAGACATGTAGAGACAGACAGGTAACCAGTCTATCACAGGGAGACATGTAGAGACAGACAGGTAACCAGTCTATCACAGGGCTGACATGTAGAGACAGACAGGTAACCAGTCTATCACAGGGAGACATGTAGAGACAGACAGGTAACCAGTCTATCACAGGGAGACATGTACAGACAGACAGGTAACCAGTCTATCACAGGGCTGACATGTAGAGACAGACAGGTAACCAGTCTATCATAGGGCTGACATGTAGAGACAGACAGGTAACCAGTCTATCACATGGAGACATGTGGAGACAGACACGTAACCAGTCTATCACAGGGAGACATGTAAAGACAGACAGGTAACCAGTCTATCACAGGGAGACATGTAGAGACAGACAGGTGACCAGTCTATCACAGGGAGACATGTAGAGACAGACAGGTAACCAGTCTATCACAGGGAGACATGTAGAGACAGACAGGTAACCAGTCTATCACAGGGCTGACATGTAGAGACAGACAGGTAACCAGTCTTTCACAGGGAGACATGTAGCGACAGACAGGTAACCAGTCTATCACAGGGAGACATGTACAGACAGACAGGTAACCAGTCTATCACAGGGCTCACATGTAGAGACAGACAGGTAACCAGTCTATCACAGGGCTGACATGTAAAGACAGACAGGTAACCAGTCTATCATAGGGCTGACATGTAGAGACAGACAGGTAACCAGTCTATCACATGGAGACATGTGGAGACAGACAGGTAACCAGTCTATCACAGGGCTGACATGTAGAGACAGACAGGTAACCAGTCTATCACAGGGAGACATGTAGAGACAGACAGGTAACCAGTCTATCACAGGGAGACATGTAAAGACAGACAGGTAACCAGTCTATCACAGGGAGACATGTAGAGACAGACAGGTGACCAGTCTATCACAGGGCTGACATGTAGAGACAGACAGGTAACCAGTCTATCATAGGGCTGACATGTAGAGACAGACAGGTAACCAGTCTATCACATGGAGACATGTGGAGACAGACACGTAACCAGTCTATCACAGGGAGACATGTAGAGACAGACAGGTAACCAGTCTATCACAGGGCTGACATGTAGAGAGAGACAGGTGACCAGTCTATCACAGGGCTGACATGTAGAGACAGACAGGTAACCAGTCTATCACAGGGCTGACATGTAGAGACAGACAGGTGACCAGTCTATCACAGGGCTGACATGTAGAGACAGACAGGTAACCAGTCTATCACAGGGAGACATGTAGAGACAGACAGGTAACCAGTCTATCACAGGGAGACATGTAGAGACAGACAGGTAACCAGTCTATCACAGGGCTGACATGTAGAGACAGACAGGTAACCAGTCTATCACAGGGAGACATGTAGAGACAGACAGGTAACCAGTCTATCACAGGGAGACATGCACAGACAGACAGGTAACCAGTCTATCACAGGGCTGACATGTAGAGACAGACAGGTAACCAGTCTATCACAGGGCTGACATGTAGAGACAGACAGGTAACCAGTCTATCATAGGGCTGACATGTAGAGACAGACAGGTAACCAGTCTATCACATGGAGACATGTGGAGACAGACAGGTAACCAGTCTATCACAGGGAGACATGTAGAGACAGACAGGTAACCAGTCTATCACAGGGAGACATGTAGAGACCGACAGGTAACCAGTCTATCACAGGGGGACATGTAGAGACAGACAGGTAACCAGTCTATCACAGGGCTGACATGTAGAGACAGACAGGTAACCAGTCTATCACAGGGAGACATGTAGAGACAGACAGGTAACCAGTCTATCACAGGGAGACATGTAAAGACAGACAGGTAACCAGTCTATCACAGGGAGACATGTAGAGACAGACAGGTGACCAGTCTATCACAGGGAGACATGTAGAGACAGACAGGTAACCAGTCTATCACAGGGAGACATGTAGAGACAGACAGGTAACCAGTCTATCACAGGGCTGACATGTAGAGACAGACAGGTAACCAGTCTATCACAGGGAGACATGTAGAGACAGACAGGTAACCAGTCTATCACAGGGAGACATGTACAGACAGACAGGTAACCAGTCTATCACAGGGCTGACATGTAGAGACAGACAGGTAACCAGTCTATCATAGGGCTGACATGTAGAGACAGACAGGTAACCAGTCTATCACATGGAGACATGTGGAGACAGACACGTAACCAGTCTATCACAGGGAGACATGTAGAGACAGACAGGTAACCAGTCTATCACAGGGCTGACATGTAGAGAGAGACAGGTGACCAGTCTATCACAGGGCTGACATGTAGAGACAGACAGGTAACCAGTCTATCACAGGGCTGACATGTAGAGACAGACAGGTGACCAGTCTATCACAGGGCTGACATGTAGAGACAGACAGGTAACCAGTCTATCACAGGGAGACATGTAGAGACAGACAGGTAACCAGTCTATCACAGGGAGACATGTAGAGACAGACAGGTAACCAGTCTATCACAGGGCTGACATGTAGAGACAGACAGGCAACCAGTCTATCACAGGGCTGACATGTAGAGACAGACAGGTAACCAGTCTATCACAGGGCCGACATGTAGAGACAGACAGGTAACCAGTCTATCACAGGGCTGACATGTAGAGACAGACAGGTAACCAGTCTATCACAGGGAGACATGTAGAGACAGACAGGTAACCAGTCTATCACAGGGAGACATGTAGAGACAGACAGGTAACCAGTATATCATGGGGCCGACATGTAGAGACAGACAGGTAACCAGTCTATCACATGGAGACATGTGGAGACAGACAGGTAACCAGTCTATCACAGGGAGACATGTAGAGACAGACAGGTAACCAGTCTATCACAGGGAGACATGTAGAGACCGACAAGTAACCAGTCTATCACAGGGGGACATGTAGAGACAGACAGGTAACCAGTCTATCACAGGGCTGACATGTAGAGACAGACAGGTAACCAGTCTATCACAGGGAGACATGTAGAGACAGACAGGTAACCAGTCTATCACAGGGAGACATGTAGAGACAGACAGGTAACCAGTCTATCACAGGGAGACATGGAGAGACAGACAGGTAACCAGTCTATCACAGGGAGACATGTAAAGACAGACAGGTAACCAGTCTATCACAGGGAGACATGTAGAGACAGACAGGTGACCAGTCTATCACAGGGAGACATGTAGAGACAGACAGGTAACCAGTCTATCACAGGGGGACATGTAGAGACAGACAGGTAACCAGTCTATCACAGGGAGACATGTAGAGACAGACAGGTAACCAGTCTATCACGGGGCCGACATTTAGAGACAGACAGGTAACCAGTCTATCACAGGGAGACATGTAGAGACAGACAGGTAACCAGTCTATCACAGGGCTGACATGTAGAGACAGACAGGTGACCAGTCTATCACAGGGCTGACATGTAGAGAGAGACAGGTGACCAGTCTATCACAGGGCTGACATGTAGAGACAGACAGGTAACCAGTCTATCACAGGGAGACATGTAGAGACAGACAGGTAACCAGTCTATAACAGGGAGACATGTAGAGACAGACAGGTAACCAGTCTATCACAGGGCTGACATGTAGAGACAGACAGGCAACCAGTCTATCACAGGGCTGACATGTAGAGACAGACAGGTAACCAGTCTATCACAGGGCCGACATGTAGAGACAGACAGGTAACCATTCTATCACAGGGAGACATGTAGAGACAGACAGGTAACCAGTCTATCACAGGGAGACATGTAGAGACAGACAGGTAACCAGTCTATCATGGGGCCGACATGTAGAGACAGACAGGTAACCAGTCTATCACAGGGAGACATGTAGAGACAGACAGGTAACCAGTCTATCACAGGGGGACATGAAGAGACAGACAGGTAACCAGTCTATCACAGGGAGACATGTAGAGACAGACAGGTAACCAGTCTATCACAGGGAGACATGTAGAGACAGACAGGTAACCAGTCTATCACAGGGGGACATGTAGAGACAGACAGGTAACCAGTCTATCACAGGGAGACATGTAGAGACAGACAGGTAACCAGTCTATCACAGGGAGACATGTAGAGACAGACAGGTAACCAGTCTATCACAGGGAGACATGTAAAGACAGACAGGTAACCAGTCTATCACAGGGAGACATGTAGAGACAGACAGGTGACCAGTCTATCACAGGGAGACATGTAGAGACAGACAGGTAACCAGTCTATCACAGGGAGACATGTAGAGACAGACAGGTAACCAGTCTATCACAGGGCTGACATGTAGAGACAGACAGGTAACCAGTCTATCACAGGGAGACATGTAGAGACAGACAGGTAACCAGTCTATCACAGGGAGACATGTACAGACAGACAGGTAACCAGTCTATCACAGGGCTGACATGTAGAGACAGACAGGTAACCAGTCTATCACAGGGCTGACATGTAGAGACAGACAGGTAACCAGTCTATCATAGGGCTGACATGTAGAGACAGACAGGTAACCAGTCTATCACATGGAGACATGTGGAGACAGACAGGTAACCAGTCTATCACAGGGAGACATGTAGAGACAGACAGGTAACCAGTCTATCACAGGGAGACATGTAGAGACCGACAGGTAACCAGTCTATCACAGGGGGACATGTAGAGACAGACAGGTAACCAGTCTATCACAGGGCTGACATGTAGAGACAGACAGGTAACCAGTCTATCACAGGGAGACATGTAGAGACAGACAGGTAACCAGTCTATCACAGGGAGACATGTAAAGACAGACAGGTAACCAGTCTATCACAGGGAGACATGTAGAGACAGACAGGTGACCAGTCTATCACAGGGAGACATGTAGAGACAGACAGGTAACCAGTCTATCACAGGGAGACATGTCGAGACAGACAGGTAACCAGTCTATCACAGGGCTGACATGTAGAGACAGACAGGTAACCAGTCTATCACAGGGAGACATGTAGAGACAGACAGGTAACCAGTCTATCACAGGGAGACATGTACAGACAGACAGGTAACCAGTCTATCACAGGGCTGACATGTAGAGACAGACAGGTAACCAGTCTATCATAGGGCTGACATGTAGAGACAGACAGGTAACCAGTCTATCACATGGAGACATGTGGAGACAGACACGTAACCAGTCTATCACAGGGAGACATGTAGAGACAGACAGGTAACCAGTCTATCACAGGGCTGACATGTAGAGAGAGACAGGTGACCAGTCTATCACAGGGCTGACATGTAGAGACAGACAGGTAACCAGTCTATCACAGGGCTGACATGTAGAGACAGACAGGTGACCAGTCTATCACAGGGCTGACATGTAGAGACAGACAGGTAACCAGTCTATCACAGGGAGACATGTAGAGACAGACAGGTAACCAGTCTATCACAGGGAGACATGTAGAGACAGACAGGTAACCAGTCTATCACAGGGCTGACATGTAGAGACAGACAGGCAACCAGTCTATCACAGGGCTGACATGTAGAGACAGACAGGTAACCAGTCTATCACAGGGCTGACATGTAGAGACAGACAGGTAACCAGTCTATCATAGGGCTGACATGTAGAGACAGACAGGTAACCAGTCTATCACATGGAGACATGTGGAGACAGACAGGTAACCAGTCTATCACAGGGAGACATGTAGAGACAGACAGGTAACCAGTCTATCACAGGGAGACATGTAGAGACCGACAGGTAACCAGTCTATCACAGGGGGACATGTAGAGACAGACAGGTAACCAGTCTATCACAGGGCTGACATGTAGAGACAGACAGGTAACCAGTCTATCACAGGGAGACATGTAGAGACAGACAGGTAACCAGTCTATCACAGGGAGACATGTAAAGACAGACAGGTAACCAGTCTATCACAGGGAGACATGTAGAGACAGACAGGTGACCAGTCTATCACAGGGAGACATGTAGAGACAGACAGGTAACCAGTCTATCACAGGGAGACATGTCGAGACAGACAGGTAACCAGTCTATCACAGGGCTGACATGTAGAGACAGACAGGTAACCAGTCTATCACAGGGAGACATGTAGAGACAGACAGGTAACCAGTCTATCACAGGGAGACATGTACAGACAGACAGGTAACCAGTCTATCACAGGGCTGACATGTAGAGACAGACAGGTAACCAGTCTATCATAGGGCTGACATGTAGAGACAGACAGGTAACCAGTCTATCACATGGAGACATGTGGAGACAGACACGTAACCAGTCTATCACAGGGAGACATGTAGAGACAGACAGGTAACCAGTCTATCACAGGGCTGACATGTAGAGAGAGACAGGTGACCAGTCTATCACAGGGCTGACATGTAGAGACAGACAGGTAACCAGTCTATCACAGGGCTGACATGTAGAGACAGACAGGTGACCAGTCTATCACAGGGCTGACATGTAGAGACAGACAGGTAACCAGTCTATCACAGGGAGACATGTAGAGACAGACAGGTAACCAGTCTATCACAGGGAGACATGTAGAGACAGACAGGTAACCAGTCTATCACAGGGCTGACATGTAGAGACAGACAGGCAACCAGTCTATCACAGGGCTGACATGTAGAGACAGACAGGTAACCAGTCTATCACAGGGCCGACATGTAGAGACAGACAGGTAACCAGTCTATCACAGGGCTGACATGTAGAGACAGACAGGTAACCAGTCTATCACAGGGAGACATGTAGAGACAGACAGGTAACCAGTCTATCACAGGGAGACATGTAGAGACAGACAGGTAACCAGTCTATCATGGGGCCGACATGTAGAGACAGACAGGTAACCAGTCTATCACATGGAGACATGTGGAGACAGACTGGTAACCAGTCTATCACAGGGAGACATGTAGAGACAGACAGGTAACCAGTCTATCACAGGGAGACATGTAGAGACCGACAGGTAACCAGTCTATCACAGGGGGACATGTAGAGACAGACAGGTAACCAGTCTATCACAGGGCTGACATGTAGAGACAGACAGGTAACCAGTCTATCACAGGGAGACATGTAGAGACAGACAGGTAACCAGTCTATCACAGGGAGACATGTAAAGACAGACAGGTAACCAGTCTATCACAGGGAGACATGTAGAGACAGACAGGTGACCAGTCTATCACAGGGAGACATGTAGAGACAGACAGGTAACCAGTCTATCACAGGGCTGACATGTAGAGACAGACAGGTAACCAGTCTATCACAGGGAGACATGTAGAGACAGACAGGTAACCAGTCTATCACAGGGAGACATGTACAGACAGACAGGTAACCAGTCTATCACAGGGCTGACATGTAGAGACAGACAGGTAACCAGTCTATCATAGGGCTGACATGTAGAGACAGACAGGTAACCAGTCTATCACATGGAGACATGTGGAGACAGACACGTAACCAGTCTATCACAGGGAGACATGTAGAGACAGACAGGTAACCAGTCTATCACAGGGCTGACATGTAGAGAGAGACAGGTGACCAGTCTATCACAGGGCTGACATGTAGAGACAGACAGGTAACCAGTCTATCACAGGGCTGACATGTAGAGACAGACAGGTGACCAGTCTATCACAGGGCTGACATGTAGAGACAGACAGGTAACCAGTCTATCACAGGGAGACATTTAGAGACAGACAGGTAACCAGTCTATCACAGGGAGACATGTAGAGACAGACAGGTAACCAGTCTATCACAGGGCTGACATGTAGAGACAGACAGGCAACCAGTCTATCACAGGGCTGACATGTAGAGACAGACAGGTAACCAGTCTATCACAGGGCCGACATGTAGAGACAGACAGGTAACCAGTCTATCACAGGGCCGACATGTAGAGACAGACAGGTAACCAGTCTATCACAGGGAGACATGTAGAGACAGACAGGTAACCAGTCTATCACAGGGAGACATGTAGAGACAGACAGGTAACCAGTCTATCATGGGGCCGACATGTAGAGACAGACAGGTAACCAGTCTATCACAGGGGTACATGTAGAGACAGACAGGTAACCAGTCTATCACAGGGGGACATGTAGAGACAGACAGGTAACCAGTCTATCACAGGGAGACATGTAGAGACAGACAGGTAAGCAGTCTATCACAGGGAGACATGTAGAGACAGACAGGTAACCAGTCTATCACAGGGGGACATGTAGAGACAGACAGGTAACCAGTCTATCACAGGGAGACATGTAGAGACAGACAGGTAACCAGTCTATCACAGGGAGACATGTAAAGACAGACAGGTAACCAGTCTATCACAGGGAGACATGTAGAGACAGACAGGTAACCAGTCTATCACAGGGAGACATGTACAGACAGACAGGTGACCAGTCTATCACAGGGAGACATGTAGAGACAGACAGGTAACCAGTCTATCACAGGGCTGACATGTAGAGACAGACAGGTAACCAATCTATCACATGGAGACATGTGGAGACAGACAGGTAACCAGTCTATCACAGGGAGACATGTAGAGACCGACAGGTAACCAGTCTATCACAGGGGGACATGTAGAGACAGACAGGTAACCAGTCTATCACAGGGAGACATGTAGAGACAGACAGGTAACCAGTCTATCACAGGGAGACATGTAGAGACAGACAGGTAACCAGTCTATCACAGGGGGACATGTAGAGACAGACAGGTAACCAGTCTATCACAGGGAGACATATAGAGACAGACAGGTAACCAGTCTATCACAGGGAGACATGTAGAGACAGAAAGTTAACCAGTCTATCATAGGGCTGACATGTAGAGACAGACAGGTAACCAGTCTATCACATGGAGACATGTGGAGACAGACACGTAACCAGTCTATCACAGGGAGACATGTAGAGACAGACAGGTAACCAGTCTATCACAGGGCTGACATGTAGAGAGAGACAGGTGACCAGTCTATCACAGGGCTGACATGTAGAGACAGACAGGTAACCAGTCTATCACAGGGCTGACATGTAGAGACAGACAGGTGACCAGTCTATCACAGGGCTGACATGTAGAGACAGACAGGTAACCAGTCTATCACAGGGAGACATGTAGAGACAGACAGGTAACCAGTCTATCACAGGGAGACATGTAAAGACAGACAGGTAACCAGTCTATCACAGGGAGACATGTAGAGACAGACAGGTGACCAGTCTATCACAGGGAGACATGTAGAGACAGACAGGTAACCAGTCTATCACAGGGAGACATGTAGAGACAGACAGGTAACCAGTCTATCACAGGGCTGACATGTAGAGACAGACAGGTAACCAGTCTATCACAGGGAGACATGTAGAGACAGACAGGTAACCAGTCTATCACAGGGAGACATGTACAGACAGACAGGTAACCAGTCTATCACAGGGCTGACATGTAGAGACAGACAGGTAACCAGTCTATCACAGGGCTGACATGTAGAGACAGACAGGTAACCAGTCTATCATAGGGCTGACATGTAGAGACAGACAGGTAACCAGTCTATCACATGGAGACATGTGGAGACAGACAGGTAACCAGTCTATCACAGGGAGACATGTAGAGACAGACAGGTAACCAGTCTATCACAGGGAGACATGTAGAGACCGACAGGTAACCAGTCTATCACAGGGGGACATGTAGAGACAGACAGGTAACCAGTCTATCACAGGGCTGACATGTAGAGACAGACAGGTAACCAGTCTATCACAGGGAGACATGTAGAGACAGACAGGTAACCAGTCTATCACAGGGAGACATGTAAAGACAGACAGGTAACCAGTCTATCACAGGGAGACATGTAGAGACAGACAGGTGACCAGTCTATCACAGGGAGACATGTAGAGACAGACAGGTAACCAGTCTATCACAGGGAGACATGTCGAGACAGACAGGTAACCAGTCTATCACAGGGCTGACATGTAGAGACAGACAGGTAACCAGTCTATCACAGGGAGACATGTAGAGACAGACAGGTAACCAGTCTATCACAGGGAGACATGTACAGACAGACAGGTAACCAGTCTATCACAGGGCTGACATGTAGAGACAGACAGGTAACCAGTCTATCATAGGGCTGACATGTAGAGACAGACAGGTAACCAGTCTATCACATGGAGACATGTGGAGACAGACACGTAACCAGTCTATCACAGGGAGACATGTAGAGACAGACAGGTAACCAGTCTATCACAGGGCTGACATGTAGAGAGAGACAGGTGACCAGTCTATCACAGGGCTGACATGTAGAGACAGACAGGTAACCAGTCTATCACAGGGCTGACATGTAGAGACAGACAGGTGACCAGTCTATCACAGGGCTGACATGTAGAGACAGACAGGTAACCAGTCTATCACAGGGAGACATGTAGAGACAGACAGGTAACCAGTCTATCACAGGGAGACATGTAGAGACCGACAGGTAACCAGTCTATCACAGGGGGACATGTAGAGACAGACAGGTAACCAGTCTATCACAGGGAGACATGTAGAGACAGACAGGTAACCAGTCTATCACAGGGAGACATGTAGAGACAGACAGGTAACCAGTCTATCACAGGGGGACATGTAGAGACAGACAGGTAACCAGTCTATCACAGGGAGACATATAGAGACAGACAGGTAACCAGTCTATCACAGGGAGACATGTAGAGACAGAAAGTTAACCAGTCTATCATAGGGCTGACATGTAGAGACAGACAGGTAACCAGTCTATCACATGGAGACATGTGGAGACAGACACGTAACCAGTCTATCACAGGGAGACATGTAGAGACAGACAGGTAACCAGTCTATCACAGGGCTGACATGTAGAGAGAGACAGGTGACCAGTCTATCACAGGGCTGACATGTAGAGACAGACAGGTAACCAGTCTATCACAGGGCTGACATGTAGAGACAGACAGGTGACCAGTCTATCACAGGGCTGACATGTAGAGACAGACAGGTAACCAGTCTATCACAGGGAGACATGTAGAGACAGACAGGTAACCAGTCTATCACAGGGAGACATGTAAAGACAGACAGGTAACCAGTCTATCACAGGGAGACATGTAGAGACAGACAGGTGACCAGTCTATCACAGGGAGACATGTAGAGACAGACAGGTAACCAGTCTATCACAGGGAGACATGTAGAGACAGACAGGTAACCAGTCTATCACAGGGCTGACATGTAGAGACAGACAGGTAACCAGTCTATCACAGGGAGACATGTAGAGACAGACAGGTAACCAGTCTATCACAGGGAGACATGTACAGACAGACAGGTAACCAGTCTATCACAGGGCTGACATGTAGAGACAGACAGGTAACCAGTCTATCACAGGGCTGACATGTAGAGACAGACAGGTAACCAGTCTATCATAGGGCTGACATGTAGAGACAGACAGGTAACCAGTCTATCACATGGAGACATGTGGAGACAGACAGGTAACCAGTCTATCACAGGGAGACATGTAGAGACAGACAGGTAACCAGTCTATCACAGGGAGACATGTAGAGACCGACAGGTAACCAGTCTATCACAGGGGGACATGTAGAGACAGACAGGTAACCAGTCTATCACAGGGCTGACATGTAGAGACAGACAGGTAACCAGTCTATCACAGGGAGACATGTAGAGACAGACAGGTAACCAGTCTATCACAGGGAGACATGTAAAGACAGACAGGTAACCAGTCTATCACAGGGAGACATGTAGAGACAGACAGGTGACCAGTCTATCACAGGGAGACATGTAGAGACAGACAGGTAACCAGTCTATCACAGGGAGACATGTCGAGACAGACAGGTAACCAGTCTATCACAGGGCTGACATGTAGAGACAGACAGGTAACCAGTCTATCACAGGGAGACATGTAGAGACAGACAGGTAACCAGTCTATCACAGGGAGACATGTACAGACAGACAGGTAACCAGTCTATCACAGGGCTGACATGTAGAGACAGACAGGTAACCAGTCTATCATAGGGCTGACATGTAGAGACAGACAGGTAACCAGTCTATCACATGGAGACATGTGGAGACAGACACGTAACCAGTCTATCACAGGGAGACATGTAGAGACAGACAGGTAACCAGTCTATCACAGGGCTGACATGTAGAGAGAGACAGGTGACCAGTCTATCACAGGGCTGACATGTAGAGACAGACAGGTAACCAGTCTATCACAGGGCTGACATGTAGAGACAGACAGGTGACCAGTCTATCACAGGGCTGACATGTAGAGACAGACAGGTAACCAGTCTATCACAGGGAGACATGTAGAGACAGACAGGTAACCAGTCTATCACAGGGAGACATGTAGAGACAGACAGGTAACCAGTCTATCACAGGGCTGACATGTAGAGACAGACAGGCAACCAGTCTATCACAGGGCTGACATGTAGAGACAGACAGGTAACCAGTCTATCACAGGGCTGACATGTAGAGACAGACAGGTAACCAGTCTATCATAGGGCTGACATGTAGAGACAGACAGGTAACCAGTCTATCACATGGAGACATGTGGAGACAGACAGGTAACCAGTCTATCACAGGGAGACATGTAGAGACAGACAGGTAACCAGTCTATCACAGGGAGACATGTAGAGACCGACAGGTAACCAGTCTATCACAGGGGGACATGTAGAGACAGACAGGTAACCAGTCTATCACAGGGCTGACATGTAGAGACAGACAGGTAACCAGTCTATCACAGGGAGACATGTAGAGACAGACAGGTAACCAGTCTATCACAGGGAGACATGTAAAGACAGACAGGTAACCAGTCTATCACAGGGAGACATGTAGAGACAGACAGGTGACCAGTCTATCACAGGGAGACATGTAGAGACAGACAGGTAACCAGTCTATCACAGGGAGACATGTCGAGACAGACAGGTAACCAGTCTATCACAGGGCTGACATGTAGAGACAGACAGGTAACCAGTCTATCACAGGGAGACATGTAGAGACAGACAGGTAACCAGTCTATCACAGGGAGACATGTACAGACAGACAGGTAACCAGTCTATCACAGGGCTGACATGTAGAGACAGACAGGTAACCAGTCTATCATAGGGCTGACATGTAGAGACAGACAGGTAACCAGTCTATCACATGGAGACATGTGGAGACAGACACGTAACCAGTCTATCACAGGGAGACATGTAGAGACAGACAGGTAACCAGTCTATCACAGGGCTGACATGTAGAGAGAGACAGGTGACCAGTCTATCACAGGGCTGACATGTAGAGACAGACAGGTAACCAGTCTATCACAGGGCTGACATGTAGAGACAGACAGGTGACCAGTCTATCACAGGGCTGACATGTAGAGACAGACAGGTAACCAGTCTATCACAGGGAGACATGTAGAGACAGACAGGTAACCAGTCTATCACAGGGAGACATGTAGAGACAGACAGGTAACCAGTCTATCACAGGGCTGACATGTAGAGACAGACAGGCAACCAGTCTATCACAGGGCTGACATGTAGAGACAGACAGGTAACCAGTCTATCACAGGGCCGACATGTAGAGACAGACAGGTAACCAGTCTATCACAGGGCTGACATGTAGAGACAGACAGGTAACCAGTCTATCACAGGGAGACATGTAGAGACAGACAGGTAACCAGTCTATCACAGGGAGACATGTAGAGACAGACAGGTAACCAGTCTATCATGGGGCCGACATGTAGAGACAGACAGGTAACCAGTCTATCACATGGAGACATGTGGAGACAGACTGGTAACCAGTCTATCACAGGGAGACATGTAGAGACAGACAGGTAACCAGTCTATCACAGGGAGACATGTAGAGACCGACAGGTAACCAGTCTATCACAGGGGGACATGTAGAGACAGACAGGTAACCAGTCTATCACAGGGCTGACATGTAGAGACAGACAGGTAACCAGTCTATCACAGGGAGACATGTAGAGACAGACAGGTAACCAGTCTATCACAGGGAGACATGTAAAGACAGACAGGTAACCAGTCTATCACAGGGAGACATGTAGAGACAGACAGGTGACCAGTCTATCACAGGGAGACATGTAGAGACAGACAGGTAACCAGTCTATCACAGGGCTGACATGTAGAGACAGACAGGTAACCAGTCTATCACAGGGAGACATGTAGAGACAGACAGGTAACCAGTCTATCACAGGGAGACATGTACAGACAGACAGGTAACCAGTCTATCACAGGGCTGACATGTAGAGACAGACAGGTAACCAGTCTATCATAGGGCTGACATGTAGAGACAGACAGGTAACCAGTCTATCACATGGAGACATGTGGAGACAGACACGTAACCAGTCTATCACAGGGAGACATGTAGAGACAGACAGGTAACCAGTCTATCACAGGGCTGACATGTAGAGAGAGACAGGTGACCAGTCTATCACAGGGCTGACATGTAGAGACAGACAGGTAACCAGTCTATCACAGGGCTGACATGTAGAGACAGACAGGTGACCAGTCTATCACAGGGCTGACATGTAGAGACAGACAGGTAACCAGTCTATCACAGGGAGACATTTAGAGACAGACAGGTAACCAGTCTATCACAGGGAGACATGTAGAGACAGACAGGTAACCAGTCTATCACAGGGCTGACATGTAGAGACAGACAGGCAACCAGTCTATCACAGGGCTGACATGTAGAGACAGACAGGTAACCAGTCTATCACAGGGCCGACATGTAGAGACAGACAGGTAACCAGTCTATCACAGGGCCGACATGTAGAGACAGACAGGTAACCAGTCTATCACAGGGAGACATGTAGAGACAGACAGGTAACCAGTCTATCACAGGGAGACATGTAGAGACAGACAGGTAACCAGTCTATCATGGGGCCGACATGTAGAGACAGACAGGTAACCAGTCTATCACAGGGGTACATGTAGAGACAGACAGGTAACCAGTCTATCACAGGGGGACATGTAGAGACAGACAGGTAACCAGTCTATCACAGGGAGACATGTAGAGACAGACAGGTAAGCAGTCTATCACAGGGAGACATGTAGAGACAGACAGGTAACCAGTCTATCACAGGGGGACATGTAGAGACAGACAGGTAACCAGTCTATCACAGGGAGACATGTAGAGACAGACAGGTAACCAGTCTATCACAGGGAGACATGTAAAGACAGACAGGTAACCAGTCTATCACAGGGAGACATGTAGAGACAGACAGGTAACCAGTCTATCACAGGGAGACATGTACAGACAGACAGGTGACCAGTCTATCACAGGGAGACATGTAGAGACAGACAGGTAACCAGTCTATCACAGGGCTGACATGTAGAGACAGACAGGTAACCAATCTATCACATGGAGACATGTGGAGACAGACAGGTAACCAGTCTATCACAGGGAGACATGTAGAGACCGACAGGTAACCAGTCTATCACAGGGGGACATGTAGAGACAGACAGGTAACCAGTCTATCACAGGGAGACATGTAGAGACAGACAGGTAACCAGTCTATCACAGGGAGACATGTAGAGACAGACAGGTAACCAGTCTATCACAGGGGGACATGTAGAGACAGACAGGTAACCAGTCTATCACAGGGAGACATATAGAGACAGACAGGTAACCAGTCTATCACAGGGAGACATGTAGAGACAGAAAGTTAACCAGTCTATCATAGGGCTGACATGTAGAGACAGACAGGTAACCAGTCTATCACATGGAGACATGTGGAGACAGACACGTAACCAGTCTATCACAGGGAGACATGTAGAGACAGACAGGTAACCAGTCTATCACAGGGCTGACATGTAGAGAGAGACAGGTGACCAGTCTATCACAGGGCTGACATGTAGAGACAGACAGGTAACCAGTCTATCACAGGGCTGACATGTAGAGACAGACAGGTGACCAGTCTATCACAGGGCTGACATGTAGAGACAGACAGGTAACAAGTCTATCACAGGGAGACATGTAGAGACAGACAGGTAACCAGTCTATCACAGGGAGACATGTAGAGACAGACAGGTAACCAGTCTATCACAGGGCTGACATGTAGAGACAGACAGGCAACCAGTCTATCACAGGGCTGACATGTAGAGACAGACACGTAACCAGTCTATCACAGGGCCGACATGTAGAGACAGACAGGTAACCAGTCTATCACAGGGCCGACATGTAGAGACAGACAGGTGACCAGTCTATCACAGGGAGACATGTAGAGACAGACAGGTAACCAGTCTATCACAGGGAGACATGTAGAGACAGACAGGTAACCAGTCTATCACAGGGCTGACATGTAGAGACAGACAGGTAACCAGTCTATCACAGGGAGACATGTAGAGACAGACAGGTAACCAGTCTATCACAGGGAGACATGTAGAGACAGACAGGTGACCAGTCTATCACAGGGAGACATGTAGAGACCGACAGGTAACCAGTCTATCACAGGGGGACATGTAGAGACAGACAGGTAACCAGTCTATCACAGGGAGACATGTAGAGACAGACAGGTAACCAGTCTATCACGGGGCCGACATGTAGAGACAGACAGGTAACCAGTCTATCACAGGGAGACATGTAGAGACAGACAGGTAACCAGTCTATCACGGGGCCGACATGTAGAGACAGACAGGTAACCAGTCTATCACAGGGAGACATGTAGAGACAGACAGGTAACCAGTCTATCACAGGGCCGACATGTAGAGACAGACAGGTAACCAGTCTATCACAGGGCCGACATGTAGAGACAGACAGGTAACCAGTCTATCACAGGGCCGACATGTAGAGACAGACAGGTAACCAGTCTATCACAGGGAGACATGTAGAGACAGACAGGTAACCAGTCTATCACAGGGAGACATGTAGAGACAGACAGGTAACCAGTCTATCATGGGGCCGACATGTAGAGACAGACAGGTAACCAGTCTATCACAGGGGTACATGTAGAGACAGACAGGTAACCAGTCTATCACAGGGGGACATGTAGAGACAGACAGGTAACCAGTCTAGCACAGGGAGACATGTAGAGACAGACAGGTAACCAGTCTATCACAGGGAGACATGTAGAGACAGACAGGTAACCAGTCTATCACAGGGGGACATGTAGAGACAGACAGGTAACCAGTCTATCACAGGGAGACATGTAGAGACAGACAGGTAACCAGTCTATCACAGGGAGACATGTACAGACAGACAGGTGACCAGTCTATCACAGGGAGACATGTAGAGACAGACAGGTAACCAGTCTATCACAGGGCTGACATGTAGAGACAGACAGGTAACCAATCTATCACATGGAGACATGTGGAGACAGACAGGTAACCAGTCTATCACAGGGAGACATGTAGAGACCGACAGGTAACCAGTCTATCACAGGGGGACATGTAGAGACAGACAGGTAACCAGTCTATCACAGGGAGACATGTAGAGACAGACAGGTAACCAGTCTATCACAGGGAGACATGTAGAGACAGACAGGTAACCAGTCTATCACGGGGCCGACATGTAGAGACAGACAGGTAACCAGTCTATCACAGGGAGACATGTAGAGACAGACAGGTAACCAGTCTATCACAGGGGGACATGTAGAGACAGACAGTTAACCAGTCTATCACAGGGAGACATGTAGAGACAGACAGGTAACCAGTCTATCACATGGAGACATGTAGAGACAGACAGGTAACCAGTCTATCACAGGGGGACATGTAGAGACAGACAGGTAACCAGTCTATCACAGGGAGACATGTAGAGACAGACAGGTAACCAGTCTATCACAGGGAGACATGGAGAGACAGACAGGTAACCAGTCTATCACAGGGAGACATGTAAAGACAGACAGGTAACCAGTCTATCACAGGGAGACATGTAGAGACAGACAGGTGACCAGTCTATCACAGGGAGACATGTAGAGACAGACAGGTAACCAGTCTATCACAGGGGGACATGTAGAGACAGACAGGTAACCAGTCTATCACAGGGAGACATGTAGAGACAGACAGGTAACCAGTCTATCACAGGGAGACATGTAGAGACAGACAGGTAACCAGTCTATCACGGGGCCGACATTTAGAGACAGACAGGTAACCAGTCTATCACAGGGAGACATGTAGAGACAGACAGGTAGCCAGTCTATCACAGGGCTGACATGTAGAGACAGACAGGTGACCAGTCTATCACAGGGCTGACATGTAGAGAGAGACAGGTGACCAGTCTATCACAGGGCTGACATGTAGAGACAGACAGGTAACCAGTCTATCACAGGGAGACATGTAGAGACAGACAGGTAACCAGTCTATCACAGGGAGACATGTAGAGACAGACAGGTAACCAGTCTATCACAGGGCTGACATGTAGAGACAGACAGGCAACCAGTCTATCACAGGGCTGACATGTAGAGACAGACAGGTAACCAGTCTATCACAGGGCCGACATGTAGAGACAGACAGGTAACCAGTCTATCACAGGGAGACATGTAGAGACAGACAGGTAACCAGTCTATCACAGGGAGACATGTAGAGACAGACAGGTAACCAGTCTATCATGGGGCCGACATGTAGAGACAGACAGGTAACCAGTCTATCACAGGGAGACATGTAGATACAGACAGGTAACCAGTCTATCACAGGGGGACATGTAGAGACAGACAGGTAACCAGTCTATCACAGGGAGACATGTAGAGACAGACAGGTAACCAGTCTATCACAGGGAGACATGTAGAGACAGACAGGTAACCAGTCTATCACAGGGGGACATGTAGAGACAGACAGGTAACCAGTCTATCACAGGGAGACATGTAGAGACAGACAGGTAACCAGTCTATCACAGGGAGACATGTAGAGACAGACAGGTAACCAGTCTATCACAGGGAGACATGTAAAGACAGACAGGTAACCAGTCTATCACAGGGAGACATGTAGAGACAGACAGGTGACCAGTCTATCACAGGGAGACATGTAGAGACAGACAGGTAACCAGTCTATCACAGGGAGACATGTAGAGACAGACAGGTAACCAGTCTATCACAGGGCTGACATGTAGAGACAGACAGGTAACCAGTCTATCACAGGGAGACATGTAGATACAGACAGGTAACCAGTCTATCACAGGGGGACATGTAGAGACAGACAGGTGACCAGTCTATCACAGGGAGACATGTAGAGACAGACAGGTAACCAGTCTATCACAGGGGGACATGTAGAGACAGACAGGTAACCAGTCTATCACAGGGCTGACATGTAGAGCCAGACAGGTAACCAGTCTATCACAGGGAGACATGTAGAGACAGACAGGTAACCAGTCTATCACAGGGAGACATGTAGAGACAGACAGGTAACCAGTCTATCATGGGGCCGACATGTAGAGACAGACAGGTAACCAGTCTATCACAGGGAGACATGTAGAGACAGACAGGTAACCAGTCTATCACAGGGGGACATGTAGAGACAGACAGGTAACCAGTCTATCACAGGGAGACATGTAGAGACAGACAGGTAACCAGTCTATCACAGGGAGACATGTAGAGACAGACAGGTAACCAGTCTATCACAGGGGGACATGTAGAGACAGACAGGTAACCAGTCTATCACAGGGAGACATGTAGAGACAGACAGGTAACCAGTCTATCACAGGGAGACATGTAGAGACAGACAGGTAACCAGTCTATCACAGGGAGACATGTAAAGACAGACAGGTAACCAGTCTATCACAGGGAGACATGTAGAGACAGACAGGTGACCAGTCTATCACAGGGAGACATGTAGAGACAGACAGGTAACCAGTCTATCACAGGGAGACATGTAGAGACCGACAGGTAACCAGTCTATCACAGGGGGACATGTAGAGACAGACAGGTAACCAGTCTATCACAGGGCTGACATGTAGAGACAGACAGGTAACCAGTCTATCACAGGGAGACATGTAGAGACAGACAGGTAACCAGTCTATCACAGGGAGACATGTAGAGACAGACAGGTAACCAGTCTATCATGGGGCCGACATGTAGAGACAGACAGGTAACCAGTCTATCACAGGGAGACATGTAGAGACAGACAGGTAACCAGTCTATCACAGGGGGACATGTAGAGACAGACAGGTAACCAGTCTATCACAGGGAGACATGTAGAGACAGACAGGTAACCAGTCTATCACAGGGGGACATGTAGAGACAGACAGGTAACCAGTCTATCACAGGGAGACATGTAGAGACAGACAGGTAACCAGTCTATCACAGGGAGACATGTAGAGACAGACAGGTAACCAGTCTATCACAGGGAGACATGTAAAGACAGACAGGTAACCAGTCTATCACAGGGAGACATGTAGAGACAGACAGGTGACCAGTCTATCACAGGGAGACATGTAGAGACAGACAGGTAACCAGTCTATCACAGGGAGACATGTAGAGACAGACAGGTAACCAGTCTATCACAGGGCTGACATGTAGAGACAGACAGGTAACCAGTCTATCACAGGGAGACATGTAGAGACAGACAGGTAACCAGTCTATCACAGGGAGACATGTACAGACAGACAGGTAACCAGTCTATCACAGGGCTGACATGTAGAGACAGACAGGTAACCAGTCTATCACAGGGCTGACATGTAGAGACAGACAGGTAACCAGTCTATCATAGGGCTGACATGTAGAGACAGACAGGTAACCAGTCTATCACATGGAGACATGTGGAGACAGACAGGTAACCAGTCTATCACAGGGAGACATGTAGAGACAGACAGGTAACCAGTCTATCACAGGGAGACATGTAGAGACCGACAGGTAACCAGTCTATCACAGGGGGACATGTAGAGACAGACAGGTAACCAGTCTATCACAGGGCTGACATGTAGAGCCAGACAGGTAACCAGTCTATCACAGGGAGACATGTAGAGACAGACAGGTAACCAGTCTATCACAGGGAGACATGTAGAGACAGACAGGTAACCAGTCTATCACAGGGAGACATGTAGAGACAGACAGGTAACCAGTCTATCACAGGGAGACATGTAAAGACAGACAGGTAACCAGTCTATCACAGGGAGACATGTAGAGACAGACAGGTGACCAGTCTATCACAGGGAGACATGTAGAGACAGACAGGTAACCAGTCTATCACAGGGAGACATGTAGAGACAGACAGGTAACCAGTCTATCACAGGGCTGACATGTAGAGACAGACAGGTAACCAGTCTATCACAGGGAGACATGTAGAGACAGACAGGTAACCAGTCTATCACAGGGAGACATGTAGAGACAGACAGGTGACCAGTCTATCACAGGGAGACATGTAGAGACAGACAGGTAACCAGTCTATCACAGGGCTGACATGTAGAGACAGACAGGTAACCAATCTATCACATGGAGACATGTGGAGACAGACAGGTAACCAGTCTATCACAGGGAGACATGTAGAGACCGACAGGTAACCAGTCTATCACAGGGGGACATGTAGAGACCGACAGGTAACCAGTCTATCACAGGGGGACATGTAGAGACAGACAGGTAACCAGTCTATCACAGGGAGACATGTAGAGACAGACAGGTAGCCAGTCTATCACAGGGAGACATGTAGAGACAGACAGGTAACCAGTCTATCACAGGGAGACATGGAGAGACAGACAGGTAACCAGTCTATCACAGGGAGACATGTAGAGACAGACAGGTAACCAGTCTATCACAGGGGGACATGGAGAGACAGACAGGTAACCAGTCTATCACAGGGAGACATGTAGAGACAGACAGGTAACCAGTCTATCACAGGGGGACATGTAGAGACAGACAGGTAACCAGTCTATCACAGGGAGACATGTAAAGACAGACAGGTAACCAGTCTATCACAGGGAGACATGTAGAGACAGACAGGTGACCAGTCTATCACAGGGAGACATGTAGAGACAGACAGGTAACCAGTCTATCACAGGGAGACATGTAGAGACAGACAGGTAACCAGTCTATCACAGGGCTGACATGTAGAGACAGACAGGTAACCAGTCTATCACAGGGAGACATGTAGAGACAGACAGGTAACCAGTCTATCACAGGGAGACATGTACAGACAGACAGGTAACCAGTCTATCACAGGGCTGACATGTAGAGACAGACAGGTAACCAGTCTATCACAGGGCTGACATGTAGAGACAGACAGGTAACCAGTCTATCATAGGGCTGACATGTAGAGACAGACAGGTAACCAGTCTATCACATGGAGACATGTGGAGACAGACAGGTAACCAGTCTATCACAGGGAGACATGTAGAGACAGACAGGTAACCAGTCTATCACAGGGAGACATGTAGAGACAGACAGGTAACCAGTCTATCACAGGGGGACATGTAGAGACAGACAGGTAACCAGTCTATCACAGGGAGACATGTAGAGACAGACAGGTAACCAGTCTATCACAGGGAGACATGTAGAGACAGACAGGTAACCAGTCTATCACAGGGAGACATGTAAAGACAGACAGGTAACCAGTCTATCACAGGGAGACATGTAGAGACAGACAGGTGACCAGTCTATCACAGGGAGACATGTAGAGACAGACAGGTAACCAGTCTATCACAGGGAGACATGTAGAGACAGACAGGTAACCAGTCTATCACAGGGCTGACATGTAGAGACAGACAGGTAACCAGTCTATCACAGGGAGACATGTAGAGACAGACAGGTAACCAGTCTATCACAGGGAGACATGTACAGACAGACAGGTAACCAGTCTATCACAGGGCTGACATGTAGAGACAGACAGGTGACCAGTCTATCACAGGGCTGACATGTAGAGACAGACAGGTAACCAGTCTATCACAGGGAGACATGTAGAGACAGACAGGTAACCAGTCTATCACAGGGAGACATGTAGAGACAGACAGGTAACCAGTCTATCACAGGGCTGACATGTAGAGACAGACAGGCAACCAGTCTATCACAGGGCTGACATGTAGAGACAGACAGGTAACCAGTCTATCACAGGGCTGACATGTAGAGACAGACAGGTAACCAGTCTATCATAGGGCTGACATGTAGAGACAGACAGGTAACCAGTCTATCACATGGAGACATGTGGAGACAGACAGGTAACCAGTCTATCACAGGGAGACATGTAGAGACAGACAGGTAACCAGTCTATCACAGGGAGACATGTAGAGACCGACAGGTAACCAGTCTATCACAGGGGGACATGTAGAGACAGACAGGTAACCAGTCTATCACAGGGCTGACATGTAGAGACAGACAGGTAACCAGTCTATCACAGGGAGACATGTAGAGACAGACAGGTAACCAGTCTATCACAGGGAGACATGTAAAGACAGACAGGTAACCAGTCTATCACAGGGAGACATGTAGAGACAGACAGGTGACCAGTCTATCACAGGGAGACATGTAGAGACAGACAGGTAACCAGTCTATCACAGGGAGACATGTCGAGACAGACAGGTAACCAGTCTATCACAGGGCTGACATGTAGAGACAGACAGGTAACCAGTCTATCACAGGGAGACATGTAGAGACAGACAGGTAACCAGTCTATCACAGGGAGACATGTACAGACAGACAGGTAACCAGTCTATCACAGGGCTGACATGTAGAGACAGACAGGTAACCAGTCTATCATAGGGCTGACATGTAGAGACAGACAGGTAACCAGTCTATCACATGGAGACATGTGGAGACAGACACGTAACCAGTCTATCACAGGGAGACATGTAGAGACAGACAGGTAACCAGTCTATCACAGGGCTGACATGTAGAGAGAGACAGGTGACCAGTCTATCACAGGGCTGACATGTAGAGACAGACAGGTAACCAGTCTATCACAGGGCTGACATGTAGAGACAGACAGGTGACCAGTCTATCACAGGGCTGACATGTAGAGACAGACAGGTAACCAGTCTATCACAGGGAGACATGTAGAGACAGACAGGTAACCAGTCTATCACAGGGAGACATGTAGAGACAGACAGGTAACCAGTCTATCACAGGGCTGACATGTAGAGACAGACAGGCAACCAGTCTATCACAGGGCTGACATGTAGAGACAGACAGGTAACCAGTCTATCACAGGGCCGACATGTAGAGACAGACAGGTAACCAGTCTATCACAGGGCTGACATGTAGAGACAGACAGGTAACCAGTCTATCACAGGGAGACATGTAGAGACAGACAGGTAACCAGTCTATCACAGGGAGACATGTAGAGACAGACAGGTAACCAGTCTATCATGGGGCCGACATGTAGAGACAGACAGGTAACCAGTCTATCACATGGAGACATGTGGAGACAGACTGGTAACCAGTCTATCACAGGGAGACATGTAGAGACAGACAGGTAACCAGTCTATCACAGGGAGACATGTAGAGACCGACAGGTAACCAGTCTATCACAGGGGGACATGTAGAGACAGACAGGTAACCAGTCTATCACAGGGCTGACATGTAGAGACAGACAGGTAACCAGTCTATCACAGGGAGACATGTAGAGACAGACAGGTAACCAGTCTATCACAGGGAGACATGTAAAGACAGACAGGTAACCAGTCTATCACAGGGAGACATGTAGAGACAGACAGGTGACCAGTCTATCACAGGGAGACATGTAGAGACAGACAGGTAACCAGTCTATCACAGGGAGACATGTAGAGACAGACAGGTAACCAGTCTATCACAGGGCTGACATGTAGAGACAGACAGGTAACCAGTCTATCACAGGGAGACATGTAGAGACAGACAGGTAACCAGTCTATCACAGGGAGACATGTACAGACAGACAGGTAACCAGTCTATCACAGGGCTGACATGTAGAGACAGACAGGTAACCAGTCTATCATAGGGCTGACATGTAGAGACAGACAGGTAACCAGTCTATCACATGGAGACATGTGGAGACAGACACGTAACCAGTCTATCACAGGGAGACATGTAGAGACAGACAGGTAACCAGTCTATCACAGGGCTGACATGTAGAGAGAGACAGGTGACCAGTCTATCACAGGGCTGACATGTAGAGACAGACAGGTAACCAGTCTATCACAGGGCTGACATGTAGAGACAGACAGGTGACCAGTCTATCACAGGGCTGACATGTAGAGACAGACAGGTAACCAGTCTATCACAGGGAGACATTTAGAGACAGACAGGTAACCAGTCTATCACAGGGAGACATGTAGAGACAGACAGGTAACCAGTCTATCACAGGGCTGACATGTAGAGACAGACAGGCAACCAGTCTATCACAGGGCCGACATGTAGAGACAGACAGGTAACCAGTCTATCACAGGGCCGACATGTAGAGACAGACAGGTAACCAGTCTATCACAGGGCCGACATGTAGAGACAGACAGGTAACCAGTCTATCACAGGGAGACATGTAGAGACAGACAGGTAACCAGTCTATCACAGGGAGACATGTAGAGACAGACAGGTAACCAGTCTATCATGGGGCCGACATGTAGAGACAGACAGGTAACCAGTCTATCACAGGGGTACATGTAGAGACAGACAGGTAACCAGTCTATCACAGGGGGACATGTAGAGACAGACAGGTAACCAGTCTATCACAGGGAGACATGTAGAGACAGACAGGTAAGCAGTCTATCACAGGGAGACATGTAGAGACAGACAGGTAACCAGTCTATCACAGGGGGACATGTAGAGACAGACAGGTAACCAGTCTATCACAGGGAGACATGTAGAGACAGACAGGTAACCAGTCTATCACAGGGAGACATGTAAAGACAGACAGGTAACCAGTCTATCACAGGGAGACATGTAGAGACAGACAGGTAACCAGTCTATCACAGGGAGACATGTACAGACAGACAGGTGACCAGTCTATCACAGGGAGACATGTAGAGACAGACAGGTAACCAGTCTATAAAAGGGCTGACATGTAGAGACAGACAGGTAACCAATCTATCACATGGAGACATGTGGAGACAGACAGGTAACCAGTCTATCACAGGGAGACATGTAGAGACCGACAGGTAACCAGTCTATCACAGGGGGACATGTAGAGACAGACAGGTAACCAGTCTATCACAGGGAGACATGTAGAGACAGACAGGTAACCAGTCTATCACAGGGAGACATGTAGAGACAGACAGGTAACCAGTCTATCACAGGGGGACATGTAGAGACAGACAGGTAACCAGTCTATCACAGGGAGACATATAGAGACAGACAGGTAACCAGTCTATCACAGGGAGACATGTAGAGACAGACAGTTAACCAGTCTATCATAGGGCTGACATGTAGAGACAGACAGGTAACCAGTCTATCACATGGAGACATGTGGAGACAGACACGTAACCAGTCTATCACAGGGAGACATGTAGAGACAGACAGGTAACCAGTCTATCACAGGGCTGACATGTAGAGAGAGACAGGTGACCAGTCTATCACAGGGCTGACATGTAGAGACAGACAGGTAACCAGTCTATCACAGGGCTGACATGTAGAGACAGACAGGTGACCAGTCTATCACAGGGCTGACATGTAGAGACAGACAGGTAACAAGTCTATCACAGGGAGACATGTAGAGACAGACAGGTAACCAGTCTATCACAGGGAGACATGTAGAGACAGACAGGTAACCAGTCTATCACAGGGCTGACATGTAGAGACAGACAGGCAACCAGTCTATCACAGGGCTGACATGTAGAGACAGACAGGTAACCAGTCTATCACAGGGCCGACATGTAGAGACAGACAGGTAACCAGTCTATCACAGGGCCGACATGTAGAGACAGACAGGTGACCAGTCTATCACAGGGAGACATGTAGAGACAGACAGGTAACCAGTCTATCACAGGGAGACATGTAGAGACAGACAGGTAACCAGTCTATCACAGGGCTGACATGTAGAGACAGACAGGTAACCAGTCTATCACAGGGAGACATGTAGAGACAGACAGGTAACCAGTCTATCACAGGGAGACATGTAGAGACAGACAGGTGACCAGTCTATCACAGGGAGACATGTAGAGACCGACAGGTAACCAGTCTATCACAGGGGGACATGTAGAGACAGACAGGTAACCAGTCTATCACAGGGAGACATGTAGAGACAGACAGGTAACCAGTCTATCACGGGGCCGACATGTAGAGACAGACAGGTAACCAGTCTATCACAGGGAGACATGTAGAGACAGACAGGTAACCAGTCTATCACGGGGCCGACATGTAGAGACAGACAGGTAACCAGTCTATCACAGGGAGACATGTAGAGACAGACAGGTAACCAGTCTATCACAGGGGGACATGTAGAGACAGACAGGTAACCAGTCTATCACAGGGAGACATGTAGAGACAGACAGGTAACCAGTCTATCACAGGGAGACATGTAAAGACAGACAGGTAACCAGTCTATCACAGGGAGACATGTAGAGACAGACAGGTAACCAGTCTATCACAGGGAGACATGTACAGACAGACAGGTGACCAGTCTATCACAGGGAGACATGTAGAGACAGACAGGTAACCAGTCTATCACAGGGCTGACATGTAGAGACAGACAGGTAACCAATCTATCACATGGAGACATGTGGAGACAGACAGGTAACCAGTCTATCACAGGGAGACATGTAGAGACCGACAGGTAACCAGTCTATCACAGGGGGACATGTAGAGACAGACAGGTAACCAGTCTATCACAGGGAGACATGTAGAGACAGACAGGTAACCAGTCTATCACAGGGAGACATGTAGAGACAGACAGGTAACCAGTCTATCACAGGGGGACATGTATAGACAGACAGGTAACCAGTCTATCACAGGGAGACATATAGAGACAGACAGGTAACCAGTCTATCACAGGGAGACATGTAGAGACAGACAGTTAACCAGTCTATCATAGGGCTGACATGTAGAGACAGACAGGTAACCAGTCTATCACATGGAGACATGTGGAGACAGACACGTAACCAGTCTATCACAGGGAGACATGTAGAGACAGACAGGTAACCAGTCTATCACAGGGCTGACATGTAGAGAGAGACAGGTGACCAGTCTATCACAGGGCTGACATGTAGAGACAGACAGGTAACCAGTCTATCACAGGGCTGACATGTAGAGACAGACAGGTGACCAGTCTATCACAGGGCTGACATGTAGAGACAGACAGGTAACAAGTCTATCACAGGGAGACATGTAGAGACAGACAGGTAACCAGTCTATCACAGGGAGACATGTAGAGACAGACAGGTAACCAGTCTATCACAGGGCTGACATGTAGAGACAGACAGGCAACCAGTCTATCACAGGGCTGACATGTAGAGACAGACAGGTAACCAGTCTATCACAGGGCCGACATGTAGAGACAGACAGGTAACCAGTCTATCACAGGGCCGACATGTAGAGACAGACAGGTGACCAGTCTATCACAGGGAGACATGTAGAGACAGACAGGTAACCAGTCTATCAAAGGGAGACATGTAGAGACAGACAGGTAACCAGTCTATCACAGGGCTGACATGTAGAGACAGACAGGTAACCAGTCTATCACAGGGAGACATGTAGAGACAGACAGGTAACCAGTCTATCACAGGGAGACATGTAGAGACAGACAGGTGACCAGTCTATCACAGGGAGACATGTAGAGACCGACAGGTAACCAGTCTATCACAGGGGGACATGTAGAGACAGACAGGTAACCAGTCTATCACAGGGAGACATGTAGAGACAGACAGGTAACCAGTCTATCACGGGGCCGACATGTAGAGACAGACAGGTAACCAGTCTATCACAGGGAGACATGTAGAGACAGACAGGTAACCAGTCTATCACGGGGCCGACATGTAGAGACAGACAGGTAACCAGTCTATCACAGGGAGACATGTAGAGACAGACAGGTAACCAGTCTATCACAGGGCCGACATGTAGAGACAGACAGGTAACCAGTCTATCACAGGGCCGACATGTAGAGACAGACAGGTAACCAGTCTATCACAGGGCCGACATGTAGAGACAGACAGGTAACCAGTCTATCACAGGGAGACATGTAGAGACAGACAGGTAACCAGTCTATCACAGGGAGACATGTAGAGACAGACAGGTAACCAGTCTATCATGGGGCCGACATGTAGAGACAGACAGGTAACCAGTCTATCACAGGGGTACATGTAGAGACAGACAGGTAACCAGTCTATCACAGGGGGACATGTAGAGACAGACAGGTAACCAGTCTATCACAGGGAGACATGTAGAGACAGACAGGTAACCAGTCTATCACAGGGAGACATGTAGAGACAGACAGGTAACCAGTCTATCACAGGGGGACATGTAGAGACAGACAGGTAACCAGTCTATCACAGGGAGACATGTAGAGACAGACAGGTAACCAGTCTATCACAGGGAGACATGTACAGACAGACAGGTGACCAGTCTATCACAGGGAGACATGTAGAGACAGACAGGTAACCAGTCTATCACAGGGCTGACATGTAGAGACAGACAGGTAACCAGTCTATCACAGGGAGACATGTAGAGACAGACAGGTGACCAGTCTATCACAGGGAGACATGTAGAGACAGACAGGTAACCAGTCTATCACAGGGGGACATGTAGAGACAGACAGGTAACCAGTCTATCACAGGGAGACATGTAGAGACAGACAGGTAACCAGTCTATCACAGGGAGACATGTAGAGACAGACAGGTAACCAGTCTATCACGGGGCCGACATTTAGAGACAGACAGGTAACCAGTCTATCACAGGGAGACATGTAGAGACAGACAGGTAGCCAGTCTATCACAGGGCTGACATGTAGAGACAGACAGGTGACCAGTCTATCACAGGGCTGACATGTAGAGAGAGACAGGTGACCAGTCTATCACAGGGCTGACATGTAGAGACAGACAGGTAACCAGTCTATCACAGGGAGACATGTAGAGACAGACAGGTAACCAGTCTATCACAGGGAGACATGTAGAGACAGACAGGTAACCAGTCTATCACAGGGCTGACATGTAGAGACAGACAGGCAACCAGTCTATCACAGGGCTGACATGTAGAGACAGACAGGTAACCAGTCTATCACAGGGCCGACATGTAGAGACAGACAGGTAACCAGTCTATCACAGGGAGACATGTAGAGACAGACAGGTAACCAGTCTATCACAGGGAGACATGTAGAGACAGACAGGTAACCAGTCTATCATGGGGCCGACATGTAGAGACAGACAGGTAACCAGTCTATCACAGGGAGACATGTAGATACAGACAGGTAACCAGTCTATCACAGGGGGACATGTAGAGACAGACAGGTAACCAGTCTATCACAGGGAGACATGTAGAGACAGACAGGTAACCAGTCTATCACAGGGAGACATGTAGAGACAGACAGGTAACCAGTCTATCACAGGGGGACATGTAGAGACAGACAGGTAACCAGTCTATCACAGGGAGACATGTAGAGACAGACAGGTAACCAGTCTATCACAGGGAGACATGTAGAGACAGACAGGTAACCAGTCTATCACAGGGAGACATGTAAAGACAGACAGGTAACCAGTCTATCACAGGGAGACATGTAGAGACAGACAGGTGACCAGTCTATCACAGGGAGACATGTAGAGACAGACAGGTAACCAGTCTATCACAGGGAGACATGTAGAGACAGACAGGTAACCAGTCTATCACAGGGCTGACATGTAGAGACAGACAGGTAACCAGTCTATCACAGGGAGACATGTAGAGACAGACAGGTAACCAGTCTATCACAGGGAGACATGTACAGACAGACAGGTAACCAGTCTATCACAGGGCTGACATGTAGAGACAGACAGGTAACCAGTCTATCACAGGGCTGACATGTAGAGACAGACAGGTAACCAGTCTATCATAGGGCTGACATGTAGAGACAGACAGGTAACCAGTCTATCACATGGAGACATGTGGAGACAGACAGGTAACCAGTCTATCACAGGGAGACATGTAGAGACAGACAGGTAACCAGTCTATCACAGGGAGACATGTAGAGACCGACAGGTAACCAGTCTATCACAGGGGGACATGTAGAGACAGACAGGTAACCAGTCTATCACAGGGCTGACATGTAGAGCCAGACAGGTAACCAGTCTATCACAGGGAGACATGTAGAGACAGACAGGTAACCAGTCTATCACAGGGAGACATGTAGAGACAGACAGGTAACCAGTCTATCATGGGGCCGACATGTAGAGACAGACAGGTAACCAGTCTATCACAGGGAGACATGTAGAGACAGACAGGTAACCAGTCTATCACAGGGGGACATGTAGAGACAGACAGGTAACCAGTCTATCACAGGGAGACATGTAGAGACAGACAGGTAACCAGTCTATCACAGGGAGACATGTAGAGACAGACAGGTAACCAGTCTATCACAGGGGGATATGTAGAGACAGACAGGTAACCAGTCTATCACAGGGAGACATGTAGAGACAGACAGGTAACCAGTCTATCACAGGGAGACATGTAGAGACAGACAGGTAACCAGTCTATCACAGGGAGACATGTAAAGACAGACAGGTAACCAGTCTATCACAGGGAGACATGTAGAGACAGACAGGTGACCAGTCTATCACAGGGAGACATGTAGAGACAGACAGGTAACCAGTCTATCACAGGGAGACATGTAGAGACCGACAGGTAACCAGTCTATCACAGGGGGACATGTAGAGACAGACAGGTAACCAGTCTATCACAGGGCTGACATGTAGAGACAGACAGGTAACCAGTCTATCACAGGGAGACATGTAGAGACAGACAGGTAACCAGTCTATCACAGGGAGACATGTAGAGACAGACAGGTAACCAGTCTATCATGGGGCCGACATGTAGAGACAGACAGGTAACCAGTCTATCACAGGGAGACATGTAGAGACAGACAGGTAACCAGTCTATCACAGGGGGACATGTAGAGACAGACAGGTAACCAGTCTATCACAGGGAGACATGTAGAGACAGACAGGTAACCAGTCTATCACAGGGAGACATGTAGAGACAGACAGGTAACCAGTCTATCACAGGGGGACATGTAGAGACAGACAGGTAACCAGTCTATCACAGGGAGACATGTAGAGACAGACAGGTAACCAGTCTATCACAGGGAGACATGTAGAGACAGACAGGTAACCAGTCTATCACAGGGAGACATGTAAAGACAGACAGGTAACCAGTCTATCACAGGGAGACATGTAGAGACAGACAGGTGACCAGTCTATCACAGGGAGACATGTAGAGACAGACAGGTAACCAGTCTATCACAGGGAGACATGTAGAGACAGACAGGTAACCAGTCTATCACAGGGCTGACATGTAGAGACAGACAGGTAACCAGTCTATCACAGGGAGACATGTAGAGACAGACAGGTAACCAGTCTATCACAGGGAGACATGTACAGACAGACAGGTAACCAGTCTATCACAGGGCTGACATGTAGAGACAGACAGGTAACCAGTCTATCACAGGGCTGACATGTAGAGACAGACAGGTAACCAGTCTATCATAGGGCTGACATGTAGAGACAGACAGGTAACCAGTCTATCACATGGAGACATGTGGAGACAGACAGGTAACCAGTCTATCACAGGGAGACATGTAGAGACAGACAGGTAACCAGTCTATCACAGGGAGACATGTAGAGACCGACAGGTAACCAGTCTATCACAGGGGGACATGTAGAGACAGACAGGTAACCAGTCTATCACAGGGCTGACATGTAGAGCCAGACAGGTAACCAGTCTATCACAGGGAGACATGTAGAGACAGACAGGTAACCAGTCTATCACAGGGAGACATGTAGAGACAGACAGGTAACCAGTCTATCACAGGGAGACATGTAGAGACAGACAGGTAACCAGTCTATCACAGGGAGACATGTAAAGACAGACAGGTAACCAGTCTATCACAGGGAGACATGTAGAGACAGACAGGTGACCAGTCTATCACAGGGAGACATGTAGAGACAGACAGGTAACCAGTCTATCACAGGGAGACATGTAGAGACAGACAGGTAACCAGTCTATCACAGGGCTGACATGTAGAGACAGACAGGTAACCAGTCTATCACAGGGAGACATGTAGAGACAGACAGGTAACCAGTCTATCACAGGGAGACATGTAGAGACAGACAGGTGACCAGTCTATCACAGGGAGACATGTAGAGACAGACAGGTAACCAGTCTATCACAGGGCTGACATGTAGAGACAGACAGGTAACCAATCTATCACATGGAGACATGTGGAGACAGACAGGTAACCAGTCTATCACAGGGAGACATGTAGAGACCGACAGGTAACCAGTCTATCACAGGGGGACATGTAGAGACCGACAGGTAACCAGTCTATCACAGGGGGACATGTAGAGACAGACAGGTAACCAGTCTATCACAGGGAGACATGTAGAGACAGACAGGTAGCCAGTCTATCACAGGGAGACATGTAGAGACAGACAGGTAACCAGTCTATCACAGGGAGACATGGAGAGACAGACAGGTAACCAGTATATCACAGGGAGACATGTAGAGACAGACAGGTAACCAGTCTATCACAGGGGGACATGGAGAGACAGACAGGTAACCAGTCTATCACAGGGAGACATGTAGAGACAGACAGGTAACCAGTCTATCACAGGGGGACATGTAGAGACAGACAGGTAACCAGTCTATCACAGGGAGACATGTAAAGACAGACAGGTAACCAGTCTATCACAGGGAGACATGTAGAGACAGACAGGTGACCAGTCTATCACAGGGAGACATGTAGAGACAGACAGGTAACCAGTCTATCACAGGGAGACATGTAGAGACAGACAGGTAACCAGTCTATCACAGGGCTGACATGTAGAGACAGACAGGTAACCAGTCTATCACAGGGAGACATGTAGAGACAGACAGGTAACCAGTCTATCACAGGGAGACATGTACAGACAGACAGGTAACCAGTCTATCACAGGGCTGACATGTAGAGACAGACAGGTAACCAGTCTATCACAGGGCTGACATGTAGAGACAGACAGGTAACCAGTCTATCATAGGGCTGACATGTAGAGACAGACAGGTAACCAGTCTATCACATGGAGACATGTGGAGACAGACAGGTAACCAGTCTATCACAGGGAGACATGTAGAGACAGACAGGTAACCAGTCTATCACAGGGAGACATGTAGAGACAGACAGGTAACCAGTCTATCACAGGGGGACATGTAGAGACAGACAGGTAACCAGTCTATCACAGGGAGACATGTAGAGACAGACAGGTAACCAGTCTATCACAGGGAGACATGTAGAGACAGACAGGTAACCAGTCTATCACAGGGAGACATGTAAAGACAGACAGGTAACCAGTCTATCACAGGGAGACATGTAGAGACAGACAGGTGACCAGTCTATCACAGGGAGACATGTAGAGACAGACAGGTAACCAGTCTATCACAGGGAGACATGTAGAGACAGACAGGTAACCAGTCTATCACAGGGCTGACATGTAGAGACAGACAGGTAACCAGTCTATCACAGGGAGACATGTAGAGACAGACAGGTAACCAGTCTATCACAGGGAGACATGTACAGACAGACAGGTAACCAGTCTATCACAGGGCTGACATGTAGAGACAGACAGGTAACCAGTCTATCACAGGGCTGACATGTAGAGACAGACAGGTAACCAGTCTATCATAGGGCTGACATGTAGAGACAGACAGGTAACCAGTCTATCACATGGAGACATGTGGAGACAGACAGGTAACCAGTCTATCACAGGGAGACATGTAGAGACAGACAGGTAACCAGTCTATCACAGGGAGACATGTAGAGACCGACAGGTAACCAGTCTATCACAGGGGGACATGTAGAGACAGACAGGTAACCAGTCTATCACAGGGCTGACATGTAGAGCCAGACAGGTAACCAGTCTATCACAGGGAGACATGTAGAGACAGACAGGTAACCAGTCTATCACAGGGAGACATGTAGAGACAGACAGGTAACCAGTCTATCACAGGGAGACATGTAGAGACAGACAGGTAACCAGTCTATCACAGGGAGACATGTAAAGACAGACAGGTAACCAGTCTATCACAGGGAGACATGTAGAGACAGACAGGTGACCAGTCTATCACAGGGAGACATGTAGAGACAGACAGGTAACCAGTCTATCAAAGGGAGACATGTAGAGACAGACAGGTAACCAGTCTATCACAGGGCTGACATGTAGAGACAGACAGGTAACCAGTCTATCACAGGGAGACATGTAGAGACAGACAGGTAACCAGTCTATCACAGGGAGACATGTAGAGACAGACAGGTGACCAGTCTATCACAGGGAGACATGTAGAGACAGACAGGTAACCAGTCTATCACAGGGCTGACATGTAGAGACAGACAGGTAACCAATCTATCACATGGAGACATGTGGAGACAGACAGGTAACCAGTCTATCACAGGGAGACATGTAGAGACCGACAGGTAACCAGTCTATCACAGGGGGATATGTAGAGACAGACAGGTAACCAGTCTATCACAGGGAGACATGTAGAGACAGACAGGTAACCAGTCTATCACAGGGAGACATGTAGAGACAGACAGGTAACCAGTCTATCATGGGGCCGACATGTAGAGACAGACAGGTAACCAGTCTATCACAGGGAGACATGTAGAGACAGACAGGTAACCAGTCTATCACAGGGGGACAAGTAAAGACAGACAGGTAACCAGTCTATCACAGGGAGACATGTAGAGACAGACAGGTAACCAGTCTATCACAGGGAGACATGTAGAGACAGACAGGTAACCAGTCTATCACAGGGGGACATGTAGAGACAGACAGGTAACCAGTCTATCACAGGGAGACATGTAGAGACAGACAGGTAACCAGTCTATCACAGGGAGACATGTAGAGACAGACAGGTAACCAGTCTATCACAGGGAGACATGTAAAGACAGACAGGTAACCAGTCTATCACAGGGAGACATGTAGAGACAGACAGGTAACCAGTCTATCACAGGGAGACATGTACAGACAGACAGGTAACCAGTCTATCACAGGGCTGACATGTAGAGACAGACAGGTAACCAGTCTATCACAGGGCTGACATGTAGAGACAGACAGGTAACCAGTCTATCATAGGGCTGACATGTAGAGACAGACAGGTAACCAGTCTATCACATGGAGACATGTGGAGACAGACAGGTAACCAGTCTATCACAGGGAGACATGTAGAGACAGACAGGAAACCAGTCTATCACAGGGAGACATGTAGAGACAGACAGGTAACCAGTCTATCACAGGGGGACATGTAGAGACAGACAGGTAACCAGTCTATCACAGGGAGACATGTAGAGACAGACAGGTAACCAGTCTATCACAGGGAGACATGTAGAGACAGACAGGTAACCAGTCTATCACAGGGAGACATGTAAAGACAGACAGGTAACCAGTCTATCACAGGGAGACATGTAGAGACAGACAGGTGACCAGTCTATCACAGGGAGACATGTAGAGACAGACAGGTAACCAGTCTATCACAGGGAGACATGTAGAGACAGACAGGTAACCAGTCTATCACAGGGCTGACATGTAGAGACAGACAGGTAACCAGTCTATCACAGGGAGACATGTAGAGACAGACAGGTAACCAGTCTATCACAGGGAGACATGTACAGACAGACAGGTAACCAGTCTATCACAGGGCTGACATGTAGAGACAGACAGGTAACCAGTCTATCACAGGGCTGACATGTAGAGACAGACAGGTAACCAGTCTATCATAGGGCTGACATGTAGAGACAGACAGGTAACCAGTCTATCACATGGAGACATGTGGAGACAGACAGGTAACCAGTCTATCACAGGGAGACATGTAGAGACAGACAGGTAACCAGTCTATCACAGGGAGACATGTAGAGACCGACAGGTAACCAGTCTATCACAGGGGGACATGTAGAGACAGACAGGTAACCAGTCTATCACAGGGCTGACATGTAGAGCCAGACAGGTAACCAGTCTATCACAGGGAGACATGTAGAGACAGACAGGTAACCAGTCTATCACAGGGAGACATGTAGAGACAGACAGGTAACCAGTCTATCACAGGGAGACATGTAGAGACAGACAGGTAACCAGTCTATCACAGGGAGACATGTAAAGACAGACAGGTAACCAGTCTATCACAGGGAGACATGTAGAGACAGACAGGTGACCAGTCTATCACAGGGAGACATGTAGAGACAGACAGGTAACCAGTCTATCACAGGGAGACATGTAGAGACAGACAGGTAACCAGTCTATCACAGGGAGACATGGAGAGACAGACAGGTAACCAGTCTATCACAGGGAGACATGTAAAGACAGACAGGTAACCAGTCTATCACAGGGAGACATGTAGAGACAGACAGGTGACCAGTCTATCACAGGGAGACATGTAGAGACAGACAGGTAACCAGTCTATCACAGGGGGACATGTAGAGACAGACAGGTAACCAGTCTATCACTGGGAGACATGTAGAGACAGACAGGTAACCAGTCTATCACAGGGAGACATGTAGAGACAGACAGGTAACCAGTCTATCACAGGGAGACATGTAGAGACAGACAGGTAACCAGTCTATCACCGGGCCGACATTTAGAGACAGACAGGTAACCAGTCTATCACAGGGAGACATGTAGAGACAGACAGGTAACCAGTCTATCACGGGGCTGACGTGTAGAGACAGACAGGTGACCAGTCTATCACAGGGCTGACATGTAGAGAGAGACAGGTGACCAGTCTATCACAGGGCTGACATGTAGAGACAGACAGGTAACCAGTCTATCACAGGGAGACATGTAGAGACAGACAGGTAACCAGTCTATCACAGGGAGACATGTAGAGACAGACAGGTAACCAGTCTATCACAGGGGGACATGTAGAGACAGACAGGTAACCGGTCTATCACAGGGAGACATGTAGAGACAGACAGGTAACCAGTCTATCACAGGGAGACATGTAGAGACAGACAGGTGACCAGTCTATCACAGGGAGACATGTAGAGACAGACAGGTAACCAGTCTATCACAGGGAGACATGTAGAGACAGACAGGTAACCAGTCTATCACAGGGCTGACATGTAGAGACAGACAGGTAACCAGTCTATCACAGGGAGACATGTAGAGACAGACAGGTAACCAGTCTATCACAGGGGGACATGTAGAGACAGACAGGTAACCAGTCTATCACAGGGAGACATGTAGAGACAGACAGGTTACCAGTCTATCACAGGGAGACATGTAGAGACCGACAGGTAACCAGTCTTTCACAGGGGGACATGTAGAGACAGACAGGTAACCAGTCTATCACAGGGAGACATGTAGAGACAGACAGGTAACCAGTCTATCACAGGGAGACATGTAGAGACAGACAGGTAACCAGTCTATCACGGGGCCGACATTTAGAGACAGACAGGTAACCAGTCTATCACAGGGAGACATGTAGAGACAGACAGGTAACCAGTCTATCACAGGGCTGACATGTAGAGACAGACAGGTGACCAGTCTATCACAGGGCTGACATGTAGAGAGAGACAGGTGACCAGTCTATCACAGGGCTGACATGTAGAGACAGACAGGTAACCAGTCTATCACAGGGAGACATGTAGAGACAGACAGGTAACCAGTCTATCACAGGGAGACATGTAGAGACAGACAGGTAACCAGTCTATCACAGGGCTGACATGTAGAGACAGACAGGCAACCAGTCTATCACAGGGCTGACATGTAGAGACAGACAGGTAACCAGTCTATCACAGGGCCGACATGTAGAGACAGACAGGTAACCAGTCTATCACAGGGAGACATGTAGAGACAGACAGGTAACCAGTCTATCACAGGGGGACATGTAGAGACAGACAGGTAACCAGTCTATCATGGGGCCGACATGTAGAGACAGACAGGTAACCAGTCTATCACAGGGAGACATGTAGAGACAGACAGGTAACCAGTCTATCACAGGGGGACATGTAGAGACAGACAGGTAACCAGTCTATCACAGGGAGACATGAAGAGACAGACAGGTAACCAGTCTATCACAGGGAGACATGTAGAGACAGACAGGTAACCAGTCTATCACAGGGAGACATGTAAAGACAGACAGGTAACCAGTCTATCACAGGGAGACATGTAGAGACAGACAGGTGACCATTCTATCACAGGGAGACATGTAGAGACAGACAGGTAACCAGTCTATCACAGGGAGACATGTAGAGACAGACAGGTAACCAGTCTATCACAGGGCTGACATGTAGAGACAGACAGGTAACCAGTCTATCACAGGGAGACATGTAGCGACAGACAGGTAACCAGTCTATCACAGGGAGACATGTACAGACAGACAGGTAACCAGTCTATCACAGGGCTCACATGTAGAGACAGACAGGTAACCAGTCTATCACAGGGCTGACATGTAGAGACAGACAGGTAACCAGTCTATCATAGGGCTGACATGTAGAGACAGACAGGTAACCAGTCTATCACATGGAGACATGTGGAGACAGACAGGTAACCAGTCTATCACAGGGCTGACATGTAGAGACAGACAGGTAACCAGTCTATCACAGGGAGACATGTAGAGACAGACAGGTAACCAGTCTATCACAGGGGGACATGTAGAGACAGGGAGACATGTAGAGACAGACAGGTAACCAGTCTATCACAGGGAGACATGTAGAGACAGACAGGTAACCAGTCTATCACAGGGCTGACATGTAGAGACAGACAGGTAACCAGTCTATCACAGGGAGACATGTAGAGACAGACAGGTAACCAGTCTATCACAGGGAGACATGTACAGACAGACAGGTAACCAGTCTATCACAGGGCTGACATGTAGAGACAGACAGGTAACCAGTCTATCATAGGGCTGACATGTAGAGACAGACAGGTAACCAGTCTATCACATGGAGACATGTGGAGACAGACACGTAACCAGTCTATCACAGGGAGACATGTAAAGACAGACAGGTAACCAGTCTATCACAGGGAGACATGTAGAGACAGACAGGTGACCAGTCTATCACAGGGAGACATGTAGAGACAGACAGGTAACCAGTCTATCACAGGGAGACATGTAGAGACAGACAGGTAACCAGTCTATCACAGGGCTGACATGTAGAGACAGACAGGTAACCAGTCTATCACAGGGAGACATGTAGCGACAGACAGGTAACCAGTCTATCACAGGGAGACATGTACAGACAGACAGGTAACCAGTCTATCACAGGGCTCACATGTAGAGACAGACAGGTAACCAGTCTATCACAGGGCTGACATGTAGAGACAGACAGGTAACCAGTCTATCATAGGGCTGACATGTAGAGACAGACAGGTAACCAGTCTATCACATGGAGACATGTGGAGACAGACAGGTAACCAGTCTATCACAGGGCTGACATGTAGAGACAGACAGGTAACCAGTCTATCACAGGGAGACATGTAGAGACAGACAGGTAACCAGTCTATCACAGGGAGACATGTAAAGACAGACAGGTAACCAGTCTATCACAGGGAGACATGTAGAGACAGACAGGTGACCAGTCTATCACAGGGCTGACATGTAGAGACAGACAGGTAACCAGTCTATCATAGGGCTGACATGTAGAGACAGACAGGTAACCAGTCTATCACATGGAGACATGTGGAGACAGACACGTAACCAGTCTATCACAGGGAGACATGTAGAGACAGACAGGTAACCAGTCTATCACAGGGCTGACATGTAGAGAGAGACAGGTGACCAGTCTATCACAGGGCTGACATGTAGAGACAGACAGGTAACCAGTCTATCACAGGGCTGACATGTAGAGACAGACAGGTGACCAGTCTATCACAGGGCTGACATGTAGAGACAGACAGGTAACCAGTCTATCACAGGGAGACATGTAGAGACAGACAGGTAACCAGTCTATCACAGGGAGACATGTAGAGACAGACAGGTAACCAGTCTATCACAGGGCTGACATGTAGAGACAGACAGGCAACCAGTCTATCACAGGGCTGACATGTAGAGACAGACAGGTAACCAGTCTATCACAGGGCCGACATGTAGAGACAGACAGGTAACCAGTCTATCACAGGGCCGACATGTAGAGACAGACAGGTAACCAGTCTATCACAGGGAGACATGTAGAGACAGACAGGTAACCAGTCTATCACAGGGAGACATGTAGAGACAGACAGGTAACCAGTCTATCACGGGGCCGACATGTAGAGACAGACAGGTAACCAGTCTATCACAGGGGTACATGTAGAGACAGACAGGTAACCAGTCTATCACAGGGGGACATGTAGAGACAGACAGGTAACCATTCTATCACAGGGAGACATGTAGAGACAGACAGGTAAGCAGTCTATCACAGGGAGACATGTAGAGACAGACAGGTAACCAGTCTATCACAGGGGGACATGTAGAGACAGACAGGTAACCAGTCTATCACAGGGAGACATGTAGAGACAGACAGGTAACCAGTCTATCACAGGGAGACATGTAAAGACAGACAGGTAACCAGTCTATCACAGGGAGACATGTAGAGACAGACAGGTGACCAGTCTATCACAGGGAGACATGTAGAGACAGACAGGTAACCAGTCTATCACAGGGAGACATGTAGAGATAGACAGGTAAACAGTCTATCACAGGGCTGACATGTAGAGACAGACAGGTAACCAGTCTATCACAGGGAGACATGTAGAGACAGACAGGTAACCAGTCTATCACAGGGAGACATGTAGAGACAGACAGGTGACCAGTCTATCACAGGGAGACATGTAGAGACCGACAGGTAACCAGTCTATCACAGGGGGACATGTAGAGACAGACAGGTAACCAGTCTATCACAGGGAGACATGTAGAGACAGACAGGTAACCAGTCTATCACGGGGCCGACATGTAGAGACAGACAGGTAACCAGTCTATCACAGGGAGACATGTAGAGACAGACAGGTAACCAGTCTATCACGGGGCCGACATGTAGAGACAGACAGGTAACCAGTCTATCACAGGGAGACATGTAGAGACAGACAGGTAACCAGTCTATCACAGGGCTGACATGTAGAGACAGACAGGTAACCAGTCTATCACAGGGCCGACATGTAGAGACAGACAGGTAACCAGTCTATCACAGGGCCGACATGTAGAGACAGACAGGTAACCAGTCTATCACAGGGAGACATGTAGAGACAGACAGGTAACCAGTCTATCACAGGGAGACATGTAGAGACAGACAGGTAACCAGTCTATCACAGGGAGACATGTAGAGACAGACAGGTAACCAGTCTATCACAGGGGGACATGTAGAGACAGACAGGTAACCAGTCTATCACGGGGCCGACATGTAGAGACAGACAGGTAACCAGTCTATCACAGGGAGACATGTAGAGACAGACAGGTAACCAGTCTATCACGGGGCCGACATGTAGAGACAGACAGGTAACCAGTCTATCACAGGGAGACATGTAGAGACAGACAGGTAACCAGTCTATCACAGGGCTGACATGTAGAGACAGACAGGTAACCAGTCTATCACAGGGCCGACATGTAGAGACAGACAGGTAACCAGTCTATCACAGGGCCGACATGTAGAGACAGACAGGTAACCAGTCTATCACAGGGAGACATGTAGAGACAGACAGGTAACCAGTCTATCACAGGGAGACATGTAGAGACAGACAGGTAACCAGTCTATCACAGGGAGACATGTAGAGACAGACAGGTAACCAGTCTATCACAGGGGGACATGTAGAGACAGACAGGTAACCAGTCTATCACAGGGAGACATGTAGAGACAGACAGGTAACCAGTCTATCACAGGGAGACATGTAAAGACAGACAGGTAACCAGTCTATCACAGGGAGACATGTAGAGACAGACAGGTGACCAGTCTATCACAGGGAGACATGTAGAGACAGACAGGTAACCAGTCTATCACAGGGGGACATGTAGAGACAGACAGGTAACCAGTCTATCACAGGGAGACATGTAGAGACAGACAGGTAACCAGTCTATCACAGGGAGACATGGAGAGACAGACAGGTAACCAGTCTATCACAGGGAGACATGTAAAGACAGACAGGTAACCAGTCTATCACAGGGAGACATGTAGAGACAGACAGGTGACCAGTCTATCACAGGGAGACATGTAGAGACAGACAGGTAACCAGTCTATCACAGGGGGACATGTAAAGACAGACAGGTAACCAGTCTATCACAGGGAGACATGTAGAGACAGACAGGTAACCAGTCTATCATGGGGCCGACATGTAGAGACAGACAGGTAACCAGTCTATCACAGGGGTACATGTAGAGACAGACAGGTAACCAGTCTATCACAGGGGGACATGTAGAGACAGACAGGTAACCATTCTATCACAGGGAGACATGTAGAGACAGACAGGTAAGCAGTCTATCACAGGGAGACATGTAGAGACAGACAGGTAACCAGTCTATCACAGGGGGACATGTAGAGACAGACAGGTAACCAGTCTATCACAGGGAGACATGTAGAGACAGACAGGTAACCAGTCTATCACAGGGAGACATGTAAAGACAGACAGGTAACCAGTCTATCACAGGGAGACATGTAGAGACAGACAGGTGACCAGTCTATCACAGGGAGACATGTAGAGACAGACAGGTAACCAGTCTATCACAGGGAGACATGTAGAGATAGACAGGTAACCAGTCTATCACAGGGCTGACATGTAGAGACAGACAGGTAACATGTCTTTCACAGGGAGACATGTAGAGACAGACAGGTAACCAGTCTATCACAGGGAGACATGTAGAGACAGACAGGTGACCAGTCTATCACAGGGAGACATGTAGAGACCGACAGGTAACCAGTCTATCACAGGGGGACATGTAGAGACAGACAGGTAACCAGTCTATCACAGGGAGACATGTAGAGACAGACAGGTAACCAGTCTATCACGGGGCCGACATGTAGAGACAGACAGGTAACCAGTCTATCACAGGGGGACATGTAGAGACAGACAGGTAACCAGTCTATCACAGGGAGACATGTAGAGACAGACAGGTAACCAGTCTATCACAGGGAGACATGTAGAGACAGACAGGTAACCAGTCTATCACGGGGCCGACATGTAGAGACAGACAGGTAACCAGTCTATCACAGGGGTACATGTAGAGACAGACAGGTAACCAGTCTATCACAGGGGGACATGTAGAGACAGACAGGTAACCATTCTATCACAGGGAGACATGTAGAGACAGACAGGTAAGCAGTCTATCACAGGGAGACATGTAGAGACAGACAGGTAACCAGTCTATCACAGGGGGACATGTAGAGACAGACAGGTAACCAGTCTATCACAGGGAGACATGTAGAGACAGACAGGTAACCAGTCTATCACAGGGAGACATGTAAAGACAGACAGGTAACCAGTCTATCACAGGGAGACATGTAGAGACAGACAGGTGACCAGTCTATCACAGGGAGACATGTAGAGACAGACAGGTAACCAGTCTATCACAGGGAGACATGTAGAGATAGACAGGTAACCAGTCTATCACAGGGCTGACATGTAGAGACAGACAGGTAACCAGTCTATCACAGGGAGACATGTAGAGACAGACAGGTAACCAGTCTATCACAGGGAGACATGTAGAGACAGACAGGTGACCAGTCTATCACAGGGAGACATGTAGAGACCGACAGGTAACCAGTCTATCACAGGGGGACATGTAGAGACAGACAGGTAACCAGTCTATCACAGGGAGACATGTAGAGACAGACAGGTAACCAGTCTATCACGGGGCCGACATGTAGAGACAGACAGGTAACCAGTCTATCACAGGGAGACATGTAGAGACAGACAGGTAACCAGTCTATCACGGGGCCGACATGTAGAGACAGACAGGTAACCAGTCTATCACAGGGAGACATGTAGAGACAGACAGGTAACCAGTCTATCACAGGGCTGACATGTAGAGACAGACAGGTAACCAGTCTATCACAGGGCCGACATGTAGAGACAGACAGGTAACCAGTCTATCACAGGGCCGACATGTAGAGACAGACAGGTAACCAGTCTATCACAGGGAGACATGTAGAGACAGACAGGTAACCAGTCTATCACAGGGAGACATGTAGAGACAGACAGGTAACCAGTCTATCACAGGGAGACATGTAGAGACAGACAGGTAACCAGTCTATCACAGGGGGACATGTAGAGACAGACAGGTAACCAGTCTATCACGGGGCCGACATGTAGAGACAGACAGGTAACCAGTCTATCACAGGGAGACATGTAGAGACAGACAGGTAACCAGTCTATCACGGGGCCGACATGTAGAGACAGACAGGTAACCAGTCTATCACAGGGAGACATGTAGAGACAGACAGGTAACCAGTCTATCACAGGGCTGACATGTAGAGACAGACAGGTAACCAGTCTATCACAGGGCCGACATGTAGAGACAGACAGGTAACCAGTCTATCACAGGGCCGACATGTAGAGACAGACAGGTAACCAGTCTATCACAGGGAGACATGTAGAGACAGACAGGTAACCAGTCTATCACAGGGAGACATGTAGAGACAGACAGGTAACCAGTCTATCACAGGGAGACATGTAGAGACAGACAGGTAACCAGTCTATCACAGGGGGACATGTAGAGACAGACAGGTAACCAGTCTATCACAGGGAGACATGTAGAGACAGACAGGTAACCAGTCTATCACAGGGAGACATGTAAAGACAGACAGGTAACCAGTCTATCACAGGGAGACATGTAGAGACAGACAGGTGACCAGTCTATCACAGGGAGACATGTAGAGACAGACAGGTAACCAGTCTATCACAGGGGGACATGTAGAGACAGACAGGTAACCAGTCTATCACAGGGAGACATGTAGAGACAGACAGGTAACCAGTCTATCACAGGGAGACATGGAGAGACAGACAGGTAACCAGTCTATCACAGGGAGACATGTAAAGACAGACAGGTAACCAGTCTATCACAGGGAGACATGTAGAGACAGACAGGTGACCAGTCTATCACAGGGAGACATGTAGAGACAGACAGGTAACCAGTCTATCACAGGGGGACATGTAAAGACAGACAGGTAACCAGTCTATCACAGGGAGACATGTAGAGACAGACAGGTAACCAGTCTATCATGGGGCCGACATGTAGAGACAGACAGGTAACCAGTCTATCACAGGGGTACATGTAGAGACAGACAGGTAACCAGTCTATCACAGGGGGACATGTAGAGACAGACAGGTAACCATTCTATCACAGGGAGACATGTAGAGACAGACAGGTAAGCAGTCTATCACAGGGAGACATGTAGAGACAGACAGGTAACCAGTCTATCACAGGGGGACATGTAGAGACAGACAGGTAACCAGTCTATCACAGGGAGACATGTAGAGACAGACAGGTAACCAGTCTATCACAGGGAGACATGTAAAGACAGACAGGTAACCAGTCTATCACAGGGAGACATGTAGAGACAGACAGGTGACCAGTCTATCACAGGGAGACATGTAGAGACAGACAGGTAACCAGTCTATCACAGGGAGACATGTAGAGATAGACAGGTAACCAGTCTATCACAGGGCTGACATGTAGAGACAGACAGGTAACATGTCTTTCACAGGGAGACATGTAGAGACAGACAGGTAACCAGTCTATCACAGGGAGACATGTAGAGACAGACAGGTGACCAGTCTATCACAGGGAGACATGTAGAGACCGACAGGTAACCAGTCTATCACAGGGGGACATGTAGAGACAGACAGGTAACCAGTCTATCACAGGGAGACATGTAGAGACAGACAGGTAACCAGTCTATCACGGGGCCGACATGTAGAGACAGACAGGTAACCAGTCTATCACAGGGAGACATGTAGAGACAGACAGGTAACCAGTCTATCACAGGGCCGACATGTAGAGACAGACAGGTAACCAGTCTATCACAGGGCCGACATGTAGAGACAGACAGGTAACCAGTCTATCACAGGGCCGACATGTAGAGACAGACAGGTAACCAGTCTATCACAGGGAGACATGTAGAGACAGACAGGTAACCAGTCTATCACGGGGCCGACATGTAGAGACAGACAGGTAACCAGTCTATCACAGGGAGACATGTAGAGACAGACAGGTAACCAGTCTATCACAGGGCCGACATGTAGAGACAGACAGGTAACCAGTCTATCACAGGGCCGACATGTAGAGACAGACAGGTAACCAGTCTATCACAGGGCCGACATGTAGAGACAGACAGGTAACCAGTCTATCACAGGGAGACATGTAGAGACAGACAGGTAACCAGTCTATCACAGGGAGACATGTAGAGACAGACAGGTAACCAGTCTATCACAGGGAGACATGTAGAGACAGACAGGTAACCAGTCTATCACAGGGGGACATGTAGAGACAGACAGGTAACCAGTCTATCACAGGGAGACATGTAGAGACAGACAGGTAACCAGTCTATCACAGGGAGACATGTAAAGACAGACAGGTAACCAGTCTATCACAGGGAGACATGTAGAGACAGACAGGTGACCAGTCTATCACAGGGAGACATGTAGAGACAGACAGGTAACCAGTCTATCACAGGGGGACATGTAGAGACAGACAGGTAACCAGTCTATCACAGGGAGACATGTAGAGACAGACAGGTAACCAGTCTATCACAGGGAGACATGGAGAGACAGACAGGTAACCAGTCTATCACAGGGAGACATGTAAAGACAGACAGGTAACCAGTCTATCACAGGGAGACATGTAGAGACAGACAGGTGACCAGTCTATCACAGGGAGACATGTAGAGACAGACAGGTAACCAGTCTATCACAGGGGGACATGTAAAGACAGACAGGTAACCAGTCTATCACAGGGAGACATGTAGAGACAGACAGGTAACCAGTCTATCATGGGGCCGACATGTAGAGACAGACAGGTAACCAGTCTATCACAGGGGTACATGTAGAGACAGACAGGTAACCAGTCTATCACAGGGGGACATGTAGAGACAGACAGGTAACCATTCTATCACAGGGAGACATGTAGAGACAGACAGGTAAGCAGTCTATCACAGGGAGACATGTAGAGACAGACAGGTAACCAGTCTATCACAGGGGGACATGTAGAGACAGACAGGTAACCAGTCTATCACAGGGAGACATGTAGAGACAGACAGGTAACCAGTCTATCACAGGGAGACATGTAAAGACAGACAGGTAACCAGTCTATCACAGGGAGACATGTAGAGACAGACAGGTGACCAGTCTATCACAGGGAGACATGTAGAGACAGACAGGTAACCAGTCTATCACAGGGAGACATGTAGAGATAGACAGGTAACCAGTCTATCACAGGGCTGACATGTAGAGACAGACAGGTAACATGTCTTTCACAGGGAGACATGTAGAGACAGACAGGTAACCAGTCTATCACAGGGAGACATGTAGAGACAGACAGGTGACCAGTCTATCACAGGGAGACATGTAGAGACCGACAGGTAACCAGTCTATCACAGGGGGACATGTAGAGACAGACAGGTAACCAGTCTATCACAGGGAGACATGTAGAGACAGACAGGTAACCAGTCTATCACGGGGCCGACATGTAGAGACAGACAGGTAACCAGTCTATCACAGGGAGACATGTAGAGACAGACAGGTAACCAGTCTATCACGGGGCCGACATGTAGAGACAGACAGGTAACCAGTCTATCACAGGGAGACATGTAGAGACAGACAGGTAACCAGTCTATCACAGGGCTGACATGTAGAGACAGACAGGTAACCAGTCTATCACAGGGCCGACATGTAGAGACAGACAGGTAACCAGTCTATCACAGGGCCGACATGTAGAGACAGACAGGTAACCAGTCTATCACAGGGAGACATGTAGAGACAGACAGGTAACCAGTCTATCACAGGGAGACATGTAGAGACAGACAGGTAACCAGTCTATCACAGGGAGACATGTAGAGACAGACAGGTAACCAGTCTATCACAGGGGGACATGTAGAGACAGACAGGTAACCAGTCTATCACAGGGAGACATGTAGAGACAGACAGGTAACCAGTCTATCACAGGGAGACATGTAAAGACAGACAGGTAACCAGTCTATCACAGGGAGACATGTAGAGACAGACAGGTGACCAGTCTATCAAAGGGAGACATGTAGAGACAGACAGGTAACCAGTCTATCACAGGGGGACATGTAGAGACAGACAGGTAACCAGTCTATCACAGGGAGACATGTAGAGACAGACAGGTAACCAGTCTATCACAGGGAGACATGGAGAGACAGACAGGTAACCAGTCTATCACAGGGAGACATGTAAAGACAGACAGGTAACCAGTCTATCACAGGGAGACATGTAGAGACAGACAGGTGACCAGTCTATCACAGGGAGACATGTAGAGACAGACAGGTAACCAGTCTATCACAGGGGGACATGTAAAGACAGACAGGTAACCAGTCTATCACAGGGAGACATGTAGAGACAGACAGGTAACCAGTCTATCATGGGGCCGACATGTAGAGACAGACAGGTAACCAGTCTATCACAGGGGTACATGTAGAGACAGACAGGTAACCAGTCTATCACAGGGGGACATGTAGAGACAGACACGTAACCATTCTATCACAGGGAGACATGTAGAGACAGACAGGTAAGCAGTCTATCACAGGGAGACATGTGGAGACAGACAGGTAACCAGTCTATCACAGGGGGACATGTAGAGACAGACAGGTAACCAGTCTATCACAGGGAGACATGTAGAGACAGACAGGTAACCAGTCTATCACAGGGAGACATGTAAAGACAGACAGGTAACCAGTCTATCACAGGGAGACATGTAGAGACAGACAGGTGACCAGTCTATCACAGGGAGACATGTAGAGACAGACAGGTAACCAGTCTATCACAGGGAGACATGTAGAGATAGACAGGTAACCAGTCTATCACAGGGCTGACATGTAGAGACAGACAGGTAACATGTCTTTCACAGGGAGACATGTAGAGACAGACAGGTAACCAGTCTATCACAGGGAGACATGTAGAGACAGACAGGTGACCAGTCTATCACAGGGAGACATGTAGAGACCGACAGGTAACCAGTCTATCACAGGGGGACATGTAGAGACAGACAGGTAACCAGTCTATCACAGGGAGACATGTAGAGACAGACAGGTTACCAGTCTATCACGGGGCCGACATGTAGAGACAGACAGGTAACCAGTCTATCACAGGGAGACATGTAGAGACAGACAGGTAACCAGTCTATCACGGGGCCGACATGTAGAGACAGACAGGTAACCAGTCTATCACAGGGAGACATGTAGAGACAGACAGGTAACCAGTCTATCACAGGGCTGACATGTAGAGACAGACAGGTAACCAGTCTATCACAGGGCCGACATGTAGAGACAGACAGGTAACCAGTCTATCACAGGGCCGACATGTAGAGACAGACAGGTAACCAGTCTATCACAGGGAGACATGTAGAGACAGACAGGTAACCAGTCTATCACAGGGAGACATGTAGAGACAGACAGGTAACCAGTCTATCACAGGGAGACATGTAGAGACAGACAGGTAACCAGTCTATCACAGGGGGACATGTAGAGACAGACAGGTAACCAGTCTATCACAGGGAGACATGTAGAGACAGACAGGTAACCAGTCTATCACAGGGAGACATGTAAAGACAGACAGGTAACCAGTCTATCACAGGGAGACATGTAGAGACAGACAGGTGACCAGTCTATCACAGGGAGACATGTAGAGACAGACAGGTAACCAGTCTATCACAGGGGGACATGTAGAGACAGACAGGTAACCAGTCTATCACAGGGAGACATGTAGAGACAGACAGATAACCAGTCTATCACAGGGAGACATGGAGAGACAGACAGGTAACCAGTCTATCACAGGGAGACATGTAAAGACAGACAGGTAACCAGTCTATCACAGGGAGACATGTAGAGACAGACAGGTGACCAGTCTATCACAGGGAGACATGTAGAGACAGACAGGTAACCAGTCTATCACAGGGGGACATGTAGAGACAGACAGGTAACCAGTCTATCACGGGGCCGACATGTAGAGACAGACAGGTAACCAGTCTATCACAGGGAGACATGTAGAGACAGACAGGTAACCAGTCTATCACAGGGGGACATGTAGAGACAGACAGGTAACCAGTCTATCACAGGGAGACATGTAGAGACAGACAGGTAACCAGTCTATCACAGGGAGACATGTAGAGACAGACAGGTAACCAGTCTATCACAGGGAGACATGTAGAGACAGACAGGTAACCAGTCTATCACGGGGCCGACATTTAGAGACAGACAGGTAACCAGTCTATCACAGGGAGACATGTAGAGACAGACAGGTAACCAGTCTATCACAGGGAGACATGTACAGACAGACAGGTAACCAGTCTATCACAGGGCTGACATGTAGAGACAGACAGGTAACCAGTCTATCACAGGGCCGACATGTAGAGACAGACAGGTAACCAGTCTATCACAGGGAGACATGTAGAGACAGACAGGTAACCAGTCTATCACAGGGAGACATGTAGAGACAGACAGGTAACCAGTCTATCACAGGGAGACATGTAGAGACAGACAGGTAACCAGTCTATCACAGGGGGACATGTAGAGACAGACAGGTAACCAGTCTATCACAGGGAGACATGTAGAGACAGACAGGTAACCAGTCTATCACAGGGAGACATGTAAAGACAGACAGGTAACCAGTCTATCACAGGGAGACATGTAGAGACAGACAGGTGACCAGTCTATCACAGGGAGACATGTAGAGACAGACAGGTAACCAGTCTATCACAGGGGGACATGTAGAGACAGACAGGTAACCAGTCTATCACAGGGAGACATGTAGAGACAGACAGGTAACCAGTCTATCACAGGGAGACATGGAGAGACAGACAGGTAACCAGTCTATCACAGGGAGACATGTAAAGACAGACAGGTAACCAGTCTATCACAGGGAGACATGTAGAGACAGACAGGTGACCAGTCTATCACAGGGAGACATGTAGAGACAGACAGGTAACCAGTCTATCACAGGGGGACATGTAAAGACAGACAGGTAACCAGTCTATCACAGGGAGACATGTAGAGACAGACAGGTAACCAGTCTATCATGGGGCCGACATGTAGAGACAGACAGGTAACCAGTCTATCACAGGGGTACATGTAGAGACAGACAGGTAACCAGTCTATCACAGGGGGACATGTAGAGACAGACAGGTAACCATTCTATCACAGGGAGACATGTAGAGACAGACAGGTAAGCAGTCTATCACAGGGAGACATGTAGAGACAGACAGGTAACCAGTCTATCACAGGGGGACATGTAGAGACAGACAGGTAACCAGTCTATCACAGGGAGACATGTAGAGACAGACAGGTAACCAGTCTATCACAGGGAGACATGTAAAGACAGACAGGTAACCAGTCTATCACAGGGAGACATGTAGAGACAGACAGGTGACCAGTCTATCACAGGGAGACATGTAGAGACAGACAGGTAACCAGTCTATCACAGGGAGACATGTAGAGATAGACAGGTAACCAGTCTATCACAGGGCTGACATGTAGAGACAGACAGGTAACATGTCTTTCACAGGGAGACATGTAGAGACAGACAGGTAACCAGTCTATCACAGGGAGACATGTAGAGACAGACAGGTGACCAGTCTATCACAGGGAGACATGTAGAGACCGACAGGTAACCAGTCTATCACAGGGGGACATGTAGAGACAGACAGGTAACCAGTCTATCACAGGGAGACATGTAGAGACAGACAGGTAACCAGTCTATCACGGGGCCGACATGTAGAGACAGACAGGTAACCAGTCTATCACAGGGAGACATGTAGAGACAGACAGGTAACCAGTCTATCACAGGGCCGACATGTAGAGACAGACAGGTAACCAGTCTATCACAGGGCCGACATGTAGAGACAGACAGGTAACCAGTCTATCACAGGGCCGACATGTAGAGACAGACAGGTAACCAGTCTATCACAGGGAGACATGTAGAGACAGACAGGTAACCAGTCTATCACGGGGCCGACATGTAGAGACAGACAGGTAACCAGTCTATCACAGGGAGACATGTAGAGACAGACAGGTAACCAGTCTATCACAGGGCCGACATGTAGAGACAGACAGGTAACCAGTCTATCACAGGGCCGACATGTAGAGACAGACAGGTAACCAGTCTATCACAGGGCCGACATGTAGAGACAGACAGGTAACCAGTCTATCACAGGGAGACATGTAGAGACAGACAGGTAACCAGTCTATCACAGGGAGACATGTAGAGACAGACAGGTAACCAGTCTATCACAGGGAGACATGTAGAGACAGACAGGTAACCAGTCTATCACAGGGGGACATGTAGAGACAGACAGGTAACCAGTCTATCACAGGGAGACATGTAGAGACAGACAGGTAACCAGTCTATCACAGGGAGACATGTAAAGACAGACAGGTAACCAGTCTATCACAGGGAGACATGTAGAGACAGACAGGTGACCAGTCTATCACAGGGAGACATGTAGAGACAGACAGGTAACCAGTCTATCACAGGGGGACATGTAGAGACAGACAGGTAACCAGTCTATCACAGGGAGACATGTAGAGACAGACAGGTAACCAGTCTATCACAGGGAGACATGGAGAGACAGACAGGTAACCAGTCTATCACAGGGAGACATGTAAAGACAGACAGGTAACCAGTCTATCACAGGGAGACATGTAGAGACAGACAGGTGACCAGTCTATCACAGGGAGACATGTAGAGACAGACAGGTAACCAGTCTATCACAGGGGGACATGTAAAGACAGACAGGTAACCAGTCTATCACAGGGAGACATGTAGAGACAGACAGGTAACCAGTCTATCATGGGGCCGACATGTAGAGACAGACAGGTAACCAGTCTATCACAGGGGTACATGTAGAGACAGACAGGTAACCAGTCTATCACAGGGGGACATGTAGAGACAGACAGGTAACCATTCTATCACAGGGAGACATGTAGAGACAGACAGGTAAGCAGTCTATCACAGGGAGACATGTAGAGACAGACAGGTAACCAGTCTATCACAGGGGGACATGTAGAGACAGACAGGTAACCAGTCTATCACAGGGAGACATGTAGAGACAGACAGGTAACCAGTCTATCACAGGGAGACATGTAAAGACAGACAGGTAACCAGTCTATCACAGGGAGACATGTAGAGACAGACAGGTGACCAGTCTATCACAGGGAGACATGTAGAGACAGACAGGTAACCAGTCTATCACAGGGAGACATGTAGAGATAGACAGGTAACCAGTCTATCACAGGGCTGACATGTAGAGACAGACAGGTAACATGTCTTTCACAGGGAGACATGTAGAGACAGACAGGTAACCAGTCTATCACAGGGAGACATGTAGAGACAGACAGGTGACCAGTCTATCACAGGGAGACATGTAGAGACCGACAGGTAACCAGTCTATCACAGGGGGACATGTAGAGACAGACAGGTAACCAGTCTATCACAGGGAGACATGTAGAGACAGACAGGTAACCAGTCTATCACGGGGCCGACATGTAGAGACAGACAGGTAACCAGTCTATCACAGGGAGACATGTAGAGACAGACAGGTAACCAGTCTATCACGGGGCCGACATGTAGAGACAGACAGGTAACCAGTCTATCACAGGGAGACATGTAGAGACAGACAGGTAACCAGTCTATCACAGGGCTGACATGTAGAGACAGACAGGTAACCAGTCTATCACAGGGCCGACATGTAGAGACAGACAGGTAACCAGTCTATCACAGGGCCGACATGTAGAGACAGACAGGTAACCAGTCTATCACAGGGAGACATGTAGAGACAGACAGGTAACCAGTCTATCACAGGGAGACATGTAGAGACAGACAGGTAACCAGTCTATCACAGGGAGACATGTAGAGACAGACAGGTAACCAGTCTATCACAGGGGGACATGTAGAGACAGACAGGTAACCAGTCTATCACAGGGAGACATGTAGAGACAGACAGGTAACCAGTCTATCACAGGGAGACATGTAAAGACAGACAGGTAACCAGTCTATCACAGGGAGACATGTAGAGACAGACAGGTGACCAGTCTATCAAAGGGAGACATGTAGAGACAGACAGGTAACCAGTCTATCACAGGGGGACATGTAGAGACAGACAGGTAACCAGTCTATCACAGGGAGACATGTAGAGACAGACAGGTAACCAGTCTATCACAGGGAGACATGGAGAGACAGACAGGTAACCAGTCTATCACAGGGAGACATGTAAAGACAGACAGGTAACCAGTCTATCACAGGGAGACATGTAGAGACAGACAGGTGACCAGTCTATCACAGGGAGACATGTAGAGACAGACAGGTAACCAGTCTATCACAGGGGGACATGTAAAGACAGACAGGTAACCAGTCTATCACAGGGAGACATGTAGAGACAGACAGGTAACCAGTCTATCATGGGGCCGACATGTAGAGACAGACAGGTAACCAGTCTATCACAGGGGTACATGTAGAGACAGACAGGTAACCAGTCTATCACAGGGGGACATGTAGAGACAGACACGTAACCATTCTATCACAGGGAGACATGTAGAGACAGACAGGTAAGCAGTCTATCACAGGGAGACATGTGGAGACAGACAGGTAACCAGTCTATCACAGGGGGACATGTAGAGACAGACAGGTAACCAGTCTATCACAGGGAGACATGTAGAGACAGACAGGTAACCAGTCTATCACAGGGAGACATGTAAAGACAGACAGGTAACCAGTCTATCACAGGGAGACATGTAGAGACAGACAGGTGACCAGTCTATCACAGGGAGACATGTAGAGACAGACAGGTAACCAGTCTATCACAGGGAGACATGTAGAGACCGACAGGTAACCAGTCTATCACAGGGGGACATGTAGAGACAGACAGGTAACCAGTCTATCACAGGGAGACATGTAGAGACAGACAGGTTACCAGTCTATCACGGGGCCGACATGTAGAGACAGACAGGTAACCAGTCTATCACAGGGAGACATGTAGAGACAGACAGGTAACCAGTCTATCACGGGGCCGACATGTAGAGACAGACAGGTAACCAGTCTATCACAGGGAGACATGTAGAGACAGACAGGTAACCAGTCTATCACAGGGAGACATGTAAAGACAGACAGGTAACCAGTCTATCACAGGGAGACATGTAGAGACAGACAGGTGACCAGTCTATCACAGGGAGACATGTAGAGACAGACAGGTAACCAGTCTATCACAGGGAGACATGTAGAGACCGACAGGTAACCAGTCTATCACAGGGGGACATGTAGAGACAGACAGGTAACCAGTCTATCACAGGGAGACATGTAGAGACAGACAGGTTACCAGTCTATCACGGGGCCGACATGTAGAGACAGACAGGTAACCAGTCTATCACAGGGAGACATGTAGAGACAGACAGGTAACCAGTCTATCACGGGGCCGACATGTAGAGACAGACAGGTAACCAGTCTATCACAGGGAGACATGTAGAGACAGACAGGTAACCAGTCTATCACAGGGCTGACATGTAGAGACAGACAGGTAACCAGTCTATCACAGGGCCGACATGTAGAGACAGACAGGTAACCAGTCTATCACAGGGCCGACATGTAGAGACAGACAGGTAACCAGTCTATCACAGGGAGACATGTAGAGACAGACAGGTAACCAGTCTATCACAGGGAGACATGTAGAGACAGACAGGTAACCAGTCTATCACAGGGAGACATGTAGAGACAGACAGGTAACCAGTCTATCACAGGGGGACATGTAGAGACAGACAGGTAACCAGTCTATCACAGGGAGACATGTAGAGACAGACAGGTAACCAGTCTATCACAGGGAGACATGTAAAGACAGACAGGTAACCAGTCTATCACAGGGAGACATGTAGAGACAGACAGGTGACCAGTCTATCACAGGGAGACATGTAGAGACAGACAGGTAACCAGTCTATCACAGGGGGACATGTAGAGACAGACAGGTAACCAGTCTATCACAGGGAGACATGTAGAGACAGACAGATAACCAGTCTATCACAGGGAGACATGGAGAGACAGACAGGTAACCAGTCTATCACAGGGAGACATGTAAAGACAGACAGGTAACCAGTCTATCACAGGGAGACATGTAGAGACAGACAGGTGACCAGTCTATCACAGGGAGACATGTAGAGACAGACAGGTAACCAGTCTATCACAGGGGGACATGTAGAGACAGACAGGTAACCAGTCTATCACGGGGCCGACATGTAGAGACAGACAGGTAACCAGTCTATCACAGGGAGACATGTAGAGACAGACAGGTAACCAGTCTATCACAGGGGGACATGTAGAGACAGACAGGTAACCAGTCTATCACAGGGAGACATGTAGAGACAGACAGGTAACCAGTCTATCACAGGGAGACATGTAGAGACAGACAGGTAACCAGTCTATCACAGGGAGACATGTAGAGACAGACAGGTAACCAGTCTATCACGGGGCCGACATTTAGAGACAGACAGGTAACCAGTCTATCACAGGGAGACATGTAGAGACAGACAGGTAACCAGTCTATCACAGGGAGACATGTACAGACAGACAGGTAACCAGTCTATCACAGGGCTGACATGTAGAGACAGACAGGTAACCAGTCTATCATAGGGCTGACATGTAGAGACAGACAGGTAACCAGTCTATCACATGGAGACATGTGGAGACAGACACGTAACCAGTCTATCACAGGGAGACATGTAGAGACAGACAGGTAACCAGTCTATCACAGGGCTGACATGTAGAGAGAGACAGGTGACCAGTCTATCACAGGGCTGACATGTAGAGACAGACAGGTAACCAGTCTATCACAGGGCTGACATGTAGAGACAGACAGGTGACCAGTCTATCACAGGGCTGACATGTAGAGACAGACAGGTAACCAGTCTATCACAGGGAGACATGTAGAGACAGACAGGTAACCAGTCTATCACAGGGAGACATGTAGAGACAGACAGGTAACCAGTCTATCACAGGGCTGACATGTAGAGACAGACAGGCAACCAGTCTATCACAGGGCTGACATGTAGAGACAGACAGGTAACCAGTCTATCACAGGGCCGACATGTAGAGACAGACAGGTAACCAGTCTATCACAGGGCCGACATGTAGAGACAGACAGGTAACCAGTCTATCACAGGGAGACATGTAGAGACAGACAGGTAACCAGTCTATCACAGGGCCGACATGTAGAGACAGACAGGTAACCAGTCTATCACAGGGCCGACATGTAGAGACAGACAGGTAACCAGTCTATCACAGGGAGACATGTAGAGACAGACAGGTAACCAGTCTATCACAGGGAGACATGTAGAGACAGACAGGTAACCAGTCTATCACAGGGGTACATGTAGAGACAGACAGGTAACCAGTCTATCACAGGGGGACATGTAGAGACAGACAGGTAACCATTCTATCACAGGGAGACATATAGAGACAGACAGGTAAGCAGTCTATCACAGGGAGACATGTAGAGACAGACAGGTAACCAGTCTATCACAGGGGGACATGTAGAGACAGACAGGTAACCAGTCTATCACAGGGAGACATGTAGAGACAGACAGGTAACCAGTCTATCACAGGGAGACATGTAAAGACAGACAGGTAACCAGTCTATCACAGGGAGACATGTAGAGACAGACAGGTGACCAGTCTATCACAGGGAGACATGTAGAGACAGACAGGTAACCAGTCTATCACAGGGAGACATGTAGAGATAGACAGGTAACCAGTCTATCACAGGGCTGACATGTAGAGACAGACAGGTAACCAGTCTATCACAGGGAGACATGTAGAGACAGACAGGTAACCAGTCTATCACAGGGAGACATGTAGAGACAGACAGGTGACCAGTCTATCACAGGGAGACATGTAGAGACCGACAGGTAACCAGTCTATCACAGGGGGACATGTAGAGACAGACAGGTAACCAGTCTATCACAGGGAGACATGTAGAGACAGACAGGTAACCAGTCTATCACGGGGCCGATATGTAGAGACAGACAGGTAACCAGTCTATCACAGGGAGACATGTAGAGACAGACAGGTAACCAGTCTATCACGGGGCCGACATGTAGAGACAGACAGTTAACCAGTCTATCACAGGGAGACATGTAGAGACAGACAGGTAACCAGTCTATCACAGGGAGACATGTAGAGACAGACTGGTAACCAGTCTATCATGGGGCCGACATGTAGAGACAGACAGGTAACCAGTCTATCACAGGGGTACATGTAGAGACAGACAGGTAACCAGTCTATCACAGGGGGACATGTAGAGACAGACAGGTAACCATTCTATCACAGGGAGACATGTAGAGACAGACAGGTAAGCAGTCTATCACAGGGAGACATGTAGAGACAGACAGGTAACCAGTCTATCACAGGGGGACATGTAGAGACAGACAGGTAACCAGTCTATCACAGGGAGACATGTAGAGACAGACAGGTAACCAGTCTATCACAGGGAGACATGTAAAGACAGACAGGTAACCAGTCTATCACAGGGAGACATGTAGAGACAGACAGGTGACCAGTCTATCACAGGGAGACATGTAGAGACAGACAGGTAACCAGTCTATCACAGGGAGACATGTAGAGATAGACAGGTAACCAGTCTATCACAGGGCTGACATGTAGAGACAGACAGGTAACCAGTCTATCACAGGGAGACATGTAGAGACAGACAGGTAACCAGTCTATCACAGGGAGACATGTAGAGACAGACAGGTGACCAGTCTATCACAGGGAGACATGTAGAGACCGACAGGTAACCAGTCTATCACAGGGGGACATGTAGAGACAGACAGGTAACCAGTCTATCACAGGGAGACATGTAGAGACAGACAGGTAACCAGTCTATCACGGGGCCGACATGTAGAGACAGACAGGTAACCAGTCTATCACAGGGAGACATGTAGAGACAGACAGGTAACCAGTCTATCACGGGGCCGACATGTAGAGACAGACAGGTAACCAGTCTATCACAGGGAGACATGTAGAGACAGACAGGTAACCAGTCTATCACAGGGCTGACATGTAGAGACAGACAGGTAACCAGTCTATCACAGGGCCGACATGTAGAGACAGACAGGTAACCAGTCTATCACAGGGCTGACATGTAGAGACAGACAGGTAACCAGTCTATCACAGGGAGACATGTAGAGACAGACAGGTAACCAGTCTATCACAGGGAGACATGTAGAGACAGACAGGTAACCAGTCTATCACAGGGAGACATGTAGAGACAGACAGGTAACCAGTCTATCACAGGGGGACATGTAGAGACAGACAGGTAACCAGTCTATCACAGGGAGACATGTAGAGACAGACAGGTAACCAGTCTATCACAGGGAGACATGTAGAGACAGACAGGTAACCAGTCTATCACAGGGAGACATGGAGAGACAGACAGGTAACCAGTCTATCACAGGGAGACATGTAAAGACAGACAGGTAACCAGTCTATCACAGGGAGACATGTAGAGACAGACAGGTGACCAGTCTATCACAGGGAGACATGTAGAGACAGACAGGTAACCAGTCTATCACAGGGGGACATGTAGAGACAGACAGGTAACCAGTCTATCACGGGGCCGACATGTAGAGACAGACAGGTAACCAGTCTATCACAGGGAGACATGTAGAGACAGACAGGTAACCAGTCTATCACAGGGGGACATGTAGAGACAGACAGGTAACCAGTCTATCACAGGGAGACATGTAGAGACAGACAGGTAACCAGTCTATCACAGGGAGACATGTAGAGACAGACAGGTAACCAGTCTATCACAGGGAGACATGTAGAGACAGACAGGTAACCAGTCTATCACGGGGCCGACATTTAGAGACAGACAGGTAACCAGTCTATCACAGGGAGACATGTAGAGACAGACAGGTAACCAGTCTATCACAGGGCTGACATGTAGAGACAGACAGGTGACCAGTCTATCACAGGGCTGACATGTAGAGAGAGACAGGTGACCAGTCTATCACAGGGCTGACATGTAGAGACAGACAGGTAACCAGTCTATCACAGGCTGACATGTAGAGACAGACAGGTGACCAGTCTATCACAGGGCTGACATGTAGAGACAGACAGGTAACCAGTCTATCACAGGGAGACATGTAGAGACAGACAGGTAACCAGTCTATCACAGGGAGACATGTAGAGACAGACAGGTAACCAGTCTATCAGAGGGAGACATGTAGAGACAGACAGGTAACCAGTCTATCACAGGGCTGACATGTAGAGACAGACAGGCAACCAGTCTATCACAGGGCTGACATGTAGAGACAGACAGGTAACCAGTCTATCACAGGGCCGACATGTAGAGATAGACAGGTAACCAGTCTATCACAGGGACACATGTAGAGACAGACAGGTAACCAGTCTATCACAGGGAGACATGTAGAGACAGACAGGTAACCAGTCTATCACGGGGCCGACATGTAGAGACAGACAGGTAACCAGTCTATCACAGGGAGACATGTAGAGACAGACAGGTAACCAGTCTATCACAGGGGGACATGTAGAGACACACAGGTAACCAGTCTATCACAGGGAGACATGTAGAGACAGACAGGTAACCAGTCTATCACAGGGAGACATGTAGAGACAGACAGGTAACCAGTCTATCACAGGGGGACATGTAGAGACAGACAGGTAACCAGTCTATCACAGGGAGACATGTAGAGACAGACAGGTAACCAGTCTATCACAGGGAGACATGTAGAGACAGACAGGTAACCAGTCTATCACAGGGAGACATGTAAAGACAGACAGGTAACCAGTCTATCACAGGGAGACATGTAGAGACAGACAGGTGACCAGTCTATCACAGGGAGACATGTAGAGACAGACAGGTAACCAGTCTATCACAGGGGGACATGTAGAGACAGACAGGTAACCAGTCTATCACAGGGAGACATGTAGAGACAGACAGGTAACCAGTCTATCACAGGGAGACATGTAGAGACAGACAGGTAACCAGTCTATCACAGGGAGACATGTAGAGACAGACAGGTGACCAGTCTATCACAGGGAGACATGTAGAGACAGACAGGTAACCAGTCTATCACAGGGAGACATGTAGAGACAGACAGGTAACCAGTCTATCACAGGGCTGACATGTAGAGACAGACAGGTAACCAGTCTATCACAGGGAGACATGTAGAGACAGACAGGTAACCAGTCTATCACAGGGAGACATGTAGAGACAGACAGGTAACCAGTCTATCATGGGGCCGACATGTAGAGACAGACAGGTAACCAGTCTATCACATGGAGACATGTGGAGACAGACAGGTAACCAGTCTATCACAGGGAGACATGTAGAGACAGACAGGTAACCAGTCTATCACAGGGAGACATGTAGAGACAGACAGGTAACCAGTCTATCATGGGGCCGACATGTAGAGACAGACAGGTAACCAGTCTATCACATGGAGACATGTGGAGACAGACAGGTAACCAGTCTATCACAGGGAGACATGTAGAGACAGACAGGTAACCAGTCTATCACAGGGAGACATGTAGAGACCGACAGGTAACCAGTCTATCACAGGGGGACATGTAGAGACAGACAGGTAACCATTCTATCACAGGGCTGACATGTAGAGACAGACAGGTAACCAGTCTATCACAGGGAGACATGTAGAGACAGACAGGTAACCAGTCTATCACAGGGAGACATGTAAAGACAGACAGGTAACCAGTCTATCACAGGGAGACATGTAGAGACAGACAGGTGACCAGTCTATCACAGGGAGACATGTAGAGACTGACAGGTAACCAGTCTATCACAGGGAGACATGTAGAGACAGACAGGTAACCAGTCTATCACAGGGCTGACATGTAGAGACAGACAGGTAACCAGTCTATCACAGGGAGACATGTAGAGACAGACAGGTAACCAGTCTATCACAGGGCTGACATGTAGAGACAGACAGGTAACCAGTCTATCACAGGGAGACATGTAGAGACAGACAGGTAACCAGTCTATCACAGTGAGACATGTACAGACAGACAGGTAACCAGTCTATCACAGGGCTGACATGTAGAGACAGACAGGTAACCAGTCTATCATAGGGCTGACATGTAGAGACAGACAGGTAACCAGTCTATCACATGGAGACATGTGGAGACAGACACGTAACCAGTCTATCACAGGGAGACATGTAGAGACAGACAGGTAACCAGTCTATCACAGGGCTGACATGTAGAGAGAGACAGGTGACCAGTCTATCACAGGGCTGACATGTAGAGACAGACAGGTAACCAGTCTATCACAGGGCTGACATGTAGAGACAGACAGGTGACCAGTCTATCACAGGGCTGACATGTAGAGACAGACAGGTAACCAGTCTATCACAGGGAGACATGTAGAGACAGACAGGTAACCAGTCTATCACAGGGAGACATGTAGAGACAGACAGGTAACCAGTCTATCACAGGGCTGACATGTAGAGACAGACAGGCAACCAGTCTATCACAGGGCTGACATGTAGAGACAGACAGGTAACCAGTCTATCACAGGGCCGACATGTAGAGACAGACAGGTAACCAGTCTATCACAGGGCCGACATGTAGAGACAGACAGGTAACCAGTCTATCACAGGGAGACATGTAGAGACAGACAGGTAACCAGTCTATCACAGGGAGACATGTAGAGACAGACAGGTAACCAGTCTATCATGGGGCCGACATGTAGAGACAGACAGGTAACCAGTCTATCACAGGGGTACATGTAGAGACAGACAGGTAACCAGTCTATCACAGGGGGACATGTAGAGACAGACAGGTAACCAGTCTATCACAGGGAGACATGTAGAGACAGACAGGTAACCAGTCTATCACAGGGAGACATGTACAGACAGACAGGTGACCAGTCTATCACAGGGAGACATGTAGAGACAGACAGGTAACCAGTCTATCACAGGGCTGACATGTAGAGACAGACAGGTAACCAATCTATCACATGGAGACATGTGGAGACAGACAGGTAACCAGTCTATCACAGGGAGACATGTAGAGACCGACAGGTAACCAGTCTATCACAGGGGGACATGTAGAGACAGACAGGTAACCAGTCTATCACAGGGAGACATGTAGAGACAGACAGGTAACCAGTCTATCACAGGGAGACATGTAGAGACAGACAGGTAACCAGTCTATCACGGGGCCGACATGTAGAGACAGACAGGTAACCAGTCTATCACAGGGAGACATGTAGAGACAGACAGGTAACCAGTCTATCACAGGGGGACATGTAGAGACAGACAGTTAACCAGTCTATCACAGGGAGACATGTAGAGACAGACAGGTAACCAGTCTATCACATGGAGACATGTAGAGACAGACAGGTAACCAGTCTATCACAGGAGGACATGTAGAGACAGACAGGTAACCAGTCTATCACAGGGAGACATATAGAGACAGACAGGTAACCAGTCTATCACAGGGAGACATGTAGAGACAGACAGTTAACCAGTCTATCATAGGGCTGACATGTAGAGACAGACAGGTAACCAGTCTATCACATGGAGACATGTGGAGACAGACACGTAACCAGTCTATCATAGGGCTGACATGTAGAGACAGACAGGTAACCAGTCTATCACATGGAGACATGTGGAGACAGACACGTAACCAGTCTATCACAGGGAGACATGTAGAGACAGACAGGTAACCAGTCTATCACAGGGCTGACATGTAGAGAGAGACAGGTGACCAGTCTATCACAGGGCTGACATGTAGAGACAGACAGGTAACCAGTCTATCACAGGGCTGACATGTAGAGACAGACAGGTGACCAGTCTATCACAGGGCTGACATGTAGAGACAGACAGGTAACAAGTCTATCACAGGGAGACATGTAGAGACAGACAGGTAACCAGTCTATCACAGGGAGACATGTAGAGACAGACAGGTAACCAGTCTATCACAGGGCTGACATGTAGAGACAGACAGGCAACCAGTCTATCACAGGGCTGACATGTAGAGACAGACAGGTAACCAGTCTATCACAGGGCCGACATGTAGAGACAGACAGGTAACCAGTCTATCACAGGGCCGACATGTAGAGACAGACAGGTGACCAGTCTATCACAGGGAGACATGTAGAGACAGACAGGTAACCAGTCTATCACAGGGAGACATGGAGAGACAGACAGGTAACCAGTCTATCACAGGGAGACATGTAAAGACAGACAGGTAACCAGTCTATCACAGGGAGACATGTAGAGACAGACAGGTGACCAGTCTATCACAGGGAGACATGTAGAGACAGACAGGTAACCAGTCTATCACAGGGGGACATGTAGAGACAGACAGGTAACCAGTCTATCACGGGGCCGACATGTAGAGACAGACAGGTAACCAGTCTATCACAGGGAGACATGTAGAGACAGACAGGTAACCAGTCTATCACAGGGGGACATGTAGCGACAGACAGGTAACCAGTCTATCACAGGGAGACATGTAGAGACAGACAGGTAACCAGTCTATCACAGGGAGACATGTAGAGACAGACAGGTAACCAGTCTATCACAGGGAGACATGTAGAGACAGACAGGTAACCAGTCTATCACGGGGCCGACATTTAGAGACAGACAGGTAACCAGTCTATCACAGGGAGACATGTAGAGACAGACAGGTAACCAGTCTATCACAGGGCTGACATGTAGAGACAGACAGGTGACCAGTCTATCACAGGGCTGACATGTAGAGAGAGACAGGTGACCAGTCTATCACAGGGCTGACATGTAGAGACAGACAGGTAACCAGTCTATCACAGGCTGACATGTAGAGACAGACAGGTGACCAGTCTATCACAGGGCTGACATGTAGAGACAGACAGGTAACCAGTCTATCACAGGGAGACATGTAGAGACAGACAGGTAACCAGTCTATCACAGGGAGACATGTAGAGACAGACAGGTAACCAGTCTATCAGAGGGAGACATGTAGAGACAGACAGGTAACCAGTCTATCACAGGGCTGACATGTAGAGACAGACAGGCAACCAGTCTATCACAGGGCTGACATGTAGAGACAGACAGGTAACCAGTCTATCACAGGGCCGACATGTAGAGATAGACAGGTAACCAGTCTATCACAGGGACACATGTAGAGACAGACAGGTAACCAGTCTATCACAGGGAGACATGTAGAGACAGACAGGTAACCAGTCTATCATGGGGCCGACATGTAGAGACAGACAGGTAACCAGTCTATCACAGGGAGACATGTAGAGACAGACAGGTAACCAGTCTATCACAGGGGGACATGTAGAGACAGACAGGTAACCAGTCTATCACAGGGAGACATGTAGAGACAGACAGGTAACCAGTCTATCACAGGGAGACATGTAGAGACAGACAGGTAACCAGTCTATCACAGGGGGACATGTAGAGACAGACAGGTAACCAGTCTATCACAGGGAGACATGTAGAGACAGACAGGTAACCAGTCTATCACAGGGAGACATGTAGAGACAGACAGGTAACCAGTCTATCACAGGGAGACATGTAAAGACAGACAGGTAACCAGTCTATCACAGGGAGACATGTAGAGACAGACAGGTGACCAGTCTATCACAGGGAGACATGTAGAGACAGACAGGTAACCAGTCTATCACAGGGGGACATGTAGAGACAGACAGGTAACCAGTCTATCACAGGGAGACATGTAGAGACAGACAGGTAACCAGTCTATCACAGGGAGACATGTAGAGACAGACAGGTAACCAGTCTATCACAGGGAGACATGTAGAGACAGACAGGTGACCAGTCTATCACAGGGAGACATGTAGAGACAGACAGGTAACCAGTCTATCACAGGGAGACATGTAGAGACAGACAGGTAACCAGTCTATCACAGGGCTGACATGTAGAGACAGACAGGTAACCAGTCTATCACAGGGAGACATGTAGAGACAGACAGGTAACCAGTCTATCACAGGGAGACATGTAGAGACAGACAGGTAACCAGTCTATCATGGGGCCGACATGTAGAGACAGACAGGTAACCAGTCTATCACATGGAGACATGTGGAGACAGACAGGTAACCAGTCTATCACAGGGAGACATGTAGAGACAGACAGGTAACCAGTCTATCACAGGGAGACATGTAGAGACAGACAGGTAACCAGTCTATCATGGGGCCGACATGTAGAGACAGACAGGTAACCAGTCTATCACATGGAGACATGTGGAGACAGACAGGTAACCAGTCTATCACAGGGAGACATGTAGAGACAGACAGGTAACCAGTCTATCACAGGGAGACATGTAGAGACCGACAGGTAACCAGTCTATCACAGGGGGACATGTAGAGACAGACAGGTAACCAGTCTATCACAGGGCTGACATGTAGAGACAGACAGGTAACCAGTCTATCACAGGGAGACATGTAGAGACAGACAGGTAACCAGTCTATCACAGGGAGACATGTAAAGACAGACAGGTAACCAGTCTATCACAGGGAGACATGTAGAGACAGACAGGTGACCAGTCTATCACAGGGAGACATGTAGAGACTGACAGGTAACCAGTCTATCACAGGGAGACATGTAGAGACAGACAGGTAACCAGTCTATCACAGGGCTGACATGTAGAGACAGACAGGTAACCAGTCTATCACAGGGAGACATGTAGAGACAGACAGGTAACCAGTCTATCACAGGGCTGACATGTAGAGACAGACAGGTAACCAGTCTATCACAGGGAGACATGTAGAGACAGACAGGTAACCAGTCTATCACAGTGAGACATGTACAGACAGACAGGTAACCAGTCTATCACAGGGCTGACATGTAGAGACAGACAGGTAACCAGTCTATCATAGGGCTGACATGTAGAGACAGACAGGTAACCAGTCTATCACATGGAGACATGTGGAGACAGACACGTAACCAGTCTATCACAGGGAGACATGTAGAGACAGACAGGTAACCAGTCTATCACAGGGCTGACATGTAGAGAGAGACAGGTGACCAGTCTATCACAGGGCTGACATGTAGAGACAGACAGGTAACCAGTCTATCACAGGGCTGACATGTAGAGACAGACAGGTGACCAGTCTATCACAGGGCTGACATGTAGAGACAGACAGGTAACCAGTCTATCACAGGGAGACATGTAGAGACAGACAGGTAACCAGTCTATCACAGGGAGACATGTAGAGACAGACAGGTAACCAGTCTATCACAGGGCTGACATGTAGAGACAGACAGGCAACCAGTCTATCACAGGGCTGACATGTAGAGACAGACAGGTAACCAGTCTATCACAGGGCCGACATGTAGAGACAGACAGGTAACCAGTCTATCACAGGGCCGACATATAGAGACAGACAGGTAACCAGTCTATCACAGGGAGACATGTAGAGACAGACAGGTAACCAGTCTATCACAGGGAGACATGTAGAGACAGACAGGTAACCAGTCTATCACAGGGAGACATGTAGAGACAGACAGGTAACCAGTCTATCATGGGGCCGACATGTAGAGACAGACAGGTAACCAGTCTATCACAGGGGTACATGTAGAGACAGACAGGTAACCAGTCTATCACAGGGGGACATGTAGAGACAGACAGGTAACCAGTCTATCACAGGGAGACATGTAGAGACAGACAGGTAACCAGTCTATCACAGGGAGACATGTACAGACAGACAGGTGACCAGTCTATCACAGGGAGACATGTAGAGACAGACAGGTAACCAGTCTATCACAGGGCTGACATGTAGAGACAGACAGGTAACCAATCTATCACATGGAGACATGTGGAGACAGACAGGTAACCAGTCTATCACAGGGAGACATGTAGAGACCGACAGGTAACCAGTCTATCACAGGGGGACATGTAGAGACAGACAGGTAACCAGTCTATCACAGGGCTGACATGTAGAGACAGACAGGCAACCAGTCTATCACAGGGCTGACATGTAGAGACAGACAGGTAACCAGTCTATCACAGGGCCGACATGTAGAGACAGACAGGTAACCAGTCTATCACAGGGCCGACATGTAGAGACAGACAGGTGACCAGTCTATCACAGGGAGACATGTAGAGACAGACAGGTAACCAGTCTATCACAGGGAGACATGGAGAGACAGACAGGTAACCAGTCTATCACAGGGAGACATGTAAAGACAGACAGGTAACCAGTCTATCACAGGGAGACATGTAGAGACAGACAGGTGACCAGTCTATCACAGGGAGACATGTAGAGACAGACAGGTAACCAGTCTATCACAGGGGGACATGTAGAGACAGACAGGTAACCAGTCTATCACGGGGCCGACATGTAGAGACAGACAGGTAACCAGTCTATCACAGGGAGACATGTAGAGACAGACAGGTAACCAGTCTATCACAGGGGGACATGTAGCGACAGACAGGTAACCAGTCTATCACAGGGAGACATGAAGAGACAGACAGGTAACCAGTCTATCACAGGGAGACATGTAGAGACAGACAGGTAACCAGTCTATCACAGGGAGACATGTAGAGACAGACAGGTAACCAGTCTATCACGGGGCCGACATTTAGAGACAGACAGGTAACCAGTCTATCACAGGGAGACATGTAGAGACAGACAGGTAACCAGTCTATCACAGGGCTGACATGTAGAGACAGACAGGTGACCAGTCTATCACAGGGCTGACATGTAGAGAGAGACAGGTGACCAGTCTATCACAGGGCTGACATGTAGAGACAGACAGGTAACCAGTCTATCACAGGCTGACATGTAGAGACAGACAGGTGACCAGTCTATCACAGGGCTGACATGTAGAGACAGACAGGTAACCAGTCTATCACAGGGAGACATGTAGAGACAGACAGGTAACCAGTCTATCACAGGGAGACATGTAGAGACAGACAGGTAACCAGTCTATCAGAGGGAGACATGTAGAGACAGACAGGTAACCAGTCTATCACAGGGCTGACATGTAGAGACAGACAGGCAACCAGTCTATCACAGGGCTGACATGTAGAGACAGACAGGTAACCAGTCTATCACAGGGCCGACATGTAGAGATAGACAGGTAACCAGTCTATCACAGGGACACATGTAGAGACAGACAGGTAACCAGTCTATCACAGGGAGACATGTAGAGACAGACAGGTAACCAGTCTATCATGGGGCCGACATGTAGAGACAGACAGGTAACCAGTCTATCACAGGGAGACATGTAGAGACAGACAGGTAACCAGTCTATCACAGGGGGACATGTAGAGACAGACAGGTAACCAGTCTATCACAGGGAGACATGTAGAGACAGACAGGTAACCAGTCTATCACAGGGAGACATGTAGAGACAGACAGGTAACCAGTCTATCACAGGGGGACATGTAGAGACAGACAGGTAACCAGTCTATCACAGGGAGACATGTAGAGACAGACAGGTAACCAGTCTATCACAGGGAGACATGTAGAGACAGACAGGTAACCAGTCTATCACAGGGAGACATGTAAAGACAGACAGGTAACCAGTCTATCACAGGGAGACATGTAGAGACAGACAGGTGACCAGTCTATCACAGGGAGACATGTAGAGACAGACAGGTAACCAGTCTATCACAGGGGGACATGTAGAGACAGACAGGTAACCAGTCTATCACAGGGAGACATGTAGAGACAGACAGGTAACCAGTCTATCACAGGGAGACATGTAGAGACAGACAGGTAACCAGTCTATCACAGGGAGACATGTAGAGACAGACAGGTGACCAGTCTATCACAGGGAGACATGTAGAGACAGACAGGTAACCAGTCTATCACAGGGAGACATGTAGAGACAGATAGGTAACCAGTCTATCACAGGGCTGACATGTAGAGACAGACAGGTAACCAGTCTATCACAGGGAGACATGTAGAGACAGACAGGTAACCAGTCTATCACAGGGAGACATGTAGAGACAGACAGGTAACCAGTCTATCATGGGGCCGACATGTAGAGACAGACAGGTAACCAGTCTATCACATGGAGACATGTGGAGACAGACAGGTAACCAGTCTATCACAGGGAGACATGTAGAGACAGACAGGTAACCAGTCTATCACAGGGAGACATGTAGAGACAGACAGGTAACCAGTCTATCATGGGGCCGACATGTAGAGACAGACAGGTAACCAGTCTATCACATGGAGACATGTGGAGACAGACAGGTAACCAGTCTATCACAGGGAGACATGTAGAGACAGACAGGTAACCAGTCTATCACAGGGAGACATGTAGAGACCGACAGGTAACCAGTCTATCACAGGGGGACATGTAGAGACAGACAGGTAACCAGTCTATCACAGGGCTGACATGTAGAGACAGACAGGTAACCAGTCTATCACAGGGAGACATGTAGAGACAGACAGGTAACCAGTCTATCACAGGGAGACATGTAAAGACAGACAGGTAACCAGTCTATCACAGGGAGACATGTAGAGACAGACAGGTGACCAGTCTATCACAGGGAGACATGTAGAGACTGACAGGTAACCAGTCTATCACAGGGAGACATGTAGAGACAGACAGGTAACCAGTCTATCACAGGGCTGACATGTAGAGACAGACAGGTAACCAGTCTATCACAGGGAGACATGTAGAGACAGACAGGTAACCAGTCTATCACAGGGCTGACATGTAGAGACAGACAGGTAACCAGTCTATCACAGGGAGACATGTAGAGACAGACAGGTAACCAGTCTATCACAGTGAGACATGTACAGACAGACAGGTAACCAGTCTATCACAGGGCTGACATGTAGAGACAGACAGGTAACCAGTCTATCATAGGGCTGACATGTAGAGACAGACAGGTAACCAGTCTATCACATGGAGACATGTGGAGACAGACACGTAACCAGTCTATCACAGGGAGACATGTAGAGACAGACAGGTAACCAGTCTATCACAGGGCTGACATGTAGAGAGAGACAGGTGACCAGTCTATCACAGGGCTGACATGTAGAGACAGACAGGTAACCAGTCTATCACAGGGCTGACATGTAGAGACAGACAGGTGACCAGTCTATCACAGGGCTGACATGTAGAGACAGACAGGTAACCAGTCTATCACAGGGAGACATGTAGAGACAGACAGGTAACCAGTCTATCACAGGGAGACATGTAGAGACAGACAGGTAACCAGTCTATCACAGGGCTGACATGTAGAGACAGACAGGCAACCAGTCTATCACAGGGCTGACATGTAGAGACAGACAGGTAACCAGTCTATCACAGGGCCGACATGTAGAGACAGACAGGTAACCAGTCTATCACAGGGCCGACATATAGAGACAGACAGGTAACCAGTCTATCACAGGGAGACATGTAGAGACAGACAGGTAACCAGTCTATCACAGGGAGACATGTAGAGACAGACAGGTAACCAGTCTATCACAGGGAGACATGTAGAGACAGACAGGTAACCAGTCTATCATGGGGCCGACATGTAGAGACAGACAGGTAACCAGTCTATCACAGGGGTACATGTAGAGACAGACAGGTAACCAGTCTATCACAGGGGGACATGTAGAGACAGACAGGTAACCAGTCTATCACAGGGAGACATGTAGAGACAGACAGGTAACCAGTCTATCACAGGGAGACATGTACAGACAGACAGGTGACCAGTCTATCACAGGGAGACATGTAGAGACAGACAGGTAACCAGTCTATCACAGGGCTGACATGTAGAGACAGACAGGTAACCAATCTATCACATGGAGACATGTGGAGACAGACAGGTAACCAGTCTATCACAGGGAGACATGTAGAGACCGACAGGTAACCAGTCTATCACAGGGGGACATGTAGAGACAGACAGGTAACCAGTCTATCACAGGGAGACATGTAGAGACAGACAGGTAACCAGTCTATCACAGGGAGACATCTAGAGACAGACAGGTAACCAGTCTATCACGGGGCCGACATGTAGAGACAGACAGGTAACCAGTCTATCACAGGGAGACATGTAGAGACAGACAGGTAACCAGTCTATCACAGGGGGACATGTAGAGACAGACAGTTAACCAGTCTATCACAGGGAGACATGTAGAGACAGACAGGTAACCAGTCTATCACATGGAGACATGTAGAGACAGACAGGTAACCAGTCTATCACAGGAGGACATGTAGAGACAGACAGGTAACCAGTCTATCACAGGGAGACATATAGAGACAGACAGGTAACCAGTCTATCACAGGGAGACATGTAGAGACAGACAGTTAACCAGTCTATCATAGGGCTGACATGTAGAGACAGACAGGTAACCAGTCTATCACATGGAGACATGTGGAGACAGACACGTAACCAGTCTATCATAGGGCTGACATGTAGAGACAGACAGGTAACCAGTCTATCACATGGAGACATGTGGAGACAGACACGTAACCAGTCTATCACAGGGAGACATGTAGAGACAGACAGGTAACCAGTCTATCACAGGGCTGACATGTAGAGAGAGACAGGTGACCAGTCTATCACAGGGCTGACATGTAGAGACAGACAGGTAACCAGTCTATCACAGGGCTGACATGTAGAGACAGACAGGTGACCAGTCTATCACAGGGCTGACATGTAGAGACAGACAGGTAACAAGTCTATCACAGGGCTGACATGTAGAGACAGACAGGTGACCAGTCTATCACAGGGCTGACATGTAGAGACAGACAGGTAACCAGTCTATCACAGGGAGACATGTAGAGACAGACAGGTAACCAGTCTATCACAGGGAGACATGTAGAGACAGACAGGTAACCAGTCTATCACAGGGCTGACATGTAGAGACAGACAGGCAACCAGTCTATCACAGGGCTGACATGTAGAGACAGACAGGTAACCAGTCTATCACAGGGCCGACATGTAGAGACAGACAGGTAACCAGTCTATCACAGGGCCGACATGTAGAGACAGACAGGTAACCAGTCTATCACAGGGAGACATGTAGAGACAGACAGGTAACCAGTCTATCACAGGGAGACATGTAGAGACAGACAGGTAACCAGTCTATCACAGGGAGACATGTAGAGACAGACAGGTAACCAGTCTATCATGGGGCCGACATGTAGAGACAGACAGGTAACCAGTCTATCACAGGGGTACATGTAGAGACAGACAGGTAACCAGTCTATCACAGGGGGACATGTAGAGACAGACAGGTAACCAGTCTATCACAGGGAGACATGTAGAGACAGACAGGTAACCAGTCTATCACAGGGAGACATGTACAGACAGACAGGTGACCAGTCTATCACAGGGAGACATGTAGAGACAGACAGGTAACCAGTCTATCACAGGGCTGACATGTAGAGACAGACAGGTAACCAATCTATCACATGGAGACATGTGGAGACAGACAGGTAACCAGTCTATCACAGGGAGACATGTAGAGACCGACAGGTAACCAGTCTATCACAGGGGGACATGTAGAGACAGACAGGTAACCAGTCTATCACAGGGAGACATGTAGAGACAGACAGGTAACCAGTCTATCACAGGGAGACATCTAGAGACAGACAGGTAACCAGTCTATCACGGGGCCGACATGTAGAGACAGACAGGTAACCAGTCTATCACAGGGAGACATGTAGAGACAGACAGGTAACCAGTCTATCACAGGGGGACATGTAGAGACAGACAGTTAACCAGTCTATCACAGGGAGACATGTAGAGACAGACAGGTAACCAGTCTATCACATGGAGACATGTAGAGACAGACAGGTAACCAGTCTATCACAGGAGGACATGTAGAGACAGACAGGTAACCAGTCTATCACAGGGAGACATATAGAGACAGACAGGTAACCAGTCTATCACAGGGAGACATGTAGAGACAGACAGTTAACCAGTCTATCATAGGGCTGACATGTAGAGACAGACAGGTAACCAGTCTATCACATGGAGACATGTGGAGACAGACACGTAACCAGTCTATCATAGGGCTGACATGTAGAGACAGACAGGTAACCAGTCTATCACATGGAGACATGTGGAGACAGACACGTAACCAGTCTATCACAGGGAGACATGTAGAGACAGACAGGTAACCAGTCTATCACAGGGCTGACATGTAGAGAGAGACAGGTGACCAGTCTATCACAGGGCTGACATGTAGAGACAGACAGGTAACCAGTCTATCACAGGGCTGACATGTAGAGACAGACAGGTGACCAGTCTATCACAGGGCTGACATGTAGAGACAGACAGGTAACAAGTCTATCACAGGGAGACATGTAGAGACAGACAGGTAACCAGTCTATCACAGGGAGACATGTAGAGACAGACAGGTAACCAGTCTATCACAGGGCTGACATGTAGAGACAGACAGGCAACCAGTCTATCACAGGGCTGACATGTAGAGACAGACAGGTAACCAGTCTATCACAGGGCCGACATGTAGAGACAGACAGGTAACCAGTCTATCACAGGGCCGACATGTAGAGACAGACAGGTGACCAGTCTATCACAGGGAGACATGTAGAGACAGACAGGTAACCAGTCTATCACAGGGAGACATGTAGAGACAGACAGGTAACCAGTCTATCACAGGGCTGACATGTAGAGACAGACAGGTAACCAGTCTATCACAGGGAGACATGTAGGGACAGACAGGTAACCAGTCTATCACAGGGAGACATGTAGAGACAGACAGGTGACCAGTCTATCACAGGGAGACATGTAGAGACTGACAGGTAACCAGTCTATCACAGGGGGACATGTAGAGACAGACAGGTAACCAGTCTATCACAGGGAGACATGTAGAGACAGACAGGTAACCAGTCTATCACGGGGCCGACATGTAGAGACAGACAGGTAACCAGTCTATCAGAGGGAGACATGTAGAGACAGACAGGTAACCAGTCTATCACGGGGCCGACATGTAGAGACAGACAGGTAACCAGTCTATCACAGGGAGACATGTAGAGACAGACAGGTAACCAGTCTATCACAGGGCTGACATGTAGAGACAGACAGGTAACCAGTCTATCACAGGGCCGACATGTAGAGACAGACAGGTAACCAGTCTATCACAGGGCCGACATGTAGAGACAGACAGGTAACCAGTCTATCACAGGGAGACATGTAGAGACAGACAGGTAACCAGTCTATCACAGGGAGACATGTAGAGACAGACAGGTAACCAGTCTATCATGGGGCCGACATGTAGAGACAGACAGGTAACCAGTCTATCACAGGGGTACATGTAGAGACAGACAGGTAACCAGTCTATCACAGGGGGACATGTAGAGACAGACAGGTAACCAGTCTATCACAGGGAGACATGTAGAGACAGACAGGTAACCAGTCTATCACAGGGAGACATGTAGAGACAGACAGGTAACCAGTCTATCACAGGGGGACATGTAGAGACAGACAGGTAACCAGTCTATCACAGGGAGACATGTAGAGACAGACAGGTAACCAGTCTATCACAGGGAGACATGTAAAGACAGACAGGTAACCAGTCTATCACAGGGAGACATGTAGAGACAGACAGGTGACCAGTCTATCACAGGGAGACATGTAGAGACAGACAGGTAACCAGTCTATCACAGGGAGACATGTAGAGACAGACAGGTAACCAGTCTATCACAGGGCTGACATGTAGAGACAGACAGGTAACCAGTCTATCACAGGGAGACATGTAGAGACAGACAGGTAACCAGTCTATCACAGGGAGACATGTAGAGACAGACAGGTAACCAGTCTATCACGGGGCCGACATGTAGAGACAGACAGGTAACCAGTCTATCAGAGGGAGACATGTAGAGACAGACAGGTAACCAGTCTATCACGGGGCCGACATGTAGAGACAGACAGGTAACCAGTCTATCACAGGGAGACATGTAGAGACAGACAGGTAACCAGTCTATCACAGGGCTGACATGTAGAGACAGACAGGTAACCAGTCTATCACAGGGCCGACATGTAGAGACAGACAGGTAACCAGTCTATCACAGGGCCGACATGTAGAGACAGACAGGTAACCAGTCTATCACAGGGAGACATGTAGAGACAGACAGGTAACCAGTCTATCACAGGGAGACATGTAGAGACAGACAGGTAACCAGTCTATCATGGGGCCGACATGTAGAGACAGACAGGTAACCAGTCTATCACAGGGGTACATGTAGAGACAGACAGGTAACCAGTCTATCACAGGGGGACATGTAGAGACAGACAGGTAACCAGTCTATCACAGGGAGACATGTAGAGACAGACAGGTAACCAGTCTATCACAGGGAGACATGTAGAGACAGACAGGTAACCAGTCTATCACAGGGGGACATGTAGAGACAGACAGGTAACCAGTCTATCACAGGGAGACATGTAGAGACAGACAGGTAACCAGTCTATCACAGGGAGACATGTAAAGACAGACAGGTAACCAGTCTATCACAGGGAGACATGTAGAGACAGACAGGTGACCAGTCTATCACAGGGAGACATGTAGAGACAGACAGGTAACCAGTCTATCACAGGGAGACATGTAGAGACAGACAGGTAACCAGTCTATCACAGGGCTGACATGTAGAGACAGACAGGTAACCAGTCTATCACAGGGAGACATGTAGAGACAGACAGATAACCAGTCTATCACAGGGAGACATGTACAGACAGACAGGTGACCAGTCTATCACAGGGAGACATGTAGAGACAGACAGGTAACCAGTCTATCACAGGGCTGACATGTAGAGACAGACAGGTAACCAATCTATCACATGGAGACATGTGGAGACAGACAGGTAACCAGTCTATCACAGGGAGACATGTAGAGACCGACAGGTAACCAGTCTATCACAGGGGGACATGTAGAGATAGACAGGTAACCAGTCTATCACAGGGAGACATGTAGAGACAGACAGGTAACCAGTCTATCACAGGGAGACATGTAGAGACAGACAGGTAACCAGTCTATCACGGGGCCGACATGTAGAGACAGACAGGTAACCAGTCTATCACAGGGAGACATGTAGAGACAGACAGGTAACCAGTCTATCACAGGGGGACATGTAGAGACAGACAGTTAACCAGTCTATCACAGGGAGACATGTAGAGACAGACAGGTAACCAGTCTATCACATGGAGACATGTAGAGACAGACAGGTAACCAGTCTATCACAGGGGGACATGTATAGACAGACAGGTAACCAGTCTATCACAGGGAGACATGTAGAGACAGACAGGTAACCAGTCTATCACAGGGAGACATGGAGAGACAGACAGGTAACCAGTCTATCACAGGGAGACATGTAAAGACAGACAGGTAACCAGTCTATCACAGGGAGACATGTAGAGACAGACAGGTGACCAGTCTATCACAGGGAGACATGTAGAGACAGACAGGTAACCAGTCTATCACAGGGGGACATGTAGAGACAGACAGGTAACCAGTCTATCACAGGGAGACATGTAGAGACAGACAGGTAACCAGTCTATCACAGGGAGACATGTAGAGACCGACAGGTAACCAGTCTTTCACAGGGGGACATGTAGAGACAGACAGGTAACCAGTCTATCACAGGGAGACATGTAGAGACAGACAGGTAACCAGTCTATCACAGGGAGACATGTAGAGACAGACAGGTAACCAGTCTATCACGGGGCCGACATTTAGAGACAGACAGGTAACCAGTCTATCACAGGGAGACATGTAGAGACAGACAGGTAGCCAGTCTATCACAGGGCTGACATGTAGAGACAGACAGGTGACCAGTCTATCACAGGGCTGACATGTAGAGAGAGACAGGTGACCAGTCTATCACAGGGCTGACATGTAGAGACAGACAGGTAACCAGTCTATCACAGGGAGACATGTAGAGACAGACAGGTAACCAGTCTATCACAGGGAGACATGTAGAGACAGACAGGTAACCAGTCTATCACAGGGCTGACATGTAGAGACAGACAGGCAACCAGTCTATCACAGGGCTGACATGTAGAGACAGACAGGTAACCAGTCTATCACAGGGCCGACATGTACAGACAGACAGGTAACCAGTCTATCACAGGGAGACATGTAGAGACAGACAGGTAACCAGTCTATCACAGGGAGACATGTAGAGACAGACAGGTAACCAGTCTATCATGGGGCCGACATGTAGAGACAGACAGGTAACCTGTCTATCACAGGGAGACATGTAGAGACAGACAGGTAACCAGTCTATCACAGGGGGACATGTAGAGACAGACAGGTAACCAGTCTATCACAGGGAGACATGTAGAGACAGACAGGTAACCAGTCTATCACAGGGAGACATGGAGAGACAGACAGGTAACCAGTCTATCACAGGGAGACATGTAAAGACAGACAGGTAACCAGTCTATCACAGGGAGACATGTAGAGACAGACAGGTGACCAGTCTATCACAGGGAGACATGTAGAGACAGACAGGTAACCAGTCTATCACAGGGGGACATGTAGAGACAGACAGGTAACCAGTCTATCACAGGGAGACATGTAGAGACAGACAGGTAACCAGTCTATCACAGGGAGACATGTAGAGACCGACAGGTAACCAGTCTTTCACAGGGGGACATGTAGAGACAGACAGGTAACCAGTCTATCACAGGGAGACATGTAGAGACAGACAGGTAACCAGTCTATCACAGGGAGACATGTAGAGACAGACAGGTAACCAGTCTATCACGGGGCCGACATGTAGAGACAGACAGGTAACCAGTCTATCAGAGGGAGACATGTAGAGACAGACAGGTAACCAGTCTATCACGGGGCCGACATGTAGAGACAGACAGGTAACCAGTCTATCACAGGGAGACATGTAGAGACAGACAGGTAACCAGTCTATCACAGGGCTGACATGTAGAGACAGACAGGTAACCAGTCTATCACAGGGCCGACATGTAGAGACAGACAGGTAACCAGTCTATCACAGGGCCGACATGTAGAGACAGACAGGTAACCAGTCTATCACAGGGAGACATGTAGAGACAGACAGGTAACCAGTCTATCACAGGGAGACATGTAGAGACAGACAGGTAACCAGTCTATCATGGGGCCGACATGTAGAGACAGACAGGTAACCAGTCTATCACAGGGGTACATGTAGAGACAGACAGGTAACCAGTCTATCACAGGGGGACATGTAGAGACAGACAGGTAACCAGTCTATCACAGGGAGACATGTAGAGACAGACAGGTAACCAGTCTATCACAGGGAGACATGTAGAGACAGACAGGTAACCAGTCTATCACAGGGGGACATGTAGAGACAGACAGGTAACCAGTCTATCACAGGGAGACATGTAGAGACAGACAGGTAACCAGTCTATCACAGGGAGACATGTAAAGACAGACAGGTAACCAGTCTATCACAGGGAGACATGTAGAGACAGACAGGTGACCAGTCTATCACAGGGAGACATGTAGAGACAGACAGGTAACCAGTCTATCACAGGGAGACATGTAGAGACAGACAGGTAACCAGTCTATCACAGGGCTGACATGTAGAGACAGACAGGTAACCAGTCTATCACAGGGAGACATGTAGAGACAGACAGGTAACCAGTCTATCACAGGGAGACATGTACAGACAGACAGGTGACCAGTCTATCACAGGGAGACATGTAGAGACAGACAGGTAACCAGTCTATCACAGGGCTGACATGTAGAGACAGACAGGTAACCAATCTATCACATGGAGACATGTGGAGACAGACAGGTAACCAGTCTATCACAGGGAGACATGTAGAGACCGACAGGTAACCAGTCTATCACAGGGGGACATGTAGAGATAGACAGGTAACCAGTCTATCACAGGGAGACATGTAGAGACAGACAGGTAACCAGTCTATCACAGGGAGACATGTAGAGACAGACAGGTAACCAGTCTATCACGGGGCCGACATGTAGAGACAGACAGGTAACCAGTCTATCACAGGGAGACATGTAGAGACAGACAGGTAACCAGTCTATCACAGGGGGACATGTAGAGACAGACAGTTAACCAGTCTATCACAGGGAGACATGTAGAGACAGACAGGTAACCAGTCTATCACATGGAGACATGTAGAGACAGACAGGTAACCAGTCTATCACAGGGGGACATGTAGAGACAGACAGGTAACCAGTCTATCACAGGGAGACATGTAGAGACAGACAGGTAACCAGTCTATCACAGGGAGACATGGAGAGACAGACAGGTAACCAGTCTATCACAGGGAGACATGTAAAGACAGACAGGTAACCAGTCTATCACAGGGAGACATGTAGAGACAGACAGGTGACCAGTCTATCACAGGGAGACATGTAGAGACAGACAGGTAACCAGTCTATCACAGGGGGACATGTAGAGACAGACAGGTAACCAGTCTATCACAGGGAGACATGTAGAGACAGACAGGTAACCAGTCTATCACAGGGAGACATGTAGAGACCGACAGGTAACCAGTCTTTCACAGGGGGACATGTAGAGTTAGACAGGTAACCAGTCTATCACAGGGAGACATGTAGAGACAGACAGGTAACCAGTCTATCACAGGGAGACATGTAGAGACAGACAGGTAACCAGTCTATCACGGGGCCGACATTTAGAGACAGACAGGTAACCAGTCTATCACAGGGAGACATGTAGAGACAGACAGGTAGCCAGTCTATCACAGGGCTGACATGTAGAGACAGACAGGTGACCAGTCTATCACAGGGCTGACATGTAGAGAGAGACAGGTGACCAGTCTATCACAGGGCTGACATGTAGAGACAGACAGGTAACCAGTCTATCACAGGGAGACATGTAGAGACAGACAGGTAACCAGTCTATCACAGGGAGACATGTAGAGACAGACAGGTAACCAGTCTATCACAGGGCTGACATGTAGAGACAGACAGGCAACCAGTCTATCACAGGGCTGACATGTAGAGACAGACAGGTAACCAGTCTATCACAGGGCCGACATGTAGAGACAGACAGGTAACCAGTCTATCACAGGGAGACATGTAGAGACAGACAGGTAACCAGTCTATCACAGGGAGACATGTAGAGACAGACAGGTAACCAGTCTATCATGGGGCCGACATGTAGAGACAGACAGGTAACCAGTCTATCACAGGGAGACATGTAGAGACAGACAGGTAACCAGTCTATCACAGGGGGACATGTAGAGACAGACAGGTAACCAGTCTATCACAGGGAGACATGTAGAGACAGACAGGTAACCAGTCTATCACAGGGAGACATGTAGAGACAGACAGGTAACCAGTCTATCACAGGGGGACATGTAGAGACAGACAGGTAACCAGTCTATCACAGGGAGACATGTAGAGACAGACAGGTAACCAGTCTATCACAGGGAGACATGTAGAGACAGACAGGTAACCAGTCTATCACAGGGAGACATGTAGAGACAGACAGGTAACCAGTCTATCACAGGGAGACATGTAAAGACAGACAGGTAACCAGTCTATCACAGGGAGACATGTAGAGACAGACAGGTGACCAGTCTATCACAGGGAGACATGTAGAGACAGACAGGTAACCAGTCTATCACAGGGGGACATGTAGAGACAGACAGGTAACCAGTCTATCACAGGGAGACATGTAGAGACAGACAGGTAACCAGTCTATCACAGGGAGACATGTAGAGACAGACAGGTAACCAGTCTATCACAGGGAGACATGTAGAGACAGACAGGTGACCAGTCTATCACAGGGAGACATGTAGAGACAGACAGGTAACCAGTCTATCACAGGGAGACATGTAGAGACAGACAGGTAACCAGTCTATCATGGGGCCGACATGTAGAGACAGACAGGTAACCAGTCTATCACATGGAGACATGTGGAGACAGACAGGTAACCAGTCTATCACAGGGAGACATGTAGAGACAGACAGGTAACCAGTCTATCACAGGGAGACATGTAGAGACCGACAGGTAACCAGTCTATCACAGGGGGACATGTAGAGACAGACAGGTAACCAGTCTATCACAGGGCTGACATGTAGAGACAGACAGGTAACCAGTCTATCACAGGGAGACATGTAGAGACAGACAGGTAACCAGTCTATCACAGGGAGACATGTAAAGACAGACAGGTAACCAGTCTATCACAGGGAGACATGTAGAGACAGACAGGTGACCAGTCTATCACAGGGAGACATGTAGAGACTGACAGGTAACCAGTCTATCACAGGGAGACATGTAGAGACAGACAGGTAACCAGTCTATCACAGGGCTGACATGTAGAGACAGACAGGTAACCAGTCTATCACAGGGAGACATGTAGAGACAGACAGGTAACCAGTCTATCACAGGGCTGACATGTAGAAACAGACAGGTAACCAGTCTATCACAGGGAGACATGTAGAGACAGACAGGTAACCAGTCTATCACAGTGAGACATGTACAGACAGACAGGTAACCAGTCTATCACAGGGCTGACATGTAGAGACAGACAGGTAACCAGTCTATCATAGGGCTGACATGTAGAGACAGACAGGTAACCAGTCTATCACATGGAGACATGTGGAGACAGACACGTAACCAGTCTATCACAGGGAGACATGTAGAGACAGACAGGTAACCAGTCTATCACAAGGCTGACATGTAGAGAGAGACAGGTGACCAGTCTATCACAGGGCTGACATGTAGAGACAGACAGGTAACCAGTCTATCACAGGGCTGACATGTAGAGACAGACAGGTGACCAGTCTATCACAGGGCTGACATGTAGAGACAGACAGGTAACCAGTCTATCACAGGGAGACATGTAGAGACAGACAGGTAACCAGTCTATCACAGGGAGACATGTAGAGACAGACAGGTAACCAGTCTATCACAGGGCTGACATGTAGAGACAGACAGGCAACCAGTCTATCACAGGGCTGACATGTAGAGACAGACAGGTAACCAGTCTATCACAGGGCCGACATGTAGAGACAGACAGGTAACCAGTCTATCACAGGGCCGACATGTAGAGACAGACAGGTAACCAGTCTATCACAGGGAGACATGTAGAGACAGACAGGTAACCAGTCTATCACAGGGAGACATGTAGAGACAGACAGGTAACCAGTCTATCATGGGGCCGACATGTAGAGACAGACAGGTAACCAGTCTATCACAGGGGTACATGTAGAGACAGACAGGTAACCAGTCTATCACAGGGGGACATGTAGAGACAGACAGGTAACCAGTCTATCACAGGGAGACATGTAGAGACAGACAGGTAACCAGTCTATCACAGGGAGACATGTAGAGACAGACAGGTAACCAGTCTATCACAGGGAGACATGTACAGACAGACAGGTGACCAGTCTATCACAGGGAGACATGTAGAGACAGACAGGTAACCAGTCTATCACAGGGCTGACATGTAGAGACAGACAGGTAACCAATCTATCACATGGAGACATGTGGAGACAGACAGGTAACCAGTCTATCACAGGGAGACATGTAGAGACCGACAGGTAACCAGTCTATCACAGGGGGACATGTAGAGACAGACAGGTAACCAGTCTATCACAGGGAGACATGTAGAGACAGACAGGTAACCAGTCTATCACAGGGAGACATCTAGAGACAGACAGGTAACCAGTCTATCACGGGGCCGACATGTAGAGACAGACAGGTAACCAGTCTATCACAGGGAGACATGTAGAGACAGACAGGTAACCAGTCTATCACAGGGGGACATGTAGAGACAGACAGTTAACCAGTCTATCACAGGGAGACATGTAGAGACAGACAGGTAACCAGTCTATCACATGGAGACATGTAGAGACAGACAGGTAACCAGTCTATCACAGGAGGACATGTAGAGACAGACAGGTAACCAGTCTATCACAGGGAGACATATAGAGACAGACAGGTAACCAGTCTATCACAGGGAGACATGTAGAGACAGACAGTTAACCAGTCTATCATAGGGCTGACATGTAGAGACAGACAGGTAACCAGTCTATCACATGGAGACATGTGGAGACAGACACGTAACCAGTCTATCATAGGGCTGACATGTAGAGACAGACAGGTAACCAGTCTATCACATGGAGACATGTGGAGACAGACACGTAACCAGTCTATCACAGGGAGACATGTAGAGACAGACAGGTAACCAGTCTATCACAGGGCTGACATGTAGAGAGAGACAGGTGACCAGTCTATCACAGGGCTGACATGTAGAGACAGACAGGTAACCAGTCTATCACAGGGCTGACATGTAGAGACAGACAGGTGACCAGTCTATCACAGGGCTGACATGTAGAGACAGACAGGTAACAAGTCTATCACAGGGAGACATGTAGAGACAGACAGGTAACCAGTCTATCACAGGGAGACATGTAGAGACAGACAGGTAACCAGTCTATCACAGGGCTGACATGTAGAGACAGACAGGCAACCAGTCTATCACAGGGCTGACATGTAGAGACAGACAGGTAACCAGTCTATCACAGGGCCGACATGTAGAGACAGACAGGTAACCAGTCTATCACAGGGCCGACATGTAGAGACAGACAGGTGACCAGTCTATCACAGGGAGACATGTAGAGACAGACAGGTAACCAGTCTATCACAGGGAGACATGTAGAGACAGACAGGTAACCAGTCTATCACAGGGCTGACATGTAGAGACAGACAGGTAACCAGTCTATCACAGGGAGACATGTAGAGACAGACAGGTAACCAGTCTATCACAGGGAGACATGTAGAGACAGACAGGTGACCAGTCTATCACAGGGAGACATGTAGAGACCGACAGGTAACCAGTCTATCACAGGGGGACATGTAGAGACAGACAGGTAACCAGTCTATCACAGGGAGACATGTAGAGACAGACAGGTAACCAGTCTATCACGGGGCCGACATGTAGAGACAGACAGGTAACCAGTCTATCAGAGGGAGACATGTAGAGACAGACAGGTAACCAGTCTATCACGGGGCCGACATGTAGAGACAGACAGGTAACCAGTCTATCACAGGGAGACATGTAGAGACAGACAGGTAACCAGTCTATCACAGGGCTGACATGTAGAGACAGACAGGTAACCAGTCTATCACAGGGCCGACATGTAGAGACAGACAGGTAACCAGTCTATCACAGGGCCGACATGTAGAGACAGACAGGTAACCAGTCTATCACAGGGAGACATGTAGAGACAGACAGGTAACCAGTCTATCACAGGGAGACATGTAGAGACAGACAGGTAACCAGTCTATCATGGGGCCGACATGTAGAGACAGACAGGTAACCAGTCTATCACAGGGGTACATGTAGAGACAGACAGGTAACCAGTCTATCACAGGGGGACATGTAGAGACAGACAGGTAACCAGTCTATCACAGGGAGACAAGTAGAGACAGACAGGTAACCAGTCTATCACAGGGAGACATGTAGAGACAGACAGGTAACCAGTCTATCACAGGGGGACATGTAGAGACAGACAGGTAACCAGTCTATCACAGGGAGACATGTAGAGACAGACAGGTAACCAGTCTATCACAGGGAGACATGTAAAGACAGACAGGTAACCAGTCTATCACAGGGAGACATGTAGAGACAGACAGGTGACCAGTCTATCACAGGGAGACATGTAGAGACAGACAGGTAACCAGTCTATCACAGGGAGACATGTAGAGACAGACAGGTAACCAGTCTATCACAGGGCTGACATGTAGAGACAGACAGGTAACCAGTCTATCACAGGGAGACATGTAGAGACAGACAGGTAACCAGTCTATCACAGGGAGACATGTACAGACAGACAGGTGACCAGTCTATCACAGGGAGACATGTAGAGACAGACAGGTAACCAGTCTATCACAGGGCTGACATGTAGAGACAGACAGGTAACCAATCTATCACATGGAGACATGTGGAGACAGACAGGTAACCAGTCTATCACAGGGAGACATGTAGAGACCGACAGGTAACCAGTCTATCACAGGGGGACATGTAGAGATAGACAGGTAACCAGTCTATCACAGGGAGACATGTAGAGACAGACAGGTAACCAGTCTATCACAGGGAGACATGTAGAGACAGACAGGTAACCAGTCTATCACGGGGCCGACATGTAGAGACAGACAGGTAACCAGTCTATCACGGGAGACATGTAGAGACAGACAGGTAACCAGTCTATCACAGGGGGACATGTAGAGACAGACAGTTAACCAGTCTATCACAGGGAGACATGTAGAGACAGACAGGTAACCAGTCTATTACATGGAGACATGTAGAGACAGACAGGTAACCAGTCTATCACAGGGGGACATGTAGAGACAGACAGGTAACCAGTCTATCACAGGGAGACATGTAGAGACAGACAGGTAACCAGTCTATCACAGGGAGACATGGAGAGACAGACAGGTAACCAGTCTATCACAGGGAGACATGTAAAGACAGACAGGTAACCAGTCTATCACAGGGAGACATGTAGAGACAGACAGGTGACCAGTCTATCACAGGGAGACATGTAGAGACAGACAGGTAACCAGTCTATCACAGGGGGACATGTAGAGACAGACAGGTAACCAGTCTATCACAGGGAGACATGTAGAGACAGACAGGTAACCAGTCTATCACAGGGAGACATGTAGAGACCGACAGGTAACCAGTCTTTCACAGGGGGACATGTAGAGACAGACAGGTAACCAGTCTATCACAGGGAGACATGTAGAGACAGACAGGTAACCAGTCTATCACAGGGAGACATGTAGAGACAGACAGGTAACCAGTCTATCACAGGGCCGACATTTAGAGACAGACAGGTAACCAGTCTATCACAGGGAGACATGTAGAGACAGACAGGTAGCCAGTCTATCACAGGGCTGACATGTAGAGACAGACAGGTGACCAGTCTATCACAGGGCTGACATGTAGAGAGAGACAGGTGACCAGTCTATCACAGGGCTGACATGTAGAGACAGACAGGTAACCAGTCTATCACAGGGAGACATGTAGAGACAGACAGGTAACCAGTCTATCACAGGGAGACATGTAGAGACAGACAGGTAACCAGTCTATCACAGGGCTGACATGTAGAGACAGACAGGCAACCAGTCTATCACAGGGCTGACATGTAGAGACAGACAGGTAACCAGTCTATCACAGGGCCGACATGTAGAGACAGACAGGTAACCAGTCTATCACAGGGAGACATGTAGAGACAGACAGGTAACCAGTCTATCACAGGGCTGACATGTAGAGACAGACAGGCAACCAGTCTATCACAGGGCTGACATGTAGAGACAGACAGGTAACCAGTCTATCACAGGGCCGACATGTAGAGACAGACAGGTAACCAGTCTATCACAGGGAGACATGTAGAGACAGACAGGTAACCAGTCTATCACAGGGAGACATGTAGAGACAGACAGGTAACCAGTCTATCATGGGGCCGACATGTAGAGACAGACAGGTAACCAGTCTATCACAGGGAGACATGTAGAGACAGACAGGTAACCAGTCTATCACAGGGGGACATGTAGAGACAGACAGGTAACCAGTCTATCACAGGGAGACATGTAGAGACAGACAGGTAACCAGTCTATCACAGGGAGACATGGAGAGACAGACAGGTAACCAGTCTATCACAGGGAGACATGTAAAGACAGACAGGTAACCAGTCTATCACAGGGAGACATGTAGAGACAGACAGGTGACCAGTCTATCACAGGGAGACATGTAGAGACAGACAGGTAACCAGTCTATCACAGGGGGACATGTAGAGACAGACAGGTAACCAGTCTATCACAGGGAGACATGTAGAGACAGACAGGTAACCAGTCTATCACAGGGAGACATGTAGAGACCGACAGGTAACCAGTCTTTCACAGGGGGACATGTAGAGACAGACAGGTAACCAGTCTATCACAGGGAGACATGTAGAGACAGACAGGTAACCAGTCTATCACAGGGAGACATGTAGAGACAGACAGGTAACCAGTCTATCACGGGGCCGACATGTAGAGACAGACAGGTAACCAGTCTATCAGAGGGAGACATGTAGAGACAGACAGGTAACCAGTCTATCACGGGGCCGACATGTAGAGACAGACAGGTAACCAGTCTATCACAGGGAGACATGTAGAGACAGACAGGTAACCAGTCTATCACAGGGCTGACATGTAGAGACAGACAGGTAACCAGTCTATCACAGGGCCGACATGTAGAGACAGACAGGTAACCAGTCTATCACAGGGCCGACATGTAGAGACAGACAGGTAACCAGTCTATCACAGGGAGACATGTAGAGACAGACAGGTAACCAGTCTATCATGGGGCCGACATGTAGAGACAGACAGGTAACCAGTCTATCACAGGGGTACATGTAGAGACAGACAGGTAACCAGTCTATCACAGGGGGACATGTAGAGACAGACAGGTAACCAGTCTATCAGAGGGAGACATGTAGAGACAGACAGGTAACTAGTCTATCACAGGGAGACATGTAGAGACAGACAGGTAACCAGTCTATCACAGGGGGACATGTAGAGACAGACAGGTAACCAGTCTATCACAGGGAGACATGTAGAGACAGACAGGTAACCAGTCTATCACAGGGAGACATGTAAAGACAGACAGGTAACCAGTCTATCACAGGGAGACATGTAGAGACAGACAGGTGACCAGTCTATCACAGGGAGACATGTAGAGACAGACAGGTAACCAGTCTATCACAGGGAGACATGTAGAGACAGACAGGTAACCAGTCTATCACAGGGCTGACATGTAGAGACAGACAGGTAACCAGTCTATCACAGGGAGACATGTAGAGACAGACAGGTAACCAGTCTATCACAGGGAGACATGTACAGACAGACAGGTGACCAGTCTATCACAGGGAGACATGTAGAGACAGACAGGTAACCAGTCTATCACAGGGCTGACATGTAGAGACAGACAGGTAACCAATCTATCACATGGAGACATGTGGAGACAGACAGGTAACCAGTCTATCACAGGGAGACATGTAGAGACCGACAGGTAACCAGTCTATCACAGGGGGACATGTAGAGATAGACAGGTAACCAGTCTATCACAGGGAGACATGTAGAGACAGACAGGTAACCAGTCTATCACAGGGAGACATGTAGAGACAGACAGGTAACCAGTCTATCACGGGGCCGACATGTAGAGACAGACAGGTAACCAGTCTATCACAGGGAGACATGTAGAGACAGACAGGTAACCAGTCTATCACAGGGGGACATGTAGAGACAGACAGTTAACCAGTCTATCACAGGGAGACATGTAGAGACAGACAGGTAACCAGTCTATCACATGGAGACATGTAGAGACAGACAGGTAACCAGTCTATCACAGGGGGACATGTAGAGACAGACAGGTAACCAGTCTATCACAGGGAGACATGTAAAGACAGACAGGTAACCAGTCTATCACAGGGAGACATGTAGAGACAGACACGTGACCAGTCTATCACAGGGAGACATGTAGAGACAGACAGGTAACCAGTCTATCACAGGGAGACATGTAGAGACAGACAGGTAACCAGTCTATCACGGGGCCGACATTTAGAGACAGACAGGTAACCAGTCTATCACAGGGAGACATGTAGAGACAGACAGGTAGCCAGTCTATCACAGGGCTGACATGTAGAGACAGACAGGTGACCAGTCTATCACAGGGCTGACATGTAGAGAGAGACAGGTGACCAGTCTATCACAGGGCTGACATGTAGAGACAGACAGGTAACCAGTCTATCACAGGGAGACATGTAGAGACAGACAGGTAACCAGTCTATCACAGGGAGACATGTAGAGACAGACAGGTAACCAGTCTATCACAGGGCTGACATGTAGAGACAGACAGGCAACCAGTCTATCACAGGGCTGACATGTAGAGACAGACAGGTAACCAGTCTATCACAGGGCCGACATGTAGAGACAGACAGGTAACCAGTCTATCACAGGGAGACATGTAGAGACAGACAGGTAACCAGTCTATCACAGGGAGACATGTAGAGACAGACAGGTAACCAGTCTATCATGGGGCCGACATGTAGAGACAGACAGGTAACCAGTCTATCACAGGGAGACATGTAGAGACAGACAGGTAACCAGTCTATCACAGGGGGACATGTAGAGACAGACAGGTAACCAGTCTATCACAGGGAGACATGTAGAGACAGACAGGTAACCAGTCTATCACAGGGAGACATGGAGAGACAGACAGGTAACCAGTCTATCACAGGGAGACATGTAAAGACAGACAGGTAACCAGTCTATCACAGGGAGACATGTAGAGACAGACAGGTGACCAGTCTATCACAGGGAGACATGTAGAGACAGACAGGTAACCAGTCTATCACAGGGGGACATGTAGAGACAGACAGGTAACCAGTCTATCACAGGGAGACATGTAGAGACAGACAGGTAACCAGTCTATCACAGGGAGACATGTAGAGACCGACAGGTAACCAGTCTTTCACAGGGGGACATGTAGAGACAGACAGGTAACCAGTCTATCACAGGGAGACATGTAGAGACAGACAGGTAACCAGTCTATCACAGGGAGACATGTAGAGACAGACAGGTAACCAGTCTATCACGGGGCCGACATGTAGAGACAGACAGGTAACCAGTCTATCAGAGGGAGACATGTAGAGACAGACAGGTAACCAGTCTATCACGGGGCCGACATGTAGAGACAGACAGGTGACCAGTCTATCACAGGGAGACATGTAGAGACAGACAGGTAACCAGTCTATCACAGGGAGACATGTAGAGACAGACAGGTAACCAGTCTATCACAGGGCTGACATGTAGAGACAGACAGGTAACCAGTCTATCACAGGGAGACATGTAGAGACAGACAGGTAACCAGTCTATCACAGGGGGACATGTAGAGACAGACAGGTAACCAGTCTATCACAGGGAGACATGTAGAGACAGACAGGTAACCAGTCTATCACAGGGAGACATGTAGAGACCGACAGGTAACCAGTCTTTCACAGGGGGACATGTAGAGACAGACAGGTAACCAGTCTATCACAGGGAGACATGTAGAGACAGACAGGTAACCAGTCTATCACAGGGAGACATGTAGAGACAGACAGGTAACCAGTCTATCACGGGGCCGACATTTAGAGACAGACAGGTAACCAGTCTATCACAGGGAGATATGTAGAGACAGACAGGTAACCAGTCTATCACAGGGCTGACATGTAGAGACAGACAGGTGACCAGTCTATCACAGGGCTGACATGTAGAGAGAGACAGGTGACCAGTCTATCACAGGGCTGACATGTAGAGACAGACAGGTAACCAGTCTATCACAGGGAGACATGTAGAGACAGACAGGTAACCAGTCTATCACAGGGAGACATGTAGAGACAGACAGGTAACCAGTCTATCACAGGGCTGACATGTAGAGACAGACAGGCAACCAGTCTATCACAGGGCTGACATGTAGAGACAGACAGGTAACCAGTCTATCACAGGGCCGACATGTAGAGACAGACAGGTAACCAGTCTATCACAGGGAGACATGTAGAGACAGACAGGTAACCAGTCTATCACAGGGGGACATGTAGAGACAGACAGGTAACCAGTCTATCACAGGGAGACATGTAGAGACAGACAGGTAACCAGTCTATCACAGGGAGACATGTAGAGACAGACAGGTAACCAGTCTATCACAGGGGGACATGTAGAGACAGACAGGTAACCAGTCTATCACAGGGAGACATGTAGAGACAGACAGGTAACCAGTCTATCACAGGGAGACATGTAGAGACAGACAGGTAACCAGTCTATCACAGGGAGACATGTAGAGACAGACAGGTAACCAGTCTATCACAGGGAGACATGTAAAGACAGACAGGTAACCAGTCTATCACAGGGAGACATGTAGAGACAGACAGGTGACCAGTCTATCACAGGGAGACATGTAGAGACAGACAGGTAACCAGTCTATCACAGGGGGACATGTAGAGACAGACAGGTAACCAGTCTATCACAGGGAGACATGTAGAGACAGACAGGTAACCAGTCTATCACAGGGAGACATGTAGAGACAGACAGGTAACCAGTCTATCACAGGGAGACATGTAGAGACAGACAGGTGACCAGTCTATCACAGGGAGACATGTAGAGACAGACAGGTAACCAGTCTATCACAGGGAGACATGTAGAGACAGACAGGTAACCAGTCTATCATGGGGCCGACATGTAGAGACAGACAGGTAACCAGTCTATCACATGGAGACATGTGGAGACAGACAGGTAACCAGTCTATCACAGGGAGACATGTAGAGACAGACAGGTAACCAGTCTATCACAGGGAGACATGTAGAGACCGACAGGTAACCAGTCTATCACAGGGGGACATGTAGAGACAGACAGGTAACCAGTCTATCACAGGGCTGACATGTAGAGACAGACAGGTAACCAGTCTATCACAGGGAGACATGTAGAGACAGACAGGTAACCAGTCTATCACAGGGAGACATGTAAAGACAGACAGGTAACCAGTCTATCACAGGGAGACATGTAGAGACAGACAGGTGACCAGTCTATCACAGGGAGACATGTAGAGACTGACAGGTAACCAGTCTATCACAGGGAGACATGTAGAGACAGACAGGTAACCAGTCTATCACAGGGCTGACATGTAGAGACAGACAGGTAACCAGTCTATCACAGGGAGACATGTAGAGACAGACAGGTAACCAGTCTATCACAGGGCTGACATGTAGAAACAGACAGGTAACCAGTCTATCACAGGGAGACATGTAGAGACAGACAGGTAACCAGTCTATCACAGTGAGACATGTACAGACAGACAGGTAACCAGTCTATCACAGGGCTGACATGTAGAGACAGACAGGTAACCAGTCTATCATAGGGCTGACATGTAGAGACAGACAGGTAACCAGTCTATCACATGGAGACATGTGGAGACAGACACGTAACCAGTCTATCACAGGGAGACATGTAGAGACAGACAGGTAACCAGTCTATCACAGGGAGACATGTAGAGACAGACAGGTAACCAGTCTATCACAGGGAGACATGTACAGACAGACAGGTGACCAGTCTATCACAGGGAGACATGTAGAGACAGACAGGTAACCAGTCTATCACAGGGAGACATGTAGAGACAGACAGGTAACCAGTCTATCACAGGGCTGACATGTAGAGACAGACAGGCAACCAGTCTATCACAGGGCTGACATGTAGAGACAGACAGGTAACCAGTCTATCACAGGGCCGACATGTAGAGACAGACAGGTAACCAGTCTATCACAGGGCCGACATGTAGAGACAGACAGGTAACCAGTCTATCACAGGGAGACATGTAGAGACAGACAGGTAACCAGTCTATCACAGGGAGACATGTAGAGACAGACAGGTAACCAGTCTATCATGGGGCCGACATGTAGAGACAGACAGGTAACCAGTCTATCACAGGGGTACATGTAGAGACAGACAGGTAACCAGTCTATCACAGGGGGACATGTAGAGACAGACAGGTAACCAGTCTATCACAGGGAGACATGTAGAGACAGACAGGTAACCAGTCTATCACAGGGAGACATGTAGAGACAGACAGGTAACCAGTCTATCACAGGGAGACATGTACAGACAGACAGGTGACCAGTCTATCACAGGGAGACATGTAGAGACAGACAGGTAACCAGTCTATCACAGGGCTGACATGTAGAGACAGACAGGTAACCAATCTATCACATGGAGACATGTGGAGACAGACAGGTAACCAGTCTATCACAGGGAGACATGTAGAGACCGACAGGTAACCAGTCTATCACAGGGGGACATGTAGAGACAGACAGGTAACCAGTCTATCACAGGGAGACATGTAGAGACAGACAGGTAACCAGTCTATCACAGGGAGACATCTAGAGACAGACAGGTAACCAGTCTATCACGGGGCCGACATGTAGAGACAGACAGGTAACCAGTCTATCACAGGGAGACATGTAGAGACAGACAGGTAACCAGTCTATCACAGGGGGACATGTAGAGACAGACAGTTAACCAGTCTATCACAGGGAGACATGTAGAGACAGACAGGTAACCAGTCTATCACATGGAGACATGTAGAGACAGACAGGTAACCAGTCTATCACAGGAGGACATGTAGAGACAGACAGGTAACCAGTCTATCACAGGGAGACATATAGAGACAGACAGGTAACCAGTCTATCACAGGGAGACATGTAGAGACAGACAGTTAACCAGTCTATCATAGGGCTGACATGTAGAGACAGACAGGTAACCAGTCTATCACATGGAGACATGTGGAGACAGACACGTAACCAGTCTATCATAGGGCTGACATGTAGAGACAGACAGGTAACCAGTCTATCACATGGAGACATGTGGAGACAGACACGTAACCAGTCTATCACAGGGAGACATGTAGAGACAGACAGGTAACCAGTCTATCACAGGGCTGACATGTAGAGAGAGACAGGTGACCAGTCTATCACAGGGCTGACATGTAGAGACAGACAGGTAACCAGTCTATCACAGGGCTGACATGTAGAGACAGACAGGTGACCAGTCTATCACAGGGCTGACATGTAGAGACAGACAGGTAACAAGTCTATCACAGGGAGACATGTAGAGACAGACAGGTAACCAGTCTATCACAGGGAGACATGTAGAGACAGACAGGTAACCAGTCTATCACAGGGCTGACATGTAGAGACAGACAGGCAACCAGTCTATCACAGGGCTGACATGTAGAGACAGACAGGTAACCAGTCTATCACAGGGAGACATGTAGAGACAGACAGGTAACCAGTCTATCACAGGGAGACATGTAGAGACAGACAGGTAACCAGTCTATCACAGGGCTGACATGTAGAGACAGACAGGTAACCAGTCTATCACAGGGAGACATGTAGAGACAGACAGGTAACCAGTCTATCACAGGGAGACATGTAGAGACAGACAGGTGACCAGTCTATCACAGGGAGACATGTAGAGACCGACAGGTAACCAGTCTATCACAGGGGGACATGTAGAGACAGACAGGTAACCAGTCTATCACAGGGAGACATGTAGAGACAGACAGGTAACCAGTCTATCACGGGGCCGACATGTAGAGACAGACAGGTAACCAGTCTATCAGAGGGAGACATGTAGAGACAGACAGGTAACCAGTCTATCACGGGGCCGACATGTAGAGACAGACAGGTAACCAGTCTATCACAGGGAGACATGTAGAGACAGACAGGTAACCAGTCTATCACAGGGCTGACATGTAGAGACAGACAGGTAACCAGTCTATCACAGGGCCGACATGTAGAGACAGACAGGTAACCAGTCTATCACAGGGCCGACATGTAGAGACAGACAGGTAACCAGTCTATCACAGGGAGACATGTAGAGACAGACAGGTAACCAGTCTATCACAGGGAGACATGTAGAGACAGACAGGTAACCAGTCTATCATGGGGCCGACATGTAGAGACAGACAGGTAACCAGTCTATCACAGGGGTACATGTAGAGACAGACAGGTAACCAGTCTATCACAGGGGGACATGTAGAGACAGACAGGTAACCAGTCTATCACAGGGAGACATGTAGAGACAGACAGGTAACCAGTCTATCACAGGGAGACATGTAGAGACAGACAGGTAACCAGTCTATCACAGGGGGACATGTAGAGACAGACAGGTAACCAGTCTATCACAGGGAGACATGTAGAGACAGACAGGTAACCAGTCTATCACAGGGAGACATGTAAAGACAGACAGGTAACCAGTCTATCACAGGGAGACATGTAGAGACAGACAGGTGACCAGTCTATCACAGGGAGACATGTAGAGACAGACAGGTAACCAGTCTATCACAGGGAGACATGTAGAGACAGACAGGTAACCAGTCTATCACAGGGCTGACATGTAGAGACAGACAGGTAACCAGTCTATCACAGGGAGACATGTAGAGACAGACAGGTAACCAGTCTATCACAGGGAGACATGTACAGACAGACAGGTGACCAGTCTATCACAGGGAGACATGTAGAGACAGACAGGTAACCAGTCTATCACAGGGCTGACATGTAGAGACAGACAGGTAACCAATCTATCACATGGAGACATGTGGAGACAGACAGGTAACCAGTCTATCACAGGGAGACATGTAGAGACCGACAGGTAACCAGTCTATCACAGGGGGACATGTAGAGATAGACAGGTAACCAGTCTATCACAGGGAGACATGTAGAGACAGACAGGTAACCAGTCTATCACAGGGAGACATGTAGAGACAGACAGGTAACCAGTCTATCACGGGGCCGACATGTAGAGACAGACAGGTAACCAGTCTATCACAGGGAGACATGTAGAGACAGACAGGTAACCAGTCTATCACAGGGGGACATGTAGAGACAGACAGTTAACCAGTCTATCACAGGGAGACATGTAGAGACAGACAGGTAACCAGTCTATCACATGGAGACATGTAGAGACAGACAGGTAACCAGTCTATCACAGGGGGACATGTAGAGACAGACAGGTAACCAGTCTATCACAGGGAGACATGTAGAGACAGACAGGTAACCAGTCTATCACAGGGAGACATGGAGAGACAGACAGGTAACCAGTCTATCACAGGGAGACATGTAAAGACAGACAGGTAACCAGTCTATCACAGGGAGACATGTAGAGACAGACAGGTGACCAGTCTATCACAGGGAGACATGTAGAGACAGACAGGTAACCAGTCTATCACAGGGGGACATGTAGAGACAGACAGGTAACCAGTCTATCACAGGGAGACATGTAGAGACAGACAGGTAACCAGTCTATCACAGGGAGACATGTAGAGACCGACAGGTAACCAGTCTTTCACAGGGGGACATGTAGAGACAGACAGGTAACCAGTCTATCACAGGGAGACATGTAGAGACAGACAGGTAACCAGTCTATCACAGGGAGACATGTAGAGACAGACAGGTAACCAGTCTATCACGGGGCCGACATTTAGAGACAGACAGGTAACCAGTCTATCACAGGGAGACATGTAGAGACAGACAGGTAGCCAGTCTATCACAGGGCTGACATGTAGAGACAGACAGGTGACCAGTCTATCACAGGGCTGACATGTAGAGAGAGACAGGTGACCAGTCTATCACAGGGCTGACATGTAGAGACAGACAGGTAACCAGTCTATCACAGGGAGACATGTAGAGACAGACAGGTAACCAGTCTATCACAGGGCTGACATGTAGAGACAGACAGGCAACCAGTCTATCACAGGGCTGACATGTAGAGACAGACAGGTAACCAGTCTATCACAGGGCCGACATGTAGAGACAGACAGGTAACCAGTCTATCACAGGGAGACATGTAGAGACAGACAGGTAACCAGTCTATCACAGGGAGACATGTAGAGACAGACAGGTAACCAGTCTATCATGGGGCCGACATGTAGAGACAGACAGGTAACCAGTCTATCACAGGGAGACATGTAGAGACAGACAGGTAACCAGTCTATCACAGGGGGACATGTAGAGACAGACAGGTAACCAGTCTATCACAGGGAGACATGTAGAGACAGACAGGTAACCAGTCTATCACAGGGAGACATGGAGAGACAGACAGGTAACCAGTCTATCACAGGGAGACATGTAAAGACAGACAGGTAACCAGTCTATCACAGGGAGACATGTAGAGACAGACAGGTGACCAGTCTATCACAGGGAGACATGTAGAGACAGACAGGTAACCAGTCTATCACAGGGGGACATGTAGAGACAGACAGGTAACCAGTCTATCACAGGGAGACATGTAGAGACAGACAGGTAACCAGTCTATCACAGGGAGACATGTAGAGACCGACAGGTAACCAGTCTTTCACAGGGGGACATGTAGAGACAGACAGGTAACCAGTCTATCACAGGGAGACATGTAGAGACAGACAGGTAACCAGTCTATCACAGGGAGACATGTAGAGACAGACAGGTAACCAGTCTATCACGGGGCCGACATGTAGAGACAGACAGGTAACCAGTCTATCAGAGGGAGACATGTAGAGACAGACAGGTAACCAGTCTATCACGGGGCCGACATGTAGAGACAGACAGGTAACCAGTCTATCACAGGGAGACATGTAGAGACAGACAGGTAACCAGTCTATCACAGGGCTGACATGTAGAGACAGACAGGTAACCAGTCTATCACAGGGCCGACATGTAGAGACAGACAGGTAACCAGTCTATCACAGGGCCGACATGTAGAGACAGACAGGTAACCAGTCTATCACAGGGAGACATGTAGAGACAGACAGGTAACCAGTCTATCATGGGGCCGACATGTAGAGACAGACAGGTAACCAGTCTATCACAGGGGTACATGTAGAGACAGACAGGTAACCAGTCTATCACAGGGGGACATGTAGAGACAGACAGGTAACCAGTCTATCACAGGGAGACATGTAGAGACAGACAGGTAACCAGTCTATCACAGGGAGACATGTAGAGACAGACAGGTAACCAGTCTATCACAGGGGGACATGTAGAGACAGACAGGTAACCAGTCTATCACAGGGAGACATGTAGAGACAGACAGGTAACCAGTCTATCACAGGGAGACATGTAAAGACAGACAGGTAACCAGTCTATCACAGGGAGACATGTAGAGACAGACAGGTGACCAGTCTATCACAGGGAGACATGTAGAGACAGACAGGTAACCAGTCTATCACAGGGAGACATGTAGAGACAGACAGGTAACCAGTCTATCACAGGGCTGACATGTAGAGACAGACAGGTAACCAGTCTATCACAGGGAGACATGTAGAGACAGACAGGTAACCAGTCTATCACAGGGAGACATGTACAGACAGACAGGTGACCAGTCTATCACAGGGAGACATGTAGAGACAGACAGGTAACCAGTCTATCACAGGGCTGACATGTAGAGACAGACAGGTAACCAATCTATCACATGGAGACATGTGGAGACAGACAGGTAACCAGTCTATCACAGGGAGACATGTAGAGACCGACAGGTAACCAGTCTATCACAGGGGGACATGTAGAGATAGACAGGTAACCAGTCTATCACAGGGAGACATGTAGAGACAGACAGGTAACCAGTCTATCACAGGGAGACATGTAGAGACAGACAGGTAACCAGTCTATCACGGGGCCGACATGTAGAGACAGACAGGTAACCAGTCTATCACAGGGAGACATGTAGAGACAGACAGGTAACCAGTCTATCACAGGGGGACATGTAGAGACAGACAGTTAACCAGTCTATCACAGGGAGACATGTAGAGACAGACAGGTAACCAGTCTATCACATGGAGACATGTAGAGACAGACAGGTAACCAGTCTATCACAGGGGGACATGTAGAGACAGACAGGTAACCAGTCTATCACAGGGAGACATGTAAAGACAGACAGGTAACCAGTCTATCACAGGGAGACATGTAGAGACAGACACGTGACCAGTCTATCACAGGGAGACATGTAGAGACAGACAGGTAACCAGTCTATCACAGGGAGACATGTAGAGACAGACAGGTAACCAGTCTATCACGGGGCCGACATTTAGAGACAGACAGGTAACCAGTCTATCACAGGGAGACATGTAGAGACAGACAGGTAGCCAGTCTATCACAGGGCTGACATGTAGAGACAGACAGGTGACCAGTCTATCACAGGGCTGACATGTAGAGAGAGACAGGTGACCAGTCTATCACAGGGCTGACATGTAGAGACAGACAGGTAACCAGTCTATCACAGGGAGACATGTAGAGACAGACAGGTAACCAGTCTATCACAGGGAGACATGTAGAGACAGACAGGTAACCAGTCTATCACAGGGCTGACATGTAGAGACAGACAGGCAACCAGTCTATCACAGGGCTGACATGTAGAGACAGACAGGTAACCAGTCTATCACAGGGCCGACATGTAGAGACAGACAGGTAACCAGTCTATCACAGGGAGACATGTAGAGACAGACAGGTAACCAGTCTATCACAGGGAGACATGTAGAGACAGACAGGTAACCAGTCTATCATGGGGCCGACATGTAGAGACAGACAGGTAACCAGTCTATCACAGGGAGACATGTAGAGACAGACAGGTAACCAGTCTATCACAGGGGGACATGTAGAGACAGACAGGTAACCAGTCTATCACAGGGAGACATGTAGAGACAGACAGGTAACCAGTCTATCACAGGGAGACATGGAGAGACAGACAGGTAACCAGTCTATCACAGGGAGACATGTAAAGACAGACAGGTAACCAGTCTATCACAGGGAGACATGTAGAGACAGACAGGTGACCAGTCTATCACAGGGAGACATGTAGAGACAGACAGGTAACCAGTCTATCACAGGGGGACATGTAGAGACAGACAGGTAACCAGTCTATCACAGGGAGACATGTAGAGACAGACAGGTAACCAGTCTATCACAGGGAGACATGTAGAGACCGACAGGTAACCAGTCTTTCACAGGGGGACATGTAGAGACAGACAGGTAACCAGTCTATCACAGGGAGACATGTAGAGACAGACAGGTAACCAGTCTATCACAGGGAGACATGTAGAGACAGACAGGTAACCAGTCTATCACGGGGCCGACATGTAGAGACAGACAGGTAACCAGTCTATCAGAGGGAGACATGTAGAGACAGACAGGTAACCAGTCTATCACGGGGCCGACATGTAGAGACAGACAGGTAACCAGTCTATCACAGGGAGACATGTAGAGACAGACAGGTAACCAGTCTATCACAGGGCTGACATGTAGAGACAGACAGGTAACCAGTCTATCACAGGGCCGACATGTAGAGACAGACAGGTAACCAGTCTATCACAGGGCCGACATGTAGAGACAGACAGGTAACCAGTCTATCACAGGGAGACATGTAGAGACAGACAGGTAACCAGTCTATCATGGGGCCGACATGTAGAGACAGACAGGTAACCAGTCTATCACAGGGGTACATGTAGAGACAGACAGGTAACCAGTCTATCACAGGGGGACATGTAGAGACAGACAGGTAACCAGTCTATCACAGGGAGACATGTAGAGACAGACAGGTAACCAGTCTATCACAGGGAGACATGTAGAGACAGACAGGTAACCAGTCTATCACAGGGGGACATGTAGAGACAGACAGGTAACCAGTCTATCACAGGGAGACATGTAGAGACAGACAGGTAACCAGTCTATCACAGGGAGACATGTAAAGACAGACAGGTAACCAGTCTATCACAGGGAGACATGTAGAGACAGACAGGTGACCAGTCTATCACAGGGAGACATGTAGAGACAGACAGGTAACCAGTCTATCACAGGGAGACATGTAGAGACAGACAGGTAACCAGTCTATCACAGGGCTGACATGTAGAGACAGACAGGTAACCAGTCTATCACAGGGAGACATGTAGAGACAGACAGGTAACCAGTCTATCACAGGGAGACATGTACAGACAGACAGGTGACCAGTCTATCACAGGGAGACATGTAGAGACAGACAGGTAACCAGTCTATCACAGGGCTGACATGTAGAGACAGACAGGTAACCAATCTATCACATGGAGACATGTGGAGACAGACAGGTAACCAGTCTATCACAGGGAGACATGTAGAGACCGACAGGTAACCAGTCTATCACAGGGGGACATGTAGAGATAGACAGGTAACCAGTCTATCACAGGGAGACATGTAGAGACAGACAGGTAACCAGTCTATCACAGGGAGACATGTAGAGACAGACAGGTAACCAGTCTATCACGGGGCCGACATGTAGAGACAGACAGGTAACCAGTCTATCACAGGGAGACATGTAGAGACAGACAGGTAACCAGTCTATCACAGGGGGACATGTAGAGACAGACAGTTAACCAGTCTATCACAGGGAGACATGTAGAGACAGACAGGTAACCAGTCTATCACATGGAGACATGTAGAGACAGACAGGTAACCAGTCTATCACAGGGGGACATGTAGAGACAGACAGGTAACCAGTCTATCACAGGGAGACATGTAAAGACAGACAGGTAACCAGTCTATCACAGGGAGACATGTAGAGACAGACACGTGACCAGTCTATCACAGGGAGACATGTAGAGACAGACAGGTAACCAGTCTATCACAGGGAGACATGTAGAGACAGACAGGTAACCAGTCTATCACAGGGCTGACATGTAGAGACAGACAGGTAACCAGTCTATCACAGGGAGACATGTAGAGACAGACAGGTAACCAGTCTATCACAGGGAGACATGTACAGACAGACAGGTGACCAGTCTATCACAGGGAGACATGTAGAGACAGACAGGTAACCAGTCTATCACAGGGCTGACATGTAGAGACAGACAGGTAACCAATCTATCACATGGAGACATGTGGAGACAGACAGGTAACCAGTCTATCACAGGGAGACATGTAGAGACCGACAGGTAACCAGTCTATCACAGGGGGACATGTAGAGATAGACAGGTAACCAGTCTATCACAGGGAGACATGTAGAGACAGACAGGTAACCAGTCTATCACAGGGAGACATGTAGAGACAGACAGGTAACCAGTCTATCACGGGGCCGACATGTAGAGACAGACAGGTAACCAGTCTATCACAGGGAGACATGTAGAGACAGACAGGTAACCAGTCTATCACAGGGGGACATGTAGAGACAGACAGTTAACCAGTCTATCACAGGGAGACATGTAGAGACAGACAGGTAACCAGTCTATCACATGGAGACATGTAGAGACAGACAGGTAACCAGTCTATCACAGGGGGACATGTAGAGACAGACAGGTAACCAGTCTATCACAGGGAGACATGTAGAGACAGACAGGTAACCAGTCTATCACAGGGAGACATGGAGAGACAGACAGGTAACCAGTCTATCACAGGGAGACATGTAAAGACAGACAGGTAACCAGTCTATCACAGGGAGACATGTAGAGACAGACAGGTGACCAGTCTATCACAGGGAGACATGTAGAGACAGACAGGTAACCAGTCTATCACAGGGGGACATGTAGAGACAGACAGGTAACCAGTCTATCACAGGGAGACATGTAGAGACAGACAGGTAACCAGTCTATCACAGGGAGACATGTAGAGACCGACAGGTAACCAGTCTTTCACAGGGGGACATGTAGAGACAGACAGGTAACCAGTCTATCACAGGGAGACATGTAGAGACAGACAGGTAACCAGTCTATCACAGGGAGACATGTAGAGACAGACAGGTAACCAGTCTATCACGGGGCCGACATTTAGAGACAGACAGGTAACCAGTCTATCACAGGGAGACATGTAGAGACAGACAGGTAGCCAGTCTATCACAGGGCTGACATGTAGAGACAGACAGGTGACCAGTCTATCACAGGGCTGACATGTAGAGAGAGACAGGTGACCAGTCTATCACAGGGCTGACATGTAGAGACAGACAGGTAACCAGTCTATCACAGGGAGACATGTAGAGACAGACAGGTAACCAGTCTATCACAGGGAGACATGTAGAGACAGACAGGTAACCAGTCTATCACAGGGCTGACATGTAGAGACAGACAGGCAACCAGTCTATCACAGGGCTGACATGTAGAGACAGACAGGTAACCAGTCTATCACAGGGCCGACATGTAGAGACAGACAGGTAACCAGTCTATCACAGGGAGACATGTAGAGACAGACAGGTAACCAGTCTATCACAGGGAGACATGTAGAGACAGACAGGTAACCAGTCTATCATGGGGCCGACATGTAGAGACAGACAGGTAACCAGTCTATCACAGGGAGACATGTAGAGACAGACAGGTAACCAGTCTATCACAGGGGGACATGTAGAGACAGACAGGTAACCAGTCTATCACAGGGAGACATGTAGAGACAGACAGGTAACCAGTCTATCACAGGGAGACATGTAGAGACAGACAGGTAACCAGTCTATCACAGGGGGACATGTAGAGACAGACAGGTAACCAGTCTATCACAGGGAGACATGTAGAGACAGACAGGTAACCAGTCTATCACAGGGAGACATGTAGAGACAGACAGGTAACCAGTCTATCACAGGGAGACATGTAAAGACAGACAGGTAACCAGTCTATCACAGGGAGACATGTAGAGACAGACAGGTGACCAGTCTATCACAGGGAGACATGTAGAGACAGACAGGTAACCAGTCTATCACAGGGAGACATGTAGAGACAGACAGGTAACCAGTCTATCACAGGGCTGACATGTAGAGACAGACAGGTAACCAGTCTATCACAGGGAGACATGTAGAGACAGACAGGTAACCAGTCTATCACAGGGAGACATGTACAGACAGACAGGTAACCAGTCTATCACAGGGCTGACATGTAGAGACAGACAGGTAACCAGTCTATCACAGGGCTGACATGTAGAGACAGACAGGTAACCAGTCTATCATAGGGCTGACATGTAGAGACAGACAGGTAACCAGTCTATCACATGGAGACATGTGGAGACAGACAGGTAACCAGTCTATCACAGGGAGACATGTAGAGACAGACAGGTAACCAGTCTATCACAGGGAGACATGTAGAGACCGACAGGTAACCAGTCTATCACAGGGGGACATGTAGAGACAGACAGGTAACCAGTCTATCACAGGGCTGACATGTAGAGCCAGACAGGTAACCAGTCTATCACAGGGAGACATGTAGAGACAGACAGGTAACCAGTCTATCACAGGGAGACATGTAGAGACAGACAGGTAACCAGTCTATCACAGGGAGACATGTAGAGACAGACAGATAACCAGTCTATCACAGGGAGACATGTAAAGACAGACAGGTAACCAGTCTATCACAGGGAGACATGTAGAGACAGACAGGTGACCAGTCTATCACAGGGAGACATGTAGAGACAGACAGGTAACCAGTCTATCACAGGGAGACATGTAGAGACAGACAGGTAACCAGTCTATCACAGGGCTGACATGTAGAGACAGACAGGTAACCAGTCTATCACAGGGAGACATGTAGAGACAGACAGGTAACCAGTCTATCACAGGGAGACATGTAGAGACAGACAGGTGACCAGTCTATCACAGGGAGACATGTAGAGACAGACAGGTAACCAGTCTATCACAGGGCTGACATGTAGAGACAGACAGGTAACCAATCTATCACATGGAGACATGTGGAGACAGACAGGTAACCAGTCTATCACAGGGAGACATGTAGAGACCGACAGGTAACCAGTCTATCACAGGGGGACATGTAGAGACAGACAGGTAACCAGTCTATCACAGGGAGACATGTAGAGACAGACAGGTAACCAGTCTATCACAGGGAGACATGTAGAGACAGACAGGTAACCAGTCTATCACAGGGAGACATGGAGAGACAGACAGGTAACCAGTCTATCACAGGGAGACATGTAAAGACAGACAGGTAACCAGTCTATCACAGGGAGACATGTAGAGACAGACAGGTGACCAGTCTATCACAGGGAGACATGTAGAGACAGACAGGTAACCAGTCTATCACAGGGGGACATGTAGAGACAGACAGGTAACCAGTCTATCACAGGGAGACATGTAGAGACAGACAGGTAACCAGTCTATCACAGGGAGACATGTAGAGACCGACAGGTAACCAGTCTTTCACAGGGGGACATGTAGAGACAGACAGGTAACCAGTCTATCACAGGGAGACATGTAGAGACAGACAGATAACCAGTCTATCACAGGGAGACATGTAGAGACAGACAGGTAACCAGTCTATCACGGGGCCGACATTTAGAGACAGACAGGTAACCAGTCTATCACAGGGAGACATGTAGAGACAGACAGGTAACCAGTCTATCACAGGGCTGACATGTAGAGACAGACAGGTGACCAGTCTATCACAGGGCTGACATGTAGAGAGAGACAGGTGACCAGTCTATCACAGGGAGACATGTAGAGACAGACAGGTAACCAGTCTATCACAGGGAGACATGTAGAGACAGACAGGTAACCAGTCTATCACAGGGAGACATGTAAAGACAGACAGGTAACCAGTCTATCACAGGGAGACATGTAGAGACAGACAGGTGACCAGTCTATCACAGGGAGACATGTAGAGACAGACAGGTAACCAGTCTATCACAGGGAGACATGTAGAGACAGACAGGTAACCAGTCTATCACAGGGCTGACATGTAGAGACAGACAGGTAACCAGTCTATCACAGGGAGACATGTAGAGACAGACAGGTAACCAGTCTATCACAGGGGGACATGTAGAGACAGACAGGTAACCAGTCTATCACAGGGAGACATGTAGAGACAGACAGGTAACCAGTCTATCACAGGGAGACATGTAGAGACCGACAGGTAACCAGTCTTTCACAGGGGGACATGTAGAGACAGACAGGTAACCAGTCTATCACAGGGAGACATGTAGAGACAGACAGGTAACCAGTCTATCACAGGGAGACATGTAGAGACAGACAGGTAACCAGTCTATCACGGGGCCGACATTTAGAGACAGACAGGTAACCAGTCTATCACAGGGAGATATGTAGAGACAGACAGGTAACCAGTCTATCACAGGGCTGACATGTAGAGACAGACAGGTGACCAGTCTATCACAGGGCTGACATGTAGAGAGAGACAGGTGACCAGTCTATCACAGGGCTGACATGTAGAGACAGACAGGTAACCAGTCTATCACAGGGAGACATGTAGAGACAGACAGGTAACCAGTCTATCACAGGGAGACATGTAAAGACAGACAGGTAACCAGTCTATCACAGGGCTGACATGTAGAGACAGACAGGCAACCAGTCTATCACAGGGCTGACATGTAGAGACAGACAGGTAACCAGTCTATCACAGGGCCGACATGTAGAGACAGACAGGTAACCAGTCTATCACAGGGAGACATGTAGAGACAGACAGGTGACCAGTCTATCACAGGGAGACATGTAGAGACAGACAGGTAACCAGTCTATCACAGGGCTGACATGTAGAGACAGACAGGTAACCAATCTATCACATGGAGACATGTGGAGACAGACAGGTAACCAGTCTATCACAGGGAGACATGTAGAGACCGACAGGTAACCAGTCTATCACAGGGGGACATGTAGAGACAGACAGGTAACCAGTCTATCACAGGGAGACATGTAGAGACAGACAGGTAACCAGTCTATCACAGGGAGACATGTAGAGACAGACAGGTAACCAGTCTATCACAGGGAGACATGGAGAGACAGACAGGTAACCAGTCTATCACAGGGAGACATGTAAAGACAGACAGGTAACCAGTCTATCACAGGGAGACATGTAGAGACAGACAGGTGACCAGTCTATCACAGGGAGACATGTAGAGACAGACAGGTAACCAGTCTATCACAGGGGGACATGTAGAGACAGACAGGTAACCAGTCTATCACAGGGAGACATGTAGAGACAGACAGGTAACCAGTCTATCACAGGGAGACATGTAGAGACCGACAGGTAACCAGTCTTTCACAGGGGGACATGTAGAGACAGACAGGTAACCAGTCTATCACAGGGAGACATGTAGAGACAGACAGATAACCAGTCTATCACAGGGAGACATGTAGAGACAGACAGGTAACCAGTCTATCACGGGGCCGACATTTAGAGACAGACAGGTAACCAGTCTATCACAGGGAGACATGTAGAGACAGACAGGTAACCAGTCTATCACAGGGCTGACATGTAGAGACAGACAGGTGACCAGTCTATCACAGGGCTGACATGTAGAGAGAGACAGGTGACCAGTCTATCACAGGGCTGACATGTAGAGACAGACAGGTAACCAGTCTATCACAGGGAGACATGTAGAGACAGACAGGTAACCAGTCTATCACAGGGAGACATGTAGAGACAGACAGGTAACCGGTCTATCACAGGGGGACATGTAGAGACAGACAGGTAACCGGTCTATCACAGGGAGACATGTAGAGACAGACAGGTAACCAGTCTATCACAGGGAGACATGTAGAGACAGACAGGTAACCAGTCTATCACAGGGAGACATGTAAAGACAGACAGGTAACCAGTCTATCACAGGGAGACATGTAGAGACAGACAGGTGACCAGTCTATCACAGGGAGACATGTAGAGACAGACAGGTAACCAGTCTATCACAGGGAGACATGTAGAGACAGACAGGTAACCAGTCTATCACAGGGCTGACATGTAGAGACAGACAGGTAACCAGTCTATCACAGGGAGACATGTAGAGACAGACAGGTAACCAGTCTATCACAGGGGGACATGTAGAGACAGACAGGTAACCAGTCTATCACAGGGAGACATGTAGAGACAGACAGGTAACCAGTCTATCACAGGGCCGACATGTAGAGACAGACAGGTAACCAGTCTATCACAGGGAGACATGTAGAGACAGACAGGTGACCAGTCTATCACAGGGAGACATGTAGAGACAGACAGGTAACCAGTCTATCACAGGGCTGACATGTAGAGACAGACAGGTAACCAATCTATCACATGGAGACATGTGGAGACAGACAGGTAACCAGTCTATCACAGGGAGACATGTAGAGACCGACAGGTAACCAGTCTATCACAGGGGGACATGTAGAGACAGACAGGTAACCAGTCTATCACAGGGAGACATGTAGAGACAGACAGGTAACCAGTCTATCACAGGGAGACATGTAGAGACAGACAGGTAACCAGTCTATCACAGGGAGACATGGAGAGACAGACAGGTAACCAGTCTATCACAGGGAGACATGTAAAGACAGACAGGTAACCAGTCTATCACAGGGAGACATGTAGAGACAGACAGGTGACCAGTCTATCACAGGGAGACATGTAGAGACAGACAGGTAACCAGTCTATCACAGGGGGACATGTAGAGACAGACAGGTAACCAGTCTATCACAGGGAGACATGTAGAGACAGACAGGTAACCAGTCTATCACAGGGAGACATGTAGAGACCGACAGGTAACCAGTCTTTCACAGGGGGACATGTAGAGACAGACAGGTAACCAGTCTATCACAGGGAGACATGTAGAGACAGACAGATAACCAGTCTATCACAGGGAGACATGTAGAGACAGACAGGTAACCAGTCTATCACGGGGCCGACATTTAGAGACAGACAGGTAACCAGTCTATCACAGGGAGACATGTAGAGACAGACAGGTAACCAGTCTATCACAGGGCTGACATGTAGAGACAGACAGGTGACCAGTCTATCACAGGGCTGACATGTAGAGAGAGACAGGTGACCAGTCTATCACAGGGCTGACATGTAGAGACAGACAGGTAACCAGTCTATCACAGGGAGACATGTAGAGACAGACAGGTGACCAGTCTATCACAGGGAGACATGTAGAGACAGACAGGTAACCAGTCTATCACAGGGAGACATGTAGAGACAGACAGGTAACCAGTCTATCACAGGGCTGACATGTAGAGACAGACAGGTAACCAGTCTATCACAGGGAGACATGTAGAGACAGACAGGTAACCAGTCTATCACAGGGGGACATGTAGAGACAGACAGGTAACCAGTCTATCACAGGGAGACATGTAGAGACAGACAGGTAACCAGTCTATCACAGGGCCGACATGTAGAGACAGACAGGTAACCAGTCTATCACAGGGAGACATGTAGAGACAGACAGGTGACCAGTCTATCACAGGGAGACATGTAGAGACAGACAGGTAACCAGTCTATCACAGGGCTGACATGTAGAGACAGACAGGTAACCAATCTATCACATGGAGAAATGTGGAGACAGACAGGTAACCAGTCTATCACAGGGAGACATGTAGAGACCGACAGGTAACCAGTCTATCACAGGGGGACATGTAGAGACAGACAGGTAACCAGTCTATCACAGGGAGACATGTAGAGACAGACAGGTAACCAGTCTATCACAGGGAGACATGTAGAGACAGACAGGTAACCAGTCTATCACAGGGAGACATGGAGAGACAGACAGGTAACCAGTCTATCACAGGGAGACATGTAAAGACAGACAGGTAACCAGTCTATCACAGGGAGACATGTAGAGACAGACAGGTGACCAGTCTATCACAGGGAGACATGTAGAGACAGACAGGTAACCAGTCTATCACAGTGGGACATGTAGAGACAGACAGGTAACCAGTCTATCACAGGGAGACATGTAGAGACAGACAGGTAACCAGTCTATCACAGGGAGACATGTAGAGACCGACAGGTAACCAGTCTTTCACAGGGGGACATGTAGAGACAGACAGGTAACCAGTCTATCACAGGGAGACATGTAGAGACAGACAGATAACCAGTCTATCACAGGGAGACATGTAGAGACAGACAGGTAACCAGTCTATCACGGGGCCGACATTTAGAGACAGACAGGTAACCAGTCTATCACAGGGAGACATGTAGAGACAGACAGGTAACCAGTCTATCACAGGGCTGACATGTAGAGACAGACAGGTGACCAGTCTATCACAGGGCTGACATGTAGAGAGAGACAGGTGACCAGTCTATCACAGGGCTGACATGTAGAGACAGACAGGTAACCAGTCTATCACAGGGAGACATGTAGAGACAGACAGGTAACCAGTCTATCACAGGGAGACATGTAGAGACAGACAGGTAACCGGTCTATCACAGGGGGACATGTAGAGACAGACAGGTAACCGGTCTATCACAGGGAGACATGTAGAGACAGACAGGTAACCAGTCTATCACAGGGAGACATGTAGAGACAGACAGGTAACCAGTCTATCACAGGGAGACATGTAAAGACAGACAGGTAACCAGTCTATCACAGGGAGACATGTAGAGACAGACAGGTGACCAGTCTATCACAGGGAGACATGTAGAGACAGACAGGTAACCAGTCTATCACAGGGAGACATGTAGAGACAGACAGGTAACCAGTCTATCACAGGGCTGACATGTAGAGACAGACAGGTAACCAGTCTATCACAGGGAGACATGTAGAGACAGACAGGTAACCAGTCTATCACAGGGGGACATGTAGAGACAGACAGGTAACCAGTCTATCACAGGGAGACATGTAGAGACAGACAGGTAACCAGTCTATCACAGGGAGACATGTAGAGACCGACAGGTAACCAGTCTTTCACAGGGGGACATGTAGAGACAGACAGGTAACCAGTCTATCACAGGGAGACATGTAGAGACAGACAGGTAACCAGTCTATCACAGGGAGACATGTAGAGACAGACAGGTAACCAGTCTATCACGGGGCCGACATTTAGAGACAGACAGGTAACCAGTCTATCACAGGGAGATATGTAGAGACAGACAGGTAACCAGTCTATCACAGGGCTGACATGTAGAGACAGACAGGTGACCAGTCTATCACAGGGCTGACATGTAGAGAGAGACAGGTGACCAGTCTATCACAGGGCTGACATGTAGAGACAGACAGGTAACCAGTCTATCACAGGGAGACATGTAGAGACAGACAGGTAACCAGTCTATCACAGGGAGACATGTAGAGACAGACAGGTAACCAGTCTATCACAGGGCTGACATGTAGAGACAGACAGGCAACCAGTCTATCACAGGGCTGACATGTAGAGACAGACAGGTAACCAGTCTATCACAGGGCCGACATGTAGAGACAGACAGGTAACCAGTCTATCACAGGGAGACATGTAGAGACAGACAGGTAACCAGTCTATCACAGGGGGACATGTAGAGACAGACAGGTAACCAGTCTATCATGGGGCCGACATGTAGAGACAGACAGGTAACCAGTCTATCACAGGGAGACATGTAGAGACAGACAGGTAACCAGTCTATCACAGGGGGACATGTAGAGACAGACAGGTAACCAGTCTATCACAGGGAGACATGTAGAGACAGACAGGTAACCAGTCTATCACAGGGAGACATGTAGAGACAGACAGGTAACCAGTCTATCACAGGGAGACATGTAAAGACAGACAGGTAACCAGTCTATCACAGGGAGACATGTAGAGACAGACAGGTGACCAGTCTATCACAGGGAGACATGTAGAGACAGACAGGTAACCAGTCTATCACAGGGAGACATGTAGAGACAGACAGGTAACCAGTCTATCACAGGGCTGACATGTAGAGACAGACAGGTAACCAGTCTATCACAGGGAGACATGTAGCGACAGACAGGTAACCAGTCTATCACAGGGGGACATGTAGAGACAGACAGGTAACCAGTCTATCACAGGGCTGACATGTAGAGCCAGACAGGTAACCAGTCTATCACAGGGAGACATGTAGAGACAGACAGGTAACCAGTCTATCACAGGGAGACATGTAGAGACAGACAGGTAACCAGTCTATCACAGGGCTGACATGTAGAGACAGACAGGCAACCAGTCTATCACAGGGCTGACATGTAGAGACAGACAGGTAACCAGTCTATCACAGGGCCGACATGTAGAGACAGACAGGTAACCAGTCTATCACAGGGAGACATGTAGAGACAGACAGGTAACCAGTCTATCACAGGGGGACATGTAGAGACAGACAGGTAACCAGTCTATCATGGGGCCGACATGTAGAGACAGACAGGTAACCAGTCTATCACAGGGAGACATGTAGAGACAGACAGGTAACCAGTCTATCACAGGGGGACATGTAGAGACAGACAGGTAACCAGTCTATCACAGGGAGACATGTAGAGACAGACAGGTAACCAGTCTATCACAGGGAGACATGTAGAGACAGACAGGTAACCAGTCTATCACAGGGAGACATGTAAAGACAGACAGGTAACCAGTCTATCACAGGGAGACATGTAGAGACAGACAGGTGACCAGTCTATCACAGGGAGACATGTAGAGACAGACAGGTAACCAGTCTATCACAGGGAGACATGTAGAGACAGACAGGTAACCAGTCTATCACAGGGCTGACATGTAGAGACAGACAGGTAACCAGTCTATCACAGGGAGACATGTAGCGACAGACAGGTAACCAGTCTATCACAGGGGGACATGTAGAGACAGACAGGTAACCAGTCTATCACAGGGCTGACATGTAGAGCCAGACAGGTAACCAGTCTATCACAGGGAGACATGTAGAGACAGACAGGTAACCAGTCTATCACAGGGAGACATGTAGAGACAGACAGGTAACCAGTCTATCACAGGGAGACATGTAGAGACAGACAGGTAACCAGTCTATCACAGGGAGACATGTAAAGACAGACAGGTAACCAGTCTATCACAGGGAGACATGTAGAGACAGACAGGTGACCAGTCTATCACAGGGAGACATGTAGAGACAGACAGGTAACCAGTCTATCACAGGGAGACATGTAGAGACAGACAGGTAACCAGTCTATCACAGGGCTGACATGTAGAGACAGACAGGTAATCAGTCTATCACAGGGAGACATGTAGAGACAGACAGGTAACCAGTCTATCACAGGGAGACATGTAGAGACAGACAGGTGACCAGTCTATCACAGGGAGACATGTAGAGACAGACAGGTAACCAGTCTATCACAGGGCTGACATGTAGAGACATACAGGTAACCAATCTATCACATGGAGACATGTGGAGACAGACAGGTAACCAGTCTATCACAGGGAGACATGTAGAGACCGACAGGTAACCAGTCTATCACAGGGGGACATGTAGAGACAGACAGGTAACCAGTCTATCACAGGGAGACATGTAGAGACAGACAGGTAACCAGTCTATCACAGGGAGACATGTAGAGACAGACAGGTAACCAGTCTATCACAGGGAGACATGGAGAGACAGACAGGTAACCAGTCTATCACAGGGAGACATGTAAAGACAGACAGGTAACCAGTCTATCACAGGGAGACATGTAGAGACAGACAGGTGACCAGTCTATCACAGGGAGACATGTAGAGACAGACAGGTAACCAGTCTATCACAGGGGGACATGTAGAGACAGACAGGTAACCAGTCTATCACAGGGAGACATGTAGAGACAGACAGGTAACCAGTCTATCACAGGGAGACATGTAGAGACCGACAGGTAACCAGTCTTTCACAGGGGGACATGTAGAGACAGACAGGTAACCAGTCTATCACAGGGAGACATGTAGAGACAGACAGGTAACCAGTCTATCACAGGGAGACATGTAGAGACAGACAGGTAACCAGTCTATCACGGGGCCGACATTTAGAGACAGACAGGTAACCAGTCTATCACAGGGCTGACATGTAGAGACAGACAGGTGACCAGTCTATCACAGGGCTGACATGTAGAGAGAGACAGGTGACCAGTCTATCACAGGGCTGACATGTAGAGACAGACAGGTAACCAGTCTATCACAGGGAGACATGTAGAGACAGACAGGTAACCAGTCTATCACAGGGCTGACATGTAGAGACAGACAGGTAACCAGTCTATCACAGGGAGACATGTAGAGACAGACAGGTAACCAGTCTATCACAGGGAGACATGTACAGACAGACAGGTAACCAGTCTATCACAGGGCTGACATGTAGAGACAGACAGGTAACCAGTCTATCACAGGGCTGACATGTAGAGACAGACAGGTAACCAGTCTATCATAGGGCTGACATGTAGAGACAGACAGGTAACCAGTCTATCACATGGAGACATGTGGAGACAGACAGGTAACCAGTCTATCACAGGGAGACATGTAGAGACAGACAGGTAACCAGTCTATCACAGGGAGACATGTAGAGACAGACAGGTAACCAGTCTATCACAGGGAGACATGTAGAGACAGACAGGTAACCAGTCTATCACAGGGAGACATGTAAAGACAGACAGGTAACCAGTCTATCACAGGGAGACATGTAGAGACAGACAGGTGACCAGTCTATCACAGGGAGACATGTAGAGACAGACAGGTAACCAGTCTATCACAGGGAGACATGTAGAGACAGACAGGTAACCAGTCTATCACAGGGCTGACATGTAGAGACAGACAGGTAATCAGTCTATCACAGGGAGACATGTAGAGACAGACAGGTAACCAGTCTATCACAGGGAGACATGTAGAGACAGACAGGTGACCAGTCTATCACAGGGAGACATGTAGAGACAGACAGGTAACCAGTCTATCACAGGGCTGACATGTAGAGACATACAGGTAACCAATCTATCACATGGAGACATGTGGAGACAGACAGGTAACCAGTCTATCACAGGGAGACATGTAGAGACCGACAGGTAACCAGTCTATCACAGGGGGACATGTAGAGACAGACAGGTAACCAGTCTATCACAGGGAGACATGTAGAGACAGACAGGTAACCAGTCTATCACAGGGAGACATGTAGAGACAGACAGGTAACCAGTCTATCACAGGGAGACATGGAGAGACAGACAGGTAACCAGTCTATCACAGGGAGACATGTAAAGACAGACAGGTAACCAGTCTATCACAGGGAGACATGTAGAGACAGACAGGTGACCAGTCTATCACAGGGAGACATGTAGAGACAGACAGGTAACCAGTCTATCACAGGGGGACATGTAGAGACAGACAGGTAACCAGTCTATCACAGGGAGACATGTAGAGACAGACAGGTAACCAGTCTATCACAGGGAGACATGTAGAGACCGACAGGTAACCAGTCTTTCACAGGGGGACATGTAGAGACAGACAGGTAACCAGTCTATCACAGGGAGACATGTAGAGACAGACAGGTAACCAGTCTATCACAGGGAGACATGTAGAGACAGACAGGTAACCAGTCTATCACGGGGCCGACATTTAGAGACAGACAGGTAACCAGTCTATCACAGGGAGACATGTAGAGACAGACAGGTAACCAGTCTATCACAGGGCTGACATGTAGAGACAGACAGGTGACCAGTCTATCACAGGGCTGACATGTAGAGAGAGACAGGTGACCAGTCTATCACAGGGCTGACATGTAGAGACAGACAGGTAACCAGTCTATCACAGGGAGACATGTAGAGACAGACAGGTAACCAGTCTATCACAGGGCTGACATGTAGAGACAGACAGGTAACCAGTCTATCACAGGGAGACATGTAGAGACAGACAGGTAACCAGTCTATCACAGGGAGACATGTACAGACAGACAGGTAACCAGTCTATCACAGGGCTGACATGTAGAGACAGACAGGTAACCAGTCTATCACAGGGCTGACATGTAGAGACAGACAGGTAACCAGTCTATCATAGGGCTGACATGTAGAGACAGACAGGTAACCAGTCTATCACATGGAGACATGTGGAGACAGACAGGTAACCAGTCTATCACAGGGAGACATGTAGAGACAGACAGGTAACCAGTCTATCACAGGGAGACATGTAGAGACCGACAGGTAACCAGTCTATCACAGGGGGACATGTAGAGACAGACAGGTAACCAGTCTATCACAGGGCTGACATGTAGAGCCAGACAGGTAACCAGTCTATCACAGGGAGACATGTAGAGACAGACAGGTAACCAGTCTATCACAGGGAGACATGTAGAGACAGACAGGTAACCAGTCTATCACAGGGAGACATGTAGAGACAGACAGATAACCAGTCTATCACAGGGAGACATGTAAAGACAGACAGGTAACCAGTCTATCACAGGGAGACATGTAGAGACAGACAGGTGACCAGTCTATCACAGGGAGACATGTAGAGACAGACAGGTAACCAGTCTATCACAGGGAGACATGTAGAGACAGACAGGTAACCAGTCTATCACAGGGCTGACATGTAGAGACAGACAGGTAACCAGTCTATCACAGGGAGACATGTAGAGACAGACAGGTAACCAGTCTATCACAGGGAGACATGTAGAGACAGACAGGTGACCAGTCTATCACAGGGAGACATGTAGAGACAGACAGGTAACCAGTCTATCACAGGGCTGACATGTAGAGACAGACAGGTAACCAATCTATCACATGGAGACATGTGGAGACAGACAGGTAACCAGTCTATCACAGGGAGACATGTAGAGACCGACAGGTAACCAGTCTATCACAGGGGGACATGTAGAGACAGACAGGTAACCAGTCTATCACAGGGAGACATGTAGAGACAGACAGGTAACCAGTCTATCACAGGGAGACATGTAGAGACAGACAGGTAACCAGTCTATCACAGGGAGACATGGAGAGACAGACAGGTAACCAGTCTATCACAGGGAGACATGTAAAGACAGACAGGTAACCAGTCTATCACAGGGAGACATGTAGAGACAGACAGGTGACCAGTCTATCACAGGGAGACATGTAGAGACAGACAGGTAACCAGTCTATCACAGGGGGACATGTAGAGACAGACAGGTAACCAGTCTATCACAGGGAGACATGTAGAGACAGACAGGTAACCAGTCTATCACAGGGAGACATGTAGAGACCGACAGGTAACCAGTCTTTCACAGGGGGACATGTAGAGACAGACAGGTAACCAGTCTATCACAGGGAGACATGTAGAGACAGACAGATAACCAGTCTATCACAGGGAGACATGTAGAGACAGACAGGTAACCAGTCTATCACGGGGCCGACATTTAGAGACAGACAGGTAACCAGTCTATCACAGGGAGACATGTAGAGACAGACAGGTAACCAGTCTATCACAGGGCTGACATGTAGAGACAGACAGGTGACCAGTCTATCACAGGGCTGACATGTAGAGAGAGACAGGTGACCAGTCTATCACAGGGAGACATGTAGAGACAGACAGGTAACCAGTCTATCACAGGGAGACATGTAGAGACAGACAGGTAACCGGTCTATCACAGGGGGACATGTAGAGACAGACAGGTAACCGGTCTATCACAGGGAGACATGTAGAGACAGACAGGTAACCAGTCTATCACAGGGAGACATGTAGAGACAGACAGGTAACCAGTCTATCACAGGGAGACATGTAAAGACAGACAGGTAACCAGTCTATCACAGGGAGACATGTAGAGACAGACAGGTGACCAGTCTATCACAGGGAGACATGTAGAGACAGACAGGTAACCAGTCTATCACAGGGAGACATGTAGAGACAGACAGGTAACCAGTCTATCACAGGGCTGACATGTAGAGACAGACAGGTAACCAGTCTATCACAGGGAGACATGTAGAGACAGACAGGTAACCAGTCTATCACAGGGGGACATGTAGAGACAGACAGGTAACCAGTCTATCACAGGGAGACATGTAGAGACAGACAGGTAACCAGTCTATCACAGGGAGACATGTAGAGACCGACAGGTAACCAGTCTTTCACAGGGGGACATGTAGAGACAGACAGGTAACCAGTCTATCACAGGGAGACATGTAGAGACAGACAGGTAACCAGTCTATCACAGGGAGACATGTAGAGACAGACAGGTAACCAGTCTATCACGGGGCCGACATTTAGAGACAGACAGGTAACCAGTCTATCACAGGGAGATATGTAGAGACAGACAGGTAACCAGTCTATCACAGGGCTGACATGTAGAGACAGACAGGTGACCAGTCTATCACAGGGCTGACATGTAGAGAGAGACAGGTGACCAGTCTATCACAGGGCTGACATGTAGAGACAGACAGGTAACCAGTCTATCACAGGGAGACATGTAGAGACAGACAGGTAACCAGTCTATCACAGGGAGACATGTAAAGACAGACAGGTAACCAGTCTATCACAGGGCTGACATGTAGAGACAGACAGGCAACCAGTCTATCACAGGGCTGACATGTAGAGACAGACAGGTAACCAGTCTATCACAGGGCCGACATGTAGAGACAGACAGGTAACCAGTCTATCACAGGGAGACATGTAGAGACAGACAGGTGACCAGTCTATCACAGGGAGACATGTAGAGACAGACAGGTAACCAGTCTATCACAGGGCTGACATGTAGAGACAGACAGGTAACCAATCTATCACATGGAGACATGTGGAGACAGACAGGTAACCAGTCTATCACAGGGAGACATGTAGAGACCGACAGGTAACCAGTCTATCACAGGGGGACATGTAGAGACAGACAGGTAACCAGTCTATCACAGGGAGACATGTAGAGACAGACAGGTAACCAGTCTATCACAGGGAGACATGTAGAGACAGACAGGTAACCAGTCTATCACAGGGAGACATGGAGAGACAGACAGGTAACCAGTCTATCACAGGGAGACATGTAAAGACAGACAGGTAACCAGTCTATCACAGGGAGACATGTAGAGACAGACAGGTGACCAGTCTATCACAGGGAGACATGTAGAGACAGACAGGTAACCAGTCTATCACAGGGGGACATGTAGAGACAGACAGGTAACCAGTCTATCACAGGGAGACATGTAGAGACAGACAGGTAACCAGTCTATCACAGGGAGACATGTAGAGACCGACAGGTAACCAGTCTTTCACAGGGGGACATGTAGAGACAGACAGGTAACCAGTCTATCACAGGGAGACATGTAGAGACAGACAGATAACCAGTCTATCACAGGGAGACATGTAGAGACAGACAGGTAACCAGTCTATCACGGGGCCGACATTTAGAGACAGACAGGTAACCAGTCTATCACAGGGAGACATGTAGAGACAGACAGGTAACCAGTCTATCACAGGGCTGACATGTAGAGACAGACAGGTGACCAGTCTATCACAGGGCTGACATGTAGAGAGAGACAGGTGACCAGTCTATCACAGGGCTGACATGTAGAGACAGACAGGTAACCAGTCTATCACAGGGAGACATGTAGAGACAGACAGGTAACCAGTCTATCACAGGGAGACATGTAGAGACAGACAGGTAACCGGTCTATCACAGGGGGACATGTAGAGACAGACAGGTAACCGGTCTATCACAGGGAGACATGTAGAGACAGACAGGTAACCAGTCTATCACAGGGAGACATGTAGAGACAGACAGGTAACCAGTCTATCACAGGGAGACATGTAAAGACAGACAGGTAACCAGTCTATCACAGGGAGACATGTAGAGACAGACAGGTGACCAGTCTATCACAGGGAGACATGTAGAGACAGACAGGTAACCAGTCTATCACAGGGAGACATGTAGAGACAGACAGGTAACCAGTCTATCACAGGGCTGACATGTAGAGACAGACAGGTAACCAGTCTATCACAGGGAGACATGTAGAGACAGACAGGTAACCAGTCTATCACAGGGGGACATGTAGAGACAGACAGGTAACCAGTCTATCACAGGGAGACATGTAGAGACAGACAGGTAACCAGTCTATCACAGGGCCGACATGTAGAGACAGACAGGTAACCAGTCTATCACAGGGAGACATGTAGAGACAGACAGGTGACCAGTCTATCACAGGGAGACATGTAGAGACAGACAGGTAACCAGTCTATCACAGGGCTGACATGTAGAGACAGACAGGTAACCAATCTATCACATGGAGACATGTGGAGACAGACAGGTAACCAGTCTATCACAGGGAGACATGTAGAGACCGACAGGTAACCAGTCTATCACAGGGGGACATGTAGAGACAGACAGGTAACCAGTCTATCACAGGGAGACATGTAGAGACAGACAGGTAACCAGTCTATCACAGGGAGACATGTAGAGACAGACAGGTAACCAGTCTATCACAGGGAGACATGGAGAGACAGACAGGTAACCAGTCTATCACAGGGAGACATGTAAAGACAGACAGGTAACCAGTCTATCACAGGGAGACATGTAGAGACAGACAGGTGACCAGTCTATCACAGGGAGACATGTAGAGACAGACAGGTAACCAGTCTATCACAGGGGGACATGTAGAGACAGACAGGTAACCAGTCTATCACAGGGAGACATGTAGAGACAGACAGGTAACCAGTCTATCACAGGGAGACATGTAGAGACCGACAGGTAACCAGTCTTTCACAGGGGGACATGTAGAGACAGACAGGTAACCAGTCTATCACAGGGAGACATGTAGAGACAGACAGATAACCAGTCTATCACAGGGAGACATGTAGAGACAGACAGGTAACCAGTCTATCACGGGGCCGACATTTAGAGACAGACAGGTAACCAGTCTATCACATGGAGACATGTGGAGACAGACAGGTAACCAGTCTATCACAGGGAGACATGTAGAGACAGACAGGTAACCAGTCTATCACAGGGAGACATGTAGAGACCGACAGGTAACCAGTCTATCACAGGGGGACATGTAGAGACAGACAGGTAACCAGTCTATCACAGGGCTGACATGTAGAGCCAGACAGGTAACCAGTCTATCACAGGGAGACATGTAGAGACAGACAGGTAACCAGTCTATCACAGGGAGACATGTAGAGACAGACAGGTAACCAGTCTATCACAGGGAGACATGTAGAGACAGACAGATAACCAGTCTATCACAGGGAGACATGTAAAGACAGACAGGTAACCAGTCTATCACAGGGAGACATGTAGAGACAGACAGGTGACCAGTCTATCACAGGGAGACATGTAGAGACAGACAGGTAACCAGTCTATCACAGGGAGACATGTAGAGACAGACAGGTAACCAGTCTATCACAGGGCTGACATGTAGAGACAGACAGGTAACCAGTCTATCACAGGGAGACATGTAGAGACAGACAGGTAACCAGTCTATCACAGGGAGACATGTAGAGACAGACAGGTGACCAGTCTATCACAGGGAGACATGTAGAGACAGACAGGTAACCAGTCTATCACAGGGCTGACATGTAGAGACAGACAGGTAACCAATCTATCACATGGAGACATGTGGAGACAGACAGGTAACCAGTCTATCACAGGGAGACATGTAGAGACCGACAGGTAACCAGTCTATCACAGGGGGACATGTAGAGACAGACAGGTAACCAGTCTATCACAGGGAGACATGTAGAGACAGACAGGTAACCAGTCTATCACAGGGAGACATGTAGAGACAGACAGGTAACCAGTCTATCACAGGGAGACATGGAGAGACAGACAGGTAACCAGTCTATCACAGGGAGACATGTAAAGACAGACAGGTAACCAGTCTATCACAGGGAGACATGTAGAGACAGACAGGTGACCAGTCTATCACAGGGAGACATGTAGAGACAGACAGGTAACCAGTCTATCACAGGGGGACATGTAGAGACAGACAGGTAACCAGTCTATCACAGGGAGACATGTAGAGACAGACAGGTAACCAGTCTATCACAGGGAGACATGTAGAGACCGACAGGTAACCAGTCTTTCACAGGGGGACATGTAGAGACAGACAGGTAACCAGTCTATCACAGGGAGACATGTAGAGACAGACAGATAACCAGTCTATCACAGGGAGACATGTAGAGACAGACAGGTAACCAGTCTATCACGGGGCCGACATTTAGAGACAGACAGGTAACCAGTCTATCACAGGGAGACATGTAGAGACAGACAGGTAACCAGTCTATCACAGGGCTGACATGTAGAGACAGACAGGTGACCAGTCTATCACAGGGCTGACATGTAGAGAGAGACAGGTGACCAGTCTATCACAGGGAGACATGTAGAGACAGACAGGTAACCAGTCTATCACAGGGAGACATGTAGAGACAGACAGGTAACCGGTCTATCACAGGGGGACATGTAGAGACAGACAGGTAACCGGTCTATCACAGGGAGACATGTAGAGACAGACAGGTAACCAGTCTATCACAGGGAGACATGTAGAGACAGACAGGTAACCAGTCTATCACAGGGAGACATGTAAAGACAGACAGGTAACCAGTCTATCACAGGGAGACATGTAGAGACAGACAGGTGACCAGTCTATCACAGGGAGACATGTAGAGACAGACAGGTAACCAGTCTATCACAGGGAGACATGTAGAGACAGACAGGTAACCAGTCTATCACAGGGCTGACATGTAGAGACAGACAGGTAACCAGTCTATCACAGGGAGACATGTAGAGACAGACAGGTAACCAGTCTATCACAGGGGGACATGTAGAGACAGACAGGTAACCAGTCTATCACAGGGAGACATGTAGAGACAGACAGGTAACCAGTCTATCACAGGGAGACATGTAGAGACCGACAGGTAACCAGTCTTTCACAGGGGGACATGTAGAGACAGACAGGTAACCAGTCTATCACAGGGAGACATGTAGAGACAGACAGGTAACCAGTCTATCACAGGGAGACATGTAGAGACAGACAGGTAACCAGTCTATCACGGGGCCGACATTTAGAGACAGACAGGTAACCAGTCTATCACAGGGAGATATGTAGAGACAGACAGGTAACCAGTCTATCACAGGGCTGACATGTAGAGACAGACAGGTGACCAGTCTATCACAGGGCTGACATGTAGAGAGAGACAGGTGACCAGTCTATCACAGGGCTGACATGTAGAGACAGACAGGTAACCAGTCTATCACAGGGAGACATGTAGAGACAGACAGGTAACCAGTCTATCACAGGGAGACATGTAAAGACAGACAGGTAACCAGTCTATCACAGGGCTGACATGTAGAGACAGACAGGCAACCAGTCTATCACAGGGCTGACATGTAGAGACAGACAGGTAACCAGTCTATCACAGGGCCGACATGTAGAGACAGACAGGTAACCAGTCTATCACAGGGAGACATGTAGAGACAGACAGGTGACCAGTCTATCACAGGGAGACATGTAGAGACAGACAGGTAACCAGTCTATCACAGGGCTGACATGTAGAGACAGACAGGTAACCAATCTATCACATGGAGACATGTGGAGACAGACAGGTAACCAGTCTATCACAGGGAGACATGTAGAGACCGACAGGTAACCAGTCTATCACAGGGGGACATGTAGAGACAGACAGGTAACCAGTCTATCACAGGGAGACATGTAGAGACAGACAGGTAACCAGTCTATCACAGGGAGACATGTAGAGACAGACAGGTAACCAGTCTATCACAGGGAGACATGGAGAGACAGACAGGTAACCAGTCTATCACAGGGAGACATGTAAAGACAGACAGGTAACCAGTCTATCACAGGGAGACATGTAGAGACAGACAGGTGACCAGTCTATCACAGGGAGACATGTAGAGACAGACAGGTAACCAGTCTATCACAGGGGGACATGTAGAGACAGACAGGTAACCAGTCTATCACAGGGAGACATGTAGAGACAGACAGGTAACCAGTCTATCACAGGGAGACATGTAGAGACCGACAGGTAACCAGTCTTTCACAGGGGGACATGTAGAGACAGACAGGTAACCAGTCTATCACAGGGAGACATGTAGAGACAGACAGATAACCAGTCTATCACAGGGAGACATGTAGAGACAGACAGGTAACCAGTCTATCACGGGGCCGACATTTAGAGACAGACAGGTAACCAGTCTATCACAGGGAGACATGTAGAGACAGACAGGTAACCAGTCTATCACAGGGCTGACATGTAGAGACAGACAGGTGACCAGTCTATCACAGGGCTGACATGTAGAGAGAGACAGGTGACCAGTCTATCACAGGGCTGACATGTAGAGACAGACAGGTAACCAGTCTATCACAGGGAGACATGTAGAGACAGACAGGTAACCAGTCTATCACAGGGAGACATGTAGAGACAGACAGGTAACCGGTCTATCACAGGGGGACATGTAGAGACAGACAGGTAACCGGTCTATCACAGGGAGACATGTAGAGACAGACAGGTAACCAGTCTATCACAGGGAGACATGTAGAGACAGACAGGTAACCAGTCTATCACAGGGAGACATGTAAAGACAGACAGGTAACCAGTCTATCACAGGGAGACATGTAGAGACAGACAGGTGACCAGTCTATCACAGGGAGACATGTAGAGACAGACAGGTAACCAGTCTATCACAGGGAGACATGTAGAGACAGACAGGTAACCAGTCTATCACAGGGCTGACATGTAGAGACAGACAGGTAACCAGTCTATCACAGGGAGACATGTAGAGACAGACAGGTAACCAGTCTATCACAGGGGGACATGTAGAGACAGACAGGTAACCAGTCTATCACAGGGAGACATGTAGAGACAGACAGGTAACCAGTCTATCACAGGGCCGACATGTAGAGACAGACAGGTAACCAGTCTATCACAGGGAGACATGTAGAGACAGACAGGTGACCAGTCTATCACAGGGAGACATGTAGAGACAGACAGGTAACCAGTCTATCACAGGGCTGACATGTAGAGACAGACAGGTAACCAATCTATCACATGGAGACATGTGGAGACAGACAGGTAACCAGTCTATCACAGGGAGACATGTAGAGACCGACAGGTAACCAGTCTATCACAGGGGGACATGTAGAGACAGACAGGTAACCAGTCTATCACAGGGAGACATGTAGAGACAGACAGGTAACCAGTCTATCACAGGGAGACATGTAGAGACAGACAGGTAACCAGTCTATCACAGGGAGACATGGAGAGACAGACAGGTAACCAGTCTATCACAGGGAGACATGTAAAGACAGACAGGTAACCAGTCTATCACAGGGAGACATGTAGAGACAGACAGGTGACCAGTCTATCACAGGGAGACATGTAGAGACAGACAGGTAACCAGTCTATCACAGGGGGACATGTAGAGACAGACAGGTAACCAGTCTATCACAGGGAGACATGTAGAGACAGACAGGTAACCAGTCTATCACAGGGAGACATGTAGAGACCGACAGGTAACCAGTCTTTCACAGGGGGACATGTAGAGACAGACAGGTAACCAGTCTATCACAGGGAGACATGTAGAGACAGACAGATAACCAGTCTATCACAGGGAGACATGTAGAGACAGACAGGTAACCAGTCTATCACGGGGCCGACATTTAGAGACAGACAGGTAACCAGTCTATCACAGGGAGACATGTAGAGACAGACAGGTAACCAGTCTATCACAGGGCTGACATGTAGAGACAGACAGGTGACCAGTCTATCACAGGGCTGACATGTAGAGAGAGACAGGTGACCAGTCTATCACAGGGCTGACATGTAGAGACAGACAGGTAACCAGTCTATCACAGGGAGACATGTAGAGACAGACAGGTGACCAGTCTATCACAGGGAGACATGTAGAGACAGACAGGTAACCAGTCTATCACAGGGAGACATGTAGAGACAGACAGGTAACCAGTCTATCACAGGGCTGACATGTAGAGACAGACAGGTAACCAGTCTATCACAGGGAGACATGTAGAGACAGACAGGTAACCAGTCTATCACAGGGGGACATGTAGAGACAGACAGGTAACCAGTCTATCACAGGGAGACATGTAGAGACAGACAGGTAACCAGTCTATCACAGGGCCGACATGTAGAGACAGACAGGTAACCAGTCTATCACAGGGAGACATGTAGAGACAGACAGGTGACCAGTCTATCACAGGGAGACATGTAGAGACAGACAGGTAACCAGTCTATCACAGGGCTGACATGTAGAGACAGACAGGTAACCAATCTATCACATGGAGACATGTGGAGACAGACAGGTAACCAGTCTATCACAGGGAGACATGTAGAGACCGACAGGTAACCAGTCTATCACAGGGGGACATGTAGAGACAGACAGGTAACCAGTCTATCACAGGGAGACATGTAGAGACAGACAGGTAACCAGTCTATCACAGGGAGACATGTAGAGACAGACAGGTAACCAGTCTATCACAGGGAGACATGGAGAGACAGACAGGTAACCAGTCTATCACAGGGAGACATGTAAAGACAGACAGGTAACCAGTCTATCACAGGGAGACATGTAGAGACAGACAGGTGACCAGTCTATCACAGGGAGACATGTAGAGACAGACAGGTAACCAGTCTATCACAGGGGGACATGTAGAGACAGACAGGTAACCAGTCTATCACAGGGAGACATGTAGAGACAGACAGGTAACCAGTCTATCACAGGGAGACATGTAGAGACCGACAGGTAACCAGTCTTTCACAGGGGGACATGTAGAGACAGACAGGTAACCAGTCTATCACAGGGAGACATGTAGAGACAGACAGATAACCAGTCTATCACAGGGAGACATGTAGAGACAGACAGGTAACCAGTCTATCACGGGGCCGACATTTAGAGACAGACAGGTAACCAGTCTATCACAGGGAGACATGTAGAGACAGACAGGTAACCAGTCTATCACAGGGCTGACATGTAGAGACAGACAGGTGACCAGTCTATCACAGGGCTGACATGTAGAGAGAGACAGGTGACCAGTCTATCACAGGGCTGACATGTAGAGACAGACAGGTAACCAGTCTATCACAGGGAGACATGTAGAGACAGACAGGTAACCAGTCTATCACAGGGAGACATGTAGAGACAGACAGGTAACCGGTCTATCACAGGGGGACATGTAGAGACAGACAGGTAACCGGTCTATCACAGGGAGACATGTAGAGACAGACAGGTAACCAGTCTATCACAGGGAGACATGTAGAGACAGACAGGTAACCAGTCTATCACAGGGAGACATGTAAAGACAGACAGGTAACCAGTCTATCACAGGGAGACATGTAGAGACAGACAGGTGACCAGTCTATCACAGGGAGACATGTAGAGACAGACAGGTAACCAGTCTATCACAGGGAGACATGTAGAGACAGACAGGTAACCAGTCTATCACAGGGCTGACATGTAGAGACAGACAGGTAACCAGTCTATCACAGGGAGACATGTAGAGACAGACAGGTAACCAGTCTATCACAGGGGGACATGTAGAGACAGACAGGTAACCAGTCTATCACAGGGAGACATGTAGAGACAGACAGGTAACCAGTCTATCACAGGGAGACATGTAGAGACCGACAGGTAACCAGTCTTTCACAGGGGGACATGTAGAGACAGACAGGTAACCAGTCTATCACAGGGAGACATGTAGAGACAGACAGGTAACCAGTCTATCACAGGGAGACATGTAGAGACAGACAGGTAACCAGTCTATCACGGGGCCGACATTTAGAGACAGACAGGTAACCAGTCTATCACAGGGAGATATGTAGAGACAGACAGGTAACCAGTCTATCACAGGGCTGACATGTAGAGACAGACAGGTGACCAGTCTATCACAGGGCTGACATGTAGAGAGAGACAGGTGACCAGTCTATCACAGGGCTGACATGTAGAGACAGACAGGTAACCAGTCTATCACAGGGAGACATGTAGAGACAGACAGGTAACCAGTCTATCACAGGGAGACATGTAGAGACAGACAGGTAACCAGTCTATCACAGGGCTGACATGTAGAGACAGACAGGCAACCAGTCTATCACAGGGCTGACATGTAGAGACAGACAGGTAACCAGTCTATCACAGGGCCGACATGTAGAGACAGACAGGTAACCAGTCTATCACAGGGAGACATGTAGAGACAGACAGGTAACCAGTCTATCACAGGGGGACATGTAGAGACAGACAGGTAACCAGTCTATCATGGGGCCGACATGTAGAGACAGACAGGTAACCAGTCTATCACAGGGAGACATGTAGAGACAGACAGGTAACCAGTCTATCACAGGGGGACATGTAGAGACAGACAGGTAACCAGTCTATCACAGGGAGACATGTAGAGACAGACAGGTAACCAGTCTATCACAGGGAGACATGTAGAGACAGACAGGTAACCAGTCTATCACAGGGAGACATGTAAAGACAGACAGGTAACCAGTCTATCACAGGGAGACATGTAGAGACAGACAGGTGACCAGTCTATCACAGGGAGACATGTAGAGACAGACAGGTAACCAGTCTATCACAGGGAGACATGTAGAGACAGACAGGTAACCAGTCTATCACAGGGCTGACATGTAGAGACAGACAGGTAACCAGTCTATCACAGGGAGACATGTAGCGACAGACAGGTAACCAGTCTATCACAGGGGGACATGTAGAGACAGACAGGTAACCAGTCTATCACAGGGCTGACATGTAGAGCCAGACAGGTAACCAGTCTATCACAGGGAGACATGTAGAGACAGACAGGTAACCAGTCTATCACAGGGAGACATGTAGAGACAGACAGGTAACCAGTCTATCACAGGGCTGACATGTAGAGACAGACAGGCAACCAGTCTATCACAGGGCTGACATGTAGAGACAGACAGGTAACCAGTCTATCACAGGGCCGACATGTAGAGACAGACAGGTAACCAGTCTATCACAGGGAGACATGTAGAGACAGACAGGTAACCAGTCTATCACAGGGGGACATGTAGAGACAGACAGGTAACCAGTCTATCATGGGGCCGACATGTAGAGACAGACAGGTAACCAGTCTATCACAGGGAGACATGTAGAGACAGACAGGTAACCAGTCTATCACAGGGGGACATGTAGAGACAGACAGGTAACCAGTCTATCACAGGGAGACATGTAGAGACAGACAGGTAACCAGTCTATCACAGGGAGACATGTAGAGACAGACAGGTAACCAGTCTATCACAGGGAGACATGTAAAGACAGACAGGTAACCAGTCTATCACAGGGAGACATGTAGAGACAGACAGGTGACCAGTCTATCACAGGGAGACATGTAGAGACAGACAGGTAACCAGTCTATCACAGGGAGACATGTAGAGACAGACAGGTAACCAGTCTATCACAGGGCTGACATGTAGAGACAGACAGGTAACCAGTCTATCACAGGGAGACATGTAGCGACAGACAGGTAACCAGTCTATCACAGGGGGACATGTAGAGACAGACAGGTAACCAGTCTATCACAGGGCTGACATGTAGAGCCAGACAGGTAACCAGTCTATCACAGGGAGACATGTAGAGACAGACAGGTAACCAGTCTATCACAGGGAGACATGTAGAGACAGACAGGTAACCAGTCTATCACAGGGAGACATGTAGAGACAGACAGGTAACCAGTCTATCACAGGGAGACATGTAAAGACAGACAGGTAACCAGTCTATCACAGGGAGACATGTAGAGACAGACAGGTGACCAGTCTATCACAGGGAGACATGTAGAGACAGACAGGTAACCAGTCTATCACAGGGAGACATGTAGAGACAGACAGGTAACCAGTCTATCACAGGGCTGACATGTAGAGACAGACAGGTAATCAGTCTATCACAGGGAGACATGTAGAGACAGACAGGTAACCAGTCTATCACAGGGAGACATGTAGAGACAGACAGGTGACCAGTCTATCACAGGGAGACATGTAGAGACAGACAGGTAACCAGTCTATCACAGGGCTGACATGTAGAGACATACAGGTAACCAATCTATCACATGGAGACATGTGGAGACAGACAGGTAACCAGTCTATCACAGGGAGACATGTAGAGACCGACAGGTAACCAGTCTATCACAGGGGGACATGTAGAGACAGACAGGTAACCAGTCTATCACAGGGAGACATGTAGAGACAGACAGGTAACCAGTCTATCACAGGGAGACATGTAGAGACAGACAGGTAACCAGTCTATCACAGGGAGACATGGAGAGACAGACAGGTAACCAGTCTATCACAGGGAGACATGTAAAGACAGACAGGTAACCAGTCTATCACAGGGAGACATGTAGAGACAGACAGGTGACCAGTCTATCACAGGGAGACATGTAGAGACAGACAGGTAACCAGTCTATCACAGGGGGACATGTAGAGACAGACAGGTAACCAGTCTATCACAGGGAGACATGTAGAGACAGACAGGTAACCAGTCTATCACAGGGAGACATGTAGAGACCGACAGGTAACCAGTCTTTCACAGGGGGACATGTAGAGACAGACAGGTAACCAGTCTATCACAGGGAGACATGTAGAGACAGACAGGTAACCAGTCTATCACAGGGAGACATGTAGAGACAGACAGGTAACCAGTCTATCACGGGGCCGACATTTAGAGACAGACAGGTAACCAGTCTATCACAGGGAGACATGTAGAGACAGACAGGTAACCAGTCTATCACAGGGCTGACATGTAGAGACAGACAGGTGACCAGTCTATCACAGGGCTGACATGTAGAGAGAGACAGGTGACCAGTCTATCACAGGGCTGACATGTAGAGACAGACAGGTAACCAGTCTATCACAGGGAGACATGTAGAGACAGACAGGTAACCAGTCTATCACAGGGAGACACGTAGAGACAGACAGGTAACCGGACTATCACAGGGGGACATGTAGAGACAGACAGGTAACCGGTCTATCACAGGGAGACATGTAGAGACAGACAGGTAACCAGTCTATCACAGGGAGACATGTAGAGACAAACAGGTAACCAGTCTATCACAGGGCCGACATGTAGAGACAGACAGGTAACCAGTCTATCACAGGGAGACATGTAGAGACAGACAGGTAACCAGTCTATCACAGGGAGACATGTAGAGACAGACAGGTAACCAGTCTATCATGGGGCCGACATGTAGAGACAGACAGGTAACCAGTCTATCACAGGGAGACATGTAGAGACAGACAGGTAACCAGTCTATCACAGGGGGACATGTAGAGACAGACAGGTAACCAGTCTATCACAGGGAGACATGTAGAGACAGACAGGTAACCAGTCTATCACAGGGAGACATGTAGAGACAGACAGGTAACCAGTCTATCACAGGGGGACATGTAGAGACAGACAGGTAACCAGTCTATCACAGGGAGACATGTAGAGACAGACAGGTAACCAGTCTATCACAGGGAGACATGTAGAGACAGACAGGTAACCAGTCTATCACAGGGAGACATGTAAAGACAGACAGGTAACCAGTCTATCACAGGGAGACATGTAGAGACAGACAGGTGACCAGTCTATCACAGGGAGACATGTAGAGACAGACAGGTAACCAGTCTATCACAGGGAGACATGTAGAGACAGACAGGTAACCAGTCTATCACAGGGCTGACATGTAGAGACAGACAGGTAACCAGTCTATCACAGGGAGACATGTAGAGACAGACAGGTAACCAGTCTATCACAGGGAGACATGTACAGACAGACAGGTAACCAGTCTATCACAGGGCTGACATGTAGAGACAGACAGGTAACCAGTCTATCACAGGGCTGACATGTAGAGACAGACAGGTAACCAGTCTATCATAGGGCTGACATGTAGAGACAGACAGGTAACCAGTCTATCATATGGAGACATGTGGAGACAGACAGGTAACCAGTCTATCACAGGGAGACATGTAGAGACAGACAGGTAACCAGTCTATCACAGGGAGACATGTAGAGACCGACAGGTAACCAGTCTATCACAGGGGGACATGTAGAGACAGACAGGTAACCAGTCTATCACAGGGCTGACATGTAGAGCCAGACAGGTAACCAGTCTATCACAGGGAGACATGTAGAGACAGACAGGTAACCAGTCTATCACAGGGAGACATGTAGAGACAGACAGGTAACCAGTCTATCACAGGGAGACATGTAGAGACAGACAGGTAACCAGTCTATCACAGGGAGACATGTAAAGACAGACAGGTAACCAGTCTATCAGAGGGAGACATGTAGAGACAGACAGGTGACCAGTCTATCACAGGGAGACATGTAGAGACAGACAGGTAACCAGTCTATCACAGGGAGACATGTAGAGACAGACAGGTAACCAGTCTATCACAGGGCTGACATGTAGAGACAGACAGGTAACCAGTCTATCACAGGGAGACATGTAGAGACAGACAGGTAACCAGTCTATCACAGGGAGACATGTAGAGACAGACAGGTGACCAGTCTATCACAGGGAGACATGTAGAGACAGACAGGTAACCAGTCTATCACAGGGCTGACATGTAGAGACAGACAGGTAACCAATCTATCACATGGAGACATGTGGAGACAGACAGGTAACCAGTCTATCACAGGGAGACATGTAGAGACCGACAGGTAACCAGTCTATCACAGGGGGACATGTAGAGACAGACAGGTAACCAGTCTATCACAGGGAGACATGTAGAGACAGACAGGTAACCAGTCTATCACAGGGAGACATGTAGAGACAGACAGGTAACCAGTCTATCACAGGGAGACATGGAGAGACAGACAGGTAACCAGTCTATCACAGGGAGACATGTAAAGACAGACAGGTAACCAGTCTATCACAGGGAGACATGTAGAGACAGACAGGTGACCAGTCTATCACAGGGAGACATGTAGAGACAGACAGGTAACCAGTCTATCACAGGGGGACATGTAGAGACAGACAGGTAACCAGTCTATCACAGGGAGACATGTAGAGACAGACAGGTAACCAGTCTATCACAGGGAGACATGTAGAGACCGACAGGTAACCAGTCTTTCACAGGGGGACATGTAGAGACAGACAGGTAACCAGTCTATCACAGGGAGACATGTAGAGACAGACAGGTAACCAGTCTATCACAGGGAGACATGTAGAGACAGACAGGTAACCAGTCTATCACGGGGCCGACATTTAGAGACAGACAGGTAACCAGTCTATCACAGGGAGACATGTAGAGACAGACAGGTAACCAGTCTATCACAGGGCTGACATGTAGAGACAGACAGGTGACCAGTCTATCACAGGGCTGACATGTAGAGAGAGACAGGTGACCAGTCTATCACAGGGCTGACATGTAGAGACAGACAGGTAACCAGTCTATCACAGGGAGACATGTAGAGACAGACAGGTAACCAGTCTATCACAGGGAGACATGTAGAGACAGACAGGTAACCGGTCTATCACAGGGGGACATGTAGAGACAGACAGGTAACCGGTCTATCACAGGGAGACATGTAGAGACAGACAGGTAACCAGTCTATCACAGGGAGACATGTAGAGACAGACAGGTAACCAGTCTATCACAGGGAGACATGTAAAGACAGACAGGTAACCAGTCTATCACAGGGAGACATGTAGAGACAGACAGGTGACCAGTCTATCACAGGGAGACATGTAGAGACAGACAGGTAACCAGTCTATCACAGGGAGACATGTAGAGACAGACAGGTAACCAGTCTATCACAGGGCTGACATGTAGAGACAGACAGGTAACCAGTCTATCACAGGGAGACATGTAGAGACAGACAGGTAACCAGTCTATCACAGGGAGACATGTAGAGACAGACAGGTAACCAGTCTATCACAGGGCTGACATGTAGAGACAGACAGGCAACCAGTCTATCACAGGGCTGACATGTAGAGACAGACAGGTAACCAGTCTATCACAGGGCCGACATGTAGAGACAGACAGGTAACCAGTCTATCACAGGGAGACATGTAGAGACAGACAGGTAACCAGTCTATCACAGGGGGACATGTAGAGACAGACAGGTAACCAGTCTATCATGGGGCCGACATGTAGAGACAGACAGGTAACCAGTCTATCACAGGGAGACATGTAGAGACAGACAGGTAACCAGTCTATCACAGGGGGACATGTAGAGACAGACAGGTAACCAGTCTATCACAGGGAGACATGTAGAGACAGACAGGTAACCAGTCTATCACAGGGAGACATGTAGAGACAGACAGGTAACCAGTCTATCACAGGGAGACATGTAAAGACAGACAGGTAACCAGTCTATCACAGGGAGACATGTAGAGACAGACAGGTGACCAGTCTATCACAGGGAGACATGTAGAGACAGACAGGTAACCAGTCTATCACAGGGAGACATGTAGAGACAGACAGGTAACCAGTCTATCACAGGGCTGACATGTAGAGACAGACAGGTAACCAGTCTATCACAGGGAGACATGTAGCGACAGACAGGTAACCAGTCTATCACAGGGGGACATGTAGAGACAGACAGGTAACCAGTCTATCACAGGGCTGACATGTAGAGCCAGACAGGTAACCAGTCTATCACAGGGGGACATGTAGAGACAGACAGGTAACCAGTCTATCACAGGGAGACATGTAGAGACAGACAGGTAAGCAGTCTATCACAGGGAGACATGTAGAGACAGACAGGTAACCAGTCTATCACAGGGGGACATGTAGAGACAGACAGGTAACCAGTCTATCACAGGGAGACATGTAGAGACAGACAGGTAACCAGTCTATCACAGGGAGACATGTAAAGACAGACAGGTAACCAGTCTATCACAGGGAGACATGTAGAGACAGACAGGTAACCAGTCTATCACAGGGAGACATGTTAAGACAGACAGGTGACCAGTCTATCACAGGGAGACATGTAGAGACAGACAGGTAACCAGTCTATCACAGGGCTGACATGTAGAGACAGACAGGTAACCAATCTATCACATGGAGACATGTGGAGACAGACAGGTAACCAGTCTATCACAGGGAGACATGTAGAGACCGACAGGTAACCAGTCTATCACAGGGGGACATGTAGAGACAGACAGGTAACCAGTCTATCACAGGGAGACATGTAGAGACAGACAGGTAACCAGTCTATCACAGGGAGACATGTAGAGACAGACAGGTAACCAGTCTATCACGGGGCCGACATGTAGAGACAGACAGGTAACCAGTCTATCACAGGGAGACATGTAGAGACAGACAGGTAGCCAGTCTATCACAGGGGGACATGTAGAGACAGACAGTTAACCAGTCTATCACAGGGAGACATGTAGAGACAGACAGGTAACCAGTCTATCACATGGAGACATGTAGAGACAGACAGGTAACCAGTCTATCACAGGGGGACATGTAGAGACAGACAGGTAACCAGTCTATCACAGGGAGACATGTAGAGACAGACAGGTAACCAGTCTATCACAGGGAGACATGTAGAGACAGACAGGTAACCAGTCTATCATAGGGCTGACATGTAGAGACAGACAGGTAACCAGTCTATCACATGGAGACATGTGGAGACAGACACGTAACCAGTCTATCACAGGGAGACATGTAGAGACAGACAGGTAACCAGTCTATCACAGGGCTGACATGTAGAGAGAGACAGGTGACCAGTCTATCACAGGGCTGACATGTAGAGACAGACAGGTGACCAGTCTATCACAGGGCTGACATGTAGAGACAGACAGGTGACCAGTCTATCACAGGGCTGACATGTAGAGACAGACAGGTAACCAGTCTATCACAGGGAGACATGTAGAGACAGACAGGTAACCAGTCTATCACATGGAGACATGTAGAGACAGACAGGTAACCAGTCTATCACAGGGCTGACATGTAGAGACAGACAGGCAACCAGTCTATCACAGGGCTGACATGTAGAAACAGACAGGTAACCAGTCTATCACAGGGCCGACATGTAGAGACAGACAGGTAACCAGTCTATCACAGGGCCGACATGTAGAGACAGACAGGTAACCAGTCTATCACAGGGAGACATGTAAAGACAGACAGGTAACCAGTCTATCACAGGGAGACATGTAGAGACAGACAGGTAACCAGTCTATCACAGGGAGACATGTAGAGACAGACAGGTAACCAGTCTATCACAGGGAGACATGTAGAGACCGACAGGTAACCAGTCTTTCACAGGGGGACATGTAGAGACAGACAGGTAACCAGTCTATCACAGGGAGACATGTAGAGACAGACAGGTAACCAGTCTATCACAGGGAGACATGTAGAGACAGACAGGTAACCAGTCTATCACGGGGCCGACATTTAGAGACAGACAGGTAACCAGTCTATCACAGGGAGACATGTAGAGACAGACAGGTAACCAGTCTATCACAGGGCTGACATGTAGAGACAGACAGGTGACCAGTCTATCACAGGGCTGACATGTAGAGAGAGACAGGTGACCAGTCTATCACAGGGCTGACATGTAGAGACAGACAGGTAACCAGTCTATCACAGGGAGACATGTAGAGACAGACAGGTAACCAGTCTATCACAGGGAGACATGTAGAGACAGACAGGTAACCAGTCTATCACAGGGCTGACATGTAGAGACAGACAGGCAACCAGTCTATCACAGGGCTGACATGTAGAGACAGACAGGTAACCAGTCTATCACAGGGCCGACATGTAGAGACAGACAGGTAACCAGTCTATCACAGGGAGACATGTAGAGACAGACAGGTAACCAGTCTATCACAGGGGGACATGTAGAGACAGACAGGTAACCAGTCTATCACAGGGGGACATGTAGAGACAGACAGGTAACCAGTCTATCACAGGGAGACATGTAGAGACAGACAGGTAACCAGTCTATCACAGGGAGACATGTAGAGACAGACAGGTAACCAGTCTATCATGGGGCCGACATGTAGAGACAGACAGGTAACCAGTCTATCACAGGGAGACATGTAGAGACAGACAGGTAACCAGTCTATCACAGGGGGACATGTAGAGACAGACAGGTAACCAGTCTATCACAGGGAGACATGTAGAGACAGACAGGTAACCAGTCTATCACAGGGAGACATGTAGAGACAGACAGGTAACCAGTCTATCACAGGGAGACATGTAAAGACAGACAGGTAACCAGTCTATCACAGGGAGACATGTAGAGACAGACAGGTGACCAGTCTATCACAGGGAGACATGTAGAGAAAGACAGGTAACCAGTCTATCACAGGGAGACATGTAGAGACAGACAGGTAACCAGTCTATCACAGGGAGACATGTAGCGACAGACAGGTAACCAGTCTATCACAGGGAGACATGTACAGACAGACAGGTAACCAGTCTATCACAGGGCTCACATGTAGAGACAGACAGGTAACCAGTCTATCACAGGGCTGACATGTAGAGACAGACAGGTTACCAGTCTATCATAGGGCTGACATGTAGAGACAGACAGGTAACCAGTCTATCACATGGAGACATGTGGAGACAGACAGGTAACCAGTCTATCACAGGGCTGACATGTAGAGACAGACAGGTAACCAGTCTATCACAGGGAGACATGTAGAGACAGACAGGTAACCAGTCTATCACAGGGAGACATGTAAAGACAGACAGGTAACCAGTCTATCACAGGGAGACATGTAGAGACAGACAGGTGACCAGTCTATCACAGGGAGACATGTAGAGACAGACAGGTAACCAGTCTATCACAGGGAGACATGTAGAGACAGACAGGTAACCAGTCTATCACAGGGCTGACATGTAGAGACAGACAGGTAACCAGTCTATCACAGGGAGACATGTAGAGACAGACAGGTAACCAGTCTATCACAGGGAGACATGTACAGACAGACAGGTAACCAGTCTATCACAGGGCTGACATGTAGAGACAGACAGGTAACCAGTCTATCATAGGGCTGACATGTAGAGACAGACAGGTAACCAGTCTATCACATGGAGACATGTGGAGACAGACACGTAACCAGTCTATCACAGGGACACATGTAGAGACAGACAGGTAACCAGTCTATCACAGGGCTGACATGTAGAGAGAGACAGGTGACCAGTCTATCACAGGGCTGACATGTAGAGACAGACAGGTAACCAGTCTATCACAGGGCTGACATGTAGAGACAGACAGGTGACCAGTCTATCACAGGGCTGACATGTAGAGACAGACAGGTAACCAGTCTATCACAGGGAGACATGTAGAGACAGACAGGTAACCAGTCTATCACAGGGCTGACATGTAGAGACAGACAGGCAACCAGTCTATCACAGGGCTGACATGTAGAGACAGACAGGTAACCAGTCTATCACAGGGCCGACATGTAGAGACAGACAGGTAACCAGTCTATCATAGGGCCGACATGTAGAGACAGACAGGTAACCAGTCTATCACAGGGAGACATGTAGAGACAGACAGGTAACCAGTCTATCACAGGGAGACATGTAGAGACAGACAGGTAACCAGTCTATCATGGGGCCGACATGTAGAGACAGACAGGTAACCAGTCTATCACAGGGGTACATGTAGAGACAGACAGGTAACCAGTCTATCACAGGGGGACATGTAGAGACAGACAGGTAACCAGTCTATCACAGGGAGACATGTAGAGACAGACAGGTAAGCAGTCTATCACAGGGAGACATGTAGAGACAGACAGGTAACCAGTCTATCACAGGGGGACATGTAGAGACAGACAGGTAACCAGTCTATCACAGGGAGACATGTAGAGACAGACAGGTAACCAGTCTATCACAGGGAGACATGTAAAGACAGACAGGTAACCAGTCTATCACAGGGAGACATGTAGAGACAGACAGGTAACCAGTCTATCACAGGGAGACATGTTAAGACAGACAGGTGACCAGTCTATCACAGGGAGACATGTAGAGACAGACAGGTAACCAGTCTATCACAGGGCTGACATGTAGAGACAGACAGGTAACCAATCTATCACATGGAGACATGTGGAGACAGACAGGTAACCAGTCTATCACAGGGAGACATGTAGAGACCGACAGGTAAACAGTCTATCACAGGGGGACATGTAGAGACAGACAGGTAACCAGTCTATCACAGGGAGACATGTAGAGACAGACAGGTAACCAGTCTATCACAGGGAGACATGTAGAGACAGACAGGTAACCAGTCTATCACGGGGCCGACATGTAGAGACAGACAGGTAACCAGTCTATCACAGGGAGACATGTAGAGACAGACAGGTAGCCAGTCTATCACAGGGGGACATGTAGAGACAGACAGTTAACCAGTCTATCACAGGGAGACATGTAGAGACAGACAGGTAACCAGTCTATCACATGGAGACATGTAGAGACAGACAAGTAACCAGTCTATCACAGGGGGACATGTAGAGACAGACAGGTAACCAGTCTATCACAGGGAGACATGTAGAGACAGACAGGTAACCAGTCTATCACAGGGAGACATGTAGAGACAGACAGGTAACCAGTCTATCATAGGGCTGACATGTAGAGACAGACAGGTAACCAGTCTATCACATGGAGACATGTGGAGACAGACACGTAACCAGTCTATCACAGGGAGACATGTAGAGACAGACAGGTAACCAGTCTATCACAGGGCTGACATGTAGAGAGAGACAGGTGACCAGTCTATCACAGGGCTGACATGTAGAGACAGACAGGTAACCAGTCTATCACAGGGCTGACATGTAGAGACAGACAGGTGACCAGTCTATCACAGGGCTGACATGTAGAGACAGACAGGTAACCAGTCTATCACAGGGAGACATGTAGAGACCGACAGGTAAACAGTCTATCACAGGGGGACATGTAGAGACAGACAGGTAACCAGTCTATCACAGGGAGACATGTAGAGACAGACAGGTAACCAGTCTATCACAGGGAGACATGTAGAGACAGACAGGTAACCAGTCTATCACGGGGCCGACATGTAGAGACAGACAGGTAACCAGTCTATCACAGGGAGACATGTAGAGACAGACAGGTAGCCAGTCTATCACAGGGGGACATGTAGAGACAGACAGTTAACCAGTCTATCACAGGGAGACATGTAGAGACAGACAGGTAACCAGTCTATCACATGGAGACATGTAGAGACAGACAAGTAACCAGTCTATCACAGGGGGACATGTAGAGACAGACAGGTAACCAGTCTATCACAGGGAGACATGTAGAGACAGACAGGTAACCAGTCTATCACAGGGAGACATGTAGAGACAGACAGGTAACCAGTCTATCATAGGGCTGACATGTAGAGACAGACAGGTAACCAGTCTATCACATGGAGACATGTGGAGACAGACACGTAACCAGTCTATCACAGGGAGACATGTAGAGACAGACAGGTAACCAGTCTATCACAGGGCTGACATGTAGAGAGAGACAGGTGACCAGTCTATCACAGGGCTGACATGTAGAGACAGACAGGTAACCAGTCTATCACAGGGCTGACATGTAGAGACAGACAGGTAACCAGTCTATCACATGGAGACATGTGGAGACAGACACGTAACCAGTCTATCACAGGGAGACATGTAGAGACAGACAGGTAACCAGTCTATCACGGGACCGACATGTAGAGACAGACAGGTAACCAGTCTATCACAGGGAGACATGTAGAGACAGACAGGTAGCCAGTCTATCACAGGGGGACATGTAGAGACAGACAGTTAACCAGTCTATCACAGGGAGACATGTAGAGACAGACAGGTAACCAGTCTATCACATGGAGACATGTAGAGACAGACAGGTAACCAGTCTATCACAGGGGGACATGTAGAGACAGACAGGTAACCAGTCTATCACAGGGAGACATGTAGAGACAGACAGGTAACCAGTCTATCACAGGGAGACATGTAGAGACAGACAGGTAACCAGTCTATCATAGGGCTGACATGTAGAGACAGACAGGTAACCAGTCTATCACATGGAGACATGTGGAGACAGACACGTAACCAGTCTATCACAGGGAGACATGTAGAGACAGACAGGTAACCAGTCTATCACAGGGCTGACATGTAGAGAGAGACAGGTGACCAGTCTATCACAGGGCTGACATGTAGAGACAGACAGGTAACCAGTCTATCACAGGGAGACATGTAGAGACAGACAGGTAACCAGTCTATCACAGGGAGACATGTAGAGACAGACAGGTAACCAGTCTATCACAGGGAGACATGTAGAGACAGACAGGTAACCAGTCTATCACAGGGGGACATGTAGAGACAGACAGGTAACCAGTCTATCACAGGGAGACATGTAGAGACAGACAGGTAACCAGTCTATCACAGGGAGACATGTAAAGACAGACAGGTAACCAGTCTATCACAGGGAGACATGTAGAGACAGACAGGTGACCAGTCTATCACAGGGAGACATGTAGAGACAGACAGGTAACCAGTCTATCACAGGGGGACATGTAGAGACAGACAGGTAACCAGTCTATCACAGGGAGACATTTAGAGACAGACAGGTAACCAGTCTATCACAGGGAGACATGGAGAGACAGACAGGTAACCAGTCTATCACAGGGAGACATGTAAAGACAGACAGGTAACCAGTCTATCACAGGGAGACATGTAGAGACAGACAGGTGACCAGTCTATCACAGGGAGACATGGAGAGACAGACAGGTAACCAGTCTATCACAGGGAGACATGTAAAGACAGACAGGTAACCAGTCTATCACAGGGAGACATGTAGAGACAGACAGGTGACCAGTCTATCACAGGGAGACATGTAGAGACAGACAGGTAACCAGTCTATCACAGGGGGACATGTAGAGACAGACAGGTAACCAGTCTATCACGGGGCCGACATGTAGAGACAGACAGGTAACCAGTCTATCACAGGGAGACATGTAGAGACAGACAGGTAACCAGTCTATCACAGGGGGACATGTAGAGACAGACAGGTAACCAATCTATCACATGGAGACATGTGGAGACAGACAGGTAACCAGTCTATCACAGGGAGACATGTAGAGACAGACAGGTAACCAGTCTATCACAGGGAGACATGTAGAGACAGACAGGTAACCAGTCTATCACAGGGAGACATGTAGAGACAGACAGGTAACCAGTCTATCACGGGGCCGACATTTAGAGACAGACAGGTAACCAGTCTATCACAGGGAGACATGTAGAGACAGACAGGTAACCAGTCTATCACAGGGCTGACATGTAGAGACAGACAGGTGACCAGTCTATCACAGGGCTGACATGTAGAGAGAGACAGGTGACCAGTCTATCACAGGGCTGACATGTAGAGACAGACAGGTAACCAGTCTATCACAGGCTGACATGTAGAGACAGACAGGTGACCAGTCTATCACAGGGCTGACATGTAGAGACAGACAGGTAACCAGTCTATCACAGGGAGACATGTAGAGACAGACAGGTAACCAGTCTATCACAGGGAGACATGTAGAGACAGACAGGTAACCAGTCTATCAGAGGGAGACATGTAGAGACAGACAGGTAACCAGTCTATCACAGGGCTGACATGTAGAGACAGACAGGCAACCAGTCTATCACAGGGCTGACATGTAGAGACAGACAGGTAACCAGTCTATCACAGGGCCGACATGTAGAGACAGACAGGTAACCAGTCTATCACAGGGAGACATGTAGAGACAGACAGGTAACCAGTCTATCACAGGGAGACATGTAGAGACAGACAGGTAACCAGTCTATCATGGGGCCGACATGTAGAGACAGACAGGTAACCAGTCTATCACAGGGAGACATGTAGAGACAGACAGGTAACCAGTCTATCACAGGGGGACATGTAGAGACAGACAGGTAACCAGTCTATCACAGGGAGACATGTAGAGACAGACAGGTAACCAGTCTATCACAGGGAGACATGTAGAGACAGACAGGTAACCAGTCTATCACAGGGGGACATGTAGAGACAGACAGGTAACCAGTCTATCACAGGGAGACATGTAGAGACAGACAGGTAACCAGTCTATCACAGGGAGACATGTAGAGACAGACAGGTAACCAGTCTATCACAGGGAGACATGTAAAGACAGACAGGTAACCAGTCTATCACAGGGAGACATGTAGAGACAGACAGGTGACCAGTCTATCACAGGGAGACATGTAGAGACAGACAGGTAACCAGTCTATCACAGGGGGACATGTAGAGACAGACAGGTAACCAGTCTATCACAGGGAGACATGTAGAGACAGACAGGTAACCAGTCTATCACAGGGAGACATGTAGAGACAGACAGGTAACCAGTCTATCACAGGGAGACATGTAAAGACAGACAGGTGACCAGTCTATCACAGGGAGACATGTAGAGACAGACAGGTGACCAGTCTATCACAGGGAGACATGTAGAGACAGACAGGTAACCAGTCTATCACAGGGAGACATGTAGAGACAGACAGGTAACCAGTCTATCACAGGGAGACATGTAGAGACAGACAGGTAACCAGTCTATCACAGGGAGACATGTAGAGACAGACAGGTAACCAGTCTATCACAGGGAGACATGTAGAGACAGACAGGTAACCAGTCTATCATGGGGCCGACATGTAGAGACAGACAGGTAACCAGTCTATCACAGGGAGACATGTAGAGACAGACAGGTAACCAGTCTATCACAGGGGGACATGTAGAGACAGACAGGTAACCAGTCTATCACAAGGGGGACATGTAGAGACAGACAGGTAACCAGTCTATCACAGGGAGACATGTAGAGACAGACAGGTAACCAGTCTATCACAGGGGGACATGTAGAGACAGACAGGTAACCAGTCTATCACAGGGAGACATGTAGAGACAGACAGGTAACCGGTCTATCACAGGGAGACATGTAAAGACAGACAGGTAACCAGTCTATCACAGGGAGACATGTAGAGACAGACAGGTGACCAGTCTATCACAGGGAGACATGTAGAGACAGACAGGTAACCAATCACAGGGGGACATGTAGAGACAGACAGGTAACCAGTCTATCACAGGGAGACATGTAGAGACAGACAGGTAACCAGTCTATCACAGGGAGACATGGAGAGACAGACAGGTAACCAGTCTATCACAGGGAGACATGTAAAGACAGACAGGTAACCAGTCTATCACAGGGAGACATGTAGAGACAGACAGGTGACCAGTCTATCACAGGGAGACATGTAGAGACAGACAGGTAACCAGTCTATCACAGGGGGACATGTAGAGACAGACAGGTAACCAGTCTATCACGGGGCCGACATGTAGATACAGACAGGTAACCAGTCTATCACAGGGAGACATGTAGAGACAGACAGGTAACCAGTCTATCACAGGGGGACATGTAGAGACAGACAGGTAACCAATCTATCACATGGAGACATGTGGAGACAGACAGGTAACCAGTCTATCACAGGGAGACATGTAGAGACAGACAGGTAACCAGTCTATCACAGGGAGACATGTAGAGACAGACAGGTAACCAGTCTATCACAGGGAGACATGTAGAGACAGACAGGTAACCAGTCTATCACGGGGCCGACATTTAGAGACAGACAGGTAACCAGTCTATCACAGGGAGACATGTAGAGACAGACAGGTAACCAGTCTATCACAGGGCTGACATGTAGAGACAGACAGGTGACCAGTCTATCACAGGGCTGACATGTAGAGAGAGACAGGTGACCAGTCTATCACAGGGCTGACATGTAGAGACAGACAGGTAACCAGTCTATCACAGGCTGACATGTAGAGACAGACAGGTGACCAGTCTATCACAGGGCTGACATGTAGAGACAGACAGGTAACCAGTCTATCACAGGGAGACATGTAGAGACAGACAGGTAACCAGTCTATCACAGGGAGACATGTAGAGACAGACAGGTAACCAGTCTATCAGAGGGAGACATGTAGAGACAGACAGGTAACCAGTCTATCACAGGGCTGACATGTAGAGACAGACAGGCAACCAGTCTATCACAGGGCTGACATGTAGAGACAGACAGGTAACCAGTCTATCACAGGGCCGACATGTAGAGACAGACAGGTAACCAGTCTATCACAGGGAGACATGTAGAGACAGACAGGTAACCAGTCTATCACAGGGAGACATGTAGAGACAGACAGGTAACCAGTCTATCATGGGGCCGACATGTAGAGACAGACAGGTAACCAGTCTATCACAGGGAGACATGTAGAGACAGACAGGTAACCAGTCTATCACAGGGGGACATGTAGAGACAGACAGGTAACCAGTCTATCACAGGGAGACATGTAGAGACAGACAGGTAACCAGTCTATCACAGGGAGACATGTAGAGACAGACAGGTAACCAGTCTATCACAGGGGGACATGTAGAGACAGACAGGTAACCAGTCTATCACAGGGAGACATGTAGAGACAGACAGGTAACCAGTCTATCACAGGGAGACATGTAGAGACAGACAGGTAACCAGTCTATCACAGGGAGACATGTAAAGACAGACAGGTAACCAGTCTATCACAGGGAGACATGTAGAGACAGACAGGTGACCAGTCTATCACAGGGAGACATGTAGAGACAGACAGGTAACCAGTCTATCACAGGGGGACATGTAGAGACAGACAGGTAACCAGTCTATCACAGGGAGACATGTAGAGACAGACAGGTAACCAGTCTATCACAGGGAGACATGTAAAGACAGACAGGTAACCAGTCTATCACAGGGAGACATGTAGAGACAGACAGGTGACCAGTCTATCACAGGGAGACATGTAGAGACAGACAGGTAACCAGTCTATCACAGGGAGACATGTAGAGACAGACAGGTAACCAGTCTATCATAGGGCTGACATGTAGAGACAGACAGGCAACCAGTCTATCACAGGGCTGACATGTAGAGACAGACAGGTAACCAGTCTATCACAGGGCCGACATGTAGAGACAGACAGGTAACCAGTCTATCACAGGGAGACATGTAGAGACACACAGGTAACCAGTCTATCACAGGGAGACATGTAGAGACAGACAGGTAACCAGTCTATCATGGGGCCGACATGTAGAGACAGACAGGTAACCAGTCTATCACAGGGAGACATGTAGAGACAGACAGGTAACCAGTCTATCACAGGGAGACATGTAGAGACAGACAGGTAACCAGTCTATCACAGGGCTGACATGTAGAGACAGACAGGTAACCAGTCTATCACAGGGAGACATGTAGAGACAGACAGGTAACCAGTCTATCATAGGGCTGACATGTAGAGACAGACAGGTAACCAGTCTATCACATGGAGACATGTGGAGACAGACACGTAACCAGTCTATCACAGGGAGACATGTAGAGACAGACAGGTAACCAGTCTATCACAGGGAGAGATGTAGAGACCGACAGGTAACCAGTCTATCACAGGGGGACATGTAGAGACAGACAGGTAACCAATCTATCACATGGAGACATGTGGAGACAGACAGGTAACCAGTCTATCACAGGGAGACATGTAGAGACAGACAGGTAACCAGTCTATCACAGGGAGACATGTAGAGACAGACAGGTACCCAGTCTATCACAGGGAGACATGTAGAGACAGACAGGTAACCAGTCTATCACGGGGCCGACATTTAGAGACAGACAGGTAACCAGTCTATCACAGGGAGACATGTAGAGACAGACAGGTAACCAGTCTATCACAGGGCTGACATGTAGAGACAGACAGGTGACCAGTCTATCACAGGGCTGACATGTAGAGAGAGACAGGTGACCAGTCTATCACAGGGCTGACATGTAGAGACAGACAGGTAACCAGTCTATCACATGGAGACATGTAGAGACAGACAGGTAACCAGTCTATCACAGGGGGACATGTAGAGACAGACAGGTAACCAGTCTATCACAGGGAGACATGTAGAGACAGACAGGTAACCAGTCTATCACAGGGAGACATGGAGAGACAGACAGGTAACCAGTCTATCACAGGGAGACATGTAAAGACAGACAGGTGACCAGTCTATCACAGGGAGACATGTAGAGACAGACAGGTGACCAGTCTATCACAGGGAGACATGTAGAGACAGACAGGTAACCAGTCTATCACAGGGAGACATGTAGAGACAGACAGGTAACCAGTCTATCACAGGGCTGACATGTAGAGACAGACAGGTGACCAGTCTATCACAGGGCTGACATGTAGAGAGAGACAGGTGACCAGTCTATCACAGGGCTGACATGTAGAGACAGACAGGTAACCAGTCTATCACAGGCTGACATGTAGAGACAGACAGGTGACCAGTCTATCACAGGGCTGACATGTAGAGACACACAGGTAACCAGTCTATCACAGGGAGACATGTAGAGACAGACAGGTAACCAGTCTATCACAGGGAGACATGTAGAGACAGACAGGTAACCAGTCTATCACAGGGAGACATGTAGAGACAGACAGGTAACCAGTCTATCACAGGGAGACATGTAGAGACAGACAGGTAACCAGTCTATCACAGGGCTGACATGTAGAGACAGACAGGCAACCAGTCTATCACAAGGGGACATGTAGAGACAGACAGGTAACCAATCTATCACATGGAGACATGTGGAGACAGACAGGTAACCAGTCTATCACAGGGAGACATGTAGAGACAGACAGGTAACCAGTCTATCACAGGGAGACATGTAGAGACAGACAGGTAACCAGTCTATCACAGGGAGACATGTAGAGACAGACAGGTAACCAGTCTATCACGGGGCCGACATTTAGAGACAGACAGGTAACCAGTCTATCACAGGGAGACATGTAGAGACAGACAGGTAACCAGTCTATCACAGGGCTGACATGTAGAGACAGACAGGTGACCAGTCTATCACAGGGCTGACATGTAGAGAGAGACAGGTGACCAGTCTATCACAGGGCTGACATGTAGAGACAGACAGGTAACCAGTCTATCACAGGCTGACATGTAGAGACAGACAGGTGACCAGTCTATCACAGGGCTGACATGTAGAGACAGACAGGTAACCAGTCTATCACAGGGAGACATGTAGAGACAGACAGGTAACCAGTCTATCACAGGGAGACATGTAGAGACAGACAAGTAACCAGTCTATCACAGGGCTGACATGTAGAGACAGACAGGCAACCAGTCTATCACAGGGCTGACATGTAGAGACAGACAGGTAACCAGTCTATCACAGGGCCGACATGTAGAGACAGACAGGTAACCAGTCTATCACAGGGAGACATGTAGAGACAGACAGGTAACCAGTCTATCACAGGGAGACATGTAGAGACAGACAGGTAACCAGTCTATCATGGGGCCGACATGTAGAGACAGACAGGTAACCAGTCTATCACAGGGAGACATGGAGAGACAGACAGGTAACCAGTCTATCACAGGGAGACATGTAAAGACAGACAGGTAACCAGTCTATCACAGGGAGACATGTAGAGACAGACAGGTGACCAGTCTATCACAGGGAGACATGTAGAGACAGACAGGTAACCAGTCTATCATAGGGCTGACATGTAGAGATAGACAGGTAACCAGTCTATCACATGGAGACATGTGGAGACAGACACGTAACCAGTCTATCACAGGGAGACATGTAGAGACAGACAGGTAACCAGTCTATCACAGGGAGACATGTAGAGACCGACAGGTAACCAGTCTATCACAGGGGGACATGTAGAGACAGACAGGTAACCAGTCTATCACATGGAGACATGTGGAGACAGACAGGTAACCAGTCTATCACAGGGAGACATGTAGAGACCGACAGGTAACCAGTCTATCACAGGGGGACATGTAGAGACAGACAGGTAACCAGTCTATCACAGGGAGACATGTAGAGACAGACAGGTAACCAGTCTATCACAGGGAGACATGTAGAGACAGACAGGTAACCAGTCTATCACGGGGCCGACATGTAGAGACAGACAGGTAACCAGTCTATCACAGGGAGACATGTAGAGACAGACAGGTAACCAGTCTATCACAGGGGGACATGTAGAGACAGACAGGTAACCAGTCTATCACAGGGAGACATGTAGAGACAGACAGGTAACCAGTCTATCACATGGAGACATGTAGAGACAGACAGGTAACCAGTCTATCACAGGGGGACATGTAGAGACAGACAGGTAACCAGTCTATCACAGGGAGACATGTAGAGACAGACAGGTAACCAGTCTATCACAGGGAGACATGGAGAGACAGACAGGTAACCAGTCTATCACAGGGAGACATGTAAAGACAGACAGGTAACCAGTCTATCACAGGGAGACATGTAGAGACAGACAGGTGACCAGTCTATCACAGGGAGACATGTAGAGACAGACAGGTAACCAGTCTATCACAGGGGGACATGTAGAGACAGACAGGTAACCAGTCTATCACAGGGAGACATGTAGAGACAGATAGGTAACCAGTCTATCACAGGGAGACATGTAGAGACAGACAGGTAACCAGTCTATCACAGGGGGACATGTAGAGACAGACAGGTAACCAATCTATCACATGGAGACATGTGGAGACAGACAGGTAACCAGTCTATCACAGGGAGACATGTAGAGACAGACAGGTAACCAGTCTATCACAGGGAGACATGTAGAGACAGACAGGTACCCAGTCTATCACAGGGAGACATGTAGAGACAGACAGGTAACCAGTCTATCACGGGGCCGACATTTAGAGACAGACAGGTAACCAGTCTATCACAGGGAGACATGTAGAGACAGACAGGTAACCAGTCTATCACAGGGCTGACATGTAGAGACAGACAGGTGACCAGTCTATCACAGGGGGACATGTAGAGACAGACAGGTAACCAATCTATCACATGGAGACATGTGGAGACAGACAGGTAACCAGTCTATCACAGGGAGACATGTAGAGACAGACAGGTAACCAGTCTATCACAGGGAGACATGTAGAGACAGACAGGTACCCAGTCTATCACAGGGAGACATGTAGAGACAGACAGGTAACCAGTCTATCACGGGGCCGACATTTAGAGACAGACAGGTAACCAGTCTATCACAGGGAGACATGTAGAGACAGACAGGTAACCAGTCTATCACAGGGCTGACATGTAGAGACAGACAGGTGACCAGTCTATCACAGGGCTGACATGTAGAGAGAGACAGGTGACCAGTCTATCACAGGGCTGACATGTAGAGACAGACAGGTAACCAGTCTATCACAGGCTGACATGTAGAGACAGACAGGTGACCAGTCTATCACAGGGCTGACATGTAGAGACAGACAGGTAACCAGTCTATCACAGGGAGACATGTAGAGACAGACAGGTAACCAGTCTATCACAGGGAGACATGTAGAGACAGACAGGTAACCAGTCTATCACAGGGCTGACATGTAGAGACAGACAGGCAACCAGTCTATCACAGGGCTGACATGTAGAGACAGACAGGTAACCAGTCTATCACAGGGCCGACATGTAGAGACAGACAGGTAACCAGTCTATCACAGGGAGACATGTAGAGACAGACAGGTAACCAGTCTATCACAGGGAGACATGTAGAGACAGACAGGTAACCAGTCTATCATGGGGCCGACATGTAGAGACAGACAGGTAACCAGTCTATCACAGGGAGACATGTAGAGACAGACAGGTAACCAGTCTATCACAGGGGGACATGTAGAGACAGACAGGTAACCAGTCTATCACAGGGAGACATGTAGAGACAGACAGGTAACCAGTCTATCACAGGGAGACATGTAGAGACAGACAGGTAACCGGTCTATCACAGGGGGACATGTAGAGACAGACAGGTAACCAGTCTATCACAGGGAGACATGTAGAGACAGACAGGTAACCAGTCTATCACAGGGAGACATGTAGAGACAGACAGGTAACCAGTCTATCACATGGAGACATGTGGAGACAGACACGTAACCAGTCTATCATAGGGAGACATGTAGAGACAGACAGGTAACCAGTCTATCACAGGGCTGACATGTAGAGAGAGACAGGTGACCAGTCTATCACAGGGCTGACATGTAGAGACAGACAGGTAACCAGTCTATCACAGGGCTGACATGTAGAGACAGACAGGTAACCAGTCTATCACAGGGAGACATGTAGAGACAGACAGGTAACCAGTCTATCACAGGGAGACATGTAGAGACAGACAGGTAACCAGTCTATCACAGGGCTGACATGTAGAGACAGACAGGCAACCAGTCTATCACAGGGCTGACATGTAGAGACAGACAGGTAACCAGTCTATCACAGGGCCGACATGTAGAGACAGACAGGTAACCAGTCTATCACAGGGCTGACATGTAGAGACAGACAGGTAACCAGTCTATCACAGGGAGACATGTAGAGACAGACAGGTAACCAGTCTATCACAGGGAGACATGTAGAGACAGACAGGTAACCAGTCTATCACGGGGCCGACATGTAGAGACAGACAGGTAACCAGTCTATCACAGGGAGACATGTAAAGACGGACAGGTAACCAGTCTATCACAGGGAGACATGTAGAGACAGACAGGTAACCAGTCTATCACATGGAGACATGTAGAGACAGACAGGTAACCAGTCTATCACAGGGGGACATGTAGAGACAGACAGGTAACCAGTCTATCACAGGGAGACATGTAGAGACAGACAGGTAACCAGTCTATCACAGGGAGACATGGAGAGACAGACAGGTAACCAGTCTATCACAGGGAGACATGTAAAGACAGACAGGTAACCAGTCTATCACAGGGAGAAATGTAGAGACAGACAGGTGACCAGTCTATCACAGGGAGACATGTAGAGACAGACAGGTAACCAGTCTATCACAGGGGGACATGTAGAGACAGACAGGTAACCAGTCTATCACAGGGAGACATGTAGAGACAGACAGGTAACCAGTCTATCACAGGGAGACATGTAGAGACCGACAGGTAACCAGTCTTTCACAGGGGGACATGTAGAGACAGACAGGTAACCAGTCTATCACAGGGAGACATGTAGAGACAGACAGGTAACCAGTCTATCACAGGGAGACATGTAGAGACAGACAGGTAACCAGTCTATCACGGGGCCGACATTTAGAGACAGACAGGTAACCAGTCTATCACAGGGAGACATGTAGAGACAGACAGGTAACCAGTCTATCACAGGGCTGACATGTAGAGACAGACAGGTGACCAGTCTATCACAGGGCTGACATGTAGAGAGAGACAGGTGACCAGTCTATCACAGGGCTGACATGTAGAGACAGACAGGTAACCAGTCTATCACAGGGAGACATGTAGAGACAGACAGGTAACCAGTCTATCACAGGGAGACATGTAGAGACAGACAGGTAACCAGTCTATCACAGGGCTGACATGTAGAGACAGACAGGCAACCAGTCTATCACAGGGCTGACATGTAGAGACAGACAGGTAACCAGTCTATCACAGGGCCGACATGTAGAGACAGACAGGTAACCAGTCTATCACAGGGAGACATGTAGAGACAGACAGGTAACCAGTCTATCACAGGGAGACATGTAGAGACAGACAGGTAACCAGTCTATCATGGGGCCGACATGTAGAGACAGACAGGTAACCAGTCTATCACAGGGAGACATGTAGAGACAGACAGGTAACCAGTCTATCACAGGGGGACATGTAGAGACAGACAGGTAACCAGTCTATCACAGGGAGACATGTAGAGACAGACAGGTAACCAGTCTATCACAGGGAGACATGTAGAGACAGACAGGTAACCAGTCTATCACAGGGAGACATGTAGAGACAGACAGGTAACCAGTCTATCACAGGGAGACATGGAGAGACAGACAGGTAACCAGTCTATCACAGGGAGACATGTAAAGACAGACAGGTAACCAGTCTATCACAGGGAGACATGTAGAGACAGACAGGTGACCAGTCTATCACAGGGAGACATGTAGAGACAGACAGGTAACCAGTCTATCACAGGGGGACATGTAGAGACAGACAGGTAACCAGTCTATCACAGGGAGACATGTAGAGACAGATAGGTAACCAGTCTATCACAGGGAGACATGTAGAGACAGACAGGTAACCAGTCTATCACGGGGCCGACATGTAGAGACAGACAGGTAACCAGTCTATCACAGGGAGACATGTAGAGACAGACAGGTAACCAGTCTATCACAGGGGGACATGTAGAGACAGACAGGTAACCAATCTATCACATGGAGACATGTGGAGACAGACAGGTAACCAGTCTATCACAGGGAGACATGTAGAGACAGACAGGTAACCAGTCTATCACAGGGAGACATGTAGAGACAGACAGGTAACCAGTCTATCACAGGGAGACATGTAGAGACAGACAGGTAACCAGTCTATCACGGGGCCGACATTTAGAGACAGACAGGTAACCAGTCTATCACAGGGAGACATGTAGAGACAGACAGGTAACCAGTCTATCACAGGGCTGACATGTAGAGACAGACAGGTGACCAGTCTATCACAGGGCTGACATGTAGAGAGAGACAGGTGACCAGTCTATCACAGGGCTGACATGTAGAGACAGACAGGTAACCAGTCTATCACAGGCTGACATGTAGAGACAGACAGGTGACCAGTCTATCACAGGGCTGACATGTAGAGACAGACAGGTAACCAGTCTATCACAGGGAGACATGTAGAGACAGACAGGTAACCAGTCTATCACAGGGAGACATGTAGAGACAGACAGGTAACCAGTCTATCACAGGGAGACATGTAGAGACAGACAGGTAACCAGTCTATCACAGGGCTGACATGTAGAGACAGACAGGCAACCAGTCTATCACAAGGGGACATGTAGAGACAGACAGGTAACCAATCTATCACATGGAGACATGTGGAGACAGACAGGTAACCAGTCTATCACAGGGAGACATGTAGAGACAGACAGGTAACCAGTCTATCACAGGGAGACATGTAGAGACAGACAGGTAACCAGTCTATCACAGGGAGACATGTAGAGACAGACAGGTAACCAGTCTATCACAGGGAGACATGTAGAGACAGACAGGTAACCAGTCTATCACAGGGAGAGATGTAGAGACAGACAGGTAACCAGTCTATCACGGGGCCGACATGTAGAGACAGACAGGTAACCAGTCTATCACAGGGAGACATGTAGAGACAGACAGGTAACCAGTCTATCACAGGGGGACATGTAGAGACAGACAGTTAACCAGTCTATCACAGGGAGACATGTAGAGACAGACAGGTAACCAGTCTATCACATGGAGACATGTAGAGACAGACAGGTAACCAGTCTATCACAGGGGGACATGTAGAGACAGACAGGTAACCAGTCTATCACAGGGAGACATGTAGAGACAGACAGGTAACCAGTCTATCACAGGGAGACATGGAGAGACAGACAGGTAACCAGTCTATCACAGGGAGACATGTAAAGACAGACAGGTAACCAGTCTATCACAGGGAGACGTGTAGAGACAGACAGGTGACCAGTCTATCACAGGGAGACATGTAGAGACAGACAGGTAACCAGTCTATCACAGGGGGACATGTAGAGACAGACAGGTAACCAGTCTATCACAGGGAGACATGTAGAGACAGACAGGTAACCAGTCTATCACAGGGAGACATGTAGAGACCGACAGGTAACCAGTCTTTCACAGGGGGACATGTAGAGACAGACAGGTAACCAGTCTATCACAGGGAGACATGTAGAGACAGACAGGTAACCAGTCTATCACAGGGAGACATGTAGAGACAGACAGGTAACCAGTCTATCACGGGGCCGACATTTAGAGACAGACAGGTAACCAGTCTATCACAGGGAGACATGTAGAGACAGACAGGTAACCAGTCTATCACAGGGCTGACATGTAGAGACAGACAGGTGACCAGTCTATCACAGGGCTGACATGTAGAGAGAGACAGGTGACCAGTCTATCACAGGGCTGACATGTAGAGACAGACAGGTACCAGTCTATCACAGGGAGACATGTAGAGACAGACAGGTAACCAGTCTATCACAGGGAGACATGTAGAGACAGACAGGTAACCAGTCTATCACAGGGCTGACATGTAGAGACAGACAGGCAACCAGTCTATCACAGGGCTGACATGTAGAGACAGACAGGTAACCAGTCTATCAATGGGCCGACATGTAGAGACAGACAGGTAACCAGTCTATCACAGGGAGACATGTAGAGACCGACAGGTAACCAGTCTATCACAGGGAGACATGTAGAGACAGACAGGTAACCAGTCTATCATGGGGCCGACATGTAGAGACAGACAGGTAACCAGTCTATCACAGGGAGACATGTAGAGACAGACAGGTAACCAGTCTATCACAGGGGGACATGTAGAGACAGACAGGTAACCAGTCTATCACAGGGAGACATGTAGAGACAGACAGGTAACCAGTCTATCACAGGGAGACATGTAGAGACAGACAGGTAACCAGTCTATCACAGGGGGACATGTAGAGACAGACAGGTAACCAGTCTATCACAGGGAGACATGTAGAGACAGACAGGTAACCAGTCTATCACAGGGAGACATGTAGAGACAGACAGGTAACCAGTCTATCACAGGGAGACATGTAAAGACGGACAGGTAACCAGTCTATCACAGGGAGACATGTAGAGACAGACAGGTGACCAGTCTATCACAGGGAGACATGTAGAGACAGACAGGTAACCAGTCTATCACAGGGAGACATGTAGAGACAGACAGGTAACCAGTCTATCACAGGGCTGACATGTAGAGACAGACAGGTAACCAGTCTATCACAGGGAGACATGTAGAGACAGACAGGTAACCAGTCTATCACAGGGAGACATGTAGAGACAGAGAGGTAACCAGTCTATCACAGGGAGACATGTAGAGACAGACAGGTAACCAGTCTATCACAGGGAGACATGGAGAGACAGACAGGTAACCAGTCTATCACAGGGAGACATGTAAAGACAGACAGGTAACCAGTCTATCACAGGGAGACATGTAGAGACAGACAGGTGACCAGTCTATCACAGGGAGACATGTAGAGACATACAGGTAACCAGTCTATCACAGGGGGACATGTAGAGACAGACAGGTAACCAGTCTATCACAGGGAGACATGTAGAGACAGACAGGTAACCAGTCTATCACGGGGCCGACATGTAGAGACAGACAGGTAACCAGTCTATCACAGGGAGACATGTAGAGACAGACAGGTAACCAGTCTATCACAGGGAGACATGTAGAGACAGACAGGTGACCAGTCTATCACAGGGAGACATGTAAAGACGGACAGGTGACCAGTCTATCACAGGGCTGACATGTAGAGACAGACAGGTAACCAGTCTATCACAGGCTGACATGTAGAGACAGACAGGTAACCAGTCTATCACATGGAGACATGTAGAGACAGACAGGTAACCAGTCTATCACAGGGGGACATGTAGAGACAGACAGGTAACCAGTCTATCACAGGGAGACATGTAGAGACAGACAGGTAACCAGTCTATCACAGGGAGACATGGAGAGACAGACAGGTAACCAGTCTATCACAGGGAGACATGTAAAGACAGACAGGTAACCAGTCTATCACAGGGAGACGTGTAGAGACAGACAGGTGACCAGTCTATCACAGGGAGACATGTAGAGACAGACAGGTAACCAGTCTATCACAGGGGGACATGTAGAGACAGACAGGTAACCAGTCTATCACAGGGAGACATGTAGAGACAGACAGGTAACCAGTCTATCACAGGGAGACATGTAGAGACCGACAGGTAACCAGTCTTTCACAGGGGGACATGTAGAGACAGACAGGTAACCAGTCTATCACAGGGAGACATGTAGAGACAGACAGGTAACCAGTCTATCACAGGGAGACATGTAGAGACAGACAGGTAACCAGTCTATCACGGGGCCGACATTTAGAGACAGACAGGTAACCAGTCTATCACAGGGAGACATGTAGAGACAGACAGGTAACCAGTCTATCACAGGGCTGACATGTAGAGACAGACAGGTGACCAGTCTATCACAGGGCTGACATGTAGAGAGAGACAGGTGACCAGTCTATCACAGGGCTGACATGTAGAGACAGACAGGTACCAGTCTATCACAGGGAGACATGTAGAGACAGACAGGTAACCAGTCTATCACAGGGAGACATGTAGAGACAGACAGGTAACCACTCTATCACAGGGCTGACATGTAGAGACAGACAGGCAACCAGTCTATCACAGGGCTGACATGTAGAGACAGACAGGTAACCAGTCTATCAATGGGCCGACATGTAGAGACAGACAGGTAACCAGTCTATCACAGGGAGACATGTAGAGACAGACAGGTAACCAGTCTATCACAGGGAGACATGTAGAGACAGACAGGTAACCAGTCTATCATGGGGCCGACATGTAGAGACAGACAGGTAACCAGTCTATCACAGGGAGACATGTAGAGACAGACAGGTAACCAGTCTATCACAGGGGGACATGTAGAGACAGACAGGTAACCAGTCTATCACAGGGAGACATGTAGAGACAGACAGGTAACCAGTCTATCACAGGGAGACATGTAGAGACAGACAGGTAACCAGTCTATCACAGGGGGACATGTAGAGACAGACAGGTAACCAGTCTATCACAGGGAGACATGTAGAGACAGACAGGTAACCAGTCTATCACAGGGAGACATGTAGAGACAGACAGGTAACCAGTCTATCACAGGGAGACATGTAAAGACGGACAGGTAACCAGTCTATCACAGGGAGACATGTAGAGACAGACAGGTGACCAGTCTATCACAGGGAGACATGTAGAGACAGACAGGTAACCAGTCTATCACAGGGAGACATGTAGAGACAGACAGGTAACCAGTCTATCACAGGGCTGACATGTAGAGACAGACAGGTAACCAGTCTATCACAGGGAGACATGTAGAGACAGACAGGTAACCAGTCTATCACAGGGAGACATGTAGAGACAGAGAGGTAACCAGTCTATCACAGGGAGACATGTAGAGACAGACAGGTAACCAGTCTATCACAGGGAGACATGGAGAGACAGACAGGTAACCAGTCTATCACAGGGAGACATGTAAAGACAGACAGGTAACCAGTCTATCACAGGGAGACATGTAGAGACAGACAGGTGACCAGTCTATCACAGGGAGACATGTAGAGACAGACAGGTAACCAGTCTATCACAGGGGGACATGTAGAGACAGACAGGTAACCAGTCTATCACAGGGAGACATGTAGAGACAGACAGGTAACCAGTCTATCACGGGGCCGACATGTAGAGACAGACAGGTAACCAGTCTATCACAGGGAGACATGTAGAGACAGACAGGTAACCAGTCTATCACAGGGAGACATGTAGAGACAGACAGGTGACCAGTCTATCACAGGGAGACATGTAAAGACGGACAGGTGACCAGTCTATCACAGGGCTGACATGTAGAGACAGACAGGTAACCAGTCTATCACAGGCTGACATGTAGAGACAGACAGGTGACCAGTCTATCACAGGGCTGACATGTAGAGACAGACAGGTAACCAGTCTATCACAGGGAGACATGTAGAGACAGACAGGTAACCAGTATATCACAGGGAGACATGTAGAGACAGACAGGTAACCAGTCTATCACAGGGCTGACATGTAGAGACAGACAGGCAACCAGTCTATCACAAGGGGACATGTAGAGACAGACAGGTAACCAATCTATCACATGGAGACATGTGGAGACAGACAGGTAACCAGTCTATCACAGGGAGACATGTAGAGACAGACAGGTAACCAGTCTATCACAGGGAGACATGTAGAGACAGACAGGTAACCAGTCTATCACAGGGAGACATGTAGAGACAGACAGGTAACCAGTCTATCACGGGGCCGACATTTAGAGACAGACAGGTAACCAGTCTATCACAGGGAGACATGTAGAGACAGACAGGTAACCAGTCTATCACAGGGCTGACATGTAGAGACAGACAGGTGACCAGTCTATCACAGGGCTGACATGTAGAGAGAGACAGGTGACCAGTCTATCACAGGGCTGACATGTAGAGACAGACAGGTAACCAGTCTATCACAGGCTGACATGTAGAGACAGACAGGTGACCAGTCTATCACAGGGCTGACATGTAGAGACAGACAGGTAACCAGTCTATCACAGGGAGACATGTAGAGACAGACAGGTAAACAGTCTATCACAGGGAGACATGTAGAGACAGACAGGTAACCAGTCTATCACAGGGAGACATGTAGAGACAGACAGGTAACCAGTCTATCACAGGGCTGACATGTAGAGACAGACAGGCAACCAGTCTATCACAGGGCTGACATGTAGAGACAGACAGGTAACCAGTCTATCACAGGGCCGACATGTAGAGACAGACAGGTAACCAGTCTATCACAGGGAGACATGTAGAGACAGACAGGTAACCAGTCTATCACAGGGAGACATGTAGAGACAGACAGGTAACCAGTCTATCATGGGGCCGACATGTAGAGACAGACAGGTAACCAGTCTATCACAGGGAGACATGGAGAGACAGACAGGTAACCAGTCTATCACAGGGAGACATGTAAAGACAGACAGGTAACCAGTCTATCACAGGGAGACATGTAGAGACAGACAGGTGACCAGTCTATCACAGGGAGACATGTAGAGACAGACAGGTAACCAGTCTATCATAGGGCTGACATGTAGAGACAGACAGGTAACCAGTCTATCACATGGAGACATGTGGAGACAGACACGTAACCAGTCTATCACAGGGAGACATGTAGAGACAGACAGGTAACCAGTCTATCACAGGGAGACATGTAGAGACCGACAGGTAACCAGTCTATCACAGGGGGACATGTAGAGACAGACAGGTAACCAGTCTATCACATGGAGACATGTGGAGACAGACAGGTAACCAGTCTATCACAGGGAGACATGTAGAGACCGACAGGTAACCAGTCTATCACAGGGGGACATGTAGAGACAGACAGGTAACCAGTCTATCACAGGGAGACATGTAGAGACAGACAGGTAACCAGTCTATCACAGGGAGACATGTAGAGACAGACAGGTAACCAGTCTATCACGGGGCTGACATGTAGAGACAGACAGGTAACCAGTCTATCACAGGGAGACATGTAGAGACAGACAGGTAACCAGTCTATCACAGGGGGACATGTAGAGACAGACAGGTAACCAGTCTATCACAGGGAGACATGTAGAGACAGACAGGTAACCAGTCTATCACATGGAGACATGTAGAGACAGACAGGTAACCAGTCTATCACAGGGGGACATGTAGAGACAGACAGGTAACCAGTCTATCACAGGGAGACATGTAGAGACAGACAGGTAACCAGTCTATCACAGGGAGACATGGAGAGACAGACAGGTAACCAGTCTATCACAGGGAGACATGTAAAGACAGACAGGTAACCAGTCTATCACAGGGAGACATGTAGAGACAGACAGGTGACCAGTCTATCACAGGGAGACATGTAGAGACAGACAGGTAACCAGTCTATCACAGGGGGACATGTAGAGACAGACAGGTAACCAGTCTATCACAGGGAGACATGTAGAGACAGATAGGTAACCAGTCTATCACAGGGAGACATGTAGAGACAGACAGGTAACCAGTCTATCACGGGGCCGACATGTAGAGACAGACAGGTAACCAGTCTATCACAGGGAGACATGTAGAGACAGACAGGTAACCAGTCTATCACAGGGGGACATGTAGAGACAGACAGGTAACCAATCTATCACATGGAGACATGTGGAGACAGACAGGTAACCAGTCTATCACAGGGAGACATGTAGAGACAGACAGGTAACCAGTCTATCATGGGGCCGACATGTAGAGACAGACAGGTAACCAGTCTATCACAGGGAGACATGGAGAGACAGACAGGTAACCAGTCTATCACAGGGAGACATGTAAAGACAGACAGGTAACCAGTCTATCACAGGGAGACATGTAGAGACAGACAGGTGACCAGTCTATCACAGGGAGACATTTAGAGACAGACAGGTAACCAGTCTATCATAGGGCTGACATGTAGAGACAGACAGGTAACCAGTCTATCACATGGAGACATGTGGAGACAGACACGTAACCAGTCTATCACAGGGAGACATGTAGAGACAGACAGGTAACCAGTCTATCACAGGGAGACATGTAGAGACCGACAGGTAACCAGTCTATCACAGGGGGACATGTAGAGACAGACAGGTAACCAGTCTATCACATGGAGACATGTGGAGACAGACAGGTAACCAGTCTATCACAGGGAGACATGTAGAGACCGACAGGTAACCAGTCTATCACAGGGGGACATGTAGAGACAGACAGGTAACCAGTCTATCACAGGGAGACATGTAGAGACAGACAGGTAACCAGTCTATCACAGGGAGACATGTAGAGACAGACAGGTAACCAGTCTATCACGGGGCCGACATGTAGAGACAGACAGGTAACCAGTCTATCACAGGGAGACATGTAGAGACAGACAGGTAACCAGTCTATCACAGGGGGACATGTAGAGACAGACAGGTAACCAGTCTATCACAGGGAGACATGTAGAGACAGACAGGTAACCAGTCTATCACATGGAGACATGTAGAGACAGACAGGTAACCAGTCTATCACAGGGGGACATGTAGAGACAGACAGGTAACCAGTCTATCACAGGGAGACATGTAGAGACAGACAGGTAACCAGTCTATCACAGGGAGACATGGAGAGACAGACAGGTAACCAGTCTATCACAGGGAGACATGTAAAGACAGACAGGTAACCAGTCTATCACAGGGAGACATGTAGAGACAGACAGGTGACCAGTCTATCACAGGGAGACATGTAGAGACAGACAGGTAACCAGTCTATCACGGGGCCGACATGTAGAGACAGACAGGTAACCAGTCTATCACAGGGAGACATGTAGAGACAGACAGGTAACCAGTCTATCACAGGGGGACATGTAGAGACAGACAGGTAACCAATCTATCACATGGAGACATGTGGAGACAGACAGGTAACCAGTCTATCACAGGGAGACATGTAGAGACAGACAGGTAACCAGTCTATCACAGGGAGACATGTAGAGACAGACAGGTAACCAGTCTATCACAGGGAGACATGTAGAGACAGACAGGTAACCAGTCTATCACGGGGCCGACATTTAGAGACAGACAGGTAACCAGTCTATCACAGGGAGACATGTAGAGACAGACAGGTAACCAGTCTATCACGGGGCCGACATTTAGAGACAGACAGGTAACCAGTCTATCACAGGGCTGACATGTAGAGACAGACAGGTGACCAGTCTATCACAGGGCTGACATGTAGAGAGAGACAGGTGACCAGTCTATCACAGGGCTGACATGTAGAGACAGACAGGTAACCAGTCTATCACAGGCTGACATGTAGAGACAGACAGGTGACCAGTCTATCACAGGGCTGACATGTAGAGACAGACAGGTAACCAGTCTATCACAGGGAGACATGTAGAGACAGACAGGTAACCAGTCTATCACAGGGAGACATGTGGAGACAGACAGGTAACCAGTCTATCACAGGGAGACATGTAGAGACAGACAGGTAACCAGTCTATCACAGGGCTGACATGTAGAGACAGACAGGCAACCAGTCTATCACAAGGGGACATGTAGAGACAGACAGGTAACCAATCTATCACATGGAGACATGTGGAGACAGACAGGTAACCAGTCTATCACAGGGAGACATGTAGAGACAGACAGGTAACCAGTCTATCACAGGGAGACATGTAGAGACAGACAGGTAACCAGTCTATCACAGGGAGACATGTAGAGACAGACAGGTAACCAGTCTATCACGGGGCCGACATTTAGAGACAGACAGGTAACCAGTCTATCACAGGGAGACATGTAGAGACAGACAGGTAACCAGTCTATCACAGGGCTGACATGTAGAGACAGACAGGTGACCAGTCTATCACAGGGCTGACATGTAGAGAGAGACAGGTGACCAGTCTATCACAGGGCTGACATGTAGAGACAGACAGGTAACCAGTCTATCACAGGCTGACATGTAGAGACAGACAGGTGACCAGTCTATCACAGGGCTGACATGTAGAGACAGACAGGTAACCAGTCTATCAAAGGGAGACATGTAGAGACAGACAGGTAACCAGTCTATCACAGGGAGACATGTAGAGACAGACAGGTAACCAGTCTATCACAGGGAGACATGTAGAGACAGACAGGTAACCAGTCTATCACAGGGCTGACATGTAGAGACAGACAGGCAACCAGTCTATCACAGGGCTGACATGTAGAGACAGACAGGTAACCAGTCTATCACAGGGCCGACATGTAGAGACAGACAGGTAACCAGTCTATCACAGGGAGACATGTAGAGACAGACAGGTAACCAGTCTATCACAGGGAGACATGTAGAGACAGACAGGTAACCAGTCTATCATGGGGCCGACATGTAGAGACAGACAGGTAACCAGTCTATCACAGGGAGACATGGAGAGACAGACAGGTAACCAGTCTATCACAGGGAGACATGTAAAGACAGACAGGTAACCAGTCTATCACAGGGAGACATGTAGAGACAGACAGGTGACCAGTCTATCACAGGGAGACATGTAGAGACAGACAGGTAACCAGTCTATCATAGGGCTGACATGTAGAGACAGACAGGTAACCAGTCTATCACATGAAGACATGTGGAGACAGACACGTAACCAGTCTATCACAGGGAGACATGTAGAGACAGACAGGTAACCAGTCTATCACAGGGAGACATGTAGAGACCGACAGGTAACCAGTCTATCACAGGGGGACATGTAGAGACAGACAGGTAACCAGTCTATCACATGGAGACATGTGGAGACAGACAGGTAACCAGTCTATCACAGGGAGACATGTAGAGACCGACAGGTAACCAGTCTATCACAGGGGGACATGTAGAGACAGACAGGTAACCAGTCTATCACAGGGAGACATGTAGAGACAGACAGGTAACCAGTCTATCACAGGGAGACATGTAGAGACAGACAGGTAACCAGTCTATCACGGGGCCGACATGTAGAGACAGACAGGTAACCAGTCTATCACAGGGAGACATGTAGAGACAGACAGGTAACCAGTCTATCACAGGGGGACATGTAGAGACAGACAGGTAACCAGTCTATCACAGGGAGACATGTAGAGACAGACAGGTAACCAGTCTATCACATGGAGACATGTAGAGACAGACAGGTAACCAGTCTATCACAGGGGGACATGTAGAGACAGACAGGTAACCAGTCTATCACAGGGAGACATGTAGAGACAGACAGGTAACCAGTCTATCACAGGGAGACATGTAGAGACAGACAGGTAACCAGTCTATCACAGGGAGACATGTAGAGACAGATAGGTTACCAGTCTATCACAGGGGGACATGTAGAGACAGACAGGTAACCAGTCTATCACAGGGAGACATGTAGAGACAGATAGGTAACCAGTCTATCACAGGGAGACATGTAGAGACAGACAGGTAACCAGTCTATCACGGGGCCGACATGTAGAGACAGACAGGTAACCAGTCTATCACAGGGAGACATGTAGAGACAGACAGGTAACCAGTCTATCACAGGGGGACATGTAGAGACAGACAGGTAACCAATCTATCACATGGAGACATGTGGAGACAGACAGGTAACCAGTCTATCACAGGGAGACATGTAGAGACAGACAGGTAACCAGTCTATCATGGGGCCGACATGTAGAGACAGACAGGTAACCAGTCTATCACAGGGAGACATGGAGAGACAGACAGGTAACCAGTCTATCACAGGGAGACATGTAAAGACAGACAGGTAACCAGTCTATCACAGGGAGACATGTAGAGACAGACAGGTGACCAGTCTATCACAGGGAGACATTTAGAGACAGACAGGTAACCAGTCTATCATAGGGCTGACATGTAGAGACAGACAGGTAACCAGTCTATCACATGGAGACATGTGGAGACAGACACGTAACCAGTCTATCACAGGGAGACATGTAGAGACAGACAGGTAACCAGTCTATCACAGGGAGACATGTAGAGACCGACAGGTAACCAGTCTATCACAGGGGGACATGTAGAGACAGACAGGTAACCAGTCTATCACATGGAGACATGTGGAGACAGACAGGTAACCAGTCTATCACAGGGAGACATGTAGAGACCGACAGGTAACCAGTCTATCACAGGGGGACATGTAGAGACAGACAGGTAACCAGTCTATCACAGGGAGACATGTAGAGACAGACAGGTAACCAGTCTATCACAGGGAGACATGTAGAGACAGACAGGTAACCAGTCTATCATGGGGCCGACATGTAGAGACAGACAGGTAACCAGTCTATCACAGGGAGACATGGAGAGACAGACAGGTAACCAGTCTATCACAGGGAGACATGTAAAGACAGACAGGTAACCAGTCTATCACAGGGAGACATGTAGAGACAGACAGGTGACCAGTCTATCACAGGGAGACATTTAGAGACAGACAGGTAACCAGTCTATCATAGGGCTGACATGTAGAGACAGACAGGTAACCAGTCTATCACATGGAGACATGTGGAGACAGACACGTAACCAGTCTATCACAGGGAGACATGTAGAGACAGACAGGTAACCAGTCTATCACAGGGAGACATGTAGAGACCGACAGGTAACCAGTCTATCACAGGGGGACATGTAGAGACAGACAGGTAACCAGTCTATCACATGGAGACATGTGGAGACAGACAGGTAACCAGTCTATCACAGGGAGACATGTAGAGACCGACAGGTAACCAGTCTATCACAGGGGGACATGTAGAGACAGACAGGTAACCAGTCTATCACAGGGAGACATGTAGAGACAGACAGGTAACCAGTCTATCACAGGGAGACATGTAGAGACAGACAGGTAACCAGTCTATCACGGGGCCGACATGTAGAGACAGACAGGTAACCAGTCTATCACAGGGAGACATGTAGAGACAGACAGGTAACCAGTCTATCACAGGGGGACATGTAGAGACAGACAGGTAACCAGTCTATCACAGGGAGACATGTAGAGACAGACAGGTAACCAGTCTATCACATGGAGACATGTAGAGACAGACAGGTAACCAGTCTATCACAGGGGGACATGTAGAGACAGACAGGTAACCAGTCTATCACAGGGAGACATGTAGAGACAGACAGGTAACCAGTCTATCACAGGGAGACATGGAGAGACAGACAGGTAACCAGTCTATCACAGGGAGACATGTAAAGACAGACAGGTAACCAGTCTATCACAGGGAGACATGTAGAGACAGACAGGTGACCAGTCTATCACAGGGAGACATGTAGAGACAGACAGGTAACCAGTCTATCACGGGGCCGACATGTAGAGACAGACAGGTAACCAGTCTATCACAGGGAGACATGTAGAGACAGACAGGTAACCAGTCTATCACAGGGGGACATGTAGAGACAGACAGGTAACCAATCTATCACATGGAGACATGTGGAGACAGACAGGTAACCAGTCTATCACAGGGAGACATGTAGAGACAGACAGGTAACCAGTCTATCACAGGGAGACATGTAGAGACAGACAGGTAACCAGTCTATCACAGGGAGACATGTAGAGACAGACAGGTAACCAGTCTATCACGGGGCCGACATTTAGAGACAGACAGGTAACCAGTCTATCACAGGGAGACATGTAGAGACAGACAGGTAACCAGTCTATCACGGGGCCGACATTTAGAGACAGACAGGTAACCAGTCTATCACAGGGCTGACATGTAGAGACAGACAGGTGACCAGTCTATCACAGGGCTGACATGTAGAGAGAGACAGGTGACCAGTCTATCACAGGGCTGACATGTAGAGACAGACAGGTAACCAGTCTATCACAGGCTGACATGTAGAGACAGACAGGTGACCAGTCTATCACAGGGCTGACATGTAGAGACAGACAGGTAACCAGTCTATCACAGGGAGACATGTAGAGACAGACAGGTAACCAGTCTATCACAGGGAGACATGTAGAGACAGACAGGTAACCAGTCTATCACAGGGAGACATGTAGAGACAGACAGGTAACCAGTCTATCACAGGGCTGACATGTAGAGACAGACAGGCAACCAGTCTATCACAAGGGGACATGTAGAGACAGACAGGTAACCAATCTATCACATGGAGACATGTGGAGACAGACAGGTAACCAGTCTATCACAGGGAGACATGTAGAGACAGACAGGTAACCAGTCTATCACAGGGAGACATGTAGAGACAGACAGGTAACCAGTCTATCACAGGGAGACATGTAGAGACAGACAGGTAACCAGTCTATCACGGGGCCGACATTTAGAGACAGACAGGTAACCAGTCTATCACAGGGAGACATGTAGAGACAGACAGGTAACCAGTCTATCACAGGGCTGACATGTAGAGACAGACAGGTGACCAGTCTATCACAGGGCTGACATGTAGAGAGAGACAGGTGACCAGTCTATCACAGGGCTGACATGTAGAGACAGACAGGTAACCAGTCTATCACAGGCTGACATGTAGAGACAGACAGGTGACCAGTCTATCACAGGGCTGACATGTAGAGACAGACAGGTAACCAGTCTATCAAAGGGAGACATGTAGAGACAGACAGGTAACCAGTCTATCACAGGGAGACATGTAGAGACAGACAGGTAACCAGTCTATCACAGGGAGACATGTAGAGACAGACAGGTAACCAGTCTATCACAGGGCTGACATGTAGAGACAGACAGGCAACCAGTCTATCACAGGGCTGACATGTAGAGACAGACAGGTAACCAGTCTATCACAGGGCCGACATGTAGAGACAGACAGGTAACCAGTCTATCACAGGGAGACATGTAGAGACAGACAGGTAACCAGTCTATCACAGGGAGACATGTAGAGACAGACAGGTAACCAGTCTATCATGGGGCCGACATGTAGAGACAGACAGGTAACCAGTCTATCACAGGGAGACATGGAGAGACAGACAGGTAACCAGTCTATCACAGGGAGACATGTAAAGACAGACAGGTAACCAGTCTATCACAGGGAGACATGTAGAGACAGACAGGTGACCAGTCTATCACAGGGAGACATGTAGAGACAGACAGGTAACCAGTCTATCATAGGGCTGACATGTAGAGACAGACAGGTAACCAGTCTATCACATGAAGACATGTGGAGACAGACACGTAACCAGTCTATCACAGGGAGACATGTAGAGACAGACAGGTAACCAGTCTATCACAGGGAGACATGTAGAGACCGACAGGTAACCAGTCTATCACAGGGGGACATGTAGAGACAGACAGGTAACCAGTCTATCACATGGAGACATGTGGAGACAGACAGGTAACCAGTCTATCACAGGGAGACATGTAGAGACCGACAGGTAACCAGTCTATCACAGGGGGACATGTAGAGACAGACAGGTAACCAGTCTATCACAGGGAGACATGTAGAGACAGACAGGTAACCAGTCTATCACAGGGAGACATGTAGAGACAGACAGGTAACCAGTCTATCACGGGGCCGACATGTAGAGACAGACAGGTAACCAGTCTATCACAGGGAGACATGTAGAGACAGACAGGTAACCAGTCTATCACAGGGGGACATGTAGAGACAGACAGGTAACCAGTCTATCACAGGGAGACATGTAGAGACAGACAGGTAACCAGTCTATCACATGGAGACATGTAGAGACAGACAGGTAACCAGTCTATCACAGGGGGACATGTAGAGACAGACAGGTAACCAGTCTATCACAGGGAGACATGTAGAGACAGACAGGTAACCAGTCTATCACAGGGAGACATGTAGAGACAGACAGGTAACCAGTCTATCACAGGGAGACATGTAGAGACAGATAGGTTACCAGTCTATCACAGGGGGACATGTAGAGACAGACAGGTAACCAGTCTATCACAGGGAGACATGTAGAGACAGATAGGTAACCAGTCTATCACAGGGAGACATGTAGAGACAGACAGGTAACCAGTCTATCACGGGGCCGACATGTAGAGACAGACAGGTAACCAGTCTATCACAGGGAGACATGTAGAGACAGACAGGTAACCAGTCTATCACAGGGGGACATGTAGAGACAGACAGGTAACCAATCTATCACATGGAGACATGTGGAGACAGACAGGTAACCAGTCTATCACAGGGAGACATGTAGAGACAGACAGGTAACCAGTCTATCATGGGGCCGACATGTAGAGACAGACAGGTAACCAGTCTATCACAGGGAGACATGGAGAGACAGACAGGTAACCAGTCTATCACAGGGAGACATGTAAAGACAGACAGGTAACCAGTCTATCACAGGGAGACATGTAGAGACAGACAGGTGACCAGTCTATCACAGGGAGACATTTAGAGACAGACAGGTAACCAGTCTATCATAGGGCTGACATGTAGAGACAGACAGGTAACCAGTCTATCACATGGAGACATGTGGAGACAGACACGTAACCAGTCTATCACAGGGAGACATGTAGAGACAGACAGGTAACCAGTCTATCACAGGGAGACATGTAGAGACCGACAGGTAACCAGTCTATCACAGGGGGACATGTAGAGACAGACAGGTAACCAGTCTATCACATGGAGACATGTGGAGACAGACAGGTAACCAGTCTATCACAGGGAGACATGTAGAGACCGACAGGTAACCAGTCTATCACAGGGGGACATGTAGAGACAGACAGGTAACCAGTCTATCACAGGGAGACATGTAGAGACAGACAGGTAACCAGTCTATCACAGGGAGACATGTAGAGACAGACAGGTAACCAGTCTATCACGGGGCCGACATGTAGAGACAGACAGGTAACCAGTCTATCACAGGGAGACATGTAGAGACAGACAGGTAACCAGTCTATCACAGGGGGACATGTAGAGACAGACAGGTAACCAGTCTATCACAGGGAGACATGTAGAGACAGACAAGTAACCAGTCTATCACATGGAGACATGTAGAGACAGACAGGTAACCAGTCTATCACAGGGGGACATGTAGAGACAGACAGGTAACCAGTCTATCACAGGGAGACATGTAGAGACAGACAGGTAACCAGTCTATCACAGGGAGACATGGAGAGACAGACAGGTAACCAGTCTATCACAGGGAGACATGTAAAGACAGACAGGTAACCAGTCTATCACAGGGAGACATGTAGAGACAGACAGGTGACCAGTCTATCACAGGGAGACATGTAGAGACAGACAGGTAACCAGTCTATCACAGGGGGACATGTAGAGACAGACAGGTAACCAGTCTATCACAGGGAGACATGTAGAGACAGATAGGTAACCAGTCTATCACAGGGAGACATGTAGAGACAGACAGGTAACCAGTCTATCACGGGGCCGACATGTAGAGACAGACAGGTAACCAGTCTATCACAGGGAGACATGTAGAGACAGACAGGTAACCAGTCTATCACAGGGGGACATGTAGAGACAGACAGGTAACCAATCTATCACATGGAGACATGTGGAGACAGACAGGTAACCAGTCTATCACAGGGAGACATGTAGAGACAGACAGGTAACCAGTCTATCACAGGGAGACATGTAGAGACAGACAGGTAACCAGTCTATCACAGGGAGACATGTAGAGACAGACAGGTAACCAGTCAATCACGGGGCCGACATTTAGAGACAGACAGGTAACCAGTCTATCACAGGGAGACATGTAGAGACAGACAGGTAACCAGTCTATCACAGGGCTGACATGTAGAGACAGACAGGTGACCAGTCTATCACAGGGCTGACATGTAGAGAGAGACAGGTGACCAGTCTATCACAGGGCTGACATGTAGAGACAGACAGGTAACCAGTCTATCACAGGGCCGACATGTAGAGACAGACAGGTAACCAGTCTATCACAGGGAGACATGTAGAGACAGACAGGTAACCAGTCTATCACAGGGAGACATGTAGAGACAGACAGGTAACCAGTCTATCATGGGGCCGACATGTAGAGACAGACAGGTAACCAGTCTATCACAGGGAGACATGTAGAGACAGACAGGTAACCAGTCTATCACAGGGGGACATGTAGAGACAGACAGGTAACCAGTCTATCACAGGGAGACATGTAGAGACAGACAGGTAACCAGTCTATCACAGGGAGACATGTAGAGACAGACAGGTAACCGGTCTATCACAGGGGGACATGTAGAGACAGACAGGTAACCAGTCTATCACAGGGAGACATGTAGAGACAGACAGGTAACCAGTCTATCACAGGGAGACATGTAGAGACAGACAGGTAACCAGTCTATCACATGGAGACATGTGGAGACAGACACGTAACCAGTCTATCACAGGGAGACATGTAGAGACAGACAGGTAACCAGTCTATCACAGGGCTGACATGTAGAGAGAGACAGGTGACCAGTCTATCACAGGGCTGACATGTAGAGACAGACAGGTAACCAGTCTATCACAGGGCTGACATGTAGAGACAGACAGGTGACCAGTCTATCACAGGGCTGACATGTAGAGACAGACAGGTAACCAGTCTATCACAGGGAGACATGTAGAGACAGACAGGTAACCAGTCTATCACAGGGAGACATGTAGAGACAGACAGGTAACCAGTCTATCACAGGGCTGACATGTAGAGACAGACAGGCAACCAGTCTATCACAGGGCTGACATGTAGAGACAGACAGGTAACCAGTCTATCACAGGGCCGACATGTAGAGACAGACAGGTAACCAGTCTATCACAGGGCCGACATGTAGAGACAGACAGGTAACCAGTCTATCACAGGGAGACATGTAGAGACAGACAGGTAACCAGTCTATCACAGGGAGACATGTAGAGACAGACAGGTAACCAGTCTATCACGGGGCCGACATGTAGAGACAGACAGGTAACCAGTCTATCACAGGGGTACATGTAGAGACAGACAGGTAACCAGTCTATCACAGGGGGACATGTAGAGACAGACAGGTAACCAGTCTATCACAGGGAGACATGTAGAGACAGACAGGTAACCAGTCTATCACAGGGAGACATGTAGAGACAGACAGGTAACCAGTCTATCACAGGGGGACATGTAGAGACAGACAGGTAACCAGTCTATCACAGGGAGACATGTAGAGACAGACAGGTAACCAGTCTATCACAGGGAGACATGTAAAGACAGACAGGTAACCAGTCTATCACAGGGAGACATGTAGAGACAGACAGGTGACCAGTCTATCACAGGGAGACATGTAGAGACAGACAGGTAACCAGTCTATCACAGGGAGACATGTAGAGACAGACAGGTAACCAGTCTATCACAGGGCTGACATGTAGAGACAGACAGGTAACCAGTCTATCACAGGGAGACATGTAGAGACAGACAGGTAACCAGTCTATCACAGGGGGACATGTAGAGACAGACAGGTAACCAGTCTATCACAGGGAGACATGTAGAGACAGACAGGTAACCAGTCTATCACAGGGAGACATGTAGAGACAGACAGGTAACCAGTCTATCACAGGGCTGACATGTAGAGACAGACAGGCAACCAGTCTATCACAGGGCTGACATGTAGAGACAGACAGGTAACCAGTCTATCACAGGGCCGACATGTAGAGACAGACAGGTAACCAGTCTATCACAGGGCCGACATGTAGAGACAGACAGGTAACCAGTCTATCACAGGGAGACATGTAGAGACAGACAGGTAACCAGTCTATCACAGGGAGACATGTAGAGACAGACAGGTAACCAGTCTATCACGGGGCCGACATGTAGAGACAGACAGGTAACCAGTCTATCACAGGGGTACATGTAGAGACAGACAGGTAACCAGTCTATCACAGGGGGACATGTAGAGACAGACAGGTAACCAGTCTATCACAGGGAGACATGTAGAGACAGACAGGTAACCAGTCTATCACAGGGAGACATGTAGAGACAGACAGGTAACCAGTCTATCACAGGGGGACATGTAGAGACAGACAGGTAACCAGTCTATCACAGGGAGACATGTAGAGACAGACAGGTAACCAGTCTATCACAGGGAGACATGTAAAGACAGACAGGTAACCAGTCTATCACAGGGAGACATGTAGAGACAGACAGGTGACCAGTCTATCACAGGGAGACATGTAGAGACAGACAGGTAACCAGTCTATCACAGGGAGACATGTAGAGACAGACAGGTAACCAGTCTATCACAGGGCTGACATGTAGAGACAGACAGGTAACCAGTCTATCACAGGGAGACATGTAGAGACAGACAGGTAACCAGTCTATCACAGGGAGACATGTAGAGACAGACAGGTGACCAGTCTATCACAGGGAGACATGTAGAGACAGACAGGTAACCAGTCTATCACAGGGCTGACATGTAGAGACAGACAGGTAACCAATCTATCACATGGAGACATGTGGAGACAGACAGGTAACCAGTCTATCACAGGGAGACATGTAGAGACCGACAGGTAACCAGTCTATCACAGGGGGACATGTAGAGACAGACAGGTAACCAGTCTATCACAGGGAGACATGTAGAGACAGACAGGTAACCAGTCTATCACAGGGAGACATGTAGAGACAGACAGGTAACCAGTCTATCACGGGGCCGACATGTAGAGACAGACAGGTAACCAGTCTATCACAGGGAGACATGTAGAGACAGACAGGTAACCAGTCTATCACAGGGGGACATGTAGAGACAGACAGTTAACCAGTCTATCACAGGGGGACATGTAGAGACAGACAGGTAACCAGTCTATCACATGGAGACATGTGGAGACAGACAGGTAACCAGTCTATCACAGGGAGACATGTAGAGACCGACAGGTAACCAGTCTATCACAGGGGGACATGTAGAGACAGACAGGTAACCAGTCTATCACAGGGAGACATGTAGAGACAGACAGGTAACCAGTCTATCACAGGGAGACATGTAGAGACAGACAGGTAACCAGTCTATCACGGGGCCGACATGTAGAGACAGACAGGTAACCAGTCTATCACAGGGAGACATGTAGAGACAGACAGGTAACCAGTCTATCACAGGGGGACATGTAGAGACAGACAGGTAGCCAGTCTATCACAGGGAGACATGTAGAGACAGACAGGTAACCAGTCTATCACATGGAGACATGTAGAGACAGACAGGTAACCAGTCTATCACAGGGGGACATGTAGAGACAGACAGGTAACCAGTCTATCACAGGGAGACATGTAGAGACAGACAGGTAACCAGTCTATCACAGGGAGACATGGAGAGACAGACAGGTAACCAGTCTATCACAGGGAGACATGTAAAGACAGACAGGTAACCAGTCTATCACAGGGAGACATGTAGAGACAGACAGGTGACCAGTCTATCACAGGGAGACATGTAGAGACAGACAGGTAACCAGTCTATCACAGGGGAAATGTAGAGACAGACAGGTAACCAGTCTATCACAGGGAGACATGTAGAGACAGATAGGTAACCAGTCTATCACAGGGAGACATGTAGAGACAGACAGGTAACCAGTCTATCACGGGGCCGACATGTAGAGACAGACAGGTAACCAGTCTATCACAGGGAGACATGTAGAGACAGACAGGTAACCAGTCTATCACAGGGGGACATGTAGAGACAGACAGGTAACCAATCTATCACATGGAGACATGTGGAGACAGACAGGTAACCAGTCTATCACAGGGAGACATGTAGAGACAGACAGGTAACCAGTCTATCACAGGGAGACATGTAGAGACAGACAGGTAACCAGTCTATCACAGGGAGACATGTAGAGACAGACAGGTAACCAGTCTATCACGGGGCCGACATTTAGAGACAGACAGGTAACCAGTCTATCACAGGGAGACATGTAGAGACAGACAGGTAACCAGTCTATCACAGGGCTGACATGTAGAGACAGACAGGTGACCAGTCTATCACAGGGCTGACATGTAGAGAGAGACAGGTGACCAGTCTATCACAGGGCTGACATGTAGAGACAGACAGGTAACCAGTCTATCACAGGGCCGACATGTAGAGACAGACAGGTAACCAGTCTATCACAGGGAGACATGTAGAGACAGACAGGTAACCAGTCTATCACAGGGAGACATGTAGAGACAGACAGGTAACCAGTCTATCATGGGGCCGACATGTAGAGACAGACAGGTAACCAGTCTATCACAGGGAGACATGTAGAGACAGACAGGTAACCAGTCTATCACAGGGGGACATGTAGAGACAGACAGGTAACCAGTCTATCACAGGGAGACATGTAGAGACAGACAGGTAACCAGTCTATCACAGGGAGACATGTAGAGACAGACAGGTAACCGGTCTATCACAGGGGGACATGTAGAGACAGACAGGTAACCAGTCTATCACAGGGAGACATGTAGAGACAGACAGGTAACCAGTCTATCACAGGGAGACATGTAGAGACAGACAGGTAACCAGTCTATCACATGGAGACATGTGGAGACAGACACGTAACCAGTCTATCACAGGGAGACATGTAGAGACAGACAGGTAACCAGTCTATCACAGGGCTGACATGTAGAGAGAGACAGGTGACCAGTCTATCACAGGGCTGACATGTAGAGACAGACAGGTAACCAGTCTATCACAGGGCTGACATGTAGAGATAGACAGGTGACCAGTCTATCACAGGGCTGACATGTAGAGACAGACAGGTAACCAGTCTATCACAGGGAGACATGTAGAGACAGACAGGTAACCAGTCTATCACAGGGAGACATGTAGAGACAGACAGGTAACCAGTCTATCACAGGGCTGACATGTAGAGACAGGCAACCAGTCTATCACAGGGCTGACATGTAGAGACAGACAGGTAACCAGTCTATCACAGGGCCGACATGTAGAGACAGACAGGTAACCAGTCTATCACAGGGCCGACATGTAGAGACAGACAGGTAACCAGTCTATCACAGGGAGACATGTAGAGACAGACAGGTAACCAGTCTATCACAGGGAGACATGTAGAGACAGACAGGTAACCAGTCTATCACGGGGCCGACATGTAGAGACAGACAGGTAACCAGTCTATCACAGGGGTACATGTAGAGACAGACAGGTAACCAGTCTATCACAGGGGGACATGTAGAGACAGACAGGTAACCAGTCTATCACAGGGAGACATGTAGAGACAGACAGGTAACCAGTCTATCACAGGGAGACATGTAGAGACAGACAGGTAACCAGTCTATCACAGGGGGACATGTAGAGACAGACAGGTAACCAGTCTATCACAGGGAGACATGTAGAGACAGACAGGTAACCAGTCTATCACAGGGAGACATGTAAAGACAGACAGGTAACCAGTCTATCACAGGGAGACATGTAGAGACAGACAGGTGACCAGTCTATCACAGGGAGACATGTAGAGACAGACAGGTAACCAGTCTATCACAGGGAGACATGTAGAGACAGACAGGTAACCAGTCTATCACAGGGCTGACATGTAGAGACAGACAGGTAACCAGTCTATCACAGGGAGACATGTAGAGACAGACAGGTAACCAGTCTATCACAGGGAGACATGTAGAGACAGACAGGTGACCAGTCTATCACAGGGAGACATGTAGAGACAGACAGGTAACCAGTCTATCACAGGGCTGACATGTAGAGACAGACAGGTAACCAATCTATCACATGGAGACATGTGGAGACAGACAGGTAACCAGTCTATCACAGGGAGACATGTAGAGACCGACAGGTAACCAGTCTATCACAGGGGGACATGTAGAGACAGACAGGTAACCAGTCTATCACAGGGAGACATGTAGAGACAGACAGGTAACCAGTCTATCACAGGGAGACATGTAGAGACAGACAGGTAACCAGTCTATCACGGGGCCGACATGTAGAGACAGACAGGTAACCAGTCTATCACAGGGAGACATGTAGAGACAGACAGGTAACCAGTCTATCACAGGGGGACATGTAGAGACAGACAGTTAACCAGTCTATCACAGGGAGACATGTAGAGACAGACAGGTAACCAGTCTATCACATGGAGACATGTAGAGACAGACAGGTAACCAGTCTATCACAGGGGGACATGTAGAGACAGACAGGTAACCAGTCTATCACAGGGAGACATGTAGAGACAGACAGGTAACCAGTCTATCACAGGGAGACATGGAGAGACAGACAGGTAACCAGTCTATCACAGGGAGACATGTAAAGACAGACAGGTAACCAGTCTATCACAGGGAGACATGTAGAGACAGACAGGTGACCAGTCTATCACAGGGAGACATGTAGAGACAGACAGGTAACCAGTCTATCACAGGGGGACATGTAGAGACAGACAGGTAACCAGTCTATCACAGGGAGACATGTAGAGACAGACAGGTAACCAATCTATCACATGGAGACATGTGGAGACAGACAGGTAACCAGTCTATCACAGGGAGACATGTAGAGACCGACAGGTAACCAGTCTATCACAGGGGGACATGTAGAGACAGACAGGTAACCAGTATATCACAGGGAGACATGTAGAGACAGACAGGTAACCAGTCTATCACAGGGAGACATGTAGAGACAGACAGATAACCAGTCTATCACGGGGCCGACATGTAGAGACAGACAGGTAACCAGTCTATCACAGGGAGACATGTAGAGACAGACAGGTAACCAGTCTATCACAGGGGGACATGTAGAGACAGACAGTTAACCAGTCTATCACATGGAGACATGTAGAGACAGACAGGTAACCAGTCTATCACATGGAGACATGTAGAGACAGACAGGTAACCAGTCTATCACAGGGGGACATGTAGAGACATACAGGTAACCAGTCTATCACAGGGAGACATGTAGAGACAGACAGGTAACCAGTCTATCACAGGGAGACATGGAGAGACAGACAGGTAACCAGTCTATCACAGGGAGACATGTAAAGACAGACATTTAACCAGTCTATCACAGGGAGACATGTAGAGACAGACAGGTGACCAGTCTATCACAGGGAGACATGTAGAGACAGACAGGTAACCAGTCTATCACAGGGAGACATGTAGAGACAGACAGGTAACCAGTCTATCACGGGGCCGACATTTAGAGACAGACAGGTAACCAGTCTATCACAGGGGGACATGTAGAGACAGACAGGTAACCAGTCTATCACAGGGAGACATGTAGAGACAGACAGGTAAGCAGTCTATCACAGGGAGACATGTAGAGACAGACAGGTAACCAGTCTATCACAGGGGGACATGTAGAGACAGACAGGTAACCAGTCTATCACAGGGAGACATGTAGAGACAGACAGGTAACCAGTCTATCACAGGGAGACATGTAAAGACAGACAGGTAACCAGTCTATCACAGGGAGACATGTAGAGACAGACAGGTAACCAGTCTATCACAGGGAGACATGTACAGACAGACAGGTGACCAGTCTACCACAGGGAGACATGTAGAGACAGACAGGTAACCAGTCTATCACAGGGCTGACATGTAGAGACAGACAGGTAACCAATCTATCACATGGAGACATGTGGAGACAGACAGGTAACCAGTCTATCACAGGGAGACATGTAGAGACCGACAGGTAACCAGTCTATCACAGGGGGACATGTAGAGACAGACAGGTAACCAGTCTATCACAGGGAGACATGTAGAGACAGACAGGTAACCAGTCTATCACAGGGAGACATGTAGAGACAGACAGGTAACCAGTCTATCACGGGGCCGACATGTAGAGACAGACAGGTAACCAGTCTATCACAGGGAGACATGTAGAGACAGACAGGTAGCCAGTCTATCACAGGGGGACATGTAGAGACAGACAGTTAACCAGTCTATCACAGCGAGACATGTAGAGACAGACAGGTAACCAGTCTATCACATGGAGACATGTAGAGACAGACAGGTAACCAGTCTATCACAGGGGGACATGTAGAGACAGACAGGTAACCAGTCTATCACAGGGAGACATGTAGAGACAGACAGGTAACCAGTCTATCACAGGGAGACATGTAGAGACAGACAGGTAACCAGTCTATCATAGGGCTGACATGTAGAGACAGACAGGTAACCAGTCTATCACATGGAGACATGTGGAGACAGACACGTAACCAGTCTATCACAGGGAGACATGTAGAGACAGACAGGTAACCAGTCTATCACAGGGCTGACATGTAGAGAGAGACAGGTGACCAGTCTATCACAGGGCTGACATGTAGAGACAGACAGGTAACCAGTCTATCACAGGGCTGACATGTAGAGACAGACAGGTGACCAGTCTATCACAGGGCTGACATGTAGAGACAGACAGGTAACCAGTCTATCACAGGGAGACATGTAGAGACAGACAGGTAACCAGTCTATCACAGGGAGACATGTAGAGACAGACAGGTAACCAGTCTATCACAGGGCTGACATGTAGAGACAGACAGGCAACCAGTCTATCACAGGGCTGACATGTAGAGACAGACAGGCAACCAGTCTATCACAGGGCTGACATGTAGAGACAGACAGGTAACCAGTCTATCACAGGGCCGACATGTAGAGACAGACAGGTAACCAGTCTATCACAGGGCCGACATGTAGAGACAGACAGGTAACCAGTCTATCACAGGGAGACATGTAGAGACAGACAGGTAACCAGTCTATCACAGGGAGACATGGAGAGACAGACAGGTAACCAGTCTATCACAGGGAGACATGTAAAGACAGACAGGTAACCAGTCTATCACAGGGAGACATGTAGAGACAGACAGGTGACCAGTCTATCACAGGGAGACATGTAGAGACAGACAGGTAACCAGTCTATCACAGGGGGACATGTAGAGACAGACAGGTAACCAGTCTATCACAGGGAGACATGTAGAGACAGATAGGTAACCAGTCTATCACAGGGAGACATGTAGAGACAGACAGGTAACCAGTCTATCACGGGGCCGACATGTAGAGACAGACAGGTAACCAGTCTATCACAGGGAGACATGTAGAGACAGACAGGTAACCAGTCTATCACAGGGGGACATGTAGAGACAGACAGGTAACCAATCTATCACATGGAGACATGTGGAGACAGACAGGTAACCAGTCTATCACAGGGAGACATGTAGAGACAGACAGGTAACCAGTCTATCACAGGGAGACATGTAGAGACAGACAGGTAACCAGTCTATCACAGGGAGACATGTAGAGACAGACAGGTAACCAGTCTATCACGGGGCCGACATTTAGAGACAGACAGGTAACCAGTCTATCACAGGGAGACATGTAGAGACAGACAGGTAACCAGTCTATCACAGGGCTGACATGTAGAGACAGACAGGTGACCAGTCTATCACAGGGCTGACATGTAGAGAGAGACAGGTGACCAGTCTATCACAGGGCTGACATGTAGAGACAGACAGGTAACCAGTCTATCACAGGCTGACATGTAGAGACAGACAGGTGACCAGTCTATCACAGGGCTGACATGTAGAGACAGACAGGTAACCAGTCTATCACAGGGAGACATGTAGAGACAGACAGGTAACCAGTCTATCACAGGGAGACATGTAGAGACAGACAGGTAACCAGTCTATCACAGGGCTGACATGTAGAGACAGACAGGCAACCAGTCTATCACAGGGCTGACATGTAGAGACAGACAGGTAACCAGTCTATCACAGGGCCGACATGTAGAGACAGACAGGTAACCAGTCTATCACAGGGAGACATGTAGAGACAGACAGGTAACCAGTCTATCACAGGGAGACATGTAGAGACAGACAGGTAACCAGTCTATCATGGGGCCGACATGTAGAGACAGACAGGTAACCAGTCTATCACAGGGAGACATTTAGAGACAGACAGGTAACCAGTCTATCACAGGGGGACATGTAGAGACAGACAGGTAACCAGTCTATCACAGGGAGACATGTAGAGACAGACAGGTAACCAGTCTATCACAGGGAGACATGTAGAGACAGACAGGTAACCGGTCTATCACAGGGGGACATGTAGAGACAGACAGGTAACCAGTCTATCACAGGGAGACATGTAGAGACAGACAGGTAACCAGTCTATCACAGGGAGACATGTAGAGACAGACAGGTAACCAGTCTATCACATGGAGACATGTGGAGACAGACACGTAACCAGTCTATCACAGGGACACATGTAGAGACAGACAGGTAACCAGTCTATCACAGGGCTGACATGTAGAGAGAGACAGGTGACCAGTCTATCACAGGGCTGACATGTAGAGACAGACAGGTAACCAGTCTATCACAGGGCTGACATGTAGAGACAGACAGGTGACCAGTCTATCACAGGGCTGACATGTAGAGACAGACAGGTAACCAGTCTATCACAGGGAGACATGTAGAGACAGACAGGTAACCAGTCTATCACAGGGCTGACATGTAGAGACAGACAGGTAACCAGTCTATCACAGGGAGACATTTAGAGACAGACAGGTAACCAGTCTATCACAGGGAGACATGTAGAGACAGACAGGTGACCAGTCTATCACAGGGAGACATGTAGAGACAGACAGGTAACCAGTCTATCACAGGGCTGACATGTAGAGACAGACAGGTAACCAATCTATCACATGGAGACATGTGGAGACAGACAGGTAACCAGTCTATCACAGGGAGACATGTAGAGACCGACAGGTAACCAGTCTATCACAGGGGGACATGTAGAGACAGACAGGTAACCAGTCTATCACAGGGAGACATGTAGAGACAGACAGGTAACCAGTCTATCACAGGGAGACATGTAGAGACAGACAGGTAACCAGTCTATCACGGGGCCGACATGTAGAGACAGACAGGTAACCAGTCTATCACAGGGAGACATGTAGAGACAGACAGGTAACCAGTCTATCACAGGGGGACATGTAGAGACAGACAGTTAACCAGTCTATCACAGGGAGACATGTAGAGACAGACAGGTAACCAGTCTATCACATGGAGACATGTAGAGACAGACAGGTAACCAGTCTATCACAGGGGGACATGTAGAGACAGACAGGTAACCAGTCTATCACAGGGAGACATGTAGAGACAGACAGGTAACCAGTCTATCACAGGGAGACATGGAGAGACAGACAGGTAACCAGTATATCACAGGGAGACATGTAAAGACAGACAGGTAACCAGTCTATCACAGGGAGACATGTAGAGACAGACAGGTGACCAGTCTATCACAGGGAGACATGTAGAGACAGACAGGTAACCAGTCTATCACAGGGGGACATGTAGAGACAGACAGGTAACCAGTCTATCACAGGGAGACATGTAGAGACAGACAGGTAACCAATCTATCACATGGAGACATGTGGAGACAGACAGGTAACCAGTCTATCACAGGGAGACATGTAGAGACCGACAGGTAACCAGTCTATCACAGGGGGACATGTAGAGACAGACAGGTAACCAGTATATCACAGGGAGACATGTAGAGACAGACAGGTAACCAGTCTATCACAGGGAGACATGTAGAGACAGACAGGTAACCAGTCTATCACGGGGCCGACATGTAGAGACAGACAGGTAACCAGTCTATCACAGGGAGACATGTAGAGACAGACAGGTAACCAGTCTATCACAGGGGGACATGTAGAGACAGACAGTTAACCAGTCTATCACATGGAGACATGTAGAGACAGACAGGTAACCAGTCTATCACATGGAGACATGTAGAGACAGACAGGTAACCAGTCTATCAAAGGGGGACATGTAGAGACAGACAGGTAACCAGTCTATCACAGGGAGACATGTAGAGACAGACAGGTAACCAGTCTATCACAGGGAGACATGGAGAGACAGACAGGTAACCAGTCTATCACAGGGAGACATGTAAAGACAGACATTTAACCAGTCTATCACAGGGAGACATGTAGAGACAGACAGGTGACCAGTCTATCACAGGGAGACATGTAGAGACAGACAGGTAACCAGTCTATCACAGGGAGACATGTAGAGACAGACAGGTAACCAGTCTATCACGGGGCCGACATTTAGAGACAGACAGGTAACCAGTCTATCACAGGGAGACATGTAGAGACAGACAGGTAACCAGTCTATCACAGGGAGACATGTAGAGACAGACAGGTAACCAGTCTATCACAGGGAGACATGTAGAGACCGACAGGTAACCAGTCTTTCACAGGGGGACATGTAGAGACAGACAGGTAACCAGTCTATCACAGGGAGACATGTAGAGACAGACAGGTAACCAGTCTATCACAGGGAGACATGTAGAGACAGACAGGTAACCAGTCTATCACGGGGCCGACATTTAGAGACAGACAGGTAACCAGTCTATCACAGGGAGACATGTAGAGACAGACAGGTAACCAGTCTATCACAGGGCTGACATGTAGAGACAGACAGGTAACCAGTCTATCACAGGGAGACATGTAGAGACAGACAGGTAACCAGTCTATCACAGGGAGACATGTAGAGACAGACAGGTAACCAGTCTATCACAGGGAGACATGTAGAGACAGACAGGTAACCAGTCTATCACAGGGAGACATGTAGAGACAGACAGGTAACCAGTCTATCACAGGGAGACATGTAGAGACAGACAGGTAACCAGTCTATCACAGGGAGACATGTAAAGACGGACAGGTAACCAGTCTATCACAAGGAGACATGTAGAGACAGACAGGTGACCAGTCTATCACAGGGAGACATGGAGAGACAGACAGGTAACCAGTCTATCACAGGGAGACATATAAAGACAGACAGGTAACCAGTCTTTCACAGGGGGACATGTAGAGACAGACAGGTAACCAGTCTATCACAGGGAGACATGTAGAGACAGACAGGTAACCAGTCTATCACAGGGAGACATGGAGAGACAGACAGGTAACCAGTCTATCACAGGGAGACATATAAAGACAGACAGGTAACCAGTCTTTCACAGGGGGACATGTAGAGACAGACAGGTAACCAGTCTATCACAGGGAGACATGTAGAGACAGACAGGTAACCAGTCTATCACAGGGAGACATGTAGAGACAGACAGGTAACCAGTCTATCACGGGGCCGACATTTAGAGACAGACAGGTAACCAGTCTATCACAGGGAGACATGTAGAGACAGACAGGTAACCAGTCTATCACAGGGCTGACATGTAGAGAGAGACAGGTGACCAGTCTATCACAGGGCTGACATGTAGAGACAGACAGGTAACCAGTCTATCACAGGGAGACATGTAGAGACAGACAGGTAACCAGTCTATCACAGGGAGACATGTGGAGACAGACAGGTAACCAGTCTATCACAGGGAGACATGTAGAGACCGACAGGTAACCAGTCTATCACAGGGGGACATGTAGAGACAGACAGGTAACCAGTCTTTCACAGGGGGACATGTAGAGACAGACAGGTAACCAGTCTATCACAGGGAGACATGTAGAGACAGACAGGTAACCAGTCTATCACAGGGAGACATGTAGAGACAGACAGGTAACCAGTCTATCACGGGGCCGACATTTAGAGACAGGTAACCAGTCTATCACAGGGAGACATGTAGAGACAGACAGGTAACCAGTCTATCACAGGGCTGACATGTAGAGACAGACAGGTGACCAGTCTATCACAGGGCTGACATGTAGAGAGAGACAGGTGACCAGTCTATCACAGGGCTGACATGTAGAGACAGACAGGTAACCAGTCTATCACAGGGAGACATGTAGAGACAGACAGGTAACCAGTCTATCACAGGGAGACATGTAGAGACAGACAGGTAACCAGTCTATCACAGGGCTGACATGTAGAGACAGACAGGCAACCAGTCTATCACAGGGCTGACATGTAGAGACAGACAGGTAACCAGTCTATCACAGGGCCGACATGTAGAGACAGACAGGTAACCAGTCTATCACAGGGAGACATGTAGAGACAGACAGGTAACCAGTCTATCACAGGGAGACATGTAGAGACAGACAGGTAACCAGTCTATCATGGGGCCGACATGTAGAGACAGACAGGTAACCAGTCTATCACAGGGAGACATGTAGAGACAGACAGGTAACCAGTCTATCACAGGGAGACATGTAGAGACAGACAGGTAACCAGTCTATCACAGGGAGACATGTAGAGACAGACAGGTAACCAGTCTATCACAGGGGGACATGTAGAGACAGACAGGTAACCAGTCTATCACAGGGAGACATGTAGAGACAGACAGGTAACCAGTCTATCACAGGGAGACATGTAGAGACAGACAGGTAACCAGTCTATCACAGGGAGACATGTAAAGACGGACAGGTAACCAGTCTATCACAGGGAGACATGTAGAGACAGACAGGTGACCAGTCTATCACAGGGAGACATGTAGAGACAGACAGGTAACCAGTCTATCACAGGGAGACATGTAGAGACAGACAGGTAACCAGTCTATCACAGGGCTGACATGTAGAGACAGACAGGTAACGAGTCTATCACAGGGAGACATGTAGAGACAGACAGGTAACCAGTCTATCACAGGGAGACATGTACAGACAGACAGGTAACCAGTCTATCACAGGGCTGACATGTAGAGACAGACAGGTAACCAGTCTATCACAGGGCTGACATGTAGAGACAGACAGGTAACCAGTCTATCATAGGGCTGACATGTAGAGACAGACAGGTAACCAGTCTATCACATGGAGACATGTGGAGACAGACAGGTAACCAGTCTATCACAGGGAGACATGTAGAGACAGACAGGTAACCAGTCTATCACAGGGAGACATGTAGAGACCGACAGGTAACCAGTCTATCACAGGGGGACATGTAGAGACAGACAGGTAACCAGTCTATCACAGGGCTGACATGTAGAGACAGACAGGTAACCAGTCTATCACAGGGAGACATGTAGAGACAGACAGGTAACCAGTCTATCACAGGGAGACATGTAAAGACAGACAGGTAACCAGTCTATCACAGGGAGACATGTAGAGACAGACAGGTGACCAGTCTATCACAGGGAGACATGTAGAGACAGACAGGTAACCAGTCTATCACAGGGAGACATGTAGAGACAGACAGGTAACCAGTCTATCACAGGGCTGACATGTAGAGACAGACAGGTAACCAGTCTATCACAGGGAGACATGTAGAGACAGACAGGTAACCAGTCTATCACAGGGAGACATGTACAGACAGACAGGTAACCAGTCTATCACAGGGCTGACATGTAGAGACAGACAGGTAACCAGTCTATCATAGGGCTGACATGTAGAGACAGACAGGTAACCAGTCTATCACATGGAGACATGTGGAGACAGACACGTAACCAGTCTATCACAGGGAGACATGTAGAGACAGACAGGTAACCAGTCTATCACAGGGCTGACATGTAGAGAGAGACAGGTGACCAGTCTATCACAGGGCTGACATGTAGAGACAGACAGGTAACCAGTCTATCACAGGGAGACATGTAGAGACAGACAGGTGACCAGTCTATCACAGGGAGACATGTAGAGACAGACAGGTAACCAGTCTATCACAGGGGGACATGTAGAGACAGACAGGTAACCAGTCTATCACAGGGAGACATGTAGAGACAGACAGGTAACCAATCTATCACATGGAGACATGTGGAGACAGACAGGTAACCAGTCTATCACAGGGAGACATGTAGAGACCGACAGGTAACCAGTCTATCACAGGGGGACATGTAGAGACAGACAGGTAACCAGTATATCACAGGGAGACATGTAGAGACAGACAGGTAACCAGTCTATCACAGGGAGACATGTAGAGACAGACAGGTAACCAGTCTATCACGGGGCCGACATGTAGAGACAGACAGGTAACCAGTCTATCACAGGGAGACATGTAGAGACAGACAGGTAACCAGTCTATCACAGGGGGACATGTAGAGACAGACAGTTAACCAGTCTATCACATGGAGACATGTAGAGACAGACAGGTAACCAGTCTATCACATGGAGACATGTAGAGACAGACAGGTAACCAGTCTATCACAGGGGGACATGTAGAGACAGACAGGTAACCAGTCTATCATAGGGAGACATGTAGAGACAGACAGGTAACCAGTCTATCACAGGGAGACATGGAGAGACAGACAGGTAACCAGTCTATCACAGGGAGACATGTAAAGACAGACATTTAACCAGTCTATCACAGGGAGACATGTAGAGACAGACAGGTGACCAGTCTATCACAGGGAGACATGTAGAGACAGACAGGTAACCAGTCTATCACAGGGCCGACATTTAGAGACAGACAGGTAACCAGTCTATCACAGGGAGACATGTAGAGACAGACAGGTAACCAGTCTATCACAGGGAGACATGTAGAGACAGACAGGTAACCAGTCTATCACAGGGAGACATGTAGAGACCGACAGGTAACCAGTCTTTCACAGGGGGACATGTAGAGACAGACAGGTAACCAGTCTATCACAGGGAGACATGTAGAGACAGACAGGTAACCAGTCTATCACAGGGAGACATGTAGAGACAGACAGGTAACCAGTCTATCACGGGGCCGACATTTAGAGACAGACAGGTAACCAGTCTATCACAGGGAGACATGTAGAGACAGACAGGTAACCAGTCTATCACAGGGCTGACATGTAGAGACAGACAGGTGACCAGTCTATCACAGGGCTGACATGTAGAGAGAGACAGGTGACCAGTCTATCACAGGGCTGACATGTAGAGACAGACAGGTAACCAGTCTATCACAGGGAGACATGTAGAGACAGACAGGTAACCAGTCTATCACAGGGAGACATGTAGAGACAGACAGGTAACCAGTCTATCACAGGGCTGACATGTAGAGACAGACAGGCAACCACTCTATCACAGGGCTGACATGTAGAGACAGACAGGTAACCAGTCTATCACAGGGCCGACATGTAGAGACAGACAGGTAACCAGTCTATCACAGGGAGACATGTAGAGACAGACAGGTAACCAGTCTATCACAGGGAGACATGTAGAGACAGACAGGTAACCAGTCTATCATGGGGCCGACATGTAGAGACAGACAGGTAACCAGTCTATCACAGGGAGACATGTAGAGACAGACAGGTAACCAGTCTATCACAGGGGGACATGTAGAGACAGACAGGTAACCAGTCTATCACAGGGAGACATGTAGAGACAGACAGGTAACCAGTCTATCACAGGGAGACATGTAGAGACAGACAGGTAACCAGTCTATCACAGGGAGACATGTAGAGACAGACAGGTAACCAGTCTATCACAGGGAGACATGTAGAGACAGACAGGTAACCAGTCTATCACAGGGAGACATGTAAAGACGGACAGGTAACCAGTCTATCACAAGGAGACATGTAGAGACAGACAGGTGACCAGTCTATCACAGGGAGACATGGAGAGACAGACAGGTAACCAGTCTATCACAGGGAGACATATAAAGACAGACAGGTAACCAGTCTTTCACAGGGGGACATGTAGAGACAGACAGGTAACCAGTCTATCACAGGGAGACATGTAGAGACAGACAGGTAACCAGTCTATCACAGGGAGACATGGAGAGACAGACAGGTAACCAGTCTATCACAGGGAGACATATAAAGACAGACAGGTAACCAGTCTTTCACAGGGGGACATGTAGAGACACACAGGTAACCAGTCTATCACAGGGAGACATGTAGAGACAGACAGGTAACCAGTCTATCACAGGGAGACATGTAGAGACAGACAGGTAACCAGTCTATCACGGGGCCGACATTTAGAGACAGACAGGTAACCAGTCTATCACAGGGAGACATGTAGAGACAGACAGGTAACCAGTCTATCACAGGGCTGACATGTAGAGAGAGACAGGTGACCAGTCTATCACAGGGCTGACATGTAGAGAAAGACAGGTAACCAGTCTATCACAGGGAGACATGTAGAGACAGACAGGTAACCAGTCTATCACAGGGAGACATGTGGAGACAGACAGGTAACCAGTCTATCACAGGGAGACATGTAGAGACCGACAGGTAACCAGTCTATCACAGGGGGACATGTAGAGACAGACAGGTAACCAGTCTTTCACAGGGGGACATGTAGAGACAGACAGGTAACCAGTCTATCACAGGGAGACATGTAGAGACAGACAGGTAACCAGTCTATCACAGGGAGACATGTAGAGACAGACAGGTAACCAGTCTATCACGGGGCCGACATTTAGAGACAGGTAACCAGTCTATCACAGGGAGACATGTAGAGACAGACAGGTAACCAGTCTATCACAGGGCTGACATGTAGAGACAGACAGGTGACCAGTCTATCACAGGGCTGACATGTAGAGAGAGACAGGTGACCAGTCTATCACAGGGCTGACATGTAGAGACAGACAGGTAACCAGTCTATCACAGGGAGACATGTAGAGACAGACAGGTAACCAGTCTATCACAGGGAGACATGTAGAGACAGACAGGTAACCAGTCTATCACAGGGCTGACATGTAGAGACAGACAGGTAACCAGTCTATCACAGGGAGACATGTAGAGACAGACAGGTAACCAGTCTATCACAGGGAGACATGTAGAGACAGACAGGTAACCAGTCTATCATAGGGCTGACATGTAGAGACAGACAGGTAACCAGTCTATCACATGGAGACATGTGGAGACAGACACGTAACCAGTCTATCACAGGGAGACATGTAGAGACAGACAGGTAACCAGTCTATCACAGGGCTGACATGTAGAGAGAGACAGGTGACCAGTCTATCACAGGGCTGACATGTAGAGACAGACAGGTAACCAGTCTATCACAGGGCTGACATGTAGAGACAGACAGGTGACCAGTCTATCACAGGGCTGACATGTAGAGACAGACAGGTAACCAGTCTATCACAGGGAGACATGTAGAGACAGACAGGTAACCAGTCTATCACAGGGAGACATGTAGAGACAGACAGGTAACCAGTCTATCACAGGGCTAACATGTAGAGACAGACAGGCAACCAGTCTATCACAGGGCTGACATGTAGAGACAGACAGGTAACCAGTCTATCACAGGGCCGACATGTAGAGACAGACAGGTAACCAGTCTATCATGGGGCCGACATGTAGAGACAGACAGGTAACCAGTCTATCACAGGGAGACATGTAGAGACAGACAGGTGACCAGTCTATCACAGGGAGACATGTAGAGACCGACAGGTAACCAGTCTATCACAGGGGGACATGTAGAGACAGACAGGTAACCAGTCTATCACAGGGAGACATGTAGAGACAGACAGGTAACCAGTCTATCACGGGGCCGACATGTAGAGACAGACAGGTAACCAGTCTATCACAGGGAGACATGTAGAGACAGACAGGTAACCAGTCTATCACGGGACCGACATGTAGAGACAGACAGGTAACCAGTCTATCACAGGGAGACATGTAGAGACAGACAGGTAACCAGTCTATCACAGGGCTGACATGTAGAGACAGACAGGTAACCAGTCTATCACAGGGCCGACATGTAGAGACAGACAAGTAACCAGTCTATCACAGGGCCGACATGTAGAGACAGACAGGTAACCAGTCTATCACAGGGAGACATGTAGAGACAGACAGGTAACCAGTCTATCACAGGGAGACATGTAGAGACAGACAGGTAACCAGTCTATCATGGGGCCGACATGTAGAGACAGACAGGTAACCAGTCTATCACAGGGGTACATGTAGAGACAGACAGGTAACCAGTCTATCATGGGGCCGACATGTAGAGACAGACAGGTAACCAGTCTATCACAGGGGTACATGTAGAGACAGACAGGTAACCAGTCTATCACAGGTGGACATGTAGAGACAGACAGGTAACCAGTCTATCACAGGGAGACATGTAGAGACAGACAGGTAACCAGTCTATCACAGGGAGACATGTAGAGACAGACAGGTAACCAGTCTATCACAGGGAGACATGTAGAGACAGACAGGTAACCAGTCTATCATGGGGCCGACATGTAGAGACAGACAGGTAACCAGTCTATCACAGGGGTACATGTAGAGACAGACAGGTAACCAGTCTATCACAGGGGGACATGTAGAGACAGACAGGTAACCAGTCTATCACAGGGAGACATGTAGAGACAGACAGGTAACCAGTCTATCACAGGGAGACATGTAGAGACAGACAGGTAACCAGTCTATCACAGGGGGACATGTAGAGACAGACAGGTAACCAGTCTATCACAGGGAGACATGTAGAGACAGACAGGTAACCAGTCTATCACAGGGAGACATGTAAAGACAGACAGGTAACCAGTCTATCACAGGGAGACATGTAGAGACAGACAGGTGACCAGTCTATCACAGGGAGACATGTAGAGACAGACAGGTAACCAGTCTATCACAGGGAGACATGTAGAGACAGACAGGTAACCAGTCTATCACAGGGCTGACATGTAGAGACAGACAGGTAACCAGTCTATCACAGGGCCGACATGTAGAGACAGACAGGTAACCAGTCTATCACAGGGAGACATGTAGAGACAGACAGGTAACCAGTCTATCACAGGGAGACATGTAGAGACAGACAGGTAACCAGTCTATCATGGGGCCGACATGTAGAGACAGACAGGTAACCAGTCTATCACAGGGCTGACATGTAGAGACAGACAGGTAACCAATATATCACATGGAGACATGTGGAGACAGACAGGTAACCAGTCTATCACAGGGAGACATGTAGAGACCGACAGGTAACCAGTCTATCACAGGGGGACATGTAGAGACAGACAGGTAACCAGTCTATCACAGGGAGACATGTAGAGACAGACAGGTAACCAGTCTATCACAGGGAGACATGTAGAGACAGACAGGTAACCAGTCTATCACGGGGCCGACATGTAGAGACAGACAGGTAACCAGTCTATCACAGGGAGACATGTAGAGACAGACAGGTAACCAGTCTATCACAGGGGGACATGTAGAGACAGACAGTTAACCAGTCTATCACAGGGAGACATGTAGAGACAGACAGGTAACCAGTCTATCACAGGGGGACATGTAGAGACAGACAGGTAACCAGTCTATTACAGGGAGACATGTAGAGACAGACAGGTAACCAGTCTATCACAGGGAGACATGTAGAGACAGACAGGTAACCAGTCTATCATAGGGCTGACATGTAGAGACAGACAGGTAACCAGTCTATCACATGGAGACATGTGGAGACAGACACGTAACCAGTCTATCACAGGGAGACATGTAGAGACAGACAGGTAACCAGTCTATCACAGGGCTGACATGTAGAGAGAGACAGGTGACCAGTCTATCACAGGGCTGACATGTAGAGACAGACAGGTAACCAGTCTATCACAGGGCTGACATGTAGAGACAGACAGGTGACCAGTCTATCACAGGGCTGACATGTAGAGACAGACAGGTAACCAGTCTATCACAGGGAGACATGTAGAGACAGACAGGTAACCAGTCTATCACAGGGAGACATGTAGAGACAGACAGGTAACCAGTCTATCACAGGGAGACATGTACAGACAGACAGGTGACCAGTCTATCACAGGGAGACATGTAGAGACAGACAGGTAACCAGTCTATCACAGGGCTGACATGTAGAGACAGACAGGTAACCAGTCTATCACAGGGGGACATGTAGAGACAGACAGGTAACCAGTCTATCACAGGGAGACATGTAGAGACAGACAGGTAACCAGTCTATCACAGGGAGACATGTAGAGACAGACAGGTAACCAGTCTATCACAGGGGGACATGTAGAGACAGACAGGTAACCAGTCTATCACAGGGAGACATGTAGAGACAGACAGGTAACCAGTCTATCACAGGGAGACATGTAAAGACAGACAGGTAACCAGTCTATCACAGGGAGACATGTAGAGACAGACAGGTGACCAGTCTATCACAGGGAGACATGTAGAGACAGACAGGTAACCAGTCTATCACAGGGAGACATGTAGAGACAGACAGGTAACCAGTCTATCACAGGGCTGACATGTAGAGACAGACAGGTAACCAGTCTATCACAGGGCCGACATGTAGAGACAGACAGGTAACCAGTCTATCACAGGGAGACATGTAGAGACAGACAGGTAACCAGTCTATCACAGGGAGACATGTAGAGACAGACAGGTAACCAGTCTATCATGGGGCCGACATGTAGAGACAGACAGGTAACCAGTCTATCACAGGGCTGACATGTAGAGACAGACAGGTAACCAATATATCACATGGAGACATGTGGAGACAGACAGGTAACCAGTCTATCACAGGGAGACATGTAGAGACCGACAGGTAACCAGTCTATCACAGGGGGACATGTAGAGACAGACAGGTAACCAGTCTATCACAGGGAGACATGTAGAGACAGACAGGTAACCAGTCTATCACAGGGAGACATGTAGAGACAGAAAGGTAACCAGTCTATCACGGGGCCGACATGTAGAGACAGACAGGTAACCAGTCTATCACAGGGAGACATGTAGAGACAGACAGGTAACCAGTCTATCACAGGGGGACATGTAGAGACAGACAGTTAACCAGTCTATCACAGGGAGACATGTAGAGACAGACAGGTAACCAGTCTATCACAGGGGGACATGTAGAGACAGACAAGTAACCAGTCTATTACAGGGAGACATGTAGAGACAGACAGGTAACCAGTCTATCACAGGGAGACATGTAGAGACAGACAGGTAACCAGTCTATCATAGGGCTGACATGTAGAGACAGACAGGTAACCAGTCTATCACATGGAGACATGTGGAGACAGACACGTAACCAGTCTATCACAGGGAGACATGTAGAGACAGACAGGTAACCAGTCTATCACAGGGCTGACATGTAGAGAGAGACAGGTGACCAGTCTATCACAGGGCTGACATGTAGAGACAGACAGGTAACCAGTCTATCACAGGGCTGACATGTAGAGACAGACAGGTGACCAGTCTATCACAGGGCTGACATGTAGAGACAGACAGGTAACCAGTCTATCACAGGGAGACATGTAGAGACAGACAGGTAACCAGTCTATCACAGGGAGACATGTAGAGACAGACAGGTAACCAGTCTATCACAGGGAGACATGTACAGACAGACAGGTGACCAGTCTATCACAGGGAGACATGTAGAGACAGACAGGTAACCAGTCTATCACAGGGCTGACATGTAGAGACAGACAGGTAACCAATCTATCACATGGAGACATGTGGAGACAGACAGGTAACCAGTCTATCACAGGGAGACATGTAGAGACCGACAGGTAACCAGTCTATCACAGGGGGACATGTAGAGACAGACAGGTAACCAGTCTATCACAGGGAGACATGTAGAGACAGACAGGTAACCAGTCTATCACAGGGAGACATGTAGAGACAGACAGGTAACTAGTCTATCACGGGGCCGACATGTAGAGACATACAGGTAACCAGTCTATCACAGGGCCGACATGTAGAGACAGACAGGTAACCAGTCTATCACAGGGAGACATGTAGAGACAGACAGGTAATCAGTCTATCACAGGGAGACATGTAGAGACAGACAGGTAACCAGTCTATCATGGGGCCGACATGTAGAGACAGACAGGTAACCAGTCTATCACAGGGGTACATGTAGAGACAGACAGGTAACCAGTCTATCACAGGGGGACATGTAGAGACAGACAGGTAACCAGTCTATCACAGGGAGACATGTAGAGACAGACAGGTAACCAGTCTATCACAGGGAGACATGTAGAGACAGACAGGTAACCAGTCTATCACAGGGGGACATGTAGAGACAGACAGGTAACCAGTCTATCACAGGGAGACATGTAGAGACAGACAGGTAACCAGTCTATCACAGGGAGACATGTAAAGACAGACAGGTAACCAGTCTATCACAGGGAGACATGTAGAGACAGACAGGTGACCAGTCTATCACAGGGAGACATGTAGAGACAGACAGGTAACCAGTCTATCACAGGGAGACATGTAGAGACAGACAGGTAACCAGTCTATCACAGGGGGACATGTAGAGACAGACAGGTAACCAGTCTATCACAGGGAGACATGTAGAGACAGACAGGTAACCAGTCTATCACAGGGAGACATGTAAAGACAGACAGGTAACCAGTCTATCACAGGGAGACATGTAGAGACAGACAGGTGACCAGTCTATCACAGGGAGACATGTAGAGACAGACAGGTAACCAGTCTATCATTGGGCCGACATGTAGAGACAGACAGGTAACCAGTCTATCACAGGGAGACATGTAGAGACAGACAGGTAACCAGTCTATCACAGGGAGACATGTACAGACAGACAGGTGACCAGTCTATCACAGGGAGACATGTAGAGACAGACAGGTAACCAGTCTATCACAGGGCTGACATGTAGAGACAGACAGGTAACCAATCTATCACATGGAGACATGTGGAGACAGACAGGTAACCAGTCTATCACAGGGAGACATGTAGAGAACGACAGGTAACCAGTCTATCACAGGGGGACATGTAGAGACAGACAGGTAACCAGTCTATCACAGGGAGACATGTAGAGACAGACAGGTAACCAGTCTATCACAGGGAGACATGTAGAGACAGACAGGTAACCAGTCTATCACGGGGCCGACATGTAGAGACAGACAGGTAACCAGTCTATCACAGGGCCGACATGTAGAGACAGACAGGTAACCAGTCTATCACAGGGAGACATGTAGAGACAGACAGGTAACCAGTCTATCACAGGGAGACATGTAGAGACAGACAGGTAACCAGTCTATCATTGGGCCGACATGTAGAGACAGACAGGTAACCAGTCTATCACAGGGGTACATGTAGAGACAGACAGGTAACCAGTCTATCACAGGGGGACATGTAGAGACAGACAGGTAACCAGTCTATCACAGGGAGACATGTAGAGACAGACAGGTAACCAGTCTATCACAGGGAGACATGTAGAGACAGACAGGTAACCAGTCTATCACAGGGGGACATGTAGAGACAGACAGGTAATTAGTCTATCACAGGGAGACATGTAGAGACAGACAGGTAACCAGTCTATCACAGGGAGACATGTAAAGACAGACAGGTAACCAGTCTATCACAGGGAGACATGTAGAGACAGACAGGTGACCAGTCTATCACAGGGAGACATGTAGAGACAGACAGGTAACCAGTCTATCACAGGGAGACATGTAGAGACAGACAGGTAACCAGTCTATCACAGGGCTGACATGTAGAGACAGACAGGTAACCAGTCTATCACAGGGCCGACATGTAGAGACAGACAGGTAACCAGTCTATCACAGGGAGACATGTAGAGACAGACAGGTAACCAGTCTATCACAGGGAGACATGTAGAGACAGACAGGTAACCAGTCTATCATGGGGCCGACATGTAGAGACAGACAGGTAACCAGTCTATCACAGGGGTACATGTAGAGACAGACAGGTAACCAGTCTATCACAGGGGGACATGTAGAGACAGACAGGTAACCAGTCTATCACAGGGAGACATGTAGAGACAGACAGGTAAGCAGTCTATCACAGGGAGACATGTAGAGACAGACAGGTAACCAGTCTATCACAGGGGGACATGTAGAGACAGACAGATAACCAGTCTATCACAGGGAGACATGTAGAGACAGACAGGTAACCAGTCTATCACAGGGAGACATGTAAAGACAGACAGGTAACCAGTCTATCACAGGGAGACATGTAGAGACAGACAGGTAACCAGTCTATCACAGGGAGACATGTACAGACAGACAGGTGACCAGTCTATCACAGGGAGACATGTAGAGACAGACAGGTAACCAGTCTATCACAGGGCTGACATGTAGAGACAGACAGGTAACCAATCTATCACATGGAGACATGTGGAGACAGACAGGTAACCAGTCTATCACAGGGAGACATGTAGAGACCGACAGGTAACCAGTCTATCACAGGGGGACATGTAGAGACAGACAGGTAACCAGTCTATCACAGGGAGACATGTAGAGACAGACAGGTAACCAGTCTATCACAGGGAGACATGTAGAGACAGACAGGTAACCAGTCTATCACGGGGCCGACATGTAGAGACAGACAGGTAACCAGTCTATCACAGGGAGACATGTAGAGACAGACAGGTAACCAGTCTATCACAGGGCTGACATGTAGAGACAGACAGGTAACCAGTCTATCACAGGGCCGACATGTAGAGACAGACAGGTAACCAGTCTATCACAGGGCCGACATGTAGAGACAGACAGGTAACCAGTCTATCACAGGGAGACATGTAGAGACAGACAGGTAACCAGTCTATCACAGGGAGACATGTAGAGACAGACAGGTAACCAGTCTATCATGGGGCCGACATGTAGAGACAGACAGGTAACCAGTCTATCACAGGGGTACATGTAGAGACAGACAGGTAACCAGTCTATCACAGGTGGACATGTAGAGACAGACAGGTAACCAGTCTATCACAGGGAGACATGTAGAGACAGACAGGTAACCAGTCTATCACAGGGGGACATGTAGAGACAGACAGGTAACCAGTCTATCACAGGGAGACATGTAGAGACAGACAGGTAACCAGTCTATCACAGGGAGACATGTAAAGACAGACAGGTAACCAGTCTATCACAGGGAGACATGTAGAGACAGACAGGTGACCAGTCTATCACAGGGAGACATGTAGAGACAGACAGGTGACCAGTCTATCACAGGGAGACATGTAGAGACAGACAGGTAACCAGTCTATCACAGGGAGACATGTAGAGACAGACAGGTAACCAGTCTATCACAGGGCTGACATGTAGAGACAGACAGGTAACCAGTCTATCACAGGGAGACATGTAGAGACAGACAGGTAACCAGTCTATCACAGGGAGACATGTACAGACAGACAGGTGACCAGTCTATCACAGGGAGACATGTAGAGACAGACAGGTAACCAGTCTATCACAGGGCTGACATGTAGAGACAGACAGGTAACCAATCTATCACATGGAGACATGTGGAGACAGACAGGTAACCAGTCTATCACAGGGAGACATGTAGAGACCGACAGGTAACCAGTCTATCACAGGGGGACATGTAGAGACAGACAGGTAACCAGTCTATCACAGGGAGACATGTAGAGACAGACAGGTAACCAGTCTATCACAGGGAGACATGTAGAGACAGACAGGTAACCAGTCTATCACGGGGCCGACATGTAGAGACAGACAGGTAACCAGTCTATCACAGGGCCGACATGTAGAGACAGACAGGTAACCAGTCTATCACAGGGAGACATGTAGAGACAGACAGGTAACCAGTCTATCACAGGGAGACATGTAGAGACAGACAGGTAACCAGTCTATCATGGGGCCGACATGTAGAGACAGACAGGTAACCAGTCTATCACAGGGGTACATGTAGAGACAGACAGGTAACCAGTCTATCACAGGGGGACATGTAGAGACAGACAGGTAACCAGTCTATCACAGGGAGACATGTAGAGACAGACAGGTAACCAGTCTATCACAGGGAGACATGTAGAGACAGACAGGTAACCAGTCTATCAAAGGGGGACATGTAGAGACAGACAGGTAACCAGTCTATCACAGGGAGACATGTAGAGACAGACAGGTAACCAGTCTATCACAGGCAGACATGTAAAGACAGACAGGTAACCAGTCTATCACAGGGAGACATGTAGAGACAGACAGGTGACCAGTCTATCACAGGGAGACATGTAGAGACAGACAGGTAACCAGTCTATCACAGGGAGACATGTAGAGACAGACAGGTAACCAGTCTATCACAGGGCTGACATGTAGAGACAGACAGGTAACCAGTCTATCACAGGGCCGACATGTAGAGACAGACAGGTAACCAGTCTATCACAGGGAGACATGTAGAGACAGACAGGTAACCAGTCTATCACAGGGAGACATGTAGAGACAGACAGGTAACCAGTCTATCATGGGGCCGACATGTAGAGACAGACAGGTAACCAGTCTATCACAGGGGTACATGTAGAGACAGACAGGTAACCAGTCTATCACAGGGGGACATGTAGAGACAGACAGGTAACCAGTCTATCACAGGGAGACATGTAGAGACAGATAGGTAAGCAGTCTATCACAGGGAGACATGTAGAGACAGACAGGTAACCAGTCTATCACAGGGGGACATGTAGAGACAGACAGGTAACCAGTCTATCACAGGGAGACATGTAGAGACAGACAGGTAACCAGTCTATCACAGGGAGACATGTAAAGACAGACAGGTAACCAGTCTATCACAGGGAGACATGTAGAGACAGACAGGTAACCAGTCTATCACAGGGAGACATGTACAGACAGACAGGTGACCAGTCTATCACAGGGAGACATGTAGAGACAGACAGGTAACCAGTCTATCACAGGGCTGACATGTAGAGACAGACAGGTAACCAGTCTATCATAGGGCTGACATGTAGAGACAGACAGGTAACCAGTCTATCACAGGGAGACATGTGGAGACAGACAGGTAACCAGTCTATCACAGGGCTGACATGTAGAGACAGACAGGTAACCAGTCTATCATAGGGCTGACATGTAGAGACAGACAGGTGACCAGTCTATCACAGGGCTGACATGTAGAGACAGACAGGTAACCAGTCTATCACAGGGAGACATGTAGAGACAGACAGGTAACCAGTCTATCACAGGGAGACATGTAGAGACAGACAGGTAACCAGTCTATCACAGGGCTGACATGTAGAGACAGACAGGCAACCAGTCTATCACAGGGCTGACATGTAGAGACAGACAGGTAACCAGTCTATCACAGGGCCGACATGTGGAGACAGACAGGTAACCAGTCTATCACAGTGCTGACATGTAGAGACAGACAGGTAACCAGTCTATCACAGGGAGACATGTAAAGACAGACAGGTAACCAGTCTATCACAGGGAGACATGTAGAGACAGACAGGTGACCAGTCTATCACAGGGAGACATGTAGAGACAGACAGGTAACCAGTCTATCACAGGGAGACATGTAGAGACAGACAGGTAACCAGTCTATCACAGGGCTGACATGTAGAGACAGACAGGTAACCAGTCTATCACAGGGCCGACATGTAGAGACAGACAGGTAACCAGTCTATCACAGGGAGACATGTAGAGACAGACAGGTAACCAGTCTATCACAGGGAGACATGTAGAGACAGACAGGTAACCAGTCTATCATGGGGCCGACATGTAGAGACAGACAGGTAACCAGTCTATCACAGGGGTACATGTAGAGACAGACAGGTAACCAGTCTATCACAGGGGGACATGTAGAGACAGACAGGTAACCAGTCTATCACAGGGAGACATGTAGAGACAGACAGGTAAGCAGTCTATCACAGGGAGACATGTAGAGACAGACAGGTAACCAGTCTATCACAGGGCTGACATGTAGAGACAGACAGGTAACCAGTCTATCACAGGGCCGACATGTAGAGACAGACAGGTAACCAGTCTATCACAGGGAGACATGTAGAGACAGACAGGTAACCAGTCTATCACAGGGAGACATGTAGAGACAGACAGGTAACCAGTCTATCATGGGGCCGACATGTAGAGACAGACAGGTAACCAGTCTATCACAGGGGTACATGTAGAGACAGACAGGTAACCAGTCTATCACAGGGGGACATGTAGAGACAGACAGGTAACCAGTCTATCACAGGGAGACATGTAGAGACAGACAGGTAAGCAGTCTATCACAGGGAGACATGTAGAGACAGACAGGTAACCAGTCTATCACAGGGGGACATGTAGAGACAGACAGGTAACCAGTCTATCACAGGGAGACATGTAGAGACAGACAGGTAACCAGTCTATCACAGGTAGACATGTAAAGACAGACAGGTAACCAGTCTATCACAGGGAGACATGTAGAGACAGACAGGTAACCAGTCTATCACAGGGAGACATGTACAGACAGACAGGTGACCAGTCTATCACAGGGAGACATGTAGAGACAGACAGGTAACCAGTCTATCACAGGGCTGACATGTAGAGACAGACAGGTAACCAGTCTATCACAGGGAGACATGTAGAGACAGACAGGTAACCAGTCTATCACAGGGAGACATGTAGAGACAGACAGGTAACCAGTCTATCATAGGGCTGACATGTAGAGACAGACAGGTAACCAGTCTATCACATGGAGACATGTGGAGACAGACACGTAACCAGTCTATCACAGGGAGACATGTAGAGACAGACAGGTAACCAGTCTATCACAGGGCTGACATGTAGAGAGAGACAGGTGACCAGTCTATCACAGGGCTGACATGTAGAGACAGACAGGTAACCAGTCTATCACAGGGCTGACATGTAGAGACAGACAGGTGACCAGTCTATCACAGGGCTGACATGTAGAGACAGACAGGTAACCAGTCTATCACAGGGAGACATGTAGAGACAGACAGGTAACCAGTCTATCACAGGGAGACATGTAGAGACAGACAGGTAACCAGTCTATCACAGGGCTAACATGTAGAGACAGACAGGCAACCAGTCTATCACAGGGCTGACATGTAGAGACAGACAGGTAACCAGTCTATCACAGGGCCGACATGTAGAGACAGACAGGTAACCAGTCTATCATGGGGCCGACATGTAGAGACAGACAGGTAACCAGTCTATCACAGGGAGACATGTAGAGACAGACAGGTGACCAGTCTATCACAGGGAGACATGTAGAGACCGACAGGTAACCAGTCTATCACAGGGGGACATGTAGAGACAGACAGGTAACCAGTCTATCACAGGGAGACATGTAGAGACAGACAGGTAACCAGTCTATCACGGGGCCGACATGTAGAGACAGACAGGTAACCAGTCTATCACAGGGAGACATGTAGAGACAGACAGGTAACCAGTCTATCACGGGACCGACATGTAGAGACAGACAGGTAACCAGTCTATCACAGGGAGACATGTAGAGACAGACAGGTAACCAGTCTATCACAGGGCTGACATGTAGAGACAGACAGGTAACCAGTCTATCACAGGGCCGACATGTAGAGACAGACAAGTAACCAGTCTATCACAGGGCCGACATGTAGAGACAGACAGGTAACCAGTCTATCACAGGGAGACATGTAGAGACAGACAGGTAACCAGTCTATCACAGGGAGACATGTAGAGACAGACAGGTAACCAGTCTATCATGGGGCCGACATGTAGAGACAGACAGGTAACCAGTCTATCACAGGGGTACATGTAGAGACAGACAGGTAACCAGTCTATCATGGGGCCGACATGTAGAGACAGACAGGTAACCAGTCTATCACAGGGGTACATGTAGAGACAGACAGGTAACCAGTCTATCACAGGTGGACATGTAGAGACAGACAGGTAACCAGTCTATCACAGGGAGACATGTAGAGACAGACAGGTAACCAGTCTATCACAGGGAGACATGTAGAGACAGACAGGTAACCAGTCTATCACAGGGAGACATGTAGAGACAGACAGGTAACCAGTCTATCATGGGGCCGACATGTAGAGACAGACAGGTAACCAGTCTATCACAGGGGTACATGTAGAGACAGACAGGTAACCAGTCTATCACAGGGGGACATGTAGAGACAGACAGGTAACCAGTCTATCACAGGGAGACATGTAGAGACAGACAGGTAACCAGTCTATCACAGGGAGACATGTAGAGACAGACAGGTAACCAGTCTATCACAGGGGGACATGTAGAGACAGACAGGTAACCAGTCTATCACAGGGAGACATGTAGAGACAGACAGGTAACCAGTCTATCACAGGGAGACATGTAAAGACAGACAGGTAACCAGTCTATCACAGGGAGACATGTAGAGACAGACAGGTGACCAGTCTATCACAGGGAGACATGTAGAGACAGACAGGTAACCAGTCTATCACAGGGAGACATGTAGAGACAGACAGGTAACCAGTCTATCACAGGGCTGACATGTAGAGACAGACAGGTAACCAGTCTATCACAGGGCCGACATGTAGAGACAGACAGGTAACCAGTCTATCACAGGGAGACATGTAGAGACAGACAGGTAACCAGTCTATCACAGGGAGACATGTAGAGACAGACAGGTAACCAGTCTATCATGGGGCCGACATGTAGAGACAGACAGGTAACCAGTCTATCACAGGGCTGACATGTAGAGACAGACAGGTAACCAATATATCACATGGAGACATGTGGAGACAGACAGGTAACCAGTCTATCACAGGGAGACATGTAGAGACCGACAGGTAACCAGTCTATCACAGGGGGACATGTAGAGACAGACAGGTAACCAGTCTATCACAGGGAGACATGTAGAGACAGACAGGTAACCAGTCTATCACAGGGAGACATGTAGAGACAGACAGGTAACCAGTCTATCACGGGGCCGACATGTAGAGACAGACAGGTAACCAGTCTATCACAGGGAGACATGTAGAGACAGACAGGTAACCAGTCTATCACAGGGGGACATGTAGAGACAGACAGTTAACCAGTCTATCACAGGGAGACATGTAGAGACAGACAGGTAACCAGTCTATCACAGGGGGACATGTAGAGACAGACAGGTAACCAGTCTATTACAGGGAGACATGTAGAGACAGACAGGTAACCAGTCTATCACAGGGAGACATGTAGAGACAGACAGGTAACCAGTCTATCATAGGGCTGACATGTAGAGACAGACAGGTAACCAGTCTATCACATGGAGACATGTGGAGACAGACACGTAACCAGTCTATCACAGGGAGACATGTAGAGACAGACAGGTAACCAGTCTATCACAGGGCTGACATGTAGAGAGAGACAGGTGACCAGTCTATCACAGGGCTGACATGTAGAGACAGACAGGTAACCAGTCTATCACAGGGCTGACATGTAGAGACAGACAGGTGACCAGTCTATCACAGGGCTGACATGTAGAGACAGACAGGTAACCAGTCTATCACAGGGAGACATGTAGAGACAGACAGGTAACCAGTCTATCACAGGGAGACATGTAGAGACAGACAGGTAACCAGTCTATCACAGGGAGACATGTACAGACAGACAGGTGACCAGTCTATCACAGGGAGACATGTAGAGACAGACAGGTAACCAGTCTATCACAGGGCTGACATGTAGAGACAGACAGGTAACCAGTCTATCACAGGGGGACATGTAGAGACAGACAGGTAACCAGTCTATCACAGGGAGACATGTAGAGACAGACAGGTAACCAGTCTATCACAGGGAGACATGTAGAGACAGACAGGTAACCAGTCTATCACAGGGGGACATGTAGAGACAGACAGGTAACCAGTCTATCACAGGGAGACATGTAGAGACAGACAGGTAACCAGTCTATCACAGGGAGACATGTAAAGACAGACAGGTAACCAGTCTATCACAGGGAGACATGTAGAGACAGACAGGTGACCAGTCTATCACAGGGAGACATGTAGAGACAGACAGGTAACCAGTCTATCACAGGGAGACATGTAGAGACAGACAGGTAACCAGTCTATCACAGGGCTGACATGTAGAGACAGACAGGTAACCAGTCTATCACAGGGCCGACATGTAGAGACAGACAGGTAACCAGTCTATCACAGGGAGACATGTAGAGACAGACAGGTAACCAGTCTATCACAGGGAGACATGTAGAGACAGACAGGTAACCAGTCTATCATGGGGCCGACATGTAGAGACAGACAGGTAACCAGTCTATCACAGGGCTGACATGTAGAGACAGACAGGTAACCAATATATCACATGGAGACATGTGGAGACAGACAGGTAACCAGTCTATCACAGGGAGACATGTAGAGACCGACAGGTAACCAGTCTATCACAGGGGGACATGTAGAGACAGACAGGTAACCAGTCTATCACAGGGAGACATGTAGAGACAGACAGGTAACCAGTCTATCACAGGGAGACATGTAGAGACAGAAAGGTAACCAGTCTATCACGGGGCCGACATGTAGAGACAGACAGGTAACCAGTCTATCACAGGGAGACATGTAGAGACAGACAGGTAACCAGTCTATCACAGGGGGACATGTAGAGACAGACAGTTAACCAGTCTATCACAGGGAGACATGTAGAGACAGACAGGTAACCAGTCTATCACAGGGGGACATGTAGAGACAGACAAGTAACCAGTCTATTACAGGGAGACATGTAGAGACAGACAGGTAACCAGTCTATCACAGGGAGACATGTAGAGGCAGACAGGTAACCAGTCTATCATAGGGCTGACATGTAGAGACAGACAGGTAACCAGTCTATCACATGGAGACATGTGGAGACAGACACGTAACCAGTCTATCACAGGGAGACATGTAGAGACAGACAGGTAACCAGTCTATCACAGGGCTGACATGTAGAGAGAGACAGGTGACCAGTCTATCACAGGGCTGACATGTAGAGACAGACAGGTAACCAGTCTATCACAGGGCTGACATGTAGAGACAGACAGGTGACCAGTCTATCACAGGGCTGACATGTAGAGACAGACAGGTAACCAGTCTATCACAGGGAGACATGTAGAGACAGACAGGTAACCAGTCTATCACAGGGAGACATGTAGAGACAGACAGGTAACCAGTCTATCACAGGGAGACATGTACAGACAGACAGGTGACCAGTCTATCACAGGGAGACATGTAGAGACAGACAGGTAACCAGTCTATCACAGGGCTGACATGTAGAGACAGACAGGTAACCAATCTATCACATGGAGACATGTGGAGACAGACAGGTAACCAGTCTATCACAGGGAGACATGTAGAGACCGACAGGTAACCAGTCTATCACAGGGGGACATGTAGAGACAGACAGGTAACCAGTCTATCACAGGGAGACATGTAGAGACAGACAGGTAACCAGTCTATCACAGGGAGACATGTAGAGACAGACAGGTAACTAGTCTATCACGGGGCCGACATGTAGAGACATACAGGTAACCAGTCTATCACAGGGCCGACATGTAGAGACAGACAGGTAACCAGTCTATCACAGGGAGACATGTAGAGACAGACAGGTAATCAGTCTATCACAGGGAGACATGTAGAGACAGACAGGTAACCAGTCTATCATGGGGCCGACATGTAGAGACAGACAGGTAACCAGTCTATCACAGGGGTACATGTAGAGACAGACAGGTAACCAGTCTATCACAGGGGGACATGTAGAGACAGACAGGTAACCAGTCTATCACAGGGAGACATGTAGAGACAGACAGGTAACCAGTCTATCACAGGGAGACATGTAGAGACAGACAGGTAACCAGTCTATCACAGGGGGACATGTAGAGACAGACAGGTAACCAGTCTATCACAGGGAGACATGTAGAGACAGACAGGTAACCAGTCTATCACAGGGAGACATGTAAAGACAGACAGGTAACCAGTCTATCACAGGGAGACATGTAGAGACAGACAGGTGACCAGTCTATCACAGGGAGACATGTAGAGACAGACAGGTAACCAGTCTATCACAGGGAGACATATAGAGACAGACAGGTAACCAGTCTATCACAGGGGGACATGTAGAGACAGACAGGTAACCAGTCTATCACAGGGAGACATGTAGAGACAGACAGGTAACCAGTCTATCACAGGGAGACATGTAAAGACAGACAGGTAACCAGTCTATCACAGGGAGACATGTAGAGACAGACAGGTGACCAGTCTATCACAGGGAGACATGTAGAGACAGACAGGTAACCAGTCTATCACAGGGAGACATGTAGAGACAGACAGGTAACCAGTCTATCACAGGGCTGACATGTAGAGACAGACAGGTAACCAGTCTATCACAGGGCCGACATGTAGAGACAGACAGGTAACCAGTCTATCACAGGGAGACATGTAGAGACAGACAGGTAACCAGTCTATCACAGGGAGACATGTAGAGACAGACAGGTAACCAGTCTATCATGGGGCCGACATGTAGAGACAGACAGGTAACCAGTCTATCACAGGGCTGACATGTAGAGACAGACAGGTAACCAATATATCACATGGAGACATGTGGAGACAGACAGGTAACCAGTCTATCACAGGGAGACATGTAGAGACCGACAGGTAACCAGTCTATCACAGGGGGACATGTAGAGACAGACAGGTAACCAGTCTATCACAGGGAGACATGTAGAGACAGACAGGTAACCAGTCTATCACAGGGAGACATGTAGAGACAGACAGGTAACCAGTCTATCACGGGGCCGACATGTAGAGACAGACAGGTAACCAGTCTATCACAGGGAGACATGTAGAGACAGACAGGTAACCAGTCTATCACAGGGGGACATGTAGAGACAGACAGTTAACCAGTCTATCACAGGGAGACATGTAGAGACAGACAGGTAACCAGTCTATCACAGGGGGACATGTAGAGACAGACAGGTAACCAGTCTATTACAGGGAGACATGTAGAGACAGACAGGTAACCAGTCTATCACAGGGAGACATGTAGAGACAGACAGGTAACCAGTCTATCATAGGGCTGACATGTAGAGACAGACAGGTAACCAGTCTATCACATGGAGACATGTGGAGACAGACACGTAACCAGTCTATCACAGGGAGACATGTAGAGACAGACAGGTAACCAGTCTATCACAGGGCTGACATGTAGAGAGAGACAGGTGACCAGTCTATCACAGGGCTGACATGTAGAGACAGACAGGTAACCAGTCTATCACAGGGCTGACATGTAGAGACAGACAGGTGACCAGTCTATCACAGGGCTGACATGTAGAGACAGACAGGTAACCAGTCTATCACAGGGAGACATGTAGAGACAGACAGGTAACCAGTCTATCACAGGGAGACATGTAGAGACAGACAGGTAACCAGTCTATCACAGGGCTGACATGTAGAGACAGACAGGCAACCAGTCTATCACAGGGCTGACATGTAGAGACTGAAAGGTAACCAGTCTATCACGGGGCCGACATGTAGAGACAGACAGGTAACCAGTCTATCACAGGGAGACATGTAGAGACAGACAGGTAACCAGTCTATCACAGGGCTGACATGTAGAGACAGACAGGTAACCAGTCTATCACAGGGCCGACATGTAGAGACAGACAGGTAACCAGTCTATCACAGGGCCGACATGTAGAGACAGACAGGTAACCAGTCTATCACAGGGAGACATGTAGAGACAGACAGGTAACCAGTCTATCACAGGGAGACATGTAGAGACAGACAGGTAACCAGTCTATGATGGGGCCGACATGTAGAGACAGACAGGTAACCAGTCTATCACAGGGGTACATGTAGAGACAGACAGGTAACCAGTCTATCACAGGGGGACATGTAGAGACAGACAGGTAACCAGTCTATCACAGGGAGACATGTAGAGACAGACAGGTAACCAGTCTATCACAGGGAGACATGTAGAGACAGACAGATAACCAGTCTATCACAGGGGGACATGTAGAGACAGACAGGTAACCAGTCTATCACAGGGAGACATGTAGAGACAGACAGGTAACCAGTCTATCACAGGGAGACATGTAAAGACAGACAGGTAACCAGTCTATCACAGGGAGACATGTAGAGACAGACAGGTGACCAGTCTATCACAGGGAGACATGTAGAGACAGACAGGTAACCAGTCTATCACAGGGCTGACATGTAGAGACAGACAGGTAACCAGTCTATCACAGGGAGACATGTAGAGACAGACAGGTAACCAGTCTATCACAGGGAGACATGTACAGACAGACAGGTGACCAGTCTATCACAGGGAGACATGTAGAGACAGACAGGTAACCAGTCTATCACAGGGCTGACATGTAGAGACAGACAGGTAACCAATCTATCACATGGAGACATGTGGAGACAGACAGGTAACCAGTCTATCACAGGGAGACATGTAGAGACCGACAGGTAACCAGTCTATCACAGGGGGACATGTAGAGACAGACAGGTAACCAGTCTATCACAGGGAGACATGTAGAGACAGACAGGTAACCAGTCTATCACAGGGAGACATGTAGAGACAGACAGGTAACCAGTCTATCACGGGGCCGACATGTAGAGACAGACAGGTAACCAGTCTATCACAGGGAGACATGTAGAGACAGACAGGTAACCAGTCTATCACAGGGGGACATGTAGAGACAGACAGTTAACCAGTCTATCACAGGGAGACATGTAGAGACAGACAGGTAACCAGTCTATCACATGGAGACATGTAGAGACAGACAGGTAACCAGTTTATCACAGGGAGACATGTAGAGACAGACAGGTAACCAGTCTATCACAGGGAGACATGTAGAGACAGACAGGTAACCAGTCTATCACAGGGAGACATGTAGAGACAGACAGGTAACCAGTCTATCACAGGGAGACATGTAGAGACCGACAGGTAACCAGTCTTTCACAGGGGGACATGTAGAGACAGACAGGTAACCAGTCTATCACAGGGAGACATGTAGAGACAGACAGGTAACCAGTCTATCACAGGGAGACATGTAGAGACAGACAGGTAACCAGTCTATCACGGGGCCGACATTTAGAGACAGACAGGTAACCAGTCTATCACAGGGAGACATGTAGAGACAGACAGGTAACCAGTCTATCACAGGGCTGACATGTAGAGACAGACAGGTGACCAGTCTATCACAGGGCTGACATGTAGAGAGAGACAGGTGACCAGTCTATCACAGGGCTGACATGTAGAGACAGACAGGTAACCAGTCTATCACAGGGAGACATGTAGAGACAGACAGGTAACCAGTCTATCACAGGGAGACATGTAGAGACAGACAGGTAACCAGTCTATCACAGGGCTGACATGTAGAGACAGACAGGCAACCAGTCTATCACAGGGCTGACATGTAGAGACAGACAGGTAACCAGTCTATCACAGGGCCGACATGTAGAGACAGACAGGTAACCAGTCTATCACAGGGAGACATGTAGAGACAGACAGGTAACCAGTCTATCACAGGGAGACATGTAGAGACAGACAGGTAACCAGTCTATCATGGGGCCGACATGTAGAGACAGACAGGTAACCAGTCTATCACAGGGAGACATGTAGAGACAGACAGGTAACCAGTCTATCACAGGGGGACATGTAGAGACAGACAGGTAACCAGTCTATCACAGGGAGACATGTAGAGACAGACAGGTAACCAGTCTATCACAGGGAGACATGTAGAGACAGACAGGTAACCAGTCTATCACAGGGGGACATACAGAGACAGACAGGTAACCAGTCTATCACAGGGAGACATGTAGAGACAGACAGGTAACCAGTCTATCACAGGGAGACATGTAGAGACAGACAGGTAACCAGTCTATCACAGGGAGACATGTAGAGACCGACAGGTAACCAGTCTATCACAGGGGGACATGTAGAGACAGACAGGTAACCAGTCTATCACAGGGAGACATGTAGAGACAGACAGGTAACCAGTCTATCACAGGGAGACATGTAGAGACAGACAGGTAACCAGTCTATCACGGGGCCGACATGTAGAGACAGACAGGTAACCAGTCTATCACAGGGAGACATGTAGAGACAGACAGGTAACCAGTCTATCACAGGGGGACATGTAGAGACAGACAGTTAACCAGTCTATCACAGGGAGACATGTAGAGACAGACAGGTAACCAGTCTATCACATGGAGACATGTAGAGACAGACAGGTAACCAGTCTATCACAGGGAGACATGTAGAGACAGACAGGTAACCAGTCTATCACAGGGAGACATGTAGAGACAGACAGGTAACCAGTCTATCACAGGGAGACATGTAGAGACAGACAGGTAACCAGTCTATCACAGGGAGACATGTAGAGACTTACAGGTAACCAGTCTTTCACAGGGGGACATGTAGAGACAGACAGGTAACCAGTCTATCACAGGGAGACATGTAGAGACAGACAGGTAACCAGTCTATCACAGGGAGACATGTAGAGACAGACAGGTAACCAGTCTATCACGGGGCCGACATTTAGAGACAGACAGGTAACCAGTCTATCACAGGGAGACATGTAGAGACAGACAGGTAACCAGTCTATCACAGGGCTGACATGTAGAGACAGACAGGTGACCAGTCTATCACAGGGCTGACATGTAGAGAGAGACAGGTGACCAGTCTATCACAGGGCTGACATGTAGAGACAGACAGGTAACCAGTCTATCACAGGGAGACATGTAGAGACAGACAGGTAACCAGTCTATCACAGGGAGACATGTAGAGACAGACAGGTAACCAGTCTATCACAGGGCTGACATGTAGAGACAGACAGGCAACCAGTCTATCACAGGGCTGACATGTAGAGACAGACAGGTAACCAGTCTATCACAGGGCCGACATGTAGAGACAGACAGGTAACCAGTCTATCACAGGGAGACATGTAGAGACAGACAGGTAACCAGTCTATCACAGGGAGACATGTAGAGACAGACAGGTAACCAGTCTATCATGGGGCCGACATGTAGAGACAGACAGGTAACCAGTCTATCACAGGGAGACATGTAGAGACAGACAGGTAACCAGTCTATCACAGGGGGACATGTAGAGACAGACAGGTAACCAGTCTATCACAGGGAGACATGTAGAGACAGACAGGTAACCAGTCTATCACAGGGGGACATGTAGAGACAGACAGGTAACCAGTCTATCACAGGGAGACATGTAGAGACAGACAGGTAACCAGTCTATCACAGGGCTGACATGTAGAGACAGACAGGTGACCAGTCTATCACAGGGCTGACATGTAGAGAGAGACAGGTGACCAGTCTATCACAGGGCTGACATGTAGAGACAGACAGGTAACCAGTCTATCACAGGGAGACATGTAGAGACAGACAGGTAACCAGTCTATCACAGGGAGACATGTAGAGACAGACAGGTAACCAGTCTATCACAGGGCTGACATGTAGAGACAGACAGGCAACCAGTCTATCACAGGGCTGACATGTAGAGACAGACAGGTAACCAGTCTATCACAGGGCCGACATGTAGAGACAGACAGGTAACCAGTCTATCACAGGGAGACATGTAGAGACAGACAGGTAACCAGTCTATCACAGGGAGACATGTAGAGACAGACAGGTAACCAGTCTATCATGGGGCCGACATGTAGAGACAGACAGGTAACCAGTCTATCACAGGGAGACATGTAGAGACAGACAGGTAACCAGTCTATCACAGGGGGACATGTAGAGACAGACAGGTAACCAGTCTATCACAGGGAGACATGTAGAGACAGACAGGTAACCAGTCTATCACAGGGGGACATGTAGAGACAGACAGGTAACCAGTCTATCACAGGGAGACATGTAGAGACAGACAGGTAACCAGTCTATCACAGGGAGACATGTAGAGACAGACAGGTAACCAGTCTATCACAGGGAGACATGTAGAGACCGACAGGTAACCAGTCTATCACAGGGGGACATGTAGAGACAGACAGGTAACCAGTCTATCACAGGGAGACATGTAGAGACAGACAGGTAACCAGTCTATCACAGGGAGACATGTAGAGACAGACAGGTAACCAGTCTATCACGGGGCCGACATGTAGAGACAGACAGGTAACCAGTCTATCACAGGGAGACATGTAGAGACAGACAGGTAACCAGTCTATCACAGGGGGACATGTAGAGACAGACAGTTAACCAGTCTATCACAGGGAGACATGTAGAGACAGACAGGTAACCAGTCTATCACATGGAGACATGTAGAGACAGACAGGTAACCAGTCTATCACAGGGAGACATGTAGAGACAGACAGGTAACCAGTCTATCACAGGGAGACATGTAGAGACAGACAGGTAACCAGTCTATCACAGGGAGACATGTAGAGACAGACAGGTAACCAGTCTATCACAGGGAGACATGTAGAGACCGACAGGTAACCAGTCTTTCACAGGGGGACATGTAGAGACAGACAGGTAACCAGTCTATCACAGGGAGACATGTAGAGACAGACAGGTAACCAGTCTATCACAGGGAGACATGTAGAGACAGACAGGTAACCAGTCTATCACGGGGCCGACATGTAGAGACAGACAGGTGACCAGTCTATCACAGGGCTGACATGTAGAGACAGACAGGTAACCAGTCTATCACAGGGGGACATGTAGAGACAGACAGGTAACCAGTCTATCACAGGGAGACATGTAGAGACAGACAGGTAACCAGTCTATCACAGGGCTGACATGTAGAGACAGACAGGTGACCAGTCTATCACAGGGCTGACATGTAGAGAGAGACAGGTGACCAGTCTATCACAGGGCTGACATGTAGAGACAGACAGGTAACCAGTCTATCACAGGGAGACATGTAGAGACAGACAGGTAACCAGTCTATCACAGGGAGACATGTAGAGACAGACAGGTAACCAGTCTATCACAGGGCTGACATGTAGAGACAGACAGGCAACCAGTCTATCACAGGGCTGACATGTAGAGACAGACAGGTAACCAGTCTATCACAGGGCCGACATGTAGAGACAGACAGGTAACCAGTCTATCACAGGGAGACATGTAGAGACAGACAGGTAACCAGTCTATCACAGGGAGACATGTAGAGACAGACAGGTAACCAGTCTATCATGGGGCCGACATGTAGAGACAGACAGGTAACCAGTCTATCACAGGGAGACATGTAGAGACAGACAGGTAACCAGTCTATCACAGGGGGACATGTAGAGACAGACAGGTAACCAGTCTATCACAGGGAGACATGTAGAGACAGACAGGTAACCAGTCTATCACAGGGGGACATGTAGAGACAGACAGGTAACCAGTCTATCACAGGGAGACATGTAGAGACAGACAGGTAACCAGTCTATCACAGGGAGACATGTAGAGACAGACAGGTAACCAGTCTATCACAGGGAGACATGTAGAGACCGACAGGTAACCAGTCTATCACAGGGGGACATGTAGAGACAGACAGGTAACCAGTCTATCACAGGGAGACATGTAGAGACAGACAGGTAACCAGTCTATCACAGGGAGACATGTAGAGACAGACAGGTAACCAGTCTATCACGGGGCCGACATGTAGAGACAGACAGGTAACCAGTCTATCACAGGGAGACATGTAGAGACAGACAGGTAACCAGTCTATCACAGGGGGACATGTAGAGACAGACAGTTAACCAGTCTATCACAGGGAGACATGTAGAGACAGACAGGTAACCATTCTATCACATGGAGACATGTAGAGACAGACAGGTAACCAGTCTATCACAGGGAGACATGTAGAGACAGACAGGTAACCAGTCTATCACAGGGAGACATGTAGAGACAGACAGGTAACCAGTCTATCACAGGGAGACATGTAGAGACAGACAGGTAACCAGTCTATCACAGGGAGACATGTAGAGACCGACAGGTAACCAGTCTTTCACAGGGGGACATGTAGAGACAGACAGGTAACCAGTCTATCACAGGGAGACATGTAGAGACAGACAGGTAACCAGTCTATCACAGGGGGACATGTAGAGACAGACAGGTAACCAGTCTATCACAGGGAGACATGTAGAGACAGACAGGTAACCAGTCTATCACAGGGAGACATGTAGAGACAGACAGGTAACCAGTCTATCACAGGGGGACATGTAGAGACAGACAGGTAACCAGTCTATCACAGGGAGACATGTAGAGACAGACAGGTAACCAGTCTATCACAGGGAGACATGTAGAGACAGACAGGTAACCAGTCTATCACAGGGGGACATGTAGAGACAGACAGTTAACCAGTCTATCACAGGGAGACATGTAGAGACAGACAGGTAACCAGTCTATCACATGGAGACATGTAGAGACAGACAGGTAACCAGTCTATCACAGGGAGACATGTAGAGACAGACAGGTAACCAGTCTATCACAGGGAGACATGTAGAGACAGACAGGTAACCAGTCTATCACAGGGAGACATGTAGAGACAGACAGGTAACCAGTCTATCACAGGGAGACATGTAGAGACCGACAGGTAACCAGTCTTTCACAGGGGGACATGTAGAGACAGACAGGTAACCAGTCTATCACAGGGAGACATGTAGAGACAGACAGGTAACCAGTCTATCACAGGGAGACATGTAGAGACAGACAGGTAACCAGTCTATCACGGGGCCGACATTTAGAGACAGACAGGTAACCAGTCTATCACAGGGAGACATGTAGAGACAGACAGGTAACCAGTCTATCACAGGGCTGACATGTAGAGACAGACAGGTGACCAGTCTATCACAGGGCTGACATGTAGAGAGAGACAGGTGACCAGTCTATCACAGGGCTGACATGTAGAGACAGACAGGTAACCAGTCTATCACAGGGAGACATGTAGAGACAGACAGGTAACCAGTCTATCACAGGGAGACATGTAGAGACAGACAGGTAACCAGTCTATCACAGGGCTGACATGTAGAGACAGACAGGCAACCAGTCTATCACAGGGCTGACATGTAGAGACAGACAGGTAACCAGTCTATCACAGGGCCGACATGTAGAGACAGACAGGTAACCAGTCTATCACAGGGAGACATGTAGAGACAGACAGGTAACCAGTCTATCACAGGGAGACATGTAGAGACAGACAGGTAACCAGTCTATCATGGGGCCGACATGTAGAGACAGACAGGTAACCAGTCTATCACAGGGAGACATGTAGAGACAGACAGGTAACCAGTCTATCACAGGGGGACATGTAGAGACAGACAGGTAACCAGTCTATCACAGGGAGACATGTAGAGACAGACAGGTAACCAGTCTATCACAGGGAGACATGTAGAGACAGACAGGTAACCAGTCTATCACAGGGGGACATGTAGAGACAGACAGGTAACCAGTCTATCACAGGGAGACATGTAGAGACAGACAGGTAACCAGTCTATCACAGGGAGACATGTAGAGACAGACAGGTAACCAGTCTATCACAGGGAGACATGTAAAGACAGACAGGTAACCAGTCTATCACAGGGAGACATGTAGAGACAGACAGGTGACCAGTCTATCACAGGGAGACATGTAGAGACAGACAGGTAACCAGTCTATCACAGGGAGACATGTAGAGACAGACAGGTAACCAGTCTATCACAGGGCTGACATGTAGAGACAGACAGGTAACCAGTCTATCACAGGGAGACATGTAGAGACAGACAGGTAACCAGTCTATCACAGGGAGACATGTAGAGACAGACAGGTAACCAGTCTATCACAGGGCTGACATGTAGAGACAGACAGGTAACCAGTCTATCACATGGAGACATGTGGAGACAGACAGGTAACCAGTCTATCACAGGGAGACATGTAGAGACAGACAGGTAACCAGTCTATCACAGGGAGACATGTCGAGACCGACAGGTAACCAGTCTATCACAGGGGGACATGTAGAGACAGACAGGTAACCAGTCTATCACAGGGCTGACATGTAGAGCCAGACAGGTAACCAGTCTATCACAGGGAGACATGTAGAGACAGACAGGTAACCAGTCTATCACAGGGAGACATGGAGAGACAGACAGGTAACCAGTCTATCACAGGGAGACATGTAGAGACAGACAGGTAACCAGTCTATCACAGGGGTACATGTAGAGACAGACAGGTAACCAGTCTATCACAGGGGGACATGTAGAGACAGACAGGTAACCAGTCTATCACAGGGAGACATGTAGAGACAGACAGGTAAGCAGTCTATCACAGGGAGACATGTAGAGACAGACAGGTAACCAGTCTATCACAGGGGGACATGTAGAGACAGACAGGTAACCAGTCTATCACAGGGAGACATGTAGAGACAGACAGGAAACCAGTCTATCACAGGGGGACATGTAGAGACAGACAGGTAACCAGTCTATCACAGGGAGACATGTAGAGACAGACAGGTAACCAGTCTATCACAGGGCTGACATGTAGAGACAGACAGGTAACCAGTCTATCACAGGGAGACATGTAGAGACAGACAGGTAACCAGTCTATCACAGGGAGACATGTAGAGACAGACAGGTAACCAGTCTATCACAGGGAGACATGTAAAGACAGACAGGTAACCAGTCTATCACAGGGAGACATGTAGAGACAGACAGGTAACCAGTCTATCATAGGGCTGACATGTAGAGACAGACAGGTAACCAGTCTATCACATGGAGACATGTGGAGACAGACAGGTAACCAGTCTATCACAGGGAGACATGTAAAGACAGACAGGTAACCAGTCTATCACAGGGAGACATGTAGAGACAGACAGGTGACCAGTCTATCACAGGGAGACATGTAGAGACAGACAGGTAACCAGTCTATCACAGGGGGACATGTAGAGACAGACAGGTAACCAGTCTATCACAGGGAGACATGTAGAGACAGACAGGTAACCAGTCTATCACAGGGAGACATGTAGAGACAGACAGGTAACCAGTCTATCACAGGGCTGACATGTAGAGACAGACAGGTAACCAGTCTATCACAGGGAGACATGTAGAGACAGACAGGTAACCAGTCTATCACAGGGAGACATGTACAGACAGACAGGTAACCAGTCTATCACAGGGCTGACATGTAGAGACAGACAGGTAACCAGTCTATCACAGGGCTGACATGTAGAGACAGACAGGTAACCAGTCTATCATAGGGCTGACATGTAGAGACAGACAGGTAACCAGTCTATCACATGGAGACATGTGGAGACAGACAGGTAACCAGTCTATCACAGGGAGACATGTAGAGACAGACAGGTAACCAGTCTATCACAGGGAGACATGTCGAGACCGACAGGTAACCAGTCTATCACAGGGGGACATGTAGAGACAGACAGGTAACCAGTCTATCACAGGGCTGACATGTAGAGCCAGACAGGTAACCAGTCTATCACAGGGAGACATGTAGAGACAGACAGGTAACCAGTCTATCACAGGGAGACATGTAGAGACAGACAGGTAACCAGTCTATCACAGGGAGACATGTAGAGACAGACAAGTAACCAGTCTATCACAGGGAGACATGTAAAGACAGACAGGTAACCAGTCTATCACAGGGAGACATGTAGAGACAGACAGGTGACCAGTCTATCACAGGGAGACATGTAGAGACAGACAGGTAACCAGTCTATCACAGGGAGACATGTAGAGACAGACAGGTAACCAGTCTATCACAGGGCTGACATGTAGAGACAGACAGGTAACCAGTCTATCACAGGGAGACATGTAGAGACAGACAGGTAACCAGTCTATCACAGGGAGACATGTAGAGACAGACAGGTGACCAGTCTATCACAGGGAGACATGTAGAGACAGACAGGTAACCAGTCTATCACAGGGCTGACATGTAGAGACAGACAGGTAACCAATCTATCACATGGAGACATGTGGAGACAGACAGGTAACCAGTCTATCACAGGGAGACATGTAGAGACCGACAGGTAACCAGTCTATCACAGGGGGACATGTAGAGACAGACAGGTAACCAGTCTATCACAGGGAGACATGTAGAGACAGACAGGTAACCAGTCTATCACAGGGAGACATGTAGAGACAGACAGGTAACCAGTCTATCACAGGGAGACATGGAGAGACAGACAGGTAACCAGTCTATCACAGGGAGACATGTAAAGACAGACAGGTAACCAGTCTATCACAGGGAGACATGTAGAGACAGACAGGTGACCAGTCTATCACAGGGAGACATGTAGAGACAGACAGGTAACCAGTCTATCACAGGGGGACATGTAGAGACAGACAGGTAACCAGTCTATCACAGGGAGACATGTAGAGACAGACAGGTAACCAGTCTATCACAGGGAGACATGTAGAGACCGACAGGTAACCAGTCTTTCACAGGGGGACATGTAGAGACAGACAGGTAACCAGTCTATCACAGGGAGACATGTAGAGACAGACAGGTAACCAGTCTATCACAGGGAGACATGTAGAGACAGACAGGTAACCAGTCTATCACGGGGCCGACATTTAGAGACAGACAGGTAACCAGTCTATCACAGGGAGACATGTAGAGACAGACAGGTAACCAGTCTATCACAGGGCTGACATGTACAGACAGACAGGTGACCAGTCTATCACAGGGCTGACATGTAGAGAGAGACAGGTGACCAGTCTATCACAGGGCTGACATGTAGAGACAGACAGGTAACCAGTCTATCACAGGGAGACATGTAGAGACAGACAGGTAACCAGTCTATCACAGGGAGACATGTAGAGACAGACAGGTAACCGGTCTATCACAGGGCTGACATGTAGAGACAGACAGGTGACCAGTCTATCACAGGGCTGACATGTAGAGAGAGACAGGTGACCAGTCTATCACAGGGCTGACATGTAGAGACAGACAGGTAACCAGTCTATCACAGGGAGACATGTAGAGACAGACAGGTAACCAGTCTATCACAGGGAGACATGTAGAGACAGACAGGTAACCGGTCTATCACAGGGAGACATGTAGAGACAGACAGGTAACCAGTCTATCACAGGGAGACATGTAGAGACAGACAGGTAACCAGTCTATCACAGGGAGACATGTAAAGACAGACAGGTAACCAGTCTATCACAGGGAGACATGTAGAGACAGACAGGTGACCAGTCTATCACAGGGAGACATGTAGAGACAGACAGGTAACCAGTCTATCACAGGGAGACATGTAGAGACAGACAGGTAACCAGTCTATCACAGGGCTGACATGTAGAGACAGACAGGTAACCAGTCTATCACAGGGAGACATGTAGAGACAGACAGGTAACCAGTCTATTACAGGGGGACATGTAGAGACAGACAGGTAACCAGTCTATCACAGGGAGACATGTAGAGACAGACAGGTAACCAGTCTATCACAGGGAGACATGTAGAGACCGACAGGTAACCAGTCTTTCACAGGGGGACTTGTAGAGACAGACAGGTAACCAGTCTATCACAGGGAGACATGTAGAGACAGACAGGTAACCAGTCTATCACAGGGAGACATGTAGAGACAGACAGGTAACCAGTCTATCACGGGGCCGACATTTAGAGACAGACAGGTAACCAGTCTATCACAGGGAGACATGTAGAGACAGACAGGTAACCAGTCTATCACAGGGCTGACATGTAGAGACAGACAGGTGACCAGTCTATCACAGGGCTGACATGTAGAGAGAGACAGGTGACCAGTCTATCACAGGGCTGACATGTAGAGACAGACAGGTAACCAGTCTATCACAGGGAGACATGTAGAGACAGACAGGTAACCAGTCTATCACAGGGAGACATGTAGAGACAGACAGGTAACCAGTCTATCACAGGGCTGACATGTAGAGACAGACAGGCAACCAGTCTATCACAGGGCTGACATGTAGAGACAGACAGGTAACCAGTCTATCACAGGGCCGACATGTAGAGACAGACAGGTAACCAGTCTATCACAGGGAGACATGTAGAGACAGACAGGTAACCAGTCTATCACAGGGGGACATGTAGAGACAGACAGGTAACCAGTCTATCATGGGGCCGACATGTAGAGACAGACAGGTAACCAGTCTATCACAGGGAGACATGTAGAGACAGACAGGTAACCAGTCTATCACAGGGGGACATGTAGAGACAGACAGGTAACCAGTCTATCACAGGGAGACATGTAGAGACAGACAGGTAACCAGTCTATCACAGGGAGACATGTAGAGACAGACAGGTAACCAGTCTATCACAGGGGGACATGTAGAGACAGACAGGTAACCAGTCTATCACAGGGAGACATGTAGAGACAGACAGGTAACCAGTCTATCACAGGGAGACATGTAGAGACAGACAGGTAACCAGTCTATCACAGGGAGACATGTAAAGACAGACAGGTAACCAGTCTATCACAGGGAGACATGTAGAGACAGACAGGTGACCAGTCTATCACAGGGAGACATGTAGAGACAGACAGGTAACCAGTCTATCACAGGGAGACATGTAGAGACAGACAGGTAACCAGTCTATCACAGGGCTGACATGTAGAGACAGACAGGTAACCAGTCTATCACAGGGAGACATGTAGAGACAGACAGGTAACCAGTCTATCACAGGGAGACATGTACAGACAGACAGGTAACCAGTCTATCACAGGGCTGACATGTAGAGACAGACAGGTAACCAGTCTATCACAGGGCTGACATGTAGAGACAGACAGGTAACCAGTCTATCATAGGGCTGACATGTAGAGACAGACAGGTAACCAGTTTATCACATGGAGACATGTGGAGACAGACAGGTAACCAGTCTATCACAGGGAGACATGTAGAGACAGACAGGTAACCAGTCTATCACAGGGAGACATGTAGAGACCGACAGGTAACCAGTCTATCACAGGGGGACATGTAGAGACAGACAGGTAACCAGTCTATCACAGGGCTGACATGTAGAGACAGACAGGTAACCAGTCTATCACAGGGAGACATGTAGAGACAGACAGGTAACCAGTCTATCACAGGGAGACATGTAAAGACAGACAGGTAACCAGTCTATCACAGGGAGACATGTAGAGACAGACAGGTGACCAGTCTATCACAGGGAGACATGTAGAGACAGACAGGTAACCAGTCTATCACAGGGAGACATGTAGAGACAGACAGGTAACCAGTCTATCACAGGGCTGACATGTAGAGACAGACAGGTAACCAGTCTATCACAGGGAGACATGTAGAGACAGACAGGTAACCAGTCTATCACAGGGAGACATGTACAGACAGACAGGTAACCAGTCTATCACAGGGCTGACATGTAGAGACAGACAGGTAACCAGTCTATCATAGGGCTGACATGTAGAGACAGACAGGTAACCAGTCTATCACATGGAGACATGTGGAGACAGACACGTAACCAGTCTATCACAGGGAGACATGTGGAGACAGACAGGTAACCAGTCTATCACAGGGAGACATGTAGAGACCGACAGGTAACCAGTCTATCACAGGGGGACATGTAGAGACAGACAGGTAACCAGTCTATCACAGGGAGACATGTAGAGACAGACAGGTAACCAGTCTATCACAGGGGGACATGTAGAGACAGACAGGTAACCAGTCTATCACAGGGAGACATGTAGAGACAGACAGGTAACCAGTCTATCACAGGGAGACATGGAGAGACAGACAGGTAACCAGTCTATCACAGGGAGACATGTAAAGACAGACAGGTAACCAGTCTATCACAGGGAGACATGTAGAGACAGACAGGTGACCAGTCTATCACAGGGAGACATGTAGAGACAGACAGGTAACCAGTCTATCACAGGGGGACATGTAGAGACAGACAGGTAACCAGTCTATCACAGGGAGACATGTAGAGACAGATAGGTAACCAGTCTATCACAGGGAGACATGTAGAGACAGACAGGTAACCAGTCTATCACGGGGCCGACATGTAGAGACAGACAGGTAACCAGTCTATCACAGGGAGACATGTAGAGACAGACAGGTAACCAGTCTATCACAGGGGGACATGTAGAGACAGACAGGTAACCAATCTATCACATGGAGACATGTGGAGACAGACAGGTAACCAGTCTATCACAGGGAGACATGTAGAGACAGACAGGTAACCAGTCTATCACAGGGAGACATGTAGAGACAGACAGGTAACCAGTCTATCACAGGGAGACATGTAGAGACAGACAGGTAACCAGTCTATCACGGGGCCGACATTTAGAGACAGACAGGTAACCAGTCTATCACAGGGAGACATGTAGAGACAGACAGGTAACCAGTCTATCACAGGGCTGACATGTAGAGACAGACAGGTGACCAGTCTATCACAGGGCTGACATGTAGAGAGAGACAGGTGACCAGTCTATCACAGGGCTGAAATGTAGAGACAGACAGGTAACCAGTCTATCACAGGCTGACATGTAGAGACAGACAGGTGACCAGTCTATCACAGGGCTGACATGTAGAGACAGACAGGTAACCAGTCTATCACAGGGAGACATGTAGAGACAGACAGGTAACCAGTCTATCACAGGGAGACATGTAGAGACAGACAGGTAACCAGTCTATCAGAGGGAGACATGTAGAGACAGAAAGGTAACCAGTCTATCACAGGGCTGACATGTAGAGACAGACAGGCAACCAGTCTATCACAGGGCTGACATGTAGAGACAGACAGGTAACCAGTCTATCACAGGGCCGACATGTAGAGACAGACAGGTAACCAGTCTATCACAGGGAGACATGTAGAGACAGACAGGTAACCAGTCTATCACAGGGAGACATGTAGAGACAGACAGGTAACCAGTCTATCATGGGGCCGACATGTAGAGACAGACAGGTAACCAGTCTATCACAGGGAGACATGTAGAGACAGACAGGTAACCAGTCTATCACAGGGGGACATGTAGAGACAGACAGGTAACCAGTCTATCACAGGGAGACATGTAGAGACAGACAGGTAACCAGTCTATCACAGGGAGACATGTAGAGACAGACAGGTAACCAGTCTATCACAGGGGGACTTGTAGAGACAGACAGGTAACCAGTCTATCACAGGGAGACATGTAGAGACAGACAGGTAACCAGTCTATCACAGGGAGACATGTAAATACAGACAGGTAACCAGTCTATCACAGGGAGACATGTAGAGACAGACAGGTGACCAGTCTATCACAGGGAGACATGTAGAGACAGACAGGTAACCAGTCTATCACAGGGAGACATGTAGAGACAGACAGGTAACCAGTCTATCACAGGGCTGACATGTAGAGACAGACAGGTAACCAGTCTATCACAGGGAGACATGTAGAGACAGACAGGTAACCAGTCTATCACAGGGAGACATGTACAGACAGACAGGTAACCAGTCTATCACAGGGAGACATGTAGAGACCGACAGGTAACCAGTCTATCACAGGGGGACATGTACAGACAGACAGGTAACCAGTCTATCACAGGGCTGACATGTAGAGACAGACAGGTAACCAGTCTATCGCAGGGCTGACATGTAGAGACAGACAGGTGACCAGTCTATCACAGGGCTGACATGTAGAGACAGACAGGTAACCAGTCTATCACAGGGGGACATGTAGAGACAGACAGGTAACCAGTCTATCACAGGGAGACATGTAGAGACAGACAGGTAACCAGTCTATCACAGGGAGACATGTAGAGACAGACAGGTAACCAGTCTATCACAGGGAGACATGTAAAGACAGACAGGTAACCAGTCTATCACAGGGAGACATGTAGAGACAGACAGGTGACCAGTCTATCACAGGGAGACATGTAGAGACAGACAGGTAACCAGTCTATCACAGGGAGACATGTAGAGACAGACAGGTAACCAGTCTATCACAGGGAGACATGTACAGACAGACAGGTAACCAGTCTATCACAGGGCTGACATGTAGAGACAGACAGGTAACCAGTCTATCACAGGGCTGACATGTAGAGACAGACAGGTAACCAGTCTATCATAGGGCTGACATGTAGAGACAGACAGGTAACCAGTCTATCACATGGAGACATGTGGAGACAGACAGGTAACCAGTCTATCATAGGGCTGACATGTAGAGACAGACAGGTAACCAGTCTATCACATGGAGACATGTGGAGACAGACAGGTAACCAGTCTATCACAGGGAGACATGTAGAGACAGACAGGTAACCAGTCTATCACCGGGAGACATGTAGAGACCGACAGGTAACCAGTCTATCACAGGGGGACATGTAGAGACAGACAGGTAACCAGTCTATCACAGGGAGACATGTAGAGACAGACAGGTAACCAGTCTATCACAGGGAGACATGTAGAGACAGACAGGTAACCAGTCTATCACAGGGAGACATGTAAAGACAGACAGGTAACCAGTCTATCACAGGGAGACATGTAGAGACAGACAGGTGACCAGTCTATCACAGGGAGACATGTAGAGACAGACAGGTAACCAGTCTATCACAGGGAGACATGTAGAGACAGACAGGTAACCAGTCTATCACAGGGAGACATGTACAGACAGACAGGTAACCAGTCTATCACAGGGCTGACATGTAGAGACAGACAGGTAACCAGTCTATCACAGGGCTGACATGTAGAGACAGACAGGTAACCAGTCTATCATAGGGCTGACATGTAGAGACAGACAGGTAACCAGTCTATCACATGGAGACATGTGGAGACAGACAGGTAACCAGTCTATCACAGGGAGACATGTAGAGACAGACAGGTAACCAGTCTATCACAGGGAGACATGTAGAGACCGACAGGTAACCAGTCTATCACAGGGGGACATGTAGAGACAGACAGGTAACCAGTCTATCACAGGGCTGACATGTAGAGACAGACAGGTAACCAGTCTATCACAGGGAGACATGTAGAGACAGACAGGTAACCAGTCTATCACAGGGAGACATGTACAGACAGACAGGTAACCAGTCAATCACAGGGCTGACATGTAGAGACAGACAGGTAACCAGTCTATCATAGGGCTGACATGTAGAGACAGACAGGTAACCAGTCTATCACATGGAGACATGTGGAGACAGACACGTAACCAGTCTATCACAGGGAGACATGTAGAGACAGACAGGTAACCAGTCTATCACAGGGAGACATGTAGAGACAGACAGGTAACCAGTCTATCACAGAGCTGACATGTAGAGACAGACAGGTAACCAGTCTATCACAGGGAGACATGTAGAGACAGACAGGTAACCAGTCTATCACAGGGAGACATGTACAGACAGACAGGTAACCAGTCTATCACAGGGCTGACATGTAGAGACAGACAGGTAACCAGTCTATCACAGGGCTGACATGTAGAGACAGACAGGTAACCAGTCTATCATAGGGCTGACATGTAGAGACAGACAGGTAACCAGTCTATCACATGGAGACATGTGGAGACAGACAGGTAACCAGTCTATCACAGGGAGACATGTAGAGACAGACAGGTAACCAGTCTATCACAGGGAGACATGTAGAGACAGACAGGTAACCAGTCTATCACAGGGAGACATGTAGAGACCGACAGGTAACCAGTCTATCACAGGGGGACATGTAGAGACAGACAGGTAACCAGTCTATCACATGGAGACATGTGGAGACAGACAGGTAACCAGTCTATCACAGGGAGACATGTAGAGACCGACAGGTAACCAGTCTATCACAGGGGGACATGTAGAGACAGACAGGTAACCAGTCTATCACAGGGAGACATGTAGAGACAGACAGGTAACCAGTCTATCACAGGGAGACATGTAGAGACAGACAGGTAACCAGTCTATCACAGGGGGACATGTAGAGACAGACAGGTAACCAGTCTATCACAGGGAGACATGTAGAGACAGACAGGTAACCAGTCTATCACAGGGAGACATGTAGAGACAGACAGGTAACCAGTCTATCACAGGGAGACATGTAAAGACAGACAGGTAACCAGTCTATCACAGGGAGACATGTAGAGACAGACAGGTGACCAGTCTATCACAGGGCTGACATGTAGAGACAGACAGGTAACCAGTCTATCACAGGGCTGACATGTAGAGACAGACAGGTAACCAGTCTATCATAGGGCTTACATGTAGAGACAGACAGGTAACCAGTCTATCACATGGAGACATGTGGAGACAGACAGGTAACCAGTCTATCACAGGGAGACATGTAGAGACAGACAGGTAACCAGTCTATCACAGGGAGACATGTAGAGACCGACAGGTAACCAGTCTATCACAGGGGGACATGTAGAGACAGACAGGTAACCAGTCTATCACAGGGCTGACATGTAGAGACAGACAGGTAACCAGTCTATCACAGGGAGACATGTAGAGACAGACAGGTAACCAGTCTATCACAGGGAGACATGTACAGACAGACAGGTAACCAGTCAATCACAGGGCTGACATGTAGAGACAGACAGGTAACCAGTCTATCATAGGGCTGACATGTAGAGACAGACAGGTAACCAGTCTATCACATGGAGACATGTGGAGACAGACACGTAACCAGTCTATCACAGGGAGACATGTAGAGACAGACAGGTAACCAGTCTATCACAGGGAGACATGTAGAGACAGACAGGTAACCAGTCTATCACAGAGCTGACATGTAGAGACAGACAGGTAACCAGTCTATCACAGGGAGACATGTAGAGACAGACAGGTAACCAGTCTATCACAGGGAGACATGTACAGACAGACAGGTAACCAGTCTATCACAGGGCTGACATGTAGAGACAGACAGGTAACCAGTCTATCACAGGGCTGACATGTAGAGACAGACAGGTAACCAGTCTATCATAGGGCTGACATGTAGAGACAGACAGGTAACCAGTCTATCACATGGAGACATGTGGAGACAGACAGGTAACCAGTCTATCACAGGGAGACATGTAGAGACAGACAGGTAACCAGTCTATCACTGGGAGACATGTAGAGACCGACAGGTAACCAGTCTATCACAGGGGGACATGTAGAGACAGACAGGTAACCAGTCTATCACAGGGCTGACATGTAGAGACAGACAGGTAACCAGTCTATCACAGGGAGACATGTAGAGACAGACAGGTAACCAGTCTATCACAGGGAGACATGTAAAGACAGACAGGTAACCAGTCTATCACAGGGAGACATGTAGAGACAGACAGGTGACCAGTCTATCACAGGGAGACATGTAGAGACAGACAGGTAACCAGTCTATCACAGGGAGACATGTAGAGACAGACAGGTAACCAGTCTATCACAGGGAGACATGTACAGACAGACAGGTAACCAGTCTATCATAGGGCTGACATGTAGAGACAGACAGGTAAACAGTCTATCACATGGAGACATGTGGAGACAGACACGTAACCAGTCTATCACAGGGAGACATGTAGAGACAGACAGGTAACCAGTCTATCACAGGGAGACATGTAGAGACCGACAGGTAACCAGTCTATCACAGGGAGACATGTAGAGACAGATAGGTAACCAGTCTATCACAGGGAGACATGTAGAGACAGACAGGTAACCAGTCTATCACGGGGCCGACATGTAGAGACAGACAGGTAACCAGTCTATCACAGGGAGACATGTGGAGACAGACAGGTAACCAGTCTATCACAGGGGGACATGTAGAGACAGACAGGTAACCAATCTATCACATGGAGACATGTGGAGACAGACAGGTAACCAGTCTATCACAGGGCTGACATGTAGAGACAGACAGGTAACCAGTCTATCACAGGCTGACATGTAGAGACAGACAGGTGACCAGTCTATCACAGGGCTGACATGTAGAGACAGACAGGTAACCAGTCTATCACAGGGAGACATGTAGAGACAGACAGGTAACCAGTCTATCACAGGGAGACATGTAGAGACAGACAGGTAACCAGTCTATCAGAGGGAGACATGTAGAGACAGACAGGTAACCAGTCTATCACAGGGCTGACATGTAGAGACAGACAGGCAACCAGTCTATCACAGGGCTGACATGTAGAGACAGACAGGTAACCAGTCTATCACAGGGCCGACATGTAGAGACAGACAGGTAACCAGTCTATCACAGGGAGACATGTAGAGACAGACAGGTAACCAGTATATCACAGGGAGACATGTAGAGACAGACAGGTAACCAGTCTATCATGGGGCCGACATGTAGAGACAGACAGGTAACCAGTCTATCACAGGGAGACATGTAGAGACAGACAGGTAACCAGTCTATCACAGGGGGACATGTAGAGACAGACAGGTAACCAGTCTATCACAGGGAGACATGTAGAGACAGACAGGTAACCAGTCTATCACAGGGAGACATGTGGAGACAGACAGGTAACCAGTCTATCACAGGGAGACATGTAGAGACAGACAGGTAACCAGTCTATCACAGGGAGACATGTAGAGACCGACAGGTAACCAGTCTATCACAGGGGGACATGTAGAGACAGACAGGTAACCAGTCTATCACAGTGCTGACATGTAGAGACAGACAGGCAACCAGTCTATCACAGGGCTGACATGTAGAGACAGACAGGTAACCAGTCTATCACAGGGCCGACATGTAGAGACAGACAGGTAACCAGTCTATCACAGGGAGACATGTAGAGACAGACAGGTAACCAGTCTATCATGGGGCCGACATGTAGAGACAGACAGGTAACCAGTCTATCACAGGGAGACATGTAGAGACAGACAGGTAACCAGTCTATCACAGGGGGACATGTAGAGACAGACAGGTAACCAGTCTATCACAGGGAGACATGTAGAGACAGACAGGTAACCAGTCTATCACAGGGAGACATGTAGAGACAGACAGGTAACCAGTCTATCACAGGGGGACATGTAGAGACAGACAGTTAACCAGTCTATCACAGGGAGACATGTAGAGACAGACAGGTAACCAGTCTATCACAGGGAGACATGTAGAGACAGACAGGTAACCAGTCTATCACAGGGAGACATGTAAAGACAGACAGGTAACCAGTCTATCACAGGGAGACATGTAGAGACAGACAGGTGACCAGTCTATCACAGGGAGACATGTAGAGACAGACAGGTAACCAGTCTATCACAGGGAGACATGTAGAGACAGACAGGTAACCAGTCTATCACAGGGCTGACATGTAGAGACAGACAGGTAACCAGTCTATCACAGGGAGACATGTAGAGACAGACAGGTAACCAGTCTATCACAGGGAGACATGTACAGACAGACAGGTAACCAGTCTATCACAGGGCTGACATGTAGAGACAGACAGGTAACCAGTCTATCACAGGGGGACATGTAGAGACAGACAGGTAACCAGTCTATCACAGGGCTGACATGTAGAGACAGACAGGCAACCAGTCTATCACAGGGCTGACATGTAGAGACAGACAGGTAACCAGTCTATCACAGGGCTGACATGTAGAGACAGACAGGTAACCAGTCTATCACATGGAGACATGTGGAGACAGACAGGTAACCAGTCTATCACAGGGAGACATGTAGAGACAGACAGGTAACCAGTCTATCACAGGGAGACATGTAGAGACCGACAGGTAACCAGTCTATCACAGGGGGACATGTAGAGACAGACAGGTAACCAGTCTATCACAGGGCTGACATGTAGAGACAGACAGGTAACCAGTCTATCATAGGGCTGACATGTAGAGACAGACAGGTGACCAGTCTATCACAGGGCTGACATGTAGAGACAGACAGGTAACCAGTCTATCACAGGGAGACATGTAGAGACAGACAGGTAACCAGTCTATCACAGGGAGACATGTAGAGACAGACAGGTAACCAGTCTATCACAGGGCTGACATGTAGAGACAGACAGGCAACCAGTCTATCACAGGGCTGACATGTAGAGACAGACAGGTAACCAGTCTATCACAGGGCCGACATGTAGAGAAAGACAGGTAACCAGTCTATCACAGGGAGACATGTAGAGACAGACAGGTAACCAGTCTATCACAGGGAGACATGTAGAGACAGACAGGTAACCAGTCTATCATGGGGCCGACATGTAGAGACAGACAGGTAACCAGTCTATCACAGGGAGACATGTAGAGACAGACAGGTAACCAGTCTATCACAGGGGGACATGTAGAGACAGACAGGTAACCAGTCTATCACAGGGAGACATGTAGAGACAGACAGGTAACCAGTCTATCACAGGGAGACATGTAGAGACAGACAGGTAACCAGTCTATCACAGGGGGACATGTAAGGACAGACAGGTAACCAGTCTATCACAGGGAGACATGTAGAGACAGACAGGTAACCAGTCTATCACAGGGAGACATGTAGAGACAGACAGGTAACCAGTCTATCACAGGGAGACATGTAAAGACAGACAGGTAACCAGTCTATCACAGGGAGACATGTAGAGACAGACAGGTGACCAGTCTATCACAGGGAGACATGTAGAGACAGACAGGTAACCAGTCTATCACAGGGAGACAATAAGAGACAGACAGGTAACCAGTCTATCACAGGGCTGACATGTAGAGACAGACAGGTAACCAGTCTATCACAGGGAGACATGTAGAGACAGACAGGTAACCAGTCTATCACAGGGAGACATGTACAGACAGACAGGTAACCAGTCTATCACAGGGCTGACATGTAGAGACAGACAGGTAACCAGTCTATCACAGGGCTGACATGTAGAGACAGACAGGTAACCAGTCTATCATAGGGCTGACATGTAGAGACAGACAGGTAACCAGTCTATCACATGGAGACATGTGGAGACAGACAGGTAACCAGTCTATCACAGGGAGACATGTAGAGACAGACAGGTAACCAGTCTATCACAGGGAGACATGTAGAGACCGACAGGTAACCAGTCTATCACAGGGGGACATGTAGAGACAGACAGGTAACCAGTCTATCACAGGGAGACATGTAGAGACAGACAGGTAACCAGTCTATCACAGGGAGACATGTAGAGACAGACAGGTAACCAGTCTATCACGGGGCCGACATGTAGAGACAGACAGGTAACCAGTCTATCACAGGGAGACATGTAGAGACAGACAGGTAACCAGTCTATCACAGGGGGACATGTAGAGACAGACAGTTAACCAGTCTATCACAGGGAGACATGTAGAGACAGACAGGTAACCAGTCTATCACATGGAGACATGTAGAGACAGACAGGTAACCAGTCTATCACAGGGGGACATGTCGAGACAGACAGGTAACCAGTCTATCACAGGGAGACATGTAGAGACAGACAGGTAACCAGTCTATCACAGGGAGACATGGAGAGACAGACAGGTAACCAGTCTATCACAGGGAGACATGTAAAGACAGACAGGTAACCAGTCTATCACAGGGAGACATGTAGAGACAGACAGGTGACCAGTCTATCACAGGGAGACATGTAGAGACAGACAGGTAACCAGTCTATCACAGGGGGACATGTAGAGACAGACAGGTAACCAGTCTATCACAGGGAGACATGTAGAGACAGACAGGTAACCAGTCTATCACAGGGAGACATGTAGAGACCGACAGGTAACCAGTCTTTCACAGGGGGACATGTAGAGACAGACAGGTAACCAGTCTATCACAGGGAGACATGTAGAGACAGACAGGTAACCAGTCTATCACAGGGAGACATGTAGAGACAGACAGGTAACCAGTCTATCACGGGGCCGACATTTAGAGACAGACAGGTAACCAGTCTATCACAGGGAGACATGTAGAGACAGACAGGTAACCAGTCTATCACAGGGCTGACATGTAGAGACAGACAGGTAACCAGTCTATCACAGGGAGACATGTAGAGACAGACAGGTAACCAGTCTATCACAGGGAGACATGTAGAGACAGACAGGTAACCAGTCTATCACAGGGCTGACATGTAGAGACAGACAGGCAACCAGTCTATCACAGGGCTGACATGTAGAGACAGACAGGTAACCAGTCTATCACAGGGCCGACATGTAGAGACAGACAGGTAACCAGTCTATCACAGGGAGACATGTAGAGACAGACAGGTAACCAGTCTATCACAGGGAGACATGTAGAGACAGACAGGTAACCAGTCTATCATGGGGCCGACATGTAGAGACAGACAGGTAACCAGTCTATCACAGGGAGACATGTAGAGACAGACAGGTAACCAGTCTATCACAGGGGGACATGTAGAGACAGACAGGTAACCAGTCTATCACAGGGAGACATGTAGAGACAGACAGGTAACCAGTCTATCACAGGGAGACATGTAGAGACAGACAGGTAACCAGTCTATCACAGGGGGACATGTAGAGACAGACAGGTAACCAGTCTATCACAGGAAGACATGTAGAGACAGACAGGTAACCAGTCTATCACAGGGAGACATGTAGAGACAGACAGGTAACCAGTCTATCACAGGGAGACATGTAAAGACAGACAGGTAACCAGTCTATCACAGGGAGACATGTAGAGACAGACAGGTAACCAGTCTATCACAGGGAGACATGTAGAGACCGACAGGTAACCAGTCTATCACAGGGGGACATGTAGAGACAGACAGGTAACCAGTCTATCACAGGGCTGACATGTAGAGACAGACAGGTAACCAGTCTATCATAGGGCTGACATGTAGAGACAGACAGGTGACCAGTCTATCACAGGGCTGACATGTAGAGACAGACAGTTAACCAGTCTATCACAGGGAGACATGTAGAGACAGACAGGTAACCAGTCTATCACAGGGAGACATGTAGAGACAGACAGGTAACCAGTCTATCACAGGGCTGACATGTAGAGACAGACAGGCAACCAGTCTATCACAGGGCTGACATGTAGAGACAGACAGGTAACCAGTCTATCACAGGGCCGACATGTAGAGACAGACAGGTAACCAGTCTATCACAGGGAGACATGTAGAGACAGACAGGTAACCAGTCTATCACAGGGAGACATGTAGAGACAGACAGGTAACCAGTCTATCATGGGGCCGACATGTAGAGACAGACAGGTAACCAGTCTATCACAGGGAGACATGTAGAGACAGACAGGTAACCAGTCTATCACAGGGGGACATGTAGAGACAGACAGGTAACCAGTCTATCACAGGGAGACATGTAGAGACAGACAGGTAACCAGTCTATCACAGGGAGACATGTAGAGACAGACAGGTAACCAGTCTATCACAGGGGGACATGTAGAGACAGACAGGTAACCAGTCTATCACAGGGAGACATGTAGAGACAGACAGGTAACCAGTCTATCACAGGGAGACATGTAGAGACAGACAGGTAACCAGTCTATCACAGGGAGACATGTAAAGACAGACAGGTAACCAGTCTATCACAGGGAGACATGTAGAGACAGACAGGTGACCAGTCTATCACAGGGAGACATGTAGAGACAGACAGGTAACCAGTCTATCACAGGGAGACATGTAGAGACAGACAGGTAACCAGTCTATCACAGGGCTGACATGTAGAGACAGACAGGTAACCAGTCTATCACAGGGAGACATGTAGAGACAGACAGGTAACCAGTCTATCACAGGGAGACATGTACAGACAGACAGGTAACCAGTCTATCACAGGGCTGACATGTAGAGACAGACAGGTAACCAGTCTATCACAGGGGGACATGTAGAGACAGACAGGTAACCAGTCTATCACAGGGAGACATGTAGAGACAGACAGGTAACCAGTCTATCACAGGGAGACATGTAGAGACAGACAGGTAACCAGTCTATCACAGGGAGACATGTAAAGGCAGACAGGTAACCAGTCTATCACAGGGAGACATGTAGAGACAGACAGGTGACCAGTCTATCACAGGGAGACATGTAGAGACAGACAGGTAACCAGTCTATCACAGGGAGACATGTAGAGACAGACAGGTAACCAGTCTATCACAGGGAGACATGTACAGACAGACAGGTAACCAGTCTATCACAGGGCTGACATGTAGAGACAGACAGGTAACCAGTCTATCACAGGGCTGACATGTAGAGACAGACAGGTAACCAGTCTATCATAGGGCTGACATGTAGAGACAGACAGGTAACCAGTCTATCATAGGGCTGACATGTAGAGACAGACAGGTGACCAGTCTATCACAGGGCTGACATGTAGAGACAGACAGGTAAGCAGTCTATCACAGGGAGACATGTAGAGACAGACAGGTAACCAGTCTATCACATGGAGACATGTAGAGACAGACAGGTAACCAGTCTATCACAGGGCTGACATGTAGAGACAGACAGGCAACCAGTCTATCACAGGGCTGACATGTAGAGACAGACAGGTAACCAGTCTATCACAGGGAGACATGGAGAGACAGACAGGTAACCAGTCTATCACAGGGAGACATGTAAAGACAGACAGGTAACCAGTCTATCACAGGGAGACATGTAGAGACAGACAGGTGACCAGTCTATCACAGGGAGACATGTAGAGACAGACAGGTAACCAGTCTATCACAGGGGGACATGTAGAGACAGACAGGTAACCAGTCTATCACAGGGAGACATGTAGAGACAGACAGGTAACCAGTCTATCACAGGGAGACATGTAGAGACCGACAGGTAACCAGTCTTTCACAGGGGGACATGTAGAGACAGACAGGTAACCAGTCTATCACAGGGAGACATGTAGAGACAGACAGGTAACCAGTCTATCACAGGGAGACATGTAGAGACAGACAGGTAACCAGTCTATCACGGGGCCGACATTTAGAGACAGACAGGTAACCAGTCTATCACAGGGAGACATGTAGAGACAGACAGGTAACCAGTCTATCACAGGGCTGACATGTAGAGACAGACAGGTAACCAGTCTATCACAGGGAGACATGTAGAGACAGACAGGTAACCAGTCTATCACAGGGAGACATGTAGAGACAGACAGGTAACCAGTCTATCACAGGGCTGACATGTAGAGACAGACAGGCAACCAGTCTATCACAGGGCTGACATGTAGAGACAGACAGGTAACCAGTCTATCACAGGGCCGACATGTAGAGACAGACAGGTAACCAGTCTATCACAGGGAGACATGTAGAGACAGACAGGTAACCAGTCTATCACAGGGAGACATGTAGAGACAGACAGGTAACCAGTCTATCATGGGGCCGACATGTAGAGACAGACAGGTAACCAGTCTATCACAGGGAGACATGTAGAGACAGACAGGTAACCAGTCTATCACAGGGGGACATGTAGAGACAGACAGGTAACCAGTCTATCACAGGGAGACATGTAGAGACAGACAGGTAACCAGTCTATCACAGGGAGACATGTAGAGACAGACAGGTAACCAGTCTATCACAGGGGGACATGTAGAGACAGACAGGTAACCAGTCTATCACAGGGAGACATGTAGAGACAGACAGGTAACCAGTCTATCACAGGGAGACATGTAGAGACAGACAGGTAACCAGTCTATCACAGGGAGACATGTAAAGACAGACAGGTAACCAGTCTATCACAGGGAGACATGTAGAGACAGACAGGTGACCAGTCTATCACAGGGAGACATGTAGAGACAGACAGGTAACCAGTCTATCACAGGGAGACATGTAGAGACAGACAGGTAACCAGTCTATCACAGGGGGACATGTAGAGACAGACAGGTAACCAGTCTATCACAGGGAGACATGTAGAGACAGACAGGTAACCAGTCTATCACAGGGAGACATGTAGAGACAGACAGGTAACCAGTCTATCACAGGGAGACATGTTAAGACAGACAGGTAACCAGTCTATCACAGGGAGACATGTAGAGACAGACAGGTGACCAGTCTATCACAGGGAGACATGTAGAGACAGACAGGTAACCAGTCTATCACAGGGAGACATGTAGAGACAGACAGGTAACCAGTCTATCACAGGGCTGACATGTAGAGACAGACAGGTAACCAGTCTATCACAGGGCTGACATGTAGAGACAGACAGGTAACCAGTCTATCACAGGGCTGACATGTAGAGACAGACAGGTAACCAGTCTATCATAGGGCTGACATGTAGAGACAGACAGGTAACCAGTCTATCACATGGAGACATGTGGAGACACACAGGTAACCAGTCTATCACAGGGAGACATGTAGAGACAGACAGGTAACCAGTCTATCACAGGGAGACATGTAGACACCGACAGGTAACCAGTCTATCACAGGGGGACATGTAGAGACAGACAGGTAACCAGTCTATCACAGGGCTGACATGTAGAGACAGACAGGTAACCAGTCTATCACAGGGAGACATGTAGAGACAGACAGGTAACCAGTCTATCACAGGGAGACATGTACAGACAGACAGGTAACCAGTCTATCACAGGGCTGACATGTAGAGACAGACAGGTAACCAGTCTATCATAGGGCTGACATGTAGAGACAGACAGGTAACCAGTCTATCACATGGAGACATGTGGAGACAGACAGGTAACCAGTCTATCACAGGGAGACATGTAGAGACAGACAGGTAACCAGTCTATCACAGGGGGACATGTAGAGACAGACAGGTAACCAGTCTATCACAGGGCTGACATGTAGAGACAGACAGGTAACCAGTCTATCATAGGGCTGACATGTAGAGACAGACAGGTGACCAGTCTATCACAGGGCTGACATGTAGAGACAGACAGGTAACCAGTCTATCACAGGGGGACATGTAGAGACAGACAGGTAACCAGTCTATCACAGGGAGACATGTAGAGACAGACAGGTAACCAGTCTATCACAGGGAGACATGTAGAGACCGACAGGTAACCAGTCTTTCACAGGGGGACATGTAGAGACAGACAGGTAACCAGTCTATCACAGGGAGACATGTAGAGACAGACAGGTAACCAGTCTATCACAGGGAGACATGTAGAGACAGACAGGTAACCAGTCTATCACGGGGCCGACATTTAGAGACAGACAGGTAACCAGTCTATCACAGGGAGACATGTAGAGACAGACAGGTAACCAGTCTATCACAGGGCTGACATGTAGAGACAGACAGGTAACCAGTCTATCACAGGGAGACATGTAGAGACAGACAGGTAACCAGTCTATCACAGGGAGACATGTAGAGACAGACAGGTAACCAGTCTATCACAGGGCTGACATGTAGAGACAGACAGGCAACCAGTCTATCACAGGGCTGACATGTAGAGACAGACAGGTAACCAGTCTATCACAGGGCCGACATGTAGAGACAGACAGGTAACCAGTCTATCACAGGGAGACATGTAGAGACAGACAGGTAACCAGTCTATCACAGGGAGACATGTAGAGACAGACAGGTAACCAGTCTATCATGGGGCCGACATGTAGAGACAGACAGGTAACCAGTCTATCACAGGGAGACATGTAGAGACAGACAGGTAACCAGTCTATCACAGGGGGACATGTAGAGACAGACAGGTAACCAGTCTATCACAGGGAGACATGTAGAGACAGACAGGTAACCAGTCTATCACAGGGAGACATGTAGAGACAGACAGGTAACCAGTCTATCACAGGGGGACATGTAGAGACAGACAGGTAACCAGTCTATCACAGGGAGACATGTAGAGACAGACAGGTAACCAGTCTATCACAGGGAGACATGTAGAGACAGACAGGTAACCAGTCTATCACAGGGAGACATGTAAAGACAGACAGGTAACCAGTCTATCACAGGGAGACATGTAGAGACAGACAGGTGACCAGTCTATCACAGGGAGACATGTAGAGACAGACAGGTAACCAGTCTATCACAGGGAGACATGTAGAGACAGACAGGTAACCAGTCTATCACAGGGGGACATGTAGAGACAGACAGGTAACCAGTCTATCACAGGGAGACATGTAGAGACAGACAGGTAACCAGTCTATCACAGGGAGACATGTAGAGACAGACAGGTAACCAGTCTATCACAGGGAGACATGTTAAGACAGACAGGTAACCAGTCTATCACAGGGAGACATGTAGAGACAGACAGGTGACCAGTCTATCACAGGGAGACATGTAGAGACAGACAGGTAACCAGTCTATCACAGGGAGACATGTAGAGACAGACAGGTAACCAGTCTATCACAGGGCTGACATGTAGAGACAGACAGGTAACCAGTCTATCACAGGGCTGACATGTAGAGACAGACAGGTAACCAGTCTATCACAGGGCTGACATGTAGAGACAGACAGGTAACCAGTCTATCATAGGGCTGACATGTGGAGACAGACAGGTAACCAGTCTATCACATGGAGACATGTGGAGACAGACAGGTAACCAGTCTATCACAGGGAGACATGTAGAGACAGACAGGTAACCAGTCTATCACAGGGAGACATGTAGAGACCGACAGGTAACCAGTCTATCACAGGGGGACATGTAGAGACAGACAGGTAACCAGTCTATCACAGGGCTGACATGTAGAGACAGACAGGTAACCAGTCTATCACAGGGAGACATGTAGAGACAGACAGGTAACCAGTCTATCACAGGGAGACATGTACAGACAGACAGGTAACCAGTCTATCACAGGGCTGACATGTAGAGACAGACAGGTAACCAGTCTATCATAGGGCTGACATGTAGAGACAGACAGGTAACCAGTCTATCACATGGAGACATGTGGAGACAGACAGGTAACCAGTCTATCACAGGGAGACATGTAGAGACAGACAGGTAACCAGTCTATCACAGGGGGACATGTAGAGACAGACAGGTAACCAGTCTATCACAGGGCTGACATGTAGAGACAGACAGGTAACCAGTCTATCATAGGGCTGACATGTAGAGACAGACAGGTGACCAGTCTATCACAGGGCTGACATGTAGAGACAGACAGGTAACCAGTCTATCACAGGGAGACATGTAGAGACAGACAGGTAACCAGTCTATCACAGGGAGACATGTAGAGACAGACAGGTAACCAGTCTATCACAGGGAGACATGTAGAGACAGACAGGTGACCAGTCTATCACAGGGAGACATGTAGAGACAGACAGGTAACCAGTCTATCACAGGGAGACATGTAGAGACAGACAGGTAACCAGTCTATCACAGGGAGACATGTAGAGACAGACAGGTGACCAGTCTATCACAGGGAGACATGTAGAGACAGACAGGTAACCAGTCTATCACAGGGAGACATGTAGAGACAGACAGGTAACCAGTCTATCACAGGGAGACATGTACAGACAGACAGGTAACCAGTCTATCACAGGGCTGACATGTAGAGACAGACAGGTAACCAGTCTATCACAGGGCTGACATGTAGAGACAGACAGGTAACCAGTCTATCATAGGGCTGACATGTAGAGACAGACAGGTAACCAGTCTATCACATGGAGACATGTGGAGACAGACAGGTAACCAGTCTATCACAGGGAGACATGTAGAGACAGACAGGTAACCAGTCTATCACAGGGAGACATGTAGAGACCGACAGGTAACCAGTCTATCACAGGGGGACATGTAGAGACAGACAGGTAACCAGTCTATCACAGGGCTGACATGTAGAGACAGACAGGTAACCAGTCTATCACAGGGAGACATGTAGAGACAGACAGGTAACCAGTCTATCACAGGGAGACATGTACAGACAGACAGGTAACCAGTCAATCACAGGGCTGACATGTAGAGACAGACAGGTAACCAGTCTATCATAGGGCTGACATGTAGAGACAGACAGGTAACCAGTCTATCACATGGAGACATGTGGAGACAGACACGTAACCAGTCTATCACAGGGAGACATGTAGAGACAGACAGGTAACCAGTCTATCACAGGGAGACATGTAGAGACAGACAGGTAACCAGTCTATCACAGAGCTGACATGTAGAGACAGACAGGTAACCAGTCTATCACAGGGAGACATGTAGAGACAGACAGGTAACCAGTCTATCACAGGGAGACATGTACAGACAGACAGGTAACCAGTCTATCACAGGGCTGACATGTAGAGACAGACAGGTAACCAGTCTATCACAGGGCTGACATGTAGAGACAGACAGGTAACCAGTCTATCATAGGGCTGACATGTAGAGACAGACAGGTAACCAGTCTATCACATGGAGACATGTGGAGACAGACAGGTAACCAGTCTATCACAGGGAGACATGTAGAGACAGACAGGTAACCAGTCTATCACAGGGAGACATGTAGAGACCGACAGGTAACCAGTCTATCACAGGGGGACATGTAGAGACAGACAGGTAACCAGTCTATCACAGGGCTGACATGTAGAGACAGACAGGTAACCAGTCTATCACAGGGAGACATGTAGAGACAGACAGGTAACCAGTCTATCACAGGGAGACATGTAGAGACAGACAGGTAACCAGTCTATCACAGGGCTGACATGTAGAGACAGACAGGCAACCAGTCTATCACAGGGCTGACATGTAGAGACAGACAGGTAACCAGTCTATCACAGGGCCGACATGTAGAGACAGACAGGTAACCAGTCTATCACAGGGAGACATGTAGAGACAGACAGGTAACCAGTCTATCACAGGGAGACATGTAGAGACAGACAGGTAACCAGTCTATCATGGGGCCGACATGTAGAGACAGACAGGTAACCAGTCTATCACAGGGAGACATGTAGAGACAGACAGGTAACCAGTCTATCACAGGGGGACATGTAGAGACAGACAGGTAACCAGTCTATCACAGGGAGACATGTAGAGACAGACAGGTAACCAGTCTATCACAGGGAGACATGTAGAGACAGACAGGTAACCAGTCTATCACAGGGGGACATGTAGAGACCGACAGGTAACCAGTCTATCACAGGGAGACATGTAGAGACAGACAGGTAACCAGTCTATCACAGGGAGACATGTAGAGACAGACAGGTAACCAGTCTATCACAGGGAGACATGTAAAGACAGACAGGTAACCAGTCTATCACAGGGAGACATGTAGAGACAGACAGGTAACCAGTCTATCACAGGGAGACATGTAGAGACCGACAGGTAACCAGTCTATCACAGGGGGACATGTAGAGACAGACAGGTAACCAGTCTATCACAGGGCTGACATGTAGAGACAGACAGGTAACCAGTCTATCATATGGAGACATGTGGAGACAGACAGGTAACCAGTCTATCACAGGGAGACATGTAGAGACAGACAGGTAACCAGTCTATCACAGGGAGACATGTAGAGACCGACAGGTAACCAGTCTATCACAGGGAGACATGTAGAGACAGACAGGTAACCAGTCTATCACAGGGAGACATGTAGAGACCGACAGGTAACCAGTCTATCACAGGGGGACATGTAGAGACAGACAGGTAACCAGTCTATCACAGGGAGACATGTAGAGACAGACAGTTAACCAGTCTATCACAGGGAGACATGTAGAGACAGACAGGTAACCAGTCTATCATGGGGCCGACATGTAGAGACAGACAGGTAACCAGTCTATCACAGGGAGACATGTAGAGACAGACAGGTAACCAGTCTATCACAGGGGGACATGTAGAGACAGACAGGTAACCAGTCTATCACAGGGAGACATGTAGAGACAGACAGGTAACCAGTCTATCACAGGGAGACATGTAGAGACAGACAGGTAACCAGTCTATCACAGGGGGACATGTAGAGACAGACAGGTAACCAGTCTATCACAGGGAGACATGTAGAGACAGACAGGTAACCAGTCTATCACAGGAAGACATGTAGAGACAGACAGGTAACCAGTCTATCACAGGGAGACATGTAAAGACAGACAGGTAACCAGTCTATCACAGGGAGACATGTAGAGACAGACAGGTGACCAGTCTATCACAGGGAGACATGTAGAGACAGACAGGTAACCAGTCTATCACAGGGAGACATGTAGAGACAGACAGGTAACCAGTCTATCACAGGGCTGACATGTAGAGACAGACAGGTAACCAGTCTATCACAGGGAGACATGTAGAGACAGACAGGTAACCAGTCTATCACAGGGAGACATGTACAGACAGACAGGTAACCAGTCTATCACAGGGCTGACATGTAGAGACAGACAGGTAACCAGTCTATCACAGGGGGACATGTAGAGACAGACAGGTAACCAGTCTATCACAGGGAGACATGTAGAGACAGACAGGTAACCAGTCTATCACAGGGAGACATGTAGAGACAGACAGGTAACCAGTCTATCACAGGGAGACATGTAAAGGCAGACAGGTAACCAGTCTATCACAGGGAGACATGTAGAGACAGACAGGTGACCAGTCTATCACAGGGAGACATGTAGAGACAGACAGGTAACCAGTCTATCACAGGGAGACATGTAGAGACAGACAGGTAACCAGTCTATCACAGGGAGACATGTACAGACAGACAGGTAACCAGTCTATCACAGGGCTGACATGTAGAGACAGACAGGTAACCAGTCTATCACAGGGCTGACATGTAGAGACAGACAGGTAACCAGTCTATCATAGGGCTGACATGTAGAGACAGACAGGTAACCAGTCTATCACATGGAGACATGTGGAGACAGACAGGTAACCAGTCTATCACAGGGAGACATGTAGAGACAGACAGGTAACCAGTCTATCACAGGGAGACATGTAGAGACCGACAGGTAACCAGTCTATCACAGGGGGACATGTAGAGACAGACAGGTAACCAGTCTATCACAGGGCTGACATGTAGAGACAGACAGGTAACCATTCTATCATAGGGCTGACATGTAGAGACAGACAGGTGACCAGTCTATCACAGGGCTGACATGTAGAGACAGACAGGTAACCAGTCTATCACAGGGAGACATGTAGAGACAGACAGGTAACCAGTCTATCACATGGAGACATGTAGAGACAGACAGGTAACCAGTCTATCACAGGGCTGACATGTAGAGACAGACAGGCAACCAGTCTATCACAGGGCTGACATGTAGAGACAGACAGGTAACCAGTCTATCACAGGGAGACATGGAGAGACAGACAGGTAACCAGTCTATCACAGGGAGACATGTAAAGACAGACAGGTAACCAGTCTATCACAGGGAGACATGTAGAGACAGACAGGTGACCAGTCTATCACAGGGAGACATGTAGAGACAGACAGGTAACCAGTCTATCACAGGGGGACATGTAGAGACAGACAGGTAACCAGTCTATCACAGGGAGACATGTAGAGACAGACAGGTAACCAGTCTATCACAGGGAGACATGTAGAGACCGACAGGTAACCAGTCTTTCACAGGGGGACATGTAGAGACAGACAGGTAACCAGTCTATCACAGGGAGACATGTAGAGACAGACAGGTAACCAGTCTATCACAGGGAGACATGTAGAGACAGACAGGTAACCAGTCTATCACGGGGCCGACATTTAGAGACAGACAGGTAACCAGTCTATCACAGGGAGACATGTAGAGACAGACAGGTAACCAGTCTATCACAGGGCTGACATGTAGAGACAGACAGGTAACCAGTCTATCACAGGGAGACATGTAGAGACAGACAGGTAACCAGTCTATCACAGGGAGACATGTAGAGACAGACAGGTAACCAGTCTATCACAGGGCTGACATGTAGAGACAGACAGGCAACCAGTCTATCACAGGGCTGACATGTAGAGACAGACAGGTAACCAGTCTATCACAGGGCCGACATGTAGAGACAGACAGGTAACCAGTCTATCACAGGGAGACATGTAGAGACAGACAGGTAACCAGTCTATCACAGGGAGACATGTAGAGACAGACAGGTAACCAGTCTATCATGGGGCCGACATGTAGAGACAGACAGCTAACCAGTCTATCACAGGGAGACATGTAGAGACAGACAGGTAACCAGTCTATCACAGGGGGACATGTAGAGACAGACAGGTAACCAGTCTATCACAGGGAGACATGTAGAGACAGACAGGTAACCAGTCTATCACAGGGAGACATGTAGCGACAGACAGGTAACCAGTCTATCACAGGGGGACATGTAGAGACAGACAGGTAACCAGTCTATCACAGGGAGACATGTAGAGAGAGACAGGTAACCAGTCTATCACAGGGAGACATGTAGAGACAGACAGGTAACCAGTCTATCACAGGGAGACATGTAAAGACAGACAGGTAACCAGTCTATCACAGGGAGACATGTAGAGACAGACAGGTGACCAGTCTATCACAGGGAGACATGTAGAGACAGACAGGTAACCAGTCTATCACAGGGAGACATGTAGAGACAGACAGGTAACCAGTCTATCACAGGGCTGACATGTAGAGACAGACAGGTAACCAGTCTATCACAGGGAGACATGTAGAGACAGACAGGTAACCAGTCTATCACAGGGAGACATGTACAGACAGACAGGTAACCAGTCTATCACAGGGCTGACATGTAGAGACAGACAGGTAACCAGTCTATCACAGGGGGACATGTAGAGACAGACAGGTAACCAGTCTATCACAGGGGGACATGTAGAGACAGACAGGTAACCAGTCTATCACAGGGAGACATGTAGAGACAGACAGGTAACCAGTCTATCACAGGGAGACATGTAGAGACAGACAGGTAACCAGTCTATCACAGGGAGACATGTTAAGACAGACAGGTAACCAGTCTATCACAGGGAGACATGTAGAGACAGACAGGTGACCAGTCTATCACAGGGAGACATGTAGAGACAGACAGGTAACCAGTCTATCACAGGGAGACATGTAGAGACAGACAGGTAACCAGTCTATCACAGGGCTGACATGTAGAGACAGACAGGTAACCAGTCTATCACAGGGCTGACATGTAGAGACAGACAGGTAACCAGTCTATCACAGGGCTGACATGTAGAGACAGACAGGTAACCAGTCTATCATAGGGCTGACATGTAGAGACAGACAGGTAACCAGTCTATCACATGGAGACATGTGGAGACAGACAGGTAACCAGTCTATCACAGGGAGACATGTAGAGACAGACAGGTAACCAGTCTATCACATGGAGACATGTAGAGACCGACAGGTAACCAGTCTATCACAGGGGGACATGTAGAGACAGACAGGTAACCAGTCTATCACAGGGCTGACATGTAGAGACAGACAGGTAACCAGTCTATCACAGGGAGACATGTAGAGACAGACAGGTAACCAGTCTATCACAGGGAGACATGTACAGACAGACAGGTAACCAGTCTATCACAGGGAGACATGTAGAGACAGACAGGTAACCAGTCTATCACAGGGAGACATGTAGAGACAGACAGGTAACCAGTCTATCACAGGGAGACATGTAGAGACAGACAGGTGACCAGTCTATCACAGGGAGACATGTAGAGACAGACAGGTAACCAGTCTATCACAGGGAGACATGTAGAGACAGACAGGTAACCAGTCTATCACAGGGAGACATGTAGAGACAGACAGGTGACCAGTCTATCACAGGGAGACATGTAGAGACAGACAGGTAACCAGTCTATCACAGGGAGACATGTAGAGACAGACAGGTAACCAGTCTATCACAGGGAGACATGTACAGACAGACAGGTAACCAGTCTATCACAGGGCTGACATGTAGAGACAGACAGGTAACCAGTCTATCACAGGGCTGACATGTAGAGACAGACAGGTAACCAGTCTATCATAGGGCTGACATGTAGAGACAGACAGGTAACCAGTCTATCACATGGAGACATGTGGAGACAGACAGGTAACCAGTCTATCACAGGGAGACATGTAGAGACAGACAGGTAACCAGTCTATCACAGGGAGACATGTAGAGACCGACAGGTAACCAGTCTATCACAGGGGGACATGTAGAGACAGACAGGTAACCAGTCTATCACAGGGCTGACATGTAGAGACAGACAGGTAACCAGTCTATCACAGGGAGACATGTAGAGACAGACAGGTAACCAGTCTATCACAGGGAGACATGTACAGACAGACAGGTAACCAGTCAATCACAGGGCTGACATGTAGAGACAGACAGGTAACCAGTCTATCATAGGGCTGACATGTAGAGACAGACAGGTAACCAGTCTATCACATGGAGACATGTGGAGACAGACACGTAACCAGTCTATCACAGGGAGACATGTAGAGACAGACAGGTAACCAGTCTATCACAGGGAGACATGTAGAGACAGACAGGTAACCAGTCTATCACAGAGCTGACATGTAGAGACAGACAGGTAACCAGTCTATCACAGGGAGACATGTAGAGACAGACAGGTAACCAGTCTATCACAGGGAGACATGTACAGACAGACAGGTAACCAGTCTATCACAGGGCTGACATGTAGAGACAGACAGGTAACCAGTCTATCACAGGGCTGACATGTAGAGACAGACAGGTAACCAGTCTATCATAGGGCTGACATGTAGAGACAGACAGGTAACCAGTCTATCACATGGAGACATGTGGAGACAGACAGGTAACCAGTCTATCACAGGGAGACATGTAGAGACAGACAGGTAACCAGTCTATCACAGGGAGACATGTAGAGACCGACAGGTAACCAGTCTATCACAGGGGGACATGTAGAGACAGACAGGTAACCAGTCTATCACAGGGCTGACATGTAGAGACAGACAGGTAACCAGTCTATCACAGGGAGACATGTAGAGACAGACAGGTAACCAGTCTATCACAGGGAGACATGTAAAGACAGACAGGTAACCAGTCTATCACAGGGAGACATGTAGAGACAGACAGGTAACCAGTCTATCATGGGGCCGACATGTAGAGACAGACAGGTAACCAGTCTATCACAGGGAGACATGTAGAGACAGACAGGTAACCAGTCTATCACAGGGGGACATGTAGAGACAGACAGGTAACCAGTCTATCACAGGGAGACATGTAGAGACAGACAGGTAACCAGTCTATCACAGGGAGACATGTAGAGACAGACAGGTAACCAGTCTATCACAGGGAGACATGTAGAGACAGACAGTTAACCAGTCTATCACAGGGAGACATGTAGAGACAGACAGGTAACCAGTCTATCATGGGGCCGACATGTAGAGACAGACAGGTAACCAGTCTATCACAGGGAGACATGTAGAGACAGACAGGTAACCAGTCTATCACAGGGGGACATGTAGAGACAGACAGGTAACCAGTCTATCACAGGGAGACATGTAGAGACAGACAGGTAACCAGTCTATCACAGGGAGACATGTAGAGACAGACAGGTAACCAGTCTATCACAGGGGGACATGTAGAGACAGACAGGTAACCAGTCTATCACAGGGAGACATGTAGAGACAGACAGGTAACCAGTCTATCACAGGAAGACATGTAGAGACAGACAGGTAACCAGTCTATCACAGGGAGACATGTAAAGACAGACAGGTAACCAGTCTATCACAGGGAGACATGTAGAGACAGACAGGTAACCAGTCTATCACAGGGCTGACATGTAGAGACAGACAGGTAACCAGTCTATCATAGGGCTGACATGTAGAGACAGACAGGTAACCAGTCTATCACAGGGAGACATGTAGAGACAGACAGTTAACCAGTCTATCACAGGGAGACATGTAGAGACAGACAGGTAACCAGTCTATCATGGGGCCGACATGTAGAGACAGACAGGTAACCAGTCTATCACAGGGAGACATGTAGAGACAGACAGGTAACCAGTCTATCACAGGGGGACATGTAGAGACAGACAGGTAACCAGTCTATCACAGGGAGACATGTAGAGACAGACAGGTAACCAGTCTATCACAGGGAGACATGTAGAGACAGACAGGTAACCAGTCTATCACAGGGGGACATGTAGAGACAGACAGGTAACCAGTCTATCACAGGGAGACATGTAGAGACAGACAGGTAACCAGTCTATCACAGGAAGACATGTAGAGACAGACAGGTAACCAGTCTATCACAGGGAGACATGTAAAGACAGACAGGTAACCAGTCTATCACAGGGAGACATGTAGAGACAGACAGGTGACCAGTCTATCACAGGGAGACATGTAGAGACAGACAGGTAACCAGTCTATCACAGGGAGACATGTAGAGACAGACAGGTAACCAGTCTATCACAGGGCTGACATGTAGAGACAGACAGGTAACCAGTCTATCACAGGGAGACATGTAGAGACAGACAGGTAACCAGTCTATCACAGGGAGACATGTACAGACAGACAGGTAACCAGTCTATCACAGGGCTGACATGTAGAGACAGACAGGTAACCAGTCTATCACAGGGGGACATGTAGAGACAGACAGGTAACCAGTCTATCACAGGGAGACATGTAGAGACAGACAGGTAACCAGTCTATCACAGGGAGACATGTAGAGACAGACAGGTAACCAGTCTATCACAGGGAGACATGTAAAGGCAGACAGGTAACCAGTCTATCACAGGGAGACATGTAGAGACAGACAGGTGACCAGTCTATCACAGGGAGACATGTAGAGACAGACAGGTAACCAGTCTATCACAGGGAGACATGTAGAGACAGACAGGTAACCAGTCTATCACAGGGAGACATGTACAGACAGACAGGTAACCAGTCTATCACAGGGCTGACATGTAGAGACAGACAGGTAACCAGTCTATCACAGGGCTGACATGTAGAGACAGACAGGTAACCAGTCTATCATAGGGCTGACATGTAGAGACAGACAGGTAACCAGTCTATCACATGGAGACATGTGGAGACAGACAGGTAACCAGTCTATCACAGGGAGACATGTAGAGACAGACAGGTAACCAGTCTATCACAGGGAGACATGTAGAGACCGACAGGTAACCAGTCTATCACAGGGGGACATGTAGAGACAGACAGGTAACCAGTCTATCACAGGGCTGACATGTAGAGACAGACAGGTAACCATTCTATCATAGGGCTGACATGTAGAGACAGACAGGTGACCAGTCTATCACAGGGCTGACATGTAGAGACAGACAGGTAACCAGTCTATCACAGGGAGACATGTAGAGACAGACAGGTAACCAGTCTATCACATGGAGACATGTAGAGACAGACAGGTAACCAGTCTATCACAGGGCTGACATGTAGAGACAGACAGGCAACCAGTCTATCACAGGGCTGACATGTAGAGACAGACAGGTAACCAGTCTATCACAGGGAGACATGGAGAGACAGACAGGTAACCAGTCTATCACAGGGAGACATGTAAAGACAGACAGGTAACCAGTCTATCACAGGGAGACATGTAGAGACAGACAGGTGACCAGTCTATCACAGGGAGACATGTAGAGACAGACAGGTAACCAGTCTATCACAGGGGGACATGTAGAGACAGACAGGTAACCAGTCTATCACAGGGAGACATGTAGAGACAGACAGGTAACCAGTCTATCACAGGGAGACATGTAGAGACCGACAGGTAACCAGTCTTTCACAGGGGGACATGTAGAGACAGACAGGTAACCAGTCTATCACAGGGAGACATGTAGAGACAGACAGGTAACCAGTCTATCACAGGGAGACATGTAGAGACAGACAGGTAACCAGTCTATCACGGGGCCGACATTTAGAGACAGACAGGTAACCAGTCTATCACAGGGAGACATGTAGAGACAGACAGGTAACCAGTCTATCACAGGGCTGACATGTAGAGACAGACAGGTAACCAGTCTATCACAGGGAGACATGTAGAGACAGACAGGTAACCAGTCTATCACAGGGCTGACATGTAGAGACAGACAGGCAACCAGTCTATCACAGGGCTGACATGTAGAGACAGACAGGTAACCAGTCTATCACAGGGCCGACATGTAGAGACAGACAGGTAACCAGTCTATCACAGGGAGACATGTAGAGACAGACAGGTAACCAGTCTGTCACAGGGAGACATGTAGAGACAGACAGGTAACCAGTCTATCATGGGGCCGACATGTAGAGACAGACAGCTAACCAGTCTATCACAGGGAGACATGTAGAGACAGACAGGTAACCAGTCTATCACAGGGGGACATGTAGAGACAGACAGGTAACCAGTCTATCACAGGGAGACATGTAGAGACAGACAGGTAACCAGTCTATCACAGGGAGACATGTAGCGACAGACAGGTAACCAGTCTATCACAGGGGGACATGTAGAGACAGACAGGTAACCAGTCTATCACAGGGAGACATGTAGAGAGAGACAGGTAACCAGTCTATCACAGGGAGACATGTAGAGACAGACAGGTAACCAGTCTATCACAGGGAGACATGTAAAGACAGACAGGTAACCAGTCTATCACAGGGAGACATGTAGAGACAGACAGGTGACCAGTCTATCACAGGGAGACATGTAGAGACAGACAGGTAACCAGTCTATCACAGGGAGACATGTAGAGACAGACAGGTAACCAGTCTATCACAGGGCTGACATGTAGAGACAGACAGGTAACCAGTCTATCACAGGGAGACATGTAGAGACAGACAGGTAACCAGTCTATCACAGGGAGACATGTACAGACAGACAGGTAACCAGTCTATCACAGGGCTGACATGTAGAGACAGACAGGTAACCAGTCTATCACAGGGGGACATGTAGAGACAGACAGGTAACCAGTCTATCACAGGGGGACATGTAGAGACAGACAGGTAACCAGTCTATCACAGGGAGACATGTAGAGACAGACAGGTAACCAGTCTATCACAGGGAGACATGTAGAGACAGACAGGTAACCAGTCTATCACAGGGAGACATGTTAAGACAGACAGGTAACCAGTCTATCACAGGGAGACATGTAGAGACAGACAGGTGACCAGTCTATCACAGGGAGACATGTAGAGACAGACAGGTAACCAGTCTATCACAGGGAGACATGTAGAGACAGACAGGTAACCAGTCTATCACAGGGCTGACATGTAGAGACAGACAGGTAACCAGTCTATCACAGGGCTGACATGTAGAGACAGACAGGTAACCAGTCTATCACAGGGCTGACATGTAGAGACAGACAGGTAACCAGTCTATCATAGGGCTGACATGTAGAGACAGACAGGTAACCAGTCTATCACATGGAGACATGTGGAGACAGACAGGTAACCAGTCTATCACAGGGAGACATGTAGAGACAGACAGGTAACCAGTCTATCACATGGAGACATGTAGAGACCGACAGGTAACCAGTCTATCACAGGGGGACATGTAGAGACAGACAGGTAACCAGTCTATCACAGGGCTGACATGTAGAGACAGACAGGTAACCAGTCTATCACAGGGAGACATGTAGAGACAGACAGGTAACCAGTCTATCACAGGGAGACATGTACAGACAGACAGGTAACCAGTCTATCACAGGGCTGACATGTAGAGACAGACAGGTAACCAGTCTATCATAGGGCTGACATGTAGAGACAGACAGGTAACCAGTCTATCACATGGAGACATGTGGAGACAGACAGGTAACCAGTCTATCACAGGGAGACATGTAGAGACAGACAGGTAACCAGTCTATCACAGGGAGACATGTAGAGACCGACAGGTAACCAGTCTATCACAGGGGGACATGTAGAGACAGACAGGTAACCAGTCTATCACAGGGCTGACATGTAGAGACAGACAGGTAACCAGTCTATCATAGGGCTGACATGTAGAGACAGACAGGTGACCAGTCTATCACAGGGCTGACATGTAGAGACAGACAGGTAACCAGTCTATCACAGGGAGACATGTAGAGACAGACAGGTAACCAGTCTATCACAGGGAGACATGTAGAGACAGACAGGTAACCAGTCTATCACAGGGAGACATGTAGAGACAGACAGGTGACCAGTCTATCACAGGGAGACATGTAGAGACAGACAGGTAACCAGTCTATCACAGGGAGACATGTAGAGACAGACAGGTAACCAGTCTATCACAGGGAGACATGTAGAGACAGACAGGTGACCAGTCTATCACAGGGAGACATGTAGAGACAGACAGGTAACCAGTCTATCACAGGGAGACATGTAGAGACAGACAGGTAACCAGTCTATCACAGGGAGACATGTACAGACAGACAGGTAACCAGTCTATCACAGGGCTGACATGTAGAGACAGACAGGTAACCAGTCTATCACAGGGCTGACATGTAGAGACAGACAGGTAACCAGTCTATCATAGGGCTGACATGTAGAGACAGACAGGTAACCAGTCTATCACATGGAGACATGTGGAGACAGACAGGTAACCAGTCTATCACAGGGAGACATGTAGAGACAGACAGGTAACCAGTCTATCACAGGGAGACATGTAGAGACCGACAGGTAACCAGTCTATCACAGGGGGACATGTAGAGACAGACAGGTAACCAGTCTATCACAGGGCTGACATGTAGAGACAGACAGGTAACCAGTCTATCACAGGGAGACATGTAGAGACAGACAGGTAACCAGTCTATCACAGGGAGACATGTACAGACAGACAGGTAACCAGTCAATCACAGGGCTGACATGTAGAGACAGACAGGTAACCAGTCTATCATAGGGCTGACATGTAGAGACAGACAGGTAACCAGTCTATCACATGGAGACATGTGGAGACAGACACGTAACCAGTCTATCACAGGGAGACATGTAGAGACAGACAGGTAACCAGTCTATCACAGGGAGACATGTAGAGACAGACAGGTAACCAGTCTATCACAGAGCTGACATGTAGAGACAGACAGGTAACCAGTCTATCACAGGGAGACATGTAGAGACAGACAGGTAACCAGTCTATCACAGGGAGACATGTACAGACAGACAGGTAACCAGTCTATCACAGGGCTGACATGTAGAGACAGACAGGTAACCAGTCTATCACAGGGCTGACATGTAGAGACAGACAGGTAACCAGTCTATCATAGGGCTGACATGTAGAGACAGACAGGTAACCAGTCTATCACATGGAGACATGTGGAGACAGACAGGTAACCAGTCTATCACAGGGAGACATGTAGAGACAGACAGGTAACCAGTCTATCACAGGGAGACATGTAGAGACCGACAGGTAACCAGTCTATCACAGGGGGACATGTAGAGACAGACAGGTAACCAGTCTATCACAGGGCTGACATGTAGAGACAGACAGGTAACCAGTCTATCACAGGGAGACATGTAGAGACAGACAGGTAACCAGTCTATCACAGGGAGACATGTAAAGACAGACAGGTAACCAGTCTATCACAGGGAGACATGTAGAGACAGACAGGTGACCAGTCTATCACAGGGACACATGTAGAGACAGACAGGTAACCAGTCTATCACAGGGAGACATGTAGAGACAGACAGGTAACCAGTCTATCACAGGGAGACATGTACAGACAGACAGGTAACCAGTCTATCACAGGGCTGACATGTAGAGACAGACAGGTAACCAGTCTATCATAGGGCTGACATGTAGAGACAGACAGGTAACCAGTCTATCACATGGAGACATGTGGAGACAGACACGTAACCAGTCTATCACAGGGAGACATGTAGAGACAGACAGGTAACCAGTCTATCACAGGGAGACATGTAGAGACCGACAGGTAACCAGTCTATCACAGGGGGACATGTAGAGACAGACAGGTAACCAGTCTATCACAGGGAGACATGTAGAGACAGACAGGTAACCAGTCTATCACAGGGAGACATGTAGAGACAGACAGGTAACCAGTCTATCACAGGGAGACATGTAGAGACAGACAGGTAACCAGTCTATCACAGGGAGACATGTAAAGGCAGACAGGTAACCAGTCTATCACAGGGAGACATGTAGAGACAGACAGGTGACCAGTCTATCACAGGGAGACATGTAGAGACAGACAGGTAACCAGTCTATCACAGGGAGACATGTAGAGACAGACAGGTAACCAGTCTATCACAGGGAGACATGTACAGACAGACAGGTAACCAGTCTATCACAGGGCTGACATGTAGAGACAGACAGGTAACCAGTCTATCACAGGGCTGACATGTAGAGACAGACAGGTAACCAGTCTATCATAGGGCTGACATGTAGAGACAGACAGGTAACCAGTCTATCACATGGAGACATGTGGAGACAGACAGGTAACCAGTCTATCACAGGGAGACATGTAGAGACAGACAGGTAACCAGTCTATCACAGGGAGACATGTAGAGACCGACAGGTAACCAGTCTATCACAGGGGGACATGTAGAGACAGACAGGTAACCAGTCTATCACAGGGCTGACATGTAGAGACAGACAGGTAACCAGTCTATCATAGGGCTGACATGTAGAGACAGACAGGTGACCAGTCTATCACAGGGCTGACATGTAGAGACAGACAGGTAACCAGTCTATCACAGGGAGACATGTAGAGACAGACAGGCAACCAGTCTATCACAGGGAGACATGTAGAGACAGACAGGTAACCAGTCTATCACAGGGAGACATGTAGAGACCGACAGGTAACCAGTCTTTCACAGGGGGACATGTAGAGACAGACAGGTAACCAGTCTATCACAGGGAGACATGTAGAGACAGACAGGTAACCAGTCTATCACAGGGAGACATGTAGAGACAGACAGGTAACCAGTCTATCACGGGGCCGACATTTAGAGACAGACAGGTAACCAGTCTATCACAGGGAGACATGTAGAGACAGACAGGTAACCAGTCTATCACAGGGCTGACATGTAGAGACAGACAGGTAACCAGTCTATCACAGGGAGACATGTAGAGACAGACAGGTAACCAGTCTATCACAGGGAGACATGTAGAGACAGACAGGTAACCAGTCTATCACAGGGCTGACATGTAGAGACAGACAGGCAACCAGTCTATCACAGGGCTGACATGTAGAGACAGACAGGTAACCAGTCTATCACAGGGCCGACATGTAGAGACAGACAGGTAACCAGTCTATCACAGGGAGACATGTAGAGACAGACAGGTAACCAGTCTATCACAGGGAGACATGTAGAGACAGACAGGTAACCAGTCTATCATGGGGCCGACATGTAGAGACAGACAGCTAACCAGTCTATCACAGGGAGACATGTAGAGACAGACAGGTAACCAGTCTATCACAGGGGGACATGTAGAGACAGACAGGTAACCAGTCTATCACAGGGAGACATGTAGAGACAGACAGGTAACCAGTCTATCACAGGGAGACATGTAGAGACAGACAGGTAACCAGTCTATCACAGGGGGACATGTAGAGACAGACAGGTAACCAGTCTATCACAGGGAGACATGTAGAGACAGACAGGTAACCAGTCTATCACAGGGAGACATGTAGAGACAGACAGGTAACCAGTCTATCACAGGGAGACATGTAAAGACAGACAGGTAACCAGTCTATCACAGGGAGACATGTAGAGACAGACAGGTGACCAGTCTATCACAGGGAGACATGTAGAGACAGACAGGTAACCAGTCTATCACAGGGAGACATGTAGAGACAGACAGGTAACCAGTCTATCACAGGGAGACATGTACAGACAGACAGGTAACCAGTCTATCACAGGGCTGACATGTAGAGACAGACAGGTAACCAGTCTATCACAGGGGGACATGTAGAGACAGACAGGTAACCAGTCTATCACATGGAGACATGTGGAGACAGACAGGTAACCAGTCTATCACAGGGAGACATGTAGAGACAGACAGGTAACCAGTCTATCACAGGGAGACATGTAGAGACCGACAGGTAACCAGTCTATCACAGGGGGACATGTAGAGACAGACAGGTAACCAGTCTATCACAGGGCTGACATGTAGAGACAGACAGGTAACCAGTCTATCACAGGGAGACATGTAGAGACAGACAGGTAACCAGTCTATCACAGGGAGACATGTACAGACAGACAGGTAACCAGTCAATCACAGGGCTGACATGTAGAGACAGACAGGTAACCAGTCTATCATAGGGCTGACATGTAGAGACAGACAGGTAACCAGTCTATCACATGGAGACATGTGGAGACAGACACGTAACCAGTCTATCACAGGGAGACATGTAGAGACAGACAGGTAACCAGTCTATCACAGGGAGACATGTAGAGACAGACAGGTAACCAGTCTATCACAGAGCTGACATGTAGAGACAGACAGGTAACCAGTCTATCACAGGGAGACATGTAGAGACAGACAGGTAACCAGTCTATCACAGGGAGACATGTACAGACAGACAGGTAACCAGTCTATCACAGGGCTGACATGTAGAGACAGACAGGTAACCAGTCTATCACAGGGCTGACATGTAGAGACAGACAGGTAACCAGTCTATCATAGGGCTGACATGTAGAGACAGACAGGTAACCAGTCTATCACATGGAGACATGTGGAGACAGACAGGTAACCAGTCTATCACAGGGAGACATGTAGAGACAGACAGGTAACCAGTCTATCACAGGGAGACATGTAGAGACCGACAGGTAACCAGTCTATCACAGGGGGACATGTAGAGACAGACAGGTAACCAGTCTATCACAGGGCTGACATGTAGAGACAGACAGGTAACCAGTCTATCACAGGGAGACATGTAGAGACAGACAGGTAACCAGTCTATCACAGGGAGACATGTAAAGACAGACAGGTAACCAGTCTATCACAGGGAGACATGTAGAGACAGACAGGTGACCAGTCTATCACAGGGAGACATGTAGAGACAGACAGGTAACCAGTCTATCACAGGGAGACATGTAGAGACAGACAGGTAACCAGTCTATCACAGGGAGACATGTACAGACAGACAGGTAACCAGTCTATCACAGGGCTGACATGTAGAGACAGACAGGTAACCAGTCTATCATAGGGCTGACATGTAGAGACAGACAGGTAACCAGTCTATCACATGGAGACATGTGGAGACAGACACGTAACCAGTCTATCACAGGGAGACATGTAGAGACAGACAGGTAACCAGTCTATCACAGGGAGACATGTAGAGACCGACAGGTAACCAGTCTATCACAGGGAGACATGTAGAGACAGATAGGTAACCAGTCTATCACAGGGAGACATGTAGAGACAGACAGGTAACCAGTCTATCACGGGGCCGACATGTAGAGACAGACAGGTAACCAGTCTATCACAGGGAGACATGTGGAGACAGACAGGTAACCAGTCTATCACAGGGGGACATGTAGAGACAGACAGGTAACCAATCTATCACATGGAGACATGTGGAGACAGACAGGTAACCAGTCTATCACAGGGCTGACATGTAGAGACAGACAGGTAACCAGTCTATCACAGGCTGACATGTAGAGACAGACAGGTGACCAGTCTATCACAGGGCTGACATGTAGAGACAGACAGGTAACCAGTCTATCACAGGGAGACATGTAGAGACAGACAGGTAACCAGTCTATCACAGGGAGACATGTAGAGACAGACAGGTAACCAGTCTATCAGAGGGAGACATGTAGAGACAGACAGGTAACCAGTCTATCACAGGGCTGACATGTAGAGACAGACAGGCAACCAGTCTATCACAGGGCTGACATGTAGAGACAGACAGGTAACCAGTCTATCACAGGGCCGACATGTAGAGACAGACAGGTAACCAGTCTATCACAGGGAGACATGTAGAGACAGACAGGTAACCAGTCTATCACAGGGAGACATGTAGAGACAGACAGGTAACCAGTCTATCATGGGGCCGACATGTAGAGACAGACAGGTAACCAGTCTATCACAGGGAGACATGTAGAGACAGACAGGTAACCAGTCTATCACAGGGGGACATGTAGAGACAGACAGGTAACCAGTCTATCACAGGGAGACATGTAGAGACAGACAGGTAACCAGTCTATCACAGGGAGACATGTGGAGACAGACAGGTAACCAGTCTATCACAGGGAGACATGTAGAGACAGACAGGTAACCAGTCTATCACAGGGAGACATGTAGAGACCGACAGGTAACCAGTCTATCACAGGGGGACATGTAGAGACAGACAGGTAACCAGTCTATCACAGGGCTGACATGTAGAGACAGACAGGCAACCAGTCTATCACAGGGCTGACATGTAGAGACAGACAGGTAACCAGTCTATCACAGGGCCGACATGTAGAGACAGACAGGTAACCAGTCTATCACAGGGAGACATGTAGAGACAGACAGGTAACCAGTCTATCACAGGGAGACATGTAGAGACAGACAGGTAACCAGTCTATCATGGGGCCGACATGTAGAGACAGACAGGTAACCAGTCTATCACAGGGAGACATGTAGAGACAGACAGGTAACCAGTCTATCACAGGGGGACATGTAGAGACAGACAGGTAACCAGTCTATCACAGGGAGACATGTAGAGACAGACAGGTAACCAGTCTATCACAGGGAGACATGTAGAGACAGACAGGTAACCAGTCTATCACAGGGGGACATGTAGAGACAGACAGTTAACCAGTCTATCACAGGGAGACATGTAGAGACAGACAGGTAACCAGTCTATCACAGGGAGACATGTAGAGACAGACAGGTAACCAGTCTATCACAGGGAGACATGTAAAGACAGACAGGTAACCAGTCTATCACAGGGAGACATGTAGAGACAGACAGGTGACCAGTCTATCACAGGGAGACATGTAGAGACAGACAGGTAACCAGTCTATCACAGGGAGACATGTAGAGACAGACAGGTAACCAGTCTATCACAGGGCTGACATGTAGAGACAGACAGGTAACCAGTCTATCACAGGGAGACATGTGGAGACAGACAGGTAACCAGTCTATCACAGGGAGACATGTAGAGACAGACAGGTAACCAGTCTATCACAGGGAGACATGTAGAGACCGACAGGTAACCAGTCTATCACAGGGGGACATGTAGAGACAGACAGGTAACCAGTCTATCACAGGGCTGACATGTAGAGACAGACAGGTAACCAGTCTATCACAGGGAGACATGTAGAGACAGACAGGTAACCAGTCTATCACAGGGAGACATGTACAGACAGACAGGTAACCAGTCAATCACAGGGCTGACATGTAGAGACAGACAGGTAACCAGTCTATCATAGGGCTGACATGTAGAGACAGACAGGTAACCAGTCTATCACATGGAGACATGTGGAGACAGACACGTAACCAGTCTATCACAGGGAGACATGTAGAGACAGACAGGTAACCAGTCTATCACAGGGAGACATGTAGAGACAGACAGGTAACCAGTCTATCACAGAGCTGACATGTAGAGACAGACAGGTAACCAGTCTATCACAGGGAGACATGTAGAGACAGACAGGTAACCAGTCTATCACAGGGAGACATGTACAGACAGACAGGTAACCAGTCTATCACAGGGCTGACATGTAGAGACAGACAGGTAACCAGTCTATCACAGGGCTGACATGTAGAGACAGACAGGTAACCAGTCTATCATAGGGCTGACATGTAGAGACAGACAGGTAACCAGTCTATCACATGGAGACATGTGGAGACAGACAGGTAACCAGTCTATCACAGGGAGACATGTAGAGACAGACAGGTAACCAGTCTATCACAGGGAGACATGTAGAGACCGACAGGTAACCAGTCTATCACAGGGGGACATGTAGAGACAGACAGGTAACCAGTCTATCACAGGGCTGACATGTAGAGACAGACAGGTAACCAGTCTATCACAGGGAGACATGTAGAGACAGACAGGTAACCAGTCTATCACAGGGAGACATGTAAAGACAGACAGGTAACCAGTCTATCACAGGGAGACATGTAGAGACAGACAGGTGACCAGTCTATCACAGGGAGACATGTAGAGACAGACAGGTAACCAGTCTATCACAGGGAGACATGTAGAGACAGACAGGTAACCAGTCTATCACAGGGAGACATGTACAGACAGACAGGTAACCAGTCTATCACAGGGCTGACATGTAGAGACAGACAGGTAACCAGTCTATCATAGGGCTGACATGTAGAGACAGACAGGTAACCAGTCTATCACATGGAGACATGTGGAGACAGACACGTAACCAGTCTATCACAGGGAGACATGTAGAGACAGACAGGTAACCAGTCTATCACAGGGAGACATGTAGAGACCGACAGGTAACCAGTCTATCACAGGAGACATGTAGAGACAGATAGGTAACCAGTCTATCACAGGGAGACATGTAGAGACAGACAGGTAACCAGTCTATCACGGGGCCGACATGTAGAGACAGACAGGTAACCAGTCTATCACAGGGAGACATGTGGAGACAGACAGGTAACCAGTCTATCACAGGGGGACATGTAGAGACAGACAGGTAACCAATCTATCACATGGAGACATGTGGAGACAGACAGGTAACCAGTCTATCACAGGGCTGACATGTAGAGACAGACAGGTAACCAGTCTATCACAGGCTGACATGTAGAGACAGACAGGTGACCAGTCTATCACAGGGCTGACATGTAGAGACAGACAGGTAACCAGTCTATCACAGGGAGACATGTAGAGACAGACAGGTAACCAGTCTATCACAGGGAGACATGTAGAGACAGACAGGTAACCAGTCTATCAGAGGGAGACATGTAGAGACAGACAGGTAACCAGTCTATCACAGGGCTGACATGTAGAGACAGACAGGCAACCAGTCTATCACAGGGCTGACATGTAGAGACAGACAGGTAACCAGTCTATCACAGGGCCGACATGTAGAGACAGACAGGTAACCAGTCTATCACAGGGAGACATGTAGAGACAGACAGGTAACCAGTCTATCACAGGGAGACATGTAGAGACAGACAGGTAACCAGTCTATCATGGGGCCGACATGTAGAGACAGACAGGTAACCAGTCTATCACAGGGAGACATGTAGAGACAGACAGGTAACCAGTCTATCACAGGGGGACATGTAGAGACAGACAGGTAACCAGTCTATCACAGGGAGACATGTAGAGACAGACAGGTAACCAGTCTATCACAGGGAGACATGTGGAGACAGACAGGTAACCAGTCTATCACAGGGAGACATGTAGAGACAGACAGGTAACCAGTCTATCACAGGGAGACATGTAGAGACCGACAGGTAACCAGTCTATCACAGGGGGACATGTAGAGACAGACAGGTAACCAGTCTATCACAGGGCTGACATGTAGAGACAGACAGGCAACCAGTCTATCACAGGGCTGACATGTAGAGACAGACAGGTAACCAGTCTATCACAGGGCCGACATGTAGAGACAGACAGGTAACCAGTCTATCACAGGGAGACATGTAGAGACAGACAGGTAACCAGTCTATCACAGGGAGACATGTAGAGACAGACAGGTAACCAGTCTATCATGGGGCCGACATGTAGAGACAGACAGGTAACCAGTCTATCACAGGGAGACATGTAGAGACAGACAGGTAACCAGTCTATCACAGGGGGACATGTAGAGACAGACAGGTAACCAGTCTATCACAGGGAGACATGTAGAGACAGACAGGTAACCAGTCTATCACAGGGAGACATGTAGAGACAGACAGGTAACCAGTCTATCACAGGGGGACATGTAGAGACAGACAGTTAACCAGTCTATCACAGGGAGACATGTAGAGACAGACAGGTAACCAGTCTATCACAGGGAGACATGTAGAGACAGACAGGTAACCAGTCTATCACAGGGAGACATGTAAAGACAGACAGGTAACCAGTCTATCACAGGGAGACATGTAGAGACAGACAGGTGACCAGTCTATCACAGGGAGACATGTAGAGACAGACAGGTAACCAGTCTATCACAGGGAGACATGTAGAGACAGACAGGTAACCAGTCTATCACAGGGCTGACATGTAGAGACAGACAGGTAACCAGTCTATCACAGGGAGACATGTAGAGACAGACAGGTAACCAGTCTATCACAGGGAGACATGTACAGACAGACAGGTAACCAGTCTATCACAGGGCTGACATGTAGAGACAGACAGGTAACTAGTCTATCACAGGGGGACATGTAGAGACAGACAGGTAACCAGTCTATCACAGGGAGACATGTAGAGACAGACAGGTAACCAGTCTATCACAGGGAGACATGTAGAGACAGACAGGTAACCAGTCTATCACAGGGAGACATGTAAAGACAGACAGGTAACCAGTCTATCACAGGGAGACATGTAGAGACAGACAGGTGACCAGTCTATCACAGGGAGACATGTAGAGACAGACAGGTAACCAGTCTATCACAGGGAGACATGTAGAGACAGACAGGTAACCAGTCTATCACAGGGAGACATGTACAGACAGACAGGTAACCAGTCTATCACAGGGCTGACATGTAGAGACAGACAGGTAACCAGTCTATCACAGGGCTGACATGTAGAGACAGACAGGTAACCAGTCTATCATAGGGCTGACATGTAGAGACAGACAGGTAACCAGTCTATCACATGGAGACATGTGGAGACAGACAGGTAACCAGTCTATCACAGGGAGACATGCAGAGACAGACAGGTAACCAGTCTATCACAGGGAGACATGTAGAGACCGACAGGTAACCAGTCTATCACAGGGGGACATGTAGAGACAGACAGGTAACCAGTCTATCACAGGGCTGACATGTAGAGACAGACAGGTAACCAGTCTATCATAGGGCTGACATGTAGAGACAGACAGGTGACCAGTCTATCACAGGGCTGACATGTAGAGACAGACAGGTAACCAGTCTATCACAGGGAGACATGTAGAGACAGACAGGTAACCAGTCTATCACAGGGAGACATGTAGAGACAGACAGGTAACCAGTCTATCACAGGGCTGACATGTAGAGACAGACAGGCAACCAGTCTATCACAGGGCTGACATGTAGAGACAGACAGGTAACCAGTCTATCACAGGGCCGACATGTAGAGAAAGACAGGTAACCAGTCTATCACAGGGAGACATTTAGAGACAGACAGGTAACCAGTCTATCACAGGGAGACATGTAGAGACAGACAGGTAACCAGTCTATCATGGGGCCGACATGTAGAGACAGACAGGTAACCAGTCTATCACAGGGAGACATGTAGAGACAGACAGGTAACCAGTCTATCACAGGGGGACATGTAGAGACAGACAGGTAACCAGTCTATCACAGGGAGACATGTAGAGACAGACAGGTAACCAGTCTATCACAGGGAGACATGTAGAGACAGACAGGTAACCAGTCTATCACAGGGGGACATGTAAGGACAGACAGGTAACCAGTCTATCACAGGGAGACATGTAGAGACAGACAGGTAACCAGTCTATCACAGGGAGACATGTAGAGACAGACAGGTAACCAGTCTATCACAGGGAGACATGTAAAGACAGACAGGTAACCAGTCTATCACAGGGAGACATGTAGAGACAGACAGGTGACCAGTCTATCACAGGGAGACATGTAGAGACAGACAGGTAACCAGTCTATCACAGGGAGACAATAAGAGACAGACAGGTAACCAGTCTATCACAGGGCTGACATGTAGAGACAGACAGGTAACCAGTCTATCACAGGGAGACATGTAGAGACAGACAGGTAACCAGTCTATCACAGGGAGACATGTACAGACAGACAGGTAACCAGTCTATCACAGGGCTGACATGTAGAGACAGACAGGTAACCAGTCTATCACAGGGCTGACATGTAGAGACAGACAGGTAACCAGTCTATCATAGGGCTGACATGTAGAGACAGACAGGTAACCAGTCTATCACATGGAGACATGTGGAGACAGACAGGTAACCAGTCTATCACAGGGAGACATGTAGAGACAGACAGGTAACCAGTCTATCACAGGGAGACATGTAGAGACCGACAGGTAACCAGTCTATCACAGGGGGACATGTAGAGACAGACAGGTAACCAGTCTATCACAGGGAGACATGTAGAGACAGACAGGTAACCAGTCTATCACAGGGAGACATGTAGAGACAGACAGGTAACCAGTCTATCACGGGGCCGACATGTAGAGACAGACAGGTAACCAGTCTATCACAGGGAGACATGTAGAGACAGACAGGTAACCAGTCTATCACAGGGGGACAGGTAGAGACAGACAGTTAACCAGTCTATCACAGGGAGACATGTAGAGACAGACAGGTAACCAGTCTATCACATGGAGACATGTAGAGACAGACAGGTAACCAGTCTATCACAGGGGGACATGTAGAGACAGACAGGTAACCAGTCTATCACAGGGAGACATGTAGAGACAGACAGGTAACCAGTCTATCACAGGGAGACATGGAGAGACAGACAGGTAACCAGTCTATCACAGGGAGACATGTAAAGACAGACAGGTAACCAGTCTATCACAGGGAGACATGTAGAGACAGACAGGTGACCAGTCTATCACAGGGAGACATGTAGAGACAGACAGGTAACCAGTCTATCACAGGGGGACATGTAGAGACAGACAGGTAACCAGTCTATCACAGGGAGACATGTAGAGACAGACAGGTAACCAGTCTATCACAGGGAGACATGTAGAGACCGACAGGTAACCAGTCTTTCACAGGGGGACATGTAGAGACAGACAGGTAACCAGTCTATCACAGGGAGACATGTAGAGACAGACAGGTAACCAGTCTATCACAGGGAGACATGTAGAGACAGACAGGTAACCAGTCTATCACGGGGCCGACATTTAGAGACAGACAGGTAACCAGTCTATCACAGGGAGACATGTAGAGACAGACAGGTAACCAGTCTATCACAGGGCTGACATGTAGAGACAGACAGGTAACCAGTCTATCACAGGGAGACATGTAGAGACAGACAGGTAACCAGTCTATCACAGGGAGACATGTAGAGACAGACAGGTAACCAGTCTATCACAGGGCTGACATGTAGAGACAGACAGGCAACCAGTCTATCACAGGGCTGACATGTAGAGACAGACAGGTAACCAGTCTATCACAGGGCCGACATGTAGAGACAGACAGGTAACCAGTCTATCACAGGGAGACATGTAGAGACAGACAGGTAACCAGTCTATCACAGGGAGACATGTAGAGACAGACAGGTAACCAGTCTATCATGGGGCCGACATGTAGAGACAGACAGGTAACCAGTCTATCACAGGGAGACATGTAGAGACAGACAGGTAACCAGTCTATCACAGGGGGACATGTAGAGACAGACAGGTAACCAGTCTATCACAGGGAGACATGTAGAGACAGACAGGTAACCAGTCTATCACAGGGAGACATGTAGAGACAGACAGGTAACCAGTCTATCACAGGGGGACATGTAGAGACAGACAGGTAACCAGTCTATCACAGGGAGACATGTAGAGACAGACAGGTAACCAGTCTATCACAGGGAGACATGTAGAGACAGACAGGTAACCAGTCTATCACAGGGAGACATGTAAAGACAGACAGGTAACCAGTCTATCACAGGGAGACATGTAGAGACAGACAGGTAACCAGTCTATCACAGGGAGACATGTAGAGACCGACAGGTAACCAGTCTATCACAGGGGGACATGTAGAGACAGACAGGTAACCAGTCTATCACAGGGCTGACATGTAGAGACAGACAGGTAACCAGTCTATCATAGGGCTGACATGTAGAGACAGACAGGTGACCAGTCTATCACAGGGCTGACATGTAGAGACAGACAGGTAACCAGTCTATCACAGGGAGACATGTAGAGACAGACAGGTAACCAGTCTATCACAGGGAGACATGTAGAGACAGACAGGTAACCAGTCTATCACAGGGCTGACATGTAGAGACAGACAGGCAACCAGTCTATCACAGGGCTGACATGTAGAGACAGACAGGTAACCAGTCTATCACAGGGCCGACATGTAGAGACAGACAGGTAACCAGTCTATCACAGGGAGACATGTAGAGACAGACAGGTAACCAGTCTATCACAGGGAGACATGTAGAGACAGACAGGTAACCAGTCTATCATGGGGCCGACATGTAGAGACAGACAGGTAACCAGTCTATCACAGGGAGACATGTAGAGACAGACAGGTAACCAGTCTATCACAGGGAGACATGTAGAGACAGACAGGTAACCAGTCTATCACAGGGGGACATGTAGAGACAGACAGGTAACCAGTCTATCACAGGGAGACATGTAGAGACAGACAGGTAACCAGTCTATCACAGGGAGACATGTAGAGACAGACAGGTAACCAGTCTATCACAGGGAGACATGTAAAGACAGACAGGTAACCAGTCTATCACAGGGAGACATGTAGAGACAGACAGGTGACCAGTCTATCACAGGGAGACATGTAGAGACAGACAGGTAACCAGTCTATCACAGGGAGACATGTAGAGACAGACAGGTAACCAGTCTATCACAGGGCTGACATGTAGAGACAGACAGGTAACCAGTCTATCACAGGGAGACATGTAGAGACAGACAGGTAACCAGTCTATCACAGGGAGACATGTACAGACAGACAGGTAACCAGTCTATCACAGGGCTGACATGTAGAGACAGACAGGTAACCAGTCTATCACAGGGGGACATGTAGAGACAGACAGGTAACCAGTCTATCACAGGGGGACATGTAGAGACAGACAGGTAACCAGTCTATCACAGGGAGACATGTAGAGACAGACAGGTAACCAGTCTATCACAGGGGGACATGTAGAGACAGACAGGTAACCAGTCTATCACAGGGGGACATGTAGAGACAGACAGGTAACCAGTCTATCACAGGGAGACATGTAGAGACAGACAGGTGACCAGTCTATCACAGGGAGACATGTAGAGACAGACAGGTAACCAGTCTATCACAGGGAGACATGTAGAGACAGACAGGTGACCAGTCTATCACAGGGAGACATGTAGAGACAGACAGGTAACCAGTCTATCACAGGGAGACATGTAGAGACAGACAGGTAACCAGTCTATCACAGGGAGACATGTACAGACAGACAGGTAACCAGTCTATCACAGGGCTGACATGTAGAGACAGACAGGTAACCAGTCTATCACAGGGCTGACATGTAGAGACAGACAGGTAACCAGTCTATCATAGGGCTGACATGTAGAGACAGACAGGTAACCAGTCTATCACATGGAGACATGTGGAGACAGACAGGTAACCAGTCTATCACAGGGAGACATGTAGAGACAGACAGGTAACCAGTCTATCACAGGGAGACATGTAGAGACCGACAGGTAACCAGTCTATCACAGGGGGACATGTAGAGACAGACAGGTAACCAGTCTATCACAGGGCTGACATGTAGAGACAGACAGGTAACCAGTCTATCACAGGGAGACATGTAGAGACAGACAGGTAACCAGTCTATCACAGGGAGACATGTACAGACAGACAGGTAACCAGTCAATCACAGGGCTGACATGTAGAGACAGACAGGTAACCAGTCTATCATAGGGCTGACATGTAGAGACAGACAGGTAACCAGTCTATCACATGGAGACATGTGGAGACAGACACGTAACCAGTCTATCACAGGGAGACATGTAGAGACAGACAGGTAACCAGTCTATCACAGGGAGACATGTAGAGACAGACAGGTAACCAGTCTATCACAGAGCTGACATGTAGAGACAGACAGGTAACCAGTCTATCACAGGGAGACATGTAGAGACAGACAGGTAACCAGTCTATCACAGGGAGACATGTACAGACAGACAGGTAACCAGTCTATCACAGGGCTGACATGTAGAGACAGACAGGTAACCAGTCTATCACAGGGCTGACATGTAGAGACAGACAGGCAACCAGTCTATCATAGGGCTGACATGTAGAGACAGACAGGTAACCAGTCTATCACATGGAGACATGTGGAGACAGACAGGTAACCAGTCTATCACAGGGAGACATGTAGAGACAGACAGGTAACCAGTCTATCACAGGGAGACATGTAGAGACCGACAGGTAACCAGTCTATCACAGGGGGACATGTAGAGACAGACAGGTAACCAGTCTATCACAGGGCTGACATGTAGAGACAGACAGGTAACCAGTCTATCACAGGGAGACATGTAGAGACAGACAGGTAACCAGTCTATCACAGGGAGACATGTAAAGACAGACAGGTAACCAGTCTATCACAGGGAGACATGTAGAGACAGACAGGTGACCAGTCTATCACAGGGAGACATGTAGAGACAGACAGGTAACCAGTCTATCACAGGGAGACATGTAGAGACAGACAGGTAACCAGTCTATCACAGGGAGACATGTACAGACAGACAGGTAACCAGTCTATCACAGGGCTGACATGTAGAGACAGACAGGTAACCAGTCTATCATAGGGCTGACATGTAGAGACAGACAGGTAACCAGTCTATCACATGGAGACATGTGGAGACAGACACGTAACCAGTCTATCACAGGGAGACATGTAGAGACAGACAGGTAACCAGTCTATCACAGGGAGACATGTAGAGACCGACAGGTAACCAGTCTATCACAGGGAGACATGTAGAGACAGATAGGTAACCAGTCTATCACAGGGAGACATGTAGAGACAGACAGGTAACCAGTCTATCACGGGGCCGACATGTAGAGACAGACAGGTAACCAGTCTATCACAGGGAGACATGTGGAGACAGACAGGTAACCAGTCTATCACAGGGGGACATGTAGAGACAGACAGGTAACCAATCTATCACATGGAGACATGTGGAGACAGACAGGTAACCAGTCTATCACAGGGCTGACATGTAGAGACAGACAGGTAACCAGTCTATCACAGGCTGACATGTAGAGACAGACAGGTGACCAGTCTATCACAGGGCTGACATGTAGAGACAGACAGGTAACCAGTCTATCACAGGGAGACATGTAGAGACAGACAGGTAACCAGTCTATCACAGGGAGACATGTAGAGACAGACAGGTAACCAGTCTATCAGAGGGAGACATGTAGAGACAGACAGGTAACCAGTCTATCACAGGGCTGACATGTAGAGACAGACAGGCAACCAGTCTATCACAGGGCTGACATGTAGAGACAGACAGGTAACCAGTCTATCACAGGGCCGACATGTAGAGACAGACAGGTAACCAGTCTATCACAGGGAGACATGTAGAGACAGACAGGTAACCAGTCTATCACAGGGAGACATGTAGAGACAGACAGGTAACCAGTCTATCACAGGGGGACATGTAGAGACAGACAGGTAACCAGTCTATCACAGGGAGACATGTAGAGACAGACAGGTAACCAGTCTATCACAGGGAGACATGTGGAGACAGACAGGTAACCAGTCTATCACAGGGAGACATGTAGAGACAGACAGGTAACCAGTCTATCACAGGGAGACATGTAGAGACCGACAGGTAACCAGTCTATCACAGGGGGACATGTAGAGACAGACAGGTAACCAGTCTATCACAGGGCTGACATGTAGAGACAGACAGGCAACCAGTCTATCACAGGGCTGACATGTAGAGACAGACAGGTAACCAGTCTATCACAGGGCCGACATGTAGAGACAGACAGGTAACCAGTCTATCACAGGGAGACATGTAGAGACAGACAGGTAACCAGTCTATCACAGGGAGACATGTAGAGACAGACAGGTAACCAGTCTATCATGGGGCCGACATGTAGAGACAGACAGGTAACCAGTCTATCACAGGGAGACATGTAGAGACAGATAGGTAACCAGTCTATCACAGGGGGACATGTAGAGACAGACAGGTAACCAGTCTATCACAGGGAGACATGTAGAGACAGACAGGTAACCAGTCTATCACAGGGAGACATGTAGAGACAGATAGGTAACCAGTCTATCACAGGGGGACATGTAGAGACAGACAGTTAACCAGTCTATCACAGGGAGACATGTAGAGACAGACAGGTAACCAGTCTATCACAGGGAGACATGTAGAGACAGACAGGTAACCAGTCTATCACAGGGAGACATGTAAAGACAGACAGGTAACCAGTCTATCACAGGGCTGACATGTAGAGACAGACAGGCAACCAGTCTATCACAGGGCTGACATGTAGAGACAGACAGGTAACCAGTCTATCACAGGGCCGACATGTAGAGACAGACAGGTAACCAGTCTATCACAGGGAGACATGTAGAGACAGACAGGTAACCAGTCTATCACAGGGAGACATGTAGAGACAGACAGGTAACCAGTCTATCATGGGGCCGACATGTAGAGACAGACAGGTAACCAGTCTATCACAGGGAGACATGTAGAGACAGACAGGTAACCAGTCTATCACAGGGAGACATGTAGAGACAGACAGGTAACCAGTCTATCACAGGGGGACATGTAGAGACAGACAGGTAACCAGTCTATCACAGGGAGACATGTAGAGACAGACAGGTAACCAGTCTATCACAGGGAGACATGTAGAGACAGACAGGTAACCAGTCTATCACAGGGAGACATGTAAAGACAGACAGGTAACCAGTCTATCACAGGGAGACATGTAGAGACAGACAGGTGACCAGTCTATCACAGGGAGACATGTAGAGACAGACAGGTAACCAGTCTATCACAGGGAGACATGTAGAGACAGACAGGTAACCAGTCTATCACAGGGCTGACATGTAGAGACAGACAGGTAACCAGTCTATCACAGGGAGACATGTAGAGACAGACAGGTAACCAGTCTATCACAGGGAGACATGTACAGACAGACAGGTAACCAGTCTATCACAGGGCTGACATGTAGAGACAGACAGGTAACCAGTCTATCACAGGGGGACATGTAGAGACAGACAGGTAACCAGTCTATCACAGGGGGACATGTAGAGACAGACAGGTAACCAGTCTATCACAGGGAGACATGTAGAGACAGACAGGTAACCAGTCTATCACAGGGGGACATGTAGAGACAGACAGGTAACCAGTCTATCACAGGGGGACATGTAGAGACAGACAGGTAACCAGTCTATCACAGGGAGACATGTAGAGACAGACAGGTGACCAGTCTATCACAGGGAGACATGTAGAGACAGACAGGTAACCAGTCTATCACAGGGAGACATGTAGAGACAGACAGGTGACCAGTCTATCACAGGGAGACATGTAGAGACAGACAGGTAACCAGTCTATCACAGGGAGACATGTAGAGACAGACAGGTAACCAGTCTATCACAGGGAGACATGTACAGACAGACAGGTAACCAGTCTATCACAGGGCTGACATGTAGAGACAGACAGGTAACCAGTCTATCACAGGGCTGACATGTAGAGACAGACAGGTAACCAGTCTATCATAGGGCTGACATGTAGAGACAGACAGGTAACCAGTCTATCACATGGAGACATGTGGAGACAGACAGGTAACCAGTCTATCACAGGGAGACATGTAGAGACAGACAGGTAACCAGTCTATCACAGGGAGACATGTAGAGACCGACAGGTAACCAGTCTATCACAGGGGGACATGTAGAGACAGACAGGTAACCAGTCTATCACAGGGCTGACATGTAGAGACAGACAGGTAACCAGTCTATCACAGGGAGACATGTAGAGACAGACAGGTAACCAGTCTATCACAGGGAGACATGTACAGACAGACAGGTAACCAGTCAATCACAGGGCTGACATGTAGAGACAGACAGGTAACCAGTCTATCATAGGGCTGACATGTAGAGACAGACAGGTAACCAGTCTATCACATGGAGACATGTGGAGACAGACACGTAACCAGTCTATCACAGGGAGACATGTAGAGACAGACAGGTAACCAGTCTATCACAGGGAGACATGTAGAGACAGACAGGTAACCAGTCTATCACAGAGCTGACATGTAGAGACAGACAGGTAACCAGTCTATCACAGGGAGACATGTAGAGACAGACAGGTAACCAGTCTATCACAGGGAGACATGTACAGACAGACAGGTAACCAGTCTATCACAGGGCTGACATGTAGAGACAGACAGGTAACCAGTCTATCACAGGGCTGACATGTAGAGACAGACAGGCAACCAGTCTATCATAGGGCTGACATGTAGAGACAGACAGGTAACCAGTCTATCACATGGAGACATGTGGAGACAGACAGGTAACCAGTCTATCACAGGGAGACATGTAGAGACAGACAGGTAACCAGTCTATCACAGGGAGACATGTAGAGACCGACAGGTAACCAGTCTATCACAGGGGGACATGTAGAGACAGACAGGTAACCAGTCTATCACAGGGCTGACATGTAGAGACAGACAGGTAACCAGTCTATCACAGGGAGACATGTAGAGACAGACAGGTAACCAGTCTATCACAGGGAGACATGTAAAGACAGACAGGTAACCAGTCTATCACAGGGAGACATGTAGAGACAGACAGGTGACCAGTCTATCACAGGGAGACATGTAGAGACAGACAGGTAACCAGTCTATCACAGGGAGACATGTAGAGACAGACAGGTAACCAGTCTATCACAGGGAGACATGTACAGACAGACAGGTAACCAGTCTATCACAGGGCTGACATGTAGAGACAGACAGGTAACCAGTCTATCATAGGGCTGACATGTAGAGACAGACAGGTAACCAGTCTATCACATGGAGACATGTGGAGACAGACACGTAACCAGTCTATCACAGGGAGACATGTAGAGACAGACAGGTAACCAGTCTATCACAGGGAGACATGTAGAGACCGACAGGTAACCAGTCTATCACAGGGAGACATGTAGAGACAGATAGGTAACCAGTCTATCACAGGGAGACATGTAGAGACAGACAGGTAACCAGTCTATCACGGGGCCGACATGTAGAGACAGACAGGTAACCAGTCTATCACAGGGAGACATGTGGAGACAGACAGGTAACCAGTCTATCACAGGGGGACATGTAGAGACAGACAGGTAACCAATCTATCACATGGAGACATGTGGAGACAGACAGGTAACCAGTCTATCACAGGGCTGACATGTAGAGACAGACAGGTAACCAGTCTATCACAGGCTGACATGTAGAGACAGACAGGTGACCAGTCTATCACAGGGCTGACATGTAGAGACAGACAGGTAACCAGTCTATCACAGGGAGACATGTAGAGACAGACAGGTAACCAGTCTATCACAGGGAGACATGTAGAGACAGACAGGTAACCAGTCTATCAGAGGGAGACATGTAGAGACAGACAGGTAACCAGTCTATCACAGGGCTGACATGTAGAGACAGACAGGCAACCAGTCTATCACAGGGCTGACATGTAGAGACAGACAGGTAACCAGTCTATCACAGGGCCGACATGTAGAGACAGACAGGTAACCAGTCTATCACAGGGAGACATGTAGAGACAGACAGGTAACCAGTCTATCACAGGGAGACATGTAGAGACAGACAGGTAACCAGTCTATCATGGGGCCGACATGTAGAGACAGACAGGTAACCAGTCTATCACAGGGAGACATGTAGAGACAGACAGGTAACCAGTCTATCACAGGGGGACATGTAGAGACAGACAGGTAACCAGTCTATCACAGGGAGACATGTAGAGACAGACAGGTAACCAGTCTATCACAGGGAGACATGTGGAGACAGACAGGTAACCAGTCTATCACAGGGAGACATTTAGAGACAGACAGGTAACCAGTCTATCACAGGGAGACATGTAGAGACCGACAGGTAACCAGTCTATCACAGGGGGACATGTAGAGACAGACAGGTAACCAGTCTATCACAGGGCTGACATGTAGAGACAGACAGGCAACCAGTCTATCACAGGGCTGACATGTAGAGACAGACAGGTAACCAGTCTATCACAGGGCCGACATGTAGAGACAGACAGGTAACCAGTCTATCACAGGGAGACATGTAGAGACAGACAGGTAACCAGTCTATCACAGGGAGACATGTAGAGACAGACAGGTAACCAGTCTATCATGGGGCCGACATGTAGAGACAGACAGGTAACCAGTCTATCACAGGGAGACATGTAGAGACAGATAGGTAACCAGTCTATCACAGGGGGACATGTAGAGACAGACAGGTAACCAGTCTATCACAGGGAGACATGTAGAGACAGACAGGTAACCAGTCTATCACAGGGAGACATGTAGAGACAGACAGGTAACCAGTCTATCACAGGGGGACATGTAGAGACAGACAGTTAACCAGTCTATCACAGGGAGACATGTAGAGACAGACAGGTAACCAGTCTATCACAGGGAGACATGTAGAGACAGACAGGTAACCAGTCTATCACAGGGAGACATGTAAAGACAGACAGGTAACCAGTCTATCACAGGGAGACATGTAGAGACAGACAGGTGACCAGTCTATCACAGGGAGACATGTAGAGACAGACAGGTAACCAGTCTATCACAGGGAGACATGTAGAGACAGACAGGTAACCAGTCTATCACAGGGCTGACATGTAGAGACAGACAGGTAACCAGTCTATCACAGGGAGACATGTAGAGACAGACAGGTAACCAGTCTATCACAGGGAGACATGTACAGACAGACAGGTAACCAGTCTATCACAGGGCTGACATGTAGAGACAGACAGGTAACCAGTCTATCACAGGGGGACATGTAGAGACAGACAGGTAACCAGTCTATCACAGGGAGACATGTAGAGACAGACAGGTAACCAGTCTATCACAGGGGGACATGTAGAGACAGACAGGTAACCAGTCTATCACAGGGAGACATGTAGAGACAGACAGGTGACCAGTCTATCACAGGGAGACATGTAGAGACAGACAGGTAACCAGTCTATCACAGGGAGACATGTAGAGACAGACAGGTGACCAGTCTATCACAGGGAGACATGTAGAGACAGACAGGTAACCAGTCTATCACAGGGAGACATGTAGAGACAGACAGGTAACCAGTCTATCACAGGGAGACATGTACAGACAGACAGGTAACCAGTCTATCACAGGGCTGACATGTAGAGACAGACAGGTAACCAGTCTATCACAGGGCTGACATGTAGAGACAGACAGGTAACCAGTCTATCATAGGGCTGACATGTAGAGACAGACAGGTAACCAGTCTATCACATGGAGACATGTGGAGACAGACAGGTAACCAGTCTATCACAGGGAGACATGTAGAGACAGACAGGTAACCAGTCTATCACAGGGAGACATGTAGAGACCGACAGGTAACCAGTCTATCACAGGGGGACATGTAGAGACAGACAGGTAACCAGTCTATCACAGGGCTGACATGTAGAGACAGACAGGTAACCAGTCTATCACAGGGAGACATGTAGAGACAGACAGGTAACCAGTCTATCACAGGGAGACATGTACAGACAGACAGGTAACCAGTCAATCACAGGGCTGACATGTAGAGACAGACAGGTAACCAGTCTATCATAGGGCTGACATGTAGAGACAGACAGGTAACCAGTCTATCACATGGAGACATGTGGAGACAGACACGTAACCAGTCTATCACAGGGAGACATGTAGAGACAGACAGGTAACCAGTCTATCACAGGGAGACATGTAGAGACAGACAGGTAACCAGTCTATCACAGAGCTGACATGTAGAGACAGACAGGTAACCAGTCTATCACAGGGAGACATGTAGAGACAGACAGGTAACCAGTCTATCACAGGGAGACATGTACAGACAGACAGGTAACCAGTCTATCACAGGGCTGACATGTAGAGACAGACAGGTAACCAGTCTATCACAGGGCTGACATGTAGAGACAGACAGGCAACCAGTCTATCATAGGGCTGACATGTAGAGACAGACAGGTAACCAGTCTATCACATGGAGACATGTGGAGACAGACAGGTAACCAGTCTATCACAGGGAGACATGTAGAGACAGACAGGTAACCAGTCTATCACAGGGAGACATGTAGAGACCGACAGGTAACCAGTCTATCACAGGGGGACATGTAGAGACAGACAGGTAACCAGTCTATCACAGGGCTGACATGTAGAGACAGACAGGTAACCAGTCTATCACAGGGAGACATGTAGAGACAGACAGGTAACCAGTCTATCACAGGGAGACATGTAAAGACAGACAGGTAACCAGTCTATCACAGGGAGACATGTCGAGACAGACAGGTGACCAGTCTATCACAGGGAGACATGTAGAGACAGACAGGTAACCAGTCTATCACAGGGAGACATGTAGAGACAGACAGGTAACCAGTCTATCACAGGGAGACATGTACAGACAGACAGGTAACCAGTCTATCACAGGGCTGACATGTAGAGACAGACAGGTAACCAGTCTATCATAGGGCTGACATGTAGAGACAGACAGGTAACCAGTCTATCACATGGAGACATGTGGAGACAGACACGTAACCAGTCTATCACAGGGAGACATGTAGAGACAGACAGGTAACCAGTCTATCACAGGGAGACATGTAGAGACCGACAGGTAACCAGTCTATCACAGGGAGACATGTAGAGACAGATAGGTAACCAGTCTATCACAGGGAGACATGTAGAGACAGACAGGTAACCAGTCTATCACGGGGCCGACATGTAGAGACAGACAGGTAACCAGTCTATCACAGGGAGACATGTGGAGACAGACAGGTAACCAGTCTATCACAGGGGGACATGTAGAGACAGACAGGTAACCAATCTATCACATGGAGACATGTGGAGACAGACAGGTAACCAGTCTATCACAGGGCTGACATGTAGAGACAGACAGGTAACCAGTCTATCACAGGCTGACATGTAGAGACAGACAGGTGACCAGTCTATCACAGGGCTGACATGTAGAGACAGACAGGTAACCAGTCTATCACAGGGAGACATGTAGAGACAGACAGGTAACCAGTCTATCACAGGGAGACATGTAGAGACAGACAGGTAACCAGTCTATCAGAGGGAGACATGTAGAGACAGACAGGTAACCAGTCTATCACAGGGCTGACATGTAGAGACAGACAGGCAACCAGTCTATCACAGGGCTGACATGTAGAGACAGACAGGTAACCAGTCTATCACAGGGCCGACATGTAGAGACAGACAGGTAACCAGTCTATCACAGGGAGACATGTAGAGACAGACAGGTAACCAGTCTATCACAGGGAGACATGTAGAGACAGACAGGTAACCAGTCTATCATGGGGCCGACATGTAGAGACAGACAGGTAACCAGTCTATCACAGGGAGACATGTAGAGACAGACAGGTAACCAGTCTATCACAGGGGGACATGTAGAGACAGACAGGTAACCAGTCTATCACAGGGAGACATGTAGAGACAGACAGGTAACCAGTCTATCACAGGGAGACATGTGGAGACAGACAGGTAACCAGTCTATCACAGGGAGACATGTAGAGACAGACAGGTAACCAGTCTATCACAGGGAGACATGTAGAGACCGACAGGTAACCAGTCTATCACAGGGGGACATGTAGAGACAGACAGGTAACCAGTCTATCACAGGGCTGACATGTAGAGACAGACAGGCAACCAGTCTATCACAGGGCTGACATGTAGAGACAGACAGGTAACCAGTCTATCACAGGGCCGACATGTAGAGACAGACAGGTAACCAGTCTATCACAGGGAGACATGTAGAGACAGACAGGTAACCAGTCTATCACAGGGAGACATGTAGAGACAGACAGGTAACCAGTCTATCATGGGGCCGACATGTAGAGACAGACAGGTAACCAGTCTATCACAGGGAGACATGTAGAGACAGATAGGTAACCAGTCTATCACAGGGGGACATGTAGAGACAGACCGGTAACCAGTCTATCACAGGGAGACATGTAGAGACAGACAGGTAACCAGTCTATCACAGGGAGACATGTAGAGACAGACAGGTAACCAGTCTATCACAGGGGGACATGTAGAGACAGACAGTTAACCAGTCTATCACAGGGAGACATGTAGAGACAGACAGGTAACCAGTCTATCACAGGGAGACATGTAGAGACAGACAGGTAACCAGTCTATCACAGGGAGACATGTAAAGACAGACAGGTAACCAGTCTATCACAGGGAGACATGTAGAGACAGACAGGTGACCAGTCTATCACAGGGAGACATGTAGAGACAGACAGGTAACCAGTCTATCACAGGGAGACATGTAGAGACAGACAGGTAACCAGTCTATCACAGGGCTGACATGTAGAGACAGACAGGTAACCAGTCTATCACAGGGAGACATGTAGAGACAGACAGGTAACCAGTCTATCACAGGGAGACATGTACAGACAGACAGGTAACCAGTCTATCACAGGGCTGACATGTAGAGACAGACAGGTAACCAGTCTATCACAGGGGGACATGTAGAGACAGACAGGTAACCAGTCTATCACAGGGAGACATGTAGAGACAGACAGGTAACCAGTCTATCACAGGGAGACATGTAGAGACAGACAGGTAACCAGTCTATCACAGGGAGACATGTAAAGACAGACAGGTAACCAGTCTATCACAGGGAGACATGTAGAGACAGACAGGTGACCAGTCTATCACAGGGAGACATGTAGAGACAGACAGGTAACCAGTCTATCACAGGGAGACATGTAGAGACAGACAGGTAACCAGTCTATCACAGGGAGACATGTACAGACAGACAGGTAACCAGTCTATCACAGGGCTGACATGTAGAGACAGACAGGTAACCAGTCTATCACAGGGCTGACATGTAGAGACAGACAGGTAACCAGTCTATCATAGGGCTGACATGTAGAGACAGACAGGTAACCAGTCTATCACATGGAGACATGTGGAGACAGACAGGTAACCAGTCTATCACAGGGAGACATGTAGAGACAGACAGGTAACCAGTCTATCACAGGGAGACATGTAGAGACCGACAGGTAACCAGTCTATCACAGGGGGACATGTAGAGACAGACAGGTAACCAGTCTATCACAGGGCTGACATGTAGAGACAGACAGGTAACCAGTCTATCATAGGGCTGACATGTAGAGACAGACAGGTGACCAGTCTATCACAGGGCTGACATGTAGAGACAGACAGGTAACCAGTCTATCACAGGGAGACATGTAGAGACAGACAGGTAACCAGTCTATCACAGGGAGACATGTAGAGACAGACAGGTAACCAGTCTATCACAGGGCTGACATGTAGAGACAGACAGGCAACCAGTCTATCACAGGGCTGACATGTAGAGACAGACAGGTAACCAGTCTATCACAGGGCCGACATGTAGAGAAAGACAGGTAACCAGTCCATCACAGGGAGACATGTAGAGACAGACAGGTAACCAGTCTATCACAGGGAGACATGTAGAGACAGACAGGTAACCAGTCTATCATGGGGCCGACATGTAGAGACAGACAGGTAACCAGTCTATCACAGGGAGACATGTAGAGACAGACAGGTAACCAGTCTATCACAGGGAGACATGTAGAGACAGACAGGTAACCAGTCTATCACAGGGAGACATGTAAAGACAGACAGGTAACCAGTCTATCACAGGGAGACATGTAGAGACAGACAGGTGACCAGTCTATCACAGGGAGACATGTAGAGACAGACAGGTAACCAGTCTATCACAGGGAGACAATAAGAGACAGACAGGTAACCAGTCTATCACAGGGCTGACATGTAGAGACAGACAGGTAACCAGTCTATCACAGGGAGACATGTAGAGACAGACAGGTAACCAGTCTATCACAGGGAGACATGTACAGACAGACAGGTAACCAGTCTATCACAGGGCTGACATGTAGAGACAGACAGGTAACCAGTCTATCACAGGGCTGACATGTAGAGACAGACAGGTAACCAGTCTATCATAGGGCTGACATGTAGAGACAGACAGGTAACCAGTCTATCACATGGAGACATGTGGAGACAGACAGGTAACCAGTCTATCACAGGGAGACATGTAGAGACAGACAGGTAACCAGTCTATCACAGGGAGACATGTAGAGACCGACAGGTAACCAGTCTATCACAGGGGGACATGTAGAGACAGACAGGTAACCAGTCTATCACAGGGAGACATGTAGAGACAGACAGGTAACCAGTCTATCACAGGGAGACATGTAGAGACAGACAGGTAACCAGTCTATCACGGGGCCGACATGTAGAGACAGACAGGTAACCAGTCTATCACAGGGAGACATGTAGAGACAGACAGGTAACCAGTCTATCACAGGGGGACATGTAGAGACAGACAGTTAACCAGTCTATCACAGGGAGACATGTAGAGACAGACAGGTAACCAGTCTATCACATGGAGACATGTAGAGACAGACAGGTAACCAGTCTATCACAGGGGGACATGTAGAGACAGACAGGTAACCAGTCTATCACAGGGAGACATGTAGAGACAGACAGGTAACCAGTCTATCACAGGGAGACATGGAGAGACAGACAGGTAACCAGTCTATCACAGGGAGACATGTAAAGACAGACAGGTAACCAGTCTATCACAGGGAGACATGTAGAGACAGACAGGTGACCAGTCTATCACAGGGAGACATGTAGAGACAGACAGGTAACCAGTCTATCACAGGGGGACATGTAGAGACAGACAGGTAACCAGTCTATCACAGGGAGACATGTAGAGACAGACAGGTAACCAGTCTATCACAGGGAGACATGTAGAGACCGACAGGTAACCAGTCTTTCACAGGGGGACATGTAGAGACAGACAGGTAACCAGTCTATCACAGGGAGACATGTAGAGACAGACAGGTAACCAGTCTATCACAGGGAGACATGTAGAGACAGACAGGTAACCAGTCTATCACGGGGCCGACATTTAGAGACAGACAGGTAACCAGTCTATCACAGGGAGACATGTAGAGACAGACAGGTAACCAGTCTATCACAGGGCTGACATGTAGAGACAGACAGGTAACCAGTCTATCACAGGGAGACATGTAGAGACAGACAGGTAACCAGTCTATCACAGGGAGACATGTAGAGACAGACAGGTAACCAGTCTATCACAGGGCTGACATGTAGAGACAGACAGGCAACCAGTCTATCACAGGGCTGACATGTAGAGACAGACAGGTAACCAGTCTATCACAGGGCCGACATGTAGAGACAGACAGGTAACCAGTCTATCACAGGGAGACATGTAGAGACAGACAGGTAACCAGTCTATCACAGGGAGACATGTAGAGGCAGACAGGTAACCAGTCTATCACAGGGCCGACATGTAGAGACAGACAGGTAACCAGTCTATCACAGGGAGACATGTAGAGACAGACAGGTAACCAGTCTATCACAGGGAGACATGTAGAGACAGACAGGTAACCAGTCTATCACAGGGCTGACATGTAGAGACAGACAGGTAACCAGTCTATCACAGGGAGACATGTAGAGACAGACAGGTAACCAGTCTATCACAGGGAGACATGTAGAGACAGACAGGTAACCAGTCTATCACAGGGCTGACATGTAGAGACAGACAGGCAACCAGTCTATCACAGGGCTGACATGTAGAGACAGACAGGTAACCAGTCTATCACAGGGCCGACATGTAGAGACAGACAGGTAACCAGTCTATCACAGGGAGACATGTAGAGACAGACAGGTAACCAGTCTATCACAGGGAGACATATAGAGACAGACAGGTAACCAGTCTATCACGGGGCCGACATGTAGAGACAGACAGGTAACCAGTCTATCACAGGGAGACATGTAGAGACAGACAGGTAACCAGTCTATCACAGGGGGACATGTAGAGACAGACAGGTAACCAGTCTATCACAGGGAGACATGTAGAGACAGACAGGTAACCAGTCTATCACAGGGAGACATGTAGAGACAGACAGGTAACCAGTCTATCACAGGGGGACATGTAGAGACAGACAGGTAACCAGTCTATCACAGGGAGACATGTAGAGACAGACAGGTAACCAGTCTATCACAGGGAGACATGTAGAGACAGACAGGTAACCAGTCTATCACAGGGAGACATGTAAAGACAGACAGGTAACCAGTCTATCACAGGGAGACATGTAGAGACAGACAGGTGACCAGTCTATCACAGGGAGACATGTAGAGACAGACAGGTAACCAGTCTATCACAGGGAGACATGTAGAGACAGACAGGTAACCAGTCTATCACAGGGCTGACATGTAGAGACAGACAGGTAACCAGTCTATCACAGGTCTGACATGTAGAGACAGACAGGTAACCAGTCTATCACAGGGGGACATGTAGAGACAGACAGGTAACCAGTCTATCACAGGGGGACATGTAGAGACAGACAGGTAACCAGTCTATCACAGGGAGACATGTAGAGACAGACAGGTAACCAGTCTATCACAGGGAGACATGTAGAGACAGACAGGTAACCAGTCTATCACAGGGAGACATGTTAAGACAGACAGGTAACCAGTCTATCACAGGGAGACATGTAGAGACAGACAGGTGACCAGTCTATCACAGGGAGACATGTAGAGACAGACAGGTAACCAGTCTATCACAGGGAGACATGTAGAGACAGACAGGTAACCAGTCTATCACAGGGCTGACATGTAGAGACAGACAGGTAACCAGTCTATCACAGGGCTGACATGTAGAGACAGACAGGTAACCAGTCTATCACAGGGCTGACATGTAGAGACAGACAGGTAACCAGTCTATCATAGGGCTGACATGTAGAGACAGACAGGTAACCAGTCTATCACATGGAGACATGTGGAGACAGACAGGTAACCAGTCTATCACAGGGAGACATGTAGAGACAGACAGGTAACCAGTCTATCACAGGGAGACATGTAGAGACCGACAGGTAACCAGTCTATCACAGGGGGACATGTAGAGACAGACAGGTAACCAGTCTATCACAGGGCTGACATGTAGAGACAGACAGGTAACCAGTCTATCACAGGGAGACATGTAGAGACAGACAGGGAACCAGTCTATCACAGGGAGACATGTACAGACAGACAGGTAACCAGTCTATCACAGGGCTGACATGTAGAGACAGACAGGTAACCAGTCTATCATAGGGCTGACATGTAGAGACAGACAGGTAACCAGTCTATCACATGGAGACATGTGGAGACAGACAGGTAACCAGTCTATCACAGGGAGATATGTAGAGACAGACAGGTAACCAGTCTATCACAGGGAGACATGTAGAGACAGACAGGTAACCAGTCTATCACAGGGAGACATGTAGAGACCGACAGGTAACCAGTCTATCACAGGGGGACATGTAGAGACAGACAGGTAACCAGTCTATCACAGGGCTGACATGTAGAGACAGACAGGTAACCAGTCTATCATAGGGCTGACATGTAGAGACAGACAGGTGACCAGTCTATCACAGGGCTGACATGTAGAGACAGACAGGTAACCAGTCTATCACAGGGAGACATGTAGAGACAGACAGGTAACCAGTCTATCACAGGGAGACATGTAGAGACAGACAGGTAACCAGTCTATCACAGGGCTGACATGTAGAGACAGACAGGCAACCAGTCTATCACAGGGCTGACATGTAGAGACAGACAGGTAACCAGTCTATCACAGGGCCGACATGTAGAGAAATACAGGTAACCAGTCTATCACAGGGAGACATGTAGAGACAGACAGGTAACCAGTCTATCACAGGGAGACATGTAGAGACAGACAGGTAACCAGTCTATCATGGGGCCGACATGTAGAGACAGACAGGTAACCAGTCTATCACAGGGAGACATGTAGAGACAGACAGGTAACCAGTCTATCACAGGGGGACATGTAGAGACAGACAGGTAACCAGTCTATCACAGGGAGACATGTAGAGACAGACAGGTAACCAGTCTATCACAGGGAGACATGTAGAGACAGACAGGTAACCAGTCTATCACAGGGGGACATGTAAGGACAGACAGGTAACCAGTCTATCACAGGGAGACATGTAGAGACAGACAGGTAACCAGTCTATCACAGGGAGACATGTACAGACAGACAGGTAACCAGTCTATCACAGGGCTGACATGTAGAGACAGACAGGTAACCAGTCTATCACAGGGCTGACATGTAGAGACAGACAGGTAACCAGTCTATCATAGGGCTGACATGTAGAGACAGACAGGTAACCAGTCTATCACATGGAGACATGTGGAGACAGACAGGTAACCAGTCTATCACAGGGAGACATGTAGAGACAGACAGGTAACCAGTCTATCACAGGGAGACATGTAGAGACCGACAGGTAACCAGTCTATCACAGGGGGACATGTAGAGACAGACAGGTAACCAGTCTATCACAGGGAGACATGTAGAGACAGACAGGTAACCAGTCTATCACAGGGAGACATGTAGAGACAGACAGGTAACCAGTCTATCACGGGGCCGACATGTAGAGACAGACAGGTAACCAGTCTATCACAGGGAGACATGTAGAGACAGACAGGTAACCAGTCTATCACAGGGGGACATGTAGAGACAGACAGTTAACCAGTCTATCACAGGGAGACATGTAGAGACAGACAGGTAACCAGTCTATCACATGGAGACATGTAGAGACAGACAGGTAACCAGTCTATCACAGGGGGACATGTGGAGACAGACAGGTAACCAGTCTATCACAGGGAGACATGTAGAGACAGACAGGTAACCAGTCTATCACAGGGGGACATGTAGAGACAGACAGGTAACCAGTCTATCACAGGGGGACATGTAGAGACAGACAGGTAACCAGTCTATCACAGGGAGACATGTAGAGACAGACAGGTAACCAGTCTATCACAGGGAGACATGTAGAGACAGACAGGTAACCAGTCTATCACAGGGAGACATGTTAAGACAGACAGGTAACCAGTCTATCACAGGGAGACATGTAGAGACAGACAGGTGACCAGTCTATCACAGGGAGACATGTAGAGACAGACAGGTAACCAGTCTATCACAGGGAGACATGTAGAGACAGACAGGTAACCAGTCTATCACAGGGCTGACATGTAGAGACAGACAGGTAACCAGTCTATCATAGGGCTGACATGTAGAGACAGACAGGTAACCAGTCTATCACATGGAGACATGTGGAGACAGACAGGTAACCAGTCTATCACAGGGAGACATGTAGAGACAGACAGGTAACCAGTCTATCACAGGGAGACATGTAGAGACCGACAGGTAACCAGTCTATCACAGGGGGACATGTAGAGACAGACAGGTAACCAGTCTATCACAGGGCTGACATGTAGAGACAGACAGGTAACCAGTCTATCACAGGGAGACATGTAGAGACAGACAGGTAACCAGTCTATCACAGGGAGACATGTACAGACAGACAGGTAACCAGTCTATCACAGGGCTGACATGTAGAGACAGACAGGTAACCAGTCTATCATAGGGCTGACATGTAGAGACAGACAGGTAACCAGTCTATCACATGGAGACATGTGGAGACAGACAGGTAACCAGTCTATCACAGGGAGACATGTAGAGACAGACAGGTAACCAGTCTATCACAGGGAGACATGTAGAGACCGACAGGTAACCAGTCTATCACAGGGGGACATGTAGAGACAGACAGGTAACCAGTCTATCACAGGGCTGACATGTAGAGACAGACAGGTAACCAGTCTATCATAGGGCTGACATGTAGAGACAGACAGGTGACCAGTCTATCACAGGGCTGACATGTAGAGACAGACAGGTAACCAGTCTATCACAGGGAGACATGTAGAGACAGACAGGTAACCAGTCTATCACAGGGAGACATGTAGAGACAGACAGGTAACCAGTCTATCACAGGGCTGACATGTAGAGACAGACAGGCAACCAGTCTATCACAGGGCTGACATGTAGAGACAGACAGGTAACCAGTCTATCACAGGGCCGACATGTAGAGAAATACAGGTAACCAGTCTATCACAGGGAGACATGTAGAGACAGACAGGTAACCAGTCTATCACAGGGAGACATGTAGAGACAGACAGGTAACCAGTCTATCATGGGGCCGACATGTAGAGACAGACAGGTAACCAGTCTATCACAGGGAGACATGTAGAGACAGACAGGTAACCAGTCTATCACAGGGGGACATGTAGAGACAGACAGGTAACCAGTCTATCACAGGGAGACATGTAGAGACAGACAGGTAACCAGTCTATCACAGGGAGACATGTAGAGACAGACAGGTAACCAGTCTATCACAGGGAGACATGTAAAGACAGACAGGTAACCAGTCTATCACAGGGAGACATGTGGAGACAGACAGGTGACCAGTCTATCACAGGGGGACATGTGGAGACAGACAGGTAACCAGTCTATCACAGGGAGACATGTAGAGACAGACAGGTAACCAGTCTATCACAGGGGGACATGTAGAGACAGACAGGTAACCAGTCTATCACAGGGGGACATGTAGAGACAGACAGGTAACCAGTCTATCACAGGGAGACATGTAGAGACAGACAGGTAACCAGTCTATCACAGGGAGACATGTAGAGACAGACAGGTAACCAGTCTATCACAGGGAGACATGTTAAGACAGACAGGTAACCAGTCTATCACAGGGAGACATGTAGAGACAGACAGGTGACCAGTCTATCACAGGGAGACATGTAGAGACAGACAGGTAACCAGTCTATCACAGGGAGACATGTAGAGACAGACAGGTAACCAGTCTATCACAGGGCTGACATGTAGAGACAGACAGGTAACCAGTCTATCATAGGGCTGACATGTAGAGACAGACAGGTAACCAGTCTATCACATGGAGACATGTGGAGACAGACAGGTAACCAGTCTATCACAGGGAGACATGTAGAGACAGACAGGTAACCAGTCTATCACAGGGAGACATGTAGAGACCGACAGGTAACCAGTCTATCACAGGGGGACATGTAGAGACAGACAGGTAACCAGTCTATCACAGGGCTGACATGTAGAGACAGACAGGTAACCAGTCTATCACAGGGAGACATGTAGAGACAGACAGGTAACCAGTCTATCACAGGGAGACATGTACAGACAGACAGGTAACCAGTCTATCACAGGGCTGACATGTAGAGACAGACAGGTAACCAGTCTATCATAGGGCTGACATGTAGAGACAGACAGGTAACCAGTCTATCACATGGAGACATGTGGAGACAGACAGGTAACCAGTCTATCACAGGGAGACATGTAGAGACAGACAGGTAACCAGTCTATCACAGGGAGACATGTAGAGACCGACAGGTAACCAGTCTATCACAGGGGGACATGTAGAGACAGACAGGTAACCAGTCTATCACAGGGCTGACATGTAGAGACAGACAGTTAACCAGTCTATCACAGGGAGACATGTAGAGACAGACAGGTAACCAGTCTATCACATGGAGACATGTAGAGACAGACAGGTAACCAGTCTATCACAGGGGGACATGTAGAGACAGACAGGTAACCAGTCTATCACAGGGAGACATGTAGAGACAGACAGGTAACCAGTCTATCACAGGGAGACATGGAGAGACAGACAGGTAACCAGTCTATCACAGGGAGACATGTAAAGACAGACAGGTAACCAGTCTATCACAGGGAGACATGTAGAGACAGACAGGTGACCAGTCTATCACAGGGAGACATGTAGAGACAGACAGGTAACCAGTCTATCACAGGGGGACATGTAGAGACAGACAGGTAACCAGTCTATCACAGGGAGACATGTAGAGACAGACAGGTAACCAGTCTATCACAGGGAGACATGTAGAGACCGACAGGTAACCAGTCTTTCACAGGGGGACATGTAGAGACAGACAGGTAACCAGTCTATCACAGGGAGACATGAAGATACAGACAGGTAACCAGTCTATCACAGGGAGACATGTAGAGACAGACAGGTAACCAGTCTATCACGGGGCCGACATTTAGAGACAGACAGGTAACCAGTCTATCACAGGGAGACATGTAGAGACAGACAGGTAACCAGTCTATCACAGGGAGACATGTAGAGACAGACAGGTAACCAGTCTATCACAGGGCTGACATGTAGAGACAGACAGGCAACCAGTCTATCACAGGGCTGACATGTAGAGACAGACAGGTAACCAGTCTATCACAGGGCCGACATGTAGAGACAGACAGGTAACCAGTCTATCACAGGGAGACATGTAGAGACAGACAGGTAACCAGTCTATCACAGGGAGACATGTAGAGACAGACAGGTAACCAGTCTATCACAGGGAGACATGTAGAGACAGACAGGTAACCAGTCTATCACAGGGAGACATATAGAGACAGACAGGTAACCAGTCTATCATGGGGCCGACATGTAGAGACAGACAGGTAACCAGTCTATCACAGGGAGACATGTAGAGACAGACAGGTAACCAGTCTATCACAGGGGGACATGTAGAGACAGACAGGTAACCAGTCTATCACAGGGAGACATGTAGAGACAGACAGGTAACCAGTCTATCACAGGGAGACATGTAGAGACAGACAGGTAACCAGTCTATCACAGGGGGACATGTAGAGACAGACAGGTAACCAGTCTATCACAGGGAGACATGTAGAGACAGACAGGTAACCAGTCTATCACAGGGAGACATGTAGAGACAGACAGGTAACCAGTCTATCACAGGGAGACATGTAAAGACAGACAGGTAACCAGTCTATCACAGGGAGACATGTAGAGACAGACAGGTGACCAGTCTATCACAGGGAGACATGTAGAGACAGACAGGTAACCAGTCTATCACAGGGAGACATGTAGAGACAGACAGGTAACCAGTCTATCACAGGGCTGACATGTAGAGACAGACAGTTAACCAGTCTATCACAGGGAGACATGTAGAGACAGACAGGTAACCAGTCTATCACAGGGAGACATGTACAGACAGACAGGTAACCAGTCTATCACAGGGCTGACATGAAGAGACAGACAGGTAACCAGTCTATCACAGGGGGACATGTAGAGACAGACAGGTAACCAGTCTATCACAGGGGGACATGTAGAGACAGACAGGTAACCAGTCTATCACAGGGAGACATGTAGAGACAGACAGGTAACCAGTCTATCACAGGGAGACATGTAGAGACAGACAGGTAACCAGTCTATCACAGGGAGACATGTTAAGACAGACAGGTAACCAGTCTATCACAGGGAGACATGTAGAGACAGACAGGTGACCAGTCTATCACAGGGAGACATGTAGAGACAGACAGGTAACCAGTCTATCACAGGGAGACATGTAGAGACAGACAGGTAACCAGTCTATCACAGGGCTGACATGTAGAGACAGACAGGTAACCAGTCTATCACAGGGCTGACATGTAGAGACAGACAGGTAACCAGTCTATCACAGGGCTGACATGTAGAGACAGACAGGTAACCAGTCTATCATAGGGCTGACATGTAGAGACAGACAGGTAACCAGTCTATCACATGGAGACATGTGGAGACAGACAGGTAACCAGTCTATCACAGGGAGACATGTAGAGACAGACAGGTAACCAGTCTATCACAGGGAGACATGTAGAGACCGACAGGTAACCAGTCTATCACAGGGGGACATGTAGAGACAGACAGGTAACCAGTCTATCACAGGGCTGACATGTAGAGACAGACAGGTAACCAGTCTATCACAGGGAGACATGTAGAGACAGACAGGTAACCAGTCTATCACAGGGAGACATGTACAGACAGACAGGTAACCAGTCTATCACAGGGCTGACATGTAGAGACAGACAGGTAACCAGTCTATCATAGGGCTGACATGTAGAGACAGACAGGTAACCAGTCTATCACATGGAGACATGTGGAGACAGACAGGTAACCAGTCTATCACAGGGAGACATGTAGAGACAGACAGGTAACCAGTCTATCACAGGGAGACATGTAGAGACCGACAGGTAACCAGTCTATCACAGGGGGACATGTAGAGACAGACAGGTGACCAGTCTATCACAGGGCTGACATGTAGAGACAGACAGGTAACCAGTCTATCACAGGGAGACATGTAGAGACAGACAGGTAACCAGTCTATCACAGGGAGACATGTAGAGACAGACAGGTAACCAGTCTATCACAGGGCTGACATGTAGAGACAGACAGGCAACCAGTCTATCACAGGGCTGACATGTAGAGACAGACAGGTAACCAGTCTATCACAGGGCCGACATGTAGAGAAATACAGGTAACCAGTCTATCACAGGGAGACATGTAGAGACAGACAGGTAACCAGTCTATCACAGGGAGACATGTAGAGACAGACAGGTAACCAGTCTATCATGGGGCCGACATGTAGAGACAGACAGGTAACCAGTCTATCACAGGGAGACATGTAGAGACAGACAGGTAACCAGTCTATCACAGGGGGACATGTAGAGACAGACAGGTAACCAGTCTATCACAGGGAGACATGTAGAGACAGACAGGTAACCAGTCTATCACAGGGAGACATGTAGAGACAGACAGGTAACCAGTCTATCACAGGGGGACATGTAAGGACAGACAGGTAACCAGTCTATCACAGGGAGACATGTAGAGACAGACAGGTAACCAGTCTATCACAGGGAGACATGTAGAGACAGACAGGTAACCAGTCTATCACAGGGAGACATGTAAAGACAGACAGGTAACCAGTCTATCACAGGGAGACATGTAGAGACAGACAGGTGACCAGTCTATCACAGGGAGACATGTAGAGACAGACAGGTAACCAGTCTATCACAGGGAGACAATAAGAGACAGACAGGTAACCAGTCTATCACAGGGCTGACATGTAGAGACAGACAGGTAACCAGTCTATCACAGGGAGACATGTAGAGACAGACAGGTAACCAGTCTATCACAGGGAGACATGTACAGACAGACAGGTAACCAGTCTATCACAGGGCTGACATGTAGAGACAGACAGGTAACCAGTCTATCACAGGGCTGACATGTAGAGACAGACAGGTAACCAGTCTATCATAGGGCTGACATGTAGAGACAGACAGGTAACCAGTCTATCACATGGAGACATGTGGAGACAGACAGGTAACCAGTCTATCACAGGGAGACATGTAGAGACAGACAGGCAACCAGTCTATCACAGGGAGACATGTAGAGACCGACAGGTAACCAGTCTATCACAGGGGGACATGTAGAGACAGACAGGTAACCAGTCTATCACAGGGAGACATGTAGAGACAGACAGGTAACCAGTCTATCACAGGGAGACATGTAGAGACAGACAGGTAACCAGTCTATCACGGGGCCGACATGTAGAGACAGACAGGTAACCAGTCTATCACAGGGAGACATGTAGAGACAGACAGGTAACCAGTCTATCACATGGAGACATGTAGAGACAGACAGGTAACCAGTCTATCACAGGGGGACATGTAGAGACAGACAGGTAACCAGTCTATCACAGGGAGACATGTAGAGACAGACAGGTAACCAGTCTATCACAGGGAGACATGGAGAGACAGACAGGTAACCAGTCTATCACAGGGAGACATGTAAAGACAGACAGGTAACCAGTCTATCACAGGGAGACATGTAGAGACAGACAGGTGACCAGTCTATTACATTTACATTTACATTTAGGTCATTTAGCAGACGCTTTTGTCCAAAGCGACTTACAATAAGTACATTTGTCAAAAGAAGGAAACAAAGAAACCACGACGTATCATTGCCGATGCAGTAAGAGCTAAAAATAGAACAAGTGTTAGGTCCTCATCTGAGTAAAGTAGTACTTCAAGAGTAACAGTGCTACGATCCGAGTTTTTTTTTTTTTTTTTTTTTTTTTGCGGGTGGGGGGGGTCGAGGGAGGGTGTTAGTGGGTCATGCTATGTAGAGTCGAGGTGAAGTCTGAACAGGTGAGTCTTGAGCCTTTTTCGGAAGATGGCAAATGACTCTGCTGTCCTGATATTGGTCGGGAGTTCGTTCCACCACTGAGGCGCCAGAACAGAGAAGAGTCTGGACTTTGCTGAGCGACATTTGTTTGATTTCAGCGATGGTGGTACCAGCCGGCCAGCTGAAGTAGAGGAGCGGAGTGCTCGCTTCAGGGCATGAGGTTTGACCAGTGTTTGAAGGTAGGCAGGTGCCGTTCCATTGATGGCCCTGAAGGCCAGTGTCATCGTCTTGAATTGGATGCGTGCTGCAACAGGGAGCCAGTGGAGGTCACGGAGGAGGGGGGTCACGTGGGAGAATTTGGGTAGGTTGAAGATAAGGCGTGCTGCAGCGTTCTGGATACGCTGCAATGGTTTAATCGCATAGGCCGGGAGTCCGGCCAGGAGAGAGTTGCAGTAGTCAAGGCGGGAGATGACCAGTGCTTGGACCAAGAGCTGCGTTGCATCCTTTGTGAGGAAGGTCCGAATCCTGCGGATATTGTAGAGGGCAAATCTGCAGGATCGGGCCACAGCAGTGATGTTGGGGGTGCAGGATAGTTGGTCATCGAGGATTACACCCAGGTTCCTCGCAGTTGAGGAAGGAAATACTGTGATGCCCTCAACAGTGACCGACAGGTCCATGTGAGGGCAGTCTTTCCCTGGGATGAAGAGGAGTTCGGTTTTATTCAGGTTAAGCTTGAGGTGATGTGCAGTTGTCCAGACAGAGATGTCAGCCAGACAGTCCGAGATGCGAGTTGCAATGTGAGCGTCAGAGGACGGGGGAAAAGAGAGGAACAGCTGGGTGTCATCAGCGTAGCAATGGTAGGAGAATCCATGCGATGTGATAACAGAACCTAGTGATCTGGTGTATAGTGAGAACAGAAGCGGTCCTAATACTGAGCCTTGAGGGACACCCGTGTCCAGAGAGCAGGGTTTGGACATAGAGCCATTCCATGTGACCTGAAAGGTGCGGTTTGTCAGGTATGATGTAAACCAGGTGAGAGCAGAGTCGGTTATGCCAAGTTCAGCCAGAGTGGAGAGGAGAATTTGGTGGTTGACTGTGTCGAATGCAGCAGATAGGTCAAGGAGAATGAGAACGGAGGAGTTGGATGATGTTTTGGCGTCTCGCAGGGACTCGGTCACAGTGAGGAGGGCCGTCTCAGTGGAGTGGGCAGTCCTGAATCCTGATTGGTTAGGGTCTAGGAGGTTCTTCCGCAAGAGATAGGATGACAGTTGGTTGTAGGCAGCACGTTCCAAGGTTTTAGAGAGGAATGAAAGAAGAGATACAGGTCTGTAGCTTTGGATGTCAGTAGCGTCAAGGGTGGGTTTTTTCAGGAGAGGCTTCACGATAGCGGTCTTAAAATCCGCTGGAATGACACCTGAGGTGAGGGAGGAGTTGATCAGGGTGGTGAGGAATGGCAAGATGTCGTGTGAGATGTCCTGGAGAAGAGAGGAGGGAATCGGGTCAAGGGAGCAGGTGGTGGCACGGTTAGATGTAACAAGTGCGTGAACGTCTTCAGAGGTGAGGGGGCTAAAGCTGGTAAGACCATCCGAGTTGAGAGTTGGGGGAGATGTCTTCTGGGAGGGAATAGGCGTGAATGATGAGCTGATGTCATTTACTTTCTTGGTAAAGTAAGTTGCAAAGTCATCGGCAGTAAGGAAGGAAGGGGCGGAGGGGTAGGAGGGGTGAGGAGGGAAGAGAACATGGAGAAGAGTTTCCTGGGGTTGGAGGCAGAAGAGTTGATCTTTGCCAGGTAGAAGGCAGATTTAGCTGCCGAAACAGTTGAGGTGAAGTCAGAGAGGAGGAGGTGGTAGTGAGCAAGGTCCTCGTGCTGTCCCGATTTCTTCCATTTTCTCTCTGACGCTCGCAACAATGATCTGTTGGTTCGCAGAGGTTCAGACAGCCAGGGAGGGGGGGGAGATGATCGCGCCGGTCGTGCGATTGGGGGACAGAGAGTGTCCAAAGAAGAGGCGAGTGAGGACATCAGGATAGAGGAGGCTTCCTCAGTAGGCATTAAGGAGAACTGTTCCGAGGATGGGAGCGAGGAGATAACAGTTGAGGAGAGAGCGGAGGGAGTGAGGGATTTCAGGTTGCGGCGGCTGGTGACCATTCGAGGCGTAGAGGGGAGGGATGTGGTGGGCTTCATGGGGAGGGAGAAAGTCACAAAGTGATGGTCGGACACGGTGAGCGGGGTAACAGAGATTGCCGAGATGCCACAGGATCTTGTGAAGACAAGGTCAAGTTGGTTCCCGGCCCGGTGAGTTGGTGGAGAGGGGGAGAGCGTAAGGTCAAATGCGGAAAAGAAGTCGATGAATTCAGATGAGTGCAGCTTTCCCGAGTGGATGTTGAAGTCACCGAGGACGACGAGCGGTGTGCCATCATCAGGGGAGCAGCTCAGGAGGGCATCCATCTCATCCAAAAAGTCACCAAGAGGACCGGGTGGGCGATAGATCACTATGATGTTGAGTTTGAAAGGAATGGTGACAGCGACGGCGTGAAATTCAAGCGTAGATCGGGGTAGGTGGTCGAGAGGAAGGACCTGGTAGGACCATGTGGGTGAGATGAGGAGCCCAGTTCCTCCTCCTCGCCCTGTTCGTCTTGGGGAGTGTGAAAATGAGTAGGCAGTTGAAAGGGCAGCTGGAGTGGCAGTGTTTTCTGGGGTGATCCAGGTCTCTGTGAGGGCCAGGAAGTGGAGAGACTGCAGGGAGGCATAGGCTGAGATGGTGTCCGCCTTCTTGACTGCAGACTGGCAGTTCCACAGCCCCCCTAGTACTTCAAGTTCCTTACCGGTGGAGATTGGTGGGTAGCAGAGATTGGATGGGTTACAGCCTCGAATGAAGGGACTTCGGTAAAATCTTCTCCAGTGCGATGTCCTGACTGGGATAAGACACATGGCTGCGAGGGGGGGGGGGGGGTTGAGATGTTATACCTACCTCAATGGGCTTCCTCGATGGACTCCCACAGATAGACTCCCCTTGTCTTTGTTCAGCTGTCTTGACTCCCACAGATAGACTCCCCTTGTCTTTGTTCAGCTGTCTTGACTCCCACAGATAGACTCCCCTTGTCTTTGTTCAGCTGTCTTCGTTCTGATGGCCCGACGCTGCAGCTGACGCTGTAGTGACAGCCTTTTAAGTGCTCAATTTACCGCAAGTACTGACTGTGGCTCCTCCTTCCCTCTAATCAAGTCTATTCACTACAGGTGAGCTGGCTTCAAACAAGCTGATTGCTCACTTACCATAGACAGCTTCACAAGAAGTTCAACAACAAGCTATCAATACTAGACTAAATGTTACCACTAGCTTTACACACACAATGCCTAAACCCAAATCTACAATTAGTTTCTGACTTACCAACAAGAGACAAAGCAGCTTCCTTCCTTTCTCCAGACCAAATGTGGTTTGAAGAGAACTACTGCTGTCCTTTAAGTTCTGACTGTGGCTCCTCCTTCCCTCTAATCAAGTCTATTCACTACAGGTGAGCTGGCTTCAAACAAGCTGATTGCTCACTTACCATAGACAGCTTCACAAGAAGTTCAACAACAAGCTATCAATACTAGACTAAATGTTACCACTAGCTTTACACACACAATGCCTAAACCCAAATCTACAATTAGTTTCTGACTTACCAACAAGAGACAAAGCAGCTTCCTTCCTTTCTCCAGACCAAATGTGGTTTGAAGAGAACTACTGCTGTCCTTTAAGTTCTGACTGTGGCTCCTCCTTCCCTCTAATCAAGTCTATTCACTACAGGTGAGCTGGCTTCAAACAAGCTGATTGCTCACTTACCATAGACAGCTTCACAAGAAGTTCAACAACAAGCTATCAATACTAGACTAAATGTTACCACTAGCTTTACACACACAATGCCTAAACCCAAATCTACAATTAGTTTCTGACTTACCAACAAGAGACAAAGCAGCTTCCTTCCTTTCTCCAGACCAAATGTGGTTTGAAGAGAACTACTGCTGTCCTTTAAGTTCTGACTGTGGCTCCTCCTTCCCTCTAATCAAGTCTATTCACTACAGGTGAGCTGGCTTCAAACAAGCTGATTGCTCACTTACCATAGACAGCTTCACAAGAAGTTCAACAACAAGCTATCAATACTAGACTAAATGTTACCACTAGCTTTACACACACAATGCCTAAACCCAAATCTACAATTAGTTTCTGACTTACCAACAAGAGACAAAGCAGCTTCCTTCCTTTCTCCAGACCAAATGTGGTTTGAAGAGAACTACTGCTGTCCTTTAAGTTCTGACTGTGGCTCCTCCTTCCCTCTAATCAAGTCTATTCACTACAGGTGAGCTGGCTTCAAACAAGCTGATTGCTCACTTACCATAGACAGCTTCACAAGAAGTTCAACAACAAGCTATCAATACTAGACTAAATGTTACCACTAGCTTTACACACACAATGCCTAAACCCAAATCTACAATTAGTTTCTGACTTACCAACAAGAGACAAAGCAGCTTCCTTCCTTTCTCCAGACCAAATGTGGTTTGAAGAGAACTACTGCTGTCCTTTAAGTTCTGACTGTGGCTCCTCCTTCCCTCTAATCAAGTCTATTCACTACAGGTGAGCTGGCTTCAAACAAGCTGATTGCTCACTTACCATAGACAGCTTCACAAGAAGTTCAACAACAAGCTATCAATACTAGACTAAATGTTACCACTAGCTTTACACACACAATGCCTAAACCCAAATCTACAATTAGTTTCTGACTTACCAACAAGAGACAAAGCAGCTTCCTTCCTTTCTCCAGACCAAATGTGGTTTGAAGAGAACTACTGCTGTCCTTTAAGTTCTGACTGTGGCTCCTCCTTCCCTCTAATCAAGTCTATTCACTACAGGTGAGCTGGCTTCAAACAAGCTGATTGCTCACTTACCATAGACAGCTTCACAAGAAGTTCAACAACAAGCTATCAATACTAGACTAAATGTTACCACTAGCTTTACTTACACAATGCCTAAACCCAAATCTACAATTAGTTTCTGACTTACCAACAAGAGACAAAGCAGCTTCCTTCCTTTCTCCAGACCAAATGTGGTTTGAAGAGAACTACTGCTGTCCTTTAAGTTCTGACTGTGGCTCCTCCTTCCCTCTAATCAAGTCTATTCACTACAGGTGAGCTGGCTTCAAACAAGCTGATTGCTCACTTACCATAGACAGCTTCACAAGAAGTTCAACAACAAGCTATCAATACTAGACTAAATGTTACCACTAGCTTTACACACACAATGCCTAAACCCAAATCTACAATTAGTTTCTGACTTACCAACAAGAGACAAAGCAGCTTCCTTCCTTTCTCCAGACCAAATGTGACCAAAGTCTATCACAGGGAGACATGTAGAGACAGACAGGTAACCAGTCTATCACAGGGGGACATGTAGAGACAGACAGGTAACCAGTCTATCACAGGGAGACATGTAGAGACAGACAGGTAACCAGTCTATCACAGGGAGACATGTAGAGACCGACAGGTAACCAGTCTTTCACAGGGGGACATGTAGAGACAGACAGGTAACCAGTCTATCACAGGGAGACATGAAGATACAGACAGGTAACCAGTCTATCACAGGGAGACATGTAGAGACAGACAGGTAACCAGTCTATCACGGGGCCGACATTTAGAGACAGACAGGTAACCAGTCTATCACAGGGAGACATGTAGAGACAGACAGGTAACCAGTCTATCACAGGGAGACATGTAGAGACAGACAGGTAACCAGTCTATCACAGGGCTGACATGTAGAGACAGACAGGCAACCAGTCTATCACAGGGCTGACATGTAGAGACAGACAGGTAACCAGTCTATCACAGGGCCGACATGTAGAGACAGACAGGTAACCAGTCTATCACAGGGAGACATGTAGAGACCGACAGGTAACCAGTCTTTCACAGGGGGACATGTAGAGACAGACAGGTAACCAGTCTATCACAGGGAGACATGAAGATACAGACAGGTAACCAGTCTATCACAGGGAGACATGTAGAGACAGACAGGTAACCAGTCTATCACGGGGCCGACATTTAGAGACAGACAGGTAACCAGTCTATCACAGGGAGACATGTAGAGACAGACAGGTAACCAGTCTATCACAGGGCTGACATGTAGAGACAGACAGGTAACCAGTCTATCACAGGGAGACATGTAGAGACAGACAGGTAACCAGTCTATCACAGGGAGACATGTAGAGACAGACAGGTAACCAGTCTATCACAGGGCTGACATGTAGAGACAGACAGGCAACCAGTCTATCACAGGGCTGACATGTAGAGACAGACAGGTAACCAGTCTATCACAGGGCCGACATGTAGCGACAGACAGGTAACCAGTCTATCACAGGGAGACATGTAGAGACAGACAGGTAACCAGTCTATCACAGGGAGACATGTAGAGACAGACAGGTAACCAGTCTATCATGGGGCCGACATGTAGAGACAGACAGGTAACCAGTCTATCACAGGGAGACATGTAGAGACAGACAGGTAACCAGTCTATCACAGGGGGACATGTAGAGACAGACAGGTAACCAGTCTATCACAGGGAGACATGTAGAGACAGACAGGTAACCAGTCTATCACAGGGAGACATGTAGAGACAGACAGGTAACCAGTCTATCACAGGGGGACATGTAGAGACAGACAGGTAACCAGTCTATCACAGGGAGACATGTAGAGACAGACAGGTAACCAGTCTATCACAGGGAGACATGTAGAGACAGACAGGTAACCAGTCTATCACAGGGAGACATGTAAAGACAGACAGGTAACCAGTCTATCACAGGGAGACATGTAGAGACAGACAGGTAACCAGTCTATCACAGGGAGACATGTAGAGACCGACAGGTAACCAGTCTATCACAGGGGGACATGTAGAGACAGACAGGTAACCAGTCTATCACAGGGCTGACATGTAGAGACAGACAGGTAACCAGTCTATCATAGGGCTGACATGTAGAGACAGACAGGTGACCAGTCTATCACAGGGCTGACATGTAGAGACAGACAGGTAACCAGTCTATCACAGGGAGACATGTAGAGACAGACAGGTAACCAGTCTATCACAGGGAGACATGTAGAGACAGACAGGTAACCAGTCTATCACAGGGCTGACATGTAGAGACAGACAGGCAACCAGTCTATCACAGGGCTGACATGTAGAGACAGACAGGTAACCAGTCTATCACAGGGCCGACATGTAGAGACAGACAGGTAACCAGTCTATCACAGGGAGACATGTAGAGACAGACAGGTAACCAGTCTATCACAGGGAGACATGTAGAGACAGACAGGTAACCAGTCTATCATGGGGCCGACATGTAGAGACAGACAGGTAACCAGTCTATCACAGGGAGACATGTAGAGACAGACAGGTAACCAGTCTATCACAGGGGGACATGTAGAGACAGACAGGTAACCAGTCTATCACAGGGAGACATGTAGAGACAGACAGGTAACCAGTCTATCACAGGGAGACATGTAGAGACAGACAGGTAACCAGTCTATCACAGGGGGACATGTAGAGACAGACAGGTAACCAGTCTATCACAGGGAGACATGTAGAGACAGACAGGTAACCAGTCTATCACAGGGAGACATGTAGAGACAGACAGGTAACCAGTCTATCACAGGGAGACATGTAAAGACAGACAGGTAACCAGTCTATCACAGGGAGACATGTAGAGACAGACAGGTGACCAGTCTATCACAGGGAGACATGTAGAGACAGACAGGTAACCAGTCTATCACAGGGAGACATGTAGAGACAGACAGGTAACCAGTCTATCACAGGGCTGACATGTAGAGACAGACAGGTAACCAGTCTATCACAGGGAGACATGTAGAGACAGACAGGTAACCAGTCTATCACAGGGAGACATGTACAGACAGACAGGTAACCAGTCTATCACAGGGCTGACATGTAGAGACAGACAGGTAACCAGTCTATCACAGGGGGACATGTAGAGACAGACAGGTAACCAGTCTATCAAAGGGAGACATGTAGAGACAGACAGGTAACCAGTCTATCACAGGGAGACATGTAGAGACAGACAGGTAACCAGTCTATCACAGGGAGACATGTAAAGACAGACAGGTAACCAGTCTATCACAGGGAGACATGTAGAGACAGACAGGTGACCAGTCTATCACAGGGAGACATGTAGAGACAGACAGGTAACCAGTCTATCACAGGGAGACATGTAGAGACAGACAGGTAACCAGTCTATCACAGGGAGACATGTACAGACAGACAGGTAACCAGTCTATCACAGGGCTGACATGTAGAGACAGACAGGTAACCAGTCTATCACAGGGCTGACATGTAGAGACAGACAGGTAACCAGTCTATCATAGGGCTGACATGTAGAGACAGACAGGTAACCAGTCTATCACATGGAGACATGTGGAGACAGACAGGTAACCAGTCTATCACAGGGAGACATGTAGAGACAGACAGGTAACCAGTCTATCACAGGGAGACATGTAGAGACCGACAGGTAACCAGTCTATCACAGGGGGACATGTAGAGACAGACAGGTAACCAGTCTATCACAGGGCTGACATGTAGAGACAGACAGGTAACCAGTCTATCATAGGGCTGACATGTAGAGACAGACAGGTGACCAGTCTATCACAGGGCTGACATGTAGAGACAGACAGGTAACCAGTCTATCACAGGGAGACATGTAGAGACAGACAGGTAACCAGTCTATCACAGGGAGACATGTAGAGACAGACAGGTAACCAGTCTATCACAGGGCTGACATGTAGAGACAGACAGGCAACCAGTCTATCACAGGGCTGACATGTAGAGACAGACAGGTAACCAGTCTATCACAGGGCCGACATGTAGAGAAAGACAGGTAACCAGTCTATCACAGGGAGACATGTAGAGACAGACAGGTAACCAGTCTATCACAGGGAGACATGTAGAGACAGACAGGTAACCAGTCTATCATGGGGCCGACATGTAGAGACAGACAGGTAACCAGTCTATCACAGGGAGACATGTAGAGACAGACAGGTAACCAGTCTATCACAGGGGGACATGTAGAGACAGACAGGTAACCAGTCTATCACAGGGAGACATGTAGAGACAGACAGGTAACCAGTCTATCACAGGGAGACATGTAGAGACAGACAGGTAACCAATCTATCACAGGGGGACATGTAGAGACAGACAGGTAACCAGTCTATCACAGGGAGACATGTAGAGACAGACAGGTAACCAGTCTATCACAGGGAGACATGTAGAGACAGACAGGTAACCAGTCTATCACAGGGAGACATGTAAAGACAGACAGGTAACCAGTCTATCACAGGGAGACATGTAGAGACAGACAGGTGACCAGTCTATCACAGGGAGACATGTAGAGACAGACAGGTAACCAGTCTATCACAGGGAGACAATAAGAGACAGACAGGTAACCATTCTATCACAGGGCTAACATGTAGAGACAGACAGGTAACCAGTCTATCACAGGGAGACATGTAGAGACAGACAGGTAACCAGTCTATCACAGGGAGACATGTACAGACAGAGAGGTAACCAGTCTATCACAGGGCTGACATGTAGAGACAGACAGGTAACCAGTCTATCACAGGGCTGACATGTAGAGACAGACAGGTAACCAGTCTATCATAGGGCTGACATGTAGAGACAGACAGGTAACCAGTCTATCACATGGAGACATGTGGAGACAGACAGGTAACCAGTCTATCACAGGGAGACATGTAGAGACAGACAGGTAACCAGTCTATCACAGGGAGACATGTAGAGACCGACAGGTAACCAGTCTATCACAGGGGGACATGTAGAGACAGACAGGTAACCAGTCTATCACAGGGAGACATGTAGAGACAGACAGGTAACCAGTCTATCACAGGGAGACATGTAGAGACAGACAGGTAACCAGTCTATCACGGGGCCGACATGTAGAGACAGACAGGTAACCAGTCTATCACAGGGAGACATGTAGAGACAGACAGGTAACCAGTCTATCACAGGGGGACATGTAGAGACAGACAGTTAACCAGTCTATCACAGGGAGACATGTAGAGACAGACAGGTAACCAGTCTATCACATGGAGACATGTAGAGACAGACAGGTAACCAGTCTATCACAGGGGGACATGTAGAGACAGACAGGTAACCAGTCTATCACAGGGAGACATGTAGAGACAGACAGGTAACCAGTCTATCACAGGGAGACATGGAGAGACAGACAGGTAACCAGTCTATCACAGGGAGACATGTAAAGACAGACAGGTAACCAGTCTATCACAGGGAGACATGTAGAGACAGACAGGTGACCAGTCTATCACAGGGAGACATGTAGAGACAGACAGGTAACCAGTCTATCACAGGGGGACATGTAGAGACAGACAGGTAACCAGTCTATCACAGGGAGACATGTAGAGACAGACAGGTGACCAGTCTATCACAGGGAGACATGTAGAGACAGACAGGTAACCAGTCTATCACAGGGAGACAATAAGAGACAGACAGGTAACCATTCTATCACAGGGCTAACATGTAGAGACAGACAGGTAACCAGTCTATCACAGGGAGACATGTAGATACAGACAGGTAACCAGTCTATCACAGGGAGACATGTACAGACAGACAGGTAACCAGTCTATCACAGGGCTGACATGTAGAGACAGACAGGTAACCAGTCTATCACAGGGCTGACATGTAGAGACAGACAGGTAACCAGTCTATCATAGGGCTGACATGTAGAGACAGACAGGTAACCAGTCTATCACATGGAGACATGTGGAGACAGACAGGTAACCAGTCTATCACAGGGAGACATGTAGAGACAGACAGGTAACCAGTCTATCACAGGGAGACATGTAGAGACCGACAGGTAACCAGTCTATCACAGGGGGACATGTAGAGACAGACAGGTAACCAGTCTATCACAGGGAGACATGTAGAGACAGACAGGTAACCAGTCTATCACAGGGAGACATGTAGAGACAGACAGGTAACCAGTCTATCACGGGGCCGACATGTAGAGACAGACAGGTAACCAGTCTATCACAGGGAGACATGTAGAGACAGACAGGTAACCAGTCTATCACAGGGGGACATGTAGAGACAGACAGTTAACCAGTCTATCACAGGGAGACATGTAGAGACAGACAGGTAACCAGTCTATCACATGGAGACATGTAGAGACAGACAGGTAACCAGTCTATCACAGGGGGACATGTAGAGACAGACAGGTAACCAGTCTATCACAGGGAGACATGTAGAGACAGACAGGTAACCAGTCTATCACAGGGAGACATGGAGAGACAGACAGGTAACCAGTCTATCACAGGGAGACATGTAAAGACAGACAGGTAACCAGTCTATCACAGGGAGACATGTAGAGACAGACAGGTGACCAGTCTATCACAGGGAGACATGTAGAGACAGACAGGTAACCAGTCTATCACAGGGGGACATGTAGAGACAGACAGGTAACCAGTCTATCACAGGGAGACATGTAGAGACAGACAGGTAACCAGTCTATCACAGGGAGACATGTAGAGACCGACAGGTAACCAGTCTTTCACAGGGGGACATGTAGAGACAGACAGGTAACCAGTCTATCACAGGGAGACATGTAGAGACAGACAGGTAACCAGTCTATCACAAGGAGACATGTAGAGACAGACAGGTAACCAGTCTATCACGGGGCCGACATTTAGAGACAGACAGGTAACCAGTCTATCACAGGGAGACATGTAGAGACAGACAGGTAACCAGTCTATCACAGGGCTGACATGTAGAGACAGACAGGTAACCAGTCTATCACAGGGAGACATGTAGAGACAGACAGGTAACCAGTCTATCACAGGGAGACATGTAGAGACAGACAGGTAACCAGTCTATCACAGGGCTGACATGTAGAGACAGACAGGCAACCAGTCTATCACAGGGCTGACATGTAGAGACAGACAGGTAACCAGTCTATCACAGGGAGACATGTAGAGACAGACAGGTAACCAGTCTATCACAGGGAGACATGTAGAGACAGACAGGTAACCAGTCTATCACAGGGAGACATGTAGAGACAGACAGGTAACCAGTCTATCATGGGGCCGACATGTAGAGACAGACAGGTAACCAGTCTATCACAGGGAGACATGTAGAGACAGACAGGTAACCAGTCTATCACAGGGGGACATGTAGAGACAGACAGGTAACCAGTCTATCACAGGGAGACATGTAGAGACAGACAGGTAACCAGTCTATCACAGGGAGACATGTAGAGACAGACAGGTAACCAGTCTATCACAGGGAGACATGTAGAGACAGACAGGTAACCAGTCTATCACAGGGAAACATGTAGAGACAGACAGGTAACCAGTCTATCACAGGGAGACATGTAAAGACAGACAGGTAACCAGTCTATCACAGGGAGACATGTAGAGACAGACAGGTGACCAGTCTATCATAGGGCTGACATGTAGAGACAGACAGGTAACCAGTCTATCACAGGGAGACATGGAGAGACAGACAGGTAACCAGTCTATCACAGGGAGACATGTAAAGACAGACAGGTAACCAGTCTATCACAGGGAGACATGTAGAGACAGACAGGTGACCAGTCTATCACAGGGAGACATGTAGAGACAGACAGGTAACCAGTCTATCACAGGGGGACATGTAGAGACAGACAGGTAACCAGTCTATCACAGGGAGACATGTAGAGACAGACAGGTGACCAGTCTATCACAGGGAGACATGTAGAGACAGACAGGTAACCAGTCTATCACAGGGAGACAATAAGAGACAGACAGGTAACCATTCTATCACAGGGCTAACATGTAGAGACAGACAGGTAACCAGTCTATCACAGGGAGACATGTAGATACAGACAGGTAACCAGTCTATCACAGGGAGACATGTACAGACAGACAGGTAACCAGTCTATCACAGGGCTGACATGTAGAGACAGACAGGTAACCAGTCTATCACAGGGCTGACATGTAGAGACAGACAGGTAACCAGTCTATCATAGGGCTGACATGTAGAGACAGACAGGTAACCAGTCTATCACATGGAGACATGTGGAGACAGACAGGTAACCAGTCTATCACAGGGAGACATGTAGAGACAGACAGGTAACCAGTCTATCACAGGGAGACATGTAGAGACCGACAGGTAACCAGTCTATCACAGGGGGACATGTAGAGACAGACAGGTAACCAGTCTATCACAGGGAGACATGTAGAGACAGACAGGTAACCAGTCTATCACAGGGAGACATGTAGAGACAGACAGGTAACCAGTCTATCACGGGGCCGACATGTAGAGACAGACAGGTAACCAGTCTATCACAGGGAGACATGTAGAGACAGACAGGTAACCAGTCTATCACAGGGGGACATGTAGAGACAGACAGTTAACCAGTCTATCACAGGGAGACATGTAGAGACAGACAGGTAACCAGTCTATCACATGGAGACATGTAGAGACAGACAGGTAACCAGTCTATCACAGGGGGACATGTAGAGACAGACAGGTAACCAGTCTATCACAGGGAGACATGTAGAGACAGACAGGTAACCAGTCTATCACAGGGAGACATGGAGAGACAGACAGGTAACCAGTCTATCACAGGGAGACATGTAAAGACAGACAGGTAACCAGTCTATCACAGGGAGACATGTAGAGACAGACAGGTGACCAGTCTATCACAGGGAGACATGTAGAGACAGACAGGTAACCAGTCTATCACAGGGGGACATGTAGAGACAGACAGGTAACCAGTCTATCACAGGGAGACATGTAGAGACAGACAGGTAACCAGTCTATCACAGGGAGACATGTAGAGACCGACAGGTAACCAGTCTTTCACAGGGGGACATGTAGAGACAGACAGGTAACCAGTCTATCACAGGGAGACATGTAGAGACAGACAGGTAACCAGTCTATCACAAGGAGACATGTAGAGACAGACAGGTAACCAGTCTATCACGGGGCCGACATTTAGAGACAGACAGGTAACCAGTCTATCACAGGGAGACATGTAGAGACAGACAGGTAACCAGTCTATCACAGGGCTGACATGTAGAGACAGACAGGTAACCAGTCTATCACAGGGAGACATGTAGAGACAGACAGGTAACCAGTCTATCACAGGGAGACATGTAGAGACAGACAGGTAACCAGTCTATCACAGGGCTGACATGTAGAGACAGACAGGCAACCAGTCTATCACAGGGCTGACATGTAGAGACAGACAGGTAACCAGTCTATCACAGGGAGACATGTAGAGACAGACAGGTAACCAGTCTATCACAGGGAGACATGTAGAGACAGACAGGTAACCAGTCTATCACAGGGAGACATGTAGAGACAGACAGGTAACCAGTCTATCATGGGGCCGACATGTAGAGACAGACAGGTAACCAGTCTATCACAGGGAGACATGTAGAGACAGACAGGTAACCAGTCTATCACAGGGGGACATGTAGAGACAGACAGGTAACCAGTCTATCACAGGGAGACATGTAGAGACAGACAGGTAACCAGTCTATCATAGGGAGACATGTAGAGACAGACAGGTAACCAGTCTATCACAGGGAGACATGTAGAGACAGACAGGTAACCAGTCTATCACAGGGAAACATGTAGAGACAGACAGGTAACCAGTCTATCACAGGGAGACATGTAAAGACAGACAGGTAACCAGTCTATCACAGGGAGACATGTAGAGACAGACAGGTGACCAGTCTATCACAGGGAGACATGTAGAGACAGACAGGTAACCAGTCTATCACAGGGAGACATGTAGAGACAGACAGGTGACCAGTCTATCACAGGGAGACATGTAGAGACAGACAGGTAACCAGTCTATCACAGGGAGACATGTAGAGACAGACAGGTAACCAGTCTATCACAGGGAGACATGTACAGACAGACAGGTAACCAGTCTATCACAGGGCTGACATGTAGAGACAGACAGGTTACCAGTCTATCACAGGGCTGACATGTAGAGACAGACAGGTAACCAGTCTATCATAGGGCTGACATGTAGAGACAGACAGGTAACCAGTCTATCACATGGAGACATGTGGAGACAGACAGGTAACCAGTCTATCACAGGGAGACATGTAGAGACAGACAGGTAACCAGTCTATCACAGGGAGACATGTAGAGACCGACAGGTAACCAGTCTATCACAGGGGGACATGTAGAGACAGACAGGTAACCAGTCTATCACAGGGCTGACATGTAGAGACAGACAGGTAACCAGTCTATCACAGGGAGACATGTAGAGACAGACAGGTAACCAGTCTATCACAGGGAGACATGTACAGACAGACAGGTAACCAGTCTATCACAGGGCTGACATGTAGAGACAGACAGGTAACCAGTCTATCACAGGGCTGACATGTAGAGACAGACAGGTAACCAGTCTATCACAGGGAGACATGTAGAGACAGACAGGTAACCAGTCTATCACAGGGAGACATGTACAGACAGACAGGTAACCAGTCTATCACAGGGGTGACATGTAGAGACAGACAGGTAACCAGTCTATCACAGGGGGACATGTAGAGACAGACAGGTAACCAGTCTATCACAGGGAGACATGTAGAGACAGACAGGTAACCAGTCTATCACAGGGAGACATGTAGAGACAGACAGGTAACCAGTCTATCACAGGGAGACATGTAAAGACAGACAGGTAACCAGTCTATCACAGGGAGACATGTAGAGACAGACAGGTGACCAGTCTATCACAGGGAGACATGTAGAGACAGACAGGTAACCAGTCTATCACAGGGAGACATGTAGAGACAGACAGGTAACCAGTCTATCACAGGGAGACATGTACAGACAGACAGGTAACCAGTCTATCACAGGGCTGACATGTAGAGACAGACAGGTAACCAGTCTATCACAGGGCTGACATGTAGAGACAGACAGGTAACCAGTCTATCATAGGGCTGACATGTAGAGACAGACAGGTAACCAGTCTATCACATGGAGACATGTGGAGACAGACAGGTAACCAGTCTATCACAGGGAGACATGTAGAGACAGACAGGTAACCAGTCTATCACAGGGAGACATGTAGAGACCGACAGGTAACCAGTCTATCACAGGGGGACATGTAGAGACAGACAGGTAACCAGTCTATCACAGGGCTGACATGTAGAGACAGACAGGTAACCAGTCTATCATAGGGCTGACATGTAGAGACAGACAGGTGACCAGTCTATCACAGGGCTGACATGTAGAGACAGACAGGTAACCAGTCTATCACAGGGAGACATGTAGAGACAGACAGGTAACCAGTCTATCACAGGGAGACATGTAGAGACAGACAGGTAACCAGTCTATCACAGGGCTGACATGTAGAGACAGACAGGCAACCAGTCTATCACAGGGCTGACATGTAGAGACAGACAGGTAACCAGTCTATCACAGGGCCGACATGTAGAGACAGACAGGTAACCAGTCTATCACAGGGAGACATGTAGAGACAGACAGGTAACCAGTCTATCACAGGGTGACATGTAGAGACAGACAGGTAACCAGTCTATCATGGGGCCGACATGTAGAGACAGACAGGTAACCAGTCTATCACAGGGAGACATGTAGAGACAGACAGGTAACCAGTCTATCACAGGGGGACATGTAGAGACAGACAGGTAACCAGTCTATCACAGGGAGACATGTAGAGACAGACAGGTAACCAGTCTATCACAGGGAGACATGTAGAGACAGACAGGTAACCAGTCTATCACAGGGGGACATGTAGAGACAGACAGGTAACCAGTCTATCACAGGGAGACATGTAGAGACAGACAGGTAACCAGTCTATCACAAGGAGACATGTAGAGACAGACAGGTAACCAGTCTATCACAGGGAGACATGTAAAGACAGACAGGTAACCAGTCTATCACAGGGAGACATGTAGAGACAGACAGGTAACCAGTCTATCACAGGGAGACATGTAGAGACAGACAGGTAACCAGTCTATCACAGGGAGACATGTAGAGACAGACAGGTAACCAGGCTATCACAGGGCTGACATGTAGAGACAGACAGGCAACCAGTCTATCACAGAGCTGACATGTAGAGACAGACAGGTAACGAGTCTATCACAGGGCCGACATGTAGAGACAGACAGGTAACCAGTCTATCACAGGGAGACATGTAGAGACAGACAGGTAACCAGTCTATCACAGGGAGACATGTAGAGACAGACAGGTAACCAGTCTATCATGGGGCCGACATGTAGAGACAGACAGGTAACCAGTCTATCACAGGGAGACATGTAGAGACAGACAGGTAACCAGTCTATCACAGGGGGACATGTAGAGACAGACAGGTAACCAGTCTATCACAGGGAGACATGTAGAGACAGACAGGTAACCAGTCTATCACAGGGAGACATGTAGAGACAGACAGGTAACCAGTCTATCACAGGGAGACATGTAGAGACAGACAGGTGACCAGTCTATCACAGGGAGACATGTAGAGACAGACAGGTAACCAGTCTATCACAGGGAGACATGTAGAGACAGACAGGTAACCAGTCTATCACAGGGAGACATGTACAGACAGACAGGTAACCAGTCTATCACAGGGCTGACATGTAGAGACAGACAGGTAACCAGTCTATCACAGGGCTGACATGTAGAGACAGACAGGTAACCAGTCTATCATAGGGCTGACATGTAGAGACAGACAGGTAACCAGTCTATCACATGGAGACATGTGGAGACAGACAGGTAACCAGTCTATCACAGGGAGACATGTAGAGACAGACAGGTAACCAGTCTATCACAGGGAGACATGTAGAGACCGACAGGTAACCAGTCTATCACAGGGGGACATGTAGAGACAGACAGGTAACCAGTCTATCACAGGGCTGACATGTAGAGACAGACAGGTAACCAGTCTATCACAGGGAGACATGTAGAGACAGACAGGTAACCAGTCTATCACAGGGAGACATGTACAGACAGACAGGTAACCAGTCTATCACAGGGCTGACATGTAGAGACAGACAGGTAACCAGTCTATCACAGGGCTGACATGTAGAGACAGACAGGTAACCAGTCTATCACAGGGAGACATGTAGAGACAGACAGGTAACCAGTCTATCACAGGGAGACATGTACAGACAGACAGGTAACCAGTCTATCACAGGGCTGACATGTAGAGACAGACAGGTAACCAGTCTATCACAGGGGGACATGTAGAGACAGACAGGTAACCAGTCTATCACAGGGAGACATGTAGAGACAGACAGGTAACCAGTCTATCACAGGGAGACATGTAGAGACAGACAGGTAACCAGTCTATCACAGGGAGACATGTAAAGACAGACAGGTAACCAGTCTATCACAGGGAGACATGTAGAGACAGACAGGTGACCAGTCTATCACAGGGAGACATGTAGAGACAGACAGGTAACCAGTCTATCACAGGGAGACATGTAGAGACAGACAGGTAACCAGTCTATCACAGGGAGACATGTACAGACAGACAGGTAACCAGTCTATCACAGGGCTGACATGTAGAGACAGACAGGTAACCAGTCTATCACAGGGCTGACATGTAGAGACAGACAGGTAACCAGTCTATCATAGGGCTGACATGTAGAGACAGACAGGTAACCAGTCTATCACATGGAGACATGTGGAGACAGACAGGTAACCAGTCTATCACAGGGAGACATGTAGAGACAGACAGGTAACCAGTCTATCACAGGGAGACATGTAGAGACCGACAGGTAACCAGTCTATCACAGGGGGACATGTAGAGACAGACAGGTAACCAGTCTATCACAGGGCTGACATGTAGAGACAGACAGGTAACCAGTCTATCATAGGGCTGACATGTAGAGACAGACAGGTGACCAGTCTATCACAGGGCTGACATGTAGAGACAGACAGGTAACCAGTCTATCACAGGGAGACATGTAGAGACAGACAGGTAACCAGTCTATCACAGGGAGACATGTAGAGACAGACAGGTAACCAGTCTATCACAGGGCTGACATGTAGAGACAGACAGGCAACCAGTCTATCACAGGGCTGACATGTAGAGACAGACAGGTAACCAGTCTATCACAGGGCCGACATGTAGAGACAGACAGGTAACCAGTCTATCACAGGGCTGACATGTAGAGACAGACAGGTAACCAGTCTATCATAGGGCTGACATGTAGAGACAGACAGGTAACCAGTCTATCACATGGAGACATGTGGAGACAGACAGGTAACCAGTCTATCACAGGGAGACATGTAGAGACAGACAGGTAACCAGTCTATCACAGGGAGACATGTAGAGACCGACAGGTAACCAGTCTATCACAGGGGGACATGTAGAGACAGACAGGTAACCAGTCTATCACAGGGCTGACATGTAGAGACAGACAGGTAACCAGTCTATCATAGGGCTGACATGTAGAGACAGACAGGTGACCAGTCTATCACAGGGCTGACATGTAGAGACAGACAGGTAACCAGTCTATCACAGGGAGACATGTAGAGACAGACAGGTAACCAGTCTATCACAGGGAGACATGTAGAGACAGACAGGTAACCAGTCTATCACAGGGCTGACATGTAGAGACAGACAGGCAACCAGTCTATCACAGGGCTGACATGTAGAGACAGACAGGTAACCAGTCTATCACAGGGCCGACATGTAGAGACAGACAGGTAACCAGTCTATCACAGGGAGACATGTAGAGACAGACAGGTAACCAGTCTATCACAGGGAGACATGTAGAGACAGACAGGTAACCAGTCTATCATGGGGCCGACATGTAGAGACAGACAGGTAACCAGTCTATCACAGGGAGACATGTAGAGACAGACAGGTAACCAGTCTATCACAGGGGGACATGTAGAGACAGACAGGTAACCAGTCTATCACAGGGAGACATGTAGAGACAGACAGGTAACCAGTCTATCACAGGGAGACATGTAGAGACAGACAGGTAACCAGTCTATCACAGGGGGACATGTAGAGACAGACAGGTAACCAGTCTATCACAGGGAGACATGTAGAGACAGACAGGTAACCAGTCTATCACAAGGAGACATGTAGAGACAGACAGGTAACCAGTCTATCACAGGGAGACATGTAAAGACAGACAGGTAACCAGTCTATCACAGGGAGACATGTAGAGACAGACAGGTAACCAGTCTATCACAGGGAGACATGTAGAGACAGACAGGTAACCAGTCTATCACAGGGAGACATGTAGAGACAGACAGGTAACCAGGCTATCACAGGGCTGACATGTAGAGACAGACAGGCAACCAGTCTATCACAGAGCTGACATGTAGAGACAGACAGGTAACCAGTCTATCACAGGGCCGACATGTAGAGACAGACAGGTAACCAGTCTATCACAGGGAGACATGTAGAGACAGACAGGTAACCAGTCTATCACAGGGAGACATGTAGAGACAGACAGGTAACCAGGCTATCACAGGGCTGACATGTAGAGACAGACAGGCAACCAGTCTATCACAGAGCTGACATGTAGAGACAGACAGGTAACCAGTCTATCACAGGGCCGACATGTAGAGACAGACAGGTAACCAGTCTATCACAGGGAGACATGTAGAGACAGACAGGTAACCAGTCTATCACAGGGAGACATGTAGAGACAGACAGGTAACCAGTCTATCATGGGGCCGACATGTAGAGACAGACAGGTAACCAGTCTATCACAGGGAGACATGTAGAGACAGACAGGTAACCAGTCTATCACAGGGGGACATGTAGAGACAGACAGGTAACCAGTCTATCACAGGGAGACATGTAGAGACAGACAGGTAACCAGTCTATCACAGGGGGACATGTAGAGACAGACAGGTAACCAGTCTATCACAGGGAGACATGTAGAGACAGACAGGTAACCAGTCTATCACAGGGAGACATGTAGAGACAGACAGGTAACCAGTCTATCACAGGGAGACATGTAAAGACAGACAGGTAACCAGTCTATCACAGGGAGACATGTAGAGACAGACAGGTGACCAGTCTATCACAGGGAGACATGTAGAGACAGACAGGTAACCAGTCTATCACAGGGAGACATGTAGAGACAGACAGGTAACCAGTCTATCACAGGGCTGACATGTAGATACAGACAGGTAACCAGTCTATCACAGGGCTGACATGTAGAGACAGACAGGTGACCAGTCTATCACAGGGCTGACATGTAGAGACAGACAGGTAACCAGTCTATCACAGGGAGACATGTAGAGACAGACAGGTAACCAGTCTATCACAGGGAGACATGTAGAGACAGACAGGTAACCAGTCTATCACAGGGAGACATGTAGAGACAGACAGGTAACCAGTCTATCACAGGGCTGACATGTAGAGACAGACAGGCAACCAGTCTATCACAGGGCTGACATGTAGAGACAGACAGGTAACCAGTCTATCACAGGGCCGACATGTAGAGACAGACAGGTAACCAGTCTATCACAGGGAGACATGTAGAGACAGACAGGTAACCAGTCTATCACAGGGAGACATGTAGAGACAGACAGGTAACCAGTCTATCATGGGGCCGACATGTAGAGACAGACAGGTAACCAGTCTATCACAGGGAGACATGTAGAGACAGACAGGTAACCAGTCTATCACAGGGGGACATGTAGAGACAGACAGGTAACCAGTCTATCACAGGGAGACATGTAGAGACAGACAGGTAACCAGTCTATCACAGGGAGACATGTAGAGACAGACAGGTAACCAGTCTATCACAGGGGGACATGTAGAGACAGACAGGTAACCAGTCTATCACAGGGAGACATGTAGAGACAGACAGGTAACCAGTCTATCACAGGGAGACATGTAGAGACAGACAGGTAACCAGTCTATCACAGGGAGACATGTAAAGACAGACAGGTAACCAGTCTATCACAGGGAGACATGTAGAGACAGACAGGTGACCAGTCTATCACAGGGAGACATGTAGAGACAGACAGGTAACCAGTCTATCACAGGGCTGACATGTAGAGACAGACAGGTAACCAGTCTATCACAGGGAGACATGTAGAGACAGACAGGTAACCAGTCTATCACAGGGAGACATGTACAGACAGACAGGTAACCAGTCTATCACAGGGCTGACATGTAGAGACAGACAGGTAACCAGTCTATCACAGGGAGACATGTAGAGACAGACAGGTAACCAGTCTATCATGGGGCCGACATGTAGAGACAGACAGGTAACCAGTCTATCACAGGGAGACATGTAGAGACAGACAGGTAACCAGTCTATCACAGGGGGACATGTAGAGACAGACAGGTAACCAGTCTATCACAGGGAGACATGTAGAGACAGACAGGTAACCAGTCTATCACAGGGGGACATGTAGAGACAGACAGGTAACCAGTCTATCACAGGGAGACATGTAGAGACAGACAGGTAACCAGTCTATCACAGGGAGACATGTAGAGACAGACAGGTAACCAGTCTATCACAGGGAGACATGTAAAGACAGACAGGTAACCAGTCTATCACAGGGAGACATGTAGAGACAGACAGGTGACCAGTCTATCACAGGGAGACATGTAGAGACAGACAGGTAACCAGTCTATCACAGGGAGACATGTAGAGACAGACAGGTAACCAGTCTATCACAGGGAGACATGTAGAGACAGACAGGTAACCAGTCTATCACAGGGAGACATGTAAAGACAGACAGGTAACCAGTCTATCACAGGGAGACATGTAGAGACAGACAGGTGACCAGTCTATCACAGGGAGACATGTAGAGACAGACAGGTAACCAGTCTATCACAGGGAGACATGTAGAGACAGACAGGTAACCAGTCTATCACAGGGCTGACATGTAGAGACAGACAGGTAACCAGTCTATCACAGGGAGACATGTAGAGACAGACAGGTAACCAGTCTATCACAGGGAGACATGTACAGACAGACAGGTAACCAGTCTATCACAGGGCTGACATGTAGAGACAGACAGGTAACCAGTCTATCACAGGGAGACATGTAGAGACAGACAGGTAACCAGTCTATCATGGGGCCGACATGTAGAGACAGACAGGTAACCAGTCTATCACAGGGAGACATGTAGAGACAGACAGGTAACCAGTCTATCACAGGGGGACATGTAGAGACAGACAGGTAACCAGTCTATCACAGGGAGACATGTAGAGACAGACAGGTAACCAGTCTATCACAGGGAGACATGTAGAGACAGACAGGTAACCAGTCTATCACAGGGGGACATGTAGAGACAGACAGGTAACCAGTCTATCACAGGGAGACATGTAGAGACAGACAGGTAACCAGTCTATCACAGGGAGACATGTAGAGACAGACAGGTAACCAGTCTATCACAGGGAGACATGTAAAGACAGACAGGTAACCAGTCTATCACAGGGAGACATGTAGAGACAGACAGGTAACCAGTCTATCACAGGGAGACATGTAGAGACAGACAGGTAACCAGTCTATCACAGGGAGACATGTACAGACAGACAGGTAACCAGTCTATCACAGGGCTGACATGTAGAGACAGACAGGTAACCAGTCTATCACAGGGCTGACATGTAGAGACAGACAGGTAACCAGTCTATCACAGGGAGACATGTAGAGACAGACAGGTAACCAGTCTATCACAGGGAGACATGTACAGACAGACAGGTAACCAGTCTATCACAGGGCTGACATGTAGAGACAGACAGGTAACCAGTCTATCACAGGGGGACATGTAGAGACAGACAGGTAACCAGTCTATCACAGGGAGACATGTAGAGACAGACAGGTAACCAGTCTATCACAGGGAGACATGTAGAGACAGACAGGTAACCAGTCTATCACAGGGCTGACATGTAGAGACAGACAGGCAACCAGTCTATCACAGGGCTGACATGTAGAGACAGACAGGTAACCAGTCTATCACAGGGCCGACATGTAGAGACAGACAGGTAACCAGTCTATCACAGGGAGACATGTAGAGACAGACAGGTAACCAGTCTATCACAGGGAGACATGTAGAGACAGACAGGTAACCAGTCTATCATGGGGCCGACATGTAGAGACAGACAGGTAACCAGTCTATCACAGGGAGACATGTAGAGACAGACAGGTAACCAGTCTATCACAGGGAGACATGTAGAGACAGACAGGTAACCAGTCTATCACAGGGGGACATGTAGAGACAGACAGGTAACCAGTCTATCACAGGGAGACATGTAGAGACAGACAGGTAACCAGTCTATCACAGGGAGACATGTAGAGACAGACAGGTAACCAGTCTATCACAGGGGGACATGTAGAGACAGACAGGTAACCAGTCTATCACAGGGAGACATGTAGAGACAGACAGGTAACCAGTCTATCACAGGGAGACATGTAGAGACAGACAGGTAACCAGTCTATCACAGGGAGACATGTAGAGACAGACAGGTAACCAGTCTATCACAGGGAGACATGTAGAGACAGACAGGTAACCAGTCTATCACAGGGAGACATGTAGAGACAGACAGGTAACCAGTCTATCACAGGGAGACATGTAGAGACAGACAGGTAACCAGGCTATCACAGGGCTGACATGTAGAGACAGACAGGCAACCAGTCTATCACAGAGCTGACATGTAGAGACAGACAGGTAACCAGTCTATCACAGAGGCCGACATGTAGAGACAGACAGGTAACCAGTCTATCACAGGGAGACATGTAGAGACAGACAGGTAACCAGTCTATCACAGGGGGAGACATGTAGAGACAGACACAGGTAACCAGTCTATCACAGGGAGACATGTAGAGACAGACAGGTAACCAGTCTATCACAGGGAGACATGTAGAGACAGACAGGTAACCAGTCTATCACAGGGGGACATGTAGAGACAGACAGGTAACCAGTCTATCACAGGGAGACATGTAGAGACAGACAGGTAACCAGTCTATCACAGGGAGACATGTAGAGACAGACAGGTAACCAGTCTATCACAGGGAGACATGTAAAGACAGACAGGTAACCAGTCTATCACAGGGAGACATGTAGAGACAGACAGGTGACCAGTCTATCACAGGGAGACATGTAGAGACAGACAGGTAACCAGTCTATCACAGGGAGACATGTAGAGACAGACAGGTAACCAGTCTATCACAGGGCTGACATGTAGATACAGACAGGTAACCAGTCTATCATAGGGCTGACATGTAGAGACAGACAGGTGACCAGTCTATCACAGGGCTGACATGTAGAGACAGACAGGTAACCAGTCTATCACAGGGAGACATGTAGAGACAGACAGGTAACCAGTCTATCACAGGGAGACATGTAGAGACAGACAGGTAACCAGTCTATCACAGGGCTGACATGTAGAGACAGACAGGCAACCAGTCTATCACAGGGCTGACATGTAGAGACAGACAGGTAACCAGTCTATCACAGGGCCGACATGTAGAGACAGACAGGTAACCAGTCTATCACAGGGAGACATGTAGAGACAGACAGGTAACCAGTCTATCACAGGGAGACATGTAGAGACAGACAGGTAACCAGTCTATCATGGGGCCGACATGTAGAGACAGACAGGTAACCAGTCTATCACAGGGAGACATGTAGAGACAGACAGGTAACCAGTCTATCACAGGGGGACATGTAGAGACAGACAGGTAACCAGTCTATCACAGGGAGACATGTAGAGACAGACAGGTAACCAGTCTATCACAGGGAGACATGTAGAGACAGACAGGTAACCAGTCTATCACAGGGGGACATGTAGAGACAGACAGGTAACCAGTCTATCACAGGGAGACATGTAGAGACAGACAGGTAACCAGTCTATCACAAGGACACATGTAGAGACAGACAGGTAACCAGTCTATCACAGGGAGACATGTAAAGACAGACAGGTAACCAGTCTATCACAGGGAGACATGTAGAGACAGACAGGTAACCAGTCTATCACAGGGAGACATGTAGAGACAGACAGGTAACCAGTCTATCACAGGGAGACATGTAGAGACAGACAGGTAACCAGGCTATCACAGGGCTGACATGTAGAGACAGACAGTCAACCAGTCTATCACAGAGCTGACATGTAGAGACAGACAGGTAACCAGTCTATCACAGGGCCGACATGTAGAGACAGACAGGTAACCAGTCTATCACAGGGAGACATGTAGAGACAGACAGGTAACCAGTCTATCACAGGGAGACATGTAGAGACAGACAGGTAACCAGTCTATCATGGGGCCGACATGTAGAGACAGACAGGTAACCAGTCTATCACAGGGAGACATGTAGAGACAGACAGGTAACCAGTCTATCACAGGGGGACATGTAGAGACAGACAGGTAACCAGTCTATCACAGGGAGACATGTAGAGACAGACAGGTAACCAGTCTATCACAGGGAGACATGTAGAGACAGACAGGTAACCAGTCTATCACAGGGGGACATGTAGAGACAGACAGGTAACCAGTCTATCACAGGGAGACATGTAGAGACAGACAGGTAACCAGTCTATCACAGGGAGACATGTAGAGACAGACAGGTAACCAGTCTATCACAGGGAGACATGTAAAGACAGACAGGTAACCAGTCTATCACAGGGAGACATGTAGAGACAGACAGGTGACCAGTCTATCACAGGGAGACATGTAGAGACAGACAGGTAACCAGTCTATCACAGGGAGACATGTAGAGACAGACAGGTAACCAGTCTATCACAGGGCTGACATGTAGATACAGACAGGTAACCAGTCTATCATAGGGCTGACATGTAGAGACAGACAGGTGACCAGTCTATCACAGGGCTGACATGTAGAGACAGACAGGTAACCAGTCTATCACAGGGAGACATGTAGAGACAGACAGGTAACCAGTCTATCACAGGGAGACATGTAGAGACAGACAGGTAACCAGTCTATCACAGGGCTGACATGTAGAGACAGACAGGCAACCAGTCTATCACAGGGCTGACATGTAGAGACAGACAGGTAACCAGTCTATCACAGGGCCGACATGTAGAGACAGACAGGTAACCAGTCTATCACAGGGAGACATGTAGAGACAGACAGGTAACCAGTCTATCACAGGGAGACATGTAGAGACAGACAGGTAACCAGTCTATCATGGGGCCGACATGTAGAGACAGACAGGTAACCAGTCTATCACAGGGAGACATGTAGAGACAGACAGGTAACCAGTCTATCACAGGGGGACATGTAGAGACAGACAGGTAACCAGTCTATCACAGGGAGACATGTAGAGACAGACAGGTAACCAGTCTATCACAGGGAGACATGTAGAGACAGACAGGTAACCAGTCTATCACAGGGGGACATGTAGAGACAGACAGGTAACCAGTCTATCACAGGGAGACATGTAGAGACAGACAGGTAACCAGTCTATCACAGGGAGACATGTAGAGACAGACAGGTAACCAGTCTATCACAGGGAGACATGTAAAGACAGACAGGTAACCAGTCTATCACAGGGAGACATGTAGAGACAGACAGGTGACCAGTCTATCACCGGGAGACATGTAGAGACAGACAGGTAACCAGTCTATCACAGGGAGACATGTAGAGACAGACAGGTAACCAGTCTATCACAGGGCTGACATGTAGAGACAGACAGGTAACCAGTCTATCACAGGGAGACATGTAGAGACAGACAGGTAACCAGTCTATCACAGGGAGACATGTACAGACAGACAGGTAACCAGTCTATCACAGGGCTGACATGTAGAGACAGACAGGTAACCAGTCTATCACAGGGAGACATGTAGAGACAGACAGGTAACCAGTCTATCATGGGGCCGACATGTAGAGACAGACAGGTAACCAGTCTATCACAGGGAGACATGTAGAGACAGACAGGTAACCAGTCTATCACAGGGGGACATGTAGAGACAGACAGGTAACCAGTCTATCACAGGGAGACATGTAGAGACAGACAGGTAACCAGTCTATCACAGGGAGACATGTAGAGACAGACAGGTAACCAGTCTATCACAGGGGGACATGTAGAGACAGACAGGTAACCAGTCTATCACAGGGAGACATGTAGAGACAGACAGGTAACCAGTCTATCACAGGGAGACATGTAGAGACAGACAGGTAACCAGTCTATCACAGGGAGACATGTAAAGACAGACAGGTAACCAGTCTATCACAGGGAGACATGTAGAGACAGACAGGTGACCAGTCTATCACAGGGAGACATGTAGAGACAGACAGGTAACCAGTCTATCACAGGGAGACATGTAGAGACAGACAGGTAACCAGTCTATCACAGGGAGACATGTAGAGACAGACAGGTAACCAGTCTATCACAGGGAGACATGTAAAGACAGACAGGTAACCAGTCTATCACAGGGAGACATGTAGAGACAGACAGGTGACCAGTCTATCACAGGGAGACATGTAGAGACAGACAGGTAACCAGTCTATCACAGGGAGACATGTAGAGACAGACAGGTAACCAGTCTATCACAGGGCTGACATGTAGAGACAGACAGGTAACCAGTCTATCACAGGGAGACATGTAGAGACAGACAGGTAACCAGTCTATCACAGGGAGACATGTACAGACAGACAGGTAACCAGTCTATCACAGGGCTGACATGTAGAGACAGACAGGTAACCAGTCTATCACAGGGAGACATGTAGAGACAGACAGGTAACCAGTCTATCATGGGGCCGACATGTAGAGACAGACAGGTAACCAGTCTATCACAGGGAGACATGTAGAGACAGACAGGTAACCAGTCTATCACAGGGGGACATGTAGAGACAGACAGGTAACCAGTCTATCACAGGGAGACATGTAGAGACAGACAGGTAACCAGTCTATCACAGGGAGACATGTAGAGACAGACAGGTAACCAGTCTATCACAGGGGGACATGTAGAGACAGACAGGTAACCAGTCTATCACAGGGAGACATGTAGAGACAGACAGGTAACCAGTCTATCACAGGGAGACATGTAGAGACAGACAGGTAACCAGTCTATCACAGGGAGACATGTAAAGACAGACAGGTAACCAGTCTATCACAGGGAGACATGTAGAGACAGACAGGTAACCAGTCTATCACAGGGAGACATGTAGAGACAGACAGGTAACCAGTCTATCACAGGGAGACATGTACAGACAGACAGGTAACCAGTCTATCACAGGGCTGACATGTAGAGACAGACAGGTAACCAGTCTATCACAGGGCTGACATGTAGAGACAGACAGGTAACCAGTCTATCACAGGGAGACATGTAGAGACAGACAGGTAACCAGTCTATCACAGGGAGACATGTACAGACAGACAGGTAACCAGTCTATCACAGGGCTGACATGTAGAGACAGACAGGTAACCAGTCTATCACAGGGGGACATGTAGAGACAGACAGGTAACCAGTCTATCACAGGGAGACATGTAGAGACAGACAGGTAACCAGTCTATCACAGGGAGACATGTAGAGACAGACAGGTAACCAGTCTATCACAGGGGGACATGTAGAGACAGACAGGTAACCAGTCTATCACAGGGAGACATGTAGAGACAGACAGGTAACCAGTCTATCACAGGGAGACATGTAGAGACAGACAGGTAACCAGTCTATCACAGGGGGACATGTAGAGACAGACAGGTAACCAGTCTATCACAGGGAGACATGTAGAGACAGACAGGTAACCAGTCTATCACAGGGAGACATGTAGAGACAGACAGGTAACCAGTCTATCACAGGGAGACATGTAAAGACAGACAGGTAACCAGTCTATCACAGGGAGACATGTAGAGACAGACAGGTGACCAGTCTATCACAGGGAGACATGTAGAGACAGACAGGTAACCAGTCTATCACAGGGAGACATGTAGAGACAGACAGGTATCCAGTCTATCACAGGGCTGACATGTAGAGACAGACAGGTAACCAGTCTATCACAGGGAGACATGTAGAGACAGACAGGTAACCAGTCTATCACAGGGAGACATGTACAGACAGACAGGTAACCAGTCTATCACAGGGCTGACATGTAGAGACAGACAGGTAACCAGTCTATCACAGGGCTGACATGTAGAGACAGACAGGTAACCAGTCTATCACAGGGAGACATGTAGAGACAGACAGGTAACCAGTCTATCACAGGGAGACATGTACAGACAGACAGGTAACCAGTCTATCACAGGGCTGACATGTAGAGACAGACAGGTAACCAGTCTATCACAGGGGGACATGTAGAGACAGACAGGTAACCAGTCTATCACAGGGAGACATGTAGAGACAGACAGGTAACCAGTCTATCACAGGGAGACATGTAGAGACAGACAGGTGACCAGTCTATCACAGGGAGACATGTAAAGACAGACAGGTAACCAGTCTATCACAGGGAGACATGTAGAGACAGACAGGTGACCAGTCTATCACAGGGAGACATGTAGAGACAGACAGGTAACCAGTCTATCACAGGGAGACATGTAGAGACAAACAGGTAACCAGTCTATCACAGGGAGACATGTACAGACAGACAGGTAACCAGTCTATCACAGGGCTGACATGTAGAGACAGACAGGTAACCAGTCTATCACAGGGCTGACATGTAGAGACAGACAGGTAACCAGTCTATCATAGGGCTGACATGTAGAGACAGACAGGTAACCAGTCTATCACATGGAGACATGTGGAGACAGACAGGTAACCAGTCTATCACAGGGAGACATGTAGAGACAGACAGGTAACCAGTCTATCACAGGGAGACATGTAGAGACCGACAGGTAACCAGTCTATCACAGGGGGACATGTAGAGACAGACAGGTAACCAGTCTATCACAGGGCTGACATGTAGAAACAGACAGGGAACCAGTCTATCATAGGGCTGACATGTAGAGACAGACAGGTGACCAGTCTATCACAGGGCTGACATGTAGAGACAGACAGGTAACCAGTCTATCACAGGGAGACATGTAGAGACAGACAGGTAACCAGTCTATCACAGGGAGACATGTAGAGACAGACAGGTAACCAGTCTATCACAGGGCTGACATGTAGAGACAGACAGGCAACCAGTCTATCACAGGGCTGACATGTAGAGACAGACAGGTAACCAGTCTATCACAGGGCCGACATGTAGAGACAGACAGGTAACCAGTCTATCACAGGGAGACATGTAGAGACAGACAGGTAACCAGTCTATCACAGGGAGACATGTAGAGACAGACAGGTAACCAGTCTATCATGGGGCCGACATGTAGAGACAGACAGGTAACCAGTCTATCACAGGGAGACATGTAGAGACAGACAGGTAACCAGTCTATCACAGGGGGACATGTAGAGACAGACAGGTAACCAGTCTATCACAGGGAGACATGTAGAGACAGACAGGTAACCAGTCTATCACAGGGAGACATGTAGAGACAGACAGGTAACCAGTCTATCACAGGGGGACATGTAGAGACAGACAGGTAACCAGTCTATCACAGGGAGACATGTAGAGACAGACAGGTAACCAGTCTATGACAGGGAGACATGTAGAGACAGACAGGTAACCAGTCTATCACAGGGAGACATGTAAAGACAGACAGGTAACCAGTCTATCACAGGGAGACATGTAGAGACAGACAGGTGACCAGTCTATCACAGGGAGACATGTAGAGACAGACAGGTAACCAGTCTATCACAGGGAGACATGTAGAGACAGACAGGTAACCAGTCTATCACAGGGCTGACATGTAGAGACAGACAGGTAACCAGTCTATCATAGGGCTGACATGTAGAGACAGACAGGTGACCAGTCTATCACAGGGCTGACATGTAGAGACAGACAGGTAACCAGTCTATCACAGGGAGACATGTAGAGACAGACAGGTAACCAGTCTATCACAGGGAGACATGTAGAGACAGACAGGTAACCAGTCTATCACAGGGCTGACATGTAGAGACAGACAGGCAACCAGTCTATCACAGGGCTGACATGTAGAGACAGACAGGTAACCAGTCTATCACAGGGCCGACATGTAGAGACAGACAGGTAACCAGTCTATCACAGGGAGACATGTAGAGACAGACAGGTAACCAGTCTATCACAGGGAGACATGTAGAGACAGACAGGTAACCAGTCTATCATGGGGCCGACATGTAGAGACAGACAGGTAACCAGTCTATCACAGGGAGACATGTAGAGACAGACAGGTAACCAGTCTATCACAGGGGGACATGTAGAGACAGACAGGTAACCAGTCTATCACAGGGAGACATGTAGAGACAGACAGGTAACCAGTCTATCACAGGGAGACATGTAGAGACAGACAGGTAACCAGTCTATCACAGGGGGACATGTAGAGACAGACAGGTAACCAGTCTATCACAGGGAGACATGTAGAGACAGACAGGTAACCAGTCTATCACAGGGAGACATGTAGAGACAGACAGGTAACCAGTCTATCACAGGGAGACATGTAAAGACAGACAGGTAACCAGTCTATCACAGGGAGACATGTAGAGACAGACAGGTGACCAGTCTATCACAGGGAGACATGTAGAGACAGACAGGTAACCAGTCTATCACAGGGAGACATGTAGAGACAGACAGGTAACCAGTCTATCACAGGGCTGACATGTAGAGACAGACAGGTAACCAGTCTATCACAGGGAGACATCTAGAGACAGACATGTAACCAGTCTATCACAGGGAGACATGTACAGACAGACAGGTAACCAGTCTATCACAGGGCTGACATGTAGAGACAGACAGGTAACCAGTCTATCACAGGGGGACATGTAGAGACAGACAGGTAACCAGTCTATCACAGGGAGACATGTAGAGACAGACAGGTAACCAGTCTATCACAGGGAGACATGTAGAGACAGACAGGTAACCAGTCTATCACAGGGAGACATGTAAAGACAGACAGGTAACCAGTCTATCACAGGGAGACATGTAGAGACAGACAGGTGACCAGTCTATCACAGGGAGACATGTAGAGACAGACAGGTAACCAGTCTATCACAGGGAGACATGTAGAGACAGACAGGTAACCAGTCTATCACAGGGAGACATGTACAGACAGACAGGTAACCAGTCTATCACAGGGCTGACATGTAGAGACAGACAGGTAACCAGTCTATCACAGGGCTGACATGTAGAGACAGACAGGTAACCAGTCTATCATAGGGCTGACATGTAGAGACAGACAGGTAACCAGTCTATCACATGGAGACATGTGGAGACAGACAGGTAACCAGTCTATCACAGGGAGACATGTAGAGACAGACAGGTAACCAGTCTATCACAGGGAGACATGTAGAGACCGACAGGTAACCAGTCTATCACAGGGGGACATGTAGAGACAGACAGGTAACCAGTCTATCACAGGGCTGACATGTAGAGACAGACAGGTAACCAGTCTATCATAGGGCTGACATGTAGAGACAGACAGGTGACCAGTCTATCACAGGGCTGACATGTAGAGACAGACAGGTAACCAGTCTATCACAGGGAGACATGTAGAGACAGACAGGTAACCAGTCTATCACAGGGAGACATGTAGAGACAGACAGGTAACCAGTCTATCACAAGGCTGACATGTAGAGACAGACAGGCAACCAGTCTATCACAGGGCTGACATGTAGAGACAGACAGGTAACCAGTCTATCACAGGGCCGACATGTAGAGAAAGACAGGTAACCAGTCTATCACAGGGAGACATGTAGAGACAGACAGGTAACCAGTCTATCACAGGGAGACATGTAGAGACAGACAGGTAACCAGTCTATCATGGGGCCGACATGTAGAGACAGACAGGTAACCAGTCTATCACAGGGAGACATGTAGAGACAGACAGGTAACCAGTCTATCACAGGGAGACATGTAGAGACAGACAGGTAACCAGTCTATCACAGGGAGACATGTAGAGACAGACAGGTAACCAGTCTATCACAGGGCTGACATGTAGAGACAGACAGGTAACCAGTCTATCACAGGGAGACATGTAGAGACAGACAGGTAACCAGTCTATCACAGGGAGACATGTACAGACAGACAGGTAACCAGTCTATCACAGGGCTGACATGTAGAGACAGACAGGTAACCAGTCTATCACAGGGGGACATGTAGAGACAGACAGGTAACCAGTCTATCACAGGGAGACATGTAGAGACAGACAGGTAACCAGTCTATCACAGGGAGACATGTAGAGACAGACAGGTAACCAGTCTATCACAGGGAGACATGTAAAGACAGACAGGTAACCAGTCTATCACAGGGAGACATGCTGAGACAGACAGGTGACCAGTCTATCACAGGGAGACATGTAGAGACAGACAGGTAACCAGTCTATCACAGGGAGACATGTAGAGACAGACAGGTAACCAGTCTATCACAGGGAGACATGTACAGACAGACAGGTAACCAGTCTATCACAGGGCTGACATGTAGAGACAGACAGGTAACCAGTCTATCACAGGGCTGACATGTAGAGACAGACAGGTAACCAGTCTATCATAGGGCTGACATGTAGAGACAGACAGGTAACCAGTCTATCACATGGAGACATGTGGAGACAGACAGGTAACCAGTCTATCACAGGGAGACATGTAGAGACAGACAGGTAACCAGTCTATCACAGGGAGACATGTAGAGACCGACAGGTAACCAGTCTATCACAGGGGGACATGTAGAGACAGACAGGTAACCAGTCTATCACAGGGCTGACATGTAGAGACAGACAGGTAACCAGTCTATCATAGGGCTGACATGTAGAGACAGACAGGTGACCAGTCTATCACAGGGCTGACATGTAGAGACAGACAGGTAACCAGTCTATCACAGGGAGACATGTAGAGACAGACAGGTAACCAGTCTATCATGGGGCCGACATGTAGAGACAGACAGGTAACCAGTCTATCACAGGGAGACATGTAGAGACAGACAGGTAACCAGTCTATCACAGGGGGACATGTAGAGACAGACAGGTAACCAGTCTATCACAGGGAGACATGTAGAGACAGACAGGTAACCAGTCTATCACAGGGAGACATGTAGAGACAGACAGGTAACCAGTCTATCACAGGGGGACATGTAGAGACAGACAGGTAACCAGTCTATCACAGGGAGACATGTAGAGACAGACAGGTAACCAGTCTATCACAGGGAGACATGTAGAGACAGACAGGTAACCAGTCTATCACAGGGAGACATGTAGAGACAGACAGGTAACCAGTCTATCACAGGGAGACATGTAAAGACAGACAGGTAACCAGTCTATCACAGGGAGACATGTAGAGACAGACAGGTGACCAGTCTATCACAGGGAGACATGTAGAGACAGACAGGTAACCAGTCTATCACAGGGCTGACATGTAGAGACAGACAGGTAACCAGTCTATCACAGGGAGACATGTAGAGACAGACAGGTAACCAGTCTATCACAGGGAGACATGTACAGACAGACAGGTAACCAGTCTATCACAGGGCTTACATGTAGAGACAGACAGGTAACCAGTCTATCACAGGGCTGACATGTAGAGACAGACAGGTAACCAGTCTATCATAGGGCTGACATGTAGAGACAGACAGGTAACCAGTCTATCACATGGAGAAATGTGGAGACAGACAGGTAACCAGTCTATCACAGGGAGACATGTAGAGACAGACAGGTAACCAGTCTATCACAGGGAGACATGTAGAGACCGACAGGTAACCAGTCTATCACAGGGGGACATGTAGAGACAGACAGGTAACCAGTCTATCACAGGGAGACATGTAGAGACAGACAGGTAACCAGTCTATCACAGGGAGACATGTAGAGACAGACAGGTAACCAGTCTATCACGGGGCCGACATGTAGAGACAGACAGGTAACCAGTCTATCACAGGGAGACATGTAGAGACAGACAGGTAACCAGTCTATCACAGGGGGACATGTAGAGACAGACAGTTAACCAGTCTATCACAGGGAGACATGTAGAGACAGACAGGTAACCAGTCTATCACATGGAGACATGTAGAGACAGACAGGTAACCAGTCTATCACAGGGGGACATGTAGAGACAGACAGGTAACCAGTCTATCACAGGAAGATATGTAGAGACAGACAGGTAACCAGTCTATCACAGGGAGACATGGAGAGACAGACAGGTAACCAGTCTATCACAGGGAGACATGTAAAGACAGAAAGGTAACCAGTCTATCACAGGGAGACATGTAGAGACAGACAGGTGACCAGTCTATCACAGGGAGACATGTAGAGACAGACAGGTAACCAGTCTATCACAGGGGGACATGTAGAGACAGACAGGTAACCAGTCTATCACAGGGAGACATGTAGAGACAGACAGGTAACCAGTCTATCACAGGGAGACATGTAGAGACCGACAGGTAACCAGTCTTTCACAGGGGGACATGTAGAGACAGACAGGTAACCAGTCTATCACAGGGAGACATGTAGAGACAGACAGGTGACCAGTCTATCACAGGGAGACATGTAGAGACAGACAGGTAACCAGTCTATCACGGGGCCGACATTTAGAGACAGACAGGTAACCAGTCTATCACAGGGAGACATGTAGAGACAGACAGGTAACCAGTCTATCACAGGGCTGACATGTAGAGACAGACAGGTAACCAGTCTATCACAGGGAGACATGTAGAGACAGACAGGTAACCAGTCTATCACAGGGAGACATGTAGAGACAGACAGGTAACCAGTCTATCACAGGGAGACATGTAGAGACAGACAGGTAACCAGTCTATCATGGGGCCGACATGTAGAGACAGACAGGTAACCAGTCTATCACAGGGAGACATGTAGAGACAGACAGGTAACCAGTCTATCACAGGGGGACATGTAGAGACAGACAGGTAACCAGTCTATCACAGGGAGACATGTAGAGACAGACAGGTAACCAGTCTATCACAGGGAGACATGTAGAGACAGACAGGTAACCAGTCTATCACAGGGGGACATGTAGAGACAGACAGGTAACCAGTCTATCACAGGGAGACATGTAGAGACAGACAGGTAACCAGTCTATCACAGGGAGACATGTAGAGACAGACAGGTAACCAGTCTATCACAGGGAGACATGTAAAGACAGACAGGTAACCAGTCTATCACAGGGAGACATGTAGAGACAGACAGGTGACCAGTCTATCACAGGGAGACATGTAGAGACAGACAGGTAACCAGTCTATCACAGGGAGACATGTAGAGACAGACAGGTAACCAGTCTATCACAGGGCTGACATGTAGAGACAGACAGGTAACCAGTCTATCACAGGGAGACATGTAGAGACAGACAGGTAACCAGTCTATCACAGGGAGACATGTACAGACAGACAGGTAACCAGTCTATCACAGGGCTGACATGTAGAGACAGACAGGTAACCAGTCTATCACAGGGGGACATGTAGAGACAGACAGGTAACCAGTCTATCACAGGGAGACATGTAGAGACAGACAGGTAACCAGTCTATCACAGGGGGACATGTAGAGACAGACAGGTAACCAGTCTATCACAGGGCTGACATGTAGAGACAGACAGGTAACCAGTCTATCACAGGGAGACATGTAGAGACAGACAGGTAACCAGTATATCACAGGGAGACATGTACAGACAGACAGGTAACCAGTCTATCACAGGGCTGACATGTAGAGACAGACAGGTAACCAGTCTATCACAGGGGGACATGTAGAGACAGACAGGTAACCAGTCTATCACAGGGAGACATGTAGAGACAGACAGGTAACCAGTCTATCACAGGGAGACATGTAGAGACAGACAGGTAACCAGTCTATCACAGGGAGACATGTAAAGACAGACAGGTAACCAGTCTATCACAGGGAGACATGTAGAGACAGACAGGTGACCAGTCTATCACAGGGAGACATGTAGAGACAGACAGGTAACCAGTCTATCACAGGGAGACATGTAGAGACAGACAGGTAACCAGTCTATCACAGGGAGACATGTACAGACAGACAGGTAACCAGTCTATCACAGGGCTGACATGTAGAGACAGACAGGTAACCAGTCTATCACAGGGCTGACATGTAGAGACAGACAGGTAACCAGTCTATCATAGGGCTGACATGTAGAGACAGACAGGTAACCAGTCTATCACATGGAGACATGTGGAGACAGACAGGTAACCAGTCTATCACAGGGAGACATGTAGAGACAGACAGGTAACCAGTCTATCACAGGGAGACATGTAGAGACCGACAGGTAACCAGTCTATCACAGGGGGACATGTAGAGACAGACAGGTAACCAGTCTATCACAGGGCTGACATGTAGAGACAGACAGGTAACCAGTCTATCATAGGGCTGACATGTAGAGACAGACAGGTGACCAGTCTATCACAGGGCTGACATGTAGAGACAGACAGGTAACCAGTCTATCACAGGGAGACATGTAGAGACAGACAGGTAACCAGTCTATCACAGGGAGACATGTAGAGACAGACAGGTAACCAGTCTATCACAGGGCTGACATGTAGAGACAGACAGGCAACCAGTCTATCACAGGGCTGACATGTAGAGACAGACAGGTAACCAGTCTATCACAGGGCCGACATGTAGAGACAGACAGGTAACCAGTCTATCACAGGGAGACATGTAGAGACAGACAGGTAACCAGTCTATCACAGGGAGACATGTAGAGACAGACAGGTAACCAGTCTATCACAGGGGGACATGTAGAGACAGACAGGTAACCAGTCTATCACAGGGAGACATGTAGAGACAGACAGGTAACCAGTCTATCACAGGGAGACATGTAGAGACAGACAGGTAACCAGTCTATCACAGGGGGACATGTAGAGACAGACAGGTAACCAGTCTATCACAGGGAGACATGTAGAGACAGACAGGTAACCAGTGTATCACAGGGAGACATGTAGAGACAGACAGGTAACCAGTCTATCACAGGGAGACATGTACAGACAGACAGGTAACCAGTCTATCACAGGGCTGACATGTAGAGACAGACAGGTAACCAGTCTATCACAGGGCTGACATGTAGAGACAGACAGGTAACCAGTCTATCATAGGGCTGACATGTAGAGACAGACAGGTAACCAGTCTATCACAGGGAGACATGTAGAGACAGACAGGTAACCAGTCTATCACAGGGAGACATGTAGAGACAGACAGGTAACCAGTCTATCACAGGGCTGACATGTAGAGACAGACAGGCAACCAGTCTATCACAGGGCTGACATGTAGAGACAGACAGGTAACCAGTCTATCACAGGGCCGACATGTAGAGACAGACAGGTAACCAGTCTATCACAGGGAGACATGTAGAGACAGACAGGTAACCAGTCTATCACAGGGAGACATGTAGAGACAGACAGGTAACCAGTCTATCATGGGGCCGACATGTAGAGACAGACAGGTAACCAGTCTATCACAGGGAGACATGTAGAGACAGACAGGTAACCAGTCTATCACAGGGGGACATGTAGAGACAGACAGGTAACCAGTCTATCACAGGGAGACATGTAGAGACAGACAGGTAACCAGTCTATCACAGGGAGACATGTAGAGACAGACAGGTAACCAGTCTATCACAGGGGGACATGTAGAGACAGACAGGTAACCAGTCTATCACAGGGAGACATGTAGAGACAGACAGGTAACCAGTCTATCACAGGGAGACATGTAGAGACAGACAGGTAACCAGTCTATCACAGGGAGACATGTAAAGACAGACAGGTAACCAGTCTATCACAGGGAGACATGTAGAGACAGACAGGTGACCAGTCTATCACAGGGAGACATGTAGAGACAGACAGGTAACCAGTCTATCACAGGGAGACATGTAGAGACAGACAGGTAACCAGTCTATCACAGGGCTGACATGTAGAGACAGACAGGTAACCAGTCTATCACAGGGAGACATGTAGAGACAGACAGGTAACCAGTCTATCACAGGGAGACATGTACAGACAGACAGGTAACCAGTCTATCACAGGGCTGACATGTAGAGACAGACAGGTAACCAGTCTATCACAGGGATGACATGTAGAGACAGACAGGTAACCAGTCTATCATAGGGCTGACATGTAGAGACAGACAGGTAACCAGTCTATCACATGGAGACATGTGGAGACAGACAGGTAACCAGTCTATCACAGGGAGACATGTAGAGACAGACAGGTAACCAGTCTATCACAGGGAGACATGTAGAGACCGACAGGTAACCAGTCTATCACAGGGGGACATGTAGAGACAGACAGGTAACCAGTCTATCACAGGGAGACATGTAGAGACAGACAGGTAACCAGTCTATCACAGGGAGACATGTAGAGACAGACAGGTAACCAGTCTATCACGGGGCCGACATGTAGAGACAGACAGGTAACCAGTCTATCACAGGGAGACATGTAGAGACAGACAGGCAACCAGTCTATCACAGGGCTGACATGTAGAGACAGACAGGTAACCAGTCTATCACAGGGCCGACATGTAGAGACAGACAGGTAACCAGTCTATCACAGGGAGACATGTAGAGACAGACAGGTAACCAGTCTATCACAGGGAGACATGTAGAGACAGACAGGTAACCAGTCTATCATGGGGCCGACATGTAGAGACAGACAGGTAACCAGTCTATCACAGGGAGACATGTAGAGACAGACAGGTAACCAGTCTATCACAGGGGGACATGTAGAGACAGACAGGTAACCAGTCTATCACATGGAGACATGTGGAGACAGACAGGTAACCAGTCTATCACAGGGCTGACATGAAGGGAGACAGACAGGCAACCAGTCTATCACAGGGCTGACATGTAGAGACAGACAGGTAACCAGTCTATCACAGGGCCGACATGTAGAGACAGACAGGTAACCAGTCTATCACAGGGAGACATGTAGAGACAGACAGGTAACCAGTCTATCACAGGGAGACATGTAGAGACAGACAGGTAACCAGTCTATCATGGGGCCGACATGTAGAGACAGACAGGTAACCAGTCTATCACAGGAAGACATGTAGAGACAGACAGGTAACCAGTCTATCACAGGGGGACATGTAGAGACAGACAGGTAACCAGTCTATCACAGTAAGACATGTAGAGACAGACAGGTAACCAGTCTATCACAGGGAGACATGTAGAGACAGACAGGTAACCAGTCTATCACAGGGGGACATGTAGAGACAGACAGGTAACCAGTCTATCACAGGGAGACATGTAGAGACAGACAGGTAACCAGTCTATCACAGGGAGACATGTAGAGACAGACAGGTAACCAGTCTATCACAGGGAGACATGTAAAGACAGACAGGTAACCAGTCTATCACAGGGAGACATGTAGAGACAGACAGGTGACCAGTCTATCACAGGGAGACATGTAGAGACAGACAGGTAACCAGTCTATCACAGGGAGACATGTAGAGACAGACAGGTAACCAGTCTATCACAGGGCTGACATGTAGAGACAGACAGGTAACCAGTCTATCACAGGGAGACATGTAGAGACAGACAGGTAACCAGTCTATCACAGGGAGACATGTACAGACAGACAGGTAACCAGTCTATTACAGGGCTGACATGTAGAGACAGACAGGTAACCAGTCTATCACAGGGCTGACATGTAGAGACAGACAGGTAACCAGTCTATCATAGGGCTGACATGTAGAGACAGACAGGTAACCAGTCTATCACGGGGCCGACATGTAGAGACAGACAGGTAACCAGTCTATCACAGGGAGACATGTAGAGACAGACAGGTAACCAGTCTATCACAGGGGGACATGTAGAGACAGACAGTTAACCAGTCTATCACAGGGAGACATGTAGAGACAGACAGGTAACCAGTCTATCACATGGAGACATGTAGAGACAGACAGGTAACCAGTCTATCACAGGGGGACATGTAGAGACAGACAGGTAACCAGTCTATCACAGGGAGACATGTAGAGACAGACAGGTAACCAGTCTATCACAGGGAGACATGGAGAGACAGACAGGTAACCAGTCTATCACAGGGAGACATGTAAAGACAGACAGGTAACCAGTCTATCACAGGGAGACATGTAGAGACAGACAGGTGACCAGTCTATCACAGGGAGACATGTAGAGACAGACAGGTAACCAGTCTATCACAGGGGGACATGTAGAGACAGACAGGTAACCAGTCTATCACAGGGAGACATGTAGAGACAGACAGGTAACCAGTCTATCACAGGGAGACATGTAGAGACCGACAGGTAACCAGTCTTTCACAGGGGGACATGTAGAGACAGACAGGTAACCAGTCTATCACAGGGAGACATGTAGAGACAGACAGGTAACCAGTCTATCACAGGGAGACATGTAGAGACAGACAGGTAACCAGTCTATCACGGGGCCGACATTTAGAGACAGACAGGTAACCAGTCTATCACAGGGAGACATGTAGAGACAGACAGGTAACCAGTCTATCACAGGGCTGACATGTAGAGACAGACAGGTAACCAGTCTATCACAGGGAGACATGTAGAGACAGACAGGTAACCAGTCTATCACAGGGAGACATGTAGAGACAGACAGGTAACCAGTCTATCACAGGGAGACATGTAGAGACAGACAGGTAACCAGTCTATCATGGGGCCGACATGTAGAGACAGACAGGTAACCAGTCTATCACAGGGAGACATGTAGAGACAGACAGGTAACCAGTCTATCACAGGGCTGACATGAAGGGAGACAGACAGGCAACCAGTCTATCACAGGGCTGACATGTAGAGACAGACAGGTAACCAGTCTATCACAGGGCCGACATGTAGAGACAGACAGGTAACCAGTCTATCACAGGGAGACATGTAGAGACAGACAGGTAACCAGTCTATCACAGGGAGACATGTAGAGACAGATAGGTAACCAGTCTATCATGGGGCCGACATGTAGAGACAGACAGGTAACCAGTCTATCACAGGGAGACATGTAGAGACAGACAGGTAACCAGTCTATCACAGGGGGACATGTAGAGACAGACAGGTAACCAGTCTATCACAGTAAGACATGTAGAGACAGACAGGTAACCAGTCTATCACAGGGAGACATGTAGAGACAGACAGGTAACCAGTCTATCACAGGGGGACATGTAGAGACAGACAGGTAACCAGTCTATCACAGGGAGACATGTAGAGACAGACAGGTAACCAGTCTATCACAGGGAGACATGTAGAGACAGACAGGTAACCAGTCTATCACAGGGAGACATGTAAAGACAGACAGGTAACCAGTCTATCACAGGGAGACATGTAGAGACAGACAGGTGACCAGTCTATCACAGGGAGACATGTAGAGACAGACAGGTAACCAGTCTATCACAGGGAGACATGTAGAGACAGACAGGTAACCAGTCTATCACAGGGCTGACATGTAGAGACAGACAGGTAACCAGTCTATCACAGGGAGACATGTAGAGACAGACAGGTAACCAGTCTATCACAGGGAGACATGTACAGACAGACAGGTAACCAGTCTATTACAGGGCTGACATGTAGAGACAGACAGGTAACCAGTCTATCACAGGGCTGACATGTAGAGACAGACAGGTAACCAGTCTATCATAGGGCTGACATGTAGAGACAGACAGGTAACCAGTCTATCACGGGGCCGACATGTAGAGACAGACAGGTAACCAGTCTATCACAGGGAGACATGTAGAGACAGACAGGTAACCAGTCTATCACAGGGGGACATGTAGAGACAGACAGTTAACCAGTCTATCACAGGGAGACATGTAGAGACAGACAGGTAACCAGTCTATCACATGGAGACATGTAGAGACAGACAGGTAACCAGTCTATCACAGGGGGACATGTAGAGACAGACAGGTAACCAGTCTATCACAGGGAGACATGTAGAGACAGACAGGTAACCAGTCTATCACAGGGAGACATGGAGAGACAGACAGGTAACCAGTCTATCACAGGGAGACATGTAAAGACAGACAGGTAACCAGTCTATCACAGGGAGACATGTAGAGACAGACAGGTGACCAGTCTATCACAGGGAGACATGTAGAGACAGACAGGTAACCAGTCTATCACAGGGGGACATGTAGAGACAGACAGGTAACCAGTCTATCACAGGGAGACATGTAGAGACAGACAGGTAACCAGTCTATCACAGGGAGACATGTAGAGACCGACAGGTAACCAGTCTTTCACAGGGGGACATGTAGAGACAGACAGGTAACCAGTCTATCACAGGGAGACATGTAGAGACAGACAGGTAACCAGTCTATCACAGGGAGACATGTAGAGACAGACAGGTAACCAGTCTATCACGGGGCCGACATTTAGAGACAGACAGGTAACCAGTCTATCACAGGGAGACATGTAGAGACAGACAGGTAACCAGTCTATCACAGGGCTGACATGTAGAGACAGACAGGTAACCAGTCTATCACAGGGAGACATGTAGAGACAGACAGGTAACCAGTCTATCACAGGGAGACATGTAGAGACAGACAGGTAACCAGTCTATCACAGGGAGACATGTAGAGACAGACAGGTAACCAGTCTATCATGGGGCCGACATGTAGAGACAGACAGGTAACCAGTCTATCACAGGGAGACATGTAGAGACAGACAGGTAACCAGTCTATCACAGGGGGACATGTAGAGACAGACAGGTAACCAGTCTATCACAGGGAGACATGTAGAGACAGACAGGTAACCAGTCTATCACAGGGAGACATGTAGAGACAGACAGGTAACCAGTCTATCACAGGGGGACATGTAGAGACAGACAGGTAACCAGTCTATCACAGGGAGACATGTAGAGACAGACAGGTAACCAGTCTATCACAGGGAGACATGTAGAGACAGACAGGTAACCAGTCTATCACAGGGAGACGTGTAAAGACAGACAGGTAACCAGTCTATCACAGGGAGACATGTAGAGACAGACAGGTGACCAGTCTATCACAGGGAGACATGTAGAGACAGACAGGTAACCAGTCTATCACAGGGAGACATGTAGAGACAGACAGGTAACCAGTCTATCACAGGGCTGACATGTAGAGACAGACAGGTAACCAGTCTATCACAGGGAGACATGTAGAGACAGACAGGTAACCAGTCTATCACAGGGAGACATGTACAGACAGACAGGTAACCAGTCTATCACAGGGCTGACATGTAGAGACAGACAGGTAACCAGTCTATCACAGGGGGACATGTAGAGACAGACAGGTAACCAGTCTATCACAGGGAGACATGTAGAGACAGACAGGTAACCAGTCTATCACAGGGGGACATGTAGAGACAGACAGGTAACCAGTCTATCACAGGGCTGACATGTAGAGACAGACAGGTAACCAGTCTATCACAGGGAGACATGTAGAGACAGACAGGTAACCAGTCTATCACAGGGAGACATGTACAGACAGACAGGTAACCAGTCTATCACAGGGCTGACATGTAGAGACAGACAGGTAACCAGTCTATCACAGGGGGACATGTAGAGACAGACAGGTAACCAGTCTATCACAGGGAGACATGTAGAGACAGACAGGTAACCAGTCTATCACAGGGAGACATGTAGAGACAGACAGGTAACCAGTCTATCACAGGGAGACATGTAAAGACAGACAGGTAACCAGTCTATCACAGGGAGACATGTAGAGACAGACAGGTGACCAGTCTATCACAGGGAGACATGTAGAGACAGACAGGTAACCAGTCTATCACAGGGAGACATGTAGAGACAGACAGGTGACCAGTCTATCACAGGGAGACATGTACAGACAGACAGGTAACCAGTCTATCACAGGGAGACATGTAGAGACAGACAGGTAACCAGTCTATCACAGGGAGACATGTACAGACAGACAGGTAACCAGTCTATTACAGGGCTGACATGTAGAGACAGACAGGTAACCAGTCTATCACAGGGCTGACATGTAGAGACAGACAGGTAACCAGTCTATCATAGGGCTGACATGTAGAGACAGACAGGTAACCAGTCTATCACGGGGCCGACATGTAGAGACAGACAGGTAACCAGTCTATCACAGGGAGACATGTAGAGACAGACAGGTAACCAGTCTATCACAGGGGGACATGTAGAGACAGACAGTTAACCAGTCTATCACAGGGAGACATGTAGAGACAGACAGGTAACCAGTCTATCACATGGAGACATGTAGAGACAGACAGGTAACCAGTCTATCACAGGGGGACATGTAGAGACAGACAGGTAACCAGTCTATCACAGGGAGACATGTAGAGACAGACAGGTAACCAGTCTATCACAGGGAGACATGGAGAGACAGACAGGTAACCAGTCTATCACAGGGAGACATGTAAAGACAGACAGGTAACCAGTCTATCACAGGGAGACATGTAGAGACAGACAGGTGACCAGTCTATCACAGGGAGACATGTAGAGACAGACAGGTAACCAGTCTATCACAGGGGGACATGTAGAGACAGACAGGTAACCAGTCTATCACAGGGAGACATGTAGAGACAGACAGGTAACCAGTCTATCACAGGGAGACATGTAGAGACCGACAGGTAACCAGTCTTTCACAGGGGGACATGTAGAGACAGACAGGTAACCAGTCTATCACAGGGAGACATGTAGAGACAGACAGGTAACCAGTCTATCACAGGGAGACATGTAGAGACAGACAGGTAACCAGTCTATCACGGGGCCGACATTTAGAGACAGACAGGTAACCAGTCTATCACAGGGAGACATGTAGAGACAGACAGGTAACCAGTCTATCACAGGGCTGACATGTAGAGACAGACAGGTAACCAGTCTATCACAGGGAGACATGTAGAGACAGACAGGTAACCAGTCTATCACAGGGAGACATGTAGAGACAGACAGGTAACCAGTCTATCACAGGGAGACATGTAGAGACAGACAGGTAACCAGTCTATCATGGGGCCGACATGTAGAGACAGACAGGTAACCAGTCTATCACAGGGAGACATGTAGAGACAGACAGGTAACCAGTCTATCACAGGGCTGACATGAAGGGAGACAGACAGGCAACCAGTCTATCACAGGGCTGACATGTAGAGACAGACAGGTAACCAGTCTATCACAGGGCCGACATGTAGAGACAGACAGGTAACCAGTCTATCACAGGGAGACATGTAGAGACAGACAGGTAACCAGTCTATCACAGGGAGACATGTAGAGACAGACAGGTAACCAGTCTATCATGGGGCCGACATGTAGAGACAGACAGGTAACCAGTCTATCACAGGGAGACATGTAGAGACAGACAGGTAACCAGTCTATCACAGGGGGACATGTAGAGACAGACAGGTAACCAGTCTATCACAGTAAGACATGTAGAGACAGACAGGTAACCAGTCTATCACAGGGAGACATGTAGAGACAGACAGGTAACCAGTCTATCACAGGGGGACATGTAGAGACAGACAGGTAACCAGTCTATCACAGGGAGACATGTAGAGACAGACAGGTAACCAGTCTATCACAGGGAGACATGTAGAGACAGACAGGTAACCAGTCTATCACAGGGAGACATGTAAAGACAGACAGGTAACCAGTCTATCACAGGGAGACATGTAGAGACAGACAGGTGACCAGTCTATCACAGGGAGACATGTAGAGACAGACAGGTAACCAGTCTATCACAGGGAGACATGTAGAGACAGACAGGTAACCAGTCTATCACAGGGCTGACATGTAGAGACAGACAGGTAACCAGTCTATCACAGGGAGACATGTAGAGACAGACAGGTAACCAGTCTATCACAGGGAGACATGTACAGACAGACAGGTAACCAGTCTATTACAGGGCTGACATGTAGAGACAGACAGGTAACCAGTCTATCACAGGGCTGACATGTAGAGACAGACAGGTAACCAGTCTATCATAGGGCTGACATGTAGAGACAGACAGGTAACCAGTCTATCACGGGGCCGACATGTAGAGACAGACAGGTAACCAGTCTATCACAGGGAGACATGTAGAGACAGACAGGTAACCAGTCTATCACAGGGGGACATGTAGAGACAGACAGTTAACCAGTCTATCACAGGGAGACATGTAGAGACAGACAGGTAACCAGTCTATCACATGGAGACATGTAGAGACAGACAGGTAACCAGTCTATCACAGGGGGACATGTAGAGACAGACAGGTAACCAGTCTATCACAGGGAGACATGTAGAGACAGACAGGTAACCAGTCTATCACAGGGAGACATGGAGAGACAGACAGGTAACCAGTCTATCACAGGGAGACATGTAAAGACAGACAGGTAACCAGTCTATCACAGGGAGACATGTAGAGACAGACAGGTGACCAGTCTATCACAGGGAGACATGTAGAGACAGACAGGTAACCAGTCTATCACAGGGGGACATGTAGAGACAGACAGGTAACCAGTCTATCACAGGGAGACATGTAGAGACAGACAGGTAACCAGTCTATCACAGGGAGACATGTAGAGACCGACAGGTAACCAGTCTTTCACAGGGGGACATGTAGAGACAGACAGGTAACCAGTCTATCACAGGGAGACATGTAGAGACAGACAGGTAACCAGTCTATCACAGGGAGACATGTAGAGACAGACAGGTAACCAGTCTATCACGGGGCCGACATTTAGAGACAGACAGGTAACCAGTCTATCACAGGGAGACATGTAGAGACAGACAGGTAACCAGTCTATCACAGGGCTGACATGTAGAGACAGACAGGTAACCAGTCTATCACAGGGAGACATGTAGAGACAGACAGGTAACCAGTCTATCACAGGGAGACATGTAGAGACAGACAGGTAACCAGTCTATCACAGGGAGACATGTAGAGACAGACAGGTAACCAGTCTATCATGGGGCCGACATGTAGAGACAGACAGGTAACCAGTCTATCACAGGGAGACATGTAGAGACAGACAGGTAACCAGTCTATCACAGGGGGACATGTAGAGACAGACAGGTAACCAGTCTATCACAGGGAGACATGTAGAGACAGACAGGTAACCAGTCTATCACAGGGAGACATGTAGAGACAGACAGGTAACCAGTCTATCACAGGGGGACATGTAGAGACAGACAGGTAACCAGTCTATCACAGGGAGACATGTAGAGACAGACAGGTAACCAGTCTATCACAGGGAGACATGTAGAGACAGACAGGTAACCAGTCTATCACAGGGAGACATGTAAAGACAGACAGGTAACCAGTCTATCACAGGGAGACATGTAGAGACAGACAGGTGACCAGTCTATCACAGGGAGACATGAAGAGACAGACAGGTAACCAGTCTATCACAGGGAGACATGTAGAGACAGACAGGTAACCAGTCTATCACAGGGCTGACATGTAGAGACAGACAGGTAACCAGTCTATCACAGGGAGACATGTAGAGACAGACAGGTAACCAGTCTATCACAGGGAGACATGTACAGACAGACAGGTAACCAGTCTATCACAGGGCTGACATGTAGAGACAGACAGGTAACCAGTCTATCACAGGGGGACATGTAGAGACAGACAGGTAACCAGTCTATCACAGGGAGACATGTAGAGACAGACAGGTAACCAGTCTATCACAGGGGGACATGTAGAGACAGACAGGTAACCAGTCTATCACAGGGCTGACATGTAGAGACAGACAGGTAACCAGTCTATCACAGGGAGACATGTAGAGACAGACAGGTAACCAGTCTATCACAGGGAGACATGTACAGACAGACAGGTAACCAGTCTATCACAGGGCTGACATGTAGAGACAGACAGGTAACCAGTCTATCACAGGGGGACATGTAGAGACAGACAGGTAACCAGTCTATCACAGGGAGACATGTAGAGACAGACAGGTAACCAGTCTATCACAGGGAGACATGTAGAGACAGACAGGTAACCAGTCTATCACAGGGAGACATGTAAAGACAGACAGGTAACCAGTCTATCACAGGGAGACATGTAGAGACAGACAGGTGACCAGTCTATCACAGGGAGACATGTAGAGACAGACAGGTAACCAGTCTATCACAGGGAGACATGTAGAGACAGACAGGTAACCAGTCTATCACAGGGAGACATGTACAGACAGACAGGTAACCAGTCTATCACAGGGCTGACATGTAGAGACAGACAGGTAACCAGTCTATCACAGGGCTGACATGTAGAGACAGACAGGTAACCAGTCTATCATAGGGCTGACATGTAGAGACAGACAGGTAACCAGTCTATCACATGGAGACATGTGGAGACAGACAGGTAACCAGTCTATCACAGGGAGACATGTAGAGACAGACAGGTAACCAGTCTATCACAGGGAGACATGTAGAGACCGACAGGTAACCAGTCTATCACAGGGGGACATGTAGAGACAGACAGGTAACCAGTCTATCACAGGGCTGACATGTAGAGACAGACAGGTAACCAGTCTATCATAGGGCTGACATGTAGAGACAGACAGGTGACCAGTCTATCACAGGGCTGACATGTAGAGACAGACAGGTAACCAGTCTATCACAGGGAGACATGTAGAGACAGACAGGTAACCAGTCTATCACAGGGAGACATGTAGAGACAGACAGGTAACCAGTCTATCACAGGGCTGACATGTAGAGACAGACAGGCAACCAGTCTATCACAGGGCTGACATGTAGAGACAGACAGGTAACCAGTCTATCACAGGGCCGACATGTAGAGACAGACAGGTAACCAGTCTATCACAGGGAGACATGTAGAGACAGACAGGTAACCAGTCTATCACAGGGAGACATGTAGAGACAGACAGGTAACCAGTCTATCACAGGGGGACATGTAGAGACAGACAGGTAACCAGTCTATCACAGGGAGACATGTAGAGACAGACAGGTAACCAGTCTATCACAGGGAGACATGTAGAGACAGACAGGTAACCAGTCTATCACAGGGGGACATGTAGAGACAGACAGGTAACCAGTCTATCACAGGGAGACATGTAGAGACAGACAGGTAACCAGTGTATCACAGGGAGACATGTAGATACAGACAGGTAACCAGTCTATCACAGGGAGACATGTACAGACAGACAGGTAACCAGTCTATCACAGGGCTGACATGTAGAGACAGACAGGTAACCAGTCTATCACAGGGCTGACATGTAGAGACAGACAGGTAACCAGTCTATCATAGGGCTGACATGTAGAGACAGACAGGTAACCAGTCTATCACAGGGAGACATGTAGAGACAGACAGGTAACCAGTCTATCACAGGGAGACATGTAGAGACAGACAGGTAACCAGTCTATCACAGGGCTGACATGTAGAGACAGACAGGCAACCAGTCTATCACAGGGCTGACATGTAGAGACAGACAGGTAACCAGTCTATCACAGGGCCGACATGTAGAGACAGACAGGTAACCAGTCTATCACAGGGAGACATGTAGAGACAGACAGTTAACCAGTCTATCACAGGGAGACATGTAGAGACAGACAGGTAACCAGTCTATCATGGGGCCGACATGTAGAGACAGACAGGTAACCAGTCTATCACAGGGAGACATGTAGAGACAGACAGGTAACCAGTCTATCACAGGGGGACATGTAGAGACAGACAGGTAACCAGTCTATCACAGGGAGACATGTAGAGACAGACAGGTAACCAGTCTATCACAGGGAGACATGTAGAGACAGACAGGTAACCAGTCTATCACAGGGGGACATGTAGAGACAGACAGGTAACCAGTCTATCACAGGGAGACATGTAGAGACAGACAGGTAACCAGTCTATCACAGGGAGACATGTAGAGACAGACAGGTAACCAGTCTATCACAGGGAGACATGTAAAGACAGACAGGTAACCAGTCTATCACAGGGAGACATGTAGAGACAGACAGGTGACCAGTCTATCACAGGGAGACATGTAGAGACAGACAGGTAACCAGTCTATCACAGGGAGACATGTAGAGACAGACAGGTAACCAGTCTATCACAGGGCTGACATGTAGAGACAGACAGGTAACCAGTCTATCACAGGGAGACATGTAGAGACAGACAGGTAACCAGTCTATCACAGGGAGACATGTACAGACAGACAGGTAACCAGTCTATCACAGGGCTGACATGTAGAGACAGACAGGTAACCAGTCTATCACAGGGATGACATGTAGAGACAGACAGGTAACCAGTCTATCATAGGGCTGACATAGAGAGACAGACAGGTAACCAGTCTATCAAATGGAGACATGTGGAGACAGACAGGTAACCAGTCTATCACAGGGAGACATGTAGAGACAGACAGGTAACCAGTCTATCACAGGGAGACATGTAGAGACCGACAGGTAACCAGTCTATCACAGGGGGACATGTAGAGACAGACAGGTAACCAGTCTATCACAGGGAGACATGTAGAGACAGACAGGTAACCAGTCTATCACAGGGAGACATGTAGAGACAGACAGGTAACCAGTCTATCACGGGGCCGACATGTAGAGACAGACAGGTAACCAGTCTATCACAGGGAGACATGTAGAGACAGACAGGCAACCAGTCTATCACAGGGCTGACATGTAGAGACAGACAGGTAACCAGTCTATCACAGGGAGACATGTACAGACAGACAGGTAACCAGTCTATCACAGGGCTGACATGTAGAGACAGACAGGTAACCAGTCTATCACAGGGGGACATGTAGAGACAGACAGGTAACCAGTCTATCACAGGGAGACATGTAGAGACAGACAGGTAACCAGTCTATCACAGGGAGACATGTAGAGACAGACAGGTAACCAGTCTATCACAGGGAGACATGTAAAGACAGACAGGTAACCAGTCTATCACAGGGAGACATGTAGAGACAGACAGGTGACCAGTCTATCACAGGGAGACATGTAGAGACAGACAGGTAACCAGTCTATCACAGGGAGACATGTAGAGACAGACAGGTAACCAGTCTATCACAGGGAGACATGTACAGACAGACAGGTAACCAGTCTATCACAGGGCTGACATGTAGAGACAGACAGGTAACCAGTCTATCACAGGGCTGACATGTAGAGACAGACAGGTAACCAGTCTATCATAGGGCTGACATGTAGAGACAGACAGGTAACCAGTCTATCACATGGAGACATGTGGAGACAGACAGGTAACCAGTCTATCACAGGGAGACATGTAGAGACAGACAGGTAACCAGTCTATCACAGGGAGACATGTAGAGACCGACAGGTAACCAGTCTATCACAGGGGGACATGTAGAGACAGACAGGTAACCAGTCTATCACAGGGCTGACATGTAGAGACAGACAGGTAACCAGTCTATCATAGGGCTGACATGTAGAGACAGACAGGTGACCAGTCTATCACAGGGCTGACATGTAGAGACAGACAGGTAACCAGTCTATCACAGGGAGACATGTAGAGACAGACAGGTAACCAGTCTATCACAGGGAGACATGTAGAGACAGACAGGTAACCAGTCTATCACAGGGCTGACATGTAGAGACAGACAGGCAACCAGTCTATCACAGGGCTGACATGTAGAGACAGACAGGTAACCAGTCTATCACAGGGCCGACATGTAGAGACAGACAGGTAACCAGTCTATCACAGGGAGACATGTAGAGACAGACAGGTAACCAGTCTATCACAGGGAGACATGTAGAGACAGACAGGTAACCAGTCTATCACAGGGGGACATGTAGAGACAGACAGGTAACCAGTCTATCACAGGGAGACATGTAGAGACAGACAGGTAACCAGTCTATCACAGGGAGACATGTAGAGACAGACAGGTAACCAGTCTATCACAGGGGGACATGTAGAGACAGACAGGTAACCAGTCTATCACAGGGAGACATGTAGAGACAGACAGGTAACCAGTGTATCACAGGGAGACATGTAGAGACAGACAGGTAACCAGTCTATCACAGGGAGACATGTACAGACAGACAGGTAACCAGTCTATCACAGGGCTGACATGTAGAGACAGACAGGTAACCAGTCTATCACAGGGCTGACATGTAGAGACAGACAGGTAACCAGTCTATCATAGGGCTGACATGTAGAGACAGACAGGTAACCAGTCTATCACAGGGAGACATGTAGAGACAGACAGGTAACCAGTCTATCACAGGGAGACATGTAGAGACAGACAGGTAACCAGTCTATCACAGGGAGACATGTAGAGACAGACAGGTAACCAGTCTATCACAGGGAGACATGTACAGACAGACAGGTAACCAGTCTATCACAGGGCTGACATGTAGAGACAGACAGGTAACCAGTCTATCACAGGGGGACATGTAGAGACAGACAGGTAACCAGTCTATCACAGGGAGACATGTAGAGACAGACAGGTAACCAGTCTATCACAGGGAGACATGTAGAGACAGACAGGTAACCAGTCTATCACAGGGAGACATGTAAAGACAGACAGGTAACCAGTCTATCACAGGGAGACATGTAGAGACAGACAGGTGACCAGTCTATCACAGGGAGACATGTAGAGACAGACAGGTAACCAGTCTATCACAGGGAGACATGTAGAGACAGACAGGTAACCAGTCTATCACAGGGAGACATGTACAGACAGACAGGTAACCAGTCTATCACAGGGCTGACATGTAGAGACAGACAGGTAACCAGTCTATCACAGGGCTGACATGTAGAGACAGACAGGTAACCAGTCTATCATAGGGCTGACATGTAGAGACAGACAGGTAACCAGTCTATCACATGGAGACATGTGGAGACAGACAGGTAACCAGTCTATCACAGGGAGACATGTAGAGACAGACAGGTAACCAGTCTATCACAGGGAGACATGTAGAGACCGACAGGTAACCAGTCTATCACAGGGGGACATGTAGAGACAGACAGGTAACCAGTCTATCACAGGGCTGACATGTAGAGACAGACAGGTAACCAGTCTATCATAGGGCTGACATGTAGAGACAGACAGGTGACCAGTCTATCACAGGGCTGACATGTAGAGACAGACAGGTAACCAGTCTATCACAGGGAGACATGTAGAGACAGACAGGTAACCAGTCTATCACAGGGAGACATGTAGAGACAGACAGGTAACCAGTCTATCACAGGGCTGACATGTAGAGACAGACAGGCAACCAGTCTATCACAGGGCTGACATGTAGAGACAGACAGGTAACCAGTCTATCACAGGGCCGACATGTAGAGACAGACAGGTAACCAGTCTATCACAGGGAGACATGTAGAGACAGACAGGTAACCAGTCTATCACAGGGAGACATGTAGAGACAGACAGGTAACCAGTCTATCACAGGGGGACATGTAGAGACAGACAGGTAACCAGTCTATCACAGGGAGACATGTAGAGACAGACAGGTAACCAGTCTATCACAGGGAGACATGTAGAGACAGACAGGTAACCAGTCTATCACAGGGGGACATGTAGAGACAGACAGGTAACCAGTCTATCACAGGGAGACATGTAGAGACAGACAGGTAACCAGTGTATCACAGGGAGACATGTAGAGACAGACAGGTAACCAGTCTATCACAGGGAGACATGTACAGACAGACAGGTAACCAGTCTATCACAGGGCTGACATGTAGAGACAGACAGGTAACCAGTCTATCACAGGGCTGACATGTAGAGACAGACAGGTAACCAGTCTATCATAGGGCTGACATGTAGAGACAGACAGGTAACCAGTCTATCACAGGGAGACATGTAGAGACAGACAGGTAACCAGTCTATCACAGGGAGACATGTAGAGACAGACAGGTAACCAGTCTATCACAGGGCTGACATGTAGAGACAGACAGGCAACCAGTCTATCACAGGGCTGACATGTAGAGACAGACAGGTAACCAGTCTATCACAGGGCCGACATGTAGAGACAGACAGGTAACCAGTCTATCACAGGGAGACATGTAGAGACAGACAGTTAACCAGTCTATCACAGGGAGACATGTAGAGACAGACATGTAACCAGTCTATCATGGGGCCGACATGTAGAGACAGACAGGTAACCAGTCTATCACAGGGAGACATGTAGAGACAGACAGGTAACCAGTCTATCACAGGGGGACATGTAGAGACAGACAGGTAACCAGTCTATCACAGGGAGACATGTAGAGACAGACAGGTAACCAGTCTATCACAGGGAGACATGTAGAGACAGACAGGTAACCAGTCTATCACAGGGGGACATGTAGAGACAGACAGGTAACCAGTCTATCACAGGGAGACATGTAGAGACAGACAGGTAACCAGTCTATCACAGGGAGACATGTAGAGACAGACAGGTAACCAGTCTATCACAGGGAGACATGTAAAGACAGACAGGTAACCAGTCTATCACAGGGAGACATGTAGAGACAGACAGGTGACCAGTCTATCACAGGGAGACATGTAGAGACAGACAGGTAACCAGTCTATCACAGGGAGACATGTAGAGACAGACAGGTAACCAGTCTATCACAGGGCTGACATGTAGAGACAGACAGGTAACCAGTCTATCACAGGGAGACATGTAGAGACAGACAGGTAACCAGTCTATCACAGGGAGACATGTACAGACAGACAGGTAACCAGTCTATCACAGGGCTGACATGTAGAGACAGACAGGTAACCAGTCTATCACAGGGATGACATGTAGAGACAGACAGGTAACCAGTCTATCATAGGGCTGACATGTAGAGACAGACAGGTAACCAGTCTATCAAATGGAGACATGTGGAGACAGACAGGTAACCAGTCTATCACAGGGAGACATGTAGAGACAGACAGGTAACCAGTCTATCACAGGGAGACATGTAGAGACCGACAGGTAACCAGTCTATCACAGGGGGACATGTAGAGACAGACAGGTAACCAGTCTATCACAGGGAGACATGTAGAGACAGACAGGTAACCAGTCTATCACAGGGAGACATGTAGAGACAGACAGGTAACCAGTCTATCACGGGGCCGACATGTAGAGTCAGACAGGTAACCAGTCTATCACAGGGAGACATGTAGAGACAGACAGGCAACCAGTCTATCACAGGGCTGACATGTAGAGACAGACAGGTAACCAGTCTATCACAGGGAGACATGTACAGACAGACAGGTAACCAGTCTATCACAGGGCTGACATGTAGAGACAGACAGGTAACCAGTCTATCACAGGGGGACATGTAGAGACAGACAGGTAACCAGTCTATCACAGGGAGACATGTAGAGACAGACAGGTAACCAGTCTATCACAGGGAGACATGTAGAGACAGACAGGTAACCAGTCTATCACAGGGAGACATGTAAAGACAGACAGGTAACCAGTCTATCACAGGGAGACATGTAGAGACAGACAGGTGACCAGTCTATCACAGGGAGACATGTAGAGACAGACAGGTAACCAGTCTATCACAGGGAGACATGTAGAGACAGACAGGTAACCAGTCTATCACAGGGAGACATGTACAGACAGACAGGTAACCAGTCTATCACAGGGCTGACATGTAGAGACAGACAGGTAACCAGTCTATCACAGGGCTGACATGTAGAGACAGACAGGTAACCAGTCTATCATAGGGCTGACATGTAGAGACAGACAGGTAACCAGTCTATCACATGGAGACATGTGGAGACAGACAGGTAACCAGTCTATCACAGGGAGACATGTAGAGACAGACAGGTAACCAGTCTATCACAGGGAGACATGTAGAGACCGACAGGTAACCAGTCTATCACAGGGGGACATGTAGAGACAGACAGGTAACCAGTCTATCACAGGGCTGACATGTAGAGACAGACAGGTAACCAGTCTATCATAGGGCTGACATGTAGAGACAGACAGGTGACCAGTCTATCACAGGGCTGACATGTAGAGACAGACAGGTAACCAGTCTATCACAGGGAGACATGTAGAGACAGACAGGTAACCAGTCTATCACAGGGAGACATGTAGAGACAGACAGGTAACCAGTCTATCACAGGGCTGACATGTAGAGACAGACAGGCAACCAGTCTATCACAGGGCTGACATGTAGAGACAGACAGGTAACCAGTCTATCACAGGGCCGACATGTAGAGACAGACAGGTAACCAGTCTATCACAGGGAGACATGTAGAGACAGACAGGTAACCAGTCTATCACAGGGAGACATGTAGAGACAGACAGGTAACCAGTCTATCACAGGGGGACATGTAGAGACAGACAGGTAACCAGTCTATCACAGGGAGACATGTAGAGACAGACAGGTAACCAGTCTATCACAGGGAGACATGTAGAGACAGACAGGTAACCAGTCTATCACAGGGGGACATGTAGAGACAGACAGGTAACCAGTCTATCACAGGGAGACATGTAGAGACAGACAGGTAACCAGTGTATCACAGGGAGACATGTAGAGACAGACAGGTAACCAGTCTATCACAGGGAGACATGTACAGACAGACAGGTAACCAGTCTATCACAGGGCTGACATGTAGAGACAGACAGGTAACCAGTCTATCACAGGGCTGACATGTAGAGACAGACAGGTAACCAGTCTATCATAGGGCTGACATGTAGAGACAGACAGGTAACCAGTCTATCACAGGGAGACATGTAGAGACAGACAGGTAACCAGTCTATCACAGGGAGACATGTAGAGACAGACAGGTAACCAGTCTATCACAGGGCTGACATGTAGAGACAGACAGGCAACCAGTCTATCACAGGGCTGACATGTAGAGACAGACAGGTAACCAGTCTATCACAGGGCCGACATGTAGAGACAGACAGGTAACCAGTCTATCACAGGGAGACATGTAGAGACAGACAGTTAACCAGTCTATCACAGGGAGACATGTAGAGACAGACAGGTAACCAGTCTATCATGGGGCCGACATGTAGAGACAGACAGGTAACCAGTCTATCACAGGGAGACATGTAGAGACAGACAGGTAACCAGTCTATCACAGGGGGACATGTAGAGACAGACAGGTAACCAGTCTATCACAGGGAGACATGTAGAGACAGACAGGTAACCAGTCTATCACAGGGAGACATGTAGAGACAGACAGGTAACCAGTCTATCACAGGGGGACATGTAGAGACAGACAGGTAACCAGTCTATCACAGGGAGACATGTAGAGACAGACAGGTAACCAGTCTATCACAGGGAGACATGTAGAGACAGACAGGTAACCAGTCTATCACAGGGAGACATGTAAAGACAGACAGGTAACCAGTCTATCACAGGGAGACATGTAGAGACAGACAGGTGACCAGTCTATCACAGGGAGACATGTAGAGACAGACAGGTAACCAGTCTATCACAGGGAGACATGTAGAGACAGACAGGTAACCAGTCTATCACAGGGCTGACATGTAGAGACAGACAGGTAACCAGTCTATCACAGGGAGACATGTAGAGACAGACAGGTAACCAGTCTATCACAGGGAGACATGTACAGACAGACAGGTAACCAGTCTATCACAGGGCTGACATGTAGTGACAGACAGGTAACCAGTCTATCACAGGGATGACATGTAGAGACAGACAGGTAACCAGTCTATCATAGGGCTGACATGTAGAGACAGACAGGTAACCAGTCTATCAAATGGAGACATGTGGAGACAGACAGGTAACCAGTCTATCACAGGGAGACATGTAGAGACAGACAGGTAACCAGTCTATCACAGGGAGACATGTAGAGACCGACAGGTAACCAGTCTATCACAGGGGGACATGTAGAGACAGACAGGGAACCAGTCTATCACAGGGAGACATGTAGAGACAGACAGGTAACCAGTCTATCACAGGGAGACATGTAGAGACAGACAGGTAACCAGTCTATCACGGGGCCGACATGTAGAGACAGACAGGTAACCAGTCTATCACAGGGAGACATGTAGAGACAGACAGGCAACCAGTCTATCACAGGGCTGACATGTAGAGACAGACAGGTAACCAGTCTATCACAGGGCCGACATGTAGAGACAGACAGGTAACCAGTCTATCACAGGGAGACATGTAGAGACAGACAGGTAACCAGTCTATCACAGGGAGACATGTAGAGACAGACAGGTAACCAGTCTATCATGGGGCCGACATGTAGAGACAGACAGGTAACCAGTCTATCACAGGGAGACATGTAGAGACAGACAGGTAACCAGTCTATCACAGGGGGACATGTAGAGACAGACAGGTAACCAGTCTATCACATGGAGACATGAGGAGACAGACAGGTAACCAGTCTATCACAGGGCTGACATGAAGGGAGACAGACAGGCAACCAGTCTATCACAGGGAGACATGTAGAGACAGACAGGTAACCAGTCTATCACAGGGAGACATGTAAAGACAGACAGGTAACCAGTCTATCACAGGGAGACATGTAGAGACAGACAGGTGACCAGTCTATCACAGGGAGACATGTAGAGACAGACAGGTAACCAGTCTATCACAGGGAGACATGTAGAGACAGACAGGTAACCAGTCTATCACAGGGAGACATGTACAGACAGACAGGTAACCAGTCTATCACAGGGCTGACATGTAGAGACAGACAGGTAACCAGTCTATCACAGGGCTGACATGTAGAGACAGACAGGTAACCAGTCTATCATAGGGCTGACATGTAGAGACAGACAGGTAACCAGTCTATCACATGGAGACATGTGGAGACAGACAGGTAACCAGTCTATCACAGGGAGACATGTAGAGACAGACAGGTAACCAGTCTATCACAGGGAGACATGTAGAGACCGACAGGTAACCAGTCTATCACAGGGGGACATGTAGAGACAGACAGGTAACCAGTCTATCACAGGGCTGACATGTAGAGACAGACAGGTAACCAGTCTATCATAGGGCTGACATGTAGAGACAGACAGGTGACCAGTCTATCACAGGGCTGACATGTAGAGACAGACAGGTAACCAGTCTATCACAGGGAGACATGTAGAGACAGACAGGTAACCAGTCTATCACAGGGAGACATGTAGAGACAGACAGGTAACCAGTCTATCACAGGGCTGACATGTAGAGACAGACAGGCAACCAGTCTATCACAGGGCTGACATGTAGAGACAGACAGGTAACCAGTCTATCACAGGGCCGACATGTAGAGACAGACAGGTAACCAGTCTATCACAGGGAGACATGTAGAGACAGACAGGTAACCAGTCTATCACAGGGAGACATGTAGAGACAGACAGGTAACCAGTCTATCACTGGGGGACATGTAGAGACAGACAGGTAACCAGTCTATCACAGGGAGACATGTAGAGACAGACAGGTAACCAGTCTATCACAGGGAGACATGTAGAGACAGACAGGTAACCAGTCTATCACAGGGGGACATGTAGAGACAGACAGGTAACCAGTCTATCACAGGGAGACATGTAGAGACAGACAGGTAACCAGTGTATCACAGGGAGACATGTAGAGACAGACAGGTAACCAGTCTATCACAGGGAGACATGTACAGACAGACAGGTAACCAGTCTATCACAGGGCTGACATGTAGAGACAGACAGGTAACCAGTCTATCACAGGGCTGACATGTAGAGACAGACAGGTAACCAGTCTATCATAGGGCTGACATGTAGAGACAGACAGGTAACCAGTCTATCACAGGGAGACATGTAGAGACAGACAGGTAACCAGTCTATCACAGGGAGACATGTAGAGACAGACAGGTAACCAGTCTATCACAGGGCTGACATGTAGAGACAGACAGGCAACCAGTCTATCACAGGGCTGACATGTAGAGACAGACAGGTAACCAGTCTATCACAGGGCCGACATGTAGAGACAGACAGGTAACCAGTCTATCACAGGGAGACATGTAGAGACAGACAGTTAACCAGTCTATCACAGGGAGACATGTAGAGACAGACAGGTAACCAGTCTATCATGGGGCCGACATGTAGAGACAGACAGGTAACCAGTCTATCACAGGGAGACATGTAGAGACAGACAGGTAACCAGTCTATCACAGGGGGACATGTAGAGACAGACAGGTAACCAGTCTATCACAGGGAGACATGTAGAGACAGACAGGTAACCAGTCTATCACAGGGAGACATGTAGAGACAGACAGGTAACCAGTCTATCACAGGGGGACATGTAGAGACAGACAGGTAACCAGTCTATCACAGGGAGACATGTAGAGACAGACAGGTAACCAGTCTATCACAGGGAGACATGTAGAGACAGACAGGTAACCAGTCTATCACAGGGAGACATGTAAAGACAGACAGGTAACCAGTCTATCACAGGGAGACATGTAGAGACAGACAGGTGACCAGTCTATCACAGGGAGACATGTAGAGACAGACAGGTAACCAGTCTATCACAGGGAGACATGTAGAGACAGACAGGTAACCAGTCTATCACAGGGCTGACATGTAGAGACAGACAGGTAACCAGTCTATCACAGGGAGACATGTAGAGACAGACAGGTAACCAGTCTATCACAGGGAGACATGTACAGACAGACAGGTAACCAGTCTATCACAGGGCTGACATGTAGAGACAGACAGGTAACCAGTCTATCACAGGGATGACATGTAGAGACAGACAGGTAACCAGTCTATCATAGGGCTGACATGTAGAGACAGACAGGTAACCAGTCTATCAAATGGAGACATGTGGAGACAGACAGGTAACCAGTCTATCACAGGGAGACATGTAGAGACAGACAGGTAACCAGTCTATCACAGGGAGACATGTAGAGACCGACAGGTAACCAGTCTATCACAGGGGGACATGTAGAGACAGACAGGTAACCAGTCTATCACAGGGAGACATGTAGAGACAGACAGGTAACCAGTCTATCACAGGGAGACATGTAGAGACAGACAGGTAACCAGTCTATCACGGGGCCGACATGTAGAGACAGACAGGTAACCAGTCTATCACAGGGAGACATGTAGAGACAGACAGGCAACCAGTCTATCACAGGGCTGACATGTAGAGACAGACAGGTAACCAGTCTATCACAGGGAGACATGTACAGACAGACAGGTAACCAGTCTATCACAGGGCTGACATGTAGAGACAGACAGGTAACCAGTCTATCACAGGGGGACATGTAGAGACAGACAGGTAACCAGTCTATCACAGGGAGACATGTAGAGACAGACAGGTAACCAGTCTATCACAGGGAGACATGTAGAGACAGACAGGTAACCAGTCTATCACAGGGAGACATGTAAAGACAGACAGGTAACCAGTCTATCACAGGGAGACATGTAGAGACAGACAGGTGACCAGTCTATCACAGGGAGACATGTAGAGACAGACAGGTAACCAGTCTATCACAGGGAGACATGTAGAGACAGACAGGTAACCAGTCTATCACAGGGAGACATGTACAGACAGACAGGTAACCAGTCTATCACAGGGCTGACATGTAGAGACAGACAGGTAACCAGTCTATCACAGGGCTGACATGTAGAGACAGACAGGTAACCAGTCTATCATAGGGAGACATGTAGAGACAGACAGGTAACCAGTCTATCACAGGGGGACATGTAGAGACAGACAGGTAACCAGTCTATCACAGGGAGACATGTAGAGACAGACAGGTAACCAGTGTATCACAGGGAGACATGTAGAGACAGACAGGTAACCAGTCTATCACAGGGAGACATGTACAGACAGACAGGTAACCAGTCTATCACAGGGCTGACATGTAGAGACAGACAGGTAACCAGTCTATCACAGGGCTGACATGTAGAGACAGACAGGTAACCAGTCTATCATAGGGCTGACATGTAGAGACAGACAGGTAACCAGTCTATCACAGGGAGACATGTAGAGACAGACAGGTAACCAGTCTATCACAGGGAGACATGTAGAGACAGACAGGTAACCAGTCTATCACAGGGAGACATGTAGAGACAGACAGGTAACCAGTCTATCACAGGGAGACATGTACAGACAGACAGGTAACCAGTCTATCACAGGGCTGACATGTAGAGACAGACAGGTAACCAGTCTATCACAGGGGGACATGTAGAGACAGACAGGTAACCAGTCTATCACAGGGAGACATGTAGAGACAGACAGGTAACCAGTCTATCACAGGGAGACATGTAGAGACAGACAGGTAACCAGTCTATCACAGGGAGACATGTAAAGACAGACAGGTAACCAGTCTATCACAGGGAGACATGTAGAGACAGACAGGTGACCAGTCTATCACAGGGAGACATGTAGAGACAGACAGGTAACCAGTCTATCACAGGGAGACATGTAGAGACAGACAGGTAACCAGTCTATCACAGGGAGACATGTACAGACAGACAGGTAACCAGTCTATCACAGGGCTGACATGTAGAGACAGACAGGTAACCAGTCTATCACAGGGCTGACATGTAGAGACAGACAGGTAACCAGTCTATCATAGGGCTGACATGTAGAGACAGACAGGTAACCAGTCTATCACATGGAGACATGTGGAGACAGACAGGTAACCAGTCTATCACAGGGAGACATGTAGAGACAGACAGGTAACCAGTCTATCACAGGGAGACATGTAGAGACCGACAGGTAACCAGTCTATCACAGGGGGACATGTAGAGACAGACAGGTAACCAGTCTATCACAGGGCTGACATGTAGAGACAGACAGGTAACCAGTCTATCATAGGGCTGACATGTAGAGACAGACAGGTGACCAGTCTATCACAGGGCTGACATGTAGAGACAGACAGGTAACCAGTCTATCACAGGGAGACATGTAGAGACAGACAGGTAACCAGTCTATCACAGGGAGACATGTAGAGACAGACAGGTAACCAGTCTATCACAGGGCTGACATGTAGAGACAGACAGGCAACCAGTCTATCACAGGGCTGACATGTAGAGACAGACAGGTAACCAGTCTATCACAGGGCCGACATGTAGAGACAGACAGGTAACCAGTCTATCACAGGGAGACATGTAGAGACAGACAGGTAACCAGTCTATCACAGGGAGACATGTAGAGACAGACAGGTAACCAGTCTATCACAGGGGGACATGTAGAGACAGACAGGTAACCAGTCTATCACAGGGAGACATGTAGAGACAGACAGGTAACCAGTCTATCACAGGGAGACATGTAGAGACAGACAGGTAACCAGTCTATCACAGGGGGACATGTAGAGACAGACAGGTAACCAGTCTATCACAGGGAGACATGTAGAGACAGACAGGTAACCAGTGTATCACAGGGAGACATGTAGAGACAGACAGGTAACCAGTCTATCACAGGGAGACATGTACAGACAGACAGGTAACCAGTCTATCACAGGGCTGACATGTAGAGACAGACAGGTAACCAGTCTATCACAGGGCTGACATGTAGAGACAGACAGGTAACCAGTCTATCATAGGGCTGACATGTAGAGACAGACAGGTAACCAGTCTATCACAGGGAGACATGTAGAGACAGACAGGTAACCAGTCTATCACAGGGAGACATGTAGAGACAGACAGGTAACCAGTCTATCACAGGGCTGACATGTAGAGACAGACAGGCAACCAGTCTATCACAGGGCTGACATGTAGAGACAGACAGGTAACCAGTCTATCACAGGGCCGACATGTAGAGACAGACAGGTAACCAGTCTATCACAGGGAGACATGTAGAGACAGACAGTTAACCAGTCTATCACAGGGAGACATGTAGAGACAGACATGTAACCAGTCTATCATGGGGCCGACATGTAGAGACAGACAGGTAACCAGTCTATCACAGGGAGACATGTAGAGACAGACAGGTAACCAGTCTATCACAGGGGGACATGTAGAGACAGACAGGTAACCAGTCTATCACAGGGAGACATGTAGAGACAGACAGGTAACCAGTCTATCACAGGGAGACATGTAGAGACAGACAGGTAACCAGTCTATCACAGGGGGACATGTAGAGACAGACAGGTAACCAGTCTATCACAGGGAGACATGTAGAGACAGACAGGTAACCAGTCTATCACAGGGAGACATGTAGAGACAGACAGGTAACCAGTCTATCACAGGGAGACATGTAAAGACAGACAGGTAACCAGTCTATCACAGGGAGACATGTAGAGACAGACAGGTGACCAGTCTATCACAGGGAGACATGTAGAGACAGACAGGTAACCAGTCTATCACAGGGAGACATGTAGAGACAGACAGGTAACCAGTCTATCACAGGGCTGACATGTAGAGACAGACAGGTAACCAGTCTATCACAGGGAGACATGTAGAGACAGACAGGTAACCAGTCTATCACAGGGAGACATGTACAGACAGACAGGTAACCAGTCTATCACAGGGCTGACATGTAGAGACAGACAGGTAACCAGTCTATCACAGGGATGACATGTAGAGACAGACAGGTAACCAGTCTATCATAGGGCTGACATGTAGAGACAGACAGGTAACCAGTCTATCAAATGGAGACATGTGGAGACAGACAGGTAACCAGTCTATCACAGGGAGACATGTAGAGACAGACAGGTAACCAGTCTATCACAGGGAGACATGTAGAGACCGACAGGTAACCAGTCTATCACAGGGGGACATGTAGAGACAGACAGGTAACCAGTCTATCACAGGGAGACATGTAGAGACAGACAGGTAACCAGTCTATCACAGGGAGACATGTAGAGACAGACAGGTAACCAGTCTATCACGGGGCCGACATGTAGAGTCAGACAGGTAACCAGTCTATCACAGGGAGACATGTAGAGACAGACAGGCAACCAGTCTATCACAGGGCTGACATGTAGAGACAGACAGGTAACCAGTCTATCACAGGGAGACATGTACAGACAGACAGGTAACCAGTCTATCACAGGGCTGACATGTAGAGACAGACAGGTAACCAGTCTATCACAGGGGGACATGTAGAGACAGACAGGTAACCAGTCTATCACAGGGAGACATGTAGAGACAGACAGGTAACCAGTCTATCACAGGGAGACATGTAGAGACAGACAGGTAACCAGTCTATCACAGGGAGACATGTAAAGACAGACAGGTAACCAGTCTATCACAGGGAGACATGTAGAGACAGACAGGTGACCAGTCTATCACAGGGAGACATGTAGAGACAGACAGGTAACCAGTCTATCACAGGGAGACATGTAGAGACAGACAGGTAACCAGTCTATCACAGGGAGACATGTACAGACAGACAGGTAACCAGTCTATCACAGGGCTGACATGTAGAGACAGACAGGTAACCAGTCTATCACAGGGCTGACATGTAGAGACAGACAGGTAACCAGTCTATCATAGGGCTGACATGTAGAGACAGACAGGTAACCAGTCTATCACATGGAGACATGTGGAGACAGACAGGTAACCAGTCTATCACAGGGAGACATGTAGAGACAGACAGGTAACCAGTCTATCACAGGGAGACATGTAGAGACCGACAGGTAACCAGTCTATCACAGGGGGACATGTAGAGACAGACAGGTAACCAGTCTATCACAGGGCTGACATGTAGAGACAGACAGGTAACCAGTCTATCATAGGGCTGACATGTAGAGACAGACAGGTGACCAGTCTATCACAGGGCTGACATGTAGAGACAGACAGGTAACCAGTCTATCACAGGGAGACATGTAGAGACAGACAGGTAACCAGTCTATCACAGGGAGACATGTAGAGACAGACAGGTAACCAGTCTATCACAGGGCTGACATGTAGAGACAGACAGGCAACCAGTCTATCACAGGGCTGACATGTAGAGACAGACAGGTAACCAGTCTATCACAGGGCCGACATGTAGAGACAGACAGGTAACCAGTCTATCACAGGGAGACATGTAGAGACAGACAGGTAACCAGTCTATCACAGGGAGACATGTAGAGACAGACAGGTAACCAGTCTATCACAGGGGGACATGTAGAGACAGACAGGTAACCAGTCTATCACAGGGAGACATGTAGAGACAGACAGGTAACCAGTCTATCACAGGGAGACATGTAGAGACAGACAGGTAACCAGTCTATCACAGGGGGACATGTAGAGACAGACAGGTAACCAGTCTATCACAGGGAGACATGTAGAGACAGACAGGTAACCAGTGTATCACAGGGAGACATGTAGAGACAGACAGGTAACCAGTCTATCACAGGGAGACATGTACAGACAGACAGGTAACCAGTCTATCACAGGGCTGACATGTAGAGACAGACAGGTAACCAGTCTATCACAGGGCTGACATGTAGAGACAGACAGGTAACCAGTCTATCATAGGGCTGACATGTAGAGACAGACAGGTAACCAGTCTATCACAGGGAGACATGTAGAGACAGACAGGTAACCAGTCTATCACAGGGAGACATGTAGAGACAGACAGGTAACCAGTCTATCACAGGGCTGACATGTAGAGACAGACAGGCAACCAGTCTATCACAGGGCTGACATGTAGAGACAGACAGGTAACCAGTCTATCACAGGGCCGACATGTAGAGACAGACAGGTAACCAGTCTATCACAGGGAGACATGTAGAGACAGACAGTTAACCAGTCTATCACAGGGAGACATGTAGAGACAGACAGGTAACCAGTCTATCATGGGGCCGACATGTAGAGACAGACAGGTAACCAGTCTATCACAGGGAGACATGTAGAGACAGACAGGTAACCAGTCTATCACAGGGGGACATGTAGAGACAGACAGGTAACCAGTCTATCACAGGGAGACATGTAGAGACAGACAGGTAACCAGTCTATCACAGGGAGACATGTAGAGACAGACAGGTAACCAGTCTATCACAGGGGGACATGTAGAGACAGACAGGTAACCAGTCTATCACAGGGAGACATGTAGAGACAGACAGGTAACCAGTCTATCACAGGGAGACATGTAGAGACAGACAGGTAACCAGTCTATCACAGGGAGACATGTAAAGACAGACAGGTAACCAGTCTATCACAGGGAGACATGTAGAGACAGACAGGTGACCAGTCTATCACAGGGAGACATGTAGAGACAGACAGGTAACCAGTCTATCACAGGGAGACATGTAGAGACAGACAGGTAACCAGTCTATCACAGGGCTGACATGTAGAGACAGACAGGTAACCAGTCTATCACAGGGAGACATGTAGAGACAGACAGGTAACCAGTCTATCACAGGGAGACATGTACAGACAGACAGGTAACCAGTCTATCACAGGGCTGACATGTAGTGACAGACAGGTAACCAGTCTATCACAGGGATGACATGTAGAGACAGACAGGTAACCAGTCTATCATAGGGCTGACATGTAGAGACAGACAGGTAACCAGTCTATCAAATGGAGACATGTGGAGACAGACAGGTAACCAGTCTATCACAGGGAGACATGTAGAGACAGACAGGTAACCAGTCTATCACAGGGAGACATGTAGAGACCGACAGGTAACCAGTCTATCACAGGGGGACATGTAGAGACAGACAGGGAACCAGTCTATCACAGGGAGACATGTAGAGACAGACAGGTAACCAGTCTATCACAGGGAGACATGTAGAGACAGACAGGTAACCAGTCTATCACGGGGCCGACATGTAGAGACAGACAGGTAACCAGTCTATCACAGGGAGACATGTAGAGACAGACAGGCAACCAGTCTATCACAGGGCTGACATGTAGAGACAGACAGGTAACCAGTCTATCACAGGGCCGACATGTAGAGACAGACAGGTAACCAGTCTATCACAGGGAGACATGTAGAGACAGACAGGTAACCAGTCTATCACAGGGAGACATGTAGAGACAGACAGGTAACCAGTCTATCATGGGGCCGACATGTAGAGACAGACAGGTAACCAGTCTATCACAGGGAGACATGTAGAGACAGACAGGTAACCAGTCTATCACAGGGGGACATGTAGAGACAGACAGGTAACCAGTCTATCACATGGAGACATGAGGAGACAGACAGGTAACCAGTCTATCACAGGGCTGACATGAAGGGAGACAGACAGGCAACCAGTCTATCACAGGGAGACATGTAGAGACAGACAGGTAACCAGTCTATCACAGGGAGACATGTAAAGACAGACAGGTAACCAGTCTATCACAGGGAGACATGTAGAGACAGACAGGTGACCAGTCTATCACAGGGAGACATGTAGAGACAGACAGGTAACCAGTCTATCACAGGGAGACATGTAGAGACAGACAGGTAACCAGTCTATCACAGGGAGACATGTACAGACAGACAGGTAACCAGTCTATCACAGGGCTGACATGTAGAGACAGACAGGTAACCAGTCTATCACAGGGCTGACATGTAGAGACAGACAGGTAACCAGTCTATCATAGGGCTGACATGTAGAGACAGACAGGTAACCAGTCTATCACATGGAGACATGTGGAGACAGACAGGTAACCAGTCTATCACAGGGAGACATGTAGAGACAGACAGGTAACCAGTCTATCACAGGGAGACATGTAGAGACCGACAGGTAACCAGTCTATCACAGGGGGACATGTAGAGACAGACAGGTAACCAGTCTATCACAGGGCTGACATGTAGAGACAGACAGGTAACCAGTCTATCATAGGGCTGACATGTAGAGACAGACAGGTGACCAGTCTATCACAGGGCTGACATGTAGAGACAGACAGGTAACCAGTCTATCACAGGGAGACATGTAGAGACAGACAGGTAACCAGTCTATCACAGGGAGACATGTAGAGACAGACAGGTAACCAGTCTATCACAGGGCTGACATGTAGAGACAGACAGGCAACCAGTCTATCACAGGGCTGACATGTAGAGACAGACAGGTAACCAGTCTATCACAGGGCCGACATGTAGAGACAGACAGGTAACCAGTCTATCACAGGGAGACATGTAGAGACAGACAGGTAACCAGTCTATCACAGGGAGACATGTAGAGACAGACAGGTAACCAGTCTATCACTGGGGGACATGTAGAGACAGACAGGTAACCAGTCTATCACAGGGAGACATGTAGAGACAGACAGGTAACCAGTCTATCACAGGGAGACATGTAGAGACAGACAGGTAACCAGTCTATCACAGGGGGACATGTAGAGACAGACAGGTAACCAGTCTATCACAGGGAGACATGTAGAGACAGACAGGTAACCAGTGTATCACAGGGAGACATGTAGAGACAGACAGGTAACCAGTCTATCACAGGGAGACATGTACAGACAGACAGGTAACCAGTCTATCACAGGGCTGACATGTAGAGACAGACAGGTAACCAGTCTATCACAGGGCTGACATGTAGAGACAGACAGGTAACCAGTCTATCATAGGGCTGACATGTAGAGACAGACAGGTAACCAGTCTATCACAGGGAGACATGTAGAGACAGACAGGTAACCAGTCTATCACAGGGAGACATGTAGAGACAGACAGGTAACCAGTCTATCACAGGGCTGACATGTAGAGACAGACAGGCAACCAGTCTATCACAGGGCTGACATGTAGAGACAGACAGGTAACCAGTCTATCACAGGGCCGACATGTAGAGACAGACAGGTAACCAGTCTATCACAGGGAGACATGTAGAGACAGACAGTTAACCAGTCTATCACAGGGAGACATGTAGAGACAGACAGGTAACCAGTCTATCATGGGGCCGACATGTAGAGACAGACAGGTAACCAGTCTATCACAGGGAGACATGTAGAGACAGACAGGTAACCAGTCTATCACAGGGGGACATGTAGAGACAGACAGGTAACCAGTCTATCACAGGGAGACATGTAGAGACAGACAGGTAACCAGTCTATCACAGGGAGACATGTAGAGACAGACAGGTAACCAGTCTATCACAGGGGGACATGTAGAGACAGACAGGTAACCAGTCTATCACAGGGAGACATGTAGAGACAGACAGGTAACCAGTCTATCACAGGGAGACATGTAGAGACAGACAGGTAACCAGTCTATCACAGGGAGACATGTAAAGACAGACAGGTAACCAGTCTATCACAGGGAGACATGTAGAGACAGACAGGTGACCAGTCTATCACAGGGAGACATGTAGAGACAGACAGGTAACCAGTCTATCACAGGGAGACATGTAGAGACAGACAGGTAACCAGTCTATCACAGGGCTGACATGTAGAGACAGACAGGTAACCAGTCTATCACAGGGAGACATGTAGAGACAGACAGGTAACCAGTCTATCACAGGGAGACATGTACAGACAGACAGGTAACCAGTCTATCACAGGGCTGACATGTAGAGACAGACAGGTAACCAGTCTATCACAGGGATGACATGTAGAGACAGACAGGTAACCAGTCTATCATAGGGCTGACATGTAGAGACAGACAGGTAACCAGTCTATCAAATGGAGACATGTGGAGACAGACAGGTAACCAGTCTATCACAGGGAGACATGTAGAGACAGACAGGTAACCAGTCTATCACAGGGAGACATGTAGAGACCGACAGGTAACCAGTCTATCACAGGGGGACATGTAGAGACAGACAGGTAACCAGTCTATCACAGGGAGACATGTAGAGACAGACAGGTAACCAGTCTATCACAGGGAGACATGTAGAGACAGACAGGTAACCAGTCTATCACGGGGCCGACATGTAGAGACAGACAGGTAACCAGTCTATCACAGGGAGACATGTAGAGACAGACAGGCAACCAGTCTATCACAGGGCTGACATGTAGAGACAGACAGGTAACCAGTCTATCACAGGGAGACATGTACAGACAGACAGGTAACCAGTCTATCACAGGGCTGACATGTAGAGACAGACAGGTAACCAGTCTATCACAGGGGGACATGTAGAGACAGACAGGTAACCAGTCTATCACAGGGAGACATGTAGAGACAGACAGGTAACCAGTCTATCACAGGGAGACATGTAGAGACAGACAGGTAACCAGTCTATCACAGGGAGACATGTAAAGACAGACAGGTAACCAGTCTATCACAGGGAGACATGTAGAGACAGACAGGTGACCAGTCTATCACAGGGAGACATGTAGAGACAGACAGGTAACCAGTCTATCACAGGGAGACATGTAGAGACAGACAGGTAACCAGTCTATCACAGGGAGACATGTACAGACAGACAGGTAACCAGTCTATCACAGGGCTGACATGTAGAGACAGACAGGTAACCAGTCTATCACAGGGCTGACATGTAGAGACAGACAGGTAACCAGTCTATCATAGGGCTGACATGTAGAGACAGACAGGTAACCAGTCTATCACATGGAGACATGTGGAGACAGACAGGTAACCAGTCTATCACAGGGAGACATGTAGAGACATACAGGTAACCAGTCTATCACAGGGAGACATGTAGAGACCGACAGGTAACCAGTCTATCACAGGGGGACATGTAGAGACAGACAGGTAACCAGTCTATCACAGGGCTGACATGTAGAGACAGACAGGTAACCAGTCTATCATAGGGCTGACATGTAGAGACAGACAGGTGACCAGTCTATCACAGGGCTGACATGTAGAGACAGACAGGTAACCAGTCTATCACAGGGAGACATGTAGAGACAGACAGGTAACCAGTCTATCACAGGGAGACATGTAGAGACAGACAGGTAACCAGTCTATCACAGGGCTGACATGTAGAGACAGACAGGCAACCAGTCTATCACAGGGCTGACATGTAGAGACAGACAGGTAACCAGTCTATCACAGGGCCGACATGTAGAGACAGACAGGTAACCAGTCTATCACAGGGAGACATGTAGAGACAGACAGGTAACCAGTCTATCACAGGGAGACATGTAGAGACAGACAGGTAACCAGTCTATCACAGGGGGACATGTAGAGACAGACAGGTAACCAGTCTATCACAGGGAGACATGTAGAGACAGACAGGTAACCAGTCTATCACAGGGAGACATGTAGAGACAGACAGGTAACCAGTCTATCACAGGGGGACATGTAGAGACAGACAGGTAACCAGTCTATCACAGGGAGACATGTAGAGACAGACAGGTAACCAGTGTATCACAGGGAGACATGTAGAGACAGACAGGTAACCAGTCTATCACAGGGAGACATGTACAGACAGACAGGTAACCAGTCTATCACAGGGCTGACATGTAGAGACAGACAGGTAACCAGTCTATCACAGGGCTGACATGTAGAGACAGACAGGTAACCAGTCTATCATAGGGCTGACATGTAGAGACAGACAGGTAACCAGTCTATCACAGGGAGACATGTAGAGACAGACAGGTAACCAGTCTATCACAGGGCTGACATGTAGAGACAGACAGGCAACCAGTCTATCACAGGGCTGACATGTAGAGACAGACAGGTAACCAGTCTATCACAGGGCCGACATGTAGAGACAGACAGGTAACCAGTCTATCACAGGGAGACATGTAGAGACAGACAGTTAACCAGTCTATCACAGGGAGACATGTAGAGACAGACAGGTAACCAGTCTATCATGGGGCCGACATGTAGAGACAGACAGGTAACCAGTCTATCACAGGGAGACATGTAGAGACAGACAGGTAACCAGTCTATCACAGGGGGACATGTAGAGACAGACAGGTAACCAGTCTATCACAGGGAGACATGTAGAGACAGACAGGTAACCAGTCTATCACAGGGAGACATGTAGAGACAGACAGGTAACCAGTCTATCACAGGGGGACATGTAGAGACAGACAGGTAACCAGTCTATCACAGGGAGACATGTAGAGACAGACAGGTAACCAGTCTATCACAGGGAGACATGTAGAGACAGACAGGTAACCAGTCTATCACAGGGAGACATGTAAAGACAGACAGGTAACCAGTCTATCACAGGGAGACATGTAGAGACAGACAGGTGACCAGTCTATCACAGGGAGACATGTAGAGACAGACAGGTAACCAGTCTATCACAGGGAGACATGTAGAGACAGACAGGTAACCAGTCTATCACAGGGCTGACATGTAGAGACAGACAGGTAACCAGTCTATCACAGGGAGACATGTAGAGACAGACAGGTAACCAGTCTATCACAGGGATACATGTACAGACAGACAGGTAACCAGTCTATCACAGGGCTGACATGTAGAGACAGACAGGTAACCAGTCTATCACAGGGATGACATGTAGAGACAGACAGGTAACCAGTCTATCATAGGGCTGACATGTAGAGACAGACAGGTAACCAGTCTATCAAATGGAGACATGTGGAGACAGACAGGTAACCAGTCTATCACAGGGAGACATGTAGAGACAGACAGGTAACCAGTCTATCACAGGGAGACATGTAGAGACCGACAGGTAACCAGTCTATCACAGGGGGACATGTAGAGACAGACAGGTAACCAGTCTATCACAGGGAGACATGTAGAGACAGACAGGTAACCAGTCTATCACAGGGAGACATGTAGAGACAGACAGGTAACCAGTCTATCACGGGGCCGACATGTAGAGACAGACAGGTAACCAGTCTATCACAGGGAGACATGTAGAGACAGACAGGCAACCAGTCTATCACAGGGCTGACATGTAGAGACAGACAGGTAACCAGTCTATCACAGGGCCGACATGTAGAGACAGACAGGTAACCAGTCTATCACAGGGAGACATGTAGAGACAGACAGGTAACCAGTCTATCACAGGGAGACATGTAGAGACAGACAGGTAACCAGTCTATCATGGGGCCGACATGTAGAGACAGACAGGTAACCAGTCTATCACAGGGAGACATGTAGAGACAGACAGGTAACCAGTCTATCACAGGGGGACATGTAGAGACAGACAGGTAACCAGTCTATCACATGGAGACATGTGGAGACAGACAGGTAACCAGTCTATCACAGGGCTGACATGAAGGGAGACAGACAGGCAACCAGTCTATCACAGGGCTGACATGTAGAGACAGACAGGTAACCAGTCTATCACAGGGCCGACATGTAGAGACAGACAGGTAACCAGTCTATCACAGGGAGACATGTAGAGACAGACAGGTAACCAGTCTATCACAGGGAGACATGTAGAGACAGACAGGTAACCAGTCTATCATGGGGCCGACATGTAGAGACAGACAGGTAACCAGTCTATCACAGGGAGACATGTAGAGACAGACAGGTAACCAGTCTATCACAGGGGGACATGTAGAGACAGACAGGTAACCAGTCTATCACAGTAAGACATGTAGAGACAGACAGGTAACCAGTCTATCACAGGGAGACATGTAGAGACAGACAGGTAACCAGTCTATCACAGGGGGACATGTAGAGACAGACAGGTAACCAGTCTATCACAGGGAGACATGTAGAGACAGACAGGTAACCAGTCTATCACAGGGAGACATGTAGAGACAGACAGGTAACCAGTCTATCACAGGGAGACATGTAAAGACAGACAGGTAACCAGTCTATCACAGGGAGACATGTAGAGACAGACAGGTGACCAGTCTATCACAGGGAGACATGTAGAGACAGACAGGTAACCAGTCTATCACAGGGAGACATGTAGAGACAGACAGGTAACCAGTCTATCACAGGGCTGACATGTAGAGACAGACAGGTAACCAGTCTATCACAGGGAGACATGTAGAGACAGACAGGTAACCAGTCTATCACAGGGAGACATGTACAGACAGACAGGTAACCAGTCTATTACAGGGCTGACATGTAGAGACAGACAGGTAACCAGTCTATCACAGGGCTGACATGTAGAGACAGACAGGTAACCAGTCTATCATAGGGCTGACATGTAGAGACAGACAGGTAACCAGTCTATCACATGGAGACATGTGGAGACAGACAGGTAACCAGTCTATCACAGGGAGACATGTAGAGACAGACAGGTAACCAGTCTATCACAGGGAGACATGTAGAGAACGACAGGTAACCAGTCTATCACAGGGGGACATGTAGAGACAGACAGGTAACCAGTCTATCACAGGGAGACATGTAGAGACAGACAGGTAACCAGTCTATCACAGGGAGACATGTAGAGACAGACAGGTAACCAGTCTATCACGGGGCCGACATGTAGAGACAGACAGGTAACCAGTCTATCACAGGGAGACATGTAGAGACAGACAGGTAACCAGTCTATCACAGGGGGACATGTAGAGACAGACAGTTAACCAGTCTATCACAGGGAGACATGTAGAGACAGACAGGTAACCAGTCTATCACATGGAGACATGTAGAGACAGACAGGTAACCAGTCTATCACAGGGGGACATGTAGAGACAGACAGGTAACCAGTCTATCACAGGGAGACATGTAGAGACAGACAGGTAACCAGTCTATCACAGGGAGACATGGAGAGACAGACAGGTAACCAGTCTATCACAGGGAGACATGTAAAGACAGACAGGTAACCAGTCTATCACAGGGAGACATGTAGAGACAGACAGGTGACCAGTCTATCACAGGGAGACATGTAGAGACAGACAGGTAACCAGTCTATCACAGGGGGACATGTAGAGACAGACAGGTAACCAGTCTATCACAGGGAGACATGTAGAGACAGACAGGTAACCAGTCTATCACAGGGAGACATGTAGAGACCGACAGGTAACCAGTCTTTCACAGGGGGACATGTAGAGACAGACAGGTAACCAGTCTATCACAGGAGACATGTAGAGACAGACAGGTAACCAGTCTATCACAGGGAGACATGTAGAGACAGACAGGTAACCAGTCTATCACGGGGCCGACATTTAGAGACAGACAGGTAACCAGTCTATCACAGGGAGACATGTAGAGACAGACAGGTAACCAGTCTATCACAGGGAGACATGTAGAGACAGACAGGTAACCAGTCTATCATGGGGCCGACATGTAGAGACAGACAGGTAACCAGTCTATCACAGGGAGACATGTAGAGACAGACAGGTAACCAGTCTATCACAGGGGGACATGTAGAGACAGACAGGTAACCAGTCTATCACAGTAAGACATGTAGAGACAGACAGGTAACCAGTCTATCACAGGGAGACATGTAGAGACAGACAGGTAACCAGTCTATCACAGGGGGACATGTAGAGACAGACAGGTAACCAGTCTATCACAGGGAGACATGTAGAGACAGACAGGTAACCAGTCTATCACAGGGAGACATGTAGAGACAGACAGGTAACCAGTCTATCACAGGGAGACATGTAAAGACAGACAGGTAACCAGTCTATCACAGGGAGACATGTAGAGACAGACAGGTGACCAGTCTATCACAGGGAGACATGTAGAGACAGACAGGTAACCAGTCTATCACAGGGAGACATGTAGAGACAGACAGGTAACCAGTCTATCACAGGGCTGACATGTAGAGACAGACAGGTAACCAGTCTATCACAGGGAGACATGTAGAGACAGACAGGTAACCAGTCTATCACAGGGAGACATGTACAGACAGACAGGTAACCAGTCTATTACAGGGCTGACATGTAGAGACAGACAGGTAACCAGTCTATCACAGGGCTGACATGTAGAGACAGACAGGTAACCAGTCTATCATAGGGCTGACATGTAGAGACAGACAGGTAACCAGTCTATCACATGGAGACATGTGGAGACAGACAGGTAGCCAGTCTATCACAGGGAGACATGTAGAGACAGACAGGTAACCAGTCTATCACAGGGAGACATGTAGAGAACGACAGGTAACCAGTCTATCACAGGGGGACATGTAGAGACAGACAGGTAACCAGTCTATCACAGGGAGACATGTAGAGACAGACAGGTAACCAGTCTATCACAGGGAGACATGTAGAGACAGACAGGTAACCAGTCTATCACGGGGCCGACATGTAGAGACAGACAGGTAACCAGTCTATCACAGGGAGACATGTAGAGACAGACAGGTAACCAGTCTATCACAGGGGGACATGTAGAGACAGACAGTTAACCAGTCTATCACAGGGAGACATGTAGAGACAGACAGGTAACCAGTCTATCACATGGAGACATGTAGAGACAGACAGGTAACCAGTCTATCACAGGGGGACATGTAGAGACAGACAGGTAACCAGTCTATCACAGGGAGACATGTAGAGACAGACAGGTAACCAGTCTATCACAGGGAGACATGGAGAGACAGACAGGTAACCAGTCTATCACAGGGAGACATGTAAAGACAGACAGGTAACCAGTCTATCACAGGGAGACATGTAGAGACAGACAGGTGACCAGTCTATCACAGGGAGACATGTAGAGACAGACAGGTAACCAGTCTATCACAGGGGGACATGTAGAGACAGACAGGTAACCAGTCTATCACAGGGAGACATGTAGAGACAGACAGGTAACCAGTCTATCACAGGGAGACATGTAGAGACCGACAGGTAACCAGTCTTTCACAGGGGGACATGTAGAGACAGACAGGTAACCAGTCTATCACAGGAGACATGTAGAGACAGACAGGTAACCAGTCTATCACAGGGAGACATGTAGAGACAGACAGGTAACCAGTCTATCACGGGGCCGACATTTAGAGACAGACAGGTAACCAGTCTATCACAGGGAGACATGTAGAGACAGACAGGTAACCAGTCTATCACAGGGCTGACATGTAGAGACAGACAGGTGACCAGTCTATCACAGGGCTGACATGTAGAGAGAGACAGGTGACCAGTCTATCACAGGGCTGACATGTAGAGACAGACAGGTAACCAGTCTATCACAGGGAGACATGTAGAGACAGACAGGTAACCAGTCTATCACAGGGAGACATGTAGAGACAGACAGGTAACCAGTCTATCACAGGGCTGACATGTAGAGACAGACAGGCAACCAGTCTATCACAGGGCTGACATGTAGAGACAGACAGGTAACCAGTCTATCACAGGGCCGACATGTAGAGACAGACAGGTAACCAGTCTATCACAGGGAGACATGTAGAGACAGACAGGTAACCAGTCTATCACAGGGAGACATGTAGAGACAGACAGGTAACCAGTCTATCACAGGGCTGACATGTAGAGACAGACAGGTAACCAGTCTATCACAGGGAGACATGTAAAGACAGACAGGTAACCAGTCTATCACAGGGAGACATGTAGAGACAGACAGGTGACCAGTCTATCACAGGGAGACATGTACAGACAGACAGGTAACCAGTCTATCACAGGGCTGACATGTAGAGACAGACAGGTAACCAGTCTATCACAGGGCTGACATGTAGAGACAGACAGGTAACCAGTCTATCAAAGGGCTGACATGTAGAGACAGACAGGTAACCAGTCTATCACATGGAGACATGTGGAGACAGACAGGTAACCAGTCTATCACAGGGAGACATGTAGAGACAGACAGGTAACCAGTCTATCACAGGGAGACATGTAGAGACCGACAGGTAACCAGTCTATCACAGGGGGACATGTAGAGACAGACAGGTAACCAGTCTATCACAGGGCTGACATGTAGAGACAGACAGGTAACCAGTCTATCATAGGGCTGACATGTAGAGACAGACAGGTGACCAGTCTATCACAGGGCTGACATGTAGAGACAGACAGGTAACCAGTCTATCACAGGGAGACATGTAGAGACAGACAGGTAACCAGTCTATCACAGGGAGACATGTAGAGACAGACAGGTAACCAGTCTATCACAGGGCTGACATGTAGAGACAGACAGGCAACCAGTCTATCACAGGGCTGACATGTAGAGACAGACAGGTAACCAGTCTATCACAGGGCCGACATGTAGAGACAGACAGGTAACCAGTCTATCACAGGGAGACATGTAGAGACAGACAGGTAACCAGTCTATCACAGGGAGACATGTAGAGACAGACAGGTAACCAGTCTATCATGGGGCCGACATGTAGAGACAGACAGGTAACCAGTCTATCACAGGGAGACATGTAGAGACAGACAGGTAACCAGTCTATCACAGGGCTGACATGTAGAGACAGACAGGCAACCAGTCTATCACAGGGCTGACATGTAGAGACAGACAGGTAACCAGTCTATCACAGGGCCGACATGTAGAGACAGACAGGTAACCAGTCTATCACAGGGAGACATGTAGAGACAGACAGGTAACCAGTCTATCACAGGGAGACATGTAGAGACAGACAGGTAACCAGTCTATCACAGGGAGACATGTACAGACAGACAGGTAACCAGTCTATCACAGGGCTGACATGTAGAGACAGACAGGTAACCAGTCTATCACAGGGCTGACATGTAGAGACAGACAGGTAACCAGTCTATCATAGGGCTGACATGTAGAGACAGACAGGTAACCAGTCTATCACATGGAGACATGTGGAGACAGACAGGTAACCAGTCTATCACAGGGAGACATGTAGAGACAGACAGGTAACCAGTCTATCACAGGGAGACATGTAGAGACCGACAGGTAACCAGTCTATCACAGGGGGACATGTAGAGACAGACAGGTAACCAGTCTATCACAGGGCTGACATGTAGAGACAGACAGGTAACCAGTCTATCATAGGGCTGACATGTAGAGACAGACAGGTGACCAGTCTATCACAGGGCTGACATGTAGAGACAGACAGGTAACCAGTCTATCACTGGGAGACATGTAGAGACAGACAGGTAACCAGTCTATCACAGGGAGACATGTAGAGACAGACAGGTAACCAGTCTATCACAGGGCTGACATGTAGAGACAGACAGGCAACCAGTCTATCACAGGGCTGACATGTAGAGACAGACAGGTAACCAGTCTATCACAGGGCCGACATGTAGAGAAAGACAGGTAACCAGTCTATCACAGGGAGACATGTAGAGACAGACAGGTAACCAGTCTATCACAGGGAGACATGTAGAGACAGACAGGTAACCAGTCTATCATGGGGCCGACATGTAGAGACAGACAGGTAACCAGTCTATCACAGGGAGACATGTAGAGACAGACAGGTAACCAGTCTATCACAGGGAGACATGTAGAGACAGACAGGTAACCAGTCTATCACAGGGAGACATGTACAGACAGACAGGTAACCAGTCTATCACAGGGCTGACATGTAGAGACAGACAGGTAACCAGTCTATCACAGGGCTGACATGTAGAGACAGACAGGTAACCAGTCTATCATAGGGCTGACATGTAGAGACAGACAGGTAACCAGTCTATCACATGGAGACATGTGGAGACAGACAGGTAACCAGTCTATCACAGGGAGACATGTAGAGACAGACAGGTAACCAGTCTATCACAGGGAGACATGTAGAGACCGACAGGTAACCAGTCTATCACAGGGGGACATGTAGAGACAGACAGGTAACCAGTCTATCACAGGGCTGACATGTAGAGACAGACAGGTAACCAGTCTATCATAGGGCTGACATGTAGAGACAGACAGGTGACCAGTCTATCACAGGGCTGACATGTAGAGACAGACAGGTAACCAGTCTATCACAGGGAGACATGTAGAGACAGACAGGTAACCAGTCTATCACAGGGAGACATGTAGAGACAGACAGGTAACCAGTCTATCACAGGGCTGACATGTAGAGACAGACCGGCAACCAGTCTATCACAGGGCTGACATGTAGAGACAGACAGGTAACCAGTCTATCACAGGGCCGACATGTAGAGAAAGACAGGTAACCAGTCTATCACAGGGAGACATGTAGAGACAGACAGGTAACCAGTCTATCACAGGGAGACATGTAGAGACAGACAGGTAACCAGTCTATCATGGGGCCGACATGTAGAGACAGACAGGTAACCAGTATATCACAGGGAGACATGTAGAGACAGACAGGTAACCAGTCTATCACAGGGGGACATGTAGAGACAGACAGGTAACCAGTCTATCACAGGGAGACATGTAGAGACAGACAGGTAACCAGTCTATCACAGGGAGACATGTAGAGACAGACAGGTAACCAGTCTATCACAGGGGGACATGTAGAGACAGACAGGTAACCAGTCTATCACAGGGAGACATGTAGAGACAGACAGGTAACCAGTCTATCACAGGGAGACATGTAGAGACAGACAGGTAACCAGTCTATCACAGGGAGACATGTAAAGACAGACAGGTAACCAGTCTATCACAGGGAGACATGTAGAGACAGACAGGTGACCAGTCTATCACAGGGAGACATGTAGAGACAGACAGGTAACCAGTCTATCACAGGGAGACATGTACAGACAGACAGGTAACCAGTCTATCACAGGGCTGACATGTAGAGACAGACAGGTAACCAGTCTATCACAGGGAGACATGTAGAGACAGACAGGTAACCAGTCTATCACAGGGAGACATGTACAGACAGACAGGTAACCAGTCTATCACAGGGCTGACATGTAGAGACAGACAGGTAACCAGTCTATCACAGGGCTGACATGTAGAGACAGACAGGTAACCAGTCTATCATAGGGCTGACATGTAGAGACAGACAGGTAACCAGTCTATCACATGGAGACATGTGGAGACAGACAGGTAACCAGTCTATCACAGGGAGACATGTAGAGACAGACAGGTAACCAGTCTATCACAGGGAGACATGTAGAGACCGACAGGTAACCAGTCTATCACAGGGGGACATGTAGAGACAGACAGGTAACCAGTCTATCACAGGGAGACATGTAGAGACAGACAGGTAACCAGTCTATCACAGGGAGACATGTAGAGACAGACAGGTAACCAGTCTATCACGGGGCCGACATGTAGAGACAGACAGGTAACCAGTCTATCACAGGGAGACATGTAGAGACAGACAGGTAACCAGTCTATCACAGGGGGACATGTAGAGACAGACAGTTAACCAGTCTATCACAGGGAGACATGTAGAGACAGACAGGTAACCAGTCTATCACATGGAGACATGTAGAGACAGACAGGTAACCAGTCTATCACAGGGGGACATGTAGAGACAGACAGGTAACCAGTCTATCACAGGGAGACATGTAGAGACAGACAGGTAACCAGTCTATCACAGGGAGACATGGAGAGACAGACAGGTAACCAGTCTATCACAGGGAGACATGTAAAGACAGACAGGTAACCAGTCTATCACAGGGAGACATGTAGAGACAGACAGGTGACCAGTCTATCACAGGGAGACATGTAGAGACAGACAGGTAACCAGTCTATCACAGGGGGACATGTAGAGACAGACAGGTAACCAGTCTATCACAGGGAGACATGTAGAGACAGACAGGTAACCAGTCTATCACAGGGAGACATGTAGAGACCGACAGGTAACCAGTCTTTCACAGGGGGACATGTAGAGACAGACAGGTAACCAGTCTATCACAGGGAGACATGTAGAGACAGACAGGTAACCAGTCTATCACAGGGAGACATGTAGAGACAGACAGGTAACCAGTCTATCACGGGGCCGACATTTAGAGACAGACAGGTAACCAGTCTATCACAGGGAGACATGTAGAGACAGACAGGTAACCAGTCTATCACAGGGCTGACATGTAGAGACAGACAGGTAACCAGTCTATCACAGGGAGACATGTAGAGACAGACAGGTAACCAGTCTATCACAGGGAGACATGTAGAGACAGACAGGTAACCAGTCTATCACAGGGCTGACATGTAGAGACAGACAGGCAACCAGTCTATCACAGGGCTGACATGTAGAGACAGACAGGTAACCAGTCTATCACAGGGCCGACATGTAGAGACAGACAGGTAACCAGTCTATCACAGGGAGACATGTAGAGACAGACAGGTAACCAGTCTATCACAGGGAGACATGTAGAGACAGACAGGTAACCAGTCTATCATGGGGCCGACATGTAGAGACAGACAGGTAACCAGTCTATCACAGGGAGACATGTAGAGACAGACAGGTAACCAGTCTATCACAGGGGGACATGTAGAGACAGACAGGTAACCAGTCTATCACAGGGAGACATGTAGAGACAGACAGGTAACCAGTCTATCACAGGGAGACATGTAGAGACAGACAGGTAACCAGTCTATCACAGGGGGACATGTAGAGACAGACAGGTAACCAGTCTATCACAGGGAGACATGTAGAGACAGACAGGTAACCAGTCTATCACAGGGAGACATGTAGAGACAGACAGGTAACCAGTCTATCACAGGGAGACATGTAAAGACAGACAGGTAACCAGTCTATCACAGGGAGACATGTAGAGACAGACAGGTGACCAGTCTATCACAGGGAGACATGTAGAGAAAGACAGGTAACCAGTCTATCACAGGGAGACATGTAGAGACAGACAGGTAACCAGTCTATCACAGGGCTGACATGTAGAGACAGACAGGTAACCAGTCTATCACAGGGAGACATGTAGAGACAGACAGGTGACCAGTCTATCACAGGGAGACATGTACAGACAGACAGGTAACCAGTCTATCACAGGGCTGACATGTAGAGACAGACAGGTAACCAGTCTATCACAGGGGGACATGTAGAGACAGACAGGTAACCAGTCTATCACAGGGAGACATGCAGAGACAGACAGGTAACCAGTCTATCACAGGGAGACATGTAGAGACAGACAGGTAACCAGTCTATCACAGGGAGACATGTAGAGACAGACAGGTAACCAGTCTATCACAGGGAGACATGTAGAGACAGACAGGTAACCAGTCTATCACAGGGAGACATGTAAAGACAGACAGGTAACCAGTCTATCACAGGGAGACATGTAGAGACAGACAGGTGACCAGTCTATCACAGGGAGACATGTAGAGACAGACAGGTAACCAGTCTATCACAGGGAGACATGTAGAGACAGACAGGTAACCAGTCTATCACAGGGCTGACATGTAGAGACAGACAGGTAACCAGTCTATCACAGGGAGACATGTAGAGACAGACAGGTAACCAGTCTATCACAGGGAGACATGTACAGACAGACAGGTAACCAGTCTATCACAGGGCTGACATGTAGAGACAGACAGGTAACCAGTCTATCACAGGGATGACATGTAGAGACAGACAGGTAACCAGTCTATCATAGGGCTGACATGTAGAGACAGACAGGTAACCAGTCTATCACATGGAGACATGTGGAGACAGACAGGTAACCAGTCTATCACAGGGAGACATGTAGAGACAGACAGGTAACCAGTCTATCACAGGGAGACATGTAGAGACCGACAGGTAACCAGTCTATCACAGGGGGACATGTAGAGACAGACAGGTAACCAGTCTATCACAGGGAGACATGTAGAGACAGACAGGTAACCAGTCTATCACAGGGAGACATGTAGAGACAGACAGGTAACCAGTCTATCACGGGGCCGACATGTAGAGACAGACAGGTAACCAGTCTATCACAGGGAGACATGTAGAGACAGACAGGCAACCAGTCTATCACAGGGCTGACATGTAGAGACAGACAGGTAACCAGTCTATCACAGGGCCGACATGTAGAGACAGACAGGTAACCAGTCTATCACAGGGAGACATGTAGAGACAGACAGGTAACCAGTCTATCACAGGGAGACATGTAGAGACAGACAGGTAACCAGTCTATCATGGGGCCGACATGTAGAGACAGACAGGTAACCAGTCTATCACAGGGAGACATGTAGAGACAGACAGGTAACCAGTCTATCACAGGGGGACATGTAGAGACAGACAGGTAACCAGTCTATCACATGGAGACATGTGGAGACAGACAGGTAACCAGTCTATCACAGGGCTGACATGAAGGGAGACAGACAGGCAACCAGTCTATCACAGGGCTGACATGTAGAGACAGACAGGTAACCAGTCTATCACAGGGCCGACATGTAGAGACAGACAGGTAACCAGTCTATCACAGGGAGACATGTAGAGACAGACAGGTAACCAGTCTATCACAGGGAGACATGTAGAGACAGACAGGTAACCAGTCTATCATGGGGCCGACATGTAGAGACAGACAGGTAACCAGTCTATCACAGGGAGACATGTAGAGACAGACAGGTAACCAGTCTATCACAGGGGGACATGTAGAGACAGACAGGTAACCAGTCTATCACAGTAAGACATGTAGAGACAGACAGGTAACCAGTCTATCACAGGGAGACATGTAGAGACAGACAGGTAACCAGTCTATCACAGGGGGACATGTAGAGACAGACAGGTAACCAGTCTATCACAGGGAGACATGTAGAGACAGACAGGTAACCAGTCTATCACAGGGAGACATGTAGAGACAGACAGGTAACCAGTCTATCACAGGGAGACATGTAAAGACAGACAGGTAACCAGTCTATCACAGGGAGACATGTAGAGACAGACAGGTGACCAGTCTATCACAGGGAGACATGTAGAGACAGACAGGTAACCAGTCTATCACAGGGAGACATGTAGAGACAGACAGGTAACCAGTCTATCACAGGGCTGACATGTAGAGACAGACAGGTAACCAGTCTATCACAGGGAGACATGTAGAGACAGACAGGTAACCAGTCTATCACAGGGAGACATGTACAGACAGACAGGTAACCAGTCTATTACAGGGCTGACATGTAGAGACAGACAGGTAACCAGTCTATCACAGGGCTGACATGTAGAGACAGACAGGTAACCAGTCTATCATAGGGCTGACATGTAGAGACAGACAGGTAACCAGTCTATCACGGGGCCGACATGTAGAGACAGACAGGTAACCAGTCTATCACAGGGAGACATGTAGAGACAGACAGGTAACCAGTCTATCACAGGGGGACATGTAGAGACAGACAGTTAACCAGTCTATCACAGGGAGACATGTAGAGACAGACAGGTAACCAGTCTATCACATGGAGACATGTAGAGACAGACAGGTAACCAGTCTATCACAGGGGGACATGTAGAGACAGACAGGTAACCAGTCTATCACAGGGAGACATGTAGAGACAGACAGGTAACCAGTCTATCACAGGGAGACATGGAGAGACAGACAGGTAACCAGTCTATCACAGGGAGACATGTAAAGACAGACAGGTAACCAGTCTATCACAGGGAGACATGTAGAGACAGACAGGTGACCAGTCTATCACAGGGAGACATGTAGAGACAGACAGGTAACCAGTCTATCACAGGGGGACATGTAGAGACAGACAGGTAACCAGTCTATCACAGGGAGACATGTAGAGACAGACAGGTAACCAGTCTATCACAGGGAGACATGTAGAGACCGACAGGTAACCAGTCTTTCACAGGGGGACATGTAGAGACAGACAGGTAACCAGTCTATCACAGGGAGACATGTAGAGACAGACAGGTAACCAGTCTATCACAGGGAGACATGTAGAGACAGACAGGTAACCAGTCTATCACGGGGCCGACATTTAGAGACAGACAGGTAACCAGTCTATCACAGGGAGACATGTAGAGACAGACAGGTAACCAGTCTATCACAGGGAGACATGTAGAGACAGACAGGTAACCAGTCTATCATGGGGCCGACATGTAGAGACAGACAGGTAACCAGTCTATCACAGGGAGACATGTAGAGACAGACAGGTAACCAGTCTATCACAGGGGGACATGTAGAGACAGACAGGTAACCAGTCTATCACAGGGAGACATGTAGAGACAGACAGGTAACCAGTCTATCACAGGGAGACATGTAGAGACAGACAGGTAACCAGTCTATCACAGGGGGACATGTAGAGACAGACAGGTAACCAGTCTATCACAGGGAGACATGTAGAGACAGACAGGTAACCAGTCTATCACAGGGAGACATGTAGAGACAGACAGGTAACCAGTCTATCACAGGGAGACATGTAAAGACAGACAGGTAACCAGTCTATCACAGGGAGACATGTAGAGACAGACAGGTGACCAGTCTATCACAGGGAGACATGTAGAGACAGACAGGTAACCAGTCTATCACAGGGAGACATGTAGAGACAGACAGGTAACCAGTCTATCACAGGGCTGACATGTAGAGACAGACAGGTAACCAGTCTATCACAGGGAGACATGTAGAGACAGACAGGTAACCAGTCTATCACAGGGAGACATGTACAGACAGACAGGTAACCAGTCTATCACAGGGCTGACATGTAGAGACAGACAGGTAACCAGTCTATCACAGGGGGACATGTAGAGACAGACAGGTAACCAGTCTATCACAGGGAGACATGTAGAGACAGACAGGTAACCAGTCTATCATGGGGCCGACATGTAGAGACAGACAGGTAACCAGTCTATCACAGGGAGACATGTAGAGACAGACAGGTAACCAGTCTATCACAGGGGGACATGTAGAGACAGACAGGTAACCAGTCTATCACAGGGAGACATGTAGAGACAGACAGGTAACCAGTCTATCACAGGGAGACATGTAGAGACAGACAGGTAACCAGTCTATCACAGGGGGACATGTAGAGACAGACAGGTAACCAGTCTATCACAGGGAGACATGTAGAGACAGACAGGTAACCAGTCTATCACAGGGAGACATGTAGAGACAGACAGGTAACCAGTCTATCACAGGGAGACATGTAAAGACAGACAGGTAACCAGTCTATCACAGGGAGACATGTAGAGACAGACAGGTGACCAGTCTATCACAGGGAGACATGTAGAGACAGACAGGTAACCAGTCTATCACAGGGAGACATGTAGAGACAGACAGGTAACCAGTCTATCACAGGGCTGACATGTAGAGACAGACAGGTAACCAGTCTATCACAGGGAGACATGTAGAGACAGACAGGTAACCAGTCTATCACAGGGAGACATGTACAGACAGACAGGTAACCAGTCTATCACAGGGCTGACATGTAGAGACAGACAGGTAACCAGTCTATCACAGGGGGACATGTAGAGACAGACAGGTAACCAGTCTATCACAGGGAGACATGTAGAGACAGACAGGTAACCAGTCTATCACAGGGGGACATGTAGAGACAGACAGGTAACCAGTCTATCACAGGGCTGACATGTAGAGACAGACAGGTAACCAGTCTATCACAGGGAGACATGTACAGACAGACAGGTAACCAGTCTATCACAGGGCTGACATGTAGAGACAGACAGGTAACCAGTCTATCACAGGGGGACATGTAGAGACAGACAGGTAACCAGTCTATCACAGGGAGACATGTAGAGACAGACAGGTAACCAGTCTATCACAGGGAGACATGTAGAGACAGACAGGTAACCAGTCTATCACAGGGAGACATGTAAAGACAGACAGGTAACCAGTCTATCACAGGGAGACATGTAGAGACAGACAGGTGACCAGTCTATCACAGGGAGACATGTAGAGACAGACAGGTAACCAGTCTATCACAGGGAGACATGTAGAGACAGACAGGTAACCAGTCTATCACAGGGAGACATGTACAGACAGACAGGTAACCAGTCTATCACAGGGCTGACATGTAGAGACAGACAGGTAACCAGTCTATCACAGGGCTGACATGTAGAGACAGACAGGTAACCAGTCTATCATAGGGCTGACATGTAGAGACAGACAGGTAACCAGTCTATCACATGGAGACATGTGGAGACAGACAGGTAACCAGTCTATCACAGGGAGACATGTAGAGACAGACAGGTAACCAGTCTATCACAGGGAGACATGTAGAGACCGACAGGTAACCAGTCTATCACAGGGGGACATGTAGAGACAGACAGGTAACCAGTCTATCACAGGGCTGACATGTAGAGACAGACAGGTAACCAGTCTATCATAGGGCTGACATGTAGAGACAGACAGGTGACCAGTCTATCACAGGGCTGACATGTAGAGACAGACAGGTAACCAGTCTATCACAGGGAGACATGTAGAGACAGACAGGTAACCAGTCTATCACAGGGAGACATGTAGAGACAGACAGGTAACCAGTCTATCACAGGGCTGACATGTAGAGACAGACAGGCAACCAGTCTATCACAGGGCTGACATGTAGAGACAGACAGGTAACCAGTCTATCACAGGGCCGACATGTAGAGACAGACAGGTAACCAGTCTATCACAGGGAGACATGTAGAGACAGACAGGTAACCAGTCTATCACAGGGAGACATGTAGAGACAGACAGGTAACCAGTCTATCACAGGGGGACATGTAGAGACAGACAGGTAACCAGTCTATCACAGGGAGACATGTAGAGACAGACAGGTAACCAGTCTATCACAGGGAGACATGTAGAGACAGACAGGTAACCAGTCTATCACAGGGGGACATGTAGAGACAGACAGGTAACCAGTCTATCACAGGGAGACATGTAGAGACAGACAGGTAACCAGTGTATCACAGGGAGACATGTAGAGACAGACAGGTAACCAGTCTATCACAGGGAGACATGTACAGACAGACAGGTAACCAGTCTATCACAGGGCTGACATGTAGAGACAGACAGGTAACCAGTCTATCACAGGGCTGACATGTAGAGACAGACAGGTAACCAGTCTATCATAGGGCTGACATGTAGAGACAGACAGGTAACCAGTCTATCACAGGGAGACATGTAGAGACAGACAGGTAACCAGTCTATCACAGGGAGACATGTAGAGACAGACAGGTAACCAGTCTATCACAGGGCTGACATGTAGAGACAGACAGGCAACCAGTCTATCACAGGGCTGACATGTAGAGACAGACAGGTAACCAGTCTATCACAGGGCCGACATGTAGAGACAGACAGGTAACCAGTCTATCACAGGGAGACATGTAGAGACAGACAGTTAACCAGTCTATCACAGGGAGACATGTAGAGACAGACAGGTAACCAGTCTATCATGGGGCCGACATGTAGAGACAGACAGGTAACCAGTCTATCACAGGGAGACATGTAGAGACAGACAGGTAACCAGTCTATCACAGGGGGACATGTAGAGACAGACAGGTAACCAGTCTATCACAGGGAGACATGTAGAGACAGACAGGTAACCAGTCTATCACAGGGAGACATGTAGAGACAGACAGGTAACCAGTCTATCACAGGGGGACATGTAGAGACAGACAGGTAACCAGTCTATCACAGGGAGACATGTAGAGACAGACAGGTAACCAGTCTATCACAGGGAGACATGTAGAGACAGACAGGTAACCAGTCTATCACAGGGAGACATGTAAAGACAGACAGGTAACCAGTCTATCACAGGGAGACATGTAGAGACAGACAGGTGACCAGTCTATCACAGGGAGACATGTAGAGACAGACAGGTAACCAGTCTATCACAGGGAGACATGTAGAGACAGACAGGTAACCAGTCTATCAAAGGGCTGACATGTAGAGACAGACAGGTAACCAGTCTATCACAGGGAGACATGTAGAGACAGACAGGTAACCAGTCTATCACAGGGAGACATGTACAGACAGACAGGTAACCAGTCTATCACAGGGCTGACATGTAGAGACAGACAGGTAACCAGTCTATGACAGGGATGACATGTAGAGACAGACAGGTAACCAGTCTATCATAGGGCTGACATGTAGAGACAGACAGGTAACCAGTCTATCACATGGAGACATGTGGAGACAGACAGGTAACCAGTCTATCACAGGGAGACATGTAGAGACAGACAGGTAACCAGTCTATCACAGGGAGACATGTAGAGACCGACAGGTAACCAGTCTATCACAGGGGGACATGTAGAGACAGACAGGTAACCAGTCTATCACAGGGAGACATGTAGAGACAGACAGGTAACCAGTCTATCACAGGGAGACATGTAGAGACAGACAGGTAACCAGTCTATCACGGGGCCGACATGTAGAGACAGACAGGTAACCAGTCTATCACAGGGAGACATGTAGAGACAGACAGGCAACCAGTCTATCACAGGGCTGACATGTAGAGACAGACAGGTAACCAGTCTATCACAGGGCCGACATGTAGAGACAGACAGGTAACCAGTCTATCACAGGGAGACATGTAGAGACAGACAGGTAACCAGTCTATCACAGGGAGACATGTAGAGACAGACAGGTAACCAGTCTATCATGGGGCCGACATGTAGAGACAGACAGGTAACCAGTCTATCACAGGGAGACATGTAGAGACAGACAGGTAACCAGTCTATCACAGGGGGACATGTAGAGACAGACAGGTAACCAGTCTATCACATGGAGACATGTGGAGACAGACAGGTAACCAGTCTATCACAGGGCTGACATGAAGGGAGACAGACAGGCAACCAGTCTATCACAGGGCTGACATGTAGAGACAGACAGGTAACCAGTCTATCACAGGGCCGACATGTAGAGACAGACAGGTAACCAGTCTATCACAGGGAGACATGTAGAGACAGACAGGTAACCAGTCTATCACAGGGAGACATGTAGAGACAGACAGGTAACCAGTCTATCATGGGGCCGACATGTAGAGACAGACAGGTAACCAGTCTATCACAGGGAGACATGTAGAGACAGACAGGTAACCAGTCTATCACAGGGGGACATGTAGAGACAGACAGGTAACCAGTCTATCACAGTAAGACATGTAGAGACAGACAGGTAACCAGTCTATCACAGGGAGACATGTAGAGACAGACAGGTAACCAGTCTATCACAGGGGGACATGTAGAGACAGACAGGTAACCAGTCTATCACAGGGAGACATGTAGAGACAGACAGGTAACCAGTCTATCACAGGGAGACATGTAGAGACAGACAGGTAACCAGTCTATCACAGGGAGACATGTAAAGACAGACAGGTAACCAGTCTATCACAGGGAGACATGTAGAGACAGACAGGTGACCAGTCTATCACAGGGAGACATGTAGAGACAGACAGGTAACCAGTCTATCACAGGGAGACATGTAGAGACAGACAGGTAACCAGTCTATCACAGGGCTGACATGTAGAGACAGACAGGTAACCAGTCTATCACAGGGAGACATGTAGAGACAGACAGGTAACCAGTCTATCACAGGGAGACACGTACAGACAGACAGGTAACCAGTCTATTACAGGGCTGACATGTAGAGACAGACAGGTAACCAGTCTATCACAGGGCTGACATGTAGAGACAGACAGGTAACCAGTCTATCATAGGGCTGACATGTAGAGACAGACAGGTAACCAGTCTATCACATGGAGACATGTGGAGACAGACAGGTAACCAGTCTATCACAGGGAGACATGTAGAGACAGACAGGTAACCAGTCTATCACAGGGAGACATGTAGAGAACGACAGGTAACCAGTCTATCACAGGGGGACATGTAGAGACAGACAGGTAACCAGTCTATCACAGGGAGACATGTAGAGACAGACAGGTAACCAGTCTATCACAGGGAGACATGTAGAGACAGACAGGTAACCAGTCTATCACGGGGCCGACATGTAGAGACAGACAGGTAACCAGTCTATCACAGGGAGACATGTAGAGACAGACAGGTAACCAGTCTATCACAGGGGGACATGTAGAGACAGACAGTTAACCAGTCTATCACAGGGAGACATGTAGAGACAGACAGGTAACCAGTCTATCACATGGAGACATGTAGAGACAGACAGGTAACCAGTCTATCACAGGGGGACATGTAGAGACAGACAGGTAACCAGTCTATCACAGGGAGACATGTAGAGACAGACAGGTAACCAGTCTATCACAGGGAGACATGGAGAGACAGACAGGTAACCAGTCTATCACAGGGAGACATGTAAAGACAGACAGGTAACCAGTCTATCACAGGGAGACATGTAGAGACAGACAGGTGACCAGTCTATCACAGGGAGACATGTAGAGACAGACAGGTAACCAGTCTATCACAGGGGGACATGTAGAGACAGACAGGTAACCAGTCTATCACAGGGAGACATGTAGAGACAGACAGGTAACCAGTCTATCACAGGGAGACATGTAGAGACCGACAGGTAACCAGTCTTTCACAGGGGGACATGTAGAGACAGACAGGTAACCAGTCTATCACAGGAGACATGTAGAGACAGACAGGTAACCAGTCTATCACAGGGAGACATGTAGAGACAGACAGGTAACCAGTCTATCACGGGGCCGACATTTAGAGACAGACAGGTAACCAGTCTATCACAGGGAGACATGTAGAGACAGACAGGTAACCAGTCTATCACAGGGCTGACATGTAGAGACAGACAGGTGACCAGTCTATCACAGGGCTGACATGTAGAGAGAGACAGGTGACCAGTCTATCACAGGGCTGACATGTAGAGACAGACAGGTAACCAGTCTATCACGGGGCCGACATTTAGAGACAGACAGGTAACCAGTCTATCACAGGGAGACATGTAAAGACAGACAGGTAACCAGTCTATCACAGGGAGACATGTAGAGACAGACAGGTGACCAGTCTATCACAGGGAGACATGTAGAGACAGACAGGTAACCAGTCTATCACAGGGGGACATGTAGAGACAGACAGGTAACCAGTCTATCACAGGGAGACATGTAGAGACAGACAGGTAACCAGTCTATCACAGGGAGACATGTAGAGACCGACAGGTAACCAGTCTTTCACAGGGGGACATGTAGAGACAGACAGGTAACCAGTCTATCACAGGAGACATGTAGAGACAGACAGGTAACCAGTCTATCACAGGGAGACATGTAGAGACAGACAGGTAACCAGTCTATCACGGGGCCGACATTTAGAGACAGACAGGTAACCAGTCTATCACAGGGAGACATGTAGAGACAGACAGGTAACCAGTCTATCACAGGGCTGACATGTAGAGACAGACAGGTGACCAGTCTATCACAGGGCTGACATGTAGAGAGAGACAGGTGACCAGTCTATCACAGGGCTGACATGTAGAGACAGACAGGTAACCAGTCTATCACAGGGAGACATGTAGAGACAGACAGGTAACCAGTCTATCACAGGGAGACATGTAGAGACAGACAGGTAACCAGTCTATCACAGGGCTGACATGTAGAGACAGACAGGCAACCAGTCTATCACAGGGCTGACATGTAGAGACAGACAGGTAACCAGTCTATCACAGGGCCGACATGTAGAGACAGACAGGTAACCAGTCTATCACAGGGAGACATGTAGAGACAGACAGGTAACCAGTCTATCACAGGGAGACATGTAGAGACAGACAGGTAACCAGTCTATCACAGGGAGACATGTAGAGACAGACAGGTAACCAGTCTATCACAGGGAGACATGTAAAGACAGACAGGTAACCAGTCTATCACAGGGAGACATGTAGAGACAGACAGGTGACCAGTCTATCACAGGGAGACATGTACAGACAGACAGGTAACCAGTCTATCACAGGGCTGACATGTAGAGACAGACAGGTAACCAGTCTATCACAGGGCTGACATGTAGAGACAGACAGGTAACCAGTCTATCAAAGGGCTGACATGTAGAGACAGACAGGTAACCAGTCTATCACATGGAGACATGTGGAGACAGACAGGTAACCAGTCTATCACAGGGAGACATGTAGAGACAGACAGGTAACCAGTCTATCACAGGGAGACATGTAGAGACCGACAGGTAACCAGTCTATCACAGGGGGACATGTAGAGACAGACAGGTAACCAGTCTATCACAGGGCTGACATGTAGAGACAGACAGGTAACCAGTCTATCATAGGGCTGACATGTAGAGACAGACAGGTGACCAGTCTATCACAGGGCTGACATGTAGAGACAGACAGGTAACCAGTCTATCACAGGGAGACATGTAGAGACAGACAGGTAACCAGTCTATCACAGGGAGACATGTAGAGACAGACAGGTAACCAGTCTATCACAGGGCTGACATGTAGAGACAGACAGGCAACCAGTCTATCACAGGGCTGACATGTAGAGACAGACAGGTAACCAGTCTATCACAGGGCCGACATGTAGAGACAGACAGGTAACCAGTCTATCACAGGGAGACATGTAGAGACAGACAGGTAACCAGTCTATCACAGGGAGACATGTAGAGACAGACAGGTAACCAGTCTATCATGGGGCCGACATGTAGAGACAGACAGGTAACCAGTCTATCACAGGGAGACATGTAGAGACAGACAGGTAACCAGTCTATCACAGGGCTGACATGTAGAGACAGACAGGCAACCAGTCTATCACAGGGCTGACATGTAGAGACAGACAGGTAACCAGTCTATCACAGGGCCGACATGTAGAGACAGACAGGTAACCAGTCTATCACAGGGAGACATGTAGAGACAGACAGGTAACCAGTCTATCACAGGGAGACATGTAGAGACAGACAGGTAACCAGTCTATCACAGGGAGACATGTACAGACAGACAGGTAACCAGTCTATCACAGGGCTGACATGTAGAGACAGACAGGTAACCAGTCTATCACAGGGCTGACATGTAGAGACAGACAGGTAACCAGTCTATCATAGGGCTGACATGTAGAGACAGACAGGTAACCAGTCTATCACATGGAGACATGTGGAGACAGACAGGTAACCAGTCTATCACAGGGAGACATGTAGAGACAGACAGGTAACCAGTCTATCACAGGGAGACATGTAGAGACCGACAGGTAACCAGTCTATCACAGGGGGACATGTAGAGACAGACAGGTAACCAGTCTATCACAGGGCTGACATGTAGAGACAGACAGGTAACCAGTCTATCATAGGGCTGACATGTAGAGACAGACAGGTGACCAGTCTATCACAGGGCTGACATGTAGAGACAGACAGGTAACCAGTCTATCACTGGGAGACATGTAGAGACAGACAGGTAACCAGTCTATCACAGGGAGACATGTAGAGACAGACAGGTAACCAGTCTATCACAGGGCTGACATGTAGAGACAGACAGGCAACCAGTCTATCACAGGGCTGACATGTAGAGACAGACAGGTAACCAGTCTATCACAGGGCCGACATGTAGAGAAAGACAGGTAACCAGTCTATCACAGGGAGACATGTAGAGACAGACAGGTAACCAGTCTATCACAGGGAGACATGTAGAGACAGACAGGTAACCAGTCTATCATGGGGCCGACATGTAGAGACAGACAGGTAACCAGTCTATCACAGGGAGACATGTAGAGACAGACAGGTAACCAGTCTATCACAGGGAGACATGTAGAGACAGACAGGTAACCAGTCTATCACAGGGAGACATGTAGAGACAGACAGGTAACCAGTCTATCACAGGGCTGACATGTAGAGACAGACAGGTAACCAGTCTATCACAGGGAGACATGTAGAGACAGACAGGTAACCAGTCTATCACAGGGAGACATGTACAGACAGACAGGTAACCAGTCTATCACAGGGCTGACATGTAGAGACAGACAGGTAACCAGTCTATCACAGGGGGACATGTAGAGACAGACAGGTAACCAGTCTATCACAGGGAGACATGTAGAGACAGACAGGTAACCAGTCTATCACAGGGAGACATGTAGAGACAGACAGGTAACCAGTCTATCACAGGGAGACATGTAAAGACAGACAGGTAACCAGTCTATCACAGGGAGACATGTAGAGACAGACAGGTGACCAGTCTATCACAGGGAGACATGTAGAGACAGACAGGTAACCAGTCTATCACAGGGAGACATGTAGAGACAGACAGGTAACCAGTCTATCACAGGGAGACATGTACAGACAGACAGGTAACCAGTCTATCACAGGGCTGACATGTAGAGACAGACAGGTAACCAGTCTATCACAGGGCTGACATGTAGAGACAGACAGGTAACCAGTCTATCATAGGGCTGACATGTAGAGACAGACAGGTAACCAGTCTATCACATGGAGACATGTGGAGACAGACAGGTAACCAGTCTATCACAGGGAGACATGTAGAGACAGACAGGTAACCAGTCTATCACAGGGAGACATGTAGAGACCGACAGGTAACCAGTCTATCACAGGGGGACATGTAGAGACAGACAGGTAACCAGTCTATCACAGGGCTGACATGTAGAGACAGACAGGTAACCAGTCTATCATAGGGCTGACATGTAGAGACAGACAGGTGACCAGTCTATCACAGGGCTGACATGTAGAGACAGACAGGTAACCAGTCTATCACAGGGAGACATGTAGAGACAGACAGGTAACCAGTCTATCACAGGGAGACATGTAGAGACAGACAGGTAACCAGTCTATCACAGGGCTGACATGTAGAGACAGACAGGCAACCAGTCTATCACAGGGCTGACATGTAGAGACAGACAGGTAACCAGTCTATCACAGGGCCGACATGTAGAGAAAGACAGGTAACCAGTCTATCACAGGGAGACATGTAGAGACAGACAGGTAACCAGTCTATCACAGGGAGACATGTAGAGACAGACAGGTAACCAGTCTATCATGGGGCCGACATGTAGAGACAGACAGGTAACCAGTATATCACAGGGAGACATGTAGAGACAGACAGGTAACCAGTCTATCACAGGGGGACATGTAGAGACAGACAGGTAACCAGTCTATCACAGGGAGACATGTAGAGACAGACAGGTAACCAGTCTATCACAGGGAGACATGTAGAGACAGACAGGTAACCAGTCTATCACAGGGGGACATGTAGAGACAGACAGGTAACCAGTCTATCACAGGGAGACATGTAGAGACAGACAGGTAACCAGTCTATCACAGGGAGACATGTAGAGACAGACAGGTAACCAGTCTATCACAGGGAGACATGTAAAGACAGACAGGTAACCAGTCTATCACAGGGAGACATGTAGAGACAGACAGGTGACCAGTCTATCACAGGGAGACATGTAGAGACAGACAGGTAACCAGTCTATCACAGGGAGACAATAAGAGACAGACAGGTAACCAGTCTATCACAGGGCTGACATGTAGAGACAGACAGGTAACCAGTCTATCACAGGGAGACATGTAGAGACAGACAGGTAACCAGTCTATCACAGGGAGACATGTACAGACAGACAGGTAACCAGTCTATCACAGGGCTGACATGTAGAGACAGACAGGTAACCAGTCTATCACAGGGCTGACATGTAGAGACAGACAGGTAACCAGTCTATCATAGGGCTGACATGTAGAGACAGACAGGTAACCAGTCTATCACATGGAGACATGTGGAGACAGACAGGTAACCAGTCTATCACAGGGAGACATGTAGAGACAGACAGGTAACCAGTCTATCACAGGGAGACATGTAGAGACCGACAGGTAACCAGTCTATCACAGGGGGACATGTAGAGACAGACAGGTAACCAGTCTATCACAGGGAGACATGTAGAGACAGACAGGTAACCAGTCTATCACAGGGAGACATGTAGAGACAGACAGGTAACCAGTCTATCACGGGGCCGACATGTAGAGACAGACAGGTAACCAGTCTATCACAGGGAGACATGTAGAGACAGACAGGTAACCAGTCTATCACAGGGGGACATGTAGAGACAGACAGTTAACCAGTCTATCACAGGGAGACATGTAGAGACAGACAGGTAACCAGTCTATCACATGGAGACATGTAGAGACAGACAGGTAACCAGTCTATCACAGGGGGACATGTAGAGACAGACAGGTAACCAGTCTATCACAGGGAGACATGTAGAGACAGACAGGTAACCAGTCTATCACAGGGAGACATGGAGAGACAGACAGGTAACCAGTCTATCACAGGGAGACATGTAAAGACAGACAGGTAACCAGTCTATCACAGGGAGACATGTAGAGACAGACAGGTGACCAGTCTATCACAGGGAGACATGTAGAGACAGACAGGTAACCAGTCTATCACAGGGGGACATGTAGAGACAGACAGGTAACCAGTCTATCACAGGGAGACATGTAGAGACAGACAGGTAACCAGTCTATCACAGGGAGACATGTAGAGACCGACAGGTAACCAGTCTTTCACAGGGGGACATGTAGAGACAGACAGGTAACCAGTCTATCACAGGGAGACATGTAGAGACAGACAGGTAACCAGTCTATCACAGGGAGACATGTAGAGACAGACAGGTAACCAGTCTATCACGGGGCCGACATTTAGAGACAGACAGGTAACCAGTCTATCACAGGGAGACATGTAGAGACAGACAGGTAACCAGTCTATCACAGGGCTGACATGTAGAGACAGACAGGCAACCAGTCTATCACAGGGCTGACATGTAGAGACAGACAGGTAACCAGTCTATCACAGGGCCGACATGTAGAGACAGACAGGTAACCAGTCTATCACAGGGAGACATGTAGAGACAGACAGGTAACCAGTCTATCATGGGGCCGACATGTAGAGACAGACAGGTAACCAGTCTATCACAGGGAGACATGTAGAGACAGACAGGTAACCAGTCTATCACAGGGGGACATGTAGAGACAGACAGGTAACCAGTCTATCACAGGGAGACATGTAGAGACAGACAGGTAACCAGTCTATCACAGGGAGACATGTAGAGACAGACAGGTAACCAGTCTATCACAGGGGGACATGTAGAGACAGACAGGTAACCAGTCTATCACAGGGAGACATGTAGAGACAGACAGGTAACCAGTCTATCACAGGGAGACATGTAGAGACAGACAGGTAACCAGTCTATCACAGGGAGACATGTAAAGACAGACAGGTAACCAGTCTATCACAGGGAGACATGTAGAGACAGACAGGTGACCAGTCTATCACAGGGAGACATGTAGAGACAGACAGGTAACCAGTCTATCACAGGGAGACATGTAGAGACAGACAGGTAACCAGTCTATCACAGGGCTGACATGTAGAGACAGACAGGTAACCAGTCTATCACAGGGAGACATGTAGAGACAGACAGGTGACCAGTCTATCACAGGGAGACATGTACAGACAGACAGGTAACCAGTCTATCACAGGGCTGACATGTAGAGACAGACAGGTAACCAGTCTATCACAGGGGGACATGTAGAGACAGACAGGTAACCAGTCTATCACAGGGAGACATGCAGAGACAGACAGGTAACCAGTCTATCACAGGGAGACATGTAGAGACAGACAGGTAACCAGTCTATCACAGGGAGACATGTAAAGACAGACAGGTAACCAGTCTATCACAGGGAGACATGTAGAGACAGACAGGTGACCAGTCTATCACAGGGAGACATGTAGAGACAGACAGGTAACCAGTCTATCACAGGGAGACATGTAGAGACAGACAGGTAACCAGTCTATCACAGGGAGACATGTACAGACAGACAGGTAACCAGTCTATCACAGGGCTGACATGTAGAGACAGACAGGTAACCAGTCTATCACAGGGCTGACATGTAGAGACAGACAGGTAACCAGTCTATCATAGGGCTGACATGTAGAGACAGACAGGTAACCAGTCTATCACATGGAGACATGTGGAGACAGACAGGTAACCAGTCTATCACAGGGAGACATGTAGAGACAGACAGGTAACCAGTCTATCACAGGGAGACATGTAGAGACCGACAGGTAACCAGTCTATCACAGGGGGACATGTAGAGACAGACAGGTAACCAGTCTATCACAGGGCTGACATGTAGAGACAGACAGGTAACCAGTCTATCATAGGGCTGACATGTAGAGACAGACAGGTGACCAGTCTATCACAGGGCTGACATGTAGAGACAGACAGGTAACCAGTCTATCACAGGGAGACATGTAGAGACAGACAGGTAACCAGTCTATCACAGGGCTGACATGTAGAGACAGACAGGTAACCAGTCTATCACAGGGCCGACATGTAGAGACAGACAGGTAACCAGTCTATCACAGGGAGACATGTAGAGACAGACAGGTAACCAGTCTATCTCAGGGAGACATGTAGAGACAGACAGGTAACCAGTCTATCATGGGGCCGACATGTAGAGACAGACAGGTAACCAGTCTATCACAGGGAGACATGTAGAGACAGACAGGTAACCAGTCTATCACAGGGGGACATGTAGAGACAGACAGGTAACCAGTCTATCACAGGGAGACATGTAGAGACAGACAGGTAACCAGTCTATCACAGGGAGACATGTAGAGACAGACAGGTAACCAGTCTATCACAGGGGGACATGTAGAGACAGACAGGTAACCAGTCTATCACAGGGAGACATGTAGAGACAGACAGGTAACCAGTCTATCACAGGGAGACATGTAGAGACAGACAGGTAACCAGTCTATCACAGGGAGACATGTAAAGACAGACAGGTAACCAGTCTATCACAGGGAGACATGTAGAGACAGACAGGTGACCAGTCTATCACAGGGAGACATGTAGAGACAGACAGGTAACCAGTCTATCACAGGGAGACATGTAGAGACAGACAGGTAACCAGTCTATCACAGGGCTGACATGTAGAGACAGACAGGTAACCAGTCTATCACAGGGAGACATGTAGAGACAGACAGGTAACCAGTCTATCACAGGGAGACATGTACAGACAGACAGGTAACCAGTCTATCACAGGGCTGACATGTAGAGACAGACAGGTAACCAGTCTATCACAGGGCTGACATGTAGAGACAGACAGGTAACCAGTCTATCACAGGGAGACATGTAGAGACAGACAGGTAACCAGTCTATCACAGGGAGACATGTACAGACAGACAGGTTACCAGTCTATCACAGGGCTGACATGTAGAGACAGACAGGTAACCAGTCTATCACAGGGCTGACATGTAGAGACAGACAGGTAACCAGTCTATCACAGGGCTGACATGTAGAGACAGACAGGTAACCAGTCTATCATAGGGCTGACATGTAGAGACAGACAGGTAACCAGTCTATCACATGGAGACATGTGGAGACAGACAGGTAACCAGTCTATCACAGGGAGACATGTAGAGACAGACAGGTAACCAGTCTATCACAGGGAGACATGTAGAGACCGACAGGTAACCAGTCTATCACAGGGGGACATGTAGAGACAGACAGGTAACCAGTCTATCACAGGGCTGACATGTAGAGACAGACAGGTAACCAGTCTATCATAGGGCTGACATGTAGAGACAGACAGGTAACCAGTCTATCACAGGGAGACATGTAGAGACAGACAGGTAACCAGTCTATCACAGGGGGACATGTAGAGACAGACAGGTAACCAGTCTATCACAGGGAGACATGTAGAGACAGACAGGTAACCAGTCTATCACAGGGAGACATGTAGAGACCGACAGGTAACCAGTCTATCACAGGGGGACATGTAGAGACAGACAGGTAACCAGTCTATCACAGGGCTGACATGTAGAGACAGACAGGTAACCAGTCTATCATGGGGCCGACATGTAGAGACAGACAGGTAACCAGTCTATCACAGGGAGACATGTAGAGACAGACAGGTAACCAGTCTATCACAGGGGGACATGTAGAGACAGACAGGTAACCAGTCTATCACAGGGAGACATGTAGAGACAGACAGGTAACCAGTCTATCACAGGGAGACATGTAGAGACAGACAGGTAACCAGTCTATCACAGGGGGACATGTAGAGACAGACAGGTAACCAGTCTATCACAGGGAGACATGTAGAGACAGACAGGTAACCAGTCTATCACAGGGAGACATGTAGAGACAGACAGGTAACCAGTCTATCACAGGGAGACATGTAAAGACAGACAGGTAACCAGTCTATCACAGGGAGACATGTAGAGACAGACAGGTGACCAGTCTATCACAGGGAGACATGTAGAGACAGACAGGTAACCAGTCTATCACAGGGAGACATGTAGAGACAGACAGGTAACCAGTCTATCACAGGGCTGACATGTAGAGACAGACAGGTAACCAGTCTATCACAGGGAGACATGTAGAGACAGACAGGTAACCAGTCTATCACAGGGAGACATGTACAGACAGACAGGTAACCAGTCTATCACAGGGCTGACATGTAGAGACAGACAGGTAACCAGTCTATCACAGGGCTGACATGTAGAGACAGACAGGTAACCAGTCTATCACAGGGAGACATGTAGAGACAGACAGGTAACCAGTCTATCACAGGGAGACATGTACAGACAGACAGGTTACCAGTCTATCACAGGGCTGACATGTAGAGACAGACAGGTAACCAGTCTATCACAGGGCTGACATGTAGAGACAGACAGGTAACCAGTCTATCACAGGGCTGACATGTAGAGACAGACAGGTAACCAGTCTATCATAGGGCTGACATGTAGAGACAGACAGGTAACCAGTCTATCACATGGAGACATGTGGAGACAGACAGGTAACCAGTCTATCACAGGGCTGACATGTAGAGACAGACAGGTAACCAGTCTATCACAGGGGGACATGTAGAGACAGACAGGTAACCAGTCTATCACAGGGAGACATGCAGAGACAGACAGGTAACCAGTCTATCACAGGGAGACATGTAGAGACAGACAGGTAACCAGTCTATCACAGGGAGACATGTAAAGACAGACAGGTAACCAGTCTATCACAGGGAGACATGTAGAGACAGACAGGTGACCAGTCTATCACAGGGAGACATGTAGAGACAGACAGGTAACCAGTCTATCACAGGGAGACATGTAGAGACAGACAGGTAACCAGTCTATCACAGGGAGACATGTACAGACAGACAGGTAACCAGTCTATCACAGGGCTGACATGTAGAGACAGACAGGTAACCAGTCTATCACAGGGCTGACATGTAGAGACAGACAGGTAACCAGTCTATCATAGGGCTGACATGTAGAGACAGACAGGTAACCAGTCTATCACATGGAGACATGTGGAGACAGACAGGTAACCAGTCTATCACAGGGAGACATGTAGAGACAGACAGGTAACCAGTCTATCACAGGGAGACATGTAGAGACCGACAGGTAACCAGTCTATCACAGGGGGACATGTAGAGACAGACAGGTAACCAGTCTATCACAGGGCTGACATGTAGAGACAGACAGGTAACCAGTCTATCATAGGGCTGACATGTAGAGACAGACAGGTGACCAGTCTATCACAGGGCTGACATGTAGAGACAGACAGGTAACCAGTCTATCACAGGGAGACATGTAGAGACAGACAGGTAACCAGTCTATCACAGGGCTGACATGTAGAGACAGACAGGTAACCAGTCTATCACAGGGCCGACATGTAGAGACAGACAGGTAACCAGTCTATCACAGGGAGACTTGTAGAGACAGACAGGTAACCAGTCTATCTCAGGGAGACATGTAGAGACAGACAGGTAACCAGTCTATCATGGGGCCGACATGTAGAGACAGACAGGTAACCAGTCTATCACAGGGAGACATGTAGAGACAGACAGGTAACCAGTCTATCACAGGGGGACATGTAGAGACAGACAGGTAACCAGTCTATCACAGGGAGACATGTAGAGACAGACAGGTAACCAGTCTATCACAGGGAGACATGTAGAGACAGACAGGTAACCAGTCTATCACAGGGGGACATGTAGAGACAGACAGGTAACCAGTCTATCACAGGGAGACATGTAGAGACAGACAGGTAACCAGTCTATCACAGGGAGACATGTAGAGACAGACAGGTAACCAGTCTATCACAGGGAGACATGTAAAGACAGACAGGTAACCAGTCTATCACAGGGAGACATGTAGAGACAGACAGGTGACCAGTCTATCACAGGGAGACATGTAGAGACAGACAGGTAACCAGTCTATCACAGGGAGACATGTAGAGACAGACAGGTAACCAGTCTATCACAGGGCTGACATGTAGAGACAGACAGGTAACCAGTCTATCACAGGGAGACATGTAGAGACAGACAGGTAACCAGTCTATCACAGGGAGACATGTACAGACAGACAGGTAACCAGTCTATCACAGGGCTGACATGTAGAGACAGACAGGTAACCAGTCTATCACAGGGCTGACATGTAGAGACAGACAGGTAACCAGTCTATCACAGGGAGACATGTAGAGACAGACAGGTAACCAGTCTATCACAGGGAGACATGTACAGACAGACAGGTTACCAGTCTATCACAGGGCTGACATGTAGAGACAGACAGGTAACCAGTCTATCACAGGGCTGACATGTAGAGACAGACAGGTAACCAGTCTATCACAGGGCTGACATGTAGAGACAGACAGGTAACCAGTCTATCATAGGGCTGACATGTAGAGACAGACAGGTAACCAGTCTATCACATGGAGACATGTGGAGACAGACAGGTAACCAGTCTATCACAGGGAGACATGTAGAGACAGACAGGTAACCAGTCTATCACAGGGAGACATGTAGAGACCGACAGGTAACCAGTCTATCACAGGGGGACATGTAGAGACAGACAGGTAACCAGTCTATCACAGGGCTGACATGTAGAGACAGACAGGTAACCAGTCTATCATAGGGCTGACATGTAGAGACAGACAGGTGACCAGTCTATCACAGGGCTGACATGTAGAGACAGACAGGTAACCAGTCTATCACAGGGAGACATGTAGAGACAGACAGGTAACCAGTCTATCACAGGGAGACATGTAGAGACAGACAGGTAACCAGTCTATCACAGGGCTGACATGTAGAGACAGACAGGCAACCAGTCTATCACATGGGCTGACATGTAGAGACAGACAGGTAACCAGTCTATCACAGGGCCGACATGTAGAGACAGACAGGTAACCAGTCTATCACAGGGAGACATGTAGAGACAGACAGGTAACCAGTCTATCACAGGGAGACATGTAGAGACAGACAGGTAACCAGTCTATCATGGGGCCGACATGTAGAGACAGACAGGTAACCAGTCTATCACAGGGAGACATGTAGAGACAGACAGGTAACCAGTCTATCACAGGGGGACATGTAGAGACAGACAGGTAACCAGTCTATCACAGGGAGACATGTAGAGACAGACAGGTAACCAGTCTATCACAGGGAGACATGTAGAGACAGACAGGTAACCAGTCTATCACAGGGGGACATGTAGAGACAGACAGGTAACCAGTCTATCACAGGGAGACATGTAGAGACAGACAGGTAACCAGTCTATCACAGGGAGACATGTAGAGACAGACAGGTAACCAGTCTATCACAGGGAGACATGTAAAGACAGACAGGTAACCAGTCTATCACAGGGAGACATGTAGAGACAGACAGGTGACCAGTCTATCACAGGGAGACATGTAGAGACAGACAGGTAACCAGTCTATCACAGGGAGACATGTAGAGACAGACAGGTAACCAGTCTATCACAGGGCTGACATGTAGAGACAGACAGGTAACCAGTCTATCACAGGGAGACATGTAGAGACAGACAGGTGACCAGTCTATCACAGGGAGACATGTACAGACAGACAGGTAACCAGTCTATCACAGGGCTGACATGTAGAGACAGACAGGTAACCAGTCTATCACAGGGGGACATGTAGAGACAGACAGGTAACCAGTCTATCACAGGGAGACATGCAGAGACAGACAGGTAACCAGTCTATCACAGGGAGACATGTAGAGACAGACAGGTAACCAGTCTATCACAGGGAGACATGTAAAGACAGACAGGTAACCAGTCTATCACAGGGAGACATGTAGAGACAGACAGGTGACCAGTCTATCACAGGGAGACATGTAGAGACAGACAGGTAACCAGTCTATCACAGGGAGACATGTAGAGACAGACAGGTAACCAGTCTATCACAGGGAGACATGTACAGACAGACAGGTAACCAGTCTATCACAGGGCTGACATGTAGAGACAGACAGGTAACCAGTCTATCACAGGGCTGACATGTAGAGACAGACAGGTAACCAGTCTATCATAGGGCTGACATGTAGAGACAGACAGGTAACCAGTCTATCACATGGAGACATGTGGAGACAGACAGGTAACCAGTCTATCACAGGGAGACATGTAGAGACAGACAGGTAACCAGTCTATCACAGGGAGACATGTAGAGACCGACAGGTAACCAGTCTATCACAGGGGGACATGTAGAGACAGACAGGTAACCAGTCTATCACAGGGCTGACATGTAGAGACAGACAGGTAACCAGTCTATCATAGGGCTGACATGTAGAGACAGACAGGTGACCAGTCTATCACAGGGCTGACATGTAGAGACAGACAGGTAACCAGTCTATCACAGGGAGACATGTAGAGACAGACAGGTAACCAGTCTATCACAGGGCTGACATGTAGAGACAGACAGGTAACCAGTCTATCACAGGGCCGACATGTAGAGACAGACAGGTAACCAGTCTATCACAGGGAGACATGTAGAGACAGACAGGTAACCAGTCTATCTCAGGGAGACATGTAGAGACAGACAGGTAACCAGTCTATCATGGGGCCGACATGTAGAGACAGACAGGTAACCAGTCTATCACAGGGAGACATGTAGAGACAGACAGGTAACCAGTCTATCACAGGGGGACATGTAGAGACAGACAGGTAACCAGTCTATCACAGGGAGACATGTAGAGACAGACAGGTAACCAGTCTATCACAGGGAGACATGTAGAGACAGACAGGTAACCAGTCTATCACAGGGGGACATGTAGAGACAGACAGGTAACCAGTCTATCACAGGGAGACATGTAGAGACAGACAGGTAACCAGTCTATCACAGGGAGACATGTAGAGACAGACAGGTAACCAGTCTATCACAGGGAGACATGTAAAGACAGACAGGTAACCAGTCTATCACAGGGAGACATGTAGAGACAGACAGGTGACCAGTCTATCACAGGGAGACATGTAGAGACAGACAGGTAACCAGTCTATCACAGGGAGACATGTAGAGACAGACAGGTAACCAGTCTATCACAGGGCTGACATGTAGAGACAGACAGGTAACCAGTCTATCACAGGGAGACATGTAGAGACAGACAGGTAACCAGTCTATCACAGGGAGACATGTACAGACAGACAGGTAACCAGTCTATCACAGGGCTGACATGTAGAGACAGACAGGTAACCAGTCTATCACAGGGCTGACATGTAGAGACAGACAGGTAACCAGTCTATCACAGGGAGACATGTAGAGACAGACAGGTAACCAGTCTATCACAGGGAGACATGTAAAGACAGACAGGTAACCAGTCTATCACAGGGAGACATGTAGAGACAGACAGGTAACCAGTCTATCACAGGGAGACATGTAAAGACAGACAGGTAACCAGTCTATCACAGGGAGACATGTAGAGACAGACAGGTGACCAGTCTATCACAGGGAGACATGTAGAGACAGACAGGTAACCAGTCTATCACAGGGAGACATGTAGAGACAGACAGGTAACCAGTCTATCACAGGGCTGACATGTAGAGACAGACAGGTAACCAGTCTATCACAGGGAGACATGTAGAGACAGACAGGTGACCAGTCTATCACAGGGGGACATGTAGAGACAGACAGGTAACCAGTCTATCACATGGAGACATGTGGAGACAGACAGGTAACCAGTCTATCACAGGGAGACATGTAGAGACAGACAGGTAACCAGTCTATCACAGGGAGACATGTAGAGACCGACAGGTAACCAGTCTATCACAGGGGGACATGTAGAGACAGACAGGTAACCAGTCTATCACAGGGCTGACATGTAGAGACAGACAGGTAACCAGTCTATCATAGGGCTGACATGTAGAGACAGACAGGTGACCAGTCTATCACAGGGCTGACATGTAGAGACAGACAGGTAACCAGTCTATCACAGGGAGACATGTAGAGACAGACAGGTAACCAGTCTATCACAGGGCTGACATGTAGAGACAGACAGGTAACCAGTCTATCACAGGGCCGACATGTAGAGACAGACAGGTAACCAGTCTATCACAGGGAGACTTGTAGAGACAGACAGGTAACCAGTCTATCTCAGGGAGACATGTAGAGACAGACAGGTAACCAGTCTATCATGGGGCCGACATGTAGAGACAGACAGGTAACCAGTCTATCACAGGGAGACATGTAGAGACAGACAGGTAACCAGTCTATCACAGGGGGACATGTAGAGACAGACAGGTAACCAGTCTATCACAGGGAGACATGTAGAGACAGACAGGTAACCAGTCTATCACAGGGAGACATGTAGAGACAGACAGGTAACCAGTCTATCACAGGGGGACATGTAGAGACAGACAGGTAACCAGTCTATCACAGGGAGACATGTAGAGACAGACAGGTAACCAGTCTATCACAGGGAGACATGTAGAGACAGACAGGTAACCAGTCTATCACAGGGAGACATGTAAAGACAGACAGGTAACCAGTCTATCACAGGGAGACATGTAGAGACAGACAGGTGACCAGTCTATCACAGGGAGACATGTAGAGACAGACAGGTAACCAGTCTATCACAGGGAGACATGTAGAGACAGACAGGTAACCAGTCTATCACAGGGCTGACATGTAGAGACAGACAGGTAACCAGTCTATCACAGGGAGACATGTAGAGACAGACAGGTAACCAGTCTATCACAGGGAGACATGTACAGACAGACAGGTAACCAGTCTATCACAGGGCTGACATGTAGAGACAGACAGGTAACCAGTCTATCACAGGGCTGACATGTAGAGACAGACAGGTAACCAGTCTATCACAGGGAGACATGTAGAGACAGACAGGTAACCAGTCTATCACAGGGAGACATGTACAGACAGACAGGTTACCAGTCTATCACAGGGCTGACATGTAGAGACAGACAGGTAACCAGTCTATCACAGGGCTGACATGTAGAGACAGACAGGTAACCAGTCTATCACAGGGCTGACATGTAGAGACAGACAGGTAACCAGTCTATCATAGGGCTGACATGTAGAGACAGACAGGTAACCAGTCTATCACATGGAGACATGTGGAGACAGACAGGTAACCAGTCTATCACAGGGAGACATGTAGAGACAGACAGGTAACCAGTCTATCACAGGGAGACATGTAGAGACCGACAGGTAACCAGTCTATCACAGGGGGACATGTAGAGACAGACAGGTAACCAGTCTATCACAGGGCTGACATGTAGAGACAGACAGGTAACCAGTCTATCATAGGGCTGACATGTAGAGACAGACAGGTGACCAGTCTATCACAGGGCTGACATGTAGAGACAGACAGGTAACCAGTCTATCACAGGGAGACATGTAGAGACAGACAGGTAACCAGTCTATCACAGGGAGACATGTAGAGACAGACAGGTAACCAGTCTATCACAGGGCTGACATGTAGAGACAGACAGGCAACCAGTCTATCACAGGGCTGACATGTAGAGACAGACAGGTAACCAGTCTATCACAGGGCCGACATGTAGAGACAGACAGGTAACCAGTCTATCACAGGGAGACATGTAGAGACAGACAGGTAACCAGTCTATCACAGGGAGACATGTAGAGACAGACAGGTAACCAGTCTATCATGGGGCCGACATGTAGAGACAGACAGGTAACCAGTCTATCACAGGGAGACATGTAGAGACAGACAGGTAACCAGTCTATCACAGGGGGACATGTAGAGACAGACAGGTAACCAGTCTATCACAGGGAGACATGTAGAGACAGACAGGTAACCAGTCTATCACAGGGAGACATGTAGAGACAGACAGGTAACCAGTCTATCACAGGGGGACATGTAGAGACAGACAGGTAACCAGTCTATCACAGGGAGACATGTAGAGACAGACAGGTAACCAGTCTATCACAGGGAGACATGTAGAGACAGACAGGTAACCAGTCTATCACAGGGAGACATGTAAAGACAGACAGGTAACCAGTCTATCACAGGGAGACATGTAGAGACAGACAGGTGACCAGTCTATCACAGGGAGACATGTAGAGACAGACAGGTAACCAGTCTATCACAGGGAGACATGTAGAGACAGACAGGTAACCAGTCTATCACAGGGCTGACATGTAGAGACAGACAGGTAACCAGTCTATCACAGGGAGACATGTAGAGACAGACAGGTGACCAGTCTATCACAGGGAGACATGTACAGACAGACAGGTAACCAGTCTATCACAGGGCTGACATGTAGAGACAGACAGGTAACCAGTCTATCACAGGGGGACATGTAGAGACAGACAGGTAACCAGTCTATCACAGGGAGACATGCAGAGACAGACAGGTAACCAGTCTATCACAGGGAGACATGTAGAGACAGACAGGTAACCAGTCTATCACAGGGAGACATGTAAAGACAGACAGGTAACCAGTCTATCACAGGGAGACATGTAGAGACAGACAGGTGACCAGTCTATCACAGGGAGACATGTAGAGACAGACAGGTAACCAGTCTATCACAGGGAGACATGTAGAGACAGACAGGTAACCAGTCTATCACAGGGAGACATGTACAGACAGACAGGTAACCAGTCTATCACAGGGCTGACATGTAGAGACAGACAGGTAACCAGTCTATCACAGGGCTGACATGTAGAGACAGACAGGTAACCAGTCTATCATAGGGCTGACATGTAGAGACAGACAGGTAACCAGTCTATCACATGGAGACATGTGGAGACAGACAGGTAACCAGTCTATCACAGGGAGACATGTAGAGACAGACAGGTAACCAGTCTATCACAGGGAGACATGTAGAGACCGACAGGTAACCAGTCTATCACAGGGGGACATGTAGAGACAGACAGGTAACCAGTCTATCACAGGGCTGACATGTAGAGACAGACAGGTAACCAGTCTATCATAGGGCTGACATGTAGAGACAGACAGGTGACCAGTCTATCACAGGGCTGACATGTAGAGACAGACAGGTAACCAGTCTATCACAGGGAGACATGTAGAGACAGACAGGTAACCAGTCTATCACAGGGCTGACATGTAGAGACAGACAGGTAACCAGTCTATCACAGGGCCGACATGTAGAGACAGACAGGTAACCAGTCTATCACAGGGAGACATGTAGAGACAGACAGGTAACCAGTCTATCTCAGGGAGACATGTAGAGACAGACAGGTAACCAGTCTATCATGGGGCCGACATGTAGAGACAGACAGGTAACCAGTCTATCACAGGGAGACATGTAGAGACAGACAGGTAACCAGTCTATCACAGGGGGACATGTAGAGACAGACAGGTAACCAGTCTATCACAGGGAGACATGTAGAGACAGACAGGTAACCAGTCTATCACAGGGAGACATGTAGAGACAGACAGGTAACCAGTCTATCACAGGGGGACATGTAGAGACAGACAGGTAACCAGTCTATCACAGGGAGACATGTAGAGACAGACAGGTAACCAGTCTATCACAGGGAGACATGTAGAGACAGACAGGTAACCAGTCTATCACAGGGAGACATGTAAAGACAGACAGGTAACCAGTCTATCACAGGGAGACATGTAGAGACAGACAGGTGACCAGTCTATCACAGGGAGACATGTAGAGACAGACAGGTAACCAGTCTATCACAGGGAGACATGTAGAGACAGACAGGTAACCAGTCTATCACAGGGCTGACATGTAGAGACAGACAGGTAACCAGTCTATCACAGGGAGACATGTAGAGACAGACAGGTAACCAGTCTATCACAGGGAGACATGTACAGACAGACAGGTAACCAGTCTATCACAGGGCTGACATGTAGAGACAGACAGGTAACCAGTCTATCACAGGGCTGACATGTAGAGACAGACAGGTAACCAGTCTATCACAGGGAGACATGTAGAGACAGACAGGTAACCAGTCTATCACAGGGAGACATGTACAGACAGACAGGTAACCAGTCTATCACAGGGCTGACATGTAGAGACAGACAGGTAACCAGTCTATCACAGGGCTGACATGTAGAGACAGACAGGTAACCAGTCTATCACAGGGCTGACATGTAGAGACAGACAGGTAACCAGTCTATCATAGGGCTGACATGTAGAGACAGACAGGTAACCAGTCTATCACATGGAGACATGTGGAGACAGACAGGTAACCAGTCTATCACAGGGAGACATGTAGAGACAGACAGGTAACCAGTCTATCACAGGGAGACATGTAGAGACCGACAGGTAACCAGTCTATCACAGGGGGACATGTAGAGACAGACAGGTAACCAGTCTATCACAGGGCTGACATGTAGAGACAGACAGGTAACCAGTCTATCATAGGGCTGACATGTAGAGACAGACAGGTGACCAGTCTATCACAGGGCTGACATGTAGAGACAGACAGGTAACCAGTCTATCACAGGGAGACATGTAGAGACAGACAGGTAACCAGTCTATCACAGGGAGACATGTATAGACAGACAGGTAACCAGTCTATCACAGGGCTGACATGTAGAGACAGACAGGCAACCAGTCTATCACAGGGCTGACATGTAGAGACAGACAGGTAACCAGTCTATCACAGGGCCGACATGTAGAGACAGACAGGTAACCAGTCTATCACAGGGAGACATGTAGAGACAGACAGGTAACCAGTCTATCACAGGGAGACATGTAGAGACAGACAGGTAACCAGTCTATCATGGGGCCGACATGTAGAGACAGACAGGTAACCAGTCTATCACAGGGAGACATGTAGAGACAGACAGGTAACCAGTCTATCACAGGGGGACATGTAGAGACAGACAGGTAACCAGTCTATCACAGGGAGACATGTAGAGACAGACAGGTAACCAGTCTATCACAGGGAGACATGTAGAGACAGACAGGTAACCAGTCTATCACAGGGGGACATGTAGAGACAGACAGGTAACCAGTCTATCACAGGGAGACATGTAGAGACAGACAGGTAACCAGTCTATCACAGGGAGACATGTAGAGACAGACAGGTAACCAGTCTATCACAGGGAGACATGTACAGACAGACAGGTAACCAGTCTATCACAGGGCTGACATGTAGAGACAGACAGGTAACCAGTCTATCACAGGGCTGACATGTAGAGACAGACAGGTAACCAGTCTATCATAGGGCTGACATGTAGAGACAGACAGGTAACCAGTCTATCACATGGAGACATGTGGAGACAGACAGGTAACCAGTCTATCACAGGGAGACATGTAGAGACAGACAGGTAACCAGTCTATCACAGGGAGACATGTAGAGACCGACAGGTAACCAGTCTATCACAGGGGGACATGTAGAGACAGACAGGTAACCAGTCTATCACAGGGCTGACATGTAGAGACAGACAGGTAACCAGTCTATCATAGGGCTGACATGTAGAGACAGACAGGTGACCAGTCTATCACAGGGCTGACATGTAGAGACAGACAGGTAACCAGTCTATCACAGGGAGACATGTAGAGACAGACAGGTAACCAGTCTATCACAGGGCTGACATGTAGAGACAGACAGGTAACCAGTCTATCACAGGGCCGACATGTAGAGACAGACAGGTAACCAGTCGATCACAGGGAGACATGTAGAGACAGACAGGTATCCAGTCTATCTCAGGGAGACATGTAGAGACAGACAGGTAACCAGTCTATCATGGGGCCGACATGTAGAGACAGACAGGTAACCAGTCTATCACAGGGAGACATGTAGAGACAGACAGGTAACCAGTCTATCACAGGGGGACATGTAGAGACAGACAGGTAACCAGTCTATCACAGGGAGACATGTAGAGACAGACAGGTAACCAGTCTATCACAGGGAGACATGTAGAGACAGACAGGTAACCAGTCTATCACAGGGGGACATGTAGAGACAGACAGGTAACCAGTCTATCACAGGGAGACATGTAGAGACAGACAGGTAACCAGTCTATCACAGGGAGACATGTAGAGACAGACAGGTAACCAGTCTATCACAGGGAGACATGTAAAGACAGACAGGTAACCAGTCTATCACAGGGAGACATGTAGAGACAGACAGGTGACCAGTCTATCACAGGGAGACATGTAGAGACAGACAGGTAACCAGTCTATCACAGGGCTGACATGTAGAGACAGACAGGTAACCAGTCTATCACAGGGAGACATGTAGAGACAGACAGGTAACCAGTCTATCACAGGGAGACATGTACAGACAGACAGGTAACCAGTCTATCACAGGGAGACATGTACAGACAGACAGGTAACCAGTCTATCACAGGGCTGACATGTAGAGACAGACAGGTAACCAGTCTATCACAGGGCTGACATGTAGAGACAGACAGGTAACCAGTCTATCACAGGGAGACATGTAGAGACAGACAGGTAACCAGTCTATCACAGGGAGACATGTACAGACAGACAGGTAACCAGTCTATCACAGGGCTGACATGTAGAGACAGACAGGTAACCAGTCTATCACAGGGCTGACATGTAGAGACAGACAGGTAACCAGTCTATCACAGGGCTGACATGTAGAGACAGACAGGTAACCAGTCTATCATAGGGCTGACATGTAGAGACAGACAGGTAACCAGTCTATCACATGGAGACATGTGGAGACAGACAGGTAACCAGTCTATCACAGGGAGACATGTAGAGACAGACAGGTAACCAGTCTATCACAGGGAGACATGTAGAGACCGACAGGTAACCAGTCTATCACAGGGGGACATGTAGAGACAGACAGGTAACCAGTCTATCACAGGGCTGACATGTAGAGACAGACAGGTAACCAGTCTATCATAGGGCTGACATGTAGAGACAGACAGGTGACCAGTCTATCACAGGGCTGACATGTAGAGACAGACAGGTAACCAGTCTATCACAGGGAGACATGTAGAGACAGACAGGTAACCAGTCTATCACAGGGAGACATGTAGAGACAGACAGGTAACCAGTCTATCACAGGGCTGACATGTAGAGACAGACAGGCAACCAGTCTATCACAGGGCTGACATGTAGAGACAGACAGGTAACCAGTCTATCACAGGGCCGACATGTAGAGACAGACAGGTAACCAGTCTATCACAGGGAGACATGTAGAGACAGACAGGTAACCAGTCTATCACAGGGAGACATGTAGAGACAGACAGGTAACCAGTCTATCATGGGGCCGACATGTAGAGACAGACAGGTAACCAGTCTATCACAGGGAGACATGTAGAGACAGACAGGTAACCAGTCTATCACAGGGGGACATGTAGAGACAGACAGGTAACCAGTCTATCACAGGGAGACATGTAGAGACAGACAGGTAACCAGTCTATCACAGGGAGACATGTAGAGACAGACAGGTAACCAGTCTATCACAGGGGGACATGTAGAGACAGACAGGTAACCAGTCTATCACAGGGAGACATGTAGAGACAGACAGGTAACCAGTCTATCACAGGGAGACATGTAGAGACAGACAGGTAACCAGTCTATCACAGGGAGACATGTAAAGACAGACAGGTAACCAGTCTATCACAGGGAGACATGTAGAGACAGACAGGTGACCAGTCTATCACAGGGAGACAGGTAGAGACAGACAGGCAACCAGTCTATCACAGGGCTGACATGTAGAGACAGACAGGTAACCAGTCTATCACAGGGCCGACATGTAGAGACAGACAGGTAACCAGTCTATCACAGGGAGACATGTAGAGACAGACAGGTAACCAGTCTATCACAGGGAGACATGTAGAGACAGACAGGTAACCAGTTTATCATGGGGCCGACATGTAGAGACAGACAGGTAACCAGTCTATCACAGGGAGACATGTAGAGACAGACAGGTAACCAGTCTATCACAGGGGGACATGTAGAGACAGACAGGTAACCAGTCTATCACATGGAGACATGTGGAGACAGACAGGTAACCAGTCTATCACAGGGCCGACATGTAGAGACAGACAGGTAACCAGTCTATCACAGGGAGACATGTAGAGACAGACAGGTAACCAGTCTATCACAGGGAGACATGTAGAGACAGACAGGTAACCAGTTTATCATGGGGCCGACATGTAGAGACAGACAGGTAACCAGTCTATCACAGGGAGACATGTAGAGACAGACAGGTAACCAGTCTATCACAGGGGGACATGTAGAGACAGACAGGTAACCAGTCTATCACATGGAGACATGTGGAGACAGACAGGTAACCAGTCTATCACAGGGCTGACATGTAGAGACAGACAGGCAACCAGTCTATCACAGGGCTGACATGTAGAGACAGACAGGTAACCAGTCTATCACAGGGCCGACATGTAGAGACAGACAGGTAACCAGTCTATCACAGGGAGACATGTAGAGACAGACAGGTAACCAGTCTATCACAGGGAGACATGTAGAGACAGACAGGTAACCAGTCTATCATGGGGCCGACATGTAGAGACAGACAGGTAACCAGTCTATCACAGGGAGACATGTAGAGACAGACAGGTAACCAGTCTATCACAGGGGGACATGTAGAGACAGACAGGTAACCAGTCTATCACAGTAAGACATGTAGAGACAGACAGGTAACCAGTCTATCACAGGGAGACATGTAGAGACAGACAGGTAACCAGTCTATCACAGGGGGACATGTAGAGACAGACAGGTAACCAGTCTATCACAGGGAGACATGTAGAGACAGACAGGTAACCAGTCTATCACAGGGAGACATGTAGAGACAGACAGGTAACCAGTCTATCACAGGGAGACATGTAAAGACAGACAGGTAACCAGTCTATCACAGGGAGACATGTAGAGACAGACAGGTGACCAGTCTATCACAGGGAGACATGTAGAGACAGACAGGTAACCAGTCTATCACAGGGAGACATGTAGAGACAGACAGGTAACCAGTCTATCACAGGGCTGACATGTAGAGACAGACAGGTAACCAGTCTATCACAGGGAGACATGTAGAGACAGACAGGTAACCAGTCTATCACAGGGAGACATGTACAGACAGACAGGTAACCAGTCTATCACAGGGGGACATGTAGAGACAGACAGGTAACCAGTCTATCACAGGGAGACATGTAGAGAACGACAGGTAACCAGTCTATCACAGGGGGACATGTAGAGACAGACAGGTAACCAGTCTATCACAGGGAGACATGTAGAGACAGACAGGTAACCAGTCTATCACAGGGAGACATGTAGAGACAGACAGGTAACCAGTCTATCACGGGGCCGACATGTAGAGACAGACAGGTAACCAGTCTATCACAGGGAGACATGTAGAGACAGACAGGTAACCAGTCTATCACAGGGGGACATGTAGAGACAGACAGTTAACCAGTCTATCACAGGGAGACATGTAGAGACAGACAGGTAACCAGTCTATCACATGGAGACATGTAGAGACAGACAGGTAACCAGTCTATCACAGGGGGACATGTAGAGACAGACAGGTAACCAGTCTATCACAGGGAGACATGTAGAGACAGACAGGTAACCAGTCTATCACAGGGAGACATGGAGAGACAGACAGGTAACCAGTCTATCACAGGGAGACATGTAAAGACAGACAGGTAACCAGTCTATCACAGGGAGACATGTAGAGACAGACAGGTGACCAGTCTATCACAGGGAGACATGTAGAGACAGACAGGTAACCAGTCTATCACAGGGGGACATGTAGAGACAGACAGGTAACCAGTCTATCACAGGGAGACATGTAGAGACAGACAGGTAACCAGTCTATCACAGGGGGACATGTAGAGACAGACAGGTAACCAGTCTATCACAGGGAGACATGTAGAGACAGACAGGTAACCAGTCTATCACAGGGAGACATGTAGAGACCGACAGGTAACCAGTCTTTCACAGGGGGACATGTAGAGACAGACAGGTAACCAGTCTATCACAGGAGACATGTAGAGACAGACAGGTAACCAGTCTATCACAGGGGGACATGTAGAGACAGACAGGTAACCAGTCTATCACAGGGAGACATGTAGAGACAGACAGGTAACCAGTCTATCACAGGGGGACATGTAGAGACAGACAGGTAACCAGTCTATCACAGGGAGACATGTAGAGACAGACAGGTAACCAGTCTATCACAGGGGGACATGTAGAGACAGACAGGTAACCAGTCTATCACAGGGAGACATGTAGAGACAGACAGGTAACCAGTCTATCACAGGGGGACATGTAGAGACAGACAGGTAACCAGTCTATCACAGGGAGACATGTAGAGACAGACAGGTAACCAGTCTATCACAGGGAGACATGTAGAGACCGACAGGTAACCAGTCTTTCACAGGGGGACATGTAGAGACAGACAGGTAACCAGTCTATCACAGGAGACATGTAGAGACAGACAGGTAACCAGTCTATCACAGGGAGACATGTAGAGACAGACAGGTAACCACTCTATCACGGGGCCGACATTTAGAGACAGACAGGTAACCAGTCTATCACAGGGAGACATGTAGAGACAGACAGGTAACCAGTCTATCACAGGGCTGACATGTAGAGACAGACAGGTGACCAGTCTATCACAGGGCTGACATGTAGAGAGAGACAGGTGACCAGTCTATCACAGGGCTGACATGTAGAGACAGACAGGTAACCAGTCTATCACAGGGAGACATGTAGAGACAGACAGGTAACCAGTCTATCACAGGGAGACATGTAGAGACAGACAGGTAACCAGTCTATCACAGGGCTGACATGTAGAGACAGACAGGCAACCAGTCTATCACAGGGCTGACATGTAGAGACAGACAGGTAACCAGTCTATCACAGGGCCGACATGTAGAGACAGACAGGTAACCAGTCTATCACAGGGAGACATGTAGAGACAGACAGGTAACCAGTCTATCACAGGGAGACATGTAGAGACCGACAGGTAACCAGTCTATCACAGGGGGACATGTAGAGACAGACAGGTAACCAGTCTATCACAGGGCTGACATGTAGAGACAGACAGGTAACCAGTCTATCATAGGGCTGACATGTAGAGACAGACAGGTGACCAGTCTATCACAGGGCTGACATGTAGAGACAGACAGGTAACCAGTCTATCACAGGGAGACATGTAGAGACAGACAGGTAACCAGTCTATCACAGGGAGACATGTAGAGACAGACAGGTAACCAGTCTATCACAGGGCTGACATGTAGAGACAGACAGGCAACCAGTCTATCACAGGGCTGACATGTAGAGACAGACAGGTAACCAGTCTATCACAGGGCCGACATGTAGAGACAGACAGGTAACCAGTCTATCACAGGGAGACATGTAGAGACAGACAGGTAACCAGTCTATCACAGGGAGACATGTAGAGACAGACAGGTAACCAGTCTATCATGGGGCCGACATGTAGAGACAGACAGGTAACCAGTCTATCACAGGGAGACATGTAGAGACAGACAGGTAACCAGTCTATCACAGGGGGACATGTAGAGACAGACAGGTAACCAGTCTATCACATGGAGACATGTGGAGACAGACAGGTAACCAGTCTATCACAGGGCCGACATGTAGAGACAGACAGGTAACCAGTCTATCACAGGGAGACATGTAGAGACAGACAGGTAACCAGTCTATCACAGGGAGACATGTAGAGACAGACAGGTAACCAGTTTATCATGGGGCCGACATGTAGAGACAGACAGGTAACCAGTCTATCACAGGGAGACATGTAGAGACAGACAGGTAACCAGTCTATCACAGGGGGACATGTAGAGACAGACAGGTAACCAGTCTATCACATGGAGACATGTGGAGACAGACAGGTAACCAGTCTATCACAGGGCTGACATGTAGAGACAGACAGGCAACCAGTCTATCACAGGGCTGACATGTAGAGACAGACAGGTAACCAGTCTATCACAGGGCCGACATGTAGAGACAGACAGGTAACCAGTCTATCACAGGGAGACATGTAGAGACAGACAGGTAACCAGTCTATCACAGGGAGACATGTAGAGACAGACAGGTAACCAGTCTATCATGGGGCCGACATGTAGAGACAGACAGGTAACCAGTCTATCACAGGGAGACATGTAGAGACAGACAGGTAACCAGTCTATCACAGGGGGACATGTAGAGACAGACAGGTAACCAGTCTATCACAGGGAGACATGTAGAGACAGACAGGTAACCAGTCTATCACAGGGAGACATGTAGAGACAGACAGGTAACCAGTCTATCACAGGGAGACATGTAAAGACAGACAGGTAACCAGTCTATCACAGGGAGACATGTAGAGACAGACAGGTGACCAGTCTATCACAGGGAGACATGTAGAGACAGACAGGTAACCAGTCTATCACAGGGAGACATGTAGAGACAGACAGGTAACCAGTCTATCACAGGGCTGACATGTAGAGACAGACAGGTAACCAGTCTATCACAGGGAGACATGTAGAGACAGACAGGTAACCAGTCTATCACAGGGAGACATGTACAGACAGACAGGTAACCAGTCTATCACAGGGGGACATGTAGAGACAGACAGGTAACCAGTCTATCACAGGGAGACATGTAGAGAACGACAGGTAACCAGTCTATCACAGGGGGACATGTAGAGACAGACAGGTAACCAGTCTATCACAGGGAGACATGTAGAGACAGACAGGTAACCAGTCTATCACAGGGAGACATGTAGAGACAGACAGGTAACCAGTCTATCACGGGGCCGACATGTAGAGACAGACAGGTAACCAGTCTATCACAGGGAGACATGTAGAGACAGACAGGTAACCAGTCTATCACAGGGGGACATGTAGAGACAGACAGTTAACCAGTCTATCACAGGGAGACATGTAGAGACAGACAGGTAACCAGTCTATCACATGGAGACATGTAGAGACAGACAGGTAACCAGTCTATCACAGGGGGACATGTAGAGACAGACAGGTAACCAGTCTATCACAGGGAGACATGTAGAGACAGACAGGTAACCAGTCTATCACAGGGAGACATGGAGAGACAGACAGGTAACCAGTCTATCACAGGGAGACATGTAAAGACAGACAGGTAACCAGTCTATCACAGGGAGACATGTAGAGACAGACAGGTGACCAGTCTATCACAGGGAGACATGTAGAGACAGACAGGTAACCAGTCTATCACAGGGGGACATGTAGAGACAGACAGGTAACCAGTCTATCACAGGGAGACATGTAGAGACAGACAGGTAACCAGTCTATCACAGGGAGACATGTAGAGACCGACAGGTAACCAGTCTTTCACAGGGGGACATGTAGAGACAGACAGGTAACCAGTCTATCACAGGAGACATGTAGAGACAGACAGGTAACCAGTCTATCACAGGGAGACATGTAGAGACAGACAGGTAACCACTCTATCACGGGGCCGACATTTAGAGACAGACAGGTAACCAGTCTATCACAGGGAGACATGTAGAGACAGACAGGTAACCAGTCTATCACAGGGCTGACATGTAGAGACAGACAGGTGACCAGTCTATCACAGGGCTGACATGTAGAGAGAGACAGGTGACCAGTCTATCACAGGGCTGACATGTAGAGACAGACAGGTAACCAGTCTATCACAGGGAGACATGTAGAGACAGACAGGTAACCAGTCTATCACAGGGAGACATGTAGAGACAGACAGGTAACCAGTCTATCACAGGGCTGACATGTAGAGACAGACAGGCAACCAGTCTATCACAGGGCTGACATGTAGAGACAGACAGGTAACCAGTCTATCACAGGGCCGACATGTAGAGACAGACAGGTAACCAGTCTATCACAGGGAGACATGTAGAGACAGACAGGTAACCAGTCTATCACAGGGAGACATGTAGAGACCGACAGGTAACCAGTCTATCACAGGGGGACATGTAGAGACAGACAGGTAACCAGTCTATCACAGGGCTGACATGTAGAGACAGACAGGTAACCAGTCTATCATAGGGCTGACATGTAGAGACAGACAGGTGACCAGTCTATCACAGGGCTGACATGTAGAGACAGACAGGTAACCAGTCTATCACAGGGAGACATGTAGAGACAGACAGGTAACCAGTCTATCACAGGGAGACATGTAGAGACAGACAGGTAACCAGTCTATCACAGGGAGACATGTAAAGACAGACAGGTAACCAGTCTATCACAGGGAGACATGTAGAGACAGACAGGTGACCAGTCTATCACAGGGAGACATGTAGAGACAGACAGGTAACCAGTCTATCACAGGGAGACATGTAGAGACAGACAGGTAACCAGTCTATCACAGGGCTGACATGTAGAGACAGACAGGTAACCAGTCTATCACAGGGAGACATGTAGAGACAGACAGGTAACCAGTCTATCACAGGGAGACATGTACAGACAGACAGGTAACCAGTCTATCACAGGGGGACATGTAGAGACAGACAGGTAACCAGTCTATCACAGGGAGACATGTAGAGAACGACAGGTAACCAGTCTATCACAGGGGGACATGTAGAGACAGACAGGTAACCAGTCTATCACAGGGAGACATGTAGAGACAGACAGGTAACCAGTCTATCACAGGGAGACATGTAGAGACAGACAGGTAACCAGTCTATCACGGGGCCGACATGTAGAGACAGACAGGTAACCAGTCTATCACAGGGAGACATGTAGAGACAGACAGGTAACCAGTCTATCACAGGGGGACATGTAGAGACAGACAGTTAACCAGTCTATCACAGGGAGACATGTAGAGACAGACAGGTAACCAGTCTATCACATGGAGACATGTAGAGACAGACAGGTAACCAGTCTATCACAGGGGGACATGTAGAGACAGACAGGTAACCAGTCTATCACAGGGAGACATGTAGAGACAGACAGGTAACCAGTCTATCACAGGGAGACATGGAGAGACAGACAGGTAACCAGTCTATCACAGGGAGACATGTAAAGACAGACAGGTAACCAGTCTATCACAGGGAGACATGTAGAGACAGACAGGTGACCAGTCTATCACAGGGAGACATGTAGAGACAGACAGGTAACCAGTCTATCACAGGGGGACATGTAGAGACAGACAGGTAACCAGTCTATCACAGGGAGACATGTAGAGACAGACAGGTAACCAGTCTATCACAGGGAGACATGTAGAGACCGACAGGTAACCAGTCTTTCACAGGGGGACATGTAGAGACAGACAGGTAACCAGTCTATCACAGGAGACATGTAGAGACAGACAGGTAACCAGTCTATCACAGGGAGACATGTAGAGACAGACAGGTAACCACTCTATCACGGGGCCGACATTTAGAGACAGACAGGTAACCAGTCTATCACAGGGAGACATGTAGAGACAGACAGGTAACCAGTCTATCACAGGGCTGACATGTAGAGACAGACAGGTGACCAGTCTATCACAGGGCTGACATGTAGAGAGAGACAGGTGACCAGTCTATCACAGGGCTGACATGTAGAGACAGACAGGTAACCAGTCTATCACAGGGAGACATGTAGAGACAGACAGGTAACCAGTCTATCACAGGGAGACATGTAGAGACAGACAGGTAACCAGTCTATCACAGGGCTGACATGTAGAGACAGACAGGCAACCAGTCTATCACAGGGCTGACATGTAGAGACAGACAGGTAACCAGTCTATCACAGGGCCGACATGTAGAGACAGACAGGTAACCAGTCTATCACAGGGAGACATGTAGAGACAGACAGGTAACCAGTCTATCACAGGGAGACATGTAGAGACCGACAGGTAACCAGTCTATCACAGGGGGACATGTAGAGACAGACAGGTAACCAGTCTATCACAGGGCTGACATGTAGAGACAGACAGGTAACCAGTCTATCATAGGGCTGACATGTAGAGACAGACAGGTGACCAGTCTATCACAGGGCTGACATGTAGAGACAGACAGGTAACCAGTCTATCACAGGGAGACATGTAGAGACAGACAGGTAACCAGTCTATCACAGGGAGACATGTAGAGACAGACAGGTAACCAGTCTATCACAGGGCTGACATGTAGAGACAGACAGGCAACCAGTCTATCAAAGGGCTGACATGTAGAGACAGACAGGTAACCAGTCTATCACAGGGCCGACATGTAGAGACAGACAGGTAACCAGTCTATCACAGGGAGACATGTAGAGACAGACAGGTAACCAGTCTATCACAGGGAGACATGTAGAGACAGACAGGTAACCAGTCTATCATGGGGCCGACATGTAGAGACAGACAGGTAACCAGTCTATCACAGGGAGACATGTAGAGACAGACAGGTAACCAGTCTATCACAGGGAGACATGTAGAGACAGACAGGTAACCAGTCTATCACAGGGAGACATGTAGAGACAGACAGGTAACCAGTCTATCACAGGGGGACATGTAGAGACAGACAGGTAACCAGTCTATCACAGGGAGACATGTAGAGACAGACAGGTAACCAGTCTATCACAGGGAGACATGTAGAGACAGACAGGTAACCAGTCTATCACAGGGAGACATGTAAAGACAGACAGGTAACCAGTCTATCACAGGGAGACATGTAGAGACAGACAGGTGACCAGTCTATCACAGGGAGACATGTAGAGACAGACAGGTAACCAGTCTATCACAGGGAGACATGTAGAGACAGACAGGTAACCAGTCTATCACAGGGCTGACATGTAGAGACAGACAGGTAACCAGTCTATCACAGGGAGACATGTAGAGACAGACAGGTAACCAGTCTATCACAGGGAGACATGTAGAGACAGACAGGTAACCAGTCTATCACAGGGAGACATGTAGAGACCGACAGGTAACCAGTCTATCACAGGGGGACATGTAGAGACAGACAGGTAACCAGTCTATCACAGGGAGACATGTAGAGACAGACAGGTAACCAGTCTATCACAGGGAGACATGTAGAGACAGACAGGTAACCAGTCTATCACGGGGCCGACATGTAGAGACAGACAGGTAACCAGTCTATCACAGGGAGACATGTAGAGACAGACAGGCAACCAGTCTATCACAGGGCTTACATGTAGAGACAGACAGGTAACCAGTCTATCACAGGGCCGACATGTAGAGACAGACAGGTAACCAGTCTATCACAGGGAGACATGTAGAGACAGACAGGTAACCAGTCTATCACAGGGAGACATGTAGAGACAGACAGGTAACCAGTTTATCATGGGGCCGACATGTAGAGACAGACAGGTAACCAGTCTATCACAGGGAGACATGTAGAGACAGACAGGTAACCAGTCTATCACAGGGGGACATGTAGAGACAGACAGGTAACCAGTCTATCACATGGAGACATGTGGAGACAGACAGGTAACCAGTCTATCACAGGGCTGACATGTAGAGACAGACAGGCAACCAGTCTATCACAGGGCTGACATGTAGAGACAGACAGGTAACCAGTCTATCACAGGGCCGACATGTAGAGACAGACAGGTAACCAGTCTATCACAGGGAGACATGTAGAGACAGACAGGTAACCAGTCTATCACAGGGAGACATGTAGAGACAGACAGGTAACCAGTCTATCATGGGGCCGACATGTAGAGACAGACAGGTAACCAGTCTATCACAGGGAGACATGTAGAGACAGACAGGTAACCAGTCTATCACAGGGGGACATGTAGAGACAGACAGGTAACCAGTCTATCACAGTAAGACATGTAGAGACAGACAGGTAACCAGTCTATCACAGGGAGACATGTAGAGACAGACAGGTAACCAGTCTATCACAGGGGGACATGTAGAGACAGACAGGTAACCAGTCTATCACAGGGAGACATGTAGAGACAGACAGGTAACCAGTCTATCACAGGGAGACATGTAGAGACAGACAGGTAACCAGTCTATCACAGGGAGACATGTAAAGACAGACAGGTAACCAGTCTATCACAGGGAGACATGTAGAGACAGACAGGTGACCAGTCTATCACAGGGAGACATGTAGAGACAGACAGGTAACCAGTCTATCACAGGGAGACATGTAGAGACAGACAGGTAACCAGTCTATCACAGGGCTGACATGTAGAGACAGACAGGTAACCAGTCTATCACAGGGAGACATGTAGAGACAGACAGGTAACCAGTCTATCACAGGGAGACATGTACAGACAGACAGGTAACCAGTCTATGACAGGGGGACATGTAGAGACAGACAGGTAACCAGTCTATCACAGGGAGACATGTAGAGAACGACAGGTAACCAGTCTATCACAGGGGGACATGTAGAGACAGACAGGTAACCAGTCTATCACAGGGAGACATGTAGAGACAGACAGGTAACCAGTCTATCACAGGGAGACATGTAGAGACAGACAGGTAACCAGTCTATCACGGGGCCGACATGTAGAGACAGACAGGTAACCAGTCTATCACAGGGAGACATGTAGAGACAGACAGGTAACCAGTCTATCACAGGGGGACATGTAGAGACAGACAGTTAACCAGTCTATCACAGGGAGACATGTAGAGACAGACAGGTAACCAGTCTATCACATGGAGACATGTAGAGACAGACAGGTAACCAGTCTATCACAGGGGGACATGTAGAGACAGACAGGTAACCAGTCTATCACAGGGAGACATGTAGAGACAGACAGGTAACCAGTCTATCACAGGGAGACATGGAGAGACAGACAGGTAACCAGTCTATCACAGGGAGACATGTAAAGACAGACAGGTAACCAGTCTATCACAGGGAGACATGTAGAGACAGACAGGTGACCAGTCTATCACAGGGAGACATGTAGAGACAGACAGGTAACCAGTCTATCACAGGGGGACATGTAGAGACAGACAGGTAACCAGTCTATCACAGGGAGACATGTAGAGACAGACAGGTAACCAGTCTATCACAGGGAGACATGTAGAGACCGACAGGTAACCAGTCTTTCACAGGGGGACATGTAGAGACAGACAGGTAACCAGTCTATCACAGGAGACATGTAGAGACAGACAGGTAACCAGTCTATCACAGGGAGACATGTAGAGACAGACAGGTAACCACTCTATCACGGGGCCGACATTTAGAGACAGACAGGTAACCAGTCTATCACAGGGAGACATGTAGAGACAGACAGGTAACCAGTCTATCACAGGGCTGACATGTAGAGACAGACAGGTGACCAGTCTATCACAGGGCTGACATGTAGAGAGAGACAGGTGACCAGTCTATCACAGGGCTGACATGTAGAGACAGACAGGTAACCAGTCTATCACAGGGAGACATGTAGAGACAGACAGGTAACCAGTCTATCACAGGGAGACATGTAGAGACAGACAGGTAACCAGTCTATCACAGGGCTGACATGTAGAGACAGACAGGCAACCAGTCTATCACAGGGCTGACATGTAGAGACAGACAGGTAACCAGTCTATCACAGGGCCGACATGTAGAGACAGACAGGTAACCAGTCTATCACAGGGAGACATGTAGAGACAGACAGGTAACCAGTCTATCACAGGGAGACATGTAGAGACAGACAGGTAACCAGTCTATCACAGGGAGACATGTAGAGACAGACAGGTAACCAGTCTATCACAGGGAGACATGTAAAGACAGACAGGTAACCAGTCTATCACAGGGAGACATGTAGAGACAGACAGGTGACCAGTCTATCACAGGGAGACATGTACAGACAGACAGGTAACCAGTCTATCACAGGGCTGACATGTAGAGACAGACAGGTAACCAGTCTATCACAGGGGGACATGTAGAGACCGACAGGTAACCAGTCTATCACAGGGGGACATGTAGAGACAGACAGGTAACCAGTCTATCACAGGGCTGACATGTAGAGACAGACAGGTAACCAGTCTATCATAGGGCTGACATGTAGAGACAGACAGGTGACCAGTCTATCACAGGGCTGACATGTAGAGACAGACAGGTAACCAGTCTATCACAGGGAGACATGTAGAGACAGACAGGTAACCAGTCTATCACAGGGAGACATGTAGAGACAGACAGGTAACCAGTCTATCACAGGGCTGACATGTAGAGACAGACAGGCAACCAGTCTATCACAGGGCTGACATGTAGAGACAGACAGGTAACCAGTCTATCACAGGGCCGACATGTAGAGACAGACAGGTAACCAGTCTATCACAGGGAGACATGTAGAGACAGACAGGTAACCAGTCTATCACAGGGAGACATGTAGAGACAGACAGGTAACCAGTCTATCATGGGGCCGACATGTAGAGACAGACAGGTAACCAGTCTATCACAGGGAGACATGTAGAGACAGACAGGTAACCAGTCTATCACAGGGGGACATGTAGAGACAGACAGGTAACCAGTCTATCACAGGGAGACATGTAGAGACAGACAGGTAACCAGTCTATCACAGGGAGACATGTAGAGACAGACAGGTAACCAGTCTATCACAGGGGGACATGTAGAGACAGACAGGTAACCAGTCTATCACAGGGAGACATGTAGAGACAGACAGGTAACCAGTCTATCACAGGGAGACATGTAGAGACAGACAGGTAACCAGTCTATCACAGGGAGACATGTACAGACAGACAGGTAACCAGTCTATCACAGGGCTGACATGTAGAGACAGACAGGTAACCAGTCTATCACAGGGCTGACATGTAGAGACAGACAGGTAACCAGTCTATCATAGGGCTGACATGTAGAGACAGACAGGTAACCAGTCTATCACATGGAGACATGTGGAGACAGACAGGTAACCAGTCTATCACAGGGAGACATGTAGAGACAGACAGGTAACCAGTCTATCACAGGGAGACATGTAGAGACCGACAGGTAACCAGTCTATCACAGGGGGACATGTAGAGACAGACAGGTAACCAGTCTATCACAGGGCTGACATGTAGAGACAGACAGGTAACCAGTCTATCATAGGGCTGACATGTAGAGACAGACAGGTGACCAGTCTATCACAGGGCTGACATGTAGAGACAGACAGGTAACCAGTCTATCACAGGGAGACATGTAGAGACAGACAGGTAACCAGTCTATCACAGGGCTGACATGTAGAGACAGACAGGTAACCAGTCTATCACAGGGCCGACATGTAGAGACAGACAGGTAACCAGTCTATCACAGGGAGACATGTAGAGACAGACAGGTATCCAGTCTATCTCAGGGAGACATGTAGAGACAGACAGGTAACCAGTCTATCATGGGGCCGACATGTAGAGACAGACAGGTAACCAGTCTATCACAGGGAGACATGTAGAGACAGACAGGTAACCAGTCTATCACAGGGGGACATGTAGAGACAGACAGGTAACCAGTCTATCACAGGGAGACATGTAGAGACAGACAGGTAACCAGTCTATCACAGGGAGACATGTAGAGACAGACAGGTAACCAGTCTATCACAGGGGGACATGTAGAGACAGACAGGTAACCAGTCTATCACAGGGAGACATGTAGAGACAGACAGGTAACCAGTCTATCACAGGGAGACATGTAGAGACAGACAGGTAACCAGTCTATCACAGGGAGACATGTAAAGACAGACAGGTAACCAGTCTATCACAGGGAGACATGTAGAGACAGACAGGTGACCAGTCTATCACAGGGAGACATGTAGAGACAGACAGGTAACCAGTCTATCACAGGGAGACATGTAGAGACAGACAGGTAACCAGTCTATCACAGGGCTGACATGTAGAGACAGACAGGTAACCAGTCTATCACAGGGAGACATGTAGAGACAGACAGGTAACCAGTCTATCACAGGGAGACATGTACAGACAGACAGGTAACCAGTCTATCACAGGGCTGACATGTAGAGACAGACAGGTAACCAGTCTATCACAGGGCTGACATGTAGAGACAGACAGGTAACCAGTCTATCACAGGGAGACATGTAGAGACAGACAGGTAACCAGTCTATCACAGGGAGACATGTACAGACAGACAGGTAACCAGTCTATCACAGGGCTGACATGTAGAGACAGACAGGTAACCAGTCTATCACAGGGCTGACATGTAGAGACAGACAGGTAACCAGTCTATCACAGGGCTGACATGTAGAGACAGACAGGTAACCAGTCTATCATAGGGCTGACATGTAGAGACAGACAGGTAACCAGTCTATCACATGGAGACATGTGGAGACAGACAGGTAACCAGTCTATCACAGGGAGACATGTAGAGACAGACAGGTAACCAGTCTATCACAGGGAGACATGTAGAGACCGACAGGTAACCAGTCTATCACAGGGGGACATGTAGAGACAGACAGGTAACCAGTCTATCACAGGGCTGACATGTAGAGACAGACAGGTAACCAGTCTATCATAGGGCTGACATGTAGAGACAGACAGGTGACCAGTCTATCACAGGGCTGACATGTAGAGACAGACAGGTAACCAGTCTATCACAGGGAGACATGTAGAGACAGACAGGTAACCAGTCTATCACAGGGAGACATGTAGAGACAGACAGGTAACCAGTCTATCACAGGGCTGACATGTAGAGACAGACAGGCAACCAGTCTATCACAGGGCTGACATGTAGAGACAGACAGGTAACCAGTCTATCACAGGGCCGACATGTAGAGACAGACAGGTAACCAGTCTATCACAGGGAGACATGTAGAGACAGACAGGTAACCAGTCTATCACAGGGAGACATGTAGAGACAGACAGGTAACCAGTCTATCATGGGGCCGACATGTAGAGACAGACAGGTAACCAGTCTATCACAGGGAGACATGTAGAGACAGACAGGTAACCAGTCTATCACAGGGGGACATGTAGAGACAGACAGGTAACCAGTCTATCACAGGGAGACATGTAGAGACAGACAGGTAACCAGTCTATCACAGGGAGACATGTAGAGACAGACAGGTAACCAGTCTATCACAGGGGGACATGTAGAGACAGACAGGTAACCAGTCTATCACAGGGAGACATGTAGAGACAGACAGGTAACCAGTCTATCACAGGGAGACATGTAGAGACAGACAGGTAACCAGTCTATCACAGGGAGACATGTAAAGACAGACAGGTAACCAGTCTATCACAGGGAGACATGTAGAGACAGACAGGTGACCAGTCTATCACAGGGAGACAGGTAGAGACAGACAGGCAACCAGTCTATCACAGGGCTGACATGTAGAGACAGACAGGTAACCAGTCTATCACAGGGCCGACATGTAGAGACAGACAGGTAACCAGTCTATCACAGGGAGACATGTAGAGACAGACAGGTAACCAGTCTATCACAGGGAGACATGTAGAGACAGACAGGTAACCAGTTTATCATGGGGCCGACATGTAGAGACAGACAGGTAACCAGTCTATCACAGGGAGACATGTAGAGACAGACAGGTAACCAGTCTATCACAGGGGGACATGTAGAGACAGACAGGTAACCAGTCTATCACATGGAGACATGTGGAGACAGACAGGTAACCAGTCTATCACAGGGCCGACATGTAGAGACAGACAGGTAACCAGTCTATCACAGGGAGACATGTAGAGACAGACAGGTAACCAGTCTATCACAGGGAGACATGTAGAGACAGACAGGTAACCAGTTTATCATGGGGCCGACATGTAGAGACAGACAGGTAACCAGTCTATCACAGGGAGACATGTAGAGACAGACAGGTAACCAGTCTATCACAGGGGGACATGTAGAGACAGACAGGTAACCAGTCTATCACATGGAGACATGTGGAGACAGACAGGTAACCAGTCTATCACAGGGCTGACATGTAGAGACAGACAGGCAACCAGTCTATCACAGGGCTGACATGTAGAGACAGACAGGTAACCAGTCTATCACAGGGCCGACATGTAGAGACAGACAGGTAACCAGTCTATCACAGGGAGACATGTAGAGACAGACAGGTAACCAGTCTATCACAGGGAGACATGTAGAGACAGACAGGTAACCAGTCTATCATGGGGCCGACATGTAGAGACAGACAGGTAACCAGTCTATCACAGGGAGACATGTAGAGACAGACAGGTAACCAGTCTATCACAGGGGGACATGTAGAGACAGACAGGTAACCAGTCTATCACAGTAAGACATGTAGAGACAGACAGGTAACCAGTCTATCACAGGGAGACATGTAGAGACAGACAGGTAACCAGTCTATCACAGGGGGACATGTAGAGACAGACAGGTAACCAGTCTATCACAGGGAGACATGTAGAGACAGACAGGTAACCAGTCTATCACAGGGAGACATGTAGAGACAGACAGGTAACCAGTCTATCACAGGGAGACATGTAAAGACAGACAGGTAACCAGTCTATCACAGGGAGACATGTAGAGACAGACAGGTGACCAGTCTATCACAGGGAGACATGTAGAGACAGACAGGTAACCAGTCTATCACAGGGAGACATGTAGAGACAGACAGGTAACCAGTCTATCACAGGGCTGACATGTAGAGACAGACAGGTAACCAGTCTATCACATGGAGACATGTAGAGACAGACAGGTAACCAGTCTATCACAGGGAGACATGTACAGACAGACAGGTAACCAGTCTATCACAGGGGGACATGTAGAGACAGACAGGTAACCAGTCTATCACAGGGAGACATGTAGAGAACGACAGGTAACCAGTCTATCACAGGGGGACATGTAGAGACAGACAGGTAACCAGTCTATCACAGGGAGACATGTAGAGACAGACAGGTAACCAGTCTATCACAGGGAGACATGTAGAGACAGACAGGTAACCAGTCTATCACGGGGCCGACATGTAGAGACAGACAGGTAACCAGTCTATCACAGGGAGACATGTAGAGACAGACAGGTAACCAGTCTATCACAGGGGGACATGTAGAGACAGACAGTTAACCAGTCTATCACAGGGAGACATGTAGAGACAGACAGGTAACCAGTCTATCACATGGAGACATGTAGAGACAGACAGGTAACCAGTCTATCACAGGGGGACATGTAGAGACAGACAGGTAACCAGTCTATCACAGGGAGACATGTAGAGACAGACAGGTAACCAGTCTATCACAGGGAGACATGGAGAGACAGACAGGTAACCAGTCTATCACAGGGAGACATGTAAAGACAGACAGGTAACCAGTCTATCACAGGGAGACATGTAGAGACAGACAGGTGACCAGTCTATCACAGGGAGACATGTAGAGACAGACAGGTAACCAGTCTATCACAGGGGGACATGTAGAGACAGACAGGTAACCAGTCTATCACAGGGAGACATGTAGAGACAGACAGGTAACCAGTCTATCACAGGGAGACATGTAGAGACCGACAGGTAACCAGTCTTTCACAGGGGGACATGTAGAGACAGACAGGTAACCAGTCTATCACAGGAGACATGTAGAGACAGACAGGTAACCAGTCTATCACAGGGAGACATGTAGAGACAGACAGGTAACCACTCTATCACGGGGCCGACATTTAGAGACAGACAGGTAACCAGTCTATCACAGGGAGACATGTAGAGACAGACAGGTAACCAGTCTATCACAGGGCTGACATGTAGAGACAGACAGGTGACCAGTCTATCACAGGGCTGACATGTAGAGAGAGACAGGTGACCAGTCTATCACAGGGCTGACATGTAGAGACAGACAGGTAACCAGTCTATCACAGGGAGACATGTAGAGACAGACAGGTAACCAGTCTATCACAGGGAGACATGTAGAGACAGACAGGTAACCAGTCTATCACAGGGCTGACATGTAGAGACAGACAGGCAACCAGTCTATCACAGGGCTGACATGTAGAGACAGACAGGTAACCAGTCTATCACAGGGCCGACATGTAGAGACAGACAGGTAACCAGTCTATCACAGGGAGACATGTAGAGACAGACAGGTAACCAGTCTATCACAGGGAGACATGTAGAGACCGACAGGTAACCAGTCTATCACAGGGGGACATGTAGAGACAGACAGGTAACCAGTCTATCACAGGGCTGACATGTAGAGACAGACAGGTAACCAGTCTATCATAGGGCTGACATGTAGAGACAGACAGGTGACCAGTCTATCACAGGGCTGACATGTAGAGACAGACAGGTAACCAGTCTATCACAGGGAGACATGTAGAGACAGACAGGTAACCAGTCTATCACAGGGAGACATGTAGAGACAGACAGGTAACCAGTCTATCACAGGGCTGACATGTAGAGACAGACAGGCAACCAGTCTATCACAGGGCTGACATGTAGAGACAGACAGGTAACCAGTCTATCACAGGGCCGACATGTAGAGACAGACAGGTAACCAGTCTATCACAGGGAGACATGTAGAGACAGACAGGTAACCAGTCTATCACAGGGAGACATGTAGAGACAGACAGGTAACCAGTCTATCATGGGGCCGACATGTAGAGACAGACAGGTAACCAGTCTATCACAGGGAGACATGTAGAGACAGACAGGTAACCAGTCTATCACAGGGGGACATGTAGAGACAGACAGGTAACCAGTCTATCACAGGGAGACATGTAGAGACAGACAGGTAACCAGTCTATCACAGGGAGACATGTAGAGACAGACAGGTAACCAGTCTATCACAGGGGGACATGTAGAGACAGACAGGTAACCAGTCTATCACAGGGAGACATGTAGAGACAGACAGGTAACCAGTCTATCACAGGGAGACATGTAGAGACAGACAGGTAACCAGTCTATCACAGGGAGACATGTAAAGACAGACAGGTAACCAGTCTATCACAGGGAGACATGTAGAGACAGACAGGTGACCAGTCTATCACAGGGAGACATGTAGAGACAGACAGGTAACCAGTCTATCACAGGGAGACATGTAGAGACAGACAGGTAACCAGTCTATCACAGGGCTGACATGTAGAGACAGACAGGTAACCAGTCTATCACAGGGAGACATGTAGAGACAGACAGGTAACCAGTCTATCACAGGGAGACATGTACAGACAGACAGGTAACCAGTCTATCACAGGGCTGACATGTAGAGACAGACAGGTAACCAGTCTATCACAGGGCTGACATGTAGAGACAGACAGGTAACCAGTCTATCATAGGGCTGACATGTAGAGACAGACAGGTAACCAGTCTATCACATGGAGACATGTGGAGACAGACAGGTAACCAGTCTATCACAGGGAGACATGTAGAGACAGACAGGTAACCAGTCTATCACAGGGAGACATGTAGAGACCGACAGGTAACCAGTCTATCACAGGGGGACATGTAGAGACAGACAGGTAACCAGTCTATCACAGGGAGACATGTAGAGACAGACAGGTAACCAGTCTATCACAGGGAGACATGTAGAGACAGACAGGTAACCAGTCTATCACGGGGCCGACATGTAGAGACAGACAGGTAACCAGTCTATCACAGGGAGACATGTAGAGACAGACAGGCAACCAGTCTATCACAGGGCTGACATGTAGAGACAGACAGGTAACCAGTCTATCACAGGGCCGACATGTAGAGACAGACAGGTAACCAGTCTATCACAGGGAGACATGTAGAGACAGACAGGTAACCAGTCTATCACAGGGAGACATGTAGAGACAGACAGGTAACCAGTTTATCATGGGGCCGACATGTAGAGACAGACAGGTAACCAGTCTATCACAGGGAGACATGTAGAGACAGACAGGTAACCAGTCTATCACAGGGGGACATGTAGAGACAGACAGGTAACCAGTCTATCACATGGAGACATGTGGAGACAGACAGGTAACCAGTCTATCACAGGGCTGACATGTAGAGACAGACAGGCAACCAGTCTATCACAGGGCTGACATGTAGAGACAGACAGGTAACCAGTCTATCACAGGGCCGACATGTAGAGACAGACAGGTAACCAGTCTATCACAGGGAGACATGTAGAGACAGACAGGTAACCAGTCTATCACAGGGAGACATGTAGAGACAGACAGGTAACCAGTCTATCATGGGGCCGACATGTAGAGACAGACAGGTAACCAGTCTATCACAGGGAGACATGTAGAGACAGACAGGTAACCAGTCTATCACAGGGGGACATGTAGAGACAGACAGGTAACCAGTCTATCACAGTAAGACATGTAGAGACAGACAGGTAACCAGTCTATCACAGGGAGACATGTAGAGACAGACAGGTAACCAGTCTATCACAGGGGGACATGTAGAGACAGACAGGTAACCAGTCTATCACAGGGAGACATGTAGAGACAGACAGGTAACCAGTCTATCACAGGGAGACATGTAGAGACAGACAGGTAACCAGTCTATCACAGGGAGACATGTAAAGACAGACAGGTAACCAGTCTATCACAGGGAGACATGTAGAGACAGACAGGTGACCAGTCTATCACAGGGAGACATGTAGAGACAGACAGGTAACCAGTCTATCACAGGGAGACATGTAGAGACAGACAGGTAACCAGTCTATCACAGGGCTGACATGTAGAGACAGACAGGTAACCAGTCTATCACAGGGAGACATGTAGAGACAGACAGGTAACCAGTCTATCACAGGGAGACATGTACAGACAGACAGGTAACCAGTCTATGACAGGGGGACATGTAGAGACAGACAGGTAACCAGTCTATCACAGGGAGACATGTAGAGAACGACAGGTAACCAGTCTATCACAGGGGGACATGTAGAGACAGACAGGTAACCAGTCTATCACAGGGAGACATGTAGAGACAGACAGGTAACCAGTCTATCACAGGGAGACATGTAGAGACAGACAGGTAACCAGTCTATCACGGGGCCGACATGTAGAGACAGACAGGTAACCAGTCTATCACAGGGAGACATGTAGAGACAGACAGGTAACCAGTCTATCACAGGGGGACATGTAGAGACAGACAGTTAACCAGTCTATCACAGGGAGACATGTAGAGACAGACAGGTAACCAGTCTATCACATGGAGACATGTAGAGACAGACAGGTAACCAGTCTATCACAGGGGGACATGTAGAGACAGACAGGTAACCAGTCTATCACAGGGAGACATGTAGAGACAGACAGGTAACCAGTCTATCACAGGGAGACATGGAGAGACAGACAGGTAACCAGTCTATCACAGGGAGACATGTAAAGACAGACAGGTAACCAGTCTATCACAGGGAGACATGTAGAGACAGACAGGTGACCAGTCTATCACAGGGAGACATGTAGAGACAGACAGGTAACCAGTCTATCACAGGGGGACATGTAGAGACAGACAGGTAACCAGTCTATCACAGGGAGACATGTAGAGACAGACAGGTAACCAGTCTATCACAGGGAGACATGTAGAGACCGACAGGTAACCAGTCTTTCACAGGGGGACATGTAGAGACAGACAGGTAACCAGTCTATCACAGGAGACATGTAGAGACAGACAGGTAACCAGTCTATCACAGGGAGACATGTAGAGACAGACAGGTAACCACTCTATCACGGGGCCGACATTTAGAGACAGACAGGTAACCAGTCTATCACAGGGAGACATGTAGAGACAGACAGGTAACCAGTCTATCACAGGGCTGACATGTAGAGACAGACAGGTGACCAGTCTATCACAGGGCTGACATGTAGAGAGAGACAGGTGACCAGTCTATCACAGGGCTGACATGTAGAGACAGACAGGTAACCAGTCTATCACAGGGAGACATGTAGAGACAGACAGGTAACCAGTCTATCACAGGGAGACATGTAGAGACAGACAGGTAACCAGTCTATCACAGGGCTGACATGTAGAGACAGACAGGCAACCAGTCTATCACAGGGCTGACATGTAGAGACAGACAGGTAACCAGTCTATCACAGGGCCGACATGTAGAGACAGACAGGTAACCAGTCTATCACAGGGAGACATGTAGAGACAGACAGGTAACCAGTCTATCACAGGGAGACATGTAGAGACAGACAGGTAACCAGTCTATCACAGGGAGACATGTAGAGACAGACAGGTAACCAGTCTATCACAGGGAGACATGTAAAGACAGACAGGTAACCAGTCTATCACAGGGAGACATGTAGAGACAGACAGGTGACCAGTCTATCACAGGGAGACATGTACAGACAGACAGGTAACCAGTCTATCACAGGGCTGACATGTAGAGACAGACAGGTAACCAGTCTATCACAGGGCTGACATGTAGAGACAGACAGGTAACCAGTCTATCAAAGGGCTGACATGTAGAGACAGACAGGTAACCAGTCTATCACATGGAGACATGTGGAGACAGACAGGTAACCAGTCTATCACAGGGAGACATGTAGAGACAGACAGGTAACCAGTCTATCACAGGGAGACATGTAGAGACCGACAGGTAACCAGTCTATCACAGGGGGACATGTAGAGACAGACAGGTAACCAGTCTATCACAGGGCTGACATGTAGAGACAGACAGGTAACCAGTCTATCATAGGGCTGACATGTAGAGACAGACAGGTGACCAGTCTATCACAGGGCTGACATGTAGAGACAGACAGGTAACCAGTCTATCACAGGGAGACATGTAGAGACAGACAGGTAACCAGTCTATCACAGGGAGACATGTAGAGACAGACAGGTAACCAGTCTATCACAGGGCTGACATGTAGAGACAGACAGGCAACCAGTCTATCACAGGGCTGACATGTAGAGACAGACAGGTAACCAGTCTATCACAGGGCCGACATGTAGAGACAGACAGGTAACCAGTCTATCATGGGGCCGACATGTAGAGACAGACAGGTAACCAGTCTATCACAGGGAGACATGTAGAGACAGACAGATAACCAGTCTATCACAGGGCTGACATGTAGAGACAGACAGGCAACCAGTCTATCACAGGGAGACATGTAGAGACATACAGGTAACCAGTCTATCACAGGGAGACATGTAAAGACAGACAGGTAACCAGTCTATCACAGGGAGACATGTAGAGACAGACAGGTGACCAGTCTATCACAGGGAGACATGTAGAGACAGACAGGTAACCAGTCTATCACAGGGAGACATGTAGAGACAGACAGGTAACCAGTCTATCACAGGGAGACATGTACAGACAGACAGGTAACCAGTCTATCACAGGGCTGACATGTAGAGACAGACAGGTAACCAGTCTATCACAGGGCTGACATGTAGAGACAGACAGGTAACCAGTCTATCAAAGGGCTGACATGTAGAGACAGACAGGTAACCAGTCTATCACATGGAGACATGTGGAGACTGACAGGTAACCAGTCTATCACAGGGAGACATGTAGAGACAGACAGGTAACCAGTCTATCACAGGGAGACATGTAGAGACAGACAGGTAACCAGTCTATCACAGGGAGACATGTAGAGACAGACAGGTAACCAGTCTATCACAGGGGGACATGTAGAGACAGACAGGTAACCAGTCTATCACAGGGAGACATGTAGAGACAGACAGGTAACCAGTCTATCACAGGGAGACATGTAGAGACAGACAGGTAACCAGTCTATCACAGGGAGACATGTAAAGACAGACAGGTAACCAGTCTATCACAGGGAGACATGTAGAGACAGACAGGTGACCAGTCTATCACAGGGAGACATGTAGAGACAGACAGGTAACCAGTCTATCACAGGGAGACATGTAGAGACAGACAGGTAACCAGTCTATCACAGGGCTGACATGTAGAGACAGACAGGTAACCAGTCTATCACAGGGAGACATGTAGAGACAGACAGGTAACCAGTCTATCACAGGGAGACATGTACAGACAGACAGGTAACCAGTCTATCACAGGGCTGACATGTACAGACAGACAGGTAACCTGTATATCACAGGGCTGACATGTAGAGACAGACAGGTAACCAGTCTATCATAGGGCTGACATGTAGAGACAGACAGGTAACCAGTCTATCACATGGAGACATGTGGAGACAGACAGGTAACCAGTCTATCACAGGGAGACATGTAGAGACAGACAGGTAACCAGTCTATCACAGGGAGACATGTAGAGACCGACAGGTAACCAGTCTATCACAGGGGGACATGTAGAGACAGACAGGTAACCAGTCTATCACAGGGAGACATGTAGAGACAGACAGGTAACCAGTCTATCACAGGGAGACATGTAGAGACAGACAGGTAACCAGTCTATCACGGGGCCGACATGTAGAGACAGACAGGTAACCAGTCTATCACAGGGAGACATGTAGAGACAGACAGGCAACCAGTCTATCACAGGGCTGACATGTAGAGTCAGACAGGTAACCAGTCTATCACAGGGCCGACATGTAGAGACAGACAGGTAACCAGTCTATCACAGGGAGACATGTAGAGACAGACAGGTAACCAGTCTATCACAGGGAGACATGTAGAGACAGACAGGTAACCAGTCTATCATGGGGCCGACATGTAGAGACAGACAGGTAACCAGTCTATCACAGGGAGACATGTAGAGACAGACAGGTAACCAGTCTATCACAGGGGGACATGTAGAGACAGACAGGTAACCAGTCTATCACATGGAGACATGTGGAGACAGACAGGTAACCAGTCTATCACAGGGCTGACATGTAGAGACAGACAGGCAACCAGTCTATCACAGGGCTGACATGTAGAGACAGACAGGTAACCAGTCTATCACAGGGCCGACATGTAGAGACAGACAGGTAACCAGTCTATCACAGGGAGACATGTAGAGACAGACAGGTAACCAGTCTATCACAGGGAGACATGTAGAGACAGACAGGTAACCAGTCTATCATGGGGCCGACATGTAGAGACAGACAGGTAACCAGTCTATGACAGGCTGACATGTAGAGACAGACAGGTAACCAGTCTATCACAGGGGGACATGTAGAGACAGACAGGTAACCAGTCTATCACAGTAAGACATGTAGAGACAGACAGGTAACCAGTCTATCACAGGGAGACATGTAGAGACAGACAGGTGACCAGTCTATCACAGGGAGACATGTAGAGACAGACAGGTAACCAGTCTATCACAGGGAGACATGTAGAGACAGACAGGTAACCAGTCTATCACAGGGAGACATGTAGAGACAGACAGGTAACCAGTCTATCACAGGGAGACATGTAGAGACAGACAGGTAACCAGTCTATCATGGGGCCGACATGTTGAGACAGACAGGTAACCAGTCTATCACAGGGAGACATGTAGAGACAGACAGGTAACCAGTCTATCACAGGGCTGACATGTAGAGACAGACAGGTAACCAGTCTATCACAGGGAGACATGTAGAGACAGACAGGTAACCAGTCTATCACAGGGAGACATGTACAGACAGACAGGTAACCAGTCTATCACAGGGCTGACATGTACAGACAGACAGGTAACCTGTATATCACAGGGCTGACATGTAGAGACAGACAGGTAACCAGTCTATCATAGGGCTGACATGTAGAGACAGACAGGTAACCAGTCTATCACATGGAGACATGTGGAGACAGACAGGTAACCAGTCTATCACAGGGAGACATGTAGAGACAGACAGGTAACCAGTCTATCACAGGGAGACATGTAGAGACCGACAGGTAACCAGTCTATCACAGGGGGACATGTAGAGACAGACAGGTAACCAGTCTATCACAGGGAGACATGTAGAGACAGACAGGTAACCAGTCTATCACAGGGAGACATGTAGAGACAGACAGGTAACCAGTCTATCACGGGGCCGACATGTAGAGACAGACAGGTAACCAGTCTATCACAGGGAGACATGTAGAGACAGACAGGCAACCAGTCTATCACAGGGCTGACATGTAGAGTCAGACAGGTAACCAGTCTATCACAGGGCCGACATGTAGAGACAGACAGGTAACCAGTCTATCACAGGGAGACATGTAGAGACAGACAGGTAACCAGTCTATCACAGGGAGACATGTAGAGACAGACAGGTAACCAGTCTATCATGGGGCCGACATGTAGAGACAGACAGGTAACCAGTCTATCACAGGGAGACATGTAGAGACAGACAGGTAACCAGTCTATCACAGGGGGACATGTAGAGACAGACAGGTAACCAGTCTATCACATGGAGACATGTGGAGACAGACAGGTAACCAGTCTATCACAGGGCTGACATGTAGAGACAGACAGGCAACCAGTCTATCACAGGGCTGACATGTAGAGACAGACAGGTAACCAGTCTATCACAGGGCCGACATGTAGAGACAGACAGGTAACCAGTCTATCACAGGGAGACATGTAGAGACAGACAGGTAACCAGTCTATCACAGGGAGACATGTAGAGACAGACAGGTAACCAGTCTATCATGGGGCCGACATGTAGAGACAGACAGGTAACCAGTCTATGACAGGCTGACATGTAGAGACAGACAGGTAACCAGTCTATCACAGGGGGACATGTAGAGACAGACAGGTAACCAGTCTATCACAGTAAGACATGTAGAGACAGACAGGTAACCAGTCTATCACAGGGAGACATGTAGAGACAGACAGGTGACCAGTCTATCACAGGGAGACATGTAGAGACAGACAGGTAACCAGTCTATCACAGGGAGACATGTAGAGACAGACAGGTAACCAGTCTATCACAGGGAGACATGTAGAGACAGACAGGTAACCAGTCTATCACAGGGAGACATGTAGAGACAGACAGGTAACCAGTCTATCATGGGGCCGACATGTTGAGACAGACAGGTAACCAGTCTATCACAGGGAGACATGTAGAGACAGACAGGTAACCAGTCTATCACAGGGGGACATGTAGAGACAGACAGGTAACCAGTCTATCACAGTAAGACATGTAGAGACAGACAGGTAACCAGTCTATCACAGGGAGACATGTAGAGACAGACAGGTAACCAGTCTATCACAGGGGGACATGTAGAGACAGACAGGTAACCAGTCTATCACAGGGAGACATGTAGAGACAGACAGGTAACCAGTCTATCACAGGGAGACATGTAGAGACAGACAGGTAACCAGTCTATCACAGGGAGACATGTAAAGACAGACAGGTAACCAGTCTATCACAGGGAGACATGTAGAGACAGACAGGTGACCAGTCTATCACAAGGAGACATGTAGAGACAGACAGGTAACCAGTCTATCACAGGGAGACATGTAGAGACAGACAGGTAACCAGTCTATCACAGGGCTGACATGTAGAGACAGACAGGTAACCAGTCTATCACAGGGAGACATGTAGAGACAGACAGGTAACCAGTCTATCACAGGGAGACATGTACAGACAGACAGGTAACCAGTCTATCACAGGGGGACATGTAGAGACAGACAGGTAACCAGTCTATCACAGGGAGACATGTAGAGAACGACAGGTAACCAGTCTATCACAGGGGGACATGTAGAGACAGACAGGTAACCAGTCTATCACAGGGAGACATGTAGAGACAGACAGGTAACCAGTCTATCACAGGGAGACATGTAGAGACAGACAGGTAACCAGTCTATCACGGGGCCGACATGTAGAGACAGACAGGTAACCAGTCTATCACAGGGAGACATGTAGAGACAGACAGGTAACCAGTCTATCACAGGGGGACATGTAGAGACAGACAGTTAACCAGTCTATCACAGGGAGACATGTAGAGACAGACAGGTAACCAGTCTATCACATGGAGACATGTAGAGACAGACAGGTAACCAGTCTATCACAGGGGGACATGTAGAGACAGACAGGTAACCAGTCTATCACAGGGAGACATGTAGAGACAGACAGGTAACCAGTCTATCACAGGGAGACATGGAGAGACAGACAGGTAACCAGTCTATCACAGGGAGACATGTAAAGACAGACAGGTAACCAGTCTATCACAGGGAGACATGTAGAGACAGACAGGTGACCAGTCTATCACAGGGAGACATGTAGAGACAGACAGGTAACCAGTCTATCACAGGGGGACATGTAGAGACAGACAGGTAACCAGTCTATCACAGGGAGACATGTAGAGACAGACAGGTAACCAGTCTATCACAGGGAGACATGTAGAGACCGACAGGTAACCAGTCTTTCACAGGGGGACATGTAGAGACAGACAGGTAACCAGTCTATCACAGGAGACATGTAGAGACAGACAGGTAACCAGTCTATCACAGGGAGACATGTAGAGACAGACAGGTAACCACTCTATCACGGGGCCGACATTTAGAGACAGACAGGTAACCAGTCTATCACAGGGAGACATGTAGAGACAGACAGGTAACCAGTCTATCACAGGGCTGACATGTAGAGACAGACAGGTGACCAGTCTATCACAGGGCTGACATGTAGAGAGAGACAGGTGACCAGTCTATCACAGGGCTGACATGTAGAGACAGACAGGTAACCAGTCTATCACAGGGAGACATGTAGAGACAGACAGGTAACCAGTCTATCACAGGGAGACATGTAGAGACAGACAGGTAACCAGTCTATCACAGGGCTGACATGTAGAGACAGACAGGCAACCAGTCTATCACAGGGCTGACATGTAGAGACAGACAGGTAACCAGTCTATCACAGGGCCGACATGTAGAGACAGACAGGTAACCAGTCTATCACAGGGAGACATGTAGAGACAGACAGGTAACCAGTCTATCACAGGGAGACATGTAGAGACAGACAGGTAACCAGTCTATCACAGGGAGACATGTAGAGACAGACAGGTAACCAGTCTATCACAGGGAGACATGTAAAGACAGACAGGTAACCAGTCTATCACAGGGAGACATGTAGAGACAGACAGGTGACCAGTCTATCACAGGGAGACATGTACAGACAGACAGGTAACCAGTCTATCACAGGGCTGACATGTAGAGACAGACAGGTAACCAGTCTATCACAGGGCTGACATGTAGAGACAGACAGGTAACCAGTCTATCAAAGGGCTGACATGTAGAGACAGACAGGTAACCAGTCTATCACATGGAGACATGTGGAGACAGACAGGTAACCAGTCTATCACAGGGAGACATGTAGAGACAGACAGGTAACCAGTCTATCACAGGGAGACATGTAGAGACCGACAGGTAACCAGTCTATCACAGGGGGACATGTAGAGACAGACAGGTAACCAGTCTATCACAGGGCTGACATGTAGAGACAGACAGGTAACCAGTCTATCATAGGGCTGACATGTAGAGACAGACAGGTGACCAGTCTATCACAGGGCTGACATGTAGAGACAGACAGGTAACCAGTCTATCACAGGGAGACATGTAGAGACAGACAGGTAACCAGTCTATCACAGGGAGACATGTAGAGACAGACAGGTAACCAGTCTATCACAGGGCTGACATGTAGAGACAGACAGGCAACCAGTCTATCACAGGGCTGACATGTAGAGACAGACAGGTAACCAGTCTATCACAGGGCCGACATGTAGAGACAGACAGGTAACCAGTCTATCACAGGGAGACATGTAGAGACAGACAGGTAACCAGTCTATCACAGGGAGACATGTAGAGACAGACAGGTAACCAGTCTATCATGGGGCCGACATGTAGAGACAGACAGGTAACCAGTCTATCACAGGGAGACATGTAGAGACAGACAGATAACCAGTCTATCACAGGGCTGACATGTAGAGACAGACAGGCAACCAGTCTATCACAGGGCTGAAATGTAGAGACAGACAGGTAACCAGTCTATCACAGGGCCGACATGTAGAGACAGACAGGTAACCAGTCTATCACAGGGAGACATGTAGAGACAGACAGGTAACCAGTCTATCACAGGGAGACATGTAGAGACAGACAGGTAACCAGTCTATCACAGGGAGACATGTAGAGACAGACAGGTAACCAGTCTATCACAGGGAGACATGTAAAGACAGACAGGTAACCAGTCTATCACAGGGAGACATGTAGAGACAGACAGGTAACCAGTCTATCATGGGGCCGACATGTAGAGACAGACAGGTAACCAGTCTATCACAGGGAGACATGTAGAGACAGACAGGTAACCAGTCTATCACAGGGGGACATGTAGAGACAGACAGGTAACCAGTCTATCACATGGAGACATGTGGAGACAGACAGGTAACCAGTCTATCACAGGGCTGACATGTAGAGACAGACAGGCAACCAGTCTATCACAGGGCTGACATGTAGAGACAGACAGGTAACCAGTCTATCACAGGGCCGACATGTAGAGACAGACAGGTAACCAGTCTATCACAGGGAGACATGTAGAGACAGACAGGTAACCAGTCTATCACAGGGAGACATGTAGAGACAGACAGGTAACCAGTCTATCATGGGGCCGACATGTAGAGACAGACAGGTAACCAGTCTATGACAGGCTGACATGTAGAGACAGACAGGTAACCAGTCTATCACAGGGGGACATGTAGAGACAGACAGGTAACCAGTCTATCACAGTAAGACATGTAGAGACAGACAGGTAACCAGTCTATCACAGGGAGACATGTAGAGACAGACAGGTGACCAGTCTATCACAGGGAGACATGTAGAGACAGACAGGTAACCAGTCTATCACAGGGAGACATGTAGAGACAGACAGGTAACCAGTCTATCACAGGGAGACATGTAGAGACAGACAGGTAACCAGTCTATCACAGGGAGACATGTAGAGACAGACAGGTAACCAGTCTATCATGGGGCCGACATGTTGAGACAGACAGGTAACCAGTCTATCACAGGGAGACATGTAGAGACAGACAGGTAACCAGTCTATCACAGGGCTGACATGTAGAGACAGACAGGTAACCAGTCTATCACAGGGAGACATGTAGAGACAGACAGGTAACCAGTCTATCACAGGGAGACATGTACAGACAGACAGGTAACCAGTCTATCACAGGGCTGACATGTACAGACAGACAGGTAACCTGTATATCACAGGGCTGACATGTAGAGACAGACAGGTAACCAGTCTATCATAGGGCTGACATGTAGAGACAGACAGGTAACCAGTCTATCACATGGAGACATGTGGAGACAGACAGGTAACCAGTCTATCACAGGGAGACATGTAGAGACAGACAGGTAACCAGTCTATCACAGGGAGACATGTAGAGACCGACAGGTAACCAGTCTATCACAGGGGGACATGTAGAGACAGACAGGTAACCAGTCTATCACAGGGAGACATGTAGAGACAGACAGGTAACCAGTCTATCACAGGGAGACATGTAGAGACAGACAGGTAACCAGTCTATCACGGGGCCGACATGTAGAGACAGACAGGTAACCAGTCTATCACAGGGAGACATGTAGAGACAGACAGGCAACCAGTCTATCACAGGGCTGACATGTAGAGTCAGACAGGTAACCAGTCTATCACAGGGCCGACATGTAGAGACAGACAGGTAACCAGTCTATCACAGGGAGACATGTAGAGACAGACAGGTAACCAGTCTATCACAGGGAGACATGTAGAGACAGACAGGTAACCAGTCTATCATGGGGCCGACATGTAGAGACAGACAGGTAACCAGTCTATCACAGGGAGACATGTAGAGACAGACAGGTAACCAGTCTATCACAGGGGGACATGTAGAGACAGACAGGTAACCAGTCTATCACATGGAGACATGTGGAGACAGACAGGTAACCAGTCTATCACAGGGCTGACATGTAGAGACAGACAGGCAACCAGTCTATCACAGGGCTGACATGTAGAGACAGACAGGTAACCAGTCTATCACAGGGCCGACATGTAGAGACAGACAGGTAACCAGTCTATCACAGGGAGACATGTAGAGACAGACAGGTAACCAGTCTATCACAGGGGGACATGTAGAGACAGACAGGTAACCAGTCTATCACAGGGAGACATGTAGAGACAGACAGGTAACCAGTCTATCACAGGGAGACATGGAGAGACAGACAGGTAACCAGTCTATCACAGGGAGACATGTAAAGACAGACAGGTAACCAGTCTATCACAGGGAGACATGTAGAGACAGACAGGTGACCAGTCTATCACAGGGAGACATGTAGAGACAGACAGGTAACCAGTCTATCACAGGGGGACATGTAGAGACAGACAGGTAACCAGTCTATCACAGGGAGACATGTAGAGACAGACAGGTAACCAGTCTATCACAGGGAGACATGTAGAGACCGACAGGTAACCAGTCTTTCACAGGGGGACATGTAGAGACAGACAGGTAACCAGTCTATCACAGGAGACATGTAGAGACAGACAGGTAACCAGTCTATCACAGGGAGACATGTAGAGACAGACAGGTAACCACTCTATCACGGGGCCGACATTTAGAGACAGACAGGTAACCAGTCTATCACAGGGAGACATGTAGAGACAGACAGGTAACCAGTCTATCACAGGGCTGACATGTAGAGACAGACAGGTGACCAGTCTATCACAGGGCTGACATGTAGAGAGAGACAGGTGACCAGTCTATCACAGGGCTGACATGTAGAGACAGACAGGTAACCAGTCTATCACAGGGAGACATGTAGAGACAGACAGGTAACCAGTCTATCACAGGGAGACATGTAGAGACAGACAGGTAACCAGTCTATCACAGGGCTGACATGTAGAGACAGACAGGCAACCAGTCTATCACAGGGCTGACATGTAGAGACAGACAGGTAACCAGTCTATCACAGGGCCGACATGTAGAGACAGACAGGTAACCAGTCTATCACAGGGAGACATGTAGAGACAGACAGGTAACCAGTCTATCACAGGGAGACATGTAGAGACAGACAGGTAACCAGTCTATCACAGGGAGACATGTAGAGACAGACAGGTAACCAGTCTATCACAGGGAGACATGTAAAGACAGACAGGTAACCAGTCTATCACAGGGAGACATGTAGAGACAGACAGGTGACCAGTCTATCACAGGGAGACATGTACAGACAGACAGGTAACCAGTCTATCACAGGGCTGACATGTAGAGACAGACAGGTAACCAGTCTATCACAGGGCTGACATGTAGAGACAGACAGGTAACCAGTCTATCAAAGGGCTGACATGTAGAGACAGACAGGTAACCAGTCTATCACATGGAGACATGTGGAGACAGACAGGTAACCAGTCTATCACAGGGAGACATGTAGAGACAGACAGGTAACCAGTCTATCACAGGGAGACATGTAGAGACCGACAGGTAACCAGTCTATCACAGGGGGACATGTAGAGACAGACAGGTAACCAGTCTATCACAGGGCTGACATGTAGAGACAGACAGGTAACCAGTCTATCATAGGGCTGACATGTAGAGACAGACAGGTGACCAGTCTATCACAGGGCTGACATGTAGAGACAGACAGGTAACCAGTCTATCACAGGGAGACATGTAGAGACAGACAGGTAACCAGTCTATCACAGGGAGACATGTAGAGACAGACAGGTAACCAGTCTATCACAGGGCTGACATGTAGAGACAGACAGGCAACCAGTCTATCACAGGGCTGACATGTAGAGACAGACAGGTAACCAGTCTATCACAGGGCCGACATGTAGAGACAGACAGGTAACCAGTCTATCATGGGGCCGACATGTAGAGACAGACAGGTAACCAGTCTATCACAGGGAGACATGTAGAGACAGACAGATAACCAGTCTATCACAGGGCTGACATGTAGAGACAGACAGGCAACCAGTCTATCACAGGGAGACATGTAGAGACATACAGGTAACCAGTCTATCACAGGGAGACATGTAAAGACAGACAGGTAACCAGTCTATCACAGGGAGACATGTAGAGACAGACAGGTGACCAGTCTATCACAGGGAGACATGTAGAGACAGACAGGTAACCAGTCTATCACAGGGAGACATGTAGAGACAGACAGGTAACCAGTCTATCACAGGGAGACATGTACAGACAGACAGGTAACCAGTCTATCACAGGGCTGACATGTAGAGACAGACAGGTAACCAGTCTATCACAGGGCTGACATGTAGAGACAGACAGGTAACCAGTCTATCAAAGGGCTGACATGTAGAGACAGACAGGTAACCAGTCTATCACATGGAGACATGTGGAGACTGACAGGTAACCAGTCTATCACAGGGAGACATGTAGAGACAGACAGGTAACCAGTCTATCACAGGGAGACATGTAGAGACAGACAGGTAACCAGTCTATCACAGGGAGACATGTAGAGACAGACAGGTAACCAGTCTATCACAGGGGGACATGTAGAGACAGACAGGTAACCAGTCTATCACAGGGAGACATGTAGAGACAGACAGGTAACCAGTCTATCACAGGGAGACATGTAGAGACAGACAGGTAACCAGTCTATCACAGGGAGACATGTAAAGACAGACAGGTAACCAGTCTATCACAGGGAGACATGTAGAGACAGACAGGTGACCAGTCTATCACAGGGAGACATGTAGAGACAGACAGGTAACCAGTCTATCACAGGGAGACATGTAGAGACAGACAGGTAACCAGTCTATCACAGGGCTGACATGTAGAGACAGACAGGTAACCAGTCTATCACAGGGAGACATGTAGAGACAGACAGGTAACCAGTCTATCACAGGGAGACATGTACAGACAGACAGGTAACCAGTCTATCACAGGGCTGACATGTACAGACAGACAGGTAACCTGTATATCACAGGGCTGACATGTAGAGACAGACAGGTAACCAGTCTATCATAGGGCTGACATGTAGAGACAGACAGGTAACCAGTCTATCACATGGAGACATGTGGAGACAGACAGGTAACCAGTCTATCACAGGGAGACATGTAGAGACAGACAGGTAACCAGTCTATCACAGGGAGACATGTAGAGACCGACAGGTAACCAGTCTATCACAGGGGGACATGTAGAGACAGACAGGTAACCAGTCTATCACAGGGAGACATGTAGAGACAGACAGGTAACCAGTCTATCACAGGGAGACATGTAGAGACAGACAGGTAACCAGTCTATCACGGGGCCGACATGTAGAGACAGACAGGTAACCAGTCTATCACAGGGAGACATGTAGAGACAGACAGGCAACCAGTCTATCACAGGGCTGACATGTAGAGTCAGACAGGTAACCAGTCTATCACAGGGCCGACATGTAGAGACAGACAGGTAACCAGTCTATCACAGGGAGACATGTAGAGACAGACAGGTAACCAGTCTATCACAGGGAGACATGTAGAGACAGACAGGTAACCAGTCTATCATGGGGCCGACATGTAGAGACAGACAGGTAACCAGTCTATCACAGGGAGACATGTAGAGACAGACAGGTAACCAGTCTATCACAGGGGGACATGTAGAGACAGACAGGTAACCAGTCTATCACATGGAGACATGTGGAGACAGACAGGTAACCAGTCTATCACAGGGCTGACATGTAGAGACAGACAGGCAACCAGTCTATCACAGGGCTGACATGTAGAGACAGACAGGTAACCAGTCTATCACAGGGCCGACATGTAGAGACAGACAGGTAACCAGTCTATCACAGGGAGACATGTAGAGACAGACAGGTAACCAGTCTATCACAGGGAGACATGTAGAGACAGACAGGTAACCAGTCTATCATGGGGCCGACATGTAGAGACAGACAGGTAACCAGTCTATGACAGGCTGACATGTAGAGACAGACAGGTAACCAGTCTATCACAGGGGGACATGTAGAGACAGACAGGTAACCAGTCTATCACAGTAAGACATGTAGAGACAGACAGGTAACCAGTCTATCACAGGGAGACATGTAGAGACAGACAGGTGACCAGTCTATCACAGGGAGACATGTAGAGACAGACAGGTAACCAGTCTATCACAGGGAGACATGTAGAGACAGACAGGTAACCAGTCTATCACAGGGAGACATGTAGAGACAGACAGGTAACCAGTCTATCACAGGGAGACATGTAGAGACAGACAGGTAACCAGTCTATCATGGGGCCGACATGTTGAGACAGACAGGTAACCAGTCTATCACAGGGAGACATGTAGAGACAGACAGGTAACCAGTCTATCACAGGGCTGACATGTAGAGACAGACAGGTAACCAGTCTATCACAGGGAGACATGTAGAGACAGACAGGTAACCAGTCTATCACAGGGAGACATGTACAGACAGACAGGTAACCAGTCTATCACAGGGCTGACATGTACAGACAGACAGGTAACCTGTATATCACAGGGCTGACATGTAGAGACAGACAGGTAACCAGTCTATCATAGGGCTGACATGTAGAGACAGACAGGTAACCAGTCTATCACATGGAGACATGTGGAGACAGACAGGTAACCAGTCTATCACAGGGAGACATGTAGAGACAGACAGGTAACCAGTCTATCACAGGGAGACATGTAGAGACCGACAGGTAACCAGTCTATCACAGGGGGACATGTAGAGACAGACAGGTAACCAGTCTATCACAGGGAGACATGTAGAGACAGACAGGTAACCAGTCTATCACAGGGAGACATGTAGAGACAGACAGGTAACCAGTCTATCACGGGGCCGACATGTAGAGACAGACAGGTAACCAGTCTATCACAGGGAGACATGTAGAGACAGACAGGCAACCAGTCTATCACAGGGCTGACATGTAGAGTCAGACAGGTAACCAGTCTATCACAGGGCCGACATGTAGAGACAGACAGGTAACCAGTCTATCACAGGGAGACATGTAGAGACAGACAGGTAACCAGTCTATCACAGGGAGACATGTAGAGACAGACAGGTAACCAGTCTATCATGGGGCCGACATGTAGAGACAGACAGGTAACCAGTCTATCACAGGGAGACATGTAGAGACAGACAGGTAACCAGTCTATCACAGGGGGACATGTAGAGACAGACAGGTAACCAGTCTATCACATGGAGACATGTGGAGACAGACAGGTAACCAGTCTATCACAGGGCTGACATGTAGAGACAGACAGGCAACCAGTCTATCACAGGGCTGACATGTAGAGACAGACAGGTAACCAGTCTATCACAGGGCCGACATGTAGAGACAGACAGGTAACCAGTCTATCACAGGGAGACATGTAGAGACAGACAGGTAACCAGTCTATCACAGGGAGACATGTAGAGACAGACAGGTAACCAGTCTATCATGGGGCCGACATGTAGAGACAGACAGGTAACCAGTCTATGACAGGCTGACATGTAGAGACAGACAGGTAACCAGTCTATCACAGGGGGACATGTAGAGACAGACAGGTAACCAGTCTATCACAGTAAGACATGTAGAGACAGACAGGTAACCAGTCTATCACAGGGAGACATGTAGAGACAGACAGGTGACCAGTCTATCACAGGGAGACATGTAGAGACAGACAGGTAACCAGTCTATCACAGGGAGACATGTAGAGACAGACAGGTAACCAGTCTATCACAGGGAGACATGTAGAGACAGACAGGTAACCAGTCTATCACAGGGAGACATGTAGAGACAGACAGGTAACCAGTCTATCATGGGGCCGACATGTTGAGACAGACAGGTAACCAGTCTATCACAGGGAGACATGTAGAGACAGACAGGTAACCAGTCTATCACAGGGGGACATGTAGAGACAGACAGGTAACCAGTCTATCACAGTAAGACATGTAGAGACAGACAGGTAACCAGTCTATCACAGGGAGACATGTAGAGACAGACAGGTAACCAGTCTATCACAGGGGGACATGTAGAGACAGACAGGTAACCAGTCTATCACAGGGAGACATGTAGAGACAGACAGGTAACCAGTCTATCACAGGGAGACATGTAGAGACAGACAGGTAACCAGTCTATCACAGGGAGACATGTAAAGACAGACAGGTAACCAGTCTATCACAGGGAGACATGTAGAGACAGACAGGTGACCAGTCTATCACAAGGAGACATGTAGAGACAGACAGGTAACCAGTCTATCACAGGGAGACATGTAGAGACAGACAGGTAACCAGTCTATCACAGGGCTGACATGTAGAGACAGACAGGTAACCAGTCTATCACAGGGAGACATGTAGAGACAGACAGGTAACCAGTCTATCACAGGGAGACATGTACAGACAGACAGGTAACCAGTCTATCACAGGGGGACATGTAGAGACAGACAGGTAACCAGTCTATCACAGGGAGACATGTAGAGAACGACAGGTAACCAGTCTATCACAGGGGGACATGTAGAGACAGACAGGTAACCAGTCTATCACAGGGAGACATGTAGAGACAGACAGGTAACCAGTCTATCACAGGGAGACATGTAGAGACAGACAGGTAACCAGTCTATCACGGGGCCGACATGTAGAGACAGACAGGTAACCAGTCTATCACAGGGAGACATGTAGAGACAGACAGGTAACCAGTCTATCACAGGGGGACATGTAGAGACAGACAGTTAACCAGTCTATCACAGGGAGACATGTAGAGACAGACAGGTAACCAGTCTATCACATGGAGACATGTAGAGACAGACAGGTAACCAGTCTATCACAGGGGGACATGTAGAGACAGACAGGTAACCAGTCTATCACAGGGAGACATGTAGAGACAGACAGGTAACCAGTCTATCACAGGGAGACATGGAGAGACAGACAGGTAACCAGTCTATCACAGGGAGACATGTAAAGACAGACAGGTAACCAGTCTATCACAGGGAGACATGTAGAGACAGACAGGTGACCAGTCTATCACAGGGAGACATGTAGAGACAGACAGGTAACCAGTCTATCACAGGGGGACATGTAGAGACAGACAGGTAACCAGTCTATCACAGGGAGACATGTAGAGACAGACAGGTAACCAGTCTATCACAGGGAGACATGTAGAGACCGACAGGTAACCAGTCTTTCACAGGGGGACATGTAGAGACAGACAGGTAACCAGTCTATCACAGGAGACATGTAGAGACAGACAGGTAACCAGTCTATCACAGGGAGACATGTAGAGACAGACAGGTAACCACTCTATCACGGGGCCGACATTTAGAGACAGACAGGTAACCAGTCTATCACAGGGAGACATGTAGAGACAGACAGGTAACCAGTCTATCACAGGGCTGACATGTAGAGACAGACAGGTGACCAGTCTATCACAGGGCTGACATGTAGAGAGAGACAGGTGACCAGTCTATCACAGGGCTGACATGTAGAGACAGACAGGTAACCAGTCTATCACAGGGAGACATGTAGAGACAGACAGGTAACCAGTCTATCACAGGGAGACATGTAGAGACAGACAGGTAACCAGTCTATCACAGGGCTGACATGTAGAGACAGACAGGCAACCAGTCTATCACAGGGCTGACATGTAGAGACAGACAGGTAACCAGTCTATCACAGGGCCGACATGTAGAGACAGACAGGTAACCAGTCTATCACAGGGAGACATGTAGAGACAGACAGGTAACCAGTCTATCACAGGGAGACATGTAGAGACAGACAGGTAACCAGTCTATCACAGGGAGACATGTAGAGACAGACAGGTAACCAGTCTATCACAGGGAGACATGTAAAGACAGACAGGTAACCAGTCTATCACAGGGAGACATGTAGAGACAGACAGGTGACCAGTCTATCACAGGGAGACATGTACAGACAGACAGGTAACCAGTCTATCACAGGGCTGACATGTAGAGACAGACAGGTAACCAGTCTATCACAGGGCTGACATGTAGAGACAGACAGGTAACCAGTCTATCAAAGGGCTGACATGTAGAGACAGACAGGTAACCAGTCTATCACATGGAGACATGTGGAGACAGACAGGTAACCAGTCTATCACAGGGAGACATGTAGAGACAGACAGGTAACCAGTCTATCACAGGGAGACATGTAGAGACCGACAGGTAACCAGTCTATCACAGGGGGACATGTAGAGACAGACAGGTAACCAGTCTATCACAGGGCTGACATGTAGAGACAGACAGGTAACCAGTCTATCATAGGGCTGACATGTAGAGACAGACAGGTGACCAGTCTATCACAGGGCTGACATGTAGAGACAGACAGGTAACCAGTCTATCACAGGGAGACATGTAGAGACAGACAGGTAACCAGTCTATCACAGGGAGACATGTAGAGACAGACAGGTAACCAGTCTATCACAGGGCTGACATGTAGAGACAGACAGGCAACCAGTCTATCACAGGGCTGACATGTAGAGACAGACAGGTAACCAGTCTATCACAGGGCCGACATGTAGAGACAGACAGGTAACCAGTCTATCACAGGGAGACATGTAGAGACAGACAGGTAACCAGTCTATCACAGGGAGACATGTAGAGACAGACAGGTAACCAGTCTATCATGGGGCCGACATGTAGAGACAGACAGGTAACCAGTCTATCACAGGGAGACATGTAGAGACAGACAGATAACCAGTCTATCACAGGGCTGACATGTAGAGACAGACAGGCAACCAGTCTATCACAGGGCTGAAATGTAGAGACAGACAGGTAACCAGTCTATCACAGGGCCGACATGTAGAGACAGACAGGTAACCAGTCTATCACAGGGAGACATGTAGAGACAGACAGGTAACCAGTCTATCACAGGGAGACATGTAGAGACAGACAGGTAACCAGTCTATCACAGGGAGACATGTAGAGACAGACAGGTAACCAGTCTATCACAGGGAGACATGTAAAGACAGACAGGTAACCAGTCTATCACAGGGAGACATGTAGAGACAGACAGGTAACCAGTCTATCACAGGGCCGACATGTAGAGACAGACAGGTAACCAGTCTATCACAGGGAGACATGTAGAGACAGACAGGTAACCAGTCTATCACAGGGAGACATGTAGAGACAGACAGGTAACCAGTCTATCACAGGGAGACATGTAGAGACAGACAGGTAACCAGTCTATCACAGGGAGACATGTAAAGACAGACAGGTAACCAGTCTATCACAGGGAGACATGTAGAGACAGACAGGTGACCAGTCTATCACAGGGAGACATGTACAGACAGACAGGTAACCAGTCTATCACAGGGCTGACATGTAGAGACGGACAGGTAACCAGTCTATCACAGGGCTGACATGTAGAGACAGACAGGTAACCAGTCTATCAAAGGGCTGACATGTAGAGACAGACAGGTAACCAGTCTATCACATGGAGACATGTGGAGACAGACAGGTAACCAGTCTATCACAGGGAGACATGTAGAGACAGACAGGTAACCAGTCTATCACAGGGAGACATGTAGAGACCGACAGGTAACCAGTCTATCACAGGGGGACATGTAGAGACAGACAGGTAACCAGTCTATCACAGGGCTGACATGTAGAGACAGACAGGTAACCAGTCTATCATAGGGCTGACATGTAGAGACAGACAGGTGACCAGTCTATCACAGGGCTGACATGTAGAGACAGACAGGTAACCAGTCTATCACAGGGAGACATGTAGAGACAGACAGGTAACCAGTCTATCACAGGGAGACATGTAGAGACAGACAGGTAACCAGTCTATCACAGGGCTGACATGTAGAGACAGACAGGCAACCAGTCTATCACAGGGCTGACATGTAGAGACAGACAGGTAACCAGTCTATCACAGGGCCGACATGTAGAGACAGACAGGTAACCAGTCTATCACAGGGAGACATGTAGAGACAGACAGGTAACCAGTCTATCACAGGGAGACATGTAGAGACAGACAGGTAACCAGTCTATCATGGGGCCGACATGTAGAGACAGACAGGTAACCAGTCTATCACAGGGAGACATGTAGAGACAGACAGATAACCAGTCTATCACAGGGCTGACATGTAGAGACAGACAGGCAACCAGTCTATCACAGGGCTGACATGTAGAGACAGACAGGTAACCAGTCTATCACAGGGCCGACATGTAGAGACAGACAGGTAACCAGTCTATCACAGGGAGACATGTAGAGACAGACAGGTAACCAGTCTATCACAGGGAGACATGTAGAGACAGACAGGTAACCAGTCTATCACAGGGAGACATGTAGAGACAGACAGGTAACCAGTCTAACACAGGGAGACATGTAAAGACAGACAGGTAACCAGTCTATCACAGGGAGACATGTAGAGACAGACAGGTGACCAGTCTATCACAGGGAGACATGTAGAGACAGACAGGTAACCAGTCTATCACAGGGAGACATGTACAGACAGACAGGTAACCAGTCTATCACAGGGCTGACATGTAGAGACAGACAGGTAACCAGTCTATCACAGGGCTGACATGTAGAGACAGACAGGTAACCAGTCTATCAAAGGGCTGACATGTAGAGACAGACAGGTAACCAGTCTATCACATGGAGACATGTGGAGACTGACAGGTAACCAGTCTATCACAGGGAGACATGTAGAGACAGACAGGTAACCAGTCTATCACAGGGAGACATGTAGAGACAGACAGGTAACCAGTCTATCACAGGGAGACATGTAGAGACAGACAGGTAACCAGTCTATCACAGGGGGACATGTAGAGACAGACAGGTAACCAGTCTATCACAGGGAGACATGTAGAGACAGACAGGTAACCAGTCTATCACAGGGAGACATGTAGAGACAGACAGGTAACCAGTCTATCACAGGGAGACATGTAAAGACAGACAGGTAACCAGTCTATCACAGGGAGACATGTAGAGACAGACAGGTAACCAGTCTATCACAGGGAGACATGTAGAGACAGACAGGTAACCAGTCTATCACAGGGAGACATGTACAGACAGACAGGTAACCAGTCTATCACAGGGCTGACATGTAGAGACAGACAGGTAACCTGTATATCACAGGGCTGACATGTAGAGACAGACAGGTAACCAGTCTATCATAGGGCTGACATGTAGAGACAGACAGGTAACCAGTCTATCACATGGAGACATGTGGAGACAGACAGGTAACCAGTCTATCACAGGGAGACATGTAGAGACAGACAGGTAACCAGTCTATCACAGGGAGACATGTAGAGACCGACAGGTAACCAGTCTATCACAGGGGGACATGTAGAGACAGACAGGTAACCAGTCTATCACAGGGAGACATGTAGAGACAGACAGGTAACCAGTCTATCACAGGGAGACATGTAGAGACAGACAGGTAACCAGTCTATCACGGGGCCGACATGTAGAGACAGACAGGTAACCAGTCTATCACAGGGAGACATGTAGAGACAGACAGGCAACCAGTCTATCACAGGGCTGACATGTAGAGTCAGACAGGTAACCAGTCTATCACAGGGCCGACATGTAGAGACAGACAGGTAACCAGTCTATCACAGGGAGACATGTAGAGACAGACAGGTAACCAGTCTATCACAGGGAGACATGTAGAGACAGACAGGTAACCAGTCTATCATGGGGCCGACATGTAGAGACAGACAGGTAACCAGTCTATCACAGGGAGACATGTAGAGACAGACAGGTAACCAGTCTATCACAGGGGGACATGTAGAGACAGACAGGTAACCAGTCTATCACATGGAGACATGTGGAGACAGACAGGTAACCAGTCTATCACAGGGCTGACATGTAGAGACAGACAGGCAACCAGTCTATCACAGGGCTGACATGTAGAGACAGACAGGTAACCAGTCTATCACAGGGCCGACATGTAGAGACAGACAGGTAACCAGTCTATCACAGGGAGACATGTAGAGACAGACAGGTAACCAGTCTATCACAGGGAGACATGTAGAGACAGACAGGTAACCAGTCTATCATGGGGCCGACATGTAGAGACAGACAGGTAACCAGTCTATCACAGGGAGACATGTAGAGACAGACAGGTAACCAGTCTATCACAGGGGGACATGTAGAGACAGACAGGTAACCAGTCTATCACAGTAAGACATGTAGAGACAGACAGGTAACCAGTCTATCACAGGGAGACATGTAGAGACAGACAGGTGACCAGTCTATCACAGGGAGACATGTAGAGACAGACAGGTAACCAGTCTATCACAGGGAGACATGTAGAGACAGACAGGTAACCAGTCTATCACAGGGAGACATGTAGAGACAGACAGGTAACCAGTCTATCACAGGGAGACATGTAGAGACAGACAGGTAACCAGTCTATCACAGGGGGACATGTAGAGACAGACAGGTAACCAGTCTATCACAGGGAGACATGTAGAGACAGACAGGTAACCAGTCTATCACAGGGAGACATGTAGAGACAGACAGGTAACCAGTCTATCACAGGGAGACATGTAAAGACAGACAGGTAACCAGTCTATCACAGGGAGACATGTAGAGACAGACAGGTGACCAGTCTATCACAGGGAGACATGTAGAGACAGACAGGTAACCAGTCTATCACAGGGAGACATGTAGAGACAGACAGGTAACCAGTCTATCACAGGGCTGACATGTAGAGACAGACAGGTAACCAGTCTATCACAGGGAGACATGTAGAGACAGACAGGTAACCAGTCTATCACAGGGAGACATGTACAGACAGACAGGTAACCAGTCTATCACAGGGCTGACATGTAGAGACAGACAGGTAACCAGTCTATCACAGGGCTGACATGTAGAGACAGACAGGTAACCAGTCTATCATAGGGCTGACATGTAGAGACAGACAGGTAACCAGTCTATCACATGGAGACATGTGGAGACAGACAGGTAACCAGTCTATCACAGGGAGACATGTAGAGACAGACAGGTAACCAGTCTATCACAGGGAGACATGTAGAGACCGACAGGTAACCAGTCTATCACAGGGGGACATGTAGAGACAGACAGGTAACCAGTCTATCACAGGGAGACATGTAGAGACAGACAGGTAACCAGTCTATCACAGGGAGACATGTAGAGACAGACAGGTAACCAGTCTATCACGGGGCCGACATGTAGAGACAGACAGGTAACCAGTCTATCACAGGGAGACATGTAGAGACAGACAGGCAACCAGTCTATCACAGGGCTGACATGTAGAGTCAGACAGGTAACCAGTCTATCACAGGGCCGACATGTAGAGACAGACAGGTAACCAGTCTATCACAGGGAGACATGTAGAGACAGACAGGTAACCAGTCTATCACAGGGAGACATGTAGAGACAGACAGGTAACCAGTCTATCATGGGGCCGACATGTAGAGACAGACAGGTAACCAGTCTATCACAGGGAGACATGTAGAGACAGACAGGTAACCAGTCTATCACAGGGAGACATGTAGAGACAGACAGGTAACCAGTCTATCACAGGGAGACATGTAGAGACAGACAGGTAACCAGTCTATCACGGGGCCGACATGTAGAGACAGACAGGTAACCAGTCTATCACAGGGAGACATGTAGAGACAGACAGGTAACCAGTCTATCACAGGGGGACATGTAGAGACAGACAGTTAACCAGTCTATCACAGGGAGACATGTAGAGACAGACAGGTAACCAGTCTATCACATGGAGACATGTAGAGACAGACAGGTAACCAGTCTATCACAGGGGGACATGTAGAGACAGACAGGTAACCAGTCTATCACAGGGAGACATGTAGAGACAGACAGGTAACCAGTCTATCACAGGGAGACATGGAGAGACAGACAGGTAACCAGTCTATCACAGGGAGACATGTAAAGACAGACAGGAAACCAGTCTATCACAGGGAGACATGTAGAGACAGACAGGTGACCAGTCTATCACAGGGAGACATGTAGAGACAGACAGGTAACCAGTCTATCACAGGGAGACATGTAGAGACAGACAGGCAACCAGTCTATCACAGGGCTGACATGTAGAGTCAGACAGGTAACCAGTCTATCACAGGGCCGACATGTAGAGACAGACAGGTAACCAGTCTATCACAGGGAGACATGTAGAGACAGACAGGTAACCAGTCTATCACAGGGAGACATGTAGAGACAGACAGGTAACCAGTCTATCATGGGGCCGACATGTAGAGACAGACAGGTAACCAGTCTATCACAGGGAGACATGTAGAGACAGACAGGTAACCAGTCTATCACAGGGGGACATGTAGAGACAGACAGGTAACCAGTCTATCACATGGAGACATGTGGAGACAGACAGGTAACCAGTCTATCACAGGGCTGACATGTAGAGACAGACAGGCAACCAGTCTATCACAGGGCTGACATGTAGAGACAGACAGGTAACCAGTCTATCACAGGGCCGACATGTAGAGACAGACAGGTAACCAGTCTATCACAGGGAGACATGTAGAGACAGACAGGTAACCAGTCTATCACAGGGAGACATGTAGAGACAGACAGGTAACCAGTCTATCACAGGGAGACATGTACAGACAGACAGGTAACCAGTCTATCACAGGGAGACATGTACAGACAGACAGGTAACCAGTCTATCACAGGGCTGACATGTAGAGACAGACAGGTAACCAGTCTATCACAGGGCTGACATGTAGAGACAGACAGGTAACCAGTCTATCATAGGGCTGACATGTAGAGACAGACAGGTAACCAGTCTATCACATGGAGACATGTGGAGACAGACAGGTAACCAGTCTATCACAGGGAGACATGTAGAGACAGACAGGTAACCAGTCTATCACAGGGAGACATGTAGAGACCGACAGGTAACCAGTCTATCACAGGGGGACATGTAGAGACAGACAGGTAACCAGTCTATCACAGGGAGACATGTAGAGACAGACAGGTAACCAGTCTATCACAGGGAGACATGTAGAGACAGACAGGTAACCAGTCTATCACGGGGCCGACATGTAGAGACAGACAGGTAACCAGTCTATCACAGGGAGACATGTAGAGACAGACAGGCAACCAGTCTATCACAGGGCTGACATGTAGAGTCAGACAGGTAACCAGTCTATCACAGGGCCGACATGTAGAGACAGACAGGTAACCAGTCTATCACAGGGAGACATGTAGAGACAGACAGGTAACCAGTCTATCACAGGGAGACATGTAGAGACAGACAGGTAACCAGTCTATCATGGGGCCGACATGTAGAGACAGACAGGTAACCAGTCTATCACAGGGAGACATGTAGAGACAGACAGGTAACCAGTCTATCACAGGGGGACATGTAGAGACAGACAGGTAACCAGTCTATCACATGGAGACATGTGGAGACAGACAGGTAACCAGTCTATCACAGGGCTGACATGTAGAGACAGACAGGCAACCAGTCTATCACAGGGCTGACATGTAGAGACAGACAGGTAACCAGTCTATCACAGGGCCGACATGTAGAGACAGACAGGTAACCAGTCTATCACAGGGAGACATGTAGAGACAGACAGGTAACCAGTCTATCACAGGGAGACATGTAGAGACAGACAGGTAACCAGTCTATCATGGGGCCGACATGTAGAGACAGACAGGTAACCAGTCTATCACAGGGAGACATGTAGAGACAGACAGGTAACCAGTCTATCACAGGGGGACATGTAGAGACAGACAGGTAACCAGTCTATCACAGTAAGACATGTAGAGACAGACAGGTAACCAGTCTATCACAGGGAGACATGTAGAGACAGACAGGTAACCAGTCTATCACAGGGGGACATGTAGAGACAGACAGGTAACCAGTCTATCACAGGGAGACATGTAGAGACAGACAGGTAACCAGTCTATCACAGGGAGACATGTAGAGACAGACAGGTAACCAGTCTATCACAGGGAGACATGTAAAGACAGACAGGTAACCAGTCTATCACAGGGAGACATGTAGAGACAGACAGGTGACCAGTCTATCACAGGGAGACATGTAGAGACAGACAGGTAACCAGTCTATCACAGGGAGACATGTAGAGACAGACAGGTAACCAGTCTATCACAGGGCTGACATGTAGAGACAGACAGGTAACCAGTCTATCACAGGGAGACATGTAGAGACAGACAGGTAACCAGTCTATCACAGGGAGACATGTACAGACAGACAGGTAACCAGTCTATCAAAGGGCTGACATGTAGAGACAGACAGGTAACCAGTCTATCACAGGGCTGACATGTAGAGACAGACAGGTAACCAGTCTATCATAGGGCTGACATGTAGAGACAGACAGGTAACCAGTCTATCACAGGGGGACATGTAGAGACAGACAGGTAACCAGTCTATCACAGGGAGACATGTAGAGACAGACAGGTAACCAGTCTATCACAGGGAGACATGTAGAGACAGACAGGTAACCAGTCTATCACGGGGCCGACATGTAGAGACAGACAGGTAACCAGTCTATCACAGGGAGACATGTAGAGACAGACAGGTAACCAGTCTATCACAGGGGGACATGTAGAGACAGACAGTTAACCAGTCTATCACAGGGAGACATGTAGAGACAGACAGGTAACCAGTCTATCACATGGAGACATGTAGAGACAGACAGGTAACCAGTCTATCACAGGGGGACATGTAGAGACAGACAGGTAACCAGTCTATCACAGGGAGACATGTAGAGACAGACAGGTAACCAGTCTATCACAGGGAGACATGGAGAGACAGACAGGTAACCAGTCTATCACAGGGAGACATGTAAAGACAGACAGGAGACCAGTCTATCACAGGGAGACATGTAGAGACAGACAGGTGACCAGTCTATCACAGGGAGACATGTAGAGACAGACAGGTAACCAGTCTATCACAGGGAGACATGTAGAGACAGACAGGCAACCAGTCTATCACAGGGCTGACATGTAGAGTCAGACAGGTAACCAGTCTATCACAGGGCCGACATGTAGAGACAGACAGGTAACCAGTCTATCACAGGGAGACATGTAGAGACAGACAGGTAACCAGTCTATCACAGGGAGACATGTAGAGACAGACAGGTAACCAGTCTATCATGGGGCCGACATGTAGAGACAGACAGGTAACCAGTCTATCACAGGGAGACATGTAGAGACAGACAGGTAACCAGTCTATCACAGGGGGACATGTAGAGACAGACAGGTAACCAGTCTATCACATGGAGACATGTGGAGACAGACAGGTAACCAGTCTATCACAGGGCTGACATGTAGAGACAGACAGGCAACCAGTCTATCACAGGGCTGACATGTAGAGACAGACAGGTAACCAGTCTATCACAGGGCCGACATGTAGAGACAGACAGGTAACCAGTCTATCACAGGGAGACATGTAGAGACAGACAGGTAACCAGTCTATCACAGGGAGACATGTAGAGACAGACAGGTAACCAGTCTATCATGGGGCCGACATGTAGAGACAGACAGGTAACCAGTCTATCACAGGGAGACATGTAGAGACAGACAGGTAACCAGTCTATCACAGGGGGACATGTAGAGACAGACAGGTAACCAGTCTATCACAGTAAGACATGTAGAGACAGACAGGTAACCAGTCTATCACAGGGAGACATGTAGAGACAGACAGGTAACCAGTCTATCACAGGGGGACATGTAGAGACAGACAGGTAACCAGTCTATCACAGGGAGACATGTAGAGACAGACAGGTAACCAGTCTATCACAGGGAGACATGTAGAGACAGACAGGTAACCAGTCTATCACAGGGAGACATGTAAAGACAGACAGGTAACCAGTCTATCACAGGGAGACATGTAGAGACAGACAGGTGACCAGTCTATCACAGGGAGACATGTAGAGACAGACAGGTAACCAGTCTATCACAGGGAGACATGTAGAGACAGACAGGTAACCAGTCTATCACAGGGCTGACATGTAGAGACAGACAGGTAACCAGTCTATCACAGGGAGACATGTAGAGACAGACAGGTAACCAGTCTATCACAGGGAGACATGTACAGACAGACAGGTAACCAGTCTATAACAGGGCTGACATGTAGAGACAGACAGGTAACCAGTCTATCACAGGGCTGACATGTAGAGACAGACAGGTAACCAGTCTATCATAGGGCTGACATGTAGAGACAGACAGGTAACCAGTCTATCACATGGAGACATGTGGAGACAGACAGGTAACCAGTCTATCACAGGGAGACATGTAGAGACAGACAGGTAACCAGTCTATCACAGGGAGACATGTAGAGAACGACAGGTAACCAGTCTATCACAGGGGGACATGTAGAGACAGACAGGTAACCAGTCTAACACAGGGAGACATGTAGAGACAGACAGGTAACCAGTCTATCACAGGGAGACATGTAGAGACAGACAGGTAACCAGTCTATCACAGGGCCGACATGTAGAGACAGACAGGTAACCAGTCTATCACAGGGAGACATGTAGAGACAGACAGGTAACCAGTCTATCATGGGGCCGACATGTAGAGACAGACAGGTAACCAGTCTATCACAGGGAGACATGTAGAGACAGACAGGTAACCAGTCTATCACAGGGGGACATGTAGAGACAGACAGGTAACCAGTCTATCACAGTAAGACATGTAGAGACAGACAGGTAACCAGTCTATCACAGGGAGACATGTAGAGACAGACAGGTAACCAGTCTATCACAGGGGGACATGTAGAGACAGACAGGTAACCAGTCTATCACAGGGAGACATGTAGAGACAGACAGGTAACCAGTCTATCACAGGGAGACATGTAGAGACAGACAGGTAACCAGTCTATCACAGGGAGACATGTAAAGACAGACAGGTAACCAGTCTATCACAGGGAGACATGTAGAGACAGACAGGTGACCAGTCTATCACAGGGAGACATGTAGAGACAGACAGGTAACCAGTCTATCACAGGGAGACATGTAGAGACAGACAGGTAACCAGTCTATCACAGGGCTGACATGTAGAGACAGACAGGTAACCAGTCTATCACAGGGAGACATGTAGAGACAGACAGGTAACCAGTCTATCACAGGGAGACATGTACAGACAGACAGGTAACCAGTCTATCACAGGGCTGACATGTAGAGACAGACAGGTAACCAGTCTATCACAGGGCTGACATGTAGAGACAGACAGGTAACCAGTCTATCATAGGGCTGACATGTAGAGACAGACAGGTAACCAGTCTATCACATGGAGACATGTGGAGACAGACAGGTAACCAGTCTATCACAGGGAGACATGTAGAGACAGACAGGTAACCAGTCTATCACAGGGAGACATGTAGAGAACGACAGGTAACCAGTCTATCACAGGGGGACATGTAGAGACAGACAGGTAACCAGTCTATCACAGGGAGACATGTAGAGACAGACAGGTAACCAGTCTATCACAGGGAGACATGTAGAGACAGACAGGTAACCAGTCTATCACGGGGCCGACATGTAGAGACAGACAGGTAACCAGTCTATCACAGGGAGACATGTAGAGACAGACAGGTAACCAGTCTATCACAGGGGGACATGTAGAGACAGACAGTTAACCAGTCTATCACAGGGAGACATGTAGAGACAGACAGGTAACCAGTCTATCACATGGAGACATGTAGAGACAGACAGGTAACCAGTCTATCACAGGGGGACATGTAGAGACAGACAGGTAACCAGTCTATCACAGGGAGACATGTAGAGACAGACAGGTAACCAGTCTATCACAGGGAGACATGGAGAGACAGACAGGTAACCAGTCTATCACAGGGAGACATGTAAAGACAGACAGGAGACCAGTCTATCACAGGGAGACATGTAGAGACAGACAGGTGACCAGTCTATCACAGGGAGACATGTAGAGACAGACAGGTAACCAGTCTATCACAGGGAGACATGTAGAGACAGACAGGCAACCAGTCTATCACAGGGCTGACATGTAGAGTCAGACAGGTAACCAGTCTATCACAGGGCCGACATGTAGAGACAGACAGGTAACCAGTCTATCACAGGGAGACATGTAGAGACAGACAGGTAACCAGTCTATCACAGGGAGACATGTAGAGACAGACAGGTAACCAGTCTATCATGGGGCCGACATGTAGAGACAGACAGGTAACCAGTCTATCACAGGGAGACATGTAGAGACAGACAGGTAACCAGTCTATCACAGGGGGACATGTAGAGACAGACAGGTAACCAGTCTATCACATGGAGACATGTGGAGACAGACAGGTAACCAGTCTATCACAGGGCTGACATGTAGAGACAGACAGGCAACCAGTCTATCACAGGGCTGACATGTAGAGACAGACAGGTAACCAGTCTATCACAGGGAGACATGTAGAGAACGACAGGTAACCAGTCTATCACAGGGGGACATGTAGAGACAGACAGGTAACCAGTCTATCACAGGGAGACATGTAGAGACAGACAGGTAACCAGTCTATCACAGGGAGACATGTAGAGACAGACAGGTAACCAGTCTATCACGGGGCCGACATGTAGAGACAGACAGGTAACCAGTCTATCACAGGGAGACATGTAGAGACAGACAGGTAACCAGTCTATCACAGGGGGACATGTAGAGACAGACAGTTAACCAGTCTATCACAGGGAGACATGTAGAGACAGACAGGTAACCAGTCTATCACATGGAGACATGTAGAGACAGACAGGTAACCAGTCTATCACAGGGGGACATGTAGAGACAGACAGGTAACCAGTCTATCACAGGGAGACATGTAGAGACAGACAGGTAACCAGTCTATCACAGGGAGACATGGAGAGACAGACAGGTAACCAGTCTATCACAGGGAGACATGTAAAGACAGACAGGAGACCAGTCTATCACAGGGAGACATGTAGAGACAGACAGGTGACCAGTCTATCACAGGGAGACATGTAGAGACAGACAGGTAACCAGTCTATCACAGGGAGACATGTAGAGACAGACAGGCAACCAGTCTATCACAGGGCTGACATGTAGAGTCAGACAGGTAACCAGTCTATCACAGGGCCGACATGTAGAGACAGACAGGTAACCAGTCTATCACAGGGAGACATGTAGAGACAGACAGGTAACCAGTCTATCACAGGGAGACATGTAGAGACAGACAGGTAACCAGTCTATCATGGGGCCGACATGTAGAGACAGACAGGTAACCAGTCTATCACAGGGAGACATGTAGAGACAGACAGGTAACCAGTCTATCACAGGGGGACATGTAGAGACAGACAGGTAACCAGTCTATCACATGGAGACATGTGGAGACAGACAGGTAACCAGTCTATCACAGGGCTGACATGTAGAGACAGACAGGCAACCAGTCTATCACAGGGCTGACATGTAGAGACAGACAGGTAACCAGTCTATCACAGGGCCGACATGTAGAGACAGACAGGTAACCAGTCTATCACAGGGAGACATGTAGAGACAGACAGGTAACCAGTCTATCACAGGGAGACATGTAGAGACAGACAGGTAACCAGTCTATCATGGGGCCGACATGTAGAGACAGACAGGTAACCAGTCTATCACAGGGAGACATGTAGAGACAGACAGGTAACCAGTCTATCACAGGGGGACATGTAGAGACAGACAGGTAACCAGTCTATCACAGTAAGACATGTAGAGACAGACAGGTAACCAGTCTATCACAGGGAGACATGTAGAGACAGACAGGTAACCAGTCTATCACAGGGGGACATGTAGAGACAGACAGGTAACCAGTCTATCACAGGGAGACATGTAGAGACAGACAGGTAACCAGTCTATCACAGGGAGACATGTAGAGACAGACAGGTAACCAGTCTATCACAGGGAGACATGTAAAGACAGACAGGTAACCAGTCTATCACAGGGAGACATGTAGAGACAGACAGGTGACCAGTCTATCACAGGGAGACATGTAGAGACAGACAGGTAACCAGTCTATCACAGGGAGACATGTAGAGACAGACAGGTAACCAGTCTATCACAGGGCTGACATGTAGAGACAGACAGGTAACCAGTCTATCACAGGGAGACATGTAGAGACAGACAGGTAACCAGTCTATCACAGGGAGACATGTACAGACAGACAGGTAACCAGTCTATAACAGGGCTGACATGTAGAGACAGACAGGTAACCAGTCTATCACAGGGCTGACATGTAGAGACAGACAGGTAACCAGTCTATCATAGGGCTGACATGTAGAGACAGACAGGTAACCAGTCTATCACATGGAGACATGTGGAGACAGACAGGTAACCAGTCTATCACAGGGAGACATGTAGAGACAGACAGGTAACCAGTCTATCACAGGGAGACATGTAGAGAACGACAGGTAACCAGTCTATCACAGGGGGACATGTAGAGACAGACAGGTAACCAGTCTAACACAGGGAGACATGTAGAGACAGACAGGTAACCAGTCTATCACAGGGAGACATGTAGAGACAGACAGGTAACCAGTCTATCACAGGGCCGACATGTAGAGACAGACAGGTAACCAGTCTATCACAGGGAGACATGTAGAGACAGACAGGTAACCAGTCTATCATGGGGCCGACATGTAGAGACAGACAGGTAACCAGTCTATCACAGGGAGACATGTAGAGACAGACAGGTAACCAGTCTATCACAGGGGGACATGTAGAGACAGACAGGTAACCAGTCTATCACAGTAAGACATGTAGAGACAGACAGGTAACCAGTCTATCACAGGGAGACATGTAGAGACAGACAGGTAACCAGTCTATCACAGGGGGACATGTAGAGACAGACAGGTAACCAGTCTATCACAGGGAGACATGTAGAGACAGACAGGTAACCAGTCTATCACAGGGAGACATGTAGAGACAGACAGGTAACCAGTCTATCACAGGGAGACATGTAAAGACAGACAGGTAACCAGTCTATCACAGGGAGACATGTAGAGACAGACAGGTGACCAGTCTATCACAGGGAGACATGTAGAGACAGACAGGTAACCAGTCTATCACAGGGAGACATGTAGAGACAGACAGGTAACCAGTCTATCACAGGGCTGACATGTAGAGACAGACAGGTAACCAGTCTATCACAGGGAGACATGTAGAGACAGACAGGTAACCAGTCTATCACAGGGAGACATGTACAGACAGACAGGTAACCAGTCTATCACAGGGCTGACATGTAGAGACAGACAGGTAACCAGTCTATCACAGGGCTGACATGTAGAGACAGACAGGTAACCAGTCTATCATAGGGCTGACATGTAGAGACAGACAGGTAACCAGTCTATCACATGGAGACATGTGGAGACAGACAGGTAACCAGTCTATCACAGGGAGACATGTAGAGACAGACAGGTAACCAGTCTATCACAGGGAGACATGTAGAGAACGACAGGTAACCAGTCTATCACAGGGGGACATGTAGAGACAGACAGGTAACCAGTCTATCACAGGGAGACATGTAGAGACAGACAGGTAACCAGTCTATCACAGGGAGACATGTAGAGACAGACAGGTAACCAGTCTATCACGGGGCCGACATGTAGAGACAGACAGGTAACCAGTCTATCACAGGGAGACATGTAGAGACAGACAGGTAACCAGTCTATCACAGGGGGACATGTAGAGACAGACAGTTAACCAGTCTATCACAGGGAGACATGTAGAGACAGACAGGTAACCAGTCTATCACATGGAGACATGTAGAGACAGACAGGTAACCAGTCTATCACAGGGGGACATGTAGAGACAGACAGGTAACCAGTCTATCACAGGGAGACATGTAGAGACAGACAGGTAACCAGTCTATCACAGGGAGACATGGAGAGACAGACAGGTAACCAGTCTATCACAGGGAGACATGTAAAGACAGACAGGAGACCAGTCTATCACAGGGAGACATGTAGAGACAGACAGGTGACCAGTCTATCACAGGGAGACATGTAGAGACAGACAGGTAACCAGTCTATCACAGGGAGACATGTAGAGACAGACAGGCAACCAGTCTATCACAGGGCTGACATGTAGAGTCAGACAGGTAACCAGTCTATCACAGGGCCGACATGTAGAGACAGACAGGTAACCAGTCTATCACAGGGAGACATGTAGAGACAGACAGGTAACCAGTCTATCACAGGGAGACATGTAGAGACAGACAGGTAACCAGTCTATCATGGGGCCGACATGTAGAGACAGACAGGTAACCAGTCTATCACAGGGAGACATGTAGAGACAGACAGGTAACCAGTCTATCACAGGGGGACATGTAGAGACAGACAGGTAACCAGTCTATCACATGGAGACATGTGGAGACAGACAGGTAACCAGTCTATCACAGGGCTGACATGTAGAGACAGACAGGCAACCAGTCTATCACAGGGCTGACATGTAGAGACAGACAGGTAACCAGTCTATCACAGGGCCGACATGTAGAGACAGACAGGTAACCAGTCTATCACAGGGAGACATGTAGAGACAGACAGGTAACCAGTCTATCACAGGGAGACATGTAGAGACAGACAGGTAACCAGTCTATCATGGGGCCGACATGTAGAGACAGACAGGTAACCAGTCTATCACAGGGAGACATGTAGAGACAGACAGGTAACCAGTCTATCACAGGGGGACATGTAGAGACAGACAGGTAACCAGTCTATCACAGTAAGACATGTAGAGACAGACAGGTAACCAGTCTATCACAGGGAGACATGTAGAGACAGACAGGTAACCAGTCTATCACAGGGGGACATGTAGAGACAGACAGGTAACCAGTCTATCACAGGGAGACATGTAGAGACAGACAGGTAACCAGTCTATCACAGGGAGACATGTAGAGACAGACAGGTAACCAGTCTATCACAGGGAGACATGTAAAGACAGACAGGTAACCAGTCTATCACAGGGAGACATGTAGAGACAGACAGGTGACCAGTCTATCACAGGGAGACATGTAGAGACAGACAGGTAACCAGTCTATCACAGGGAGACATGTAGAGACAGACAGGTAACCAGTCTATCACAGGGCTGACATGTAGAGACAGACAGGTAACCAGTCTATCACAGGGAGACATGTAGAGACAGACAGGTAACCAGTCTATCACAGGGAGACATGTACAGACAGACAGGTAACCAGTCTATCACAGGGCTGACATGTAGAGACAGACAGGTAACCAGTCTATCACAGGGCTGACATGTAGAGACAGACAGGTAACCAGTCTATCATAGGGCTGACATGTAGAGACAGACAGGTAACCAGTCTATCACATGGAGACATGTGGAGACAGACAGGTAACCAGTCTATCACAGGGAGACATGTAGAGACAGACAGGTAACCAGTCTATCACAGGGAGACATGTAGAGAACGACAGGTAACCAGTCTATCACAGGGGGACATGTAGAGACAGACAGGTAACCAGTCTAACACAGGGAGACATGTAGAGACAGACAGGTAACCAGTCTATCACAGGGAGACATGTAGAGACAGACAGGTAACCAGTCTATCACGGGGCCGACATGTAGAGACAGACAGGTAACCAGTCTATCACAGGGAGACATGTAGAGACAGACAGGTAACCAGTCTATCACAGGGGGACATGTAGAGACAGACAGTTAACCAGTCTATCACAGGGAGACATGTAGAGACAGACAGGTAACCAGTCTATCACATGGAGACATGTAGAGACAGACAGGTAACCAGTCTATCACAGGGGGACATGTAGAGACAGACAGGTAACCAGTCTATCACAGGGAGACATGTAGAGACAGACAGGTAACCAGTCTATCACAGGGAGACATGGAGAGACAGACAGGTAACCAGTCTATCACAGGGAGACATGTAAAGACAGACAGGAAACCAGTCTATCACAGGGAGACATGTAGAGACAGACAGGTGACCAGTCTATCACAGGGAGACATGTAGAGACAGACAGGTAACCAGTCTATCACAGGGGGACATGTAGAGACAGACAGGTAACCAGTCTATCACAGGGAGACATGTAGAGACAGACAGGTAACCAGTCTATCACAGGGAGACATGTAGAGACCGACAGGTAACCAGTCTTTCACAGGGGGACATGTAGAGACAGACAGGTAACCAGTCTATCACAGGAGACATGTAGAGACAGACAGGTAACCAGTCTATCACAGGGAGACATGTAGAGACAGACAGGTAACCAGTCTATCACGGGGCCGACATTTAGAGACAGACAGGTAACCAGTCTATCACAGGGAGACATGTAGAGACAGACAGGTAACCAGTCTATCACAGGGCTGACATGTAGAGACAGACAGGTGACCAGTCTATCACAGGGCTGACATGTAGAGAGAGACAGGTGACCAGTCTATCACAGGGCTGACATGTAGAGACAGACAGGTAACCAGTCTATCACAGGGAGACATGTAGAGACAGACAGGTAACCAGTCTATCACAGGGAGACATGTAGAGACAGACAGGTAACCAGTCTATCACAGGGCTGACATGTAGAGACAGACAGGCAACCAGTCTATCACAGGGCTGACATGTAGAGACAGACAGGTAACCAGTCTATCACAGGGCCGACATGTAGAGACAGACAGGTAACCAGTCTATCACAGGGAGACATGTAGAGACAGACAGGTAACCAGTCTATCACAGGGAGACATGTAGAGACAGACAGGTAACCAGTGTATCACAGGGAGACATGTAGAGACAGACAGGTAACCAGTCTATCACAGGGAGACATGTAAAGACAGACAGGTAACCAGTCTATCACAGGGAGACATGTAGAGACAGACAGGTGACCAGTCTATCACAGGGAGACATGTACAGACAGACAGGTAACCAGTCTATCACAGGGCTGACATGTAGAGACAGACAGGTAACCAGTCTATCACAGGGCTGACATGTAGAGACAGACAGGTAACCAGTCTATCAAAGGGCTGACATGTAGAGACAGACAGGTAACCAGTCTATCACATGGAGACATGTGGAGACAGACAGGTAACCAGTCTATCACAGGGAGACATGTAGAGACAGACAGGTAACCAGTCTATCACAGGAAGACATGTAGAGACCGACAGGTAACCAGTCTATCACAGGGGGACATGTAGAGACAGACAGGTAACCAGTCTATCACAGGGCTGACATGTAGAGACAGACAGGTAACCAGTCTATCATAGGGCTGACATGTAGAGACAGACAGGTGACCAGTCTATCACAGGGCTGACATGTAGAGACAGACAGGTAACCAGTCTATCACAGGGAGACATGTAGAGACAGACAGGTAACCAGTCTATCACAGGGAGACATGTAGAGACAGACAGGTAACCAGTCTATCACAGGGCTGACATGTAGAGACAGACAGGCAACCAGTCTATCACAGGGCTGACATGTAGAGACAGACAGGTAACCAGTCTATCACAGGGCCGACATGTAGAGACAGACAGGTAACCAGTCTATCACAGGGAGACATGTAGAGACAGACAGGTAACCAGTCTATCACAGGGAGACATGTAGAGACAGACAGGTAACCAGTCTATCACAGGGCTGACATGTAGAGACAGACAGGCAACCAGTCTATCACAGGGCTGACATGTAGAGACAGACAGGTAACCAGTCTATCACAGGGCCGACATGTAGAGACAGACAGGTAACCAGTCTATCACAGGGAGACATGTAGAGACAGACAGGTAACCAGTCTATCACAGGGAGACATGTAGAGACAGACAGGTAACCAGTCTATCACAGGGAGACATGTAGAGACAGACAGGTAACCAGTCTATCACAGGGAGACATGTAAAGACAGACAGGTAACCAGTCTATCACAGGGAGACATGTAGAGACAGACAGGTGACCAGTCTATCACAGGGAGACATGTAGAGACAGACAGGTAACCAGTCTATCACAGGGAGACATGTAGAGACAGACAGGTAACCAGTCTATCACAGGGAGACATGTACAGACAGACAGGTAACCAGTCTATCACAGGGCTGACATGTAGAGACAGACAGGTAACCAGTCTATCACAGGGCTGACATGTAGAGACAGACAGGTAACCAGTCTATCAAAGGGCTGACATGTAGAGACAGACAGGTAACCAGTCTATCACATGGAGACATGTGGAGACAGACAGGTAACCAGTCTATCACAGGGAGACATGTAGAGACAGACAGGTAACCAGTCTATCACAGGGAGACATGTAGAGACCGACAGGTAACCAGTCTATCACAGGGGGACATGTAGAGACAGACAGGTAACCAGTCTATCACAGGGCTGACATGTAGAGACAGACAGGTAACCAGTCTATCATAGGGCTGACATGTAGAGACAGACAGGTGACCAGTCTATCACAGGGCTGACATGTAGAGACAGACAGGTAACCAGTCTATCACAGGGAGACATGTAGAGACAGACAGGTAACCAGTCTATCACAGGGAGACATGTAGAGACAGACAGGTAACCAGTCTATCACAGGGCTGACATGTAGAGACAGACAGGCAACCAGTCTATCACAGGGCTGACATGTAGAGACAGACAGGTAACCAGTCTATCACAGGGCCGACATGTAGAGACAGACAGGTAACCAGTCTATCACAGGGAGACATGTAGAGACAGACAGGTAACCAGTCTATCACAGGGAGACATGTAGAGACAGACAGGTAACCAGTCTATCATGGGGCCGACATGTAGAGACAGACAGGTAACCAGTCTATCACAGGGAGACATGTAGAGACAGACAGGTAACCAGTCTATCACAGGGGGACATGTAGAGACAGACAGGTAACCAGTCTATCACAGGGCTGACATGTAGAGACAGACAGGTAACCAGTCTATCATAGGGCTGACATGTAGAGACAGACAGGTAACCAGTCTATCACATGGAGACATGTGGAGACAGACAGGTAACCAGTCTATCACAGGGAGACATGTAGAGACAGACAGGTAACCAGTCTATCACAGGGAGACATGTAGAGACCGACAGGTAACCAGTCTATCACAGGGGGACATGTAGAGACAGACAGGTAACCAGTCTATCACAGGGCTGACATGTAGAGACAGACAGGTAACCAGTCTATCATAGGGCTGACATGTAGAGACAGACAGGTGACCAGTCTATCACAGGGCTGACATGTAGAGACAGACAGGTAACCAGTCTATCACTGGGAGACATGTAGAGACAGACAGGTAACCAGTCTATCACAGGGAGACATGTAGAGACAGACAGGTAACCAGTCTATCACAGGGCTGACATGTAGAGACAGACAGGCAACCAGTCTATCACAGGGCTGACATGTAGAGACAGACAGGTAACCAGTCTATCACAGGGCCGACATGTAGAGAAAGACAGGTAACCAGTCTATCACAGGGAGACATGTAGAGACAGACAGGTAACCAGTCTATCACAGGGAGACATGTAGAGACAGACAGGTAACCAGTCTATCATGGGGCCGACATGTAGAGACAGACAGGTAACCAGTCTATCACAGGGAGACATGTAGAGACAGACAGGTAACCAGTCTATCACAGGGAGACATGTAGAGACAGACAGGTAACCAGTCTATCACAGGGAGACATGTAGAGACAGACAGGTAACCAGTCTATCACAGGGCTGACATGTAGAGACAGACAGGTAACCAGTCTATCACAGGGAGACATGTAGAGACAGACAGGTAACCAGTCTATCACAGGGAGACATGTACAGACAGACAGGTAACCAGTGTATCACAGGGCTGACATGTAGAGACAGACAGGTAACCAGTCTATCACAGGGGGACATGTAGAGACAGACAGGTAACCAGTCTATCACAGGGAGACATGTAGAGACAGACAGGTAACCAGTCTATCACAGGGAGACATGTAGAGACAGACAGGTAACCAGTCTATCACAGGGAGACATGTAAAGACAGACAGGTAACCAGTCTATCACAGGGAGACATGTAGAGACAGACAGGTGACCAGTCTATCACAGGGAGACATGTAGAGACAGACAGGTAACCAGTCTATCACAGGGAGACATGTAGAGACAGACAGGTAACCAGTCTATCACAGGGAGACATGTACAGACAGACAGGTAACCAGTCTATCACAGGGCTGACATGTAGAGACAGACAGGTAACCAGTCTATCACAGGGCTGACATGTAGAGACAGACAGGTAACCAGTCTATCATAGGGCTGACATGTAGAGACAGACAGGTAACCAGTCTATCACATGGAGACATGTGGAGACAGACAGGTAACCAGTCTATCACAGGGAGACATGTAGAGACAGACAGGTAACCAGTCTATCACAGGGAGACATGTAGAGACCGACAGGTAACCAGTCTATCACAGGGGGACATGTAGAGACAGACAGGTAACCAGTCTATCACAGGGCTGACATGTAGAGACAGACAGGTAACCAGTCTATCATAGGGCTGACATGTAGAGACAGACAGGTGACCAGTCTATCACAGGGCTGACATGTAGAGACAGACAGGTAACCAGTCTATCACAGGGAGACATGTAGAGACAGACAGGTAACCAGTCTATCACAGGGAGACATGTAGAGACAGACAGGTAACCAGTCTATCACAGGGCTGACATGTAGAGACAGACAGGCAACCAGTCTATCACAGGGCTGACATGTAGAGACAGACAGGTAACCAGTCTATCACAGGGCCGACATGTAGAGAAAGACAGGTAACCAGTCTATCACAGGGAGACATGTAGAGACAGACAGGTAACCAGTCTATCACAGGGAGACATGTAGAGACAGACAGGTAACCAGTCTATCATGGGGCCGACATGTAGAGACAGACAGGTAACCAGTCTATCACAGGGAGACATGTAGAGACAGACAGGTAACCAGTCTATCACAGGGGGACATGAGGAGACAGACAGGTAACCAGTCTATCACAGGGAGACATGTAGAGACAGACAGGTAACCAGTCTATCACAGGGAGACATGTAGAGACAGACAGGTAACCAGTCTATCACAGGGGGACATGTAGAGACAGACAGGTAACCAGTCTATCACAGGGAGACATGTAGAGACAGACAGGTAACCAGTCTATCACAGGGAGACATGTAGAGACAGACAGGTAACCAGTCTATCACAGGGAGACATGTAAAGACAGACAGGTAACCAGTCTATCACAGGGAGACATGTAGAGACAGACAGGTGACCAGTCTATCACAGGGAGACATGTAGAGACAGACAGGTAACCAGTCTATCACAGGGAGACAATAAGAGACAGACAGGTAACCAGTCTATCACAGGGCTGACATGTAGAGACAGACAGGTAACCAGTCTATCACAGGGAGACATGTAGAGACAGACAGGTAACCAGTCTATCACAGGGAGACATGTACAGACAGACAGGTAACCAGTCTATCACAGGGAGACATGTAGAGACAGACAGGTAACCAGTCTATCACAGGGAGACATGTAGAGACAGACAGGTAACCAGTCTATCACAGGGCTGACATGTAGAGACAGACAGGCAACCAGTCTATCACAGGGCTGACATGTAGAGACAGACAGGTAACCAGTCTATCACAGGGCCGACATGTAGAGACAGACAGGTAACCAGTCTATCACAGGGAGACATGTAGAGACAGACAGGTAACCAGTCTATCACAGGGAGACATGTAGAGACAGACAGGTAACCAGTCTATCATGGGGCCGACATGTAGAGACAGACAGGTAACCAGTCTATCACAGGGAGACATGTAGAGACAGACAGGTAACCAGTCTATCACAGGGCTGACATGTAGAGACAGACAGGCAACCAGTCTATCACAGGGCTGACATGTAGAGACAGACAGGTAACCAGTCTATCACAGGGCCGACATGTAGAGACAGACAGGTAACCAGTCTATCACAGGGAGACATGTAGAGACAGACAGGTAACCAGTCTATCACAGGGAGACATGTAGAGACAGACAGGTAACCAGTCTATCACAGGGAGACATGTAGAGACAGACAGGTAACCAGTCTATCACAGGGAGACATGTAAAGACAGACAGGTAACCAGTCTATCACAGGGAGACATGTAGAGACAGACAGGTGACCAGTCTATCACAGGGAGACATGTAGAGACAGACAGGTAACCAGTCTATCACAGGGAGACATGTAGAGACAGACAGGTAACCAGTCTATCACAGGGAGACATGTACAGACAGACAGGTAACCAGTCTATCACAGGGCTGACATGTAGAGACAGACAGGTAACCAGTCTATCACAGGGCTGACATGTAGAGACAGACAGGTAACCAGTCTATCAAAGGGCTGACATGTAGAGACAGACAGGTAACCAGTCTATCACATGGAGACATGTGGAGACTGACAGGTAACCAGTCTATCACAGGGAGACATGTAGAGACAGACAGGTAACCAGTCTATCACAGGGAGACATGTAGAGACAGACAGGTAACCAGTCTATCACAGGGAGACATGTAGAGACAGACAGGTAACCAGTCTATCACAGGGGGACATGTAGAGACAGACAGGTAACCAGTCTATCACAGGGAGACATGTAGAGACAGACAGGTAACCAGTCTATCACAGGGAGACATGTAGAGACAGACAGGTAACCAGTCTATCACAGGGAGACATGTAAAGACAGACAGGTAACCAGTCTATCACAGGGAGACATGTAGAGACAGACAGGTGACCAGTCTATCACAGGGAGACATGTAGAGACAGACAGGTAACCAGTCTATCACAGGGAGACATGTAGAGACAGACAGGTAACCAGTCTATCACAGGGCTGACATGTAGAGACAGACAGGTAACCAGTCTATCACAGGGAGACATGTAGAGACAGACAGGTAACCAGTCTATCACAGGGAGACATGTACAGACAGACAGGTAACCAGTCTATCACAGGGCTGACATGTAGAGACAGACAGGTAACCAGTCTATCACAGGGCTGACATGTAGAGACAGACAGGTAACCAGTCTATCATAGGGCTGACATGTAGAGACAGACAGGTAACCAGTCTATCACATGGAGACATGTGGAGACAGACAGGTAACCAGTCTATCACAGGGCTGACATGTAGAGACAGACAGGCAACCAGTCTATCACAGGGCTGACATGTAGAGACAGACAGGTAACCAGTCTATCACAGGGCCGACATGTAGAGACAGACAGGTAACCAGTCTATCACAGGGAGACATGTAGAGACAGACAGGTAACCAGTCTATCACAGGGAGACATGTAGAGACAGACAGGTAACCAGTCTATCACAGGGAGACATATAGAGACAGACAGGTAACCAGTCTATCACAGGGAGACATGTAAAGACAGACAGGTAACCAGTCTATCACAGGGAGACATGTAGAGACAGACAGGTGACCAGTCTATCACAGGGAGACATGTAGAGACAGACAGGTAACCAGTCTATCACAGGGAGACATGTAGAGACAGACAGGTAACCAGTCTATCACAGGGAGACATGTACAGACAGACAGGTAACCAGTCTATCACAGGGCTGACATGTAGAGACAGACAGGTAACCAGTCTATCACAGGGCTGACATGTAGAGACAGACAGGTAACCAGTCTATCAAAGGGCTGACATGTAGAGACAGACAGGTAACCAGTCTATCACATGGAGACATGTGGAGACTGACAGGTAACCAGTCTATCACAGGGAGACATGTAGAGACAGACAGGTAACCAGTCTATCACAGGGAGACATGTAGAGACAGACAGGTAACCAGTCTATCACAGGGAGACATGTAGAGACAGACAGGTAACCAGTCTATCACAGGGGGACATGTAGAGACAGACAGGTAACCAGTCTATCACAGGGAGACATGTAGAGACAGACAGGTAACCAGTCTATCACAGGGAGACATGTAGAGACAGACAGGTAACCAGTCTATCACAGGGAGACATGTAAAGACAGACAGGTAACCAGTCTATCACAGGGAGACATGTAGAGACAGACAGGTGACCAGTCTATCACAGGGAGACATGTAGAGACAGACAGGTAACCAGTCTATCACAGGGAGACATGTAGAGACAGACAGGTAACCAGTCTATCACAGGGCTGACATGTAGAGACAGACAGGTAACCAGTCTATCACAGGGAGACATGTAGAGACAGACAGGTAACCAGTCTATCACAGGGAGACATGTACAGACAGACAGGTAACCAGTCTATCACAGGGCTGACATGTAGAGACAGACAGGTAACCAGTCTATCACAGGGCTGACATGTAGAGACAGACAGGTAACCAGTCTATCATAGGGCTGACATGTAGAGACAGACAGGTAACCAGTCTATCACATGGAGACATGTGGAGACAGACAGGTAACCAGTCTATCACAGGGAGACATGTAGAGACAGACAGGTAACCAGTCTATCACAGGGAGACATGTAGAGACCGACAGGTAACCAGTCTATCACAGGGGGACATGTAGAGACAGACAGGTAACCAGTCTATCACAGGGAGACATGTAGAGACAGACAGGTAACCAGTCTATCACAGGGAGACATGTAGAGACAGACAGGTAACCAGTCTATCACGGGGCCGACATGTAGAGACAGACAGGTAACCAGTCTATCACAGGGAGACATGTAGAGACAGACAGGCAACCAGTCTATCACAGGGCTGACATGTAGAGTCAGACAGGTAACCAGTCTATCACAGGGCCGACATGTAGAGACAGACAGGTAACCAGTCTATCACAGGGAGACATGTAGAGACAGACAGGTAACCAGTCTATCACAGGGAGACATGTAGAGACAGACAGGTAACCAGTCTATCATGGGGCCGACATGTAGAGACAGACAGGTAACCAGTCTATCACAGGGAGACATGTAGAGACAGACAGGTAACCAGTCTATCACAGGGGGACATGTAGAGACAGACAGGTAACCAGTCTATCACATGGAGACATGTGGAGACAGACAGGTAACCAGTCTATCACAGGGAGACATGTACAGACAGACAGGTAACCAGTCTATCACAGGGCTGACATGTAGAGACAGACAGGTAACCAGTCTATCACAGGGCTGACATGTAGAGACAGACAGGTAACCAGTCTATCATAGGGCTGACATGTAGAGACAGACAGGTAACCAGTCTATCACATGGAGACATGTGGAGACAGACAGGTAACCAGTCTATCACAGGGCTGACATGTAGAGACAGACAGGCAACCAGTCTATCACAGGGCTGACATGTAGAGACAGACAGGTAACCAGTCTATCACAGGGCCGACATGTAGAGACAGACAGGTAACCAGTCTATCACAGGGAGACATGTAGAGACAGACAGGTAACCAGTCTATCACAGGGAGACATGTAGAGACAGACAGGTAACCAGTCTATCACAGGGAGACATGTAGAGACAGACAGGTAACCAGTCTATCACAGGGAGACATGTAAAGACAGACAGGTAACCAGTCTATCACAGGGAGACATGTAGAGACAGACAGGTGACCAGTCTATCACAGGGAGACATGTAGAGACAGACAGGTAACCAGTCTATCACAGGGAGACATGTAGAGACAGACAGGTAACCAGTCTATCACAGGGAGACATGTACAGACAGACAGGTAACCAGTCTATCACAGGGCTGACATGTAGAGACAGACAGGTAACCAGTCTATCACAGGGCTGACATGTAGAGACAGACAGGTAACCAGTCTATCAAAGGGCTGACATGTAGAGACAGACAGGTAACCAGTCTATCACATGGAGACATGTGGAGACTGACAGGTAACCAGTCTATCACAGGGAGACATGTAGAGACAGACAGGTAACCAGTCTATCACAGGGAGACATGTAGAGACAGACAGGTAACCAGTCTATCACAGGGCTGACATGTAGAGACAGACAGGTAACCAGTCTATCACAGGGAGACATGTAGAGACAGACAGGTAACCAGTCTATCACAGGGAGACATGTACAGACAGACAGGTAACCAGTCTATCACAGGGCTGACATGTAGAGACAGACAGGTAACCAGTCTATCACAGGGCTGACATGTAGAGACAGACAGGTAACCAGTCTATCATAGGGCTGACATGTAGAGACAGACAGGTAACCAGTCTATCACATGGAGACATGTGGAGACAGACAGGTAACCAGTCTATCACAGGGAGACATGTAGAGACAGACAGGTAACCAGTCTATCACAGGGAGACATGTAGAGACCGACAGGTAACCAGTCTATCACAGGGGGACATGTAGAGACAGACAGGTAACCAGTCTATCACAGGGAGACATGTAGAGACAGACAGGTAACCAGTCTATCACAGGGAGACATGTAGAGACAGACAGGTAACCAGTCTATCACGGGGCCGACATGTAGAGACAGACAGGTAACCAGTCTATCACAGGGAGACATGTAGAGACAGACAGGCAACCAGTCTATCACAGGGCTGACATGTAGAGTCAGACAGGTAACCAGTCTATCACAGGGCCGACATGTAGAGACAGACAGGTAACCAGTCTATCACAGGGAGACATGTAGAGACAGACAGGTAACCAGTCTATCACAGGGAGACATGTAGAGACAGACAGGTAACCAGTCTATCATGGGGCCGACATGTAGAGACAGACAGGTAACCAGTCTATCACAGGGAGACATGTAGAGACAGACAGGTAACCAGTCTATCACAGGGGGACATGTAGAGACAGACAGGTAACCAGTCTATCACATGGAGACATGTGGAGACAGACAGGTAACCAGTCTATCACAGGGCTGACATGTAGAGACAGACAGGTAACCACTCTATCACAGGGCCGACATGTAGAGACAGACAGGTAACCAGTCTATCAAAGGGCCGACATGTAGAGACAGACAGGTAACCAGTCTATCACAGGGAGACATGTAGAGACAGACAGGTAACCAGTCTATCACAGGGAGACATGTAGAGACAGACAGGTAACCAGTCTATCATGGGGCCGACATGTAGAGACAGACAGGTAACCAGTCTATCACAGGGAGACATGTAGAGACAGACAGGTAACCAGTCTATCACAGGGGGACATGTAGAGACAGACAGGTAACCAGTCTATCACAGTAAGACATGTAGAGACAGACAGGTAACCAGTCTATCACAGGGGGACATGTAGAGACAGACAGGTAACCAGTCTATCACAGGGAGACATGTAGAGACAGACAGGTAACCAGTCTATCACAGGGAGACATGTAGAGACAGACAGGTAACCAGTCTATCACAGGGAGACATGTAAAGACAGACAGGTAACCAGTCTATCACAGGGAGACATGTAGAGACAGACAGGTGACCAGTCTATCACAGGGAGACATGTAGAGACAGACAGGTAACCAGTCTATCACAGGGAGACATGTAGAGACAGACAGGTAACCAGTCTATCACAGGGCTGACATGTAGAGACAGACAGGTAACCAGTCTATCACAGGGAGACATGTAGAGACAGACAGGTAACCAGTCTATCACAGGGAGACATGTACAGACAGACAGGTAACCAGTCTATCACAGGGCTGACATGTAGAGACAGACAGGTAACCAGTCTATCACAGGGCTGACATGTAGAGACAGACAGGTAACCAGTCTATCATAGGGCTGACATGTAGAGACAGACAGGTAACCAGTCTATCACATGGAGACATGTAGAGACAGACAGGTAACCAGTCTATCACAGGGAGACATGTAGAGACAGACAGGTAACCAGTCTATCATGGGGCCGACATGTAGAGACAGACAGGTAACCAGTCTATCACAGGGAGACATGTAGAGACAGACAGGTAACCAGTCTATCACAGGGGGACATGTAGAGACAGACAGGTAACCAGTCTATCACAGTAAGACATGTAGAGACAGACAGGTAACCAGTCTATCACAGGGAGACATGTAGAGACAGACAGGTAACCAGTCTATCACAGGGGGACATGTAGAGACAGACAGGTAACCAGTCTATCACAGGGAGACATGTAGAGACAGACAGGTAACCAGTCTATCACAGGGAGACATGTAGAGACAGACAGGTAACCAGTCTATCACAGGGAGACATGTAAAGACAGACAGGTAACCAGTCTATCACAGGGAGACATGTAGAGACAGACAGGTGACCAGTCTATCACAGGGAGACATGTAGAGACAGACAGGTAACCAGTCTATCACAGGGAGACATGTAGAGACAGACAGGTAACCAGTCTATCACAGGGCTGACATGTAGAGACAGACAGGTAACCAGTCTATCACAGGGAGACATGTAGAGACAGACAGGTAACCAGTCTATCACAGGGAGACATGTACAGACAGACAGGTAACCAGTCTATCACAGGGCTGACATGTAGAGACAGACAGGTAACCAGTCTATCACAGGGCTGACATGTAGAGACAGACAGGTAACCAGTCTATCATAGGGCTGACATGTAGAGACAGACAGGTAACCAGTCTATCACATGGAGACATGTAGAGACAGACAGGTAACCAGTCTATCACAGGGAGACATGTAGAGACAGACAGGTAACCAGTCTATCATGGGGCCGACATGTAGAGACAGACAGGTAACCAGTCTATCACAGGGAGACATGTAGAGACAGACAGGTAACCAGTCTATCACAGGGGGACATGTAGAGACAGACAGGTAACCAGTCTATCACAGTAAGACATGTAGAGACAGACAGGTAACCAGTCTATCACAGGGAGACATGTAGAGACAGACAGGTAACCAGTCTATCACAGGGGGACATGTAGAGACAGACAGGTAACCAGTCTATCACAGGGAGACATGTAGAGACAGACAGGTAACCAGTCTATCACAGGGAGACATGTAGAGACAGACAGGTAACCAGTCTATCACAGGGAGACATGTAAAGACAGACAGGTAACCAGTCTATCACAGGGAGACATGTAGAGACAGACAGGTGACCAGTCTATCACAGGGAGACATGTAGAGACAGACAGGTAACCAGTCTATCACAGGGAGACATGTAGAGACAGACAGGTAACCAGTCTATCACAGGGCTGACATGTAGAGACAGACAGGTAACCAGTCTATCACAGGGAGACATGTAGAGACAGACAGGTAACCAGTCTATCACAGGGAGACATGTAAAGACAGACAGGTAACCAGTCTATCACAGGGAGACATGTAGAGACAGACAGGTGACCAGTCTATCACAGGGAGACATGTAGAGACAGACAGGTAACCAGTCTATCACAGGGAGACATGTAGAGACAGACAGGTAACCAGTCTATCACAGGGAGACATGTACAGACAGACAGGTAACCAGTCTATCACAGGGCTGACATGTAGAGACAGACAGGTAACCAGTCTATCACAGGGCTGACATGTAGAGACAGACAGGTAACCAGTCTATCAAAGGGCTGACATGTAGAGACAGACAGGTAACCAGTCTATCACATGGAGACATGTGGAGACTGACAGGTAACCAGTCTATCACAGGGAGACATGTAGAGACAGACAGGTAACCAGTCTATCACAGGGAGACATGTAGAGACAGACAGGTAACCAGTCTATCACAGGGCTGACATGTAGAGACAGACAGGTAACCAGTCTATCACAGGGAGACATGTAGAGACAGACAGGTAACCAGTCTATCACAGGGAGACATGTACAGACAGACAGGTAACCAGTCTATCACAGGGCTGACATGTAGAGACAGACAGGTAACCAGTCTATCACAGGGCTGACATGTAGAGACAGACAGGTAACCAGTCTATCATAGGGCTGACATGTAGAGACAGACAGGTAACCAGTCTATCACATGGAGACATGTGGAGACAGACAGGTAACCAGTCTATCACAGGGAGACATGTAGAGACAGACAGGTAACCAGTCTATCACAGGGAGACATGTAGAGACCGACAGGTAACCAGTCTATCACAGGGGGACATGTAGAGACAGACAGGTAACCAGTCTATCACAGGGAGACATGTAGAGACAGACAGGTAACCAGTCTATCACAGGGAGACATGTAGAGACAGACAGGTAACCAGTCTATCACGGGGCCGACATGTAGAGACAGACAGGTAACCAGTCTATCACAGGGAGACATGTAGAGACAGACAGGCAACCAGTCTATCACAGGGCTGACATGTAGAGTCAGACAGGTAACCAGTCTATCACAGGGCCGACATGTAGAGACAGACAGGTAACCAGTCTATCACAGGGAGACATGTAGAGACAGACAGGTAACCAGTCTATCACAGGGAGACATGTAGAGACAGACAGGTAACCAGTCTATCATGGGGCCGACATGTAGAGACAGACAGGTAACCAGTCTATCACAGGGAGACATGTAGAGACAGACAGGTAACCAGTCTATCACAGGGGGACATGTAGAGACAGACAGGTAACCAGTCTATCACATGGAGACATGTGGAGACAGACAGGTAACCAGTCTATCACAGGGCTGACATGTAGAGACAGACAGGTAACCACTCTATCACAGGGCCGACATGTAGAGACAGACAGGTAACCAGTCTATCAAAGGGCCGACATGTAGAGACAGACAGGTAACCAGTCTATCACAGGGAGACATGTAGAGACAGACAGGTAACCAGTCTATCACAGGGAGACATGTAGAGACAGACAGGTAACCAGTCTATCATGGGGCCGACATGTAGAGACAGACAGGTAACCAGTCTATCACAGGGAGACATGTAGAGACAGACAGGTAACCAGTCTATCACAGGGGGACATGTAGAGACAGACAGGTAACCAGTCTATCACAGTAAGACATGTAGAGACAGACAGGTAACCAGTCTATCACAGGGAGACATGTAGAGACAGACAGGTAACCAGTCTATCACAGGGGGACATGTAGAGACAGACAGGTAACCAGTCTATCACAGGGAGACATGTAGAGACAGACAGGTAACCAGTCTATCACAGGGAGACATGTAGAGACAGACAGGTAACCAGTCTATCACAGGGAGACATGTAAAGACAGACAGGTAACCAGTCTATCACAGGGAGACATGTAGAGACAGACAGGTGACCAGTCTATCACAGGGAGACATGTAGAGACAGACAGGTAACCAGTCTATCACAGGGAGACATGTAGAGACAGACAGGTAACCAGTCTATCACAGGGCTGACATGTAGAGACAGACAGGTAACCAGTCTATCACAGGGAGACATGTAGAGACAGACAGGTAACCAGTCTATCACAGGGAGACATGTACAGACAGACAGGTAACCAGTCTATCACAGGGAGACATGTAGAGACAGACAGGTAACCAGTCTATCATGGGGCCGACATGTAGAGACAGACAGGTAACCAGTCTATCACAGGGAGACATGTAGAGACAGACAGGTAACCAGTCTATCACAGGGGGACATGTAGAGACAGACAGGTAACCAGTCTATCACATGGAGACATGTGGAGACAGACAGGTAACCAGTCTATCACAGGGCTGACATGTAGAGACAGACAGGTAACCACTCTATCACAGGGCCGACATGTAGAGACAGACAGGTAACCAGTCTATCAAAGGGCCGACATGTAGAGACAGACAGGTAACCAGTCTATCACAGGGAGACATGTAGAGACAGACAGGTAACCAGTCTATCACAGGGAGACATGTAGAGACAGACAGGTAACCAGTCTATCATGGGGCCGACATGTAGAGACAGACAGGTAACCAGTCTATCACAGGGAGACATGTAGAGACAGACAGGTAACCAGTCTATCACAGGGGGACATGTAGAGACAGACAGGTAACCAGTCTATCACAGTAAGACATGTAGAGACAGACAGGTAACCAGTCTATCACAGGGAGACATGTAGAGACAGACAGGTAACCAGTCTATCACAGGGGGACATGTAGAGACAGACAGGTAACCAGTCTATCACAGGGAGACATGTAGAGACAGACAGGTAACCAGTCTATCACAGGGAGACATGTAGAGACAGACAGGTAACCAGTCTATCACAGGGAGACATGTAAAGACAGACAGGTAACCAGTCTATCACAGGGAGACATGTAGAGACAGACAGGTGACCAGTCTATCACAGGGAGACATGTAGAGACAGACAGGTAACCAGTCTATCACAGGGAGACATGTAGAGACAGACAGGTAACCAGTCTATCACAGGGCTGACATGTAGAGACAGACAGGTAACCAGTCTATCACAGGGAGACATGTAGAGACAGACAGGTAACCAGTCTATCACAGGGAGACATGTACAGACAGACAGGTAACCAGTCTATCACAGGGCTGACATGTAGAGACAGACAGGTAACCAGTCTATCACAGGGCTGACATGTAGAGACAGACAGGTAACCAGTCTATCATAGGGCTGACATGTAGAGACAGACAGGTAACCAGTCTATCACATGGAGACATGTAGAGACAGACAGGTAACCAGTCTATCACAGGGAGACATGTAGAGACAGACAGGTAACCAGTCTATCATGGGGCCGACATGTAGAGACAGACAGGTAACCAGTCTATCACAGGGAGACATGTAGAGACAGACAGGTAACCAGTCTATCACAGGGGGACATGTAGAGACAGACAGGTAACCAGTCTATCACAGTAAGACATGTAGAGACAGACAGGTAACCAGTCTATCACAGGGAGACATGTAGAGACAGACAGGTAACCAGTCTATCACAGGGGGACATGTAGAGACAGACAGGTAACCAGTCTATCACAGGGAGACATGTAGAGACAGACAGGTAACCAGTCTATCACAGGGAGACATGTAGAGACAGACAGGTAACCAGTCTATCACAGGGAGACATGTAAAGACAGACAGGTAACCAGTCTATCACAGGGAGACATGTAGAGACAGACAGGTGACCAGTCTATCACAGGGAGACATGTAGAGACAGACAGGTAACCAGTCTATCACAGGGAGACATGTAGAGACAGACAGGTAACCAGTCTATCACAGGGCTGACATGTAGAGACAGACAGGTAACCAGTCTATCACAGGGAGACATGTAGAGACAGACAGGTAACCAGTCTATCACAGGGAGACATGTACAGACAGACAGGTAACCAGTCTATCACAGGGCTGACATGTAGAGACAGACAGGTAACCAGTCTATCACAGGGCTGACATGTAGAGACAGACAGGTAACCAGTCTATCATAGGGCTGACATGTAGAGACAGACAGGTAACCAGTCTATCACATGGAGACATGTAGAGACAGACAGGTAACCAGTCTATCACAGGGAGACATGTAGAGACAGACAGGTAACCAGTCTATCATGGGGCCGACATGTAGAGACAGACAGGTAACCAGTCTATCACAGGGAGACATGTAGAGACAGACAGGTAACCAGTCTATCACAGGGGGACATGTAGAGACAGACAGGTAACCAGTCTATCACAGTAAGACATGTAGAGACAGACAGGTAACCAGTCTATCACAGGGAGACATGTAGAGACAGACAGGTAACCAGTCTATCACAGGGGGACATGTAGAGACAGACAGGTAACCAGTCTATCACAGGGAGACATGTAGAGACAGACAGGTAACCAGTCTATCACAGGGAGACATGTAGAGACAGACAGGTAACCAGTCTATCACAGGGAGACATGTAAAGACAGACAGGTAACCAGTCTATCACAGGGAGACATGTAGAGACAGACAGGTGACCAGTCTATCACAGGGAGACATGTAGAGACAGACAGGTAACCAGTCTATCACAGGGAGACATGTAGAGACAGACAGGTAACCAGTCTATCACAGGGCTGACATGTAGAGACAGACAGGTAACCAGTCTATCACAGGGAGACATGTAGAGACAGACAGGTAACCAGTCTATCACAGGGAGACATGTACAGACAGACAGGTAACCAGTCTATCACAGGGCTGACATGTAGAGACAGACAGGTAACCAGTCTATCACAGGGCTGACATGTAGAGACAGACAGGTAACCAGTCTATCATAGGGCTGACATGTAGAGACAGACAGGTAACCAGTCTATCACATGGAGACATGTGGAGACAGACAGGTAACCAGTCTATCACAGGGAGACATGTAGAGACAGACAGGTAACCAGTCTATCACAGGGAGACATGTAGAGAACGACAGGTAACCAGTCTATCACAGGGGGACATGTAGAGACAGACAGGTAACCAGTCTATCACAGGGAGACATGTAGAGACAGACAGGTAACCAGTCTATCACATGGAGACATGTGGAGACAGACAGGTAACCAGTCTATCACAGGGCTGACATGTAGAGACAGACAGGTAACCACTCTATCACAGGGCCGACATGTAGAGACAGACAGGTAACCAGTCTATCAAAGGGCCGACATGTAGAGACAGACAGGTAACCAGTCTATCACAGGGAGACATGTAGAGACAGACAGGTAACCAGTCTATCACAGGGAGACATGTAGAGACAGACAGGTAACCAGTCTATCATGGGGCCGACATGTAGAGACAGACAGGTAACCAGTCTATCACAGGGAGACATGTAGAGACAGACAGGTAACCAGTCTATCACAGGGGGACATGTAGAGACAGACAGGTAACCAGTCTATCACAGTAAGACATGTAGAGACAGACAGGTAACCAGTCTATCACAGGGAGACATGTAGAGACAGACAGGTAACCAGTCTATCACAGGGGGACATGTAGAGACAGACAGGTAACCAGTCTATCACAGGGAGACATGTAGAGACAGACAGGTAACCAGTCTATCACAGGGAGACATGTAGAGACAGACAGGTAACCAGTCTATCACAGGGAGACATGTAAAGACAGACAGGTAACCAGTCTATCACAGGGAGACATGTAGAGACAGACAGGTGACCAGTCTATCACAGGGAGACATGTAGAGACAGACAGGTAACCAGTCTATCACAGGGAGACATGTAGAGACAGACAGGTAACCAGTCTATCACAGGGCTGACATGTAGAGACAGACAGGTAACCAGTCTATCACAGGGAGACATGTAGAGACAGACAGGTAACCAGTCTATCACAGGGAGACATGTACAGACAGACAGGTAACCAGTCTATCACAGGGAGACATGTAGAGACAGACAGGTAACCAGTCTATCATGGGGCCGACATGTAGAGACAGACAGGTAACCAGTCTATCACAGGGAGACATGTAGAGACAGACAGGTAACCAGTCTATCACAGGGGGACATGTAGAGACAGACAGGTAACCAGTCTATCACATGGAGACATGTGGAGACAGACAGGTAACCAGTCTATCACAGGGCTGACATGTAGAGACAGACAGGTAACCACTCTATCACAGGGCCGACATGTAGAGACAGACAGGTAACCAGTCTATCAAAGGGCCGACATGTAGAGACAGACAGGTAACCAGTCTATCACAGGGAGACATGTAGAGACAGACAGGTAACCAGTCTATCACAGGGAGACATGTAGAGACAGACAGGTAACCAGTCTATCATGGGGCCGACATGTAGAGACAGACAGGTAACCAGTCTATCACAGGGAGACATGTAGAGACAGACAGGTAACCAGTCTATCACAGGGGGACATGTAGAGACAGACAGGTAACCAGTCTATCACAGTAAGACATGTAGAGACAGACAGGTAACCAGTCTATCACAGGGAGACATGTAGAGACAGACAGGTAACCAGTCTATCACAGGGGGACATGTAGAGACAGACAGGTAACCAGTCTATCACAGGGAGACATGTAGAGACAGACAGGTAACCAGTCTATCACAGGGAGACATGTAGAGACAGACAGGTAACCAGTCTATCACAGGGAGACATGTAAAGACAGACAGGTAACCAGTCTATCACAGGGAGACATGTAGAGACAGACAGGTGACCAGTCTATCACAGGGAGACATGTAGAGACAGACAGGTAACCAGTCTATCACAGGGAGACATGTAGAGACAGACAGGTAACCAGTCTATCACAGGGCTGACATGTAGAGACAGACAGGTAACCAGTCTATCACAGGGAGACATGTAGAGACAGACAGGTAACCAGTCTATCACAGGGAGACATGTACAGACAGACAGGTAACCAGTCTATCACAGGGCTGACATGTAGAGACAGACAGGTAACCAGTCTATCACAGGGCTGACATGTAGAGACAGACAGGTAACCAGTCTATCATAGGGCTGACATGTAGAGACAGACAGGTAACCAGTCTATCACATGGAGACATGTAGAGACAGACAGGTAACCAGTCTATCACAGGGAGACATGTAGAGACAGACAGGTAACCAGTCTATCATGGGGCCGACATGTAGAGACAGACAGGTAACCAGTCTATCACAGGGAGACATGTAGAGACAGACAGGTAACCAGTCTATCACAGGGGGACATGTAGAGACAGACAGGTAACCAGTCTATCACAGTAAGACATGTAGAGACAGACAGGTAACCAGTCTATCACAGGGAGACATGTAGAGACAGACAGGTAACCAGTCTATCACAGGGGGACATGTAGAGACAGACAGGTAACCAGTCTATCACAGGGAGACATGTAGAGACAGACAGGTAACCAGTCTATCACAGGGAGACATGTAGAGACAGACAGGTAACCAGTCTATCACAGGGAGACATGTAAAGACAGACAGGTAACCAGTCTATCACAGGGAGACATGTAGAGACAGACAGGTGACCAGTCTATCACAGGGAGACATGTAGAGACAGACAGGTAACCAGTCTATCACAGGGAGACATGTAGAGACAGACAGGTAACCAGTCTATCACAGGGCTGACATGTAGAGACAGACAGGTAACCAGTCTATCACAGGGAGACATGTAGAGACAGACAGGTAACCAGTCTATCACAGGGAGACATGTAGAGACAGACAGGTAACCAGTCTATCACAGGGAGACATGTAGAGACAGACAGGTAACCAGTCTATCACGGGGCCGACATGTAGAGACAGACAGGTAACCAGTCTATCACAGGGAGACATGTAGAGACAGACAGGTAACCAGTCTATCACAGGGGGACATGTAGAGACAGACAGTTAACCAGTCTATCACAGGGAGACATGTAGAGACAGACAGGTAACCAGTCTATCACATGGAGACATGTAGAGACAGACAGGTAACCAGTCTATCACAGGGGGACATGTAGAGACAGACAGGTAACCAGTCTATCACAGGGAGACATGTAGAGACAGACAGGTAACCAGTCTATCACAGGGAGACATGGAGAGACAGACAGGTAACCAGTCTATCACAGGGAGACATGTAGAGACAGACAGGTAACCAGTCTATCACAGGGAGACATGTAGAGACAGACAGGTGACCAGTCTATCACAGGGAGACATTTAGAGACAGACAGGTAACCAGTCTATCATAGGGCTGACATGTAGAGACAGACATGTAACCAGTCTATCACGGGGCCGACATGTAGAGACAGACAGGTAACCAGTCTATCACAGGGAGACATGTAGAGACAGACAGGTAACCAGTCTATCACAGGGGGACATGTAGAGACAGACAGGTAACCAGTCTATCACAGGGGGACATGTAGAGACAGACAGGTAACCAGTCTATCACAGGGAGACATGTAGAGACAGACAGGTAACCAGTCTATCACAGGGAGACATGGAGAGACAGACAGGTAACCAGTCTATCACAGGGAGACATGTAAAGACAGACAGGAAACCAGTCTATCACAGGGAGACATGTAGAGACAGACAGGTGACCAGTCTATCACAGGGAGACATGTAGAGACAGACAGGTAACCAGTCTATCACAGGGGGACATGTAGAGACAGACAGGTAACCAGTCTATCACAGGGAGACATGTAGAGACAGACAGGTAACCAGTCTATCACAGGGAGACATGTAGAGACCGACAGGTAACCAGTCTTTCACAGGGGGACATGTAGAGACAGACAGGTAACCAGTCTATCACAGGAGACATGTAGAGACAGACAGGTAACCAGTCTATCACAGGGAGACATGTAGAGACAGACAGGTAACCAGTCTATCACGGGGCCGACATTTAGAGACAGACAGGTAACCAGTCTATCACAGGGAGACATGTAGAGACAGACAGGTAACCAGTCTATCACAGGGCTGACATGTAGAGACAGACAGGTGACCAGTCTATCACAGGGCTGACATGTAGAGAGAGACAGGTGACCAGTCTATCACAGGGCTGACATGTAGAGACAGACAGGTAACCAGTCTATCACAGGGAGACATGTAGAGACAGACAGGTAACCAGTCTATCACAGGGAGACATGTAGAGACAGACAGGTAACCAGTCTATCACAGGGCTGACATGTAGAGACAGACAGGCAACCAGTCTATCACAGGGCTGACATGTAGAGACAGACAGGTAACCACTCTATCACAGGGCCGACATGTAGAGACAGACAGGTAACCAGTCTATCACAGGGAGACATGTAGAGACAGACAGGTCACCAGTCTATCACAGGGAGACATGTAGAGACAGACAGGTAACCAGTCTATCACAGGGAGACATGTAGAGACAGACAGGTAACCAGTCTATCACAGGGAGACATGTAAAGACAGACAGGTAACCAGTCTATCACAGGGAGACATGTAGAGACAGACAGGTGACCAGTCTATCACAGGGAGACATGTACAGACAGACAGGTAACCAGTCTATCACAGGGCTGACATGTAGAGACAGACAGGTAACCAGTCTATCACAGGGCTGACATGTAGAGACAGACAGGTAACCAGTCTATCAAAGGGCTGACATGTAGAGACAGACAGGTAACCAGTCTATCACATGGAGACATGTGGAGACAGACAGGTAACCAGTCTATCACAGGGAGACATGTAGAGACAGACAGGTAACCAGTCTATCACAGGGAGACATGTAGAGACCGACAGGTAACCAGTCTATCACAGGGGGACATGTAGAGACAGACAGGTAACCAGTCTATCACAGGGCTGACATGTAGAGACAGACAGGTAACCAGTCTATCATAGGGCTGACATGTAGAGACAGACAGGTGACCAGTCTATCACAGGGCTGACATGTAGAGACAGACAGGTAACCAGTCTATCACAGGGAGACATGTAGAGACAGACAGGTAACCAGTCTATCACAGGGAGACATGTAGAGACAGACAGGTAACCAGTCTATCACAGGGCTGACATGTAGAGACAGACAGGCAACCAGTCTATCACAGGGCTGACATGTAGAGACAGACAGGTAACCAGTCTATCACAGGGCCGACATGTAGAGACAGACAGGTAACCAGTCTATCACAGGGAGACATGTAGAGACAGACAGGTAACCAGTCTATCACAGGGAGACATGTAGAGACAGACAGGTAACCAGTCTATCATGGGGCCGACATGTAGAGACAGACAGGTAACCAGTCTATCACAGGGAGACATGTAGAGACAGACAGGTAACCAGTCTATCACAGGGCTGACATGTAGAGACAGACAGGCAACCAGTCTATCACAGGGCTGACATGTAGAGACAGACAGGTAACCAGTCTATCACAGGGCCGACATGTAGAGACAGACAGGTAACCAGTCTATCACAGGGAGACATGTAGAGACAGACAGGTAACCAGTCTATCACAGGGAGACATGTAGAGACAGACAGGTAACCAGTCTATCACAGGGAGACATGTAGAAACAGACAGGTAACCAGTCTATCACAGGGAGACATGTAGAGACAGACAGGTAACCAGTCTATCACAGGGGGACATGTAGAGACAGACAGGTAACCAGTCTATCACAGGGAGACATGTAGAGACAGACAGGTAACCAGTCTATCACAGGGAGACATGTAGAGACAGACAGGTAACCAGTCTATCACAGGGGGACATGTAGAGACAGACAGGTAACCAGTCTATCACAGGGAGACATGTAGAGACAGACAGGTAACCAGTCTATCACAGGGAGACATGTAGAGACAGACAGGTAACCAGTCTATCACAGGGAGACATGTAAAGACAGACAGGTAACCAGTCTATCATGGGGCCGACATGTAGAGACAGACAGGTAACCAGTCTATCACAGGGAGACATGTAGAGACAGACAGGTAACCAGTCTATCACAGGGAGACATGTAGAGACAGACAGGTAACCAGTCTATCACAGGGAGACATGTAAAGACAGACAGGTAACCAGTCTATCATGGGGCCGACATGTAGAGACAGACAGGTAACCAGTCTATCACATGGAGACATGTGGAGACAGACAGGTAACCAGTCTATCACAGGGAGACATGTAGAGACAGACAGGTAACCAGTCTATCACAGGGAGACATGTAGAGACCGACAGGTAACCAGTCTATCACAGGGGGACATGTAGAGACAGACAGGTAACCAGTCTATCACAGGGCTGACATGTAGAGACAGACAGGTAACCAGTCTATCATAGGGCTGACATGTAGAGACAGACAGGTGACCAGTCTATCACAGGGCTGACATGTAGAGACAGACAGGTAACCAGTCTATCACAGGGAGACATGTAGAGACAGACAGGTAACCAGTCTATCACAGGGAGACATGTAGAGACAGACAGGTAACCAGTCTATCACAGGGCTGACATGTAGAGACAGACAGGCAACCAGTCTATCACAGGGCTGACATGTAGAGACAGACAGGTAACCAGTCTATCACAGGGCCGACATGTAGAGACAGACAGGTAACCAGTCTATCACAGGGAGACATGTAGAGACAGACAGGTAACCAGTCTATCACAGGGAGACATGTAGAGACAGACAGGTAACCAGTCTATCATGGGGCCGACATGTAGAGACAGACAGGTAACCAGTCTATCACAGGGAGACATGTAGAGACAGACAGGTAACCAGTCTATCACAGGGGGACATGTAGAGACAGACAGGTAACCAGTCTATCACAGGGAGACATGTAGAGACAGACAGGTAACCAGTCTATCACAGGGAGACATGTAGAGACAGACAGGTAACCAGTCTATCACAGGGGGACATGTAGAGACAGACAGGTAACCAGTCTATCACAGGGAGACATGTAGAGACAGACAGGTAACCAGTCTATCACAGGGAGACATGTAGAGACAGACAGGTAACCAGTCTATCACAGGGAGACATGTAAAGACAGACAGGTAACCAGTCTATCACAGGGAGACATGTAGAGACAGACAGGTGACCAGTCTATCACAGGGAGACATGTAGAGACAGACAGGTAACCAGTCTATCACAGGGAGACATGTAGAGAGAGACAGGTAACCAGTCTATCACAGGGCTGACATGTAGAGACAGACAGGTAACCAGTCTATCACAGGGAGACATGTAGAGACAGACAGGTAACCAGTCTATCACAGGGAGACATGTACAGACAGACAGGTAACCAGTCTATCACAGGGCTGACATGTAGAGACAGACAGGTAACCAGTCTATCACAGGGGGACATGTAGAGACAGACAGGTAACCAGTCTATCACAGGGAGACATGTAGATACAGACAGGTAACCAGTCTATCACAGGGAGACATGTAGAGACAGACAGGTAACCAGTCTATCACAGGGAGACATGTAAAGACAGACAGGTAACCAGTCTATCACAGGGAGACATGTAGAGACAGACAGGTGACCAGTCTATCACAGGGAGACATGTAGAGACAGACAGGTAACCAGTCTATCATATGGAGACATGTAGAGACAGACAGGTAACCAGTCTATCACAGGGAGACATGTACAGACAGACAGGTAACCAGTCTATCACAGGGCTGACATGTAGAGACAGACAGGTAACCAGTCTATCACAGGGCTGACATGTAGAGACAGACAGGTAACCAGTCTATCATAGGGCTGACATGTAGAGACAGACAGGTAACCAGTCTATCACATGGAGACATGTGGAGACAGACAGGTAACCAGTCTATCACAGGGAGACATGTAGAGACAGACAGGTAACCAGTCTATCACAGGGAGACATGTAGAGACCGACAGGTAACCAGTCTATCACAGGGGGACATGTAGAGACAGACAGGTAACCAGTCTATCACAGGGCTGACATGTAGAGACAGACAGGTAACCAGTCTATCATAGGGCTGACATGTAGATACAGACAGGTGACCAGTCTATCACAGGGCTGACATGTAGAGAAAGACAGGTAACCAGTCTATCACAGGGAGACATGTAGAGACAGACAGGTAACCAGTCTATCACAGGGAGACATGTAGAGACAGACAGGTAACCAGTCTATCACAGGGCTGACATGTAGAGACAGACAGGCAACCAGTCTATCACAGGGCTGACATGTAGAGACAGACAGGTAACCAGTCTATCACAGGGCCGACATGTAGAGAAAGACAGGTAACCAGTCTATCACAGGGAGACATGTAGAGACAGACAGGTAACCAGTCTATCACAGGGAGACATGTAGAGACAGACAGGTAACCAGTCTATCATGGGGCCGATATGTAGAGACAGACAGGTAACCAGTCTATCACAGGGAGACATGTAGAGACAGACAGGTAACCAGTCTATCACAGGGGGACATGTAGAGACAGACAGGTAACCAGTCTATCACAGGGAGACATGTAGAGACAGACAGGTAACCAGTCTATCACAGGGAGACATGTAGAGACAGACAGGTAACCAGTCTATCACAGGGGGACATGTAGAGACAGACAGGTAACCAGTCTATCACAGGGAGACATGTAGAGACAGACAGGTAACCAGTCTATCACAGGGAGACATGTAGAGACAGACAGGTAACCAGTCTATCACAGGGAGACATGTAAAGACAGACAGGTAACCAGTCTATCACAGGGAGACATGTAGAGACAGACAGGTGACCAGTCTATCACAGGGAGACATGTAGAGACAGACAGGTAACCAGTCTATCACAGGGAGACATGTAGAGACAGACAGGTAACCAGTCTATCACAGGGCTGACATGTAGAGACAGACAGGTAACCAGTCTATCACAGGGAGACATGTAAAGACAGACAGGTAACCAGTCTATCACAGGGAGACATGTAGAGACAGACAGGTGACCAGTCTATCACAGGGAGACATGTAGAGACAGACAGGTAACCAGTCTATCACAGGGAGACATGTAGAGACAGACAGGTAACCAGTCTATCACAGGGCTGACATGTAGAGACAGACAGGTAACCAGTCTATCATAGGGCTGACATGTAGAGACAGACAGGTAACCAGTCTATCACATGGAGACATGTGGAGACAGACAGGTAACCAGTCTATCACAGGGAGACATGTAGAGACAGACAGGTAACCAGTCTATCACAGGGAGACATGTAGAGACCGACAGGTAACCAGTCTATCACAGGGGGACATGTAGAGACAGACAGGTAACCAGTCTATCACAGGGCTGACATGTAGAGACAGACAGGTAACCAGTCTATCATAGGGCTGACATGTAGAGACAGACAGGTGACCAGTCTATCACAGGGCTGACATGTAGAGACAGACAGGTAACCAGTCTATCACAGGGAGACATGTAGAGACAGACAGGTAACCAGTCTATCACAGGGAGACATGTAGAGACAGACAGGTAACCAGTCTATCACAGGGCTGACATGTAGAGACAGACAGGCAACCAGTCTATCACAGGGCTGACATGTAGAGACAGACAGGTAACCAGTCTATCACAGGGCCGACATGTAGAGAAAGACAGGTAACCAGTATATCACAGGGAGACATGTAGAGACAGACAGGTAACCAGTCTATCACAGGGAGACATGTAGAGACAGACAGGTAACCAGTCTATCATGGGGCCGACATGTAGAGACAGACAGGTAACCAGTCTATCACAGGGAGACATGTAGAGACAGACAGGTAACCAGTCTATCACAGGGGGACATGTAGAGACAGACAGGTAACCAGTCTATCACAGGGAGACATGTAGAGACAGACAGGTAACCAGTCTATCACAGGGAGACATGTAGAGACAGACAGGTAACCAGTCTATCACAGGGAGACATGTAGAGACAGACAGGTAACCAGTCTATCACAGGGAGACATGTAGAGACAGACAGGTAACCAGTCTATCACAGGGAGACATGTAGAGACAGACAGGTAACCAGTCTATCACAGGGCTGACATGTAGAGACAGACAGGTAACCAGTCTATCACAGGGAGACATGTAGAGACAGACAGGTAACCAGTCTATCACAGGGGGACATGTAGAGACAGACAGGTAACCAGTCTATCACAGGGAGACATGTAGAGACAGACAGGTAACCAGTCTATCACAGGGAGACATGTAGAGACAGACAGGTAACCAGTCTATCACAGGGAGACATGTAAAGACAGACAGGTAACCAGTCTATCACAGGGAGACATGTAGAGACAGACAGGTGACCAGTCTATCACAGGGAGACATGTAGAGACAGACAGGTAACCAGTCTATCACAGGGAGACATGTAGAGACAGACAGGTAACCAGTCTATCACAGGGCTGACATGTAGAGACAGACAGGTAACCAGTCTATCACAGGGAGACATGTAGAGACAGACAGGTAACCAGTCTATCACAGGGAGACATGTACAGACAGACAGGTAACCAGTCTATCACAGGGCTGACATGTAGAGACAGACAGGTAACCAGTCTATCACAGGGCTGACATGTAGAGACAGACAGGTAACCAGTCTATCATAGGGCTGACATGTAGAGACAGACAGGTAACCAGTCTATCACATGGAGACATGTGGAGACAGACAGGTAACCAGTCTATCACAGGGAGACATGTAGAGACAGACAGGTAACCAGTCTATCACAGGGAGACATGTAGAGACCGACAGGTAACCAGTCTATCACAGGGGGACATGTAGAGACAGACAGGTAACCAGTCTATCACAGGGAGACATGTAGAGACAGACAGGTAACCAGTCTATCACAGGGAGACATGTAGAGACAGACAGGTAACCAGTCTATCACGGGGCCGACATGTAGAGACAGACAGGTAACCAGTCTATCACAGGGAGACATGTAGAGACAGACAGGCAACCAGTCTATCACAGGGCTGACATGTAGAGTCAGACAGGTAACCAGTCTATCACAGGGCCGACATGTAGAGACAGACAGGTAACCAGTCTATCACAGGGAGACATGTAGAGACAGACAGGTAACCAGTCTAACACAGGGAGACATGTAGAGACAGACAGGTAACCAGTCTATCATGGGGCCGACATGTAGAGACAGACAGGTAACCAGTCTATCACAGGGAGACATGTAGAGACAGACAGGTAACCAGTCTATCACAGGGGGACATGTAGAGACAGACAGGTAACCAGTCTATCACATGGAGACATGTGGAGACAGACAGGTAACCAGTCTATCACAGGGCTGACATGTAGAGACAGACAGGCAACCAGTCTATCACAGGGCTGACATGTAGAGACAGACAGGTAACCAGTCTATCACAGGGCCGACATGTAGAGACAGACAGGTAACCAGTCTATCACAGGGAGACATGTAGAGACAGACAGGTAACCAGTCTATCACAGGGAGACATGTAGAGACAGACAGGTAACCAGTCTATCATGGGGCCGACATGTAGAGACAGACAGGTAACCAGTCTATCACAGGGAGACATGTAGAGACAGACAGGTAACCAGTCTATCACAGGGGGACATGTAGAGACAGACAGGTAACCAGTCTATCACAGTAAGACATGTAGAGACAGACAGGTAACCAGTCTATCACAGGGAGACATGTAGAGACAGACAGGTAACCAGTCTATCACAGGGGGACATGTAGAGACAGACAGGTAACCAGTCTATCACAAGGAGACATGTAGAGACAGACAGGTAACCAGTCTATCACAGGGAGACATGTAGAGACAGACAGGTAACCAGTCTATCACAAGGAGACATGTAAAGACAGACAGGTAACCAGTCTATCACAGGGAGACATGTAGAGACAGACAGGTGACCAGTCTATCACAGGGAGACATGTAGAGACAGACAGGTAACCAGTCTATCACAGGGAGACATGTAGAGACAGACAGGTAACCAGTCTATCACAGGGCTGACATGTAGAGACAGACAGGTAACCAGTCTATCACAGGGAGACATGTAGAGACAGACAGGTAACCAGTCTATCACAGGGAGACATGTACAGACAGACAGGTAACCAGTCTATCACAGGGCTGACATGTAGAGACAGACAGGTAACCAGTCTATCACAGGGCTGACATGTAGAGACAGACAGGTAACCAGTCTATCATAGGGCTGACATGTAGAGACAGACAGGTAACCAGTCTATCACATGGAGACATGTGGAGACAGACAGGTAACCAGTCTATCACAGGGAGACATGTAGAGACAGACAGGTAACCAGTCTATCACAGGGAGACATGTAGAGAACGACAGGTAACCAGTCTATCACAGGGGGACATGTAGAGACAGACAGGTAACCAGTCTATCACAGGGAGACATGTAGAGACAGACAGGTAACCAGTCTATCACAGGGAGACATGTAGAGACAGACAGGTAACCAGTCTATCACGGGGCCGACATGTAGAGACAGACAGGTAACCAGTCTATCACAGGGAGACATGTAGAGATAGACAGGTAACCAGTCTATCACAGGGGGACATGTAGAGACAGACAGTTAACCAGTCTATCACAGGGAGACATGTAGAGACAGACAGGTAACCAGTCTATCACATGGAGACATGTAGAGACAGACAGGTAACCAGTCTATCACAGGGGGACATGTAGAGACAGACAGGTAACCAGTCTATCACAGGGAGACATGTAGAGACAGACAGGTAACCAGTCTATCACAGGGAGACATGGAGAGACAGACAGGTAACCAGTCTATCACAGGGAGACATGTAAAGACAGACAGGAAACCAGTCTATCACAGGGAGACATGTAGAGACAGACAGGTGACCAGTCTATCACAGGGAGACATGTAGAGACAGACAGGTAACCAGTCTATCACAGGGAGACATGTAGAGACAGACAGGTAACCAGTCTATCACAGGGAGACATGTAGAGACCGACAGGTAACCAGTCTTTCACAGGGGGACATGTAGAGACAGACAGGTAACCAGTCTATCACAGGAGACATGTAGAGACAGACAGGTAACCAGTCTATCACAGGGAGACATGTAGAGACAGACAGGTAACCAGTCTATCACGGGGCCGACATTTAGAGACAGACAGGTAACCAGTCTATCACAGGGAGACATGTAGAGACAGACAGGTAACCAGTCTATCACAGGGCTGACATGTAGAGACAGACAGGTGACCAGTCTATCACAGGGCTGACATGTAGAGAGAGACAGGTGACCAGTCTATCACAGGGCTGACATGTAGAGACAGACAGGTAACCAGTCTATCACAGGGAGACATGTAGAGACAGACAGGTAACCAGTCTATCACAGGGAGACATGTAGAGACAGACAGGTAACCAGTCTATCACAGGGCTGACATGTAGAGACAGACAGGCAACCAGTCTATCACAGGGCTGACATGTAGAGACAGACAGGTAACCAGTCTATCACAGGGCCGACATGTAGAGACAGACAGGTAACCAGTCTATCACAGGGAGACATGTAGAGACAGACAGGTAACCAGTCTATCACAGGGAGACATGTAGAGACAGACAGGTAACCAGTCTATCACAGGGAGACATGTAGAGACAGACAGGTAACCAGTCTATCACAGGGAGACATGTAAAGACAGACAGGTAACAAGTCTATCACAGGGAGACATGTAGAGACAGACAGGTGACCAGTCTATCACAGGGAGACATGTACAGACAGACAGGTAACCAGTCTATCACAGGGCTGACATGTAGAGACAGACAGGTAACCAGTCTATCACAGGGCTGACATGTAGAGACAGACAGGTAACCAGTCTATCAAAGGGCTGACATGTAGAGACAGACAGGTAACCAGTCTATCACATGGAGACATGTGGAGACAGACAGGTAACCAGTCTATCACAGGGAGACATGTAGAGACAGACAGGTAACCAGTCTATCACAGGGAGACATGTAGAGACCGACAGGTAACCAGTCTATCACAGGGGGACATGTAGAGACAGACAGGTAACCAGTCTATCACAGGGCTGACATGTAGAGACAGACAGGTAACCAGTCTATCATAGGGCTGACATGTAGAGACAGACAGGTGACCAGTCTATCACAGGGCTGACATGTAGAGACAGACAGGTAACCAGTCTATCACAGGGAGACATGTAGAGACAGACAGGTAACCAGTCTATCACAGGGAGACATGTAGAGACAGACAGGTAACCAGTCTATCACAGGGCTGACATGTAGAGACAGACAGGCAACCAGTCTATCACAGGGCTGACATGTAGAGACAGACAGGTAACCAGTCTATCACAGGGCCGACATGTAGAGACAGACAGGTAACCAGTCTATCACAGGGAGACATGTAGAGACAGACAGGTAACCAGTCTATCACAGGGAGACATGTAGAGACAGACAGGTAACCAGTCTATCATGGGGCCGACATGTAGAGACAGACAGGTAACCAGTCTATCACAGGGAGACATGTAGAGACAGACAGGTAACCAGTCTATCACAGGGCTGACATGTAGAGACAGACAGGCAACCAGTCTATCACAGGGCTGACATGTAGAGACAGACAGGTAAACAGTCTATCACAGGGCCGACATGTAGAGACAGACAGGTAACCAGTCTATCACAGGGAGACATGTAGAGACAGACAGGTAACCAGTCTATCACAGGGAGACATGTAGAGACAGACAGGTAACCAGTCTATCACAGGGAGACATGTAGAGACAGACAGGTAACCAGTCTATCACAGGGAGACATGTAAAGACAGACAGGTAACCAGTCTATCACAGGGAGACATGTAGAGACAGACAGGTGACCAGTCTATCACAGGGAGACATGTAGAGACAGACAGGTAACCAGTCTATCACAGGGAGACATGTAGAGACAGACAGGTAACCAGTCTATCACAGGGAGACATGTACAGACAGACAGGTAACCAGTCTATCACAGGGAGACATGTAGAGACAGACAGGTAACCAGTCTATCACGGGGCCGACATTTAGAGACAGACAGGTAACCAGTCTATCACAGGGAGACATGTAGAGACAGACAGGTAACCAGTCTATCACAGGGCTGACATGTAGAGACAGACAGGTGACCAGTCTATCACAGGGCTGACATGTAGAGAGAGACAGGTGACCAGTCTATCACAGGGCTGACATGTAGAGACAGACAGGTAACCAGTCTATCACAGGGAGACATGTAGAGACAGACAGGTAACCAGTCTATCACAGGGAGACATGTAGAGACAGACAGGTAACCAGTCTATCACAGGGCTGACATGTAGAGACAGACAGGCAACCAGTCTATCACAGGGCTGACATGTAGAGACAGACAGGTAACCAGTCTATCACAGGGCCGACATGTAGAGACAGACAGGTAACCAGTCTATCACAGGGAGACATGTAGAGACAGACAGGTAACCAGTCTATCACAGGGAGACATGTAGAGACAGACAGGTAACCAGTCTATCACAGGGAGACATGTAGAGACAGACAGGTAACCAGTCTATCACAGGGAGACATGTAAAGACAGACAGGTAACCAGTCTATCACAGGGAGACATGTAGAGACAGACAGGTGACCAGTCTATCACAGGGAGACATGTACAGACAGACAGGTAACCAGTCTATCACAGGGCTGACATGTAGAGACAGACAGGTAACCAGTCTATCACAGGGCTGACATGTAGAGACAGACAGGTAACCAGTCTATCAAAGGGCTGACATGTAGAGACAGACAGGTAACCAGTCTATCACATGGAGACATGTGGAGACAGACAGGTAACCAGTCTATCACAGGGAGACATGTAGAGACAGACAGGTAACCAGTCTATCACAGGGAGACATGTAGAGACCGACAGGTAACCAGTCTATCACAGGGGGACATGTAGAGACAGACAGGTAACCAGTCTATCACAGGGCTGACATGTAGAGACAGACAGGTAACCAGTCTATCATAGGGCTGACATGTAGAGACAGACAGGTGACCAGTCTATCACAGGGCTGACATGTAGAGACAGACAGGTAACCAGTCTATCACAGGGAGACATGTAGAGACAGACAGGTAACCAGTCTATCACAGGGAGACATGTAGAGACAGACAGGTAACCAGTCTATCACAGGGCTGACATGTAGAGACAGACAGGCAACCAGTCTATCACAGGGCTGACATGTAGAGACAGACAGGTAACCAGTCTATCACAGGGCCGACATGTAGAGACAGACAGGTAACCAGTCTATCACAGGGAGACATGTAGAGACAGACAGGTAACCAGTCTATCACAGGGAGACATGTAGAGACAGACAGGTAACCAGTCTATCATGGGGCCGACATGTAGAGACAGACAGGTAACCAGTCTATCACAGGGAGACATGTAGAGACAGACAGGTAACCAGTCTATCACAGGGCTGACATGTAGAGACAGACAGGCAACCAGTCTATCACAGGGCTGACATGTAGAGACAGACAGGTAAACAGTCTATCACAGGGCCGACATGTAGAGACAGACAGGTAACCAGTCTATCACAGGGAGACATGTAGAGACAGACAGGTAACCAGTCTATCACAGGGAGACATGTAGAGACAGACAGGTAACCAGTCTATCACAGGGAGACATGTAGAGACAGACAGGTAACCAGTCTATCACAGGGAGACATGTAAAGACAGACAGGTAACCAGTCTATCACAGGGAGACATGTAGAGACAGACAGGTGACCAGTCTATCACAGGGAGACATGTAGAGACAGACAGGTAACCAGTCTATCACAGGGAGACATGTAGAGACAGACAGGTAACCAGTCTATCACAGGGAGACATGTACAGACAGACAGGTAACCAGTCTATCACAGGGCTGACATGTAGAGACAGACAGGTAACCAGTCTATCACAGGGAGACATGTAGAGACAGACAGGTAACCAGTCTATCACAGGGAGACATGTAGAGACAGACAGGTAACCAGTCTATCACAGGGAGACATGTAAAGACAGACAGGTAACCAGTCTATCACAGGGAGACATGTAGAGACAGACAGGTGACCAGTCTATCACAGGGAGACATGTACAGACAGACAGGTAACCAGTCTATCACAGGGCTGACATGTAGAGACAGACAGGTAACCAGTCTATCACAGGGCTGACATGTAGAGACAGACAGGTAACCAGTCTATCAAAGGGCTGACATGTAGAGACAGACAGGTAACCAGTCTATCACATGGAGACATGTGGAGACAGACAGGTAACCAGTCTATCACAGGGAGACATGTAGAGACAGACAGGTAACCAGTCTATCACAGGGAGACATGTAGAGACCGACAGGTAACCAGTCTATCACAGGGGGACATGTAGAGACAGACAGGTAACCAGTCTATCACAGGGCTGACATGTAGAGACAGACAGGTAACCAGTCTATCATAGGGCTGACATGTAGAGACAGACAGGTGACCAGTCTATCACAGGGCTGACATGTAGAGACAGACAGGTAACCAGTCTATCACAGGGAGACATGTAGAGACAGACAGGTAACCAGTCTATCACAGGGAGACATGTAGAGACAGACAGGTAACCAGTCTATCACAGGGCTGACATGTAGAGACAGACAGGCAACCAGTCTATCACAGGGCTGACATGTAGAGACAGACAGGTAACCAGTCTATCACAGGGCCGACATGTAGAGACAGACAGGTAACCAGTCTATCACAGGGAGACATGTAGAGACAGACAGGTAACCAGTCTATCACAGGGAGACATGTAGAGACAGACAGGTAACCAGTCTATCATGGGGCCGACATGTAGAGGCAGACAGGTAACCAGTCTATCACAGGGAGACATGTAGAGACAGACAGGTAACCAGTCTATCACAGGGCTGACATGTAGAGACAGACAGGCAACCAGTCTATCACAGGGCTGACATGTAGAGACAGACAGGTAAACAGTCTATCACAGGGCCGACATGTAGAGACAGACAGGTAACCAGTCTATCACAGGGAGACATGTAGAGACAGACAGGTAACCAGTCTATCACAGGGAGACATGTAGAGACAGACAGGTAACCAGTCTATCACAGGGAGACATGTAGAGACAGACAGGTAACCAGTCTATCACAGGGAGACATGTAAAGACAGACAGGTAACCAGTCTATCACAGGGAGACATGTAGAGACAGACAGGTGACCAGTCTATCACAGGGAGACATGTAGAGACAGACAGGTAACCAGTCTATCACAGGGAGACATGTAGAGACAGACAGGTAACCAGTCTATCACAGGGAGACATGTACAGACAGACAGGTAACCAGTCTATCACAGGGCTGACATGTAGAGACAGACAGGTAACCAGTCTATCACAGGGCTGACATGTAGAGACAGACAGGTAACCAGTCTATCAAAGGGCTGACATGTAGAGACAGACAGGTAACCAGTCTATCACATGGAGACATGTGGAGACAGACAGGTAACCAGTCTATCACAGGGAGACATGTAGAGACAGACAGGTAACCAGTCTATCACAGGGAGACATGTAGAGACCGACAGGTAACCAGTCTATCACAGGGGGACATGTAGAGACAGACAGGTAACCAGTCTATCACAGGGCTGACATGTAGAGACAGACAGGTAACCAGTCTATCATAGGGCTGACATGTAGAGACAGACAGGTGACCAGTCTATCACAGGGCTGACATGTAGAGACAGACAGGTAACCAGTCTATCACAGGGAGACATGTAGAGACAGACAGGTAACCAGTCTATCACAGGGAGACATGTAGAGACAGACAGGTAACCAGTCTATCACAGGGAGACATGTAAAGACAGACAGGTAACCAGTCTATCACAGGGAGACATGTAGAGACAGACAGGTGACCAGTCTATCACAGGGAGACATGTACAGACAGACAGGTAACCAGTCTATCACAGGGCTGACATGTAGAGACAGACAGGTAACCAGTCTATCACAGGGCTGACATGTAGAGACAGACAGGTAACCAGTCTATCAAAGGGCTGACATGTAGAGACAGACAGGTAACCAGTCTATCACATGGAGACATGTGGAGACAGACAGGTAACCAGTCTATCACAGGGAGACATGTAGAGACAGACAGGTAACCAGTCTATCACAGGGAGACATGTAGAGACCGACAGGTAACCAGTCTATCACAGGGGGACATGTAGAGACAGACAGGTAACCAGTCTATCACAGGGCTGACATGTAGAGACAGACAGGTAACCAGTCTATCATAGGGCTGACATGTAGAGACAGACAGGTGACCAGTCTATCACAGGGCTGACATGTAGAGACAGACAGGTAACCAGTCTATCACAGGGAGACATGTAGAGACAGACAGGTAACCAGTCTATCACAGGGAGACATGTAGAGACAGACAGGTAACCAGTCTATCACAGGGCTGACATGTAGAGACAGACAGGCAACCAGTCTATCACAGGGCTGACATGTAGAGACAGACAGGTAACCAGTCTATCACAGGGAGACATGTAGAGACAGACAGGTAACCAGTCTATCACAGGGAGACATGTAGAGACAGACAGGTAACCAGTCTATCATGGGGCCGACATGTAGAGACAGACAGGTAACCAGTCTATCACAGGGAGACATGTAGAGACAGACAGGTAACCAGTCTATCACAGGGCTGACATGTAGAGACAGACAGGCAACCAGTCTATCACAGGGCTGACATGTAGAGACAGACAGGTAAACAGTCTATCACAGGGCCGACATGTAGAGACAGACAGGTAACCAGTCTATCACAGGGAGACATGTAGAGACAGACAGGTAACCAGTCTATCACAGGGAGACATGTAGAGACAGACAGGTAACCAGTCTATCACAGGGAGACATGTAGAGACAGACAGGTAACCAGTCTATCACAGGGAGACATGTAAAGACAGACAGGTAACCAGTCTATCACAGGGAGACATGTAGAGACAGACAGGTGACCAGTCTATCACAGGGAGACATGTAGAGACAGACAGGTAACCAGTCTATCACAGGGAGACATGTAGAGACAGACAGGTAACCAGTCTATCACAGGGAGACATGTACAGACAGACAGGTAACCAGTCTATCACAGGGCTGACATGTAGAGACAGACAGGTAACCAGTCTATCACAGGGCTGACATGTAGAGACAGACAGGTAACCAGTCTATCAAAGGGCTGACATGTAGAGACAGACAGGTAACCAGTCTATCACATGGAGACATGTGGAGACAGACAGGTAACCAGTCTATCACAGGGAGACATGTAGAGACAGACAGGTAACCAGTCTATCACAGGGAGACATGTAGAGACCGACAGGTAACCAGTCTATCACAGGGGGACATGTAGAGACAGACAGGTAACCAGTCTATCACAGGGCTGACATGTAGAGACAGACAGGTAACCAGTCTATCATAGGGCTGACATGTAGAGACAGACAGGTGACCAGTCTATCACAGGGCTGACATGTAGAGACAGACAGGTAACCAGTCTATCACAGGGAGACATGTAGAGACAGACAGGTAACCAGTCTATCACAGGGAGACATGTAGAGACAGACAGGTAACCAGTCTATCACAGGGCTGACATGTAGAGACAGACAGGCAACCAGTCTATCACAGGGCTGACATGTAGAGACAGACAGGTAACCAGTCTATCACAGGGCCGACATGTAGAGACAGACAGGTAACCAGTCTATCACAGGGAGACATGTAGAGACAGACAGGTAACCAGTCTATCACAGGGAGACATGTAGAGACAGACAGGTAACCAGTCTATCACAGGGGGACATGTAGAGACAGACAGGTAACCAGTCTATCACAGGGAGACATGTAGAGACAGACAGGTAACCAGTCTATCACGGGGAGACATGTAGAGACAGACAGGTAACCAGTCTATCACAGGGAGACATGTAAAGACAGACAGGTAACCAGTCTATCACAGGGAGACATGTAGTGACAGACAGGTGACCAGTCTATCACAGGGAGACATGTAGAGACAGACAGGTAACCAGTCTATCACAGGGAGACATGTAGAGACAGACAGGTAACCAGTCTATCACAGGGCTGACATGTAGAGACAGACAGGTAACCAGTCTATCACAGGGAGACATGTAGAGACAGACAGGTAACCAGTCTATCACAGGGAGACATGTACAGACAGACAGGTAACCAGTCTATCACAGGGCTGACATGTAGAGACAGACAGGTAACCAGTCTATCACAGGGGGACATGTAGATACAGACAGGTAACCAGTCTATCACAGGGAGACATGTAGAGACAGACAGGTAACCAGTCTATCACAGGGAGACATGTAGAGACAGACAGGTAACCAGTCTATCACAGGGAGACATGTACAGACAGACAGGTAACCAGTCTATCACAGGGCTGACATGTAGAGACAGACAGGTAACCAGTCTATCACAGGGCTGACATGTAGAGACAGACAGGTAACCAGTCTATCATAGGGCTGACATGTAGAGACAGACAGGTAACCAGTCTATCACATGGAGACATGTGGAGACAGACAGGTAACCAGTCTATCACAGGGAGACATGTAGAGACAGACAGGTAACCAGTCTATCACAGGGAGACATGTAGAGACCGACAGGTAACCAGTCTATCACAGGGGGACATGTAGAGACAGACAGGTAACCAGTCTATCACAGGGCTGACATGTAGAGACAGACAGGTAACCAGTCTATCATAGGGCTGACATGTAGATACAGACAGGTGACCAGTCTATCACAGGGCTGACATGTAGAGACAGACAGGTAACCAGTCTATCACAGGGAGACATGTAGAGACAGACAGGTAACCAGTCTATCACAGGGAGACATGTAGAGACAGACAGGTAACCAGTCTATCACAGGGCTGACATGTAGAGACAGACAGGCAACCAGTCTATCACAGGGCTGACATGTAGAGACAGACAGGTAACCAGTCTATCACAGGGCCGACATGTAGAGAAAGACAGGTAACCAGTCTATCACAGGGAGACATGTAGAGACAGACAGGTAACCAGTCTATCACAGGGAGACATGTAGAGACAGACAGGTAACCAGTCTATCATGGGGCCGATATGTAGAGACAGACAGGTAACCAGTCTATCACAGGGAGACATGTAGAGACAGACAGGTAACCAGTCTATCACAGGGGGACATGTAGAGACAGACAGGTAACCAGTCTATCACAGGGAGACATGTAGAGACAGACAGGTAACCAGTCTATCACAGGGAGACATGTAGAGACAGAGAGGTAACCAGTCTATCACAGGGGGACATGTAGAGACAGACAGGTAACCAGTCTATCACAGGGAGACATGTAGAGACAGACAGGTAACCAGTCTATCACAGGGAGACATGTAAAGACAGACAGGTAACCAGTCTATCACAGGGAGACATGTAGAGACAGACAGGTGACCAGTCTATCACAGGCAGACATGTAGAGACAGACAGGTAACCAGTCTATCACAGGGAGACATGTAGAGACAGACAGGTAACCAGTCTATCACAGGGCTGACATGTAGAGACAGACAGGTAACCAGTCTATCACAGGGAGACATGTAAAGACAGACAGGTAACCAGTCTATCACAGGGAGACATGTAGAGACAGACAGGTGACCAGTCTATCACAGGGAGACATGTAGAGACAGACAGGTAACCAGTCTATCACAGGGAGACATGTACAGACAGACAGGTAACCAGTCTATCACAGGGCTGACATGTAGAGACAGACAGGTAACCAGTCTATCACAGGGCTGACATGTAGAGACAGACAGGTAACCAGTCTATCATAGGGCTGACATGTAGAGACAGACAGGTAACCAGTCTATCACATGGAGACATGTGGAGACAGACAGGTAACCAGTCTATCACAGGGAGACATGTAGAGACAGACAGGTAACCAGTCTATCACAGGGAGACATGTAGAGACCGACAGGTAACCAGTCTATCACAGGGGGACATGTAGAGACAGACAGGTAACCAGTCTATCACAGGGCTGACATGTAGAGACAGACAGGTAACCAGTCTATCATAGGGCTGACATGTAGAGACAGACAGGTGACCAGTCTATCACAGGGCTGACATGTAGAGACAGACAGGTAACCAGTCTATCACAGGGAGACATGTAGAGACAGACAGGTAACCAGTCTATCACAGGGAGACATGTAGAGACAGACAGGTAACCAGTCTATCACAGGGCTGACATGTAGAGACAGACAGGCAACCAGTCTATCACAGGGCTGACATGTAGAGACAGACAGGTAACCAGTCTATCACAGGGAGACATGTAGAGACAGACAGGTGGCCAGTCTATCACAGGGAGACATGTAGAGACAGACAGGTAACCAGTCTATCACAGGGAGACATGTACAGACAGACAGGTAACCAGTCTATCACAGGGCTGACATGTAGAGACAGACAGGTAACCAGTCTATCACAGGGCTGACATGTAGAGACAGACAGGTAACCAGTCTATCATAGGGCTGACATGTAGAGACAGACAGGTAACCAGTCTATCACATGGAGACATGTGGAGACAGACAGGTAACCAGTCTATCACAGGGAGACATGTAGAGACAGACAGGTAACCAGTCTATCACAGGGAGACATGTAGAGACCGACAGGTAACCAGTCTATCACAGGGGGACATGTAGAGACAGACAGGTAACCAGTCTATCACAGGGCTGACATGTAGAGACAGACAGGTAACCAGTCTATCATAGGGCTGACATGTAGAGACAGACAGGTGACCAGTCTATCACAGGGCTGACATGTAGAGACAGACAGGTAACCAGTCTATCACAGGGAGACATGTAGAGACAGACAGGTAACCAGTCTATCACAGGGAGACATGTAGAGACAGACAGGTAACCAGTCTATCACAGGGCTGACATGTAGAGACAGACAGGCAACCAGTCTATCACAGGGCTGACATGTAGAGACAGACAGGTAACCAGTCTATCACAGGGCCGACATGTAGAGAAAGACAGGTAACCAGTCTATCACAGGGAGACATGTAGAGACAGACAGGTAACCAGTCTATCACAGGGAGACATGTAGAGACAGACAGGTAACCAGTCTATCATGGGGCTGACATGTAGAGACAGACAGGTAACCAGTCTATCAAAGGGCTGACATGTAGAGACAGACAGGTAACCAGTCTATCACATGGAGACATGTGGAGACAGACAGGTAACCAGTCTATCACAGGGAGACATGTAGAGACAGACAGGTAACCAGTCTATCACAGGGAGACATGTAGAGACCGACAGGTAACCAGTCTATCACAGGGGGACATGTAGAGACAGACAGGTAACCAGTCTATCACAGGGCTGACATGTAGAGACAGACAGGTAACCAGTCTATCATAGGGCTGACATGTAGAGACAGACAGGTGACCAGTCTATCACAGGGCTGACATGTAGAGACAGACAGGTAACCAGTCTATCACAGGGAGACATGTAGAGACAGACAGGTAACCAGTCTATCACAGGGAGACATGTAGAGACAGACAGGTAACCAGTCTATCACAGGGCTGACATGTAGAGACAGACAGGCAACCAGTCTATCACAGGGCTGACATGTAGAGACAGACAGGTAACCAGTCTATCACAGGGCCGACATGTAGAGACAGACAGGTAACCAGTCTATCACAGGGAGACATGTAGAGACAGACAGGTAACCAGTCTATCACAGGGAGACATGTAGAGACAGACAGGTAACCAGTCTATCACAGGGGGACATGTAGAGACAGACAGGTAACCAGTCTATCACAGGGAGACATGTAGAGACAGACAGGTAACCAGTCTATCACGGGGAGACATGTAGAGACAGACAGGTAACCAGTCTATCACAGGGAGACATGTAAAGACAGACAGGTAACCAGTCTATCACAGGGAGACATGTAGTGACAGACAGGTGACCAGTCTATCACAGGGAGACATGTAGAGACAGACAGGTAACCAGTCTATCACAGGGAGACATGTAGAGACAGACAGGTAACCAGTCTATCACAGGGCTGACATGTAGAGACAGACAGGTAACCAGTCTATCACAGGGAGACATGTAGAGACAGACAGGTAACCAGTCTATCACAGGGAGACATGTACAGACAGACAGGTAACCAGTCTATCACAGGGCTGACATGTAGAGACAGACAGGTAACCAGTCTATCACAGGGGGACATGTAGAGACAGACAGGTAACCAGTCTATCACAGGGAGACATGTAGATACAGACAGGTAACCAGTCTATCACAGGGAGACATGTAGAGACAGACAGGTAACCAGTCTATCACAGGGAGACATGTAGAGACAGACAGGTAACCAGTCTATCACAGGGAGACATGTACAGACAGACAGGTAACCAGTCTATCACAGGGCTGACATGTAGAGACAGACAGGTAACCAGTCTATCACAGGGCTGACATGTAGAGACAGACAGGTAACCAGTCTATCATAGGGCTGACATGTAGAGACAGACAGGTAACCAGTCTATCACATGGAGACATGTGGAGACAGACAGGTAACCAGTCTATCACAGGGAGACATGTAGAGACAGACAGGTAACCAGTCTATCACAGGGAGACATGTAGAGACCGACAGGTAACCAGTCTATCACAGGGGGACATGTAGAGACAGACAGGTAACCAGTCTATCACAGGGCTGACATGTAGAGACAGACAGGTAACCAGTCTATCATAGGGCTGACATGTAGATACAGACAGGTGACCAGTCTATCACAGGGCTGACATGTAGAGACAGACAGGTAACCAGTCTATCACAGGGAGACATGTAGAGACAGACAGGTAACCAGTCTATCACAGGGAGACATGTAGAGACAGACAGGTAACCAGTCTATCACAGGGCTGACATGTAGAGACAGACAGGCAACCAGTCTATCACAGGGCTGACATGTAGAGACAGACAGGTAACCAGTCTATCACAGGGCCGACATGTAGAGAAAGACAGGTAACCAGTCTATCACAGGGAGACATGTAGAGACAGACAGGTAACCAGTCTATCACAGGGAGACATGTAGAGACAGACAGGTAACCAGTCTATCATGGGGCCGATATGTAGAGACAGACAGGTAACCAGTCTATCACAGGGAGACATGTAGAGACAGACAGGTAACCAGTCTATCACAGGGGGACATGTAGAGACAGACAGGTAACCAGTCTATCACAGGGAGACATGTAGAGACAGACAGGTAACCAGTCTATCACAGGGAGACATGTAGAGACAGACAGGTAACCAGTCTATCACAGGGGGACATGTAGAGACAGACAGGTAACCAGTCTATCACAGGGAGACATGTAGAGACAGACAGGTAACCAGTCTATCACAGGGAGACATGTAAAGACAGACAGGTAACCAGTCTATCACAGGGAGACATGTAGAGACAGACAGGTGACCAGTCTATCACAGGCAGACATGTAGAGACAGACAGGTAACCAGTCTATCACAGGGAGACATGTAGAGACAGACAGGTAACCAGTCTATCACAGGGCTGACATGTAGAGACAGACAGGTAACCAGTCTATCACAGGGAGACATGTAAAGACAGACAGGTAACCAGTCTATCACAGGGAGACATGTAGAGACAGACAGGTGAGCAGTCTATCACAGGGAGACATGTAGAGACAGACAGGTAACCAGTCTATCACAGGGAGACATGTACAGACAGACAGGTAACCAGTCTATCACAGGGCTGACATGTAGAGACAGACAGGTAACCAGTCTATCACAGGGCTGACATGTAGAGACAGACAGGTAACCAGTCTATCATAGGGCTGACATGTAGAGACAGACAGGTAACCAGTCTATCACATGGAGACATGTGGAGACAGACAGGTAACCAGTCTATCACAGGGAGACATGTAGAGACAGACAGGTAACCAGTCTATCACAGGGAGACATGTAGAGACCGACAGGTAACCAGTCTATCACAGGGGGACATGTAGAGACAGACAGGTAACCAGTCTATCACAGGGCTGACATGTAGAGACAGACAGGTAACCAGTCTATCATAGGGCTGACATGTAGAGACAGACAGGTGACCAGTCTATCACAGGGCTGACATGTAGAGACAGACAGGTAACCAGTCTATCACAGGGAGACATGTAGAGACAGACAGGTAACCAGTCTATCACAGGGAGACATGTAGAGACAGACAGGTAACCAGTCTATCACAGGGCTGACATGTAGAGACAGACAGGCAACCAGTCTATCACAGGGCTGACATGTAGAGACAGACAGGTAACCAGTCTATCACAGGGCCGACATGTAGAGAAAGACAGGTAACCAGTCTATCACAGGGAGACATGTAGAGACAGACAGGTAACCAGTCTATCACAGGGAGACATGTAGAGACAGACAGGTAACCAGTCTATCATGGGGCCGACATGTAGAGACAGACAGGTAACCAGTCTATCACAGGGAGACATGTAGAGACAGACAGGTAACCAGTCTATCACAGGGGGACATGTAGAGACAGACAGGTAACCAGTCTATCACAGGGAGACATGTAGAGACAGACAGGTAACCAGTCTATCACAGGGAGACATGTAGAGACAGACAGGTAACCAGTCTATCACAGGGGGACATGTAGAGACAGACAGGTAACCAGTCTATCACAGGGAGACATGTATAGACAGACAGGTAACCAGTCTATCACAGGGAGACATGTAGAGACAGACAGGTAACCAGTCTATCACAGGGAGACATGTATAGACAGACAGGTAACCAGTCTATCACAGGGAGACATGTAGAGACAGACAGGTGACCAGTCTATCACAGGGAGACATGTAGAGACAGACAGGTAACCAGTCTATCACAGGGAGACAATAAGAGACAGACAGGTAACCAGTCTATCACAGGGCTGACATGTAGAGACAGACAGGTAACCAGTCTATCACAGGGAGACATGTAGAGACAGACAGGTAACCAGTCTATCACAGGGAGACATGTATAGACAGACAGGTAACCAGTCTATCACAGGGAGACATGTAGAGACAGACAGGTAACCAGTCTATCACAGGGGGACATGTAGAGACAGACAGGTAACCAGTCTATCACAGGGAGACATGTAGAGACAGACAGGTAACCAGTCTATCACAGGGAGACATGTAGAGACAGACAGGTAACCAGTCTATCACAGGGGGACATGTAGAGACAGACAGGTAACCAGTCTATCACAGGGAGACATGTAGAGACAGACAGGTAACCAGTCTATCACAGGGAGACATGTAAAGACAGACAGGTAACCAGTCTATCACAGGGAGACATGTAGAGACAGACAGGTGACCAGTCTATCACAGGCAGACATGTAGAGACAGACAGGTAACCAGTCTATCACAGGGAGACATGTAGAGACAGACAGGTAACCAGTCTATCACAGGGCTGACATGTAGAGACAGACAGGTAACCAGTCTATCACAGGGAGACATGTAAAGACAGACAGGTAACCAGTCTATCACAGGGAGACATGTAGAGACAGACAGGTGACCAGTCTATCACAGGGAGACATGTAGAGACAGACAGGTAACCAGTCTATCACAGGGAGACATGTACAGACAGACAGGTAACCAGTCTATCACAGGGCTGACATGTAGAGACAGACAGGTAACCAGTCTATCACAGGGCTGACATGTAGAGACAGACAGGTAACCAGTCTATCATAGGGCTGACATGTAGAGACAGACAGGTAACCAGTCTATCACATGGAGACATGTGGAGACAGACAGGTAACCAGTCTATCACAGGAAGACATGTAGAGACAGACAGGTAACCAGTCTATCACAGGGAGACATGTAGAGACCGACAGGTAACCAGTCTATCACAGGGGGACATGTAGAGACAGACAGGTAACCAGTCTATCACAGGGCTGACATGTAGAGACAGACAGGTAACCAGTCTATCATAGGGCTGACATGTAGAGACAGACAGGTGACCAGTCTATCACAGGGCTGACATGTAGAGACAGACAGGTAACCAGTCTATCACAGGGAGACATGTAGAGACAGACAGGTAACCAGTCTATCACAGGGAGACATGTAGAGACAGACAGGTAACCAGTCTATCACAGGGCTGACATGTAGAGACAGACAGGCAACCAGTCTATCACAGGGCTGACATGTAGAGACAGACAGGTAACCAGTCTATCACAGGGCCGACATGTAGAGAAAGACAGGTAACCAGTCTATCACAGGGAGACATGTAGAGACAGACAGGTAACCAGTCTATCACAGGGAGACATGTAGAGACAGACAGGTAACCAGTCTATCATGGGGCCGACATGTAGAGACAGACAGGTAACCAGTCTATCACAGGGAGACATGTAGAGACAGACAGGTAACCAGTCTATCACAGGGGGACATGTAGAGACAGACAGGTAACCAGTCTATCACAGGGAGACATGTAGAGACAGACAGGTAACCAGTCTATCACAGGGAGACATGTAGAGACAGACAGGTAACCAGTCTATCACAGGGGGACATGTAGAGACAGACAGGTAACCAGTCTATCACAGGGAGACATGTATAGACAGACAGGTAACCAGTCTATCACAGGGAGACATGTAGAGACAGACAGGTAACCAGTCTATCACAGGGAGACATGTATAGACAGACAGGTAACCAGTCTATCACAGGGAGACATGTAGAGACAGACAGGTGACCAGTCTATCACAGGGAGACATGTAGAGACAGACAGGTAACCAGTCTATCACAGGGAGACAATAAGAGACAGACAGGTAACCAGTCTATCACAGGGCTGACATGTAGAGACAGACAGGTAACCAGTCTATCACAGGGAGACATGTAGAGACAGACAGGTAACCAGTCTATCACAGGGAGACATGTACAGACAGACAGGTAACCAGTCTATCACAAGGCTGACATGTAGAGACAGACAGGTAACCAGTCTATCACAGGGCTGACATGTAGAGACAGACAGGTAACCAGTCTATCATAGGGCTGACATGTAGAGACAGACAGGTAACCAGTCTATCACATGGAGACATGTGGAGACAGACAGGTAACCAGTCTATCACAGGGAGACATGTAGAGACAGACAGGTAACCAGTCTATCACAGGGAGACATGTAGAGACCGACAGGTAACCAGTCTATCACAGGGGGACATGTAGAGACAGACAGGTAACCAGTCTATCACAGGGAGACATGTAGAGACAGACAGGTAACCAGTCTATCACAGGGAGACATGTAGAGACAGACAGGTAACCAGTCTATCACGGGGCCGACATGTAGAGACAGACAGGTAACCAGTCTATCACAGGGAGACATGTAGAGACAGACAGGTAACCAGTCTATCACAGGGGGACATGTAGAGACAGACAGTTAACCAGTCTATCACAGGGAGACATGTAGAGACAGACAGGTAACCAGTCTATCACATGGAGACATGTAGAGACAGACAGGTAACCAGTCTATCACAGGGGGACATGTAGAGACAGACAGGTAACCAGTCTATCACAGGGAGACATGTAGAGACAGACAGGTAACCAGTCTATCACAGGGAGACATGGAGAGACAGACAGGTAACCAGTCTATCACAGGGAGACATGTAAAGACAGACAGGTAACCAGTCTATCACAGGGAGACATGTAGAGACAGACAGGTGACCAGTCTATCACAGGGAGACATGTAGAGACAGACAGGTAACCAGTCTATCACAGGGGGACATGTAGAGACAGACAGGTAACCAGTCTATCACAGGGAGACATGTAGAGACAGACAGGTAACCAGTCTATCACAGGGAGACATGTAGAGACCGACAGGTAACCAGTCTTTCACAGGGGGACATGTAGAGACAGACAGGTAACCAGTCTATCACAGGGAGACATGTAGAGACAGACAGGTAACCAGTCTATCACAGGGAGACATGTAGAGACAGACAGGTAACCAGTCTATCACGGGGCCGACATTTAGAGACAGACAGGTAACCAGTCTATCACAGGGAGACATGTAGAGACAGACAGGTAACCAGTCTATCACAGGGCTGACATGTAGAGACAGACAGGTAACCAGTCTATCACAGGGAGACATGTAGAGACAGACAGGTAACCAGTCTATCACAGGGAGACATGTAGAGACAGACAGGTGACCAGTCTATCACAGGGCTGACATGTAGAGACAGACAGGTAACCAGTCTATCACAGGGAGACATGTAGAGACAGACAGGTAACCAGTCTATCACAGGGAGACATGTAGAGACAGACAGGTAACCAGTCTATCACAGGGCTGACATGTAGAGACAGACAGGCAACCAGTCTATCACAGGGCTGACATGTAGAGACAGACAGGTAACCAGTCTATCACAGGGCCGACATGTAGAGAAAGACAGGTAACCAGTCTATCACAGGGAGACATGTAGAGACAGACAGGTAACCAGTCTATCACAGGGAGACATGTAGAGACAGACAGGTAACCAGTCTATCATGGGGCCGACATGTAGAGACAGACAGGTAACCAGTCTATCACAGGGAGACATGTAGAGACAGACAGGTAACCAGTCTATCACAGGGGGACATGTAGAGACAGACAGGTAACCAGTCTATCACAGGGAGACATGTAGAGACAGACAGGTAACCAGTCTATCACAGGGAGACATGTAGAGACAGACAGGTAACCAGTCTATCACAGGGGGACATGTAGAGACAGACAGGTAACCAGTCTATCACAGGGAGACATGTATAGACAGACAGGTAACCAGTCTATCACAGGGAGACATGTAGAGACAGACAGGTAACCAGTCTATCACAGGGAGACATGTATAGACAGACAGGTAACCAGTCTATCACAGGGAGACATGTAGAGACAGACAGGTGACCAGTCTATCACAGGGAGACATGTAGAGACAGACAGGTAACCAGTCTATCACAGGGAGACAATAAGAGACAGACAGGTAACCAGTCTATCACAGGGCTGACATGTAGAGACAGACAGGTAACCAGTCTATCACAGGGAGACATGTAGAGACAGACAGGTAACCAGTCTATCACAGGGAGACATGTACAGACAGACAGGTAACCAGTCTATCACAAGGCTGACATGTAGAGACAGACAGGTAACCAGTCTATCACAGGGCTGACATGTAGAGACAGACAGGTAACCAGTCTATCATAGGGCTGACATGTAGAGACAGACAGGTAACCAGTCTATCACATGGAGACATGTGGAGACAGACAGGTAACCAGTCTATCACAGGGAGACATGTAGAGACAGACAGGTAACCAGTCTATCACAGGGAGACATGTAGAGACCGACAGGTAACCAGTCTATCACAGGGGGACATGTAGAGACAGACAGGTAACCAGTCTATCACAGGGAGACATGTAGAGACAGACAGGTAACCAGTCTATCACAGGGAGACATGTAGAGACAGACAGGTAACCAGTCTATCACGGGGCCGACATGTAGAGACAGACAGGTAACCAGTCTATCACAGGGAGACATGTAGAGACAGACAGGTAACCAGTCTATCACAGGGGGACATGTAGAGACAGACAGTTAACCAGTCTATCACAGGGAGACATGTAGAGACAGACAGGTAACCAGTCTATCACATGGAGACATGTAGAGACAGACAGGTAACCAGTCTATCACAGGGGGACATGTAGAGACAGACAGGTAACCAGTCTATCACAGGGAGACATGTAGAGACAGACAGGTAACCAGTCTATCACAGGGAGACATGGAGAGACAGACAGGTAACCAGTCTATCACAGGGAGACATGTAAAGACAGACAGGTAACCAGTCTATCACAGGGAGACATGTAGAGACAGACAGGTGACCAGTCTATCACAGGGAGACATGTAGAGACAGACAGGTAACCAGTCTATCACAGGGGGACATGTAGAGACAGACAGGTAACCAGTCTATCACAGGGAGACATGTAGAGACAGACAGGTAACCAGTCTATCACAGGGAGACATGTAGAGACCGACAGGTAACCAGTCTTTCACAGGGGGACATGTAGAGACAGACAGGTAACCAGTCTATCACAGGGAGACATGTAGAGACAGACAGGTAACCAGTCTATCACAGGGAGACATGTAGAGACAGACAGGTAACCAGTCTATCACGGGGCCGACATTTAGAGACAGACAGGTAACCAGTCTATCACAGGGAGACATGTAGAGACAGACAGGTAACCAGTCTATCACAGGGCTGACATGTAGAGACAGACAGGTAACCAGTCTATCACAGGGAGACATGTAGAGACAGACAGGTAACCAGTCTATCACAGGGAGACATGTAGAGACAGACAGGTAACCAGTCTATCACAGGGCTGACATGTAGAGACAGACAGGCAACCAGTCTATCACAGGGCTGACATGTAGAGACAGACAGGTAACCAGTCTATCACAGGGCCGACATGTAGAGACAGACAGGTAACCAGTCTATCACAGGGAGACATGTAGAGACAGACAGGTAACCAGTCTATCACAGGGAGACATGTAGAGACAGACAGGTAACCAGTCTATCACAGGGAGACATGTAGAGACAGACAGGTAACCAGTCTATCACAGGGCTGACATGTAGAGACAGACAGGTAACCAGTCTATCACAGGGAGACATGTAGAGACAGACAGGTAACCAGTCTATCACAGGGAGACATGTACAGACAGACAGGTAACCAGTCTATCACAGGGCTGACATGTAGAGACAGACAGGTAACCAGTCTATCACAGGGGGACATGTAGAGACAGACAGGTAACCAGTCTATCACAGGGAGACATGTAGATACAGACAGGTAACCAGTCTATCACAGGGAGACATGTAGAGACAGACAGGTAACCAGTCTATCACAGGGAGACATGTAGAGACAGACAGGTAACCAGTCTATCACAGGGAGACATGTACAGACAGACAGGTAACCAGTCTATCACAGGGCTGACATGTAGAGACAGACAGGTAACCAGTCTATCACAGGGCTGACATGTAGAGACAGACAGGTAACCAGTCTATCATAGGGCTGACATGTAGAGACAGACAGGTAACCAGTCTATCACATGGAGACATGTGGAGACAGACAGGTAACCAGTCTATCACAGGGAGACATGTAGAGACAGACAGGTAACCAGTCTATCACAGGGAGACATGTAGAGACCGACAGGTAACCAGTCTATCACAGGGGGACATGTAGAGACAGACAGGTAACCAGTCTATCACAGGGCTGACATGTAGAGACAGACAGGTAACCAGTCTATCATAGGGCTGACATGTAGATACAGACAGGTGACCAGTCTATCACAGGGCTGACATGTAGAGACAGACAGGTAACCAGTCTATCACAGGGAGACATGTAGAGACAGACAGGTAACCAGTCTATCACAGGGAGACAATAAGAGACAGACAGGTAACCAGTCTATCACAGGGCTGACATGTAGAGACAGACAGGTAACCAGTCTATCACAGGGAGACATGTAGAGACAGACAGGTAACCAGTCTATCACAGGGAGACATGTAGAGACAGACAGGTAACCAGTCTATCACAGGGAGACATGTAGAGACAGACAGGTAACCAGTCTATCACAGGGGGACATGTAGAGACAGACAGGTAACCAGTCTATCACAGGGAGACATGTATAGACAGACAGGTAACCAGTCTATCACAGGGAGACATGTAGAGACAGACAGGTAACCAGTCTATCACAGGGAGACATGTATAGACAGACAGGTAACCAGTCTATCACAGGGAGACATGTAGAGACAGACAGGTGACCAGTCTATCACAGGGAGACATGTAGAGACAGACAGGTAACCAGTCTATCACAGGGAGACAATAAGAGACAGACAGGTAACCAGTCTATCACAGGGCTGACATGTAGAGACAGACAGGTAACCAGTCTATCACAGGGAGACATGTAGAGACAGACAGGTAACCAGTCTATCACAGGGAGACATGTACAGACAGACAGGTAACCAGTCTATCACAAGGCTGACATGTAGAGACAGACAGGTAACCAGTCTATCACAGGGCTGACATGTAGAGACAGACAGGTAACCAGTCTATCATAGGGCTGACATGTAGAGACAGACAGGTAACCAGTCTATCACATGGAGACATGTGGAGACAGACAGGTAACCAGTCTATCACAGGGAGACATGTAGAGACAGACAGGTAACCAGTCTATCACAGGGAGACATGTAGAGACCGACAGGTAACCAGTCTATCACAGGGGGACATGTAGAGACAGACAGGTAACCAGTCTATCACAGGGAGACATGTAGAGACAGACAGGTAACCAGTCTATCACAGGGAGACATGTAGAGACAGACAGGTAACCAGTCTATCACGGGGCCGACATGTAGAGACAGACAGGTAACCAGTCTATCACAGGGAGACATGTAGAGACAGACAGGTAACCAGTCTATCACAGGGGGACATGTAGAGACAGACAGTTAACCAGTCTATCACAGGGAGACATGTAGAGACAGACAGGTAACCAGTCTATCACATGGAGACATGTAGAGACAGACAGGTAACCAGTCTATCACAGGGGGACATGTAGAGACAGACAGGTAACCAGTCTATCACAGGGAGACATGTAGAGACAGACAGGTAACCAGTCTATCACAGGGAGACATGGAGAGACAGACAGGTAACCAGTCTATCACAGGGAGACATGTAAAGACAGACAGGTAACCAGTCTATCACAGGGAGACATGTAGAGACAGACAGGTGACCAGTCTATCACAGGGAGACATGTAGAGACAGACAGGTAACCAGTCTATCACAGGGGGACATGTAGAGACAGACAGGTAACCAGTCTATCACAGGGAGACATGTAGAGACAGACAGGTAACCAGTCTATCACAGGGAGACATGTAGAGACCGACAGGTAACCAGTCTTTCACAGGGGGACATGTAGAGACAGACAGGTAACCAGTCTATCACAGGGAGACATGTAGAGACAGACAGGTAACCAGTCTATCACAGGGAGACATGTAGAGACAGACAGGTAACCAGTCTATCACGGGGCCGACATTTAGAGACAGACAGGTAACCAGTCTATCACAGGGAGACATGTAGAGACAGACAGGTAACCAGTCTATCACAGGGCTGACATGTAGAGACAGACAGGTAACCAGTCTATCACAGGGAGACATGTAGAGACAGACAGGTAACCAGTCTATCACAGGGAGACATGTAGAGACAGACAGGTAACCAGTCTATCACAGGGCTGACATGTAGAGACAGACAGGCAACCAGTCTATCACAGGGCTGACATGTAGAGACAGACAGGTAACCAGTCTATCACAGGGCCGACATGTAGAGACAGACAGGTAACCAGTCTATCACAGGGAGACATGTAGAGACAGACAGGTAACCAGTCTATCACAGGGAGACATGTAGAGACAGACAGGTAACCAGTCTATCACAGGGAGACATGTAGAGACAGACAGGTAACCAGTCTATCACAGGGCTGACATGTAGAGACAGACAGGTAACCAGTCTATCACAGGGAGACATGTAGAGACAGACAGGTAACCAGTCTATCACAGGGAGACATGTACAGACAGACAGGTAACCAGTCTATCACAGGGCTGACATGTAGAGACAGACAGGTAACCAGTCTATCACAGGGGGACATGTAGAGACAGACAGGTAACCAGTCTATCACAGGGAGACATGTAGATACAGACAGGTAACCAGTCTATCACAGGGAGACATGTAGAGACAGACAGGTAACCAGTCTATCACAGGGAGACATGTAGAGACAGACAGGTAACCAGTCTATCACAGGGAGACATGTACAGACAGACAGGTAACCAGTCTATCACAGGGCTGACATGTAGAGACAGACAGGTAACCAGTCTATCACAGGGCTGACATGTAGAGACAGACAGGTAACCAGTCTATCATAGGGCTGACATGTAGAGACAGACAGGTAACCAGTCTATCACATGGAGACATGTGGAGACAGACAGGTAACCAGTCTATCACAGGGAGACATGTAGAGACAGACAGGTAACCAGTCTATCACAGGGAGACATGTAGAGACCGACAGGTAACCAGTCTATCACAGGGGGACATGTAGAGACAGACAGGTAACCAGTCTATCACAGGGCTGACATGTAGAGACAGACAGGTAACCAGTCTATCATAGGGCTGACATGTAGATACAGACAGGTGACCAGTCTATCACAGGGCTGACATGTAGAGACAGACAGGTAACCAGTCTATCACAGGGAGACATGTAGAGACAGACAGGTAACCAGTCTATAACAGGGAGACATGTAGAGACAGACAGGTAACCAGTCTATCACAGGGCTGACATGTAGAGACAGACAGGCAACCAGTCTATCACAGGGCTGACATGTAGAGACAGACAGGTAACCAGTCTATCACAGGGAGACATGTAGAGACAGACAGGTAACCAGTCTATCACAGGGCTGACATGTAGAGACAGACAGGTAACCAGTCTATCACAGGGAGACATGTAGAGACAGACAGGTAACCAGTCTATCACAGGGAGACATGTAGAGACAGACAGGTAACCAGTCTATCACAGGGCTGACATGTAGAGACAGACAGGCAACCAGTCTATCACAGGGCTGACATGTAGAGACAGACAGGTAACCAGTCTATCACAGGGCCGACATGTAGAGACAGACAGGTAACCAGTCTATCACAGGGAGACATGTAGAGACAGACAGGTAACCAGTCTATCACAGGGAGACATGTAGAGACAGACAGGTAACCAGTCTATCACAGGGAGACATGTAGAGACAGACAGGTAACCAGTCTATCACAGGGCTGACATGTAGAGACAGACAGGTAACCAGTCTATCACAGGGAGACATGTAGAGACAGACAGGTAACCAGTCTATCACAGGGAGACATGTACAGACAGACAGGTAACCAGTCTATCACAGGGCTGACATGTAGAGACAGACAGGTAACCAGTCTATCACAGGGGGACATGTAGAGACAGACAGGTAACCAGTCTATCACAGGGAGACATGTAGATACAGACAGGTAACCAGTCTATCACAGGGAGACATGTAGAGACAGACAGGTAACCAGTCTATCACAGGGAGACATGTAGAGACAGACAGGTAACCAGTCTATCACAGGGAGACATGTACAGACAGACAGGTAACCAGTCTATCACAGGGCTGACATGTAGAGACAGACAGGTAACCAGTCTATCACAGGGCTGACATGTAGAGACAGACAGGTAACCAGTCTATCATAGGGCTGACATGTAGAGACAGACAGGTAACCAGTCTATCACATGGAGACATGTGGAGACAGACAGGTAACCAGTCTATCACAGGGAGACATGTAGAGACAGACAGGTAACCAGTCTATCACAGGGGGACATGTAGAGACAGACAGGTAACCAGTCTATCACAGGGAGACATGTAGAGACAGACAGGTAACCAGTCTATCACAGGGAGACATGTAGAGACCGACAGGTAACCAGTCTTTCACAGGGGGACATGTAGAGACAGACAGGTAACCAGTCTATCACAGGGAGACATGTAGAGACAGACAGGTAACCAGTCTATCACAGGGAGACATGTAGAGACAGACAGGTAACCAGTCTATCACGGGGCCGACATTTAGAGACAGACAGGTAACCAGTCTATCACAGGGAGACATGTAGAGACAGACAGGTAACCAGTCTATCACAGGGCTGACATGTAGAGACAGACAGGTAACCAGTCTATCACAGGGAGACATGTAGAGACAGACAGGTAACCAGTCTATCACAGGGAGACATGTAGAGACAGACAGGTAACCAGTCTATCACAGGGCTGACATGTAGAGACAGACAGGCAACCAGTCTATCACAGGGCTGACATGTAGAGACAGACAGGTAACCAGTCTATCACAGGGCCGACATGTAGAGACAGACAGGTAACCAGTCTATCACAGGGAGACATGTAGAGACAGACAGGTAACCAGTCTATCACAGGGAGACATGTAGAGACAGACAGGTAACCAGTCTATCACAGGGAGACATGTAGAGACAGACAGGTAACCAGTCTATCACAGGGCTGACATGTAGAGACAGACAGGTAACCAGTCTATCACAGGGAGACATGTAGAGACAGACAGGTAACCAGTCTATCACAGGGAGACATGTACAGACAGACAGGTAACCAGTCTATCACAGGGCTGACATGTAGAGACAGACAGGTAACCAGTCTATCACAGGGGGACATGTAGAGACAGACAGGTAACCAGTCTATCACAGGGAGACATGTAGATACAGACAGGTAACCAGTCTATCACAGGGAGACATGTAGAGACAGACAGGTAACCAGTCTATCACAGGGAGACATGTAGAGACAGACAGGTAACCAGTCTATCACAGGGAGACATGTACAGACAGACAGGTAACCAGTCTATCACAGGGCTGACATGTAGAGACAGACAGGTAACCAGTCTATCACAGGGCTGACATGTAGAGACAGACAGGTAACCAGTCTATCATAGGGCTGACATGTAGAGACAGACAGGTAACCAGTCTATCACATGGAGACATGTGGAGACAGACAGGTAACCAGTCTATCACAGGGAGACATGTAGAGACAGACAGGTAACCAGTCTATCACAGGGAGACATGTAGAGACCGACAGGTAACCAGTCTATCACAGGGGGACATGTAGAGACAGACAGGTAACCAGTCTATCACAGGGCTGACATGTAGAGACAGACAGGTAACCAGTCTATCATAGGGCTGACATGTAGATACAGACAGGTGACCAGTCTATCACAGGGCTGACATGTAGAGACAGACAGGTAACCAGTCTATCACAGGGAGACATGTAGAGACAGACAGGTAACCAGTCTATCACAGGGAGACAATAAGAGACAGACAGGTAACCAGTCTATCACAGGGCTGACATGTAGAGACAGACAGGTAACCAGTCTATCACAGGGAGACATGTAGAGACAGACAGGTAACCAGTCTATCACAGGGAGACATGTAGAGACAGACAGGTAACCAGTCTATCACAGGGAGACATGTAGAGACAGACAGGTAACCAGTCTATCACAGGGGGACATGTAGAGACAGACAGGTAACCAGTCTATCACAGGGAGACATGTATAGACAGACAGGTAACCAGTCTATCACAGGGAGACATGTAGAGACAGACAGGTAACCAGTCTATCACAGGGAGACATGTATAGACAGACAGGTAACCAGTCTATCACAGGGAGACATGTAGAGACAGACAGGTGACCAGTCTATCACAGGGAGACATGTAGAGACAGACAGGTAACCAGTCTATCACAGGGAGACAATAAGAGACAGACAGGTAACCAGTCTATCACAGGGCTGACATGTAGAGACAGACAGGTAACCAGTCTATCACAGGGAGACATGTAGAGACAGACAGGTAACCAGTCTATCACAGGGAGACATGTACAGACAGACAGGTAACCAGTCTATCACAAGGCTGACATGTAGAGACAGACAGGTAACCAGTCTATCACAGGGCTGACATGTAGAGACAGACAGGTAACCAGTCTATCATAGGGCTGACATGTAGAGACAGACAGGTAACCAGTCTATCACATGGAGACATGTGGAGACAGACAGGTAACCAGTCTATCACAGGGAGACATGTAGAGACAGACAGGTAACCAGTCTATCACAGGGAGACATGTAGAGACCGACAGGTAACCAGTCTATCACAGGGGGACATGTAGAGACAGACAGGTAACCAGTCTATCACAGGGAGACATGTAGAGACAGACAGGTAACCAGTCTATCACAGGGAGACATGTAGAGACAGACAGGTAACCAGTCTATCACGGGGCCGACATGTAGAGACAGACAGGTAACCAGTCTATCACAGGGAGACATGTAGAGACAGACAGGTAACCAGTCTATCACAGGGGGACATGTAGAGACAGACAGTTAACCAGTCTATCACAGGGAGACATGTAGAGACAGACAGGTAACCAGTCTATCACATGGAGACATGTAGAGACAGACAGGTAACCAGTCTATCACAGGGGGACATGTAGAGACAGACAGGTAACCAGTCTATCACAGGGAGACATGTAGAGACAGACAGGTAACCAGTCTATCACAGGGAGACATGGAGAGACAGACAGGTAACCAGTCTATCACAGGGAGACATGTAAAGACAGACAGGTAACCAGTCTATCACAGGGAGACATGTAGAGACAGACAGGTGACCAGTCTATCACAGGGAGACATGTAGAGACAGACAGGTAACCAGTCTATCACAGGGGGACATGTAGAGACAGACAGGTAACCAGTCTATCACAGGGAGACATGTAGAGACAGACAGGTAACCAGTCTATCACAGGGAGACATGTAGAGACCGACAGGTAACCAGTCTTTCACAGGGGGACATGTAGAGACAGACAGGTAACCAGTCTATCACAGGGAGACATGTAGAGACAGACAGGTAACCAGTCTATCACAGGGAGACATGTAGAGACAGACAGGTAACCAGTCTATCACGGGGCCGACATTTAGAGACAGACAGGTAACCAGTCTATCACAGGGAGACATGTAGAGACAGACAGGTAACCAGTCTATCACAGGGCTGACATGTAGAGACAGACAGGTAACCAGTCTATCACAGGGAGACATGTAGAGACAGACAGGTAACCAGTCTATCACAGGGAGACATGTAGAGACAGACAGGTAACCAGTCTATCACAGGGCTGACATGTAGAGACAGACAGGCAACCAGTCTATCACAGGGCTGACATGTAGAGACAGACAGGTAACCAGTCTATCACAGGGCCGACATGTAGAGACAGACAGGTAACCAGTCTATCACAGGGAGACATGTAGAGACAGACAGGTAACCAGTCTATCACAGGGAGACATGTAGAGACAGACAGGTAACCAGTCTATCACAGGGAGACATGTAGAGACAGACAGGTAACCAGTCTATCACAGGGCTGACATGTAGAGACAGACAGGTAACCAGTCTATCACAGGGAGACATGTAGAGACAGACAGGTAACCAGTCTATCACAGGGAGACATGTACAGACAGACAGGTAACCAGTCTATCACAGGGCTGACATGTAGAGACAGACAGGTAACCAGTCTATCACAGGGGGACATGTAGAGACAGACAGGTAACCAGTCTATCACAGGGAGACATGTAGATACAGACAGGTAACCAGTCTATCACAGGGAGACATGTAGAGACAGACAGGTAACCAGTCTATCACAGGGAGACATGTAGAGACAGACAGGTAACCAGTCTATCACAGGGAGACATGTACAGACAGACAGGTAACCAGTCTATCACAGGGCTGACATGTAGAGACAGACAGGTAACCAGTCTATCACAGGGCTGACATGTAGAGACAGACAGGTAACCAGTCTATCATAGGGCTGACATGTAGAGACAGACAGGTAACCAGTCTATCACATGGAGACATGTGGAGACAGACAGGTAACCAGTCTATCACAGGGAGACATGTAGAGACAGACAGGTAACCAGTCTATCACAGGGAGACATGTAGAGACCGACAGGTAACCAGTCTATCACAGGGGGACATGTAGAGACAGACAGGTAACCAGTCTATCACAGGGCTGACATGTAGAGACAGACAGGTAACCAGTCTATCATAGGGCTGACATGTAGATACAGACAGGTGACCAGTCTATCACAGGGCTGACATGTAGAGACAGACAGGTAACCAGTCTATCACAGGGAGACATGTAGAGACAGACAGGTAACCAGTCTATAACAGGGAGACATGTAGAGACAGACAGGTAACCAGTCTATCACAGGGCTGACATGTAGAGACAGACAGGCAACCAGTCTATCACAGGGCTGACATGTAGAGACAGACAGGTAACCAGTCTATCACAGGGAGACATGTAGAGACAGACAGGTAACCAGTCTATCACAGGGCTGACATGTAGAGACAGACAGGTAACCAGTCTATCACAGGGAGACATGTAGAGACAGACAGGTAACCAGTCTATCACAGGGAGACATGTAGAGACAGACAGGTAACCAGTCTATCACAGGGCTGACATGTAGAGACAGACAGGCAACCAGTCTATCACAGGGCTGACATGTAGAGACAGACAGGTAACCAGTCTATCACAGGGCCGACATGTAGAGACAGACAGGTAACCAGTCTATCACAGGGAGACATGTAGAGACAGACAGGTAACCAGTCTATCACAGGGAGACATGTAGAGACAGACAGGTAACCAGTCTATCACAGGGAGACATGTAGAGACAGACAGGTAACCAGTCTATCACAGGGCTGACATGTAGAGACAGACAGGTAACCAGTCTATCACAGGGAGACATGTAGAGACAGACAGGTAACCAGTCTATCACAGGGAGACATGTACAGACAGACAGGTAACCAGTCTATCACAGGGCTGACATGTAGAGACAGACAGGTAACCAGTCTATCACAGGGGGACATGTAGAGACAGACAGGTAACCAGTCTATCACAGGGAGACATGTAGATACAGACAGGTAACCAGTCTATCACAGGGAGACATGTAGAGACAGACAGGTAACCAGTCTATCACAGGGAGACATGTAGAGACAGACAGGTAACCAGTCTATCACAGGGAGACATGTACAGACAGACAGGTAACCAGTCTATCACAGGGCTGACATGTAGAGACAGACAGGTAACCAGTCTATCACAGGGCTGACATGTAGAGACAGACAGGTAACCAGTCTATCATAGGGCTGACATGTAGAGACAGACAGGTAACCAGTCTATCACATGGAGACATGTGGAGACAGACAGGTAACCAGTCTATCACAGGGAGACATGTAGAGACAGACAGGTAACCAGTCTATCACAGGGAGACATGTAGAGACCGACAGGTAACCAGTCTATCACAGGGGGACATGTAGAGACAGACAGGTAACCAGTCTATCACAGGGCTGACATGTAGAGACAGACAGGTAACCAGTCTATCATAGGGCTGACATGTAGATACAGACAGGTGACCAGTCTATCACAGGGCTGACATGTAGAGACAGACAGGTAACCAGTCTATCACAGGGAGACATGTAGAGACAGACAGGTAACCAGTCTATAACAGGGAGACATGTAGAGACAGACAGGTAACCAGTCTATCACAGGGCTGACATGTAGAGACAGACAGGCAACCAGTCTATCACAGGGCTGACATGTAGAGACAGACAGGTAACCAGTCTATCACAGGGCCGACATGTAGAGAAAGACAGGTAACCAGTCTATCACAGGGAGACATGTAGAGACAGACAGGTAACCAGTCTATCACAGGGAGACATGTAGAGACAGACAGGTAACCAGTCTATCATGGGGCCGATATGTAGAGACAGACAGGTAACCAGTCTATCACAGGGAGACATGTAGAGACAGACAGGTAACCAGTCTATCACAGGGGGACATGTAGAGACAGACAGGTAACCAGTCTATCACAGGGAGACATGTAGAGACAGACAGGTAACCAGTCTATCACAGGGAGACATGTAGAGACAGACAGGTAACCAGTCTATCACAGGGGGACATGTAGAGACAGACAGGTAACCAGTCTATCACAGGGAGACATGTAGAGACAGACAGGTAACCAGTCTATCACAGGGAGACATGTAGAGACAGACAGGTAACCAGTCTATCACAGGGAGACATGTAAAGACAGACAGGTAACCAGTCTATCACAGGGAGACATGTAGAGACAGACAGGTGACCAGTCTATCACAGGCAGACATGTAGAGACAGACAGGTAACCAGTCTATCACAGGGAGACATGTAGAGACAGACAGGTAACCAGTCTATCACAGGGCTGACATGTAGAGACAGACAGGTAACCAGTCTATCACAGGGAGACATGTAAAGACAGACAGGTAACCAGTCTATCACAGGGAGACATGTAGAGACAGACAGGTGACCAGTCTATCACAGGGAGACATGTAGAGACAGACAGGTAACCAGTCTATCACAGGGAGACATGTAGAGACAGACAGGTAACCAGTCTATCACAGGGAGACATGTACAGACAGACAGGTAACCAGTCTATCACAGGGCTGACATGTAGAGACAGACAGGTAACCAGTCTATCACAGGGCTGACATGTAGAGACAGACAGGTAACCAGTCTATCATAGGGCTGACATGTAGAGACAGACAGGTAACCAGTCTATCACATGGAGACATGTGGAGACAGACAGGTAACCAGTCTATCACAGGGAGACATGTAGAGACAGACAGGTAACCAGTCTATCACAGGGAGACATGTAGAGACCGACAGGTAACCAGTCTATCACAGGGGGACATGTAGAGACAGACAGGTAACCAGTCTATCACAGGGCTGACATGTAGAGACAGACAGGTAACCAGTCTATCATAGGGCTGACATGTAGAGACAGACAGGTGACCAGTCTATCACAGGGCTGACATGTAGAGACAGACAGGTAACCAGTCTATCACAGGGAGACATGTAGAGACAGACAGGTAACCAGTCTATCACAGGGAGACATGTAGAGACAGACAGGTAACCAGTCTATCACAGGGCTGACATGTAGAGACAGACAGGCAACCAGTCTATCACAGGGCTGACATGTAGAGACAGACAGGTAACCAGTCTATCACAGGGCCGACATGTAGAGAAAGACAGGTAACCAGTCTATCACAGGGAGACATGTAGAGACAGACAGGTAACCAGTCTATCACAGGGAGACATGTAGAGACAGACAGGTAACCAGTCTATCATGGGGCCGACATGTAGAGACAGACAGGTAACCAGTCTATCACAGGGAGACATGTAGAGACAGACAGGTAACCAGTCTATCACAGGGGGACATGTAGAGACAGACAGGTAACCAGTCTATCACAGGGAGACATGTAGAGACAGACAGGTAACCAGTCTATCACAGGGAGACATGTAGAGACAGACAGGTAACCAGTCTATCACAGGGGGACATGTAGAGACAGACAGGTAACCAGTCTATCACAGGGAGACATGTATAGACAGACAGGTAACCAGTCTATCACAGGGAGACATGTAGAGACAGACAGGTAACCAGTCTATCACAGGGAGACATGTATAGACAGACAGGTAACCAGTCTATCACAGGGAGACATGTAGAGACAGACAGGTGACCAGTCTATCACAGGGAGACATGTAGAGACAGACAGGTAACCAGTCTATCACAGGGAGACAATAAGAGACAGACAGGTAACCAGTCTATCACAGGGCTGACATGTAGAGACAGACAGGTAACCAGTCTATCACAGGGAGACATGTAGAGACAGACAGGTAACCAGTCTATCACAGGGAGACATGTAGAGACAGACAGGTAACCAGTCTATCACAGGGAGACATGTAGAGACAGACAGGTAACCAGTCTATCACAGGGGGACATGTAGAGACAGACAGGTAACCAGTCTATCACAGGGAGACATGTATAGACAGACAGGTAACCAGTCTATCACAGGGAGACATGTAGAGACAGACAGGTAACCAGTCTATCACAGGGAGACATGTATAGACAGACAGGTAACCAGTCTATCACAGGGAGACATGTAGAGACAGACAGGTGACCAGTCTATCACAGGGAGACATGTAGAGACAGACAGGTAACCAGTCTATCACAGGGAGACAATAAGAGACAGACAGGTAACCAGTCTATCACAGGGCTGACATGTAGAGACAGACAGGTAACCAGTCTATCACAGGGAGACATGTAGAGACAGACAGGTAACCAGTCTATCACAGGGAGACATGTACAGACAGACAGGTAACCAGTCTATCACAAGGCTGACATGTAGAGACAGACAGGTAACCAGTCTATCACAGGGCTGACATGTAGAGACAGACAGGTAACCAGTCTATCATAGGGCTGACATGTAGAGACAGACAGGTAACCAGTCTATCACATGGAGACATGTGGAGACAGACAGGTAACCAGTCTATCACAGGGAGACATGTAGAGACAGACAGGTAACCAGTCTATCACAGGGAGACATGTAGAGACCGACAGGTAACCAGTCTATCACAGGGGGACATGTAGAGACAGACAGGTAACCAGTCTATCACAGGGAGACATGTAGAGACAGACAGGTAACCAGTCTATCACAGGGAGACATGTAGAGACAGACAGGTAACCAGTCTATCACGGGGCCGACATGTAGAGACAGACAGGTAACCAGTCTATCACAGGGAGACATGTAGAGACAGACAGGTAACCAGTCTATCACAGGGGGACATGTAGAAACAGACAGTTAACCAGTCTATCACAGGGAGACATGTAGAGACAGACAGGTAACCAGTCTATCACATGGAGACATGTAGAGACAGACAGGTAACCAGTCTATCACAGGGGGACATGTAGAGACAGACAGGTAACCAGTCTATCACAGGGAGACATGTAGAGACAGACAGGTAACCAGTCTATCACAGGGAGACATGGAGAGACAGACAGGTAACCAGTCTATCACAGGGAGACATGTAAAGACAGACAGGTAACCAGTCTATCACAGGGAGACATGTAGAGACAGACAGGTGACCAGTCTATCACAGGGAGACATGTAGAGACAGACAGGTAACCAGTCTATCACAGGGGGACATGTAGAGACAGACAGGTAACCAGTCTATCACAGGGAGACATGTAGAGACAGACAGGTAACCAGTCTATCACAGGGAGACATGTAGAGACCGACAGGTAACCAGTCTTTCACAGGGGGACATGTAAAGACAGACAGGTAACCAGTCTATCACAGGGAGACATGTAGAGACAGACAGGTAACCAGTCTATCACAGGGAGACATGTAGAGACAGACAGGTAACCAGTCTATCACGGGGCCGACATTTAGAGACAGACAGGTAACCAGTCTATCACAGGGAGACATGTAGAGACAGACAGGTAACCAGTCTATCACAGGGCTGACATGTAGAGACAGACAGGTAACCAGTCTATCACAGGGAGACATGTAGAGACAGACAGGTAACCAGTCTATCACAGGGAGACATGTAGAGACAGACAGGTAACCAGTCTATCACAGGGCTGACATGTAGAGACAGACAGGCAACCAGTCTATCACAGGGCTGACATGTAGAGACAGACAGGTAACCAGTCTATCACAGGGCCGACATGTAGAGACAGACAGGTAACCAGTCTATCACAGGGAGACATGTAGAGACAGACAGGTAACCAGTCTATCACAGGGAGACATGTAGAGACAGACAGGTAACCAGTCTATCACAGGGAGACATGTAGAGACAGACAGGTAACCAGTCTATCACAGGGCTGACATGTAGAGACAGACAGGTAACCAGTCTATCACAGGGAGACATGTAGAGACAGACAGGTAACCAGTCTATCACAGGGAGACATGTACAGACAGACAGGTAACCAGTCTATCACAGGGCTGACATGTAGAGACAGACAGGTAACCAGTCTATCACAGGGGGACATGTAGAGACAGACAGGTAACCAGTCTATCACAGGGAGACATGTAGATACAGACAGGTAACCAGTCTATCACAGGGAGACATGTAGAGACAGACAGGTAACCAGTCTATCACAGGGAGACATGTAGAGACAGACAGGTAACCAGTCTATCACAGGGAGACATGTACAGACAGACAGGTAACCAGTCTATCACAGGGCTGACATGTAGAGACAGACAGGTAACCAGTCTATCACAGGGCTGACATGTAGAGACAGACAGGTAACCAGTCTATCATAGGGCTGACATGTAGAGACAGACAGGTAACCAGTCTATCACATGGAGACATGTGGAGACAGACAGGTAACCAGTCTATCACATGGAGACATGTAGAGACAGACAGGTAACCAGTCTATCACAGGGGGACATGTAGAGACAGACAGGTAACCAGTCTATCACAGGGAGACATGTAGAGACAGACAGGTAACCAGTCTATCACAGGGAGACATGGAGAGACAGACAGGTAACCAGTCTATCACAGGGAGACATGTAAAGACAGACAGGTAACCAGTCTATCACAGGGAGACATGTAGAGACAGACAGGTGACCAGTCTATCACAGGGAGACATGTAGAGACAGACAGGTAACCAGTCTATCACAGGGGGACATGTAGAGACAGACAGGTAACCAGTCTATCACAGGGAGACATGTAGAGACAGACAGGTAACCAGTCTATCACAGGGAGACATGTAGAGACCGACAGGTAACCAGTCTTTCACAGGGGGACATGTAAAGACAGACAGGTAACCAGTCTATCACAGGGAGACATGTAGAGACAGACAGGTAACCAGTCTATCACAGGGAGACATGTAGAGACAGACAGGTAACCAGTCTATCACGGGGCCGACATTTAGAGACAGACAGGTAACCAGTCTATCACAGGGAGACATGTAGAGACAGACAGGTAACCAGTCTATCACAGGGCTGACATGTAGAGACAGACAGGTAACCAGTCTATCACAGGGAGACATGTAGAGACAGACAGGTAACCAGTCTATCACAGGGAGACATGTAGAGACAGACAGGTAACCAGTCTATCACAGGGCTGACATGTAGAGACAGACAGGCAACCAGTCTATCACAGGGCTGACATGTAGAGACAGACAGGTAACCAGTCTATCACAGGGCCGACATGTAGAGACAGACAGGTAACCAGTCTATCACAGGGAGACATGTAGAGACAGACAGGTAACCAGTCTATCACAGGGAGACATGTAGAGACAGACAGGTAACCAGTCTATCACAGGGAGACATGTAGAGACAGACAGGTAACCAGTCTATCACAGGGCTGACATGTAGAGACAGACAGGTAACCAGTCTATCACAGGGAGACATGTAGAGACAGACAGGTAACCAGTCTATCACAGGGAGACATGTACAGACAGACAGGTAACCAGTCTATCACAGGGCTGACATGTAGAGACAGACAGGTAACCAGTCTATCACAGGGGGACATGTAGAGACAGACAGGTAACCAGTCTATCACAGGGAGACATGTAGATACAGACAGGTAACCAGTCTATCACAGGGAGACATGTAGAGACAGACAGGTAACCAGTCTATCACAGGGAGACATGTAGAGACAGACAGGTAACCAGTCTATCACAGGGAGACATGTACAGACAGACAGGTAACCAGTCTATCACAGGGCTGACATGTAGAGACAGACAGGTAACCAGTCTATCACAGGGCTGACATGTAGAGACAGACAGGTAACCAGTCTATCATAGGGCTGACATGTAGAGACAGACAGGTAACCAGTCTATCACATGGAGACATGTGGAGACAGACAGGTAACCAGTCTATCACAGGGAGACATGTAGAGACAGACAGGTAACCAGTCTATCACAGGGAGACATGTAGAGACCGACAGGTAACCAGTCTATCACAGGGGGACATGTAGAGACAGACAGGTAACCAGTCTATCACAGGGCTGACATGTAGAGACAGACAGGTAACCAGTCTATCATAGGGCTGACATGTAGATACAGACAGGTGACCAGTCTATCACAGGGCTGACATGTAGAGACAGACAGGTAACCAGTCTATCACAGGGAGACATGTAGAGACAGACAGGTAACCAGTCTATCACAGGGAGACATGTAGAGACAGACAGGTAACCAGTCTATCACAGGGCTGACATGTAGAGACAGACAGGTAACCAGTCTATCACAGGGAGACATGTACAGACAGACAGGTAACCAGTCTATCACAGGGCTGACATGTAGAGACAGACAGGTAACCAGTCTATCACAGGGCTGACATGTAGAGACAGACAGGTAACCAGTCTATCATAGGGCTGACATGTAGAGACAGACAGGTAACCAGTCTATCACATGGAGACATGTGGAGACAGACAGGTAACCAGTCTATCACAGGGAGACATGTAGAGACAGACAGGTAACCAGTCTATCACAGGGAGACATGTAGAGACCGACAGGTAACCAGTCTATCACAGGGGGACATGTAGAGACAGACAGGTAACCAGTCTATCACAGGGCTGACATGTAGAGACAGACAGGTAACCAGTCTATCATAGGGCTGACATGTAGATACAGACAGGTGACCAGTCTATCACAGGGCTGACATGTAGAGACAGACAGGTAACCAGTCTATCACAGGGAGACATGTAGAGACAGACAGGTAACCAGTCTATCACAGGGAGACATGTAGAGACAGACAGGTAACCAGTCTATCACAGGGCTGACATGTAGAGACAGACAGGCAACCAGTCTATCACAGGGCTGACATGTAGAGACAGACAGGTAACCAGTCTATCACAGGGCCGACATGTAGAGAAAGACAGGTAACCAGTCTATCACAGGGAGACATGTAGAGACAGACAGGTAACCAGTCTATCACAGGGAGACATGTAGAGACAGACAGGTAACCAGTCTATCATGGGGCCGATATGTAGAGACAGACAGGTAACCAGTCTATCACAGGGAGACATGTAGAGACAGACAGGTAACCAGTCTATCACAGGGGGACATGTAGAGACAGACAGGTAACCAGTCTATCACAGGGAGACATGTAGAGACAGACAGGTAACCAGTCTATCACAGGGAGACATGTAGAGACAGACAGGTAACCAGTCTATCACAGGGGGACATGTAGAGACAGACAGGTAACCAGTCTATCACAGGGAGACATGTAGAGACAGACAGGTAACCAGTCTATCACAGGGAGACATGTAGAGACAGACAGGTAACCAGTCTATCACAGGGAGACATGTAAAGACAGACAGGTAACCAGTCTATCACAGGGAGACATGTAGAGACAGACAGGTGACCAGTCTATCACAGGCAGACATGTAGAGACAGACAGGTAACCAGTCTATCACAGGGAGACATGTAGAGACAGACAGGTAACCAGTCTATCACAGGGCTGACATGTAGAGACAGACAGGTAACCAGTCTATCACAGGGAGACATGTAAAGACAGACAGGTAACCAGTCTATCACAGGGAGACATGTAGAGACAGACAGGTGACCAGTCTATCACAGGGAGACATGTAGAGACAGACAGGTAACCAGTCTATCACAGGGAGACATGTAGAGACAGACAGGTAACCAGTCTATCACAGGGAGACATGTACAGACAGACAGGTAACCAGTCTATCATAGGGCTGACATGTAGAGACAGACAGGTAACCAGTCTATCACAGGGCTGACATGTAGAGACAGACAGGTAACCAGTCTATCATAGGGCTGACATGTAGAGACAGACAGGTAACCAGTCTATCACATGGAGACATGTGGAGACAGACAGGTAACCAGTCTATCACAGGGAGACATGTAGAGACAGACAGGTAACCAGTCTATCACAGGGAGACATGTAGAGACCGACAGGTAACCAGTCTATCACAGGGGGACATGTAGAGACAGACAGGTAACCAGTCTATCACAGGGCTGACATGTAGAGACAGACAGGTAACCAGTCTATCATAGGGCTGACATGTAGAGACAGACAGGTGACCAGTCTATCACAGGGCTGACATGTAGAGACAGACAGGTAACCAGTCTATCACAGGGAGACATGTAGAGACAGACAGGTAACCAGTCTATCACAGGGAGACATGTAGAGACAGACAGGTAACCAGTCTATCACAGGGCTGACATGTAGAGACAGACAGGCAACCAGTCTATCACAGGGCTGACATGTAGAGACAGACAGGTAACCAGTCTATCACAGGGCCGACATGTAGAGAAAGACAGGTAACCAGTCTATCACAGGGAGACATGTAGAGACAGACAGGTAACCAGTCTATCACAGGGAGACATGTAGAGACAGACAGGTAACCAGTCTATCATGGGGCCGACATGTAGAGACAGACAGGTAACCAGTCTATCACAGGGCTGACATGTAGAGACAGACAGGCAACCAGTCTATCACAGGGCTGACATGTAGAGACAGACAGGTAACCAGTCTATCACAGGGCCGACATGTAGAGAAAGACAGGTAACCAGTCTATCACAGGGAGACATGTAGAGACAGACAGGTAACCAGTCTATCACAGGGAGACATGTAGAGACAGACAGGTAACCAGTCTATCATGGGGCCGACATGTAGAGACAGACAGGTAACCAGTCTATCACAGGGAGACATGTAGAGACAGACAGGTAACCAGTCTATCACAGGGGGACATGTAGAGACAGACAGGTAACCAGTCTATCACAGGGAGACATGTAGAGACAGACAGGTAACCAGTCTATCACAGGGAGACATGTAGAGACAGACAGGTAACCAGTCTATCACAGGGGGACATGTAGAGACAGACAGGTAACCAGTCTATCACAGGGAGACATGTATAGACAGACAGGTAACCAGTCTATCACAGGGAGACATGTAGAGACAGACAGGTAACCAGTCTATCACAGGGAGACATGTATAGACAGACAGGTAACCAGTCTATCACAGGGAGACATGTAGAGACAGACAGGTGACCAGTCTATCACAGGGAGACATGTAGAGACAGACAGGTAACCAGTCTATCACAGGGAGACAATAAGAGACAGACAGGTAACCAGTCTATCACAGGGCTGACATGTAGAGACAGACAGGTAACCAGTCTATCACAGGGAGACATGTAGAGACAGACAGGTAACCAGTCTATCACAGGGAGACATGTACAGACAGACAGGTAACCAGTCTATCACAAGGCTGACATGTAGAGACAGACAGGTAACCAGTCTATCACAGGGCTGACATGTAGAGACAGACAGGTAACCAGTCTATCATAGGGCTGACATGTAGAGACAGACAGGTAACCAGTCTATCACATGGAGACATGTGGAGACAGACAGGTAACCAGTCTATCACAGGGAGACATGTAGAGACAGACAGGTAACCAGTCTATCACAGGGAGACATGTAGAGACCGACAGGTAACCAGTCTATCACAGGGGGACATGTAGAGACAGACAGGTAACCAGTCTATCACAGGGAGACATGTAGAGACAGACAGGTAACCAGTCTATCACGGGGCCGACATGTAGAGACAGACAGGTAACCAGTCTATCACAGGGAGACATGTAGAGACAGACAGGTAACCAGTCTATCACAGGGGGACATGTAGAGCCAGACAGTTAACCAGTCTATCACAGGGAGACATGTAGAGACAGACAGGTAACCAGTCTATCACATGGAGACATGTAGAGACAGACAGGTAACCAGTCTATCACAGGGGGACATGTAGAGACAGACAGGTAACCAGTCTATCACAGGGAGACATGTAGAGACAGACAGGTAACCAGTCTATCACAGGGAGACATGGAGAGACAGACAGGTAACCAGTCTATCACAGGGAGACATGTAAAGACAGACAGGTAACCAGTCTATCACAGGGAGACATGTAGAGACAGACAGGTGACCAGTCTATCACAGGGAGACATGTAGAGACAGACAGGTAACCAGTCTATCACAGGGGGACATGTAGAGACAGACAGGTAACCAGTCTATCACAGGGAGACATGTAGAGACAGACAGGTAACCAGTCTATCACAGGGAGACATGTAGAGACCGACAGGTAACCAGTCTTTCACAGGGGGACATGTAGAGACAGACAGGTAACCAGTCTATCACAGGGAGACATGTAGAGACAGACAGGTAACCAGTCTATCACAGGGAGACATGTAGAGACAGACAGGTAACCAGTCTATCACGGGGCCGACATTTAGAGACAGACAGGTAACCAGTCTATCACAGGGAGACATGTAGAGACAGACAGGTAACCAGTCTATCACAGGGCTGACATGTAGAGACAGACAGGTAACCAGTCTATCACAGGGAGACATGTAGAGACAGACAGGTAACCAGTCTATCACAGGGAGACATGTAGAGACAGACAGGTAACCAGTCTATCGCAGGGCTGACATGTAGAGACAGACAGGCAACCAGTCTATCACAGGGCTGACATGTAGAGACAGACAGGTAACCAGTCTATCACAGGGCCGACATGTAGAGACAGACAGGTAACCAGTCTATCACAGGGAGACATGTAGAGACAGACAGGTAACCAGTCTATCACAGGGAGACATGTAGAGACAGACAGGTAACCAGTCTATCATGGGGCCGACATGTAGAGACAGACAGGTAACCAGTCTATCACAGGGAGACATGTAGAGACAGACAGGTAACCAGTCTATCACAGGGGGACATGTAGAGACAGACAGGTAACCAGTCTATCACAGGGAGACATGTAGAGACAGACAGGTAACCAGTCTATCACAGGGAGACATGTAGAGACAGACAGGTAACCAGTCTATCACAGGGGGACATGTAGAGACAGACAGGTAACCAGTCTATCACAGGGAGACATGTAGAGACAGACAGGTAACCAGTCTATCACAGGGAGACATGTAGAGACAGACAGGTAACCAGTCTATCACAGGGAGACATGTAAAGACAGACAGGTAACCAGTCTATCACAGGGAGACATGTAGAGACAGACAGGTGACCAGTCTATCACAGGGAGACATGTAGAGACAGACAGGTAACCAGTCTATCACAGGGAGACATGTAGAGACAGACAGGTAACCAGTCTATCACAGGGCTGACATGTAGAGACAGACAGGTAACCAGTCTATCACAGGGAGACATGTAGAGACAGACAGGTAACCAGTCTATCACAGGGAGACATGTACAGACAGACAGGTAACCAGTCTATCACAGGGCTGACATGTAGAGACAGACAGGTAACCAGTCTATCACAGGGGGACATGTAGAGACAGACAGGTAACCAGTCTATCACAGGGAGACATGTAGAGACAGACAGGTAACCAGTCTATCACAGGGAGACATGTAGAGACAGACAGGTAACCAGTCTATCACAGGGAGACATGTAAAGACAGACAGGTAACCAGTCTATCACAGGGAGACATGTAGAGACAGACAGGTGACCAGTCTATCACAGGGAGACATGTAGAGACAGACAGGTAACCAGTCTATCACAGGGAGACATGTAGAGACAGACAGGTAACCAGTCTATCACAGGGAGACATGTACAGACAGACAGGTAACCAGTCTATCACAGGGCTGACATGTAGAGACAGACAGGTAACCAGTCTATCACAGGGCTGACATGTAGAGACAGACAGGTAACCAGTCTATCATAGGGCTGACATGTAGAGACAGACAGGTAACCAGTCTATCACATGGAGACATGTGGAGACAGACAGGTAACCAGTCTATCACAGGGAGACATGTAGAGACAGACAGGTAACCAGTCTATCACAGGGAGACATGTAGAGACCGACAGGTAACCAGTCTATCACAGGGGGACATGTAGAGACAGACAGGTAACCAGTCTATCACAGGGCTGACATGTAGAGACAGACAGGTAACCAGTCTATCATAGGGCTGACATGTAGAGACAGACAGGTGACCAGTCTATCACAGGGCTGACATGTATAGACAGACAGGTAACCAGTCTATCACAGGGAGACATGTAGAGACAGACAGGTAACCAGTCTATCACAGGGAGACATGTATAGACAGACAGGTAACCAGTCTATCACAGGGAGACATGTAGAGACAGACAGGTGACCAGTCTATCACAGGGAGACATGTAGAGACAGACAGGTAACCAGTCTATCACAGGGAGACAATAAGAGACAGACAGGTAACCAGTCTATCACAGGGCTGACATGTAGAGACAGACAGGTAACCAGTCTATCACAGGGAGACATGTAGAGACAGACAGGTAACCAGTCTATCACAGGGAGACATGTACAGACAGACAGGTAACCAGTCTATCACAAGGCTGACATGTAGAGACAGACAGGTAACCAGTCTATCACAGGGCTGACATGTAGAGACAGACAGGTAACCAGTCTATCATAGGGCTGACATGTAGAGACAGACAGGTAACCAGTCTATCACATGGAGACATGTGGAGACAGACAGGTAACCAGTCTATCACAGGGAGACATGTAGAGACAGACAGGTAACCAGTCTATCACAGGGAGACATGTAGAGACCGACAGGTAACCAGTCTATCACAGGGGGACATGTAGAGACAGACAGGTAACCAGTCTATCACAGGGAGACATGTAGAGACAGACAGGTAACCAGTCTATCACAGGGAGACATGTAGAGACAGACAGGTAACCAGTCTATCACGGGGCCGACATGTAGAGACAGACAGGTAACCAGTCTATCACAGGGAGACATGTAGAGACAGACAGGTAACCAGTCTATCACAGGGGGACATGTAGAGACAGACAGTTAACCAGTCTATCACAGGGAGACATGTAGAGACAGACAGGTAACCAGTCTATCACATGGAGACATGTAGAGACAGACAGGTAACCAGTCTATCACAGGGGGACATGTAGAGACAGACAGGTAACCAGTCTATCACAGGGAGACATGTAGAGACAGACAGGTAACCAGTCTATCACAGGGAGACATGGAGAGACAGACAGGTAACCAGTCTATCACAGGGAGACATGTAAAGACAGACAGGTAACCAGTCTATCACAGGGAGACATGTAGAGACAGACAGGTGACCAGTCTATCACAGGGAGACATGTAGAGACAGACAGGTAACCAGTCTATCACAGGGGGACATGTAGAGACAGACAGGTAACCAGTCTATCACAGGGAGACATGTAGAGACAGACAGGTAACCAGTCTATCACAGGGAGACATGTAGAGACCGACAGGTAACCAGTCTTTCACAGGGGGACATGTAGAGACAGACAGGTAACCAGTCTATCACAGGGAGACATGTAGAGACAGACAGGTAACCAGTCTATCACAGGGAGACATGTAGAGACAGACAGGTAACCAGTCTATCACGGGGCCGACATTTAGAGACAGACAGGTAACCAGTCTATCACAGGGAGACATGTAGAGACAGACAGGTAACCAGTCTATCACAGGGCTGACATGTAGAGACAGACAGGTAACCAGTCTATCACAGGGAGACATGTAGAGACAGACAGGTAACCAGTCTATCACAGGGAGACATGTAGAGACAGACAGGTAACCAGTCTATCACAGGGCTGACATGTAGAGACAGACAGGCAACCAGTCTATCACAGGGCTGACATGTAGAGACAGACAGGTAACCAGTCTATCACAGGGCCGACATGTAGAGACAGACAGGTAACCAGTCTATCACAGGGAGACATGTAGAGACAGACAGGTAACCAGTCTATCACAGGGAGACATGTAGAGACAGACAGGTAACCAGTCTATCACAGGGAGACATGTAGAGACAGACAGGTAACCAGTCTATCACAGGGCTGACATGTAGAGACAGACAGGTAACCAGTCTATCACAGGGAGACATGTAGAGACAGACAGGTAACCAGTCTATCACAGGGAGACATGTACAGACAGACAGGTAACCAGTCTATCACAGGGCTGACATGTAGAGACAGACAGGTAACCAGTCTATCACAGGGGGACATGTAGAGACAGACAGGTAACCAGTCTATCACAGGGAGACATGTAGATACAGACAGGTAACCAGTCTATCACAGGGAGACATGTAGAGACAGACAGGTAACCAGTCTATCACAGGGAGACATGTAGAGACAGACAGGTAACCAGTCTATCACAGGGAGACATGTACAGACAGACAGGTAACCAGTCTATCACAGGGCTGACATGTAGAGACAGACAGGTAACCAGTCTATCACAGGGCTGACATGTAGAGACAGACAGGTAACCAGTCTATCATAGGGCTGACATGTAGAGACAGACAGGTAACCAGTCTATCACATGGAGACATGTGGAGACAGACAGGTAACCAGTCTATCACAGGGAGACATGTAGAGACAGACAGGTAACCAGTCTATCACAGGGAGACATGTAGAGACCGACAGGTAACCAGTCTATCACAGGGGGACATGTAGAGACAGACAGGTAACCAGTCTATCACAGGGCTGACATGTAGAGACAGACAGGTAACCAGTCTATCATAGGGCTGACATGTAGATACAGACAGGTGACCAGTCTATCACAGGGCTGACATGTAGAGACAGACAGGTAACCAGTCTATCACAGGGAGACATGTAGAGACAGACAGGTAACCAGTCTATCACAGGGAGACATGTAGAGACAGACAGGTAACCAGTCTATCACAGGGCTGACATGTAGAGACAGACAGGTAACCAGTCTATCACAGGGAGACATGTACAGACAGACAGGTAACCAGTCTATCACAGGGCTGACATGTAGAGACAGACAGGTAACCAGTCTATCACAGGGCTGACATGTAGAGACAGACAGGTAACCAGTCTATCATAGGGCTGACATGTAGAGACAGACAGGTAACCAGTCTATCACATGGAGACATGTGGAGACAGACAGGTAACCAGTCTATCACAGGGGGACATGTAGAGACAGACAGGTAACCAGTCTATCACAGGGAGACATGTAGAGACCGACAGGTAACCAGTCTATCACAGGGGGACATGTAGAGACAGACAGGTAACCAGTCTATCACAGGGCTGACATGTAGAGACAGACAGGTAACCAGTCTATCATAGGGCTGACATGTAGATACAGACAGGTGACCAGTCTATCACAGGGCTGACATGTAGAGACAGACAGGTAACCAGTCTATCACAGGGAGACATGTAGAGACAGACAGGTAACCAGTCTATCACAGGGAGACATGTAGAGACAGACAGGTAACCAGTCTATCACAGGGCTGACATGTAGAGACAGACAGGCAACCAGTCTATCACAGGGCTGACATGTAGAGACAGACAGGTAACCAGTCTATCACAGGGCCGACATGTAGAGAAAGACAGGTAACCAGTCTATCACAGGGAGACATGTAGAGACAGACAGGTAACCAGTCTATCACAGGGAGACATGTAGAGACAGACAGGTAACCAGTCTATCATGGGGCCGATATGTAGAGACAGACAGGTAACCAGTCTATCACAGGGAGACATGTAGAGACAGACAGGTAACCAGTCTATCACAGGGGGACATGTAGAGACAGACAGGTAACCAGTCTATCACAGGGAGACATGTAGAGACAGACAGGTAACCAGTCTATCACAGGGAGACATGTAGAGACAGACAGGTAACCAGTCTATCACAGGGGGACATGTAGAGACAGACAGGTAAACCGTCTATCACAGGGAGACATGTAGAGACAGACAGGTAACCAGTCTATCACAGGGAGACATGTAGAGACAGACAGGTAACCAGTCTATCACAGGGAGACATGTAAAGACAGACAGGTAACCAGTCTATCACAGGGAGACATGTAGAGACAGACAGGTGACCAGTCTATCACAGGCAGACATGTAGAGACAGACAGGTAACCAGTCTATCACAGGGAGACATGTAGAGACAGACAGGTAACCAGTCTATCACAGGGCTGACATGTAGAGACAGACAGGTAACCAGTCTATCACAGGGAGACATGTAAAGACAGACAGGTAACCAGTCTATCACAGGGAGACATGTAGAGACAGACAGGTGACCAGTCTATCACAGGGAGACATGTAGAGACAGACAGGTAACCAGTCTATCACAGGGAGACATGTAGAGACAGACAGGTAACCAGTCTATCACAGGGAGACATGTACAGACAGACAGGTAACCAGTCTATCATAGGGCTGACATGTAGAGACAGACAGGTAACCAGTCTATCACAGGGCTGACATGTAGAGACAGACAGGTAACCAGTCTATCATAGGGCTGACATGTAGAGACAGACAGGTAACCAGTCTATCACATGGAGACATGTGGAGACAGACAGGTAACCAGTCTATCACAGGGAGACATGTAGAGACAGACAGGTAACCAGTCTATCACAGGGAGACATGTAGAGACCGACAGGTAACCAGTCTATCACAGGGGGACATGTAGAGACAGACAGGTAACCAGTCTATCACAGGGCTGACATGTAGAGACAGACAGGTAACCAGTCTATCATAGGGCTGACATGTAGAGACAGACAGGTGACCAGTCTATCACAGGGCTGACATGTAGAGACAGACAGGTAACCAGTCTATCACAGGGAGACATGTAGAGACAGACAGGTAACCAGTCTATCACAGGGAGACATGTAGAGACAGACAGGTAACCAGTCTATCACAGGGCTGACATGTAGAGACAGACAGGCAACCAGTCTATCACAGGGCTGACATGTAGAGACAGACAGGTAACCAGTCTATCACAGGGCCGACATGTAGAGAAAGACAGGTAACCAGTCTATCACAGGGAGACATGTAGAGACAGACAGGTAACCAGTCTATCACAGGGAGACATGTAGAGACAGACAGGTAACCAGTCTATCATGGGGCCGACATGTAGAGACAGACAGGTAACCAGTCTATCACAGGGAGACATGTAGAGACAGACAGGTAACCAGTCTATCACAGGGGGACATGTAGAGACAGACAGGTAACCAGTCTATCACAGGGAGACATGTAGAGACAGACAGGTAACCAGTCTATCACAGGGAGACATGTAGAGACAGACAGGTAACCAGTCTATCACAGGGGGACATGTAGAGACAGACAGGTAACCAGTCTATCACAGGGAGACATGTATAGACAGACAGGTAACCAGTCTATCACAGGGAGACATGTAGAGACAGACAGGTAACCAGTCTATCACAGGGAGACATGTATAGACAGACAGGTAACCAGTCTATCACAGGGAGACATGTAGAGACAGACAGGTGACCAGTCTATCACAGGGAGACATGTAGAGACAGACAGGTAACCAGTCTATCACAGGGAGACAATAAGAGACAGACAGGTAACCAGTCTATCACAGGGCTGACATGTAGAGACAGACAGGTAACCAGTCTATCACAGGGAGACATGTAGAGACAGACAGGTAACCAGTCTATCACAGGGAGACATGTACAGACAGACAGGTAACCAGTCTATCACAAGGCTGACATGTAGAGACAGACAGGTAACCAGTCTATCACAGGGCTGACATGTAGAGACAGACAGGTAACCAGTCTATCATAGGGCTGACATGTAGAGACAGACAGGTAACCAGTCTATCACATGGAGACATGTGGAGACAGACAGGTAACCAGTCTATCACAGGGAGACATGTAGAGACAGACAGGTAACCAGTCTATCACAGGGAGACATGTAGAGACCGACAGGTAACCAGTCTATCACAGGGGGACATGTAGAGACAGACAGGTAACCAGTCTATCACAGGGAGACATGTAGAGACAGACAGGTAACCAGTCTATCACGGGGCCGACATGTAGAGACAGACAGGTAACCAGTCTATCACAGGGAGACATGTAGAGACAGACAGGTAACCAGTCTATCACAGGGGGACATGTAGAGACAGACAGTTAACCAGTCTATCACAGGGAGACATGTAGAGACAGACAGGTAACCAGTCTATCACATGGAGACATGTAGAGACAGACAGGTAACCAGTCTATCACAGGGGGACATGTAGAGACAGACAGGTAACCAGTCTATCACAGGGAGACATGTAGAGACAGACAGGTAACCAGTCTATCACAGGGAGACATGGAGAGACAGACAGGTAACCAGTCTATCACAGGGAGACATGTAAAGACAGACAGGTAACCAGTCTATCACAGGGAGACATGTAGAGACAGACAGGTGACCAGTCTATCACAGGGAGACATGTAGAGACAGACAGGTAACCAGTCTATCACAGGGGGACATGTAGAGACAGACAGGTAACCAGTCTATCACAGGGAGACATGTAGAGACAGACAGGTAACCAGTCTATCACAGGGAGACATGTAGAGACCGACAGGTAACCAGTCTTTCACAGGGGGACATGTAGAGACAGACAGGTAACCAGTCTATCACAGGGAGACATGTAGAGACAGACAGGTAACCAGTCTATCACAGGGAGACATGTAGAGACAGACAGGTAACCAGTCTATCACGGGGCCGACATTTAGAGACAGACAGGTAACCAGTCTATCACAGGGAGACATGTAGAGACAGACAGGTAACCAGTCTATCACAGGGCTGACATGTAGAGACAGACAGGTAACCAGTCTATCACAGGGAGACATGTAGAGACAGACAGGTAACCAGTCTATCACAGGGAGACATGTAGAGACAGACAGGTAACCAGTCTATCACAGGGCTGACATGTAGAGACAGACAGGCAACCAGTCTATCACAGGGCTGACATGTAGAGACAGACAGGTAACCAGTCTATCACAGGGCCGACATGTAGAGACAGACAGGTAACCAGTCTATCACAGGGAGACATGTAGAGACAGACAGGTAACCAGTCTATCACAGGGAGACATGTAGAGACAGACAGGTAACCAGTCTATCATGGGGCCGACATGTAGAGACAGACAGGTAACCAGTCTATCACAGGGAGACATGTAGAGACAGACAGGTAACCAGTCTATCACAGGGGGACATGTAGAGACAGACAGGTAACCAGTCTATCACAGGGAGACATGTAGAGACAGACAGGTAACCAGTCTATCACAGGGAGACATGTAGAGACAGACAGGTAACCAGTCTATCACAGGGGGACATGTAGAGACAGACAGGTAACCAGTCTATCACAGGGAGACATGTAGAGACAGACAGGTAACCAGTCTATCACAGGGAGACATGTAGAGACAGACAGGTAACCAGTCTATCACAGGGAGACATGTAAAGACAGACAGGTAACCAGTCTATCACAGGGAGACATGTAGAGACAGACAGGTGACCAGTCTATCACAGGGAGACATGTAGAGACAGACAGGTAACCAGTCTATCACAGGGAGACATGTAGAGACAGACAGGTAACCAGTCTATCACAGGGCTGACATGTAGAGACAGACAGGTAACCAGTCTATCACAGGGAGACATGTAGAGACAGACAGGTAACCAGTCTATCACAGGGAGACATGTACAGACAGACAGGTAACCAGTCTATCACAGGGCTGACATGTAGAGACAGACAGGTAACCAGTCTATCACAGGGGGACATGTAGAGACAGACAGGTAACCAGTCTATCACAGGGAGACATGTAGAGACAGACAGGTAACCAGTCTATCACAGGGAGACATGTAGAGACAGACAGGTAACCAGTCTATCACAGGGAGACATGTAAAGACAGACAGGTAACCAGTCTATCACAGGGAGACATGTAGAGACAGACAGGTGACCAGTCTATCACAGGGAGACATGTAGAGACAGACAGGTAACCAGTCTATCACAGGGAGACATGTAGAGACAGACAGGTAACCAGTCTATCACAGGGAGACATGTACAGACAGACAGGTAACCAGTCTATCACAGGGCTGACATGTAGAGACAGACAGGTAACCAGTCTATCACAGGGCTGACATGTAGAGACAGACAGGTAACCAGTCTATCATAGGGCTGACATGTAGAGACAGACAGGTAACCAGTCTATCACATGGAGACATGTGGAGACAGACAGGTAACCAGTCTATCACAGGGAGACATGTAGAGACAGACAGGTAACCAGTCTATCACAGGGAGACATGTAGAGACCGACAGGTAACCAGTCTATCACAGGGGGACATGTAGAGACAGACAGGTAACCAGTCTATCACAGGGCTGACATGTAGAGACAGACAGGTAACCAGTCTATCATAGGGCTGACATGTAGAGACAGACAGGTGACCAGTCTATCACAGGGCTGACATGTAGAGACAGACAGGTAACCAGTCTATCACAGGGAGACATGTAGAGACAGACAGGTAACCAGTCTATCACAGGGAGACATGTAGAGACAGACAGGTAACCAGTCTATCACAGGGCTGACATGTAGAGACAGACAGGCAACCAGTCTATCACAGGGCTGACATGTAGAGACAGACAGGTAACCAGTCTATCACAGGGCCGACATGTAGAGACAGACAGGTAACCAGTCTATCACAGGGAGACATGTAGAGACAGACAGGTAACCAGTCTATCACAGGGAGACATGTAGAGACAGACAGGTAACCAGTCTATCATGGGGCCGACATGTAGAGACAGACAGGTAACCAGTCTATCACAGGGAGACATGTAGAGACAGACAGGTAACCAGTCTATCACAGGGGGACATGTAGAGACAGACAGGTAACCAGTCTATCACAGGGAGACATGTAGAGACAGACAGGTAACCAGTCTATCACAGGGAGACATGTAGAGACAGACAGGTAACCAGTCTATCACAGGGGGACATGTAGAGACAGACAGGTAACCAGTCTATCACAGGGAGACATGTAGAGACAGACAGGTAACCAGTCTATCACAGGGAGACATGTAGAGACAGACAGGTAACCAGTCTATCACAGGGAGACATGTAAAGACAGACAGGTAACCAGTCTATCACAGGGAGACATGTAGAGACAGACAGGTGACCAGTCTATCACAGGGAGACATGTAGAGACAGACAGGTAACCAGTCTATCACAGGGAGACATGTAGAGACAGACAGGTAACCAGTCTATCACAGGGCTGACATGTTGAGACAGACAGGTAACCAGTCTATCACAGGGAGACATGTAGAGACAGACAGGTAACCAGTCTATCACAGGGAGACATGTACAGACAGACAGGTAACCAGTCTATCACAGGGCTGACATGTAGAGACAGACAGGTAACCAGTCTATCACAGGGCTGACATGTAGAGACAGACAGGTAACCAGTCTATCACAGGGAGACATGTAGAGACAGACAGGTAACCAGTCTATCACAGGGAGACATGTACAGACAGACAGGTAACCAGTCTATCACAGGGCTGACATGTAGAGACAGACAGGTAACCAGTCTATCACAGGGGGACATGTAGAGACAGACAGGTAACCAGTCTATCACAGGGAGACATGTAGAGACAGACAGGTAACCAGTCTATCACAGGGAGACATGTAGAGACAGACAGGTAACCAGTCTATCACAGGGAGACATGTAAAGACAGACAGGTAACCAGTCTATCACAGGGAGACATGTAGAGACAGACAGGTGACCAGTCTATCACAGGGAGACATGTAGAGACAGACAGGTAACCAGTCTATCACAGGGAGACATGTAGAGACAGACAGGTAACCAGTCTATCACAGGGAGACATGTACAGACAGACAGGTAACCAGTCTATCACAGGGCTGACATGTAGAGACAGACAGGTAACCAGTCTATCACAGGGCTGACATGTAGAGACAGAGAGGTAACCAGTCTATCATAGGGCTGACATGTAGAGACAGACATGTAACCAGTCTATCACATGGAGACATGTGGAGACAGACAGGTAACCAGTCTATCACAGGGAGACATGTAGAGACAGACAGGTAACCAGTCTATCACAGGGAGACATGTAGAGACCGACAGGTAACCAGTCTATCACAGGGGGACATGTAGAGACAGACAGGTAACCAGTCTTTCACAGGGCTGACATGTAGAGACAGACAGGTAACCAGTCTATCATAGGGCTGACATGTAGAGACAGACAGGTGACCAGTCTATCACAGGGCTGACATGTAGAGACAGACAGGTAACCAGTCTATCACAGGGAGACATGTAGAGACAGACAGGTAACCAGTCTATCACAGGGAGACATGTAGAGACAGACAGGTAACCAGTCTATCACAGGGCTGACATGTAGAGACAGACAGGCAACCAGTCTATCACAGGGCTGACATGTAGAGACAGACAGGTAACCAGTCTATCACAGGGCCGACATGTAGAGACAGACAGGTAACCAGTCTATCACAGGGAGACATGTAGAGACAGACAGGTAACCAGTCTATCACAGGGAGACATGTAGAGACAGACAGGTAACCAGTCTATCATGGGGCCGACATGTAGAGACAGACAGGTAACCAGTCTATCACAGGGAGACATGTAGAGACAGACAGGTAACCAGTCTATCACAGGGGGACATGTAGAGACAGACAGGTAACCAGTCTATCACAGGGAGACATGTAGAGACAGACAGGTAACCAGTCTATCACAGGGAGACATGTAGAGACAGACAGGTAACCAGTCTATCACAGGGGGACATGTAGAGACAGACAGGTAACCAGTCTATCACAGGGAGACATGTAGAGACAGACAGGTAACCAGTCTATCACAGGGAGACATGTAGAGACAGACAGGTAACCAGTCTATCACAGGGAGACATGTAAAGACAGACAGGTAACCAGTCTATCACAGGGAGACATGTAGAGACAGACAGGTGACCAGTCTATCACAGGGAGACATGTAGAGACAGACAGGTAACCAGTCTATCACAGGGAGACATGTAGAGACAGACAGGTAACCAGTCTATCACAGGGCTGACATGTAGAGACAGACAGGTAACCAGTCTATCACAGGGAGACATGTAGAGACAGACAGGTAACCAGTCTATCACAGGGAGACATGTACAGACAGACAGGTAACCAGTCTATCACAGGGCTGACATGTAGAGACAGACAGGTAACCAGTCTATCACAGGGCTGACATGTAGAGACAGACAGGTAACCAGTCTATCATAGGGCTGACATGTAGAGACAGACAGGTAACCAGTCTATCACATGGAGACATGTGGAGACAGACAGGTAACCAGTCTATCACAGGGAGACATGTAGAGACAGACAGGTAACCAGTCTATCACAGGGAGACATGTAGAGACCGACAGGTAACCAGTCTATCACAGGGGGACATGTAGAGACAGACAGGTAACCAGTCTATCACAGGGAGACATGTAGAGACAGACAGGTAACCAGTCTATCACAGGGAGACATGTAGAGACAGACAGGTAACCAGTCTATCACGGGGCCGACATGTAGAGACAGACAGGTAACCAGTCTATCACAGGGAGACATGTAGAGACAGACAGGCAACCAGTCTATCACAGGGCTGACATGTAGAGACAGACAGGTAACCAGTCTATCACAGGGCCGACATGTAGAGACAGACAGGTAACCAGTCTATCACAGGGAGACATGTAGAGACAGACAGGTAACCAGTCTATCACAGGGAGACATGTAGAGACAGACAGGTAACCAGTCTATCATGGGGCCGACATGTAGAGACAGACAGGTAACCAGTCTATCACAGGGAGACATGTAGAGATAGACAGGTAACCAGTCTATCACAGGGGGACATGTAGACACAGACAGGTAACCAGTCTATCACAGGGAGACATGTAGAGACAGACAGGTAACCAGTCTATCACAGGGAGACATGTAGAGACAGACAGGTAACCAGTCTATCACAGGGGGACATGTAGAGACAGACAGGTAACCAGTCTATCACAGGGAGACATGTAGAGACAGACAGGTAACCAGTCTATCACAGGGAGACATGTAGAGACAGACAGGTAACCAGTCTATCACAGGGAGACATGTAAAGACAGACAGGTAACCAGTCTATCACAGGGAGACATGTAGAGACAGACAGGTGACCAGTCTATCACAGGGAGACATGTAGAGACAGACAGGTAACCAGTCTATCACAGGGAGACATGTAGAGACAGACAGGTAACCAGTCTATCACAGGGCTGACATGTAGAGACAGACAGGTAACCAGTCTATCACAGGGAGACATGTAGAGACAGACAGGTAACCAGTCTATCACAGGGAGACATGTACAGACAGACAGGTAACCAGTCTATCACAGGGCTGACATGTAGAGACAGACAGGTAACCAGTCTATCACAGGGCTGACATGTAGAGACAGACAGGTAACCAGTCTATCATAGGGCTGACATGTAGAGACAGACAGGTAACCAGTCTATCACATGGAGACATGTGGAGACAGACAGGTAACCAGTCTATCACAGGGAGACATGTAGAGACAGACAGGTAACCAGTCTATCACAGGGAGACATGTAGAGACCGACAGGTAACCAGTCTATCACAGGGGGACATGTAGAGACAGACAGGTAACCAGTCTATCACAGGGAGACATGTAGAGACAGACAGGTAACCAGTCTATCACAGGGAGACATGTAGAGACAGACAGGTAACCAGTCTATCACGGGGCCGACATGTAGAGACAGACAGGTAACCAGTCTATCACAGGGAGACATGTAGAGACAGACAGGTAACCAGTCTATCACAGGGGGACATGTAGAGACAGACAGTTAACCAGTCTATCACAGGGAGACATGTAGAGACAGACAGGTAACCAGTCTATCACATGGAGACATGTAGAGACAGACAGGTAACCAGTCTATCACAGGGGGACATGTAGAGACAGACAGGTAACCAGTCTATCACAGGGAGACATGTAGAGACAGACAGGTAACCAGTCTATCACAGGGAGACATGTAGAGACAGACAGGTAACCAGTCTATCACAGGGGGACATGTAGAGACAGACAGTTAACCAGTCTATCACAGGGAGACATGTAGAGACAGACAGGTAACCAGTCTATCACATGGAGACATGTAGAGACAGACAGGTAACCAGTCTATCACAGGGGGACATGTAGAGACAGACAGGTAACCAGTCTATCACAGGGAGACATGTAGAGACAGACAGGTAACCAGTCTATCACAGGGAGACATGGATAGACAGACAGGTAACCAGTCTATCACAGGGAGACATGTAAAGACAGACAGGTAACCAGTCTATCACAGGGAGACATGTAGAGACAGACAGGTGACCAGTCTATCACAGGGAGACATGTAGAGACAGACAGGTAACCAGTCTATCACAGGGGGACATGTAGAGACAGACAGGTAACCAGTCTATCACAGGGAGACATGTAGAGACAGACAGGTAACCAGTCTATCACAGGGAGACATGTAGAGACCGACAGGTAACCAGTCTTTCACAGGGGGACATGTAGAGACAGACAGGTAACCAGTCTATCACAGGGAGACATGTAGAGACAGACAGGTAACCAGTCTATCACAGGGAGACATGTAGAGACAGACAGGTAACCAGTCTATCACGGGGCCGACATTTAGAGACAGACAGGTAACCAGTCTATCACAGGGAGACATGTAGAGACAGACAGGTAACCAGTCTATCACAGGGCTGACATGTAGAGACAGACAGGTAACCAGTCTATCACAGGGAGACATGTAGAGACAGACAGGTAACCAGTCTATCACAGGGAGACATGTAGAGACAGACAGGTAACCAGTCTATCACAGGGAGACATGTAGAGACAGACAGGTAACCAGTCTATCACAGGGCTGACATGTAGAGACAGACAGGTAACCAGTCTATCACAGGGCCGACATGTAGAGACAGACAGGTAACCAGTCTATCACAGGGAGACATGTAGAGACAGACAGGTAACCAGTCTATCACAGGGGGACATGTAGAGACAGACAGGTAACCAGTCTATCACAGGGAGACATGTAGAGACAGACAGGTAACCAGTCTATCACAGGGAGACATGTAGAGACAGACAGGTAACCAGTCTATCACAGGGGGACATGTAGAGACAGACAGGTAACCAGTCTATCACAGGGAGACATGTAGAGACAGACAGGTAACCAGTCTATCACAGGGAGACATGTAGAGACAGACAGGTAACCAGTCTATCACAGGGAGACATGTAAAGACAGACAGGTAACCAGTCTATCACAGGGAGACATGTAGAGACAGACAGGTGACCAGTCTATCACAGGGAGACATGTAGAGACAGACAGGTAACCAGTCTATCACAGGGAGACATGTAGAGACAGACAGGTAACCAGTCTATCACAGGGCTGACATGTAGAGACAGACAGGTAACCAGTCTATCACAGGGAGACATGTAGAGACAGACAGGTAACCAGTCTATCACAGGGAGACATGTACAGACAGACAGGTAACCAGTCTATCACAGGGCTGACATGTAGAGACAGACAGGTAACCAGTCTATCACAGGGGGACATGTAGAGACAGACAGGTAACCAGTCTATCACAGGGAGACATGTAGAGACAGACAGGTAACCAGTCTATCACAGGGAGACATGTAGAGAGAGACAGGTAACCAGTCTATCACAGGGAGACATGTAAAGACAGACAGGTAACCAGTCTATCACAGGGAGACATGTAGAGACAGACAGGTAACCAGTCTATCACAGGGAGACATGTAGAGAGAGACAGGTAACCAGTCTATCACAGGGAGACATGTAAAGACAGACAGGTAACCAGTCTATCACAGGGAGACATGTAGAGACAGACAGGTGACCAGTCTATCACAGGGAGACATGTAGAGACAGACAGGTAACCAGTCTATCACAGGGAGACATGTAGAGACAGACAGGTAACCAGTCTATCACAGGGAGACATGTACAGACAGACAGGTAACCAGTCTATCACAGGGGGACATGTAGAGACAGACAGGTAACCAGTCTATCACAGGGAGACATGTAGAGACAGACAGGTAACCAGTCTATCACAGGGAGACATGTAGAGACAGACAGGTAACCAGTCTATCACGGGGCCGACATGTAGAGACAGACAGGTAACCAGTCTATCACAGGGAGACATGTAGAGACAGACAGGTAACCAGTCTATCACAGGGGGACATGTAGAGACAGACAGTTAACCAGTCTATCACAGGGAGACATGTAGAGACAGACAGGCAACCAGTCTATCACATGGAGACATGTAGAGACAGACAGGTAACCAGTCTATCACAGGGGGACATGTAGAGACAGACAGGTAACCAGTCTATCACAGGGAGACATGTAGAGACAGACAGGTAACCAGTCTATCACAGGGAGACATGTAGAGACAGACAGGTAACCAGTCTATCACAGGGGGACATGTAGAGACAGACAGTTAACCAGTCTATCACAGGGAGACATGTAGAGACAGACAGGTAACCAGTCTATCACATGGAGACATGTAGAGACAGACAGGTAACCAGTCTATCACAGGGGGACATGTAGAGACAGACAGGTAACCAGTCTATCACAGGGAGACATGTAGAGACAGACAGGTAACCAGTCTATCACAGGGAGACATGGAGAGACAGACAGGTAACCAGTCTATCACAGGGAGACATGTAAAGACAGACAGGTAACCAGTCTATCACAGGGAGACATGTAGAGACAGACAGGTGACCAGTCTATCACAGGGAGACATGTAGAGACAGACAGGTAACCAGTCTATCACAGGGGGACATGTAGAGACAGACAGGTAACCAGTCTATCACAGGGAGACATGTAGAGACAGACAGGTAACCAGTCTATCACAGGGAGACATGTAGAGACCGACAGGTAACCAGTCTTTCACAGGGGGACATGTAGAGACAGACAGGTAACCAGTCTATCACAGGGAGACATGTAGAGACAGACAGGTAACCAGTCTATCACAGGGAGACATGTAGAGACAGACAGGTAACCAGTCTATCACGGGGCCGACATTTAGAGACAGACAGGTAACCAGTCTATCACAGGGAGACATGTAGAGACAGACAGGTAACCAGTCTATCACAGGGCTGACATGTAGAGACAGACAGGTAACCAGTCTATCACAGGGAGACATGTAGAGACAGACAGGTAACCAGTCTATCACAGGGAGACATGTAGAGACAGACAGGTAACCAGTCTATCACAGGGCTGACATGTAGAGACAGACAGGCAACCAGTCTATCACAGGGCTGACATGTAGAGACAGACAGGTAACCAGTCTATCACAGGGCCGACATGTAGAGACAGACAGGTAACCAGTCTATCACAGGGAGACATGTAGAGACAGACAGGTAACCAGTCTATCACAGGGAGACATGTAGAGACAGACAGGTAACCAGTCTATCATGGGGCCGACATGTAGAGACAGACAGGTAACCAGTCTATCACAGGGAGACATGTAGAGACAGACAGGTAACCAGTCTATCACAGGGGGACATGTAGAGACAGACAGGTAACCAGTCTATCACAGGGAGACATGTAGAGACAGACAGGTAACCAGTCTATCACAGGGAGACATGTAGAGACAGACAGGTAACCAGTCTATCACAGGGGGACATGTAGAGACAGACAGGTAACCAGTCTATCACAGGGAGACATGTAGAGACAGACAGGTAACCAGTCTATCACAGGGAGACATGTAGAGACAGACAGGTAACCAGTCTATCACAGGGAGACATGTAAAGACAGACAGGTAACCAGTCTATCACAGGGAGACATGTAGAGACAGACAGGTGACCAGTCTATCACAGGGAGACATGTAGAGACAGACAGGTAACCAGTCTATCACAGGGAGACATGTAGAGACAGACAGGTAACCAGTCTATCACAGGGCTGACATGTAGAGACAGACAGGTAACCAGTCTATCACAGGGAGACATGTAGAGACAGACAGGTAACCAGTCTATCACAGGGAGACATGTACACACAGACAGGTAACCAGTCTATCACAGGGCTGACATGTAGAGACAGACAGGTAACCAGTCTATCACAGGGAGACATGGAGAGACAGACAGGTAACCAGTCTATCACAGGGAGACATGTAAAGACAGACAGGTAACCAGTCTATCACAGGGAGACATGTAGAGACAGACAGGTGACCAGTCTATCACAGGGAGACATGTAGAGACAGACAGGTAACCAGTCTATCACAGGGAGACATGTAGAGACAGACAGGTAACCAGTCTATCACAGGGAGACATGTAGAGAGAGACAGGTAACCAGTCTATCACAGGGAGACATGTAAAGACAGACAGGTAACCAGTCTATCACAGGGAGACATGTAGAGACAGACAGGTGACCAGTCTATCACAGGGAGACATGTAGAGACAGACAGGTAACCAGTCTATCACAGGGAGACATGTAGAGACAGACAGGTAACCAGTCTATCACAGGGAGACATGTACAGACAGACAGGTAACCAGTCTATCACAGGGGGACATGTAGAGACAGACAGGTAACCAGTCTATCACAGGGAGACATGTAGAGACAGACAGGTAACCAGTCTATCATAGGGAGACATGTAGAGACAGACAGGTAACCAGTCTATCACGGGGCCGACATGTAGAGACAGACAGGTAACCAGTCTATCACAGGGAGACATGTAGAGACAGACAGGTAACCAGTCTATCACAGGGGGACATGTAGAGACAGACAGTTAACCAGTCTATCACAGGGAGACATGTAGAGACAGACAGGCAACCAGTCTATCACATGGAGACATGTAGAGACAGACAGGTAACCAGTCTATCACAGGGGGACATGTAGAGACAGACAGGTAACCAGTCTATCACAGGGAGACATGTAGAGACAGACAGGTAACCAGTCTATCACAGGGAGACATGTAGAGACAGACAGGTAACCAGTCTATCACAGGGGGACATGTAGAGACAGACAGTTAACCAGTCTATCACAGGGAGACATGTAGAGACAGACAGGTAACCAGTCTATCACAGGGAGACATGTAGAGACAGACAGGTAACCAGTCTATCACAGGGCTGACATGTAGAGACAGACAGGTAACCAGTCTATCACAGGGAGACATGTAGAGACAGACAGGTAACCAGTCTATCACAGGGAGACATGTAGAGACAGACAGGTAACCAGTCTATCACAGGGCTGACATGTAGAGACAGACAGGTAACCAGTCTATCACAGGGCCGACATGTAGAGACAGACAGGTAACCAGTCTATCACAGGGAGACATGTACAGACAGACAGGTAACCAGTCTATCACAGGGCCGACATGTAGAGACAGACAGGTAACCAGTCTATCACAGGGAGACATGTAGAGACAGACAGGTAACCAGTCTATCACAGGGAGACATGTAGAGACAGACAGGTAACCAGTCTATCATAGGGCTGACATGTAGAGACAGACAGGTAACCAGTCTATCACATGGAGACATGTGGAGACAGACAGGTAACCAGTCTATCACAGGGAGACATGTAGAGACAGACAGGTAACCAGTCTATCACAGGGAGACATGTAGAGACCGACAGGTAACCAGTCTATCACAGGGGGACATGTAGAGACAGACAGGTAACCAGTCTATCACAGGGAGACATGTAGAGACAGACAGGTAACCAGTCTATCACAGGGAGACATGTAGAGACAGACAGGTAACCAGTCTATCACGGGGCCGACATGTAGAGACAGACAGGTAACCAGTCTATCACAGGGAGACATGTAGAGACAGACAGGTAACCAGTCTATCACAGGGGGACATGTAGAGACAGACAGTTAACCAGTCTATCACAGGGAGACATGTAGAGACAGACAGGTAACCAGTCTATCACATGGAGACATGTAGAGACAGACAGGTAACCAGTCTATCACAGGGGGACATGTAGAGACAGACAGGTAACCACTCTATCACAGGGAGACATGTAGAGACAGACAGGTAACCAGTCTATCACAGGGAGACATGTAGAGACAGACAGGTAACCAGTCTATCATGGGGCCGACATGTAGAGACAGACAGGTAACCAGTCTATCACAGGGAGACATGTAGAGACAGACAGGTAACCAGTCTATCACAGGGGGACATGTAGAGACAGACAGGTAACCAGTCTATCACAGGGAGACATGTAGAGACAGACAGGTAACCAGTCTATCACAGGGAGACATGTAGAGACAGACAGGTAACCAGTCTATCACAGGGGGACATGTAGAGACAGACAGGTAACCAGTCTATCACAGGGAGACATGTAGAGACAGACAGGTAACCAGTCTATCACAGGGAGACATGTAGAGACAGACAGGTAACCAGTCTATCACAGGGAGACATGTAAAGACAGACAGGTAACCAGTCTATCACAGGGAGACATGTAGAGACAGACAGGTGACCAGTCTATCACAGGGAGACATGTAGAGACAGACAGGTAACCAGTCTATCACAGGGAGACATGTAGAGACAGACAGGTAACCAGTCTATCACAGGGCTGACATGTAGAGACAGACAGGTAACCAGTCTATCACAGGGAGACATGTAGAGACAGACAGGTAACCAGTCTATCACAGGGAGACATGTACAGACAGACAGGTAACCAGTCTATCACAGGGAGACATGTAGAGACCGACAGGTAACCAGTCTATCACAGGGGGACATGTACAGACGGACAGGTAACCAGTCTATCACAGGGAGACATGAAGAGACAGACAGGTAACCAGTCTATCACAGGGAGACATGTAAAGACAGACAGGTAACCAGTCTATCACAGGGAGACATGTAGAGACAGACAGGTGACCAGTCTATCACAGGGAGACATGTAGAGACAGACAGGTAACCACTCTATCACAGGGAGACATGTAGAGACAGACAGGTAACCAGTCTATCACAGGGAGACATGTACAGACAGACAGGTAACCAGTCTATCACAGGGCTGACATGTAGAGACAGACAGGTAACCAGTCTATCACAGGGCTGACATGTAGAGACAGACAGGTAACCAGTCTATCATAGGGCTGACATGTAGAGACAGACAGGTGACCAGTCTATCACAGGGCTGACATGTAGAGAGAGACAGGTGACCAGTCTATCACAGGGCTGACATGTAGAGACAGACAGGTAACCAGTCTATCACAGGGAGACATGTAGAGACAGACAGGTAACCAGTCTATAACAGGGAGACATGTAGAGACAGACAGGTAACCAGTCTATCACAGGGCTGACATGTAGAGACAGACAGGCAACCAGTCTATCACAGGGCTGACATGTAGAGACAGACAGGTAACCAGTCTATCACAGGGCCGACATGTAGAGACAGACAGGTAACCAGTCTATCACAGGGAGACATGTAGAGACAGACAGGTGACCAGTCTATCACAGGGAGACATGTAGAGACAGACAGATAACCAGTCTATCACAGGGAGACATGTAGAGACAGACAGGTAACCAGTCTATCACAGGGCTGACATGTAGAGACAGACAGGTAACCAGTCTATCACAGGGAGACATGTAGAGACAGACAGGTAACCAGTCTATCACAGGGAGACATGTACACACAGACAGGTAACCAGTCTATCACAGGGCTGACATGTAGAGACAGACAGGTAACCAGTCTATCACAGGGAGACATGGAGAGACAGACAGGTAACCAGTCTATCACAGGGAGACATGTAAAGACAGACAGGTAACCAGTCTATCACAGGGAGACATGTAGAGACAGACAGGTGACCAGTCTATCACAGGGAGACATGTAGAGACAGACAGGTAACCAGTCTATCACAGGGGGACATGTAGAGACAGACAGGTAACCAGTCTATCACAGGGAGACATGTAGAGACAGACAGGTAACCAGTCTATCACAGGGAGACATGTAGAGACCGACAGGTAACCAGTCTTTCACAGGGGGACATGTAGAGACAGACAGGTAACCAGTCTATCACAGGGAGACATGTAGAGACGGACAGGTAACCAGTCTATCACAGGGAGACATGTAGAGACAGACAGGTAACCAGTCTATCACGGGGCCGACATTTAGAGACAGACAGGTAACCAGTCTATCACAGGGAGACATGTAGAGACAGACAGGTAACCAGTCTATCACAGGGCTGACATGTAGAGACAGACAGGTAACCAGTCTATCACAGGGAGACATGTAGAGACAGACAGGTAACCAGTCTATCACAGGGAGACATGTAGAGACAGACAGGTAACCAGTCTATCACAGGGCTGACATGTAGAGACAGACAGGTAACCAGTCTATCACAGGGCCGACATGTAGAGACAGACAGGTAACCAGTCTATCACAGGGAGACATGTACAGACAGACAGGTAACCAGTCTATCACAGGGCCGACATGTAGAGACAGACAGGTAACCAGTCTATCACAGGGAGACATGTAGAGACAGACAGGTAACCAGTCTATCACAGGGAGACATGTAGAGACAGACAGGTAACCAGTCTATCATAGGGCTGACATGTAGAGACAGACAGGTAACCAGTCTATCACATGGAGACATGTGGAGACAGACAGGTAACCAGTCTATCACAGGGAGACATGTAGAGACAGACAGGTAACCAGTCTATCACAGGGAGACATGTAGAGACCGACAGGTAACCAGTCTATCACAGGGGGACATGTAGAGACAGACAGGTAACCAGTCTATCACAGGGAGACATGTAGAGACAGACAGGTAACCAGTCTATCACAGGGAGACATGTAGAGACAGACAGGTAACCAGTCTATCATGGGGCCGACATGTAGAGACAGACAGGTAACCAGTCTATCACAGGGAGACATGTAGAGACAGACAGGTAACCAGTCTATCACAGGGGGACATGTAGAGACAGACAGGTAACCAGTCTATCACAGGGAGACATGTAGAGACAGACAGGTAACCAGTCTATCACAGGGAGACATGTAGAGACAGACAGGTAACCAGTCTATCACAGGGGGACATGTAGAGACAGACAGGTAACCAGTCTATCACAGGGAGACATGTAGAGACAGACAGGTAACCAGTCTATCACAGGGAGACATGTAGAGACAGACAGGTAACCAGTCTATCACAGGGAGACATGTAAAGACAGACAGGTAACCAGTCTATCACAGGGAGACATGTAGAGACAGACAGGTGACCAGTCTATCACAGGGAGACATGTAGAGACAGACAGGTAACCAGTCTATCACAGGGAGACATGTAGAGACAGACAGGTAACCAGTCTATCACAGGGCTGACATGTAGAGACAGACAGGTATCCAGTCTATCACAGGGAGACATGTAGAGACAGACAGGTAACCAGTCTATCACAGGGAGACATGTACAGACAGACAGGTAACCAGTCTATCACAGGGAGACATGTAGAGACCGACAGGTAACCAGTCTATCACAGGGGGACATGTACAGACAGACAGGTAACCAGTCTATCACAGGGAGACATGAAGAGACAGACAGGTAACCAGTCTATCACAGGGAGACATGTAAAGACAGACAGGTAACCAGTCTATCACAGGGAGACATGTAGAGACAGACAGGTGACCAGTCTATCACAGGGAGACATGTAGAGACAGACAGGTAACCAGTCTATCACAGGGAGACATGTAGAGACAGACAGGTAACCAGTCTATCACAGGGAGACATGTACAGACAGACAGGTAACCAGTCTATCACAGGGCTGACATGTAGAGACAGACAGGTAACCAGTCTATCACAGGGCTGACATGTAGAGACAGACAGGTAACCAGTCTATCATAGGGCTGACATGTAGAGACAGACAGGTGACCAGTCTATCACAGGGCTGACATGTAGAGAGAGACAGGTGACCAGTCTATCACAGGGCTGACATGTAGAGACAGACAGGTAACCAGTCTATCACAGGGAGACATGTAGAGACAGACAGGTAACCAGTCTATAACAGGGAGACATGTAGAGACAGACAGGTAACCAGTCTATCACAGGGCTGACATGTAGAGACAGACAGGCAACCAGTCTATCACAGGGCTGACATGTAGAGACAGACAGGTAACCAGTCTATCACAGGGCCGACATGTAGAGACAGACAGGTAACCAGTCTATCACAGGGAGACATGTAGAGACAGACAGGTGACCAGTCTATCACAGGGAGACATGTAGAGACAGACAGGTAACCAGTCTATCACAGGGAGACATGTAGAGACAGACAGGTAACCAGTCTATCACAGGGCTGACATGTAGAGACAGACAGGTAACCAGTCTATCACAGGGAGACATGTAGAGACAGACAGGTAACCAGTCTATCACAGGGAGACATGTACACACAGACAGGTAACCAGTCTATCACAGGGCTGACATGTAGAGACAGACAGGTAACCAGTCTATCACAGGGAGACATGGAGAGACAGACAGGTAACCAGTCTATCACAGGGAGACATGTAAAGACAGACAGGTAACCAGTCTATCACAGGGAGACATGTAGAGACAGACAGGTGACCAGTCTATCACAGGGAGACATGTAGAGACAGACAGGTAACCAGTCTATCACAGGGGGACATGTAGAGACAGACAGGTAACCAGTCTATCACAGGGAGACATGTAGAGACAGACAGGTAACCAGTCTATCACAGGGAGACATGTAGAGACCGACAGGTAACCAGTCTTTCACAGGGGGACATGTAGAGACAGACAGGTAACCAGTCTATCACAGGGAGACATGTAGAGACAGACAGGTAACCAGTCTATCACAGGGAGACATGTAGAGACAGACAGGTAACCAGTCTATCACGGGGCCGACATTTAGAGACAGACAGGTAACCAATCTATCACAGGGAGACATGTAGAGACAGACAGGTAACCAGTCTATCACAGGGCTGACATGTAGAGACAGACAGGTAACCAGTCTATCACAGGGAGACATGTAGAGACAGACAGGTAACCAGTCTATCACAGGGAGACATGTAGAGACAGACAGGTAACCAGTCTATCACAGGGCTGACATGTAGAGACAGACAGGTAACCAGTCTATCACAGGGCCGACATGTAGAGACAGACAGGTAACCAGTCTATCACAGGGAGACATGTACAGACAGACAGGTAACCAGTCTATCACAGGGCCGACATGTAGAGACAGACAGGTAACCAGTCTATCACAGGGAGACATGTAGAGACAGACAGGTAACCAGTCTATCACAGGGAGACATGTAGAGACAGACAGGTAACCAGTCTATCATAGGGCTGACATGTAGAGACAGACAGGTAACCAGTCTATCACATGGAGACATGTGGAGACAGACAGGTAACCAGTCTATCACAGGGAGACATGTAGAGACAGACAGGTAACCAGTCTATCACAGGGAGACATGTAGAGACCGACAGGTAACCAGTCTATCACAGGGGGACATGTAGAGACAGACAGGTAACCAGTCTATCACAGGGAGACATGTAGAGACAGACAGGTAACCAGTCTATCACAGGGAGACATGTAGAGACAGACAGGTAACCAGTCTATCACGGGGCCGACATGTAGAGACAGACAGGTAACCAGTCTATCACAGGGAGACATGTAGAGACAGACAGGTAACCAGTCTATCACAGGGGGACATGTAGAGACAGACAGTTAACCAGTCTATCACAGGGAGACATGTAGAGACAGACAGGTAACCAGTCTATCACATGGAGACATGTAGAGACAGACAGGTAACCAGTCTATCACAGGGGGACATGTAGAGACAGACAGAGAACCACTCTATCACAGGGAGACATGTAGAGACAGACAGGTAACCAGTCTATCACAGGGAGACATGTAGAGACAGACAGGTAACCAGTCTATCATGGGGCCGACATGTAGAGACAGACAGGTAACCAGTCTATCACAGGGAGACATGTAGAGACAGACAGGTAACCAGTCTATCACAGGGGGACATGTAGAGACAGACAGGTAACCAGTCTATCACAGGGAGACATGTAGAGACAGACAGGTAACCAGTCTATCACAGGGAGACATGTAGAGACAGACAGGTAACCAGTCTATCACAGGGGGACATGTAGAGACAGACAGGTAACCAGTCTATCACAGGGAGACATGTAGAGACAGACAGGTAACCAGTCTATCACAGGGAGACATGTAGAGACAGACAGGTAACCAGTCTATCACAGGGAGACATGTAGAGACAGACAGGTAACCAGTCTATCACAGGGCCGACATGTAGAGACAGACAGGTAACCAGTCTATCACAGGGAGACATGTAGAGACAGACAGGTAACCAGTCTATCACAGGGAGACATGTAGAGACAGACAGGTAACCAGTCTATCATGGGGCCGACATGTAGAGACAGACAGGTAACCAGTCTATCACAGGGAGACATGTAGAGACAGACAGGTAACCAGTCTATCACAGGGGGACATGTAGAGACAGACAGGTAACCAGTCTATCACAGGGAGACATGTAGAGACAGACAGGTAACCAGTCTATCACAGGGAGACATGTACAGACAGACAGGTAACCAGTCTATCACAGGGAGACATGTAGAGACCGACAGGTAACCAGTCTATCACAGGGAGACATGTAGAGACAGACAGGTAACCAGTCTATCACAGGGAGACATGTAGAGACCGACAGGTAACCAGTCTTTCACAGGGGGACATGTAGAGACAGACAGGTAACCAGTCTATCACAGGGAGACATGTAGAGACAGACAGGTAACCAGTCTATCACAGGGAGACATGTAGAGACAGACAGGTAACCAGTCTATCACGGGGCCGACATTTAGAGACAGACAGGTAACCAGTCTATCACACGGAGACATGTAGAGACAGACAGGTAACCAGTCTATCACAGGGCTGACATGTAGAGACAGACAGGTGACCAGTCTATCACAGGGCTGACATGTAGAGAGAGACAGGTGACCAGTCTATCACAGGGCTGACATGTAGAGACAGACAGGTAACCAGTCTATCACAGGGAGACATGTAGAGACAGACAGGTAACCAGTCTATCACAGGGAGACATGTAAAGACAGACAGGTGACCAGTCTATCACAGGGCTGACATGTAGAGAGAGACAGGTGACCAGTCTATCACAGGGCTGACATGTAGAGACAGACAGGTAACCAGTCTATCACAGGCTGACATGTAGAGACAGACAGGTGACCAGTCTATCACAGGGCTGACATGTAGAGACAGACAGGTAACCAGTCTATCACAGGGAGACATGTAGAAACAGACAGGTAACCAGTCTATCACAGGGAGACATGTAGAGACTGACAGGTAACCAGTCTATCACAGGGAGACATGTAGAGACAGACAGGTAACCAGTCTATCACAGGGCTGACATGTAGAGACAGACAGGCAACCAGTCTATCACAGGGCTGACATGTAGAGACAGACAGGTAACCAGTCTATCACAGGGCCGACATGTAGAGACAGACAGGTAACCAGTCTATCACAGGGAGACATGTAGAGACAGACAGGTAACCAGTCTATCACAGGGAGACATGTAGAGACAGACAGGTAACCAGTCTATCATGGGGCCGACATGTAGAGACAGACAGGTAACCAGTCTATCACAGGGAGACATGTAGAGACAGACAGGTAACCAGTCTATCACAGGGGGACATGTAGAGACAGACAGGTAACCAGTCTATCACAGGGAGACATGTAGAGACAGACAGGTAACCAGTCTATCACAGGGAGACATGTAGAGACAGACAGGTAACCAGTCTATCACATGGAGACATGTGGAGACAGACAGAAACCAGTCTATCACAGGGAGACATGTAGAGACAGACAGGTAACCAGTCTATCACAGGGAGACATGTAGAGACCGACAGGTAACCAGTCTATCACAGGGGGACATGTAGAGACAGACAGGTAACCAGTCTATCACAGGGCTGACATGTAGAGACAGACAGGTAACCAGTCTATCACAGGGCTGACATGTAGAGACAGACAGGTAACCAGTCTATCATAGGGCTGACATGTAGAGACAGACAGGTAACCAGTCTATCACATGGAGACATGTGGAGACAGACAGGTAACCAGTCTATCACAGGGAGACATGTAGAGACAGACAGGTAACCAGTCTATCACAGGGAGACATGTAGAGACCGACAGGTAACCAGTCTATCACAGGGGGACATGTAGAGACAGACAGGTAACCAGTCTATCACAGGGAGACATGTAGAGACAGACAGGTAACCAGTCTATCACAGGGAGACATGTAGAGACAGACAGGTAACCAGTCTATCACGGGGCCGACATGTAGAGACAGACAGGTAACCAGTCTATCACAGGGAGACATGTAGAGACAGACAGGTAACCAGTCTATCACAGGGGGACATGTAGAGACAGACAGTTAACCAGTCTATCACAGGGAGACATGTAGAGACAGACAGGTAACCAGTCTATCACATGGAGACATGTAGAGACAGACAGGTAACCAGTCTATCACAGGGGGACATGTAGAGACAGACAGGTAACCAGTCTATCACAGGGAGACATGTAGAGACCGACAGGTAACCAGTCTATCACAGGGGGACATGTAGAGACAGACAGGTAACCAGTCTATCACAGGGCTGACATGTAGAGACAGACAGGTAACCAGTCTATCACAGGGAGACATGTAGAGACAGACAGGTAACCAGTCTATCACGGGGCCGACATTTAGAGACAGACAGGTAACCAGTCTATCACAGGGGGACATGTAGAGACAGACAGGTAACCAGTCTATCACAGGGAGACATGTAGAGACAGACAGGTAACCAGTCTATCACAGGGAGACATGTAGAGACCGACAGGTAACCAGTCTTTCACAGGGGGACATGTAGAGACAGACAGGTAACCAGTCTATCACAGGGAGACATGTAGAGACAGACAGGTAACCAGTCTATCACAGGGAGACATGTAGAGACAGACAGGTAACCAGTCTATCACGGGGCCGACATTTAGAGACAGACAGGTAACCAGTCTATCACAGGGAGACATGTAGAGACAGACAGGTAACCAGTCTATCACAGGGCTGACATGTAGAGACAGACAGGTGACCAGTCTATCACAGGGCTGACATGTAGAGAGAGACAGGTGACCAGTCTATCACAGGGCTGACATGTAGAGACAGACAGGTAACCAGTCTATCACAGGGAGACATGTAGAGACAGACAGGTAACCAGTCTATCACAGGGAGACATGTAAAGACAGACAGGTGACCAGTCTATCACAGGGCTGACATGTAGAGAGAGACAGGTGACCAGTCTATCACAGGGCTGACATGTAGAGACAGACAGGTAACCAGTCTATCACAGGCTGACATGTAGAGACAGACAGGTGACCAGTCTATCACAGGGCTGACATGTAGAGACAGACAGGTAACCAGTCTATCACAGGGAGACATGTAGAGACAGACAGGTAACCAGTCTATCACAGGGAGACATGTAGAGACTGACAGGTAACCAGTCTATCACAGGGAGACATGTAGAGACAGACAGGTAACCAGTCTATCACAGGGCTGACATGTAGAGACAGACAGGCAACCAGTCTATCACAGGGCTGACATGTAGAGACAGACAGGTAACCAGTCTATCACAGGGCCGACATGTAGAGACAGACAGGTAACCAGTCTATCACAGGGAGACATGTAGAGACAGACAGGTAACCAGTCTATCACAGGGAGACATGTAGAGACAGACAGGTAACCAGTCTATCATGGGGCCGACATGTAGAGACAGACAGGTAACCAGTCTATCACAGGGAGACATGTAGAGACAGACAGGTAACCAGTCTATCACAGGGGGACATGTAGAGACAGACAGGTAACCAGTCTATCACAGGGAGACATGTAGAGACAGACAGGTAACCAGTCTATCACAGGGAGACATGTAGAGACAGACAGGTAACCAGTCTATCACAGGGGGACATGTAGAGACAGACAGGTAACCAGTCTATCACAGGGAGACATGTAGAGACAGACAGGTAACCAGTCTATCACAGGGAGACATGTAGAGACAGACAGGTAACCAGTCTATCACAGGGAGACATGTAAAGACAGACAGGTAACCAGTCTATCACAGGGAGACATGTAGAGACAGACAGGTGACCAGTCTATCACAGGGAGACATGTAGAGACAGACAGGTAACCAGTCTATCACAGGGAGACATGTAGAGACAGACAGGTAACCAGTCTATCACAGGGCTGACATGTAGAGACAGACAGGTAACCAGTCTATCACAGGGAGACATGTAGAGACAGACAGGTAACCAGTCTATCACAAGGAGACATGTACAGACAGACAGGTAACCAGTCTATAACAGGGAGACATGTAGAGACCGACAGGTAACCAGTCTATCACAGGGGGACATGTACAGACAGACAGGTAACCAGTCTATCACAGGGAGACATGAAGAGACAGACAGGTAACCAGTCTATCACAGGGAGACATGTCAAGACAGACAGGTAACCAGTCTATCACAGGGAGACATGTAGAGACAGACAGGTGACCAGTCTATCACAGGGAGACATGTAGAGACAGACAGGTAACCAGTCTATCACAGGGAGACATGTAGAGACAGACAGGTAACCAGTCTATCACAGGGAGACATGTACAGACAGACAGGTAACCAGTCTATCACAGGGCTGACATGTAGAGACAGACAGGTAACCAGTCTATCACAGGGCTGACATGTAGAGACAGACAGGTAACCAGTCTATCATAGGGCTGACATGTAGAGACAGACAGGTAACCAGTCTATCACATGGAGACATGTGGAGACAGACAGGTAACCAGTCTATCACAGGGAGACATGTAGAGACAGACAGGTAACCAGTCTATCACAGGGAGACATGTAGAGACCGACAGGTAACCAGTCTATCACAGGGGGACATGTAGAGACAGACAGGTAACCAGTCTATCACAGGGCTGACATGTAGAGACAGACAGGTAACCAGTCTATCACAGGGCTGACATGTAGAGACAGACAGGTAACCAGTCTATCATAGGGCTGACATGTAGAGACAGACAGGTAACCAGTCTATCACATGGAGACATGTGGAGACAGACAGGTAACCAGTCTATCACAGGGAGACATGTAGAGACAGACAGGTAACCAGTCTATCACAGGGAGACATGTAGAGACCGACAGGTAACCAGTCTATCACAGGGGGACATGTAGAGACAGACAGGTAACCAGTCTATCACAGGGAGACATGTAGAGACAGACAGGTAACCAGTCTATCAAAGGGAGACATGTAGAGACAGACAGGTAACCAGTCTATCACGGGGCCGACATGTAGAGACAGACAGGTAACCAGTCTATCACAGGGAGACATGTAGAGACAGACAGGTAACCAGTCTATCACAGGGGGACATGTAGAGACAGACAGTTAACCAGTCTATCACAGGGAGACATGTAGAGACAGACAGGTAACCAGTCTATCACATGGAGACATGTAGAGACAGACAGGTAACCAGTCTATCACAGGGGGACATGTAGAGACAGACAGGTAACCAGTCTATCACAGGGAGACATGTAGAGACAGACAGGTAACCAGTCTATCACAGGGAGACATGGAGAGACAGACAGGTAACCAGTCTATCACAGGGAGACATGTAAAGACAGACAGGTAACCAGTCTATCACAGGGAGACATGTAGAGACAGACAGGTGACCAGTCTATCACAGGGAGACATGTAGAGACAGACAGGTAACCAGTCTATCACAGGGGGACATGTAGAGACAGACAGGTAACCAGTCTATCACAGGGAGACATGTAGAGACAGACAGGTAACCAGTCTATCACAGGGAGACATGTAGAGACCGACAGGTAACCAGTCTTTCACAGGGGGACATGTAGAGACAGACAGGTAACCAGTCTATCACAGGGAGACATGTAGAGACAGACAGGTAACCAGTCTATCACAGGGAGACATGTAGAGACAGACAGGTAACCAGTCTATCACGGGGCCGACATTTAGAGACAGACAGGTAACCAGTCTATCACAGGGAGACATGTAGAGACAGACAGGTAACTAGTCTATCACAGGGAGACATGTAGAGACAGACAGGTAACCAGTCTATCACGGGGCCGACATTTAGAGACAGACAGGTAACCAGTCTATCACAGGGAGACATGTAGAGACAGACAGGTAACCAGTCTATCACAGGGCTGACATGTAGAGACAGACAGGTGACCAGTCTATCACAGGGCTGACATGTAGAGAGAGACAGGTGACCAGTCTATCACAGGGCTGACATGTAGAGACAGACAGGTAACCAGTCTATCACAGGGAGACATGTAGAGACAGACAGGTAACCAGTCTATCACAGGGAGACATGTACAGACAGACAGGTAACCAGTCTATCACAGGGAGACATGTAGAGACCGACAGGTAACCAGTCTATCACAGGGGGACATGTACAGACAGACAGGTAACCAGTCTATCACAGGGAGACATGAAGAGACAGACAGGTAACCAGTCTATCACAGGGAGACATGTAAAGACAGACAGGTAACCAGTCTATCACAGGGAGACATGTAGAGACAGACAGGTGACCAGTCTATCACAGGGAGACATGTAGAGACAGACAGGTAACCACTCTATCACAGGGAGACATGTAGAGACAGACAGGTAACCAGTCTATCACAGGGAGACATGTACAGACAGACAGGTAACCAGTCTATCACAGGGCTGACATGTAGAGACAGACAGGTAACCAGTCTATCACAGGGCTGACATGTAGAGACAGACAGGTAACCAGTCTATCATAGGGCTGACATGTAGAGACAGACAGGTGACCAGTCTATCACAGGGCTGACATGTAGAGAGAGACAGGTGACCAGTCTATCACAGGGCTGACATGTAGAGACAGACAGGTAACCAGTCTATCACAGGGAGACATGTAGAGACAGACAGGTAACCAGTCTATAACAGGGAGACATGTAGAGACAGACAGGTAACCAGTCTATCACAGGGCTGACATGTAGAGACAGACAGGCAACCAGTCTATCACAGGGCTGACATGTAGAGACAGACAGGTAACCAGTCTATCACAGGGCCGACATGTAGAGACAGACAGGTAACCAGTCTATCACAGGGAGACATGTAGAGACAGACAGGTGACCAGTCTATCACAGGGAGACATGTAGAGACAGACAGGTAACCAGTCTATCACAGGGAGACATGTAGAGACAGACAGGTAACCAGTCTATCACAGGGCTGACATGTAGAGACAGACAGGTAACCAGTCTATCACAGGGAGACATGTAGAGACAGACAGGTAACCAGTCTATCACAGGGAGACATGTACACACAGACAGGTAACCAGTCTATCACAGGGCTGACATGTAGAGACAGACAGGTAACCAGTCTATCACAGGGAGACATGGAGAGACAGACAGGTAACCAGTCTATCACAGGGAGACATGTAAAGACAGACAGGTAACCAGTCTATCACAGGGAGACATGTAGAGACAGACAGGTGACCAGTCTATCACAGGGAGACATGTAGAGACAGACAGGTAACCAGTCTATCACAGGGGGACATGTAGAGACAGACAGGTAACCAGTCTATCACAGGGAGACATGTAGAGACAGACAGGTAACCAGTCTATCACAGGGAGACATGTAGAGACCGACAGGTAACCAGTCTTTCACAGGGGGACATGTAGAGACAGACAGGTAACCAGTCTATCACAGGGAGACATGTAGAGACGGACAGGTAACCAGTCTATCACAGGGAGACATGTAGAGACAGACAGGTAACCAGTCTATCACGGGGCCGACATTTAGAGACAGACAGGTAACCAGTCTATCACAGGGAGACATGTAGAGACAGACAGGTAACCAGTCTATCACAGGGCTGACATGTAGAGACAGACAGGTAACCAGTCTATCACAGGGAGACATGTAGAGACAGACAGGTAACCAGTCTATCACAGGGAGACATGTAGAGACAGACAGGTAACCAGTCTATCACAGGGCTGACATGTAGAGACAGACAGGTAACCAGTCTATCACAGGGCCGACATGTAGAGACAGACAGGTAACCAGTCTATCACAGGGAGACATGTACAGACAGACAGGTAACCAGTCTATCACAGGGCCGACATGTAGAGACAGACAGGTAACCAGTCTATCACAGGGAGACATGTAGAGACAGACAGGTAACCAGTCTATCACAGGGAGACATGTAGAGACAGACAGGTAACCAGTCTATCATAGGGCTGACATGTAGAGACAGACAGGTAACCAGTCTATCACATGGAGACATGTGGAGACAGACAGGTAACCAGTCTATCACAGGGAGACATGTAGAGACAGACAGGTAACCAGTCTATCACAGGGAGACATGTAGAGACCGACAGGTAACCAGTCTATCACAGGGGGACATGTAGAGACAGACAGGTAACCAGTCTATCACAGGGAGACATGTACAGACAGACAGGTAACCAGTCTATCACAGGGAGACATGTAGAGACCGACAGGTAACCAGTCTATCACAGGGGGACATGTACAGACAGACAGGTAACCAGTCTATCACAGGGAGACATGAAGAGACAGACAGGTAACCAGTCTATCACAGGGAGACATGTAAAGACAGACAGGTAACCAGTCTATCACAGGGAGACATGTAGAGACAGACAGGTGACCAGTCTATCACAGGGAGACATGTAGAGACAGACAGGTAACCAGTCTATCACATGGAGACATGTGGAGACAGACAGGTAACCAGTCTATCACAGGGAGACATGTAGAGACAGACAGGTAACCAGTCTATCACAGGGAGACATGTAGAGACCGACAGGTAACCAGTCTATCACAGGGGGACATGTAGAGACAGACAGGTAACCAGTCTATCACAGGGAGACATGTAGAGACAGACAGGTAACCAGTCTATCACAGGGAGACATGTAGAGACAGACAGGTAACCAGTCTATCACGGGGCCGACATGTAGAGACAGACAGGTAACCAGTCTATCACAGGGAGACATGTAGAGACAGACAGGTAACCAGTCTATCACAGGGGGACATGTAGAGACAGACAGTTAACCAGTCTATCACAGGGAGACATGTAGAGACAGACAGGTAACCAGTCTATCACATGGAGACATGTAGAGACAGACAGGTAACCAGTCTATCACAGGGGGACATGTAGAGACAGACAGGTAACCACTCTATCACAGGGAGACATGTAGAGACAGACAGGTAACCAGTCTATCACAGGGAGACATGTAGAGACAGACAGGTAACCAGTCTATCATGGGGCCGACATGTAGAGACAGACAGGTAACCAGTCTATCACAGGGAGACATGTAGAGACAGACAGGTAACCAGTCTATCACAGGGGGACATGTAGAGACAGACAGGTAACCAGTCTATCACAGGGAGACATGTAGAGACAGACAGGTAACCAGTCTATCACAGGGAGACATGTAGAGACAGACAGGTAACCAGTCTATCACAGGGGGACATGTAGAGACAGACAGGTAACCAGTCTATCACAGGGAGACATGTAGAGACAGACAGGTAACCAGTCTATCACAGGGAGACATGTAGAGACAGACAGGTAACCAGTCTATCACAGGGAGACATGTAAAGACAGACAGGTAACCAGTCTATCACAGGGAGACATGTAGAGACAGACAGGTGACCAGTCTATCACAGGGAGACATGTAGAGACAGACAGGTAACCAGTCTATCACAGGGAGACATGTAGAGACAGACAGGTAACCAGTCTATCACAGGGCTGACATGTAGAGACAGACAGGTAACCAGTCTATCACAGGGAGACATGTAGAGACAGACAGGTAACCAGTCTATCACAGGGAGACATGTACAGACAGACAGGTAACCAGTCTATCACAGGGAGACATGTAGAGACCGACAGGTAACCAGTCTATCACAGGGGGACATGTACAGACAGACAGGTAACCAGTCTATCACAGGGAGACATGAAGAGACAGACAGGTAACCAGTCTATCACAGGGAGACATGTTAAGACAGACAGGTAACCAGTCTATCACAGGGAGACATGTAGAGACAGACAGGTGACCAGTCTATCACAGGGAGACATGTAGAGACAGACAGGTAACCAGTCTATCACAGGGAGACATGTAGAGACAGACAGGTAACCAGTCTATCACAGGGAGACATGTACAGACAGACAGGTAACCAGTCTATCACAGGGCTGACATGTAGAGACAGACAGGTAACCAGTCTATCACAGGGCTGACATGTAGAGACAGACAGGTAACCAGTCTATCATAGGGCTGACATGTAGAGACAGACAGGTGACCAGTCTATCACAGGGCTGACATGTAGAGAGAGACAGGTGACCAGTCTATCACAGGGCTGACATGTAGAGACAGACAGGTAACCAGTCTATCACAGGGAGACATGTAGAGACAGACAGGTAACCAGTCTATAACAGGGAGACATGTAGAGACAGACAGGTAACCAGTCTATCACAGGGCTGACATGTAGAGACAGACAGGCAACCAGTCTATCACAGGGCTGACATGTAGAGACAGACAGGTAACCAGTCTATCACAGGGCCGACATGTAGAGACAGACAGGTAACCAGTCTATCACAGGGAGACATGTAGAGACAGACAGGTGACCAGTCTATCACAGGGAGACATGTAGAGACAGACAGGTAACCAGTCTATCACAGGGAGACATGTAGAGACAGACAGGTAACCAGTCTATCACAGGGCTGACATGTAGAGACAGACAGGTAACCAGTCTATCACAGGGAGACATGTAGAGACAGACAGGTAACCAGTCTATCACAGGGAGAAATGTACACACAGACAGGTAACCAGTCTATCACAGGGCTGACATGTAGAGACAGACAGGTAACCAGTCTATCACAGGGAGACATGGAGAGACAGACAGGTAACCAGTCTATCACAGGGAGACATGTAAAGACAGACAGGTAACCAGTCTATCACAGGGAGACATGTAGAGACAGACAGGTGACCAGTCTATCACAGGGAGACATGTAGAGACAGACAGGTAACCAGTCTATCACAGGGGGACATGTAGAGACAGACAGGTAACCAGTCTATCACAGGGAGACATGTAGAGACAGACAGGTAACCAGTCTATCACAGGGAGACATGTAGAGACCGACAGGTAACCAGTCTTTCACAGGGGGACATGTAGAGACAGACAGGTAACCAGTCTATCACAGGGAGACATGTAGAGACAGACAGGTAACCAGTCTATCACAGGGAGACATGTAGAGACAGACAGGTAACCAGTCTATCACGGGGCCGACATTTAGAGACAGACAGGTAACCAATCTATCACAGGGAGACATGTAGAGACAGACAGGTAACCAGTCTATCACAGGGCTGACATGTAGAGACAGACAGGTAACCAGTCTATCACAGGGAGACATGTAGAGACAGACAGGTAACCAGTCTATCACAGGGAGACATGTAGAGACAGACAGGTAACCAGTCTATCACAGGGCTGACATGTAGAGACAGACAGGTAACCAGTCTATCACAGGGCCGACATGTAGAGACAAACAGGTAACCAGTCTATCACAGGGAGACATGTACAGACAGACAGGTAACCAGTCTATCACAGGGCCGACATGTAGAGACAGACAGGTAACCAGTCTATCACAGGGAGACATGTAGAGACAGACAGGTAACCAGTCTATCACAGGGAGACATGTAGAGACAGACAGGTAACCAGTCTATCATAGGGCTGACATGTAGAGACAGACAGGTAACCAGTCTATCACATGGAGACATGTGGAGACAGACAGGTAACCAGTCTATCACAGGGAGACATGTAGAGACAGACAGGTAACCAGTCTATCACAGGGAGACATGTAGAGACCGACAGGTAACCAGTCTATCACAGGGGGACATGTAGAGACAGACAGGTAACCAGTCTATCACAGGGAGACATGTAGAGACAGACAGGTAACCAGTCTATCACAGGGAGACATGTAGAGACAGACAGGTAACCAGTCTATCACGGGGCCGACATGTAGAGACAGACAGGTAACCAGTCTATCACAGGGAGACATGTAGAGACAGACAGGTAACCAGTCTATCACAGGGGGACATGTAGAGACAGACAGTTAACCAGTCTATCACAGGGAGACATGTAGAGACAGACAGGTAACCAGTCTATCACATGGAGACATGTAGAGACAGACAGGTAACCAGTCTATCACAGGGGGACATGTAGAGACAGACAGGTAACCACTCTATCACAGGGAGACATGTAGAGACAGACAGGTAACCAGTCTATCACAGGGAGACATGTAGAGACAGACAGGTAACCAGTCTATCATGGGGCCGACATGTAGAGACAGACAGGTAACCAGTCTATCACAGGGAGACATGTAGAGACAGACAGGTAACCAGTCTATCACAGGGGGACATGTAGAGACAGACAGGTAACCAGTCTATCACAGGGAGACATGTAGAGACAGACAGGTAACCAGTCTATCACAGGGAGACATGTAGAGACAGACAGGTAACCAGTCTATCACAGGGGGACATGTAGAGACAGACAGGTAACCAGTTTATCACAGGGAGACATGTAGAGACAGACAGGTAACCAGTCTATCACAGGGAGACATGTAGAGACAGACAGGTAACCAGTCTATCACAGGGAGACATGTAAAGATAGACAGGTAACCAGTCTATCACAGGGAGACATGTAGAGACAGACAGGTGACCAGTCTATCACAGGGAGACATGTAGAGACAGACAGGTAACCAGTCTATCACAGGGAGACATGTAGAGACAGACAGGTAACCAGTCTATCACAGGGCTGACATGTAGAGACAGACAGGTAACCAGTCTATCACAGGGAGACATGTAGAGACAGACAGGTAACCAGTCTATCACAGGGAGACATGTACAGACAGACAGGTAACCAGTCTATCACAGGGAGACATGTAGAGACCGACAGGTAACCAGTCTATCACAGGGGGACATGTACAGACAGACAGGTAACCAGTCTATCACAGGGAGACATGAAGAGACAGACAGGTAACCAGTCTATCACAGGGAGACATGTAAAGACAGACAGGTAACCAGTCTATCACAGGGAGACATGTAGAGACAGACAGGTGACCAGTCTATCACAGGGAGACATGTAGAGACAGACAGGTAACCAGTCTATCACAGGGAGACATGTAGAGACAGACAGGTAACCAGTCTATCACAGGGAGACATGTACAGACAGACAGGTAACCAGTCTATCACAGGGCTGACATGTAGAGACAGACAGGTAACCAGTCTATCACAGGGCTGACATGTAGAGACAGACAGGTAACCAGTCTATCATAGGGCTGACATGTAGAGACAGACAGGTGACCAGTCTATCACAGGGCTGACATGTAGAGAGAGACAGGTGACCAGTCTATCACAGGGCTGACATGTAGAGACAGACAGGTAACCAGTCTATCACAGGGAGACATGTAGAGACAGACAGGTAACCAGTCTATAACAGGGAGACATGTAGAGACAGACAGGTAACCAGTCTATCACAGGGCTGACATGTAGAGACAGACAGGCAACCAGTCTATCACAGGGCTGACATGTAGAGACAGACAGGTAACCAGTCTATCACAGGGCCGACATGTAGAGACAGACAGGTAACCAGTCTATCACAGGGAGACATGTAGAGACAGACAGGTAACCAGTCTATCACAGGGAGACATGTAGAGACAGACAGGTAACCAGTCTATCATGGGGCCGACATGTAGAGACAGACAGGTAACCAGTCTATCACAGGGAGACATGTAGAGACAGACAGGTAACCAGTCTATCACAGGGGGACATGTAGAGACAGACAGGTAACCAGTCTATCACAGGGAGACATGTAGAGACAGACAGGTAACCAGTCTATCACAGGGAGACATGTAGAGACAGACAGGTAACCAGTCTATCACAAGGGGACATGTAGAGACAGACAGGTAACCAGTCTATCACAGGGAGACATGTAGAGACAGACAGGTAACCAGTCTATCACAGGGAGACATGTAGAGACAGACAGGTAACCAGTCTATCACAGGGAGACATGTAAAGACAGACAGGTAACCAGTCTATCACAGGGAGACATGTAGAGACAGACAGGTGACCAGTCTATCACAGGGAGACATGTAGAGACAGACAGGTAACCAGTCTATCACAGGGAGACATGTAGAGACAGACAGGTAACCAGTCTATCACAGGGCTGACATGTAGAGACAGACAGGTAACCAGTCTATCACAGGGAGACATGTAGAGACAGACAGGTAACCAGTCTATCACAGGGAGACATGTACAGACAGACAGGTAACCAGTCTATCACAGGGCTGACATGTAGAGACAGACAGGTAACCAGTCTATCACAGGGCTGACATGTAGAGACAGACAGGTAACCAGTCTATCATAGGGCTGACATGTAGAGACAGACAGGTAACCAGTCTATCACATGGAGACATGTGGAGACAGACACGTAACCAGTCTATCACGGGGAGACATGTAGAGACAGACAGGTAACCAGTCTATCACAGGGAGACATGTAGAGACCGACAGGTAACCAGTCTATCACAGGGGGACATGTAGAGACAGACAGGTAACCAGTCTATCACAGGGCTGACATGTAGAGACAGACAGGTAACCAGTCTATCACAGGGAGACATGTAGAGACAGACAGGTAACCAGTCTATCACAGGGAGACATGTAAAGACAGACAGGTGACCAGTCTATCACAGGGCTGACATGTAGAGAGAGACAGGTGACCAGTCTATCACAGGGCTGACATGTAGAGACAGACAGGTAACCAGTCTATCACAGGCTGACATGTAGAGACAGACAGGTGACCAGTCTATCACAGGGCTGACATGAAGAGACAGACAGGTAACCAGTCTATCACAGGGAGACATGTAGAGACAGACAGGTAACCAGTCTATCACAGGGAGACATGTAGAGACTGACAGGTAACCAGTCTATCACAGGGAGACATGTAGAGACAGACAGGTAACCAGTCTATCACAGGGCTGACATGTAGAGACAGACAGGCAACCAGTCTATCACAGGGCTGACATGTAGAGACAGACAGGTAACCAGTCTATCACAGGGCCGACATGTAGAGACAGACAGGTAACCAGTCTATCACAGGGAGACATGTAGAGACAGACAGGTAACCAGTCTATCACAGGGAGACATGTAGAGACAGACAGGTAACCAGTCTATCATGGGGCCGACATGTAGAGACAGACAGGTAACCAGTCTATCACAGGGAGACATGTAGAGACAGACAGGTAACCAGTCTATCACAGGGGGACATGTAGAGACAGACAGGTAACCAGTCTATCACAGGGAGACATGTACAGACAGACAGGTAACCAGTCTATCACAGGGAGACATGTAGAGACAGACAGGTAACCATTCTATCACAGGGGGACATGTAGAGACAGACAGGTAACCAGTCTATCACAGGGAGACATGTAGAGACAGACAGGTAACCAGTCTATCACAGGGAGACATGTAGAGACAGACAGGTAACCAGTCTATCACAGGGAGACATGTAAAGACAGACAGGTAACCAGTCTATCACAGGGAGACATGTAGAGACAGACAGGTGACCAGTCTATCACAGGGAGACATGTAGAGACAGACAGGTAACCAGTCTATCACAGGGAGACATGTAGAGACAGACAGGTAACCAGTCTATCACAGGGAGACATGTAGAGACAGACAGGTAACCAGTCTATCACAGGGCTGACATGTAGAGACAGACAGGTGACCAGTCTATCACAGGGCTGACATGTAGAGAGAGACAGGTGACCAGTCTATCACAGGGCTGACATGTAGAGACAGACAGGTAACCAGTCTATCACAGGGAGACATGTAGAGACAGACAGGTTACCAGTCTATCACAGGGAGACATGTAGAGACAGACAGGTAACCAATCTATCACAGGGCTGACATGTAGAGACAGACAGGCAACCAGTCTATCACAGGGCTGACATGTAGAGACAGACAGGTAACCAGTCTATCACAGGGCCGACATGTAGAGACAGACAGGTAACCAGTCTATCACAGGGAGACATGTAGAGACAGACAGGTAACCAGTCTATCACAGGGAGACATGTAGAGACAGACAGGTAACCAGTCTATCATGGGGCCGACATGTAGAGACAGACAGGTAACCAGTCTATCACAGGGAGACATGTAGAGACAGACAGGTAACCAGTCTATCACAGGGGGACATGTAGAGACAGACAGGTAACCAGTCTATCACAGGGAGACATGTAGAGACAGACAGGTAACCAGTCTATCACAGGGAGACATGTAGAGACAGACAGGTAACCAGTCTATCACAAGGGGACATGTAGAGACAGACAGGTAACCAGTCTATCACAGGGAGACATGTAGAGACAGACAGGTAACCAGTCTATCACAGGGAGACATGTAGAGACAGACAGGTAACCAGTCTATCACAGGGAGACATGTAAAGACAGACAGGTAACCAGTCTATCACAGGGAGACATGTAGAGACAGACAGGTGACCAGTCTATCACAGGGAGACATGTAGAGACAGACAGGTAACCAGTCTATCACAGGGAGACATGTAGAGACAGACAGGTAACCAGTCTATCACAGGGCTGACATGTAGAGACAGACAGGTAACCAGTCTATCACAGGGAGACATGTAGAGACAGACAGGTAACCAGTCTATCACAGGGAGACATGTACAGACAGACAGGTAACCAGTCTATCACAGGGCTGACATGTAGAGACAGACAGGTAACCAGTCTATCACAGGGCTGACATGTAGAGACAGACAGGTAACCAGTCTATCATAGGGCTGACATGTAGAGACAGACAGGTAACCAGTCTATCGCATGGAGACATGTGGAGACAGACACGTAACCAGTCTATCACAGGGAGACATGTAGAGACAGACAGGTTACCAGTCTATCACAGGGAGACATGTAAAGACAGACAGGTGACCAGCCTATCACAGGGCTGACATGTAGAGAGAGACAGGTGACCAGTCTATCACAGGGCTGACATGTAGAGACAGACAGGTAACCAGTCTATGACAGGCTGACATGTAGAGACAGACAGGTGACCAGTCTATCACAGGGCGGTCATGTAGAGACAGACAGGTAACCAGTCTATCACAGGGAGACATGTAGAGACAGACAGGTAACCAGTCTATCACAGGGAGACATGTAGAGACAGACAGGTAACCAGTCTATCACAGGGAGACATGTAGAGACAGACAGGTAACCAGTCTATCACAGGGCTGACATGTAGAGACAGACAGGCAACCAGTCTATCACAGGGCTGACATGTAGAGACAGACAGGTAACCAGTCTATCACAGGGCCGACATGTAGAGACAGACAGGTAACCAGTCTATCACAGGGAGACATGTAGAGACAGACAGGTAACCAGTCTATCACAGGGAGACATGTAGAGACAGACAGGTAACCAGTCTATCATGGGGCCGACATGTAGAGACAGACAGGTAACCAGTCTATCACAGGGAGACATGTAGAGACAGACAGGTAACCAGTCTATCACAGGGGGACATGTAGAGACAGACAGGTAACCAGTCTATCACAGGGAGACATGTAGAGACAGACAGGTAACCAGTCTATCACAGGGAGACATGAAGAGACAGACAGGCAACCAGTCTATCACAGGGAGACATGTAAAGACAGACAGGTCACCAGTCTATCACAGGGAGACATGTAGAGACAGACAGGTGACCAGTCTATCACAGGGAGACATGTAGAGACAGACAGGTAACCAGTCTATCACAGGGAGACATGTAGAGACAGACAGGTAACCAGTCTATCACAGGGAGACATGTACAGACAGACAGGTAACCAGTCTATCACAGGGCTGACATGTAGAGACAGACAGGTAACCAGTCTATCACAGGGCTGACATGTAGAGACAGACAGGTAACCAGTCTATCATAGGGCTGACATGTAGAGACAGACAGGTAACCAGTCTATCACATGGAGACATGTGGAGACAGACAGGTAACCAGTCTATCACAGGGAGACATGTAGAGACAGACAGGTAACCAGTCTATCACAGGGAGACATGTAGAGACCGACAGGTAACCAGTCTATCACAGGGGGACATGTAGAGACAGACAGGTAACCAGTCTATCACAGGGCTGACATGTAGAGACAGACAGGTAACCAGTCTATCACAGGGCTGACATGTAGAGACAGACAGGTAACCAGTCTATCATAGGGCTGACATGTAGAGACAGACAGGTAACCAGTCTATCACATGGAGACATGTGGAGACAGACAGGTAACCAGTCTATCACAGGGAGACATGTAGAGACAGACAGGTAACCAGTCTATCACAGGGAGACATGTAGAGACCGACAGGTAACCAGTCTATCACAGGGGGACATGTAGAGACAGACAGGTAACCAGTCTATCACAGGGAGACATGTAGAGACAGACAGGTAACCAGTCTATCACAGGGAGACATGTAGAGACAGACAGGTAACCAGTCTATCACGGGGCCGACATGTAGAGACAGACAGGTAACCAGTCTATCACAGGGAGACATGTAGAGACAGACAGGTAACCAGTCTATCACAGGGGGACATGTAGAGACAGACAGTTAACCAGTCTATCACAGGGAGACATGTAGAGACAGACAGGTAACCAGTCTATCACATGGAGACATGTATAGACAGACAGGTAACCAGTCTATCACAGGGGGACATGTAGAGACAGACAGGTAACCAGTCTATCACAGGGAGACATGTAGAGACAGACAGGTAACCAGTCTATCACAGGGAGACATGGAGAGACAGACAGGTAACCAGTCTATCACAGGGAGACATGTAAAGACAGACAGGTAACCAGTCTATCACAGGGAGACATGTAGAGACAGACAGGTGACCAGTCTATCACAGGGAGACATGTAGAGACAGACAGGTAACCAGTCTATCACAGGGGGACATGTAGAGACAGACAGGTAACCAGTCTATCACAGGGAGACATGTAGAGACAGACAGGTAACCAGTCTATCACAGGGAGACATGTAGAGACAGACAGGTAACCAGTCTATCACAGGGAGACATGTAAAGACAGACAGGTAACCAGTCTATCACAGGGAGACATGTAGAGACAGACAGGTGACCAGTCTATCACAGGGAGACATGTAGAGACAGACAGGTAACCAGTCTATCACAGGGAGACATGTAGAGACAGACAGGTAACCAGTCTATCACAGGGCTGACATGTAGAGACAGACAGGTAACCAGTCTATAACAGGGAGACATGTAGAGACAGACAGGTAACCAGTCTATCACAGGGAGACATGTACAGACAGACAGGTAACCAGTCTATCACAGGGAGACATGTAGAGACCGACAGGTAACCAGTCTATCACAGGGGGACATGTACAGACAGACAGGTAACCAGTCTATCACAGGGAGACATGAAGAGACAGACAGGTAACCAGTCTATCACAGGGAGACATGTAAAGACAGACAGGTAACCAGTCTATCACAGGGAGACATGTAGAGACAGACAGGTGACCAGTCTATCACAGGGAGACATGTAGAGACAGACAGGTAACCAGTCTATCACAGGGAGACATGTAGAGACAGACAGGTAACCAGTCTATCACAGGGAGACATGTACAGACAGACAGGTAACCAGTCTATCACAGGGCTGACATGTAGAGACAGACAGGTAACCAGTCTATCACAGGGCTGACATGTAGAGACAGACAGGTAACCAGTCTATCATAGGGCTGACATGTAGAGACAGACAGGTAACCAGTCTATCACATGGAGACATGTGGAGACAGACAGGTAACCAGTCTATCACAGGGAGACATGTAGAGACAGACAGGTAACCAGTCTATCACAGGGAGACATGTAGAGACCGACAGGTAACCAGTCTATCACAGGGGGACATGTAGAGACAGACAGGTAACCAGTCTATCACAGGGCTGACATGTAGAGACAGACAGGTAACCAGTCTATCACAGGGCTGACATGTAGAGACAGACAGGTAACCAGTCTATCATAGGGCTGACATGTAGAGACAGACAGGTAACCAGTCTATCACATGGAGACATGTGGAGACAGACAGGTAACCAGTCTATCACAGGGAGACATGTAGAGACAGACAGGTAACCAGTCTATCACAGGGAGACATGTAGAGACCGACAGGTAACCAGTCTATCACAGGGGGACATGTAGAGACAGACAGGTAACCAGTCTATCACAGGGAGACATGTAGAGACAGACAGGTAACCAGTCTATCACAGGGAGACATGTAGAGACAGACAGGTAACCAGTCTATCACGGGGCCGACATGTAGAGACAGACAGGTAACCAGTCTATCACAGGGAGACATGTAGAGACAGACAGGTAACCAGTCTATCACAGGGGGACATGTAGAGACAGACAGTTAACCAGTCTATCACAGGGAGACATGTAGAGACAGACAGGTAACCAGTCTATCACATGGAGACATGTAGAGACAGACAGGTAACCAGTCTATCACAGGGGGACATGTAGAGACAGACAGGTAACCAGTCTATCACAGGGAGACATGTAGAGACAGACAGGTAACCAGTCTATCACAGGGAGACATGGAGAGACAGACAGGTAACCAGTCTATCACAGGGAGACATGTAAAGACAGACAGGTAACCAGTCTATCACAGGGAGACATGTAGAGACAGACAGGTGACCAGTCTATCACAGGGAGACATGTAGAGACAGACAGGTAACCAGTCTATCACAGGGGGACATGTAGAGACAGACAGGTAACCAGTCTATCACAGGGAGACATGTAGAGACAGACAGGTAACCAGTCTATCACAGGGAGACATGTAGAGACCGACAGGTAACCAGTCTTTCACAGGGGGACATGTAGAGACAGACAGGTAACCAGTCTATCACAGGGAGACATGTAGAGACAGACAGGTAACCAGTCTATCACAGGGAGACATGTAGAGACAGACAGGTAACCAGTCTATCACGGGGCCGACATTTAGAGACAGACAGGTAACCAGTCTATCACACGGAGACATGTAGAGACAGACAGGTAACCAGTCTATCACAGGGCTGACATGTAGAGACAGACAGGTGACCAGTCTATCACAGGGCTGACATGTAGAGAGAGACAGGTGACCAGTCTATCACAGGGCTGACATGTAGAGACAGACAGGTAACCAGTCTATCACAGGGAGACATGTAGAGACAGACAGGTAACCAGTCTATCACAGGGAGACATGTAAAGACAGACAGGTGACCAGTCTATCACAGGGCTGACATGTAGAGAGAGACAGGTGACCAGTCTATCACAGGGCTGACATGTAGAGACAGACAGGTAACCAGTCTATCACAGGCTGACATGTAGAGACAGACAGGTGACCAGTCTATCACAGGGCTGACATGTAGAGACAGACAGGTAACCAGTCTATCACAGGGAGACATGTAGAGACAGACAGGTAACCAGTCTATCACAGGGAGACATGTAGAGACTGACAGGTAACCAGTCTATCACAGGGAGACATGTAGAGACAGACAGGTAACCAGTCTATCACAGGGCTGACATGTAGAGACAGACAGGCAACCAGTCTATCACAGGGCTGACATGTAGAGACAGACAGGTAACCAGTCTATCACAGGGCCGACATGTAGAGACAGACAGGTAACCAGTCTATCACAGGGAGACATGTAGAGACAGACAGGTAACCAGTCTATCACAGGGAGACATGTAGAGACAGACAGGTAACCAGTCTATCATGGGGCCGACATGTAGAGACAGACAGGTAACCAGTCTATCACAGGGAGACATGTAGAGACAGACAGGTAACCAGTCTATCACAGGGGGACATGTAGAGACAGACAGGTAACCAGTCTATCACAGGGAGACATGTAGAGACAGACAGGTAACCAGTCTATCACAGGGAGACATGTAGAGACAGACAGGTAACCAGTCTATCACATGGAGACATGTGGAGACAGACAGGTAACCAGTCTATCACAGGGAGACATGTGGAGACAGACAGGTAACCAGTCTATCACAGGGAGACATGTAGAGACCGACAGGTAACCAGTCTATCACAGGGGGACATGTAGAGACAGACAGGTAACCAGTCTATCACAGGGCTGACATGTAGAGACAGACAGGTAACCAGTCTATCACAGGGCTGACATGTAGAGACAGACAGGTAACCAGTCTATCATAGGGCTGACATGTAGAGACAGACAGGTAACCAGTCTATCACATGGAGACATGTGGAGACAGACAGGTAACCAGTCTATCACAGGGAGACATGTAGAGACAGACAGGTAACCAGTCTATCACAGGGAGACATGTAGAGACCGACAGGTAACCAGTCTATCACAGGGGGACATGTAGAGACAGACAGGTAACCAGTCTATCACAGGGAGACATGTAGAGACAGACAGGTAACCAGTCTATCACAGGGAGACATGTAGAGACAGACAGGTAACCAGTCTATCACGGGGCCGACATGTAGAGACAGACAGGTAACCAGTCTATCACAGGGAGACATGTAGAGACAGACAGGTAACCAGTCTATCACAGGGGGACATGTAGAGACAGACAGTTAACCAGTCTATCACAGGGAGACATGTAGAGACAGACAGGTAACCAGTCTATCACATGGAGACATGTAGAGACAGACAGGTAACCAGTCTATCACAGGGGGACATGTAGAGACAGACAGGTAACCAGTCTATCACAGGGAGACATGTAGAGACCGACAGGTAACCAGTCTATCACAGGGGGACATGTAGAGACAGACAGGTAACCAGTCTATCACAGGGCTGACATGTAGAGACAGACAGGTAACCAGTCTATCACAGGGAGACATGTAGAGACAGACAGGTAACCAGTCTATCACGGGGCCGACATTTAGAGACAGACAGGTAACCAGTCTATCACAGGGGGACATGTAGAGACAGACAGGTAACCAGTCTATCACAGGGAGACATGTAGAGACAGACAGGTAACCAGTCTATCACAGGGAGACATGTAGAGACCGACAGGTAACCAGTCTTTCACAGGGGGACATGTAGAGACAGACAGGTAACCAGTCTATCACAGGGAGACATGTAGAGACAGACAGGTAACCAGTCTATCACAGGGAGACATGTAGAGACAGACAGGTAACCAGTCTATCACGGGGCCGACATTTAGAGACAGACAGGTAACCAGTCTATCACAGGGAGACATGTAGAGACAGACAGGTAACCAGTCTATCACAGGGCTGACATGTAGAGACAGACAGGTGACCAGTCTATCACAGGGCTGACATGTAGAGAGAGACAGGTGACCAGTCTATCACAGGGCTGACATGTAGAGACAGACAGGTAACCAGTCTATCACAGGGAGACATGTAGAGACAGACAGGTAACCAGTCTATCACAGGGAGACATGTAAAGACAGACAGGTGACCAGTCTATCACAGGGCTGACATGTAGAGAGAGACAGGTGACCAGTCTATCACAGGGCTGACATGTAGAGACAGACAGGTAACCAGTCTATCACAGGCTGACATGTAGAGACAGACAGGTGACCAGTCTATCACAGGGCTGACATGTAGAGACAGACAGGTAACCAGTCTATCACAGGGAGACATGTAGAGACAGACAGGTAACCAGTCTATCACAGGGAGACATGTAGAGACTGACAGGTAACCAGTCTATCACAGGGAGACATGTAGAGACAGACAGGTAACCAGTCTATCACAGGGCTGACATGTAGAGACAGACAGGCAACCAGTCTATCACAGGGCTGACATGTAGAGACAGACAGGTAACCAGTCTATCACAGGGCCGACATGTAGAGACAGACAGGTAACCAGTCTATCACAGGGAGACATGTAGAGACAGACAGGTAACCAGTCTATCACAGGGAGACATGTAGAGACAGACAGGTAACCAGTCTATCATGGGGCCGACATGTAGAGACAGACAGGTAACCAGTCTATCACAGGGAGACATGTAGAGACAGACAGGTAACCAGTCTATCACAGGGGGACATGTAGAGACAGACAGGTAACCAGTCTATCACAGGGAGACATGTAGAGACAGACAGGTAACCAGTCTATCACAGGGAGACATGTAGAGACAGACAGGTAACCAGTCTATCACAGGGGGACATGTAGAGACAGACAGGTAACCAGTCTATCACAGGGAGACATGTAGAGACAGACAGGTAACCAGTCTATCACAGGGAGACATGTAGAGACAGACAGGTAACCAGTCTATCACAGGGAGACATGTAAAGACAGACAGGTAACCAGTCTATCACAGGGAGACATGTAGAGACAGACAGGTGACCAGTCTATCACAGGGAGACATGTAGAGACAGACAGGTAACCAGTCTATCACAGGGAGACATGTAGAGACAGACAGGTAACCAGTCTATCACAGGGCTGACATGTAGAGACAGACAGGTAACCAGTCTATCACAGGGAGACATGTAGAGACAGACAGGTAACCAGTCTATCACAAGGAGACATGTACAGACAGACAGGTAACCAGTCTATCACAGGGGGACATGTAGAGACCGACAGGTAACCAGTCTATCACAGGGGGACATGTACAGACAGACAGGTAACCAGTCTATCACAGGGAGACATGAAGAGACAGACAGGTAACCAGTCTATCACAGGGAGACATGTAAAGACAGACAGGTAACCAGTCTATCACAGGGAGACATGTAGAGACAGACAGGTGACCAGTCTATCACAGGGAGACATGTAGAGACAGACAGGTAACCAGTCTATCACAGGGAGACATGTAGAGACAGACAGGTAACCAGTCTATCACAGGGAGACATGTACAGACAGACAGGTAACCAGTCTATCACAGGGCTGACATGTAGAGACAGACAGGTAACCAGTCTATCACAGGGCTGACATGTAGAGACAGACAGGTAACCAGTCTATCATAGGGCTGACATGTAGAGACAGACAGGTAACCAGTCTATCACATGGAGACATGTGGAGACAGACAGGTAACCAGTCTATCACAGGGAGACATGTAGAGACAGACAGGTAACCAGTCTATCACAGGGAGACATGTAGAGACCGACAGGTAACCAGTCTATCACAGGGGGACATGTAGAGACAGACAGGTAACCAGTCTATCACAGGGCTGACATGTAGAGACAGACAGGTAACCAGTCTATCACAGGGCTGACATGTAGAGACAGACAGGTAACCAGTCTATCATAGGGCTGACATGTAGAGACAGACAGGTAACCAGTCTATCACATGGAGACATGTGGAGACAGACAGGTAACCAGTCTATCACAGGGAGACATGTAGAGACAGACAGGTAACCAGTCTATCACAGGGAGACATGTAGAGACCGACAGGTAACCAGTCTATCACAGGGGGACATGTAGAGACAGACAGGTAACCAGTCTATCACAGGGAGACATGTAGAGACAGACAGGTAACCAGTCTATCAAAGGGAGACATGTAGAGACAGACAGGTAACCAGTCTATCACGGGGCCGACATGTAGAGACAGACAGGTAACCAGTCTATCACAGGGAGACATGTAGAGACAGACAGGTAACCAGTCTATCACAGGGGGACATGTAGAGACAGACAGTTAACCAGTCTATCACAGGGAGACATGTAGAGACAGACAGGTAACCAGTCTATCACATGGAGACATGTAGAGACAGACAGGTAACCAGTCTATCACAGGGGGACATGTAGAGACAGACAGGTAACCAGTCTATCACAGGGAGACATGTAGAGACAGACAGGTAACCAGTCTATCACAGGGAGACATGGAGAGACAGACAGGTAACCAGTCTATCACAGGGAGACATGTAAAGACAGACAGGTAACCAGTCTATCACAGGGAGACATGTAGAGACAGACAGGTGACCAGTCTATCACAGGGAGACATGTAGAGACAGACAGGTAACCAGTCTATCACAGGGGGACATGTAGAGACAGACAGGTAACCAGTCTATCACAGGGAGACATGTAGAGACAGACAGGTAACCAGTCTATCACAGGGAGACATGTAGAGACCGACAGGTAACCAGTCTTTCACAGGGGGACATGTAGAGACAGACAGGTAACCAGTCTATCACAGTGAGACATGTAGAGACAGACAGGTAACCAGTCTATCACAGGGAGACATGTAGAGACAGACAGGTAACCAGTCTATCACGGGGCCGACATTTAGAGACAGACAGGTAACCAGTCTATCACAGGGAGACATGTAGAGACAGACAGGTAACCAGTCTATCACAGGGAGACATGTAGAGACAGACAGGTAACCAGTCTATCACGGGGCCGACATTTAGAGACAGACAGGTAACCAGTCTATCACAGGGAGACATGTAGAGACAGACAGGTAACCAGTCTATCACAGGGCTGACATGTAGAGACAGACAGGTGACCAGTCTATCACAGGGCTGACATGTAGAGAGAGACAGGTGACCAGTCTATCACAGGGCTGACATGTAGAGACAGACAGGTAACCAGTCTATCACAGGGAGACATGTAGAGACAGACAGGTAACCAGTCTATCACAGGGAGACATGTAGAGACAGACAGGTAACCAGTCTATCACAGGGCTGACATGTAGAGACAGACAGGCAACCAGTCTATCACAGGTCTGACATGTAGAGACAGACAGGTAACCAGTCTATCACAGGGCCGACATGTAGAGACAGACAGGTAACCAGTCTATCACAGGGAGACATGTAGAGACAGACAGGTAACCAGTGTATCACAGGGAGACATGTAGAGACAGACAGGTAACCAGTCTATCATGGGGCCGACATGTAGAGACAGACAGGTAACCAGTCTATCACAGGGAGACATGTAGAGACAGACAGGTAACCAGTCTATCACAGGGGGACATGTAGAGACAGACAGGTAACCAGTCTATCACAGGGAGACATGTAGAGACAGACAGGTAACCAGTCTATCACAGGGGGACATGTAGAGACAGACAGGTAACCAGTCTATCACAGGGAGACATGTAGAGACAGACAGGTAACCAGTCTATCACAGGGAGACATGTAGAGACAGACAGGTAACCAGTCTATCACAGGGAGACATGTAAAGACAGACAGGTAACCAGTCTATCACAGGGAGACATGTAGAGACAGACAGGTGACCAGTCTATCACAGGGAGACATGTAGAGACAGACAGGTAACCAGTCTATCACAGGGAGACATGTAGAGACAGACAGGTAACCAGTCTATCACAGGGCTGACATGTAGAGACAGACAGGTAACCAGTCTATCACAGGGAGACATGTAGAGACAGACAGGTAACCAGTCTATCACAGGGAGACATGTAGAGACAGACAGGTAACCAGTCTATCACAGGGAGACATGTAGAGACCGACAGGTAACCAGTCTATCACAGGGGGACATGTACAGACAGACAGGTAACCAGTCTATCACAGGGAGACATGAAGAGACAGACAGGTAACCAGTCTATCACAGGGAGACATGTAAAGACAGACAGGTAACCAGTCTATCACAGGGAGACATGTAGAGACAGACAGGTGACCAGTCTATCACAGGGAGACATGTAGAGACAGACAGGTAACCAGTCTATCACAGGGAGACATGTAGAGACAGACAGGTAACCAGTCTATCACAGGGAGACATGTACAGACAGACAGGTAACCAGTCTATCACAGGGGGACATGTAGAGACAGACAGGTAACCAGTCTATCACAGGGCTGACATGTAGAGACAGACAGGTAACCAGTCTATCACAGGGCTGACATGTAGAGACAGACAGGTAACCAGTCTATCATAGGGCTGACATGTAGAGACAGACAGGTAACCAGTCTATCACATGGAGACATGTGGAGACAGACAGGTAACCAGTCTATCACAGGGAGACATGTAGAGACAGACAGGTAACCAGTCTATCAAAGGGAGACATGTAGAGACCGACAGGTAACCAGTCTATCACAGGGGGACATGTAGAGACAGACAGGTAACCAGTCTATCACAGGGAGACATGTAGAGACAGACAGGTAACCAGTCTATCACAGGGAGACATGTAGAGACAGACAGGTAACCAGTCTATCACGGGGCCGACATGTAGAGACAGACAGGTAACCAGTCTATCACAGGGAGACATGTAGAGACAGACAGGTAACCAGTCTATCACAGGGGGACATGTAGAGACAGACAGTTAACCAGTCTATCACAGGGAGACATGTAGAGACAGACAGGTAACCAGTCTATCACATGGAGACATGTAGAGACAGACAGGTAACCAGTCTATCACAGGGGGACATGTAGAGACAGACAGGTAACCAGTCTATCACAGGGAGACATGTAGAGACAGACAGGTAACCAGTCTATCACAGGGAGACATGGAGAGACAGACAGGTAACCAGTCTATCACAGGGAGACATGTAAAGACAGACAGGTAACCAGTCTATCACAGGGAGACATGTAGAGACAGACAGGTGACCAGTCTATCACAGGGAGACATGTAGAGACAGACAGGTAACCAGTCTATCACAGGGGGACATGTAGAGACAGACAGGTAACCAGTCTATCACAGGGAGACATGTAGAGACAGACAGGTAACCAGTCTATCACAGGGAGACATGTAGAGACCGACAGGTAACCAGTCTTTCACAGGGGGACATGTAGAGACAGACAGGTAACCAGTCTATCACAGGGAGACATGTAGAGACAGACAGGTAACCAGTCTATCACAGGGAGACATGTAGAGACAGACAGGTAACCAGTCTATCACGGGGCCGACATTTAGAGACAGACAGGTAACCAGTCTATCACAGGGAGACATGTAGAGACAGACAGGTAACCAGTCTATCACAGGGCTGACATGTAGAGACAGACAGGTGACCAGTCTATCACAGGGCTGACATGTAGAGAGAGACAGGTGACCAGTCTATCACAGGGCTGACATGTAGAGACAGACAGGTAACCAGTCTATCACAGGGAGACATGTAGAGACAGACAGGTAACCAGTCTATCACAGGGAGACATGTAGAGACAGACAGGTAACCAGTCTATCACAGGGCTGACATGTAGAGACAGACAGGCAACCAGTCTATCACAGGGCTGACATGTAGAGACAGACAGGTAACCAGTCTATCACAGGGCCGACATGTAGAGACAGACAGGTAACCAGTCTATCACAGGGAGACATGTAGAGACAGACAGGTAACCAGTCTATCACAGGGAGACATGTAGAGACAGACAGGTAACCAGTCTATCATGGGGCCGACATGTAGAGACAGACAGGTAACCAGTCTATCACAGGGAGACATGTAGAGACAGACAGGTAACCAGTCTATCACAGGGGGACATGTCGAGACAGACAGGTAACCAGTCTATCACAGGGAGACATGTAGAGACAGACAGGTAACCAGTCTATCACAGGGAGACATGTAGAGACAGACAGGTAACCAGTCTATCACAAGGGGACATGTAGAGACAGACAGGTAACCAGTCTATCACAGGGAGACATGTAGAGACAGACAGGTAACCAGTCTATCACAGGGAGACATGTAGAGACAGACAGGTAACCAGTCTATCACAGGGAGACATGTAAAGACAGACAGGTAACCAGTCTATCACAGGGAGACATGTAGAGACAGACAGGTGACCAGTCTATCACAGGGAGACATGTAGAGACAGACAGGTAACCAGTCTATCACAGGGAGACATGTAGAGACAGACAGGTAACCAGTCTATCACAGGGCTGACATGTAGAGACAGACAGGTAACCAGTCTATCACAGGGAGACATGTAGAGACAGACAGGTAACCAGTCTATCACAGGGAGACATGTACAGACAGACAGGTAACCAGTCTATCACAGGGCTGACATGTAGAGACAGACAGGTAACCAGTCTATCACAGGGCTGACATGTAGAGACAGACAGGTAACCAGTCTATCATAGGGCTGACATGTAGAGACAGACAGGTAACCAGTCTATCACATGGAGACATGTGGAGACAGACACGTAACCAGTCTATCACAGGGAGACATGTAGAGACAGACAGGTAACCAGTCTATCACAGAGAGACATGTAGAGACCGACAGGTAACCAGTCTATCACAGGGGGACATGTAGAGACAGACAGGTAACCAGTCTATCACAGGGCTGACATGTAGAGACAGACAGGTAACCAGTCTATCACAGGGAGACATGTAGAGACAGACAGGTAACCAGTCTATCACAGGGAGACATGTAAAGACAGACAGGTGACCAGTCTATCACAGGGCTGACATGTAGAGAGAGACAGGTGACCAGTCTATCACAGGGCTGACATGTAGAGACAGACAGGTAACCAGTCTATCACAGGCTGACATGTAGAGACAGACAGGTGACCAGTCTATCACAGGGCTGACATGTAGAGACAGACAGGTAACCAGTCTATCACAGGGAGACATGTAGAGACAGACAGGTAACCAGTCTATCACAGGGAGACATGTAGAGACTGACAGGTAACCAGTCTATCACAGGGAGACATGTAGAGACAGACAGGTAACCAGTCTATCACAGGGCTGACATGTAGAGACAGACAGGCAACCAGTCTATCACAGGGCTGACATGTAGAGACAGACAGGTAACCAGTCTATCACAGGGCCGACATGTAGAGACAGACAGGTAACCAGTCTATCACAGGGAGACATGTAGAGACAGACAGGTAACCAGTCTATCACAGGGAGACATGTAGAGACAGACAGGTAACCAGTCTATCATGGGGCCGACATGTAGAGACAGACAGGTAACCAGTCTATCACAGGGAGACATGTAGAGACAGACAGGTAACCAGTCTATCACAGGGGGACATGTAGAGACAGACAGGTAACCAGTCTATCACAGGGAGACATGTAAAGACAGACAGGTAACCAGTCTATCACAGGGAGACATGTACAGACAGACAGGTGACCAGTCTATCACAGGGAGACATGTAGAGACAGACAGGTAACCAGTCTATCACAGGGAGACATGTAGAGACAGACAGGTAACCAGTCTATCACAGGGCTGACATGTAGAGACAGACAGGTAACCAGTCTATCACAGGGAGACATGTAGAGACAGACAGGTAACCAGTCTATCACAGGGAGACATGTACAGACAGACAGGTAACCAGTCTATCACAGGGCTGACATGTAGAGACAGACAGGTAACCAGTCTATCACAGGGCTGACATGTAGAGACAGACAGGTAACCAGTCTATCATAGGGCTGACATGTAGAGACAGACAGGTAACCAGTCTATTACATGGAGACATGTGGAGACAGACAGGTAACCAGTCTATCACAGGGAGACATGTAGAGACAGACAGGTAACCAGTCTATCACAGGGAGACATGTAGAGACCGACAGGTAACCAGTCTATCACAGGGGGACATGTAGAGACAGACAGGTAACCAGTCTATCACAGGGAGACATGTAGAGACAGACAGGTAACCAGTCTATCACAGGGAGACATGTAGAGACAGACAGGTAACCAGTCTATCACGGGGCCGACATGTAGAGACAGACAGGTAACCAGTCTATCACAGGGAGACATGTAGAGACAGACAGGTAACCAGTCTATCACAGGGGGACATGTAGAGACAGACAGTTAACCAGTCTATCACAGGGAGACATGTAGAGACAGACAGGTAACCAGTCTATCACATGGAGACATGTAGAGACAGACAGGTAACCAGTCTATCACAGGGGGACATGTAGAGACAGACAGGTAACCAGTCTATCACAGGGAGACATGTAGAGACAGACAGGTAACCAGTCTATCACAGGGAGACATGGAGAGACAGACAGGTAACCAGTCTATCACAGGGAGACATGTAAAGACAGACAGGTAACCAGTCTATCACAGGGAGACATGTAGAGACAGACAGGTGACCAGTCTATCACAGGGAGACATGTAGAGACAGACAGGTAACCAGTCTATCACAGGGGGACATGTAGAGACAGACAGGTAACCAGTCTATCACAGGGAGACATGTAGAGACAGACAGGTAACCAGTCTATCACAGGGAGACATGAAGAGACCGACAGGTAACCAGTCTTTCACAGGGGGACATGTAGAGACAGACAGGTAACCAGTCTATCACAGGGAGACATGTAGAGACAGACAGGTAACCAGTCTATCACAGGGAGACATGTAGAGACAGACAGGTAACCAGTCTATCACGGGGCCGACATTTAGAGACAGAGAGGTAACCAGTCTATCACAGGGAGACATGTAGAGACAGACAGGTAACCAGTCTATCACAGGGCTGACATGTAGAGACAGACAGGTGACCAGTCTATCACAGGGCTGACATGTAGAGAGAGACAGGTGACCAGTCTATCACAGGGCTGACATGTAGAGACAGACAGGTAACCAGTCTATCACAGGGAGACATGTAGAGACAGACAGGTAACCAGTCTATCACAGGGAGACATGTAGAGACAGACAGGTAACCAGTCTATCACAGGGCTGACATGTAGAGACAGACAGGCAACCAGTCTATCACAGGGCTGACATGTAGAGACAGACAGGTAACCAGTCTATCACAGGGCCGACATGTAGAGACAGACAGGTAACCAGTCTATCACAGGGAGACATGTAGAGACAGACAGGTAACCAGTCTATCACAGGGAGACATGTAGAGACAGACAGGTAACCAGTCTATCATGGGGCCGACATGTAGAGACAGACAGGTAACCAGTCTATCACAGGGAGACATGTAGAGACAGACAGGTAACCAGTCTATCACAGGGGGACATGTAGAGACAGACAGGTAACCAGTCTATCACAGGGAGACATGTAGAGACAGACAGGTAACCAGTCTATCACAGGGAGACATGTAGAGACAGACAGGTAACCAGTCTATCACAAGGGGACATGTAGAGACAGACAGGTAACCAGTCTATCACAGGGAGACATGTAGAGACAGACAGGTAACCAGTCTATCACAGGGAGACATGTAGAGACAGACAGGTAACCAGTCTATCACAGGGAGACATGTAAAGACAGACAGGTAACCAGTCTATCACAGGGAGACATGTAGAGACAGACAGGTGACCAGTCTATCACAGGGAGACATGTAGAGACAGACAGGTAACCAGTCTATCACAGGGAGACATGTAGAGACAGACAGGTAACCAGTCTATCACAGGGCTGACATGTAGAGACAGACAGGTAACCAGTCTATCACAGGGAGACATGTAGAGACAGACAGGTAACCAGTCTATCACAGGGCTGACATGTAGAGACAGACAGGTAACCAGTCTATCACAGGGCCGACATGTAGAGACAGACAGGTAACCAGTCTATCACAGGGAGACATGTAGAGACAGACAGGTAACCAGTCTATCTCAGGGAGACATGTAGAGACAGACAGGTAACCAGTCTATCATGGGGCCGACATGTAGAGACAGACAGGTAACCAGTCTATCACAGGGCTGACATGTAGAGACAGACAGGTAACCAGTCTATCATAGGGCTGACATGTAGAGACAGACAGGTAACCAGTCTATCACATGGAGACATGTGGAGACAGACACGTAACCAGTCTATCACAGGGAGACATGTAGAGACAGACAGGTAACCAGTCTATCACAGGGAGACATGTAGAGACCGACAGGTAACCAGTCTATCACAGGGGGACATGTAGAGACAGACAGGTAACCAGTCTATCACAGGGCTGACATGTAGAGACAGACAGGTAACCAGTCTATCACAGGGAGACATGTAGAGACAGACAGGTAACCAGTCTATCACAGGGAGACATGTAAAGACAGACAGGTGACCAGTCTATCACAAGGCTGACATGTAGAGAGAGACAGTTGACCAGTCTATCACAGGGCTGACATGTAGAGACACACAGGTAACCAGTCTATCACAGGCTGACATGTAGAGACAGACAGGTGACCAGTCTATCACAGGGCTGACATGTAGAGACAGACAGGTAACCAGTCTATCACAGGGAGACATGTAGAGACTGACAGGTAACCAGTCTATCACAGGGAGACATGTAGAGACAGACAGGTAACCAGTCCATCACAGGGCTGACATTTAGAGACAGACAGGCAACCAGTCTATCACAGGGCTGACATGTAGAGACAGACAGGTAACCAGTCTATCACAGGGCCGACATGTAGAGACAGACAGGTAACCAGTCTATCACAGGGAGACATGTAGAGACAGACAGGTAACCAGTCTATCACAGGGAGACATGTAGAGACAGACAGGTAACCAGTCTATCATGGGGCCGACATGTAGAGACAGACAGGTAACCAGTCTATCACAGGGAGACATGTAGAGACAGACAGGTAACCAGTCTATCACAGGGGGACATGTAGAGACAGACAGGTAACCAGTCTATCACAGGGAGACATGTAGAGACAGACAGGTAACCAGTCTATCACAGGGAGACATGTAGAGACAGACAGGTAACCAGTCTATCACAGGGGGACATGTAGAGACAGACAGGTAACCAGTCTATCACAGGGAGACATGTAGAGACAGACAGGTAACCAGTCTATCACAGGGAGACATGTAGAGACAGACAGGTAACCAGTCTATCACAGGGAGACATGTAAAGACAGACAGGTAACCAGTCTATCACAGGGAGACATGTAGAGACAGACAGGTGACCAGTCTATCACAGGGAGACATGTAGAGACAGACAGGTAACCAGTCTATCACAGGGAGACATGTAGAGACAGACAGGTAACCAGTCTATCACAGGGCTGACATGTAGAGACAGACATGTAACCAGTCTATCACAGGGAGACATGTAGAGACAGACAGGTAACCAGTTTATCACAGGGAGACATGTACAGACAGACAGGTAACCAGTCTATCACAGGGAGACATGTAGAGACCGACAGGTAACCAGTCTATCACAGGGGGACATGTACAGACAGACAGGTAACCAGTCTATCACAGGGAGACATGAAGAGACAGACAGGTAACCAGTCTATCACAGGGAGACATGTAAAGACAGACAGGTAACCAGTCTATCACAGGGAGACATGTAGAGACAGACAGGTGACCAGTCTATCACAGGGAGACATGTAGAGACAGACAGGTAACCAGTCTATCACAGGGAGACATGTAGAGACAGACAGGTAACCAGTCTATCACAGGGAGACATGTACAGACAGACAGGTAACCAGTCTATCACAGGGCTGACATGTAGAGACAGACAGGTAACCAGTCTATCACAGGGCTGACATGTAGAGACAGACAGGTAACCAGTCTATCATAGGGCTGACATGTAGAGACAGACAGGTAACCAGTCTATCACATGGAGACATGTGGAGACAGACAGGTAACCAGTCTATCACAGGGAGACATGTAGAGACAGACAGGTAACCAGTCTATCACAGGGGGACATGTAGAGACAGACAGGTAACCAGTCTATCACAGGGAGACATGTAGAGACAGACAGGTAACCAGTCTATCACAGGGAGACATGTAGAGACAGACAGGTAACCAGTCTATCACAGGGAGACATGTAAAGACAGACAGGTAACCAGTCTATCACAGGGAGACATGTAGAGACAGACAGGTGACCAGTCTATCACAGGGAGACATGTAGAGACAGACAGGTAACCAGTCTATCACAGGGAGACATGTAGAGACAGACAGGTAACCAGTCTATCACAGGGCTGACATGTAGAGACAGACATGTAACCAGTCTATCACAGGGAGACATGTAGAGACAGACAGGTAACCAGTCTATCACAGGGAGACATGTACAGACAGACAGGTAACCAGTCTATCACAGGGAGACATGTAGAGACCGACAGGTAACCAGTCTATCACAGGGGGACATGTACAGACAGACAGGTAACCAGTCTATCACAGGGAGACATGAAGAGACAGACAGGTAACCAGTCTATCACAGGGAGACATGTAAAGACAGACAGGTAACCAGTCTATCACAGGGAGACATGTAGAGACAGACAGGTGACCAGTCTATCACAGGGAGACATGTAGAGACAGACAGGTAACCAGTCTATCACAGGGAGACATGTAGAGACAGACAGGTAACCAGTCTATCACAGGGAGACATGTACAGACAGACAGGTAACCAGTCTATCACAGGGCTGACATGTAGAGACAGACAGGTAACCAGTCTATCACAGGGCTGACATGTAGAGACAGACAGGTAACCAGTCTATCATAGGGCTGACATGTAGAGACAGACAGGTAACCAGTCTATCACATGGAGACATGTGGAGACAGACAGGTAACCAGTCTATCACAGGGAGACATGTAGAGACAGACAGGTAACCAGTCTATCACAGGGAGACATGTAGAGACCGACAGGTAACCAGTCTATCACAGGGGGACATGTAGAGACAGACAGGTAACCAGTCTATCACAGGGCTGACATGTAGAGACAGACAGGTAACCAGTCTATCACAGGGAGACATGTAGAGACAGACAGGTAACCAGTCTATCACAGGGAGACATGTAGAGACAGACAGGTAACCAGTCTATCACAGGGCTGACATGTAGAGACAGACAGGCAACCAGTCTATCACAGGGCTGACATGTAGAGACAGACAGGTAACCAGTCTATCACAGGGCCGACATGTAGAGACAGACAGGTAACCAGTCTATCACAGGGAGACATGTAGAGACAGACAGGTAACCAGTCTATCACAGGGAGACATGTAGAGACAGACAGGTAACCAGTCTATCATGGGGCCGACATGTAGAGACAGACAGGTAACCAGTCTATCACAGGGGGACATGTAGAGACAGACAGGTAACCAGTCTATCACAGGGCTGACATGTAGAGACAGACAGGTAACCAGTCTATCACAGGGAGACATGTAGAGACAGACAGGTAACCAGTCTATCACAGGGAGACATGTAGAGACAGACAGGTAACCAGTCTATCACAGGGCTGACATTTAGAGACAGACAGGCAACCAGTCTATCACAGGGCTGACATGTAGAGACAGACAGGTAACCAGTCTATCACAGGGCCGACATGTAGAGACAGACAGGTAACCAGTCTATCACAGGGAGACATGTAGAGACAGACAGGTAACCAGTCTATCACAGGGAGACATGTAGAGACAGACAGGTAACCAGTCTATCATGGGGCCGACATGTAGAGACAGACAGGTAACCAGTCTATCACAGGGATACATGTAGAGACAGACAGGTAACCAGTCTATCACAGGGGGACATGTAGAGACAGACAGGTAACCAGTCTATCACAGGGAGACATGTAGAGACAGACAGGTAACCAGTCTATCACAGGGAGACATGTAGAGACAGACAGGTAACCAGTCTATCACAGGGGGACATGTAGAGACAGACAGGTAACCAGTCTATCACAGGGAGACATGTAGAGACAGACAGGTAACCAGTCTATCACAGGGAGACATGTAGAGACAGACAGGTAACCAGTCTATCACAGGGAGACATGTAAAGACAGACAGGTAACCAGTCTATCACAGGGAGACATGTAGAGACAGACAGGTGACCAGTCTATCACAGGGAGACATGTAGAGACAGACAGGTAACCAGTCTATCACAGGGAGACATGTAGAGACAGACAGGTAACCAGTCTATCACAGGGCTGACATGTAGAGACAGACAGGTAACCAGTCTATCACAGGGAGACATGTAGAGACAGACAGGTAACCAGTCTATCACAGGGAGACATGTAGAGACAGACAGGTAACCAGTCTATCACAGGGAGACATGTACAGACAGACAGGTAACCAGTCTATCACAGGGCTGACATGTAGAGACAGACAGGTAACCAGTCTATCACAGGGCTGACATGTAGAGACAGACAGGTAACCAGTCTATCACATGGAGACATGTAGAGACAGACAGGTGACCAGTCTATCACAGGGAGACATGTAGAGACAGACAGGTAACCAGTCTATCACAGGGAGACATGTAGAGACAGACAGGTAACCAGTCTATCACAGGGCTGACATGTAGAGACAGACATGTAACCAGTCTATCACAGGGAGACATGTAGAGACAGACAGGTAACCAGTCTATCACAGGGAGACATGTACAGACAGACAGGTAACCAGTCTATCACAGGGAGACATGTAGAGACCGACAGGTAACCAGTCTATCACAGGGGGACATGTACAGACAGACAGGTAACCAGTCTATCACAGGGAGACATGAAGAGACAGACAGGTAACCAGTCTATCACAGGGAGACATGTAAAGACAGACAGGTAACCAGTCTGTCACAGGGAGACATGTAGAGACAGACAGGTGACCAGTCTATCACAGGGAGACATGTAGAGACAGACAGGTAACCAGTCTATCACAGGGAGACATGTACAGACAGACAGGTAACCAGTCTATCACAGGGCTGACATGTAGAGACAGACAGGTAACCAGTCTATCACAGGGCTGACATGTAGAGACAGACAGGTAACCAGTCTATCATAGGGCTGACATGTAGAGACAGACAGGTAACCAGTCTATCACATGGAGACATGTGGAGACAGACAGGTAACCAGTCTATCACAGGGAGACATGTAGAGACAGACAGGTAACCAGTCTATCACAGGGAGACATGTAGAGACCGACAGGTAACCAGTCTATCACAGGGGGACATGTAGAGACAGACAGGTAACCAGTCTATCACAGGGCTGACATGTAGAGACAGACAGGTAACCAGTCTATCACAGGGAGACATGTAGAGACAGACAGGTAACCAGTCTATCACAGGGAGACATGTAGAGACAGACAGGTAACCAGTCTATCACAGAGCTGACATGTAGAGACAGACAGGCAACCAGTCTATCACAGGGCTGACATGTAGAGACAGACAGGTAACCAGTCTATCACAGGGCCGACATGTAGAGACAGACAGGTAACCAGTCTATCACAGGGAGACATGTAGAGACAGACAGGTAACCAGTCTATCACAGGGAGACATGTAGAGACAGACAGGTAACCAGTCTATCATGGGGCCGACATGTAGAGACAGACAGGTAACCAGTCTATCACAGGGAGACATGTAGAGACAGACAGGTAACCAGTCTATCACAGGGGGACATGTAGAGACAGACAGGTAACCAGTCTATCACAGGGAGACATGTAGAGACAGACAGGTAACCAGTCTATCACAGGGAGACATGTAGAGACAGACAGGTAACCAGTCTATCACAGGGGGACATGTAGAGACAGACAGGTAACCAGTCTATCACAGGGAGACATGTAGAGACAGACAGGTAACCAGTCTATCACAGGGAGACATGTAGAGACAGACAGGTAACCAGTCTATCACAGGGAGACATGTAAAGACAGACAGGTAACCAGTCTATCACAGGGAGACATGTAGAGACAGACAGGTGACCAGTCTATCACAGGGAGACATGTAGAGACAGACAGGTAACCAGTCTATCACAGGGAGACATGTAGAGACAGACAGGTAACCAGTCTATCACAGGGCTGACATGTAGAGACAGACAGGTAACCAGTCTATCACAGGGAGACATGTAGAGACAGACAGGTAACCAGTCTATCACAGGGAGACATGTACAGACAGACAGGTAACCAGTCTATCACAGGGCTGACATGTAGAGACAGACAGGTAACCAGTCTATCACAGGGCTGACATGTAGAGACAGACAGGTAACCAGTCTATCATAGGGCTGACATGTAGAGACAGACAGGTAACCAGTCTATCACATGGAGACATGTGGAGACAGACACGTAACCAGTCTATCACATGGAGACATGTAGAGACAGACAGGTAACCAGTCTATCACAGGGAGACATGTAGAGACCGACAGGTAACCAGTCTATCACAGGGGGACATGTAGAGACAGACAGGTAACCAGTCTATCACATGGAGACATGTGGAGACAGACAGGTAACCAGTCTATCACAGGGAGACATGTAGAGACCGACAGGTAACCAGTCTATCACAGGGAGACATGTAGAGACAGACAGGTAACCAGTCTATCACAGGGAGACATGTAGAGACAGACAGGTAACCAGTCTATCACGGGGCCGACATGGAGAGACAGACAGGTAACCAGTCTATCACAGGGAGACATGTAGAGACAGACAGGTAACCAGTCTATCACAGGGGGACATGTAGAGACAGACAGGTAACCAGTCTATCACAGGGAGACATGTAGAGACAGACAGGTAACCAGTCTATCACATGGAGACATGTAGACAGACAGGTAACCAGTCTATCACAGGGGGACATGTAGAGACAGACAGGTAACCAGTCTATCACAGGGAGACATGTAGAGACAGACAGGTAACCAGTCTATCACAGGGAGACATGGAGAGACAGACAGGTAACCAGTCTATCACAGGGAGACATGTAAAGACAGACAGGTAACCAGTCTATCACAGGGAGACATGTAGAGACAGACAGGTGACCAGTCTATCACAGGGAGACATGTAGATACAGACAGGTAACCAGTCTATCACAGGGGGACATGTAGAGACAGACAGGTAACCAGTCTATCACAGGGAGACATGTAGAGACAGATAGGTAACCAGTATATCACAGGGAGACATGTAGAGACAGACAGGTAACCAGTCTATCACGGGGCCGACATGTAGAGACAGACAGGTAACCAGTCTATCACAGGGAGACATGTAGAGACAGACAGGTAACCAGTCTATCACAGGGGGACATGTAGAGACAGACAGGTAACCAATCTATCACATGGAGACATGTGGAGACAGACAGGTAACCAGTCTATCACAGGGAGACATGTAGAGACAGACAGGTAACCAGTCTATCACAGGGAGACATGTAGAGACAGACAGGTAACCAGTCTATCACAGGGAGACATGTAGAGACAGACAGGTAACCAGTCTATCACGGGGCCGACATTTAGAGACAGACAGGTAACCAGTCTATCACAGGGAGACATGTAGAGACAGACAGGTAACCAGTCTATCACAGGGCTGACATGTAGAGACAGACAGGTGACCAGTCTATCACAGGGCTGACATGTAGAGAGAGACAGGTGACCAGTCTATCACAGGGCTGACATGTAGAGACAGACAGGTAACCAGTCTATCACAGGCTGACATGTAGAGACAGACAGGTGACCAGTCTATCACAGGCTGACATGTAGAGACAGACAGGTGACCAGTCTATCACAGGGCTGACATGTAGAGACAGACACGTAACCAGTCTATCACAGGGAGACATGTAGAGACAGACAGGTAACCAGTCTATCACAGGAAGACATGTAGAGACCGACAGGTAACCAGTCTATCACAGGGGGACATGTAGAGACAGACAGGTAACCAGTCTATCACATGGAGACATGTGGAGACAGACAGGTAACCAGTCTATCACAGGGAGACATGTAGAGACAGACAGGTAACCAGTCTATCACAGGGAGACATGTAGAGACTGACAGGTAACCAGTCTATCACAGGGCCGACATGTAGAGACAGACAGGTAACCAGTCTATCACAGGGAGACATGTAGAGACAGACAGGTAACCAGTCTATCACAGGGAGACATGTAGAGACAGACAGGTAACCAGTCTATCATGGGGCCGACATGTAGAGACAGACAGGTAACCAGTCTATCACAGGGAGACATGTAGAGACAGACAGGTAACCAGTCTATCACAGGGGGACATGTAGAGACAGACAGGTAACCAGTCTATCACAGGGAGACATGTAGAGACAGACAGGTAACCAGTCTATCACAGGGAGACATGTAGAGACAGACAGGTAACCAGTCTATCACAGGGGGACATGTAGAGACAGACAGGTAACCAGTCTATCACAGGGAGACATGTAGAGACAGACAGGTAACCAGTCTATCACAGGGAGACATGTAGAGACAGACAGGTAACCAGTCTATCACAGGGAGACATGTAAAGACAGACAGGTAACCAGTCTATCACAGGGAGACATGTAGAGACAGACAGGTGACCAGTCTATCACAGGGAGACATGTAGAGACAGACAGGTAACCAGTCTATCACAGGGAGACATGTAGAGACAGACAGGTAACCAGTCTATCACAGGGCTGACATGTAGAGACAGACAGGTAACCAGTCTATCACAGGGAGACATGTAGAGACAGACAGGTAACCAGTCTATCACAGGGAGACATGTACAGACAGACAGGTAACCAGTCTATCACAGGGCTGACATGTAGAGACAGACAGGTAACCAGTCTATCACAGGGCTGACATGTAGAGACAGACAGGTAACCAGTCTATCATAGGGCTGACATGTAGAGACAGACAGGTAACCAGTCTATCACATGGAGACATGTGGAGACAGACACGTAACCAGTCTATCACATGGAGACATGTAGAGACAGACAGGTAACCAGTCTATCACAGGGAGACATGTAGAGACCGACAGGTAACCAGTCTATCACAGGGGGACATGTAGAGACAGACAGGTAACCAGTCTATCACATGGAGACATGTGGAGACAGACAGGTAACCAGTCTATCACAGGGAGACATGTAGAGACCGACAGGTAACCAGTCTATCACAGGGAGACATGTAGAGACAGACAGGTAACCAGTCTATCACAGGGAGACATGTAGAGACAGACAGGTAACCAGTCTATCACGGGGCCGACATGGAGAGACAGACAGGTAACCAGTCTATCACAGGGAGACATGTAGAGACAGACAGGTAACCAGTCTATCACAGGGGGACATGTAGAGACAGACAGGTAACCAGTCTATCACAGGGAGACATGTAGAGACAGACAGGTAACCAGTCTATCACATGGAGACATGTAGACAGACAGGTAACCAGTCTATCACAGGGGGACATGTAGAGACAGACAGGTAACCAGTCTATCACAGGGAGACATGTAGAGACAGACAGGTAACCAGTCTATCACAGGGAGACATGGAGAGACAGACAGGTAACCAGTCTATCACAGGGAGACATGTAAAGACAGACAGGTAACCAGTCTATCACAGGGAGACATGTAGAGACAGACAGGTGACCAGTCTATCACAGGGAGACATGTAGATACAGACAGGTAACCAGTCTATCACAGGGGGACATGTAGAGACAGACAGGTAACCAGTCTATCACAGGGAGACATGTAGAGACAGATAGGTAACCAGTATATCACAGGGAGACATGTAGAGACAGACAGGTAACCAGTCTATCACAGGGCCGACATGTAGAGACAGACAGGTAACCAGTCTATCACAGGGAGACATGTAGAGACAGACAGGTAACCAGTCTATCACAGGGGGACATGTAGAGACAGACAGGTAACCAATCTATCACATGGAGACATGTGGAGACAGACAGGTAACCAGTCTATCACAGGGAGACATGTAGAGACAGACAGGTAACCAGTCTATCACAGGGAGACATGTAGAGACAGACAGGTAACCAGTCTATCACAGGGAGACATGTAGAGACAGACAGGTAACCAGTCTATCACGGGGCCGACATTTAGAGACAGACAGGTAACCAGTCTATCACAGGGAGACATGTAGAGACAGACAGGTAACCAGTCTATCACAGGGCTGACATGTAGAGACAGACAGGTGACCAGTCTATCACAGGGCTGACATGTAGAGAGAGACAGGTGACCAGTCTATCACAGGGCTGACATGTAGAGACAGACAGGTAACCAGTCTATCACAGGCTGACATGTAGAGACAGACAGGTGACCAGTCTATCACAGGCTGACATGTAGAGACAGACAGGTGACCAGTCTATCACAGGGCTGACATGTAGAGACAGACACGTAACCAGTCTATCACAGGGAGACATGTAGAGACAGACAGGTAACCAGTCTATCACAGGGAGACATGTAGAGACCGACAGGTAACCAGTCTATCACAGGGCCGACATGTAGAGACAGACAGGTAACCAGTCTATCACAGGGAGACATGTAGAGACAGACAGGTAACCAGTCTATCACAGGGAGACATGTAGAGACAGACAGGTAACCAGTCTATCATGGGGCCGACATGTAGAGACAGACAGGTAACCAGTCTATCACAGGGAGACATGTAGAGACAGACAGGTAACCAGTCTATCACAGGGGGACATGTAGAGACAGACAGGTAACCAGTCTATCACAGGGAGACATGTAGAGACAGACAGGTAACCAGTCTATCACAGGGAGACATGTAGAGACAGACAGGTAACCAGTCTATCACAGGGGGACATGTAGAGACAGACAGGTAACCAGTCTATCACAGGGAGACATGTAGAGACAGACAGGTAACCAGTCTATCACAGGGAGACATGTAGAGACAGACAGGTAACCAGTCTATCACAGGGAGACATGTAAAGACAGACAGGTAACCAGTCTATCACAGGGAGACATGTAGAGACAGACAGGTGACCAGTCTATCACAGGGAGACATGTAGAGACAGACAGGTAACCAGTCTATCACAGGGAGACATGTAGAGACAGACAGGTAACCAGTCTATCACAGGGCTGACATGTAGAGACAGACAGGTAACCAGTCTATCACAGGGAGACATGTAGAGACAGACAGGTAACCAGTCTATCACAGGGAGACATGTACAGACAGACAGGTAACCAGTCTATCACAGGGCTGACATGTAGAGACAGACAGGTAACCAGTCTATCACAGGGCTGACATGTAGAGACAGACAGGTAACCAGTCTATCATAGGGCTGACATGTAGAGACAGACAGGTAACCAGTCTATCACATGGAGACATGTGGAGACAGACACGTAACCAGTCTATCACATGGAGACATGTAGAGACAGACAGGTAACCAGTCTATCACAGGGAGACATGTAGAGACCGACAGGTAACCAGTCTATCACAGGGGGACATGTAGAGACAGACAGGTAACCAGTCTATCACATGGAGACATGTGGAGACAGACAGGTAACCAGTCTATCACAGGGAGACATGTAGAGACCGACAGGTAACCAGTCTATCACAGGGAGACATGTAGAGACAGACAGGTAACCAGTCTATCACAGGGAGACATGTAGAGACAGACAGGTAACCAGTCTATCACGGGGCCGACATGGAGAGACAGACAGGTAACCAGTCTATCACAGGGAGACATGTAGAGACAGACAGGTAACCAGTCTATCACAGGGGGACATGTAGAGACAGACAGGTAACCAGTCTATCACAGGGAGACATGTAGAGACAGACAGGTAACCAGTCTATCACATGGAGACATGTAGACAGACAGGTAACCAGTCTATCACAGGGGGACATGTAGAGACAGACAGGTAACCAGTCTATCACAGGGAGACATGTAGAGACAGACAGGTAACTAGTCTATCACAGGGAGACATGGAGAGACAGACAGGTAACCAGTCTATCACAGGGAGACATGTAAAGACAGACAGGTAACCAGTCTATCACAGGGAGACATGTAGAGACAGACAGGTGACCAGTCTATCACAGGGAGACATGTAGATACAGACAGGTAACCAGTCTATCACAGGGGGACATGTAGAGACAGACAGGTAACCAGTCTATCACAGGGAGACATGTAGAGACAGATAGGCAACCAGTATATCACAGGGAGACATGTAGAGACAGACAGGTAACCAGTCTATCACGGGGCCGACATGTAGAGACAGACAGGTAACCAGTCTATCACAGGGAGACATGTAGAGACAGACAGGTAACCAGTCTATCACAGGGGGACATGTAGAGACAGACAGGTAACCAATCTATCACATGGAGACATGTGGAGACAGACAGGTAACCAGTCTAACACAGGGAGACATGTAGAGACAGACAGGTAACCAGTCTATCACAGGGAGACATGTAGAGACAGACAGGTAACCAGTCTATCACATGGAGACATGTGGAGACAGACACGTAACCAGTCTATCACAGGGAGACATGTAGAGACCGACAGGTAACCAGTCTATCACAGGGGGACATGTAGAGACAGACAGGTAACCAGTCTATCACATGGAGACATGTGGAGACAGACAGGTAACCAGTCTATCACAGGGAGACATGTAGAGACAGACAGGTAACCAGTCTATCACAGGGAGACATGTAGAGACCGACAGGTAACCAGTCTATCACAGGGGGACATGTAGAGACCGACAGGTAACCAGTCTATCATAGGGCTGACATGTAGAGACAGACAGGTAACCAGTCTATCACATGGAGACATGTGGAGACAGACAGGTAACCAGTCTATCACAGGGAGACATGTAGAGACAGACAGGTAACCAGTCTATCACAGGGAGACATGTAGAGACCGACAGGTAACCAGTCTATCACAGGGGGACATGTAGAGACAGACAGGTAACCAGTCTATCACAGGGCTGACATGTAGAGACAGACAGGTAACCAGTCTATCACAGGGAGACATGTAGAGACAGACAGGTAACCAGTCTATCACAGGGAGACATGTAGAGACAGACAGGTGACCAGTCTATCACAGGGAGACATGTAGAGACAGACAGGTAACCAGTCTATCACAGGGAGACATGTAGAGACAGACAGGTAACCAGTCTATCACAGGGCTGACATGTAGAGACAGACAGGTAACCAGTCTATCACAGGGAGACATGTAGAGACAGACAGGTAACCAGTCTATCACAGGGAGACATGTACAGACAGACAGGTAACCAGTCTATCACAGGGAGACATGTAGAGACCGACAGGTAACCAGTTTATCACAGGGGGACATGTACAGACAGACAGGTAACCAGTCTATCACAGGGAGACATGAAGAGACAGACAGGTAACCAGTCTATCACAGGGAGACATGTAAAGACAGACAGGTAACCAGTCTATCACAGGGAGACATGTAGAGACAGACAGGTGACCAGTCTATCACAGGGAGACATGTAGAGACAGACAGGTAACCAGTCTATCACAGGGAGACATGTAGAGACAGACAGGAAACCAGTCTATCACAGGGAGACATGTACAGACAGACAGGTAACCAGTCTATCACAGGGCTGACATGTAGAGACAGACAGGTAACCAGTCTATCACAGGGCTGACATGTAGAGACAGACAGGTAACCAGTCTATCATAGGGCTGACATGTAGTGACAGACAGGTAACCAGTCTATCACATGGAGACATGTGGAGACAGACAGGTAACCAGTCTATCACAGGGAGACATGTAGAGACAGACAGGTAACCAGTCTATCACAGGGAGACATGTAGAGACCGACAGGTAACCAGTCTATCACAGGGGGACATGTAGAGACAGACAGGTAACCAGTCTATCACAGGGCTGACATGTAGAGACAGACAGGTAACCAGTCTATCACAGGGCTGACATGTAGAGACAGACAGGTAACCAGTCTATCATAGGGCTGACATGTAGAGACAGACAGGTAACCAGTCTATCACATGGAGACATGTGGAGACAGACAGGTAACCAGTCTATCACAGGGAGACATGTAGAGACAGACAGGTAACCAGTCTATCACAGGGAGACATGTAGAGACCGACAGGTAACCAGTCTATCACAGGGGGACATGTAGAGACAGACAGGTAACCAGTCTATCACAGGGAGACATGTAGAGACAGACAGGTAACCAGTCTATCACAGAGAGACATGTAGAGACAGACAGGTAACCAGTCTATCACGGGGCCGACATGTAGAGACAGACAGGTAACCAGTCTATCACAGGGAGACATGTAGAGACAGACAGGTAACCAGTCTATCACAGGGGGATATGTAGAGACAGACAGTTAACCAGTCTATCACAGGGAGACATGTAGAGACAGACAGGTAACCAGTCTATCACATGGAGACATGTAGAGACAGACAGGTAACCAGTCTATCACAGGGGGACATGTAGAGACAGACAGGTAACCAGTCTATCACAGGGAGACATGTAGAGACAGACAGGTAACCAGTCTATCACAGGGAGACATGGAGAGACAGACAGGTAACCAGTCTATCACAGGGAGACATGTAAAGACAGACAGGTAACCAGTCTATCACAGGGAGACATATAGAGACAGACAGGTGACCAGTCTATCACAGGGAGACATGTAGAGACAGACAGGTAACCAGTCTATCACAGGGGGACATGTAGAGACAGACAGGTAACCAGTCTATCACAGGGAGACATGTAGAGACAGACAGGTAACCAGTCTATCACAGCGAGACATGTAGAGACCGACAGGTAACCAGTCTTTCACAGGGGGACATGTAGAGACAGACAGGTAACCAGTCTATCACAGGGAGACATGTAGAGACAGACAGGTAACCAGTCTATCACAGGGAGACATGGAGAGACAGACAGGTAACCAGTCTATCACAGGGAGACATGTAAAGACAGACAGGTAACCAGTCTATCACAGGGAGACATGTAGAGACAGACAGGTGACCAGTCTATCACAGGGAGACATGTAGATACAGACAGGTAACCAGTCTATCACAGGGGGACATGTAGAGACAGACAGGTAACCAGTCTATCATAGGGCTGACATGTAGTGACAGACAGGTAACCAGTCTATCACATGGAGACATGTGGAGACAGACAGGTAACCAGTCTATCACAGGGAGACATGTAGAGACAGACAGGTAACCAGTCTATCACAGGGAGACATGTAGAGACCGACAGGTAACCAGTCTATCACAGGGGGACATGTAGAGACAGACAGGTAACCAGTCTATCACAGGGCTGACATGTAGAGACAGACAGGTAACCAGTCTATCACAGGGAGACATGTAAAGACAGACAGGTAACCAGTCTATCACAGGGAGACATGTAGAGACAGACAGGTGACCAGTCTATCACAGGGAGACATGTAGATACAGACAGGTAACCAGTCTATCACAGGGGGACATGTAGAGACAGACAGGTAACCAGTCTATCACAGGGAGACATGTAGAGACAGATAGGTAACCAGTATATCACAGGGAGACATGTAGAGACAGACAGGTAACCAGTCTATCACGGGGCCGACATGTAGAGACAGACAGGTAACCAGTCTATCACAGGGAGACATGTAGAGACAGACAGGTAACCAGTCTATCACAGGGGGACATGTAGAGACAGACAGGTAACCAATCTATCACATGGAGACATGTGGAGACAGACAGGTAACCAGTCTATCACAGGGAGACATGTAGAGACAGACAGGTAACCAGTCTATCACAGGGAGACATGTAGAGACAGACAGGTAACCAGTCTATCACAGGGAGACATGTAGAGACAGACAGGTAACCAGTCTATCACGGGGCCGACATTTAGAGACAGACAGGTAACCAGTCTATCACAGGGAGACATGTAGAGACAGACAGGTAACCAGTCTATCACAGGGCTGACATGTAGAGACAGACAGGTGACCAGTCTATCACAGGGCTGACATGTAGAGAGAGACAGGTGACCAGTCTATCACAGGGCTGACATGTAGAGACAGACAGGTAACCAGTCTATCACAGGCTGACATGTAGAGACAGACAGGTGACCAGTCTATCACAGGCTGACATGTAGAGACAGACAGGTGACCAGTCTATCACAGGGCTGACATGTAGAGACAGACACGTAACCAGTCTATCACAGGGAGACATGTAGAGACAGACAGGTAACCAGTCTATCACAGGAAGACATGTAGAGACCGACAGGTAACCAGTCTATCACAGGGGGACATGTAGAGACAGACAGGTAACCAGTCTATCACATGGAGACATGTGGAGACAGACAGGTAACCAGTCTATCACAGGGAGACATGTAGAGACAGACAGGTAACCAGTCTATCACAGGGAGACATGTAGAGACCGACAGGTAACCAGTCTATCACAGGGCCGACATGTAGAGACAGACAGGTAACCAGTCTATCACAGGGAGACATGTAGAGACAGACAGGTAACCAGTCTATCACAGGGAGACATGTAGAGACAGACAGGTAACCAGTCTATCATGGGGCCGACATGTAGAGACAGACAGGTAACCAGTCTATCACAGGGAGACATGTAGAGACAGACAGGTAACCAGTCTATCACAGGGGGACATGTAGAGACAGACAGGTAACCAGTCTATCACAGGGAGACATGTAGAGACAGACAGGTAACCAGTCTATCACAGGGAGACATGTAGAGACAGACAGGTAACCAGTCTATCACAGGGGGACATGTAGAGACAGACAGGTAACCAGTCTATCACAGGGAGACATGTAGAGACAGACAGGTAACCAGTCTATCACAGGGAGACATGTAGAGACAGACAGGTAACCAGTCTATCACAGGGAGACATGTAAAGACAGACAGGTAACCAGTCTATCACAGGGAGACATGTAGAGACAGACAGGTGACCAGTCTATCACAGGGAGACATGTAGAGACAGACAGGTAACCAGTCTATCACAGGGAGACATGTAGAGACAGACAGGTAACCAGTCTATCACAGGGCTGACATGTAGAGACAGACAGGTAACCAGTCTATCACAGGGAGACATGTAGAGACAGACAGGTAACCAGTCTATCACAGGGAGACATGTACAGACAGACAGGTAACCAGTCTATCACAGGGCTGACATGTAGAGACAGACAGGTAACCAGTCTATCACAGGGCTGACATGTAGAGACAGACAGGTAACCAGTCTATCATAGGGCTGACATGTAGAGACAGACAGGTAACCAGTCTATCACATGGAGACATGTGGAGACAGACACGTAACCAGTCTATCACATGGAGACATGTAGAGACAGACAGGTAACCAGTCTATCACAGGGAGACATGTAGAGACCGACAGGTAACCAGTCTATCACAGGGGGACATGTAGAGACAGACAGGTAACCAGTCTATCACATGGAGACATGTGGAGACAGACAGGTAACCAGTCTATCACAGGGAGACATGTAGAGACCGACAGGTAACCAGTCTATCACAGGGAGACATGTAGAGACAGACAGGTAACCAGTCTATCACAGGGAGACATGTAGAGACAGACAGGTAACCAGTCTATCACGGGGCCGACATGGAGAGACAGACAGGTAACCAGTCTATCACAGGGAGACATGTAGAGACAGACAGGTAACCAGTCTATCACAGGGGGACATGTAGAGACAGACAGGTAACCAGTCTATCACAGGGAGACATGTAGAGACAGACAGGTAACCAGTCTATCACATGGAGACATGTAGACAGACAGGTAACCAGTCTATCACAGGGGGACATGTAGAGACAGACAGGTAACCAGTCTATCACAGGGAGACATGTAGAGACAGACAGGTAACCAGTCTATCACAGGGAGACATGGAGAGACAGACAGGTAACCAGTCTATCACAGGGAGACATGTAAAGACAGACAGGTAACCAGTCTATCACAGGGAGACATGTAGAGACAGACAGGTGACCAGTCTATCACAGGGAGACATGTAGATACAGACAGGTAACCAGTCTATCACAGGGGGACATGTAGAGACAGACAGGTAACCAGTCTATCACAGGGAGACATGTAGAGACAGATAGGTAACCAGTATATCACAGGGAGACATGTAGAGACAGACAGGTAACCAGTCTATCACGGGGCCGACATGTAGAGACAGACAGGTAACCAGTCTATCACAGGGAGACATGTAGAGACAGACAGGTAACCAGTCTATCACAGGGGGACATGTAGAGACAGACAGGTAACCAATCTATCACATGGAGACATGTGGAGACAGACAGGTAACCAGTCTATCACAGGGAGACATGTAGAGACAGACAGGTAACCAGTCTATCACAGGGAGACATGTAGAGACAGACAGGTAACCAGTCTATCACAGGGAGACATGTAGAGACAGACAGGTAACCAGTCTATCACGGGGCCGACATTTAGAGACAGACAGGTAACCAGTCTATCACAGGGAGACATGTAGAGACAGACAGGTAACCAGTCTATCACAGGGCTGACATGTAGAGACAGACAGGTGACCAGTCTATCACAGGGCTGACATGTAGAGAGAGACAGGTGACCAGTCTATCACAGGGCTGACATGTAGAGACAGACAGGTAACCAGTCTATCACAGGCTGACATGTAGAGACAGACAGGTGACCAGTCTATCACAGGCTGACATGTAGAGACAGACAGGTGACCAGTCTATCACAGGGCTGACATGTAGAGACAGACACGTAACCAGTCTATCACAGGGAGACATGTAGAGACAGACAGGTAACCAGTCTATCACAGGAAGACATGTAGAGACCGACAGGTAACCAGTCTATCACAGGGGGACATGTAGAGACAGACAGGTAACCAGTCTATCACATGGAGACATGTGGAGACAGACAGGTAACCAGTCTATCACAGGGAGACATGTAGAGACAGACAGGTAACCAGTCTATCACAGGGAGACATGTAGAGACCGACAGGTAACCAGTCTATCACAGGGCCGACATGTAGAGACAGACAGGTAACCAGTCTATCACAGGGAGACATGTAGAGACAGACAGGTAACCAGTCTATCACAGGGAGACATGTAGAGACAGACAGGTAACCAGTCTATCATGGGGCCGACATGTAGAGACAGACAGGTAACCAGTCTATCACAGGGAGACATGTAGAGACAGACAGGTAACCAGTCTATCACAGGGGGACATGTAGAGACAGACAGGTAACCAGTCTATCACAGGGAGACATGTAGAGACAGACAGGTAACCAGTCTATCACAGGGAGACATGTAGAGACAGACAGGTAACCAGTCTATCACAGGGGGACATGTAGAGACAGACAGGTAACCAGTCTATCACAGGGAGACATGTAGAGACAGACAGGTAACCAGTCTATCACAGGGAGACATGTAGAGACAGACAGGTAACCAGTCTATCACAGGGAGACATGTAAAGACAGACAGGTAACCAGTCTATCACAGGGAGACATGTAGAGACAGACAGGTGACCAGTCTATCACAGGGAGACATGTAGAGACAGACAGGTAACCAGTCTATCACAGGGAGACATGTAGAGACAGACAGGTAACCAGTCTATCACAGGGCTGACATGTAGAGACAGACAGGTAACCAGTCTATCACAGGGAGACATGTAGAGACAGACAGGTAACCAGTCTATCACAGGGAGACATGTACAGACAGACAGGTAACCAGTCTATCACAGGGCTGACATGTAGAGACAGACAGGTAACCAGTCTATCACAGGGCTGACATGTAGAGACAGACAGGTAACCAGTCTATCATAGGGCTGACATGTAGAGACAGACAGGTAACCAGTCTATCACATGGAGACATGTGGAGACAGACACGTAACCAGTCTATCACATGGAGACATGTAGAGACAGACAGGTAACCAGTCTATCACAGGGAGACATGTAGAGACCGACAGGTAACCAGTCTATCACAGGGGGACATGTAGAGACAGACAGGTAACCAGTCTATCACATGGAGACATGTGGAGACAGACAGGTAACCAGTCTATCACAGGGAGACATGTAGAGACCGACAGGTAACCAGTCTATCACAGGGAGACATGTAGAGACAGACAGGTAACCAGTCTATCACAGGGAGACATGTAGAGACAGACAGGTAACCAGTCTATCACGGGGCCGACATGGAGAGACAGACAGGTAACCAGTCTATCACAGGGAGACATGTAGAGACAGACAGGTAACCAGTCTATCACAGGGGGACATGTAGAGACAGACAGGTAACCAGTCTATCACAGGGAGACATGTAGAGACAGACAGGTAACCAGTCTATCACATGGAGACATGTAGACAGACAGGTAACCAGTCTATCACAGGGGGACATGTAGAGACAGACAGGTAACCAGTCTATCACAGGGAGACATGTAGAGACAGACAGGTAACCAGTCTATCACAGGGAGACATGGAGAGACAGACAGGTAACCAGTCTATCACAGGGAGACATGTAAAGACAGACAGGTAACCAGTCTATCACAGGGAGACATGTAGAGACAGACAGGTGACCAGTCTATCACAGGGAGACATGTAGATACAGACAGGTAACCAGTCTATCACAGGGGGACATGTAGAGACAGACAGGTAACCAGTCTATCACAGGGAGACATGTAGAGACAGATAGGCAACCAGTATATCACAGGGAGACATGTAGAGACAGACAGGTAACCAGTCTATCACGGGGCCGACATGTAGAGACAGACAGGTAACCAGTCTATCACAGGGAGACATGTAGAGACAGACAGGTAACCAGTCTATCACAGGGGGACATGTAGAGACAGACAGGTAACCAATCTATCACATGGAGACATGTGGAGACAGACAGGTAACCAGTCTAACACAGGGAGACATGTAGAGACAGACAGGTAACCAGTCTATCACAGGGAGACATGTAGAGACAGACAGGTAACCAGTCTATCACATGGAGACATGTGGAGACAGACACGTAACCAGTCTATCACAGGGAGACATGTAGAGACCGACAGGTAACCAGTCTATCACAGGGGGACATGTAGAGACAGACAGGTAACCAGTCTATCACATGGAGACATGTGGAGACAGACAGGTAACCAGTCTATCACAGGGAGACATGTAGAGACAGACAGGTAACCAGTCTATCACAGGGAGACATGTAGAGACCGACAGGTAACCAGTCTATCACAGGGGGACATGTAGAGACCGACAGGTAACCAGTCTATCATAGGGCTGACATGTAGAGACAGACAGGTAACCAGTCTATCACATGGAGACATGTGGAGACAGACAGGTAACCAGTCTATCACAGGGAGACATGTAGAGACAGACAGGTAACCAGTCTATCACAGGGAGACATGTAGAGACCGACAGGTAACCAGTCTATCACAGGGGGACATGTAGAGACAGACAGGTAACCAGTCTATCACAGGGCTGACATGTAGAGACAGACAGGTAACCAGTCTATCACAGGGAGACATGTAGAGACAGACAGGTAACCAGTCTATCACAGGGAGACATGTAGAGACAGACAGGTGACCAGTCTATCACAGGGAGACATGTAGAGACAGACAGGTAACCAGTCTATCACAGGGAGACATGTAGAGACAGACAGGTAACCAGTCTATCACAGGGCTGACATGTAGAGACAGACAGGTAACCAGTCTATCACAGGGAGACATGTAGAGACAGACAGGTAACCAGTCTATCACAGGGAGACATGTACAGACAGACAGGTAACCAGTCTATCACAGGGAGACATGTAGAGACCGACAGGTAACCAGTTTATCACAGGGGGACATGTACAGACAGACAGGTAACCAGTCTATCACAGGGAGACATGAAGAGACAGACAGGTAACCAGTCTATCACAGGGAGACATGTAAAGACAGACAGGTAACCAGTCTATCACAGGGAGACATGTAGAGACAGACAGGTGACCAGTCTATCACAGGGAGACATGTAGAGACAGACAGGTAACCAGTCTATCACAGGGAGACATGTAGAGACAGACAGGAAACCAGTCTATCACAGGGAGACATGTACAGACAGACAGGTAACCAGTCTATCACAGGGCTGACATGTAGAGACAGACAGGTAACCAGTCTATCACAGGGCTGACATGTAGAGACAGACAGGTAACCAGTCTATCATAGGGCTGACATGTAGTGACAGACAGGTAACCAGTCTATCACATGGAGACATGTGGAGACAGACAGGTAACCAGTCTATCACAGGGAGACATGTAGAGACAGACAGGTAACCAGTCTATCACAGGGAGACATGTAGAGACCGACAGGTAACCAGTCTATCACAGGGGGACATGTAGAGACAGACAGGTAACCAGTCTATCACAGGGCTGACATGTAGAGACAGACAGGTAACCAGTCTATCACAGGGCTGACATGTAGAGACAGACAGGTAACCAGTCTATCATAGGGCTGACATGTAGAGACAGACAGGTAACCAGTCTATCACATGGAGACATGTGGAGACAGACAGGTAACCAGTCTATCACAGGGAGACATGTAGAGACAGACAGGTAACCAGTCTATCACAGGGAGACATGTAGAGACCGACAGGTAACCAGTCTATCACAGGGGGACATGTAGAGACAGACAGGTAACCAGTCTATCACAGGGAGACATGTAGAGACAGACAGGTAACCAGTCTATCACAGAGAGACATGTAGAGACAGACAGGTAACCAGTCTATCACGGGGCCGACATGTAGAGACAGACAGGTAACCAGTCTATCACAGGGAGACATGTAGAGACAGACAGGTAACCAGTCTATCACAGGGGGACATGTAGAGACAGACAGTTAACCAGTCTATCACAGGGAGACATGTAGAGACAGACAGGTAACCAGTCTATCACATGGAGACATGTAGAGACAGACAGGTAACCAGTCTATCACAGGGGGACATGTAGAGACAGACAGGTAACCAGTCTATCACAGGGAGACATGTAGAGACAGACAGGTAACCAGTCTATCACAGGGAGACATGGAGAGACAGACAGGTAACCAGTCTATCACAGGGAGACATGTAAAGACAGACAGGTAACCAGTCTATCACAGGGAGACATATAGAGACAGACAGGTGACCAGTCTATCACAGGGAGACATGTAGAGACAGACAGGTAACCAGTCTATCACAGGGGGACATGTAGAGACAGACAGGTAACCAGTCTATCACAGGGAGACATGTAGAGACAGACAGGTAACCAGTCTATCACAGCGAGACATGTAGAGACCGACAGGTAACCAGTCTTTCACAGGGGGACATGTAGAGACAGACAGGTAACCAGTCTATCACAGGGAGACATGTAGAGACAGACAGGTAACCAGTCTATCACAGGGAGACATGTAGAGACAGACAGGTAACCAGTCTATCACGGGGCCGACATTTAGAGACAGACAGGTAACCAGTCTATCACAGGGAGACATGTAGAGACAGACAGGTAACCAGTCTATCACAGGGCTGACATGTAGAGACAGACAGGTGACCAGTCTATCACAGGGCTGACATGTAGAGAGAGACAGGTGACCAGTCTATCACAGGGCTGACATGTAGAGACAGACAGGTAACCAGTCTATCACAGGGAGACATGTAGAGACAGACAGGTAACCAGTCTATCACAGGGAGACATGTAGAGACAGACAGGTAACCAGTCTATCACAGGGCTGACATGTAGAGACAGACAGGCAACCAGTCTATCATGGGGCCGACATGTAGAGACAGACAGGTAACCAGTCTATCACAGGGAGACATGTAGAGACAGACAGGTAACCAGTCTATCACAGGGGGACATGTAGAGACAGACAGGTAACCAGTCTATCACAGGGAGACATGTAGAGACAGACAGGTAACCAGTCTATCACAGGGAGACATGTAGAGACAGACAGGTAACCAGTCTATCATGGGGCCGACATGTAGAGACAGACAGGTAACCAGTCTATCACAGGGAGACATGTAGAGACAGACAGGTAACCAGTCTATCACAGGGGGACATGTAGAGACAGACAGGTAACCAGTCTATCACAGGGAGACATGTAGAGACAGACAGGTAACCAGTCTATCACAGGGAGACATGTAGAGACAGACAGGTAACCAGTCTATCACAAGGGGACATGTAGAGACAGACAGGTAACCAGTCTATCACAGGGAGACATGTAGAGACAGACAGGTAACCAGTCTATCACAGGGAGACATGTAGAGACAGACAGGTAACCAGTCTATCACAGGGAGACATGTAAAGACAGACAGGTAACCAGTCTATCACAGGGAGACATGTAGAGACAGACAGGTGACCAGTCTATCACAGGGAGACATGTAGAGACAGACAGGTAACCAGTCTATCACAGGGAGACATGTAGAGACAGACAGGTAACCAGTCTATCACAGGGCTGACATGTAGAGACAGACAGGTAACCAGTCTATCACAGGGAGACATGTAGAGACAGACAGGTAACCAGTCTATCACAGGGAGACATGTACAGACAGACAGGTAACCAGTCTATCACAGGGCTGACATGTAGAGACAGACAGGTAACCAGTCTATCACAGGGCTGACATGTAGAGACAGACAGGTAACCAGTCTATCATAGGGCTGACATGTAGAGACAGACAGGTAACCAGTCTATCACATGGAGACATGTGGAGACAGACACGTAACCAGTCTATCACAGGGGGACATGTAGAGACAGACAGGTAACCAGTCTATCACAGGGCTGACATGTAGAGACAGACAGGTAACCAGTCTATCACAGGGAGACATGTAGAGACAGACAGGTAACCAGTCTAGTCCCTCCATGTTGGTCTGCTCTGCTAGTCCCTCCATGTTGGTCTGCTCTGCTAGTCCCTCCATGTTGGTCTGCTCTGCTAGTCCCTCCATGTTGGTCTGCTCTGCTAGTCCCTCCATCTTGGTCTGCTGGGCCTGTCCCTCCATGTTGGTCTGCTCTGCTTGTCCCTCCATGTTGGTCTGCTCTGCTAGTCCCTCCATGTTGGTCTGCTCTGCTAGTCCCTCCATGTTGGTCTGCTCTGCTAGTCCCTCCATGTTGGTCTGCTGGGCCTGTCCCTCCATGTTGGTCTGCTCTGCTTGTCCCTCCATGTTGGTCTGCTCTGCTAGTCCCTCCATGTTGGTCTGCTGTGCCTGGCCCTCCATGTTGGTCTGCTCTGCTAGTCCCTCCATGTTGGTCTGCTCTGCTAGTCCCTCCATGTTGGTCTGCTCTGCTAGTCCCTCCATGTTGGTCTGCTCTGCTAGTCCCTCCATGTTGGTCTGCTCTGCTAGTCTGCTCTGCTAGTCCCTCCATGTTGGTCTGCTCTGCTAGTCCCTCCATGTTGGTCTGCTGTGCCTGGCCCTCCATGTTGGTCTACTCTGCTAGTCCCTCCATGTTGGTCTGCTCTGCTAGTCCCTCCATGTTGGTCTGCTCTGCTAGTCCCTCCATGTTGGTCTGCTCTGCTAGTCCCTCCATGTTGGTCTGCTGGGCCTGTCCCTCCATGTTGGTCTGCTCTGCTAGTCCCTCCATGTTGGTCTGCTGTGCCTGGCCCTCCATGTTGGTCTGCTGTGCCTGGCCCTCCATGTTGGTCTGCTCTGCTAGTCCCTCCATGTTGGTCTGCTCTGCTAGTCCCTCCATGTTGGTCTGCTCTGCTAGTCCCTCCATGTTGGTCTGCTGGGCCTGTCCCTCCATGTTGGTCTGCTCTGCTAGTCCCTCCATGTTGGTCTGCTCTGCTAGTCCCTCCATGTTGGTCTGCTCTGCTAGTCCCTCCATGTTGGTCTGCTCTGCTAGTCCCTCCATGTTGGTCTGCTGGGCCTGTCCCTCCATGTTGGTCTGCTCTGCTAGTCCCTCCATGTTGGTCTGCTCTGCTAGTCCCTCCATGTTGGTCTGCTCTGCTAGTCCCTCCATGTTGGTCTGCTCTGCTAGTCCCTCCATGTTGGTCTGCTGGGCCTGTCCCTCCATGTTGGTCTGCTCTGCTAGTCCCTCCATGTTGGTCTGCTGTGCCTGGCCCTCCATGTTGGTCTGCTGTGCCTGGCCCTCCATGTTGGTCTGCTCTGCTAGTCCCTCCATGTTGGTCTGCTCTGCTAGTCCCTCCATGTTGGTCTGCTCTGCTAGTCCCTCCATGTTGGTCTGCTCTGCTAGTCCCTCCATGTTGGTCTGCTGGGCCTGTCCCTCCATGTTGGTCTGCTCTGCTAGTCCCTCCATGTTGGTCTGCTCTGCTAGTCCCTCCATGTTGGTCTGCTCTGCTAGTCCCTCCATGTTGGTCTGCTCTGCTAGTCCCTCCATGTTGGTCTGCTGGGCCTGTCCCTCCATGTTGGTCTGCTCTGCTTGTCCCTCCATGTTGGTCTGCTCTGCTAGTCCCTCCATGTTGGTCTGCTGTGCCTGGCCCTCCATGTTGGTCTGCTCTGCTAGTCCCTCCATGTTGGTCTGCTGTGCCTGGCCCTCCATGTTGGTCTGCTCTGCTAGTCCCTTCATGTTGGTCTGCTCTGCTAGTCCCTCCATGTTGGTCTGCTCTGCTAGTCCCTCCATGTTGGTCTGCTCTGCTAGTCCCTCCATGTTGGTCTGCTCTGCTAGTCCCTCCATGTTGGTCTGCTCTGCTAGTCCCTCCATGTTGGTCTGCTGGGCCTGTCCCTCCATGTTGGTCTGCTCTGCTAGTCCCTCCATGTTGGTCTGCTCTGCTAGTCCCTCCATGTTGGTCTGCTCTGCTAGTCCCTCCATGTTGGTCTGCTGGGCCTGTCCCTCCATGTTGGTCTGCTCTGCTAGTCCCTCCATGTTGGTCTGCTCTGCTAGTCCCTCCATGTTGGTCTGCTGGGCCTGTCCCTCCATGTTGGTCTGCTCTGCTTGTCCCTCCATGTTGGTCTGCTCTGCTAGTCCCTCCATGTTGGTCTGCTGTGCCTGGCCCTCCATGTTGGTCTGCTCTGCTAGTCCCTCCATGTTGGTCTGCTCTGCTAGTCCCTCCATGTTGGTCTGCTCTGCTAGTCCCTCCATGTTGGTCTGCTCTGCTAGTCCCTCCATGTTGGTCTGCTCTGCTAGTCCCTCCATGTTGGTCTGCTGGGCCTGTCCCTCCATGTTGGTCTGCTCTGCTTGTCCCTCCATGTTGGTCTGCTCTGCTAGTCCCTCCATGTTGGTCTGCTCTGCTAGTCCCTCCATGTTGGTCTGCTCTGCTAGTCCCTCCATGTTGGTCTGCTCTGCTAGTCCCTCCATGTTGGTCTGCTCTGCTAGTCCCTCCATGTTGGTCTGCTCTGCTAGTCCCTCCATGTTGGTCTGCTCTGCTTGTCCCTCCATGTTGGTCTGCTCTGCTTGTCCCTCCATGTTGGTCTGCTGTGCCTGGCCCTCCATGTTGGTCTGCTCTGCTAGTCCCTCCATGTTGGTCTGCTCTGCTAGTCCCTCCATGTTGGTCTGCTGTGCCTGGCCCTCCATGTTGGTCTACTCTGCTAGTCCCTCCATGTTGGTCTGCTCTGCTAGTCCCTCCATGTTGGTCTGCTCTGCTAGTCCCTCCATGTTGGTCTGCTCTGCTAGTCCCTCCATGTTGGTCTGCTGGGCCTGTCCCTCCATGTTGGTCTGCTCTGCTAGTCCCTCCATGTTGGTCTGCTGTGCCTGGCCCTCCATGTTGGTCTGCTGTGCCTGGCCCTCCATGTTGGTCTGCTCTGCTAGTCCCTCCATGTTGGTCTGCTCTGCTAGTCCCTCCATGTTGGTCTGCTCTGCTAGTCCCTCCATGTTGGTCTGCTGGGCCTGTCCCTCCATGTTGGTCTGCTCTGCTAGTCCCTCCATGTTGGTCTGCTCTGCTAGTCCCTCCATGTTGGTCTGCTCTGCTAGTCCCTCCATGTTGGTCTGCTCTGCTAGTCCCTCCATGTTGGTCTGCTCTGCTAGTCCCTCCATGTTGGTCTGCTCTGCTAGTCCCTCCATGTTGGTCTGCTGGGCCTGTCCCTCCATGTTGGTCTGCTCTGCTAGTCCCTCCATGTTGGTCTGCTCTGCTAGTCCCTCCATGTTGGTCTGCTCTGCTAGTCCCTCCATGTTGGTCTGCTGGGCCTGTCCCTCCATGTTGGTCTGCTCTGCTAGTCCCTCCATGTTGGTCTGCTCTGCTAGTCCCTCCATGTTGGTCTGCTGGGCCTGTCCCTCCATGTTGGTCTGCTCTGCTTGTCCCTCCATGTTGGTCTGCTCTGCTAGTCCCTCCATGTTGGTCTGCTGTGCCTGGCCCTCCATGTTGGTCTGCTCTGCTAGTCCCTCCATGTTGGTCTGCTCTGCTAGTCCCTCCATGTTGGTCTGCTCTGCTAGTCCCTCCATGTTGGTCTGCTCTGCTAGTCCCTCCATGTTGGTCTGCTCTGCTAGTCCCTCCATGTTGGTCTGCTGGGCCTGTCCCTCCATGTTGGTCTGCTCTGCTTGTCCCTCCATGTTGGTCTGCTCTGCTAGTCCCTCCATGTTGGTCTGCTCTGCTAGTCCCTCCATGTTGGTCTGCTCTGCTAGTCCCTCCATGTTGGTCTGCTCTGCTAGTCCCTCCATGTTGGTCTGCTCTGCTAGTCCCTCCATGTTGGTCTGCTCTGCTAGTCCCTCCATGTTGGTCTGCTCTGCTTGTCCCTCCATGTTGGTCTGCTCTGCTTGTCCCTCCATGTTGGTCTGCTGTGCCTGGCCCTCCATGTTGGTCTGCTCTGCTAGTCCCTCCATGTTGGTCTGCTCTGCTAGTCCCTCCATGTTGGTCTGCTGTGCCTGGCCCTCCATGTTGGTCTGCTCTGCTAGTCCCTTCATGTTGGTCTGCTCTGCTAGTCCCTCCATGTTGGTCTGCTCTGCTAGTCCCTCCATGTTGGTCTGCTCTGCTAGTCCCTCCATGTTGGTCTGCTCTGCTAGTCCCTCCATGTTGGTCTGCTCTGCTAGTCCCTCCATGTTGGTCTGCTGGGCCTGTCCCTCCATGTTGGTCTGCTCTGCTAGTCCCTCCATGTTGGTCTGCTCTGCTAGTCCCTCCATGTTGGTCTGCTCTGCTAGTCCCTCCATGTTGGTCTGCTGGGCCTGTCCCTCCATGTTGGTCTGCTCTGCTAGTCCCTCCATGTTGGTCTGCTCTGCTAGTCCCTCCATGTTGGTCTGCTGGGCCTGTCCCTCCATGTTGGTCTGCTCTGCTTGTCCCTCCATGTTGGTCTGCTCTGCTAGTCCCTCCATGTTGGTCTGCTCTGCTAGTCCCTCCATGTTGGTCTGCTCTGCTAGTCCCTCCATGTTGGTCTGCTCTGCTAGTCCCTCCATGTTGGTCTGCTCTGCTAGTCCCTCCATGTTGGTCTGCTGGGCCTGTCCCTCCATGTTGGTCTGCTCTGCTTGTCCCTCCATGTTGGTCTGCTCTGCTAGTCCCTCCATGTTGGTCTGCTGTGCCTGGCCCTCCATGTTGGTCTGCTCTGCTAGTCCCTCCATGTTGGTCTGCTCTGCTAGTCCCTCCATGTTGGTCTGCTCTGCTAGTCCCTCCATGTTGGTCTGCTCTGCTAGTCCCTCCATGTTGGTCTGCTCTGCTAGTCCCTCCATGTTGGTCTGCTCTGCTAGTCTGCTCTGCTAGTCCCTCCATGTTGGTCTGCTCTGCTAGTCCCTCCATGTTGGTCTGCTCTGCTAGTCCCTCCATGTTGGTCTGCTCTGCTAGTCCCTCCATGTTGGTCTGCTGTGCCTGGCCCTCCATGTTGGTCTGCTCTGCTAGTCCCTCCATGTTGGTCTGCTCTGCTAGTCCCTCCATGTTGGTCTGCTCTGCTAGTCCCTCCATGTTGGTCTGCTCTGCTAGTCCCTCCATGTTGGTCTGCTCTGCTAGTCCCTCCATGTTGGTCTGCTGGGCCTGTCCCTCCATGTTGGTCTGCTCTGCTAGTCCCTCCATGTTGGTCTGCTGTGCCTGGCCCTCCATGTTGGTCTGCTGTGCCTGGCCCTCCATGTTGGTCTGCTCTGCTAGTCCCTCCATGTTGGTCTGCTCTGCTAGTCCCTCCATGTTGGTCTGCTCTGCTAGTCCCTCCATGTTGGTCTGCTCTGCTAGTCCCTCCATGTTGGTCTGCTGGGCCTGTCCCTCCATGTTGGTCTGCTCTGCTAGTCCCTCCATGTTGGTCTGCTCTGCTAGTCCCTCCATGTTGGTCTGCTCTGCTAGTCCCTCCATGTTGGTCTGCTCTGCTAGTCCCTCCATGTTGGTCTGCTGGGCCTGTCCCTCCATGTTGGTCTGCTCTGCTTGTCCCTCCATGTTGGTCTGCTCTGCTAGTCCCTCCATGTTGGTCTGCTGTGCCTGGCCCTCCATGTTGGTCTGCTCTGCTAGTCCCTCCATGTTGGTCTGCTGTGCCTGGCCCTCCATGTTGGTCTGCTCTGCTAGTCCCTCCATGTTGGTCTGCTCTGCTAGTCCCTCCATGTTGGTCTGCTCTGCTAGTCCCTCCATGTTGGTCTGCTCTGCTAGTCCCTCCATGTTGGTCTGCTCTGCTAGTCCCTCCATGTTGGTCTGCTCTGCTAGTCCCTCCATGTTGGTCTGCTGGGCCTGTCCCTCCATGTTGGTCTGCTCTGCTAGTCCCTCCATGTTGGTCTGCTCTGCTAGTCCCTCCATGTTGGTCTGCTCTGCTAGTCCCTCCATGTTGGTCTGCTGGGCCTGTCCCTCCATGTTGGTCTGCTCTGCTAGTCCCTCCATGTTGGTCTGCTCTGCTAGTCCCTCCATGTTGGTCTGCTGGGCCTGTCCCTCCATGTTGGTCTGCTCTGCTTGTCCCTCCATGTTGGTCTGCTCTGCTAGTCCCTCCATGTTGGTCTGCTGTGCCTGGCCCTCCATGTTGGTCTGCTCTGCTAGTCCCTCCATGTTGGTCTGCTCTGCTAGTCCCTCCATGTTGGTCTGCTCTGCTAGTCCCTCCATGTTGGTCTGCTCTGCTAGTCCCTCCATGTTGGTCTGCTCTGCTAGTCCCTCCATGTTGGTCTGCTGGGCCTGTCCCTCCATGTTGGTCTGCTCTGCTTGTCCCTCCATGTTGGTCTGCTCTGCTAGTCCCTCCATGTTGGTCTGCTCTGCTAGTCCCTCCATGTTGGTCTGCTCTGCTAGTCCCTCCATGTTGGTCTGCTCTGCTAGTCCCTCCATGTTGGTCTGCTCTGCTAGTCCCTCCATGTTGGTCTGCTCTGCTAGTCCCTCCATGTTGGTCTGCTCTGCTTGTCCCTCCATGTTGGTCTGCTCTGCTTGTCCCTCCATGTTGGTCTGCTGTGCCTGGCCCTCCATGTTGGTCTGCTCTGCTAGTCCCTCCATGTTGGTCTGCTGGGCCTGTCCCTCCATTTTGGTCTGCTCTGCTTGTCCCTCCATGTTGGTCTGCTCTGCTAGTCCCTCCATGTTGGTCTGCTCTGCTAGTCCCTCCATGTTGGTCTGCTCTGCTAGTCCCTCCATGTTGGTCTGCTCTGCTAGTCCCTCCATGTTGGTCTGCTCTGCTAGTCCCTCCATGTTGGTCTGCTGGGCCTGTCCCTCCATGTTGGTCTGCTCTGCTTGTCCCTCCATGTTGGTCTGCTCTGCTAGTCCCTCCATGTTGGTCTGCTGTGCCTGGCCCTCCATGTTGGTCTGCTCTGCTAGTCCCTCCATGTTGGTCTGCTCTGCTAGTCCCTCCATGTTGGTCTGCTCTGCTAGTCCCTCCATGTTGGTCTGCTCTGCTAGTCCCTCCATGTTGGTCTGCTCTGCTAGTCCCTCCATGTTGGTCTGCTCTGCTAGTCTGCTCTGCTAGTCCCTCCATGTTGGTCTGCTCTGCTAGTCCCTCCATGTTGGTCTGCTCTGCTAGTCCCTCCATGTTGGTCTGCTCTGCTAGTCCCTCCATGTTGGTCTGCTGTGCCTGGCCCTCCATGTTGGTCTGCTCTGCTAGTCCCTCCATGTTGGTCTGCTCTGCTAGTCCCTCCATGTTGGTCT